>NW_026775573.1:81773436-83023436 GCF_030987335.1 Cornus florida | reverse complement strand
TAAAATTAAGTCCTACTTATATTTAAATCAGATTAATTGAGTAAGTTGAGTGACTAACTGTATTATTTGTTATTTATATTTAAGTCAGATCAACTGAATAAGTTGAGTGACTAACTAGATTAGTTGTTACTTGTATTTTATGTCAGATCAATGAACAATTGAATGACATACTCTAGTTTTGGATGGATTTTAAATATATGATTATGGTACCACGATTTAAGCTTGAGTCTTATAATCGATGCTTAGGGAGCGTATATGCATTGGGATGCATAACTGGCTATGATGGTAGAGGTATACCCTGCTAGATCTAGGTACTCATGCCCACCTCTGGTGCGTTTTGCATGTTACCTTTTATTTAAGTTGAAACCCCCTTTGTAGTCCAATGAGAGTCCCTTACTATGAATATATACATATGTGGACTATTTTAGTTATTGCTGAGTTATCTAGGATGTATCTGTGTATCGGGTCTCTGTTTGGATTGTAGTTAGAATAAAACTTGTTCGTGGGACTGACCCAGTATCATTTTTCTCAGGTGTTTGACAGTTCCAGCCGTAGATCTTGATCGTGCTGAGTAGAGACAGTCACTCATTCCTCCGACTACGTAGGATTCTTACTTATGTTTTAGATTTGGATTTTATTTTCAGTAATTCATTTCCAGTTGGGATTTTATTTAGGGGTCCACTAGATGGATTCCCGAGTTGTTATACTGGAGGTTTTAGATTATCGGATTATTATAATTATTTAATTTTGAGGATTTAATATTTAGAAATCTTTCAGCTTTATTATTTATTTCTTAATTCTTTTGTCATCTATGTTTATTTAAATATTAATTGTTTGGTATCCCTCAGATTTGTGCTCGGACTTGATCACCCGTGGCTCTAGAATCTAGGGGTATCACAGTTGGTATCAGAGCACTCTAGGTTCAATGTCCCTAGGGTATTTCATATTATGACTTTCGCGTAGCATATTCTCTTGTTTGGAGCTCAAGTTTAGGATTCGTTGTATTCCTTTACGGTCCGTTTAAATCGTACTGATGTCTGTCTTTCTGTGTTAACAGAATGGTTAACCCTAGAAGAGGACAGAACATGTAAGGAAACAGTCGACAAAGGAGAACGGCACGTGCGTAGTAAGATTGCCTACAGCGTCAGCAAATGGAGGAAGAACAGAAAATGCCTGGGTTTTAGGAAGATGATGGTCAGTTTCAAGACGAACAGGAGGATGTTCAGCCGATTCAGGATCAGGGAAGTGATCAAGAGTATTCTCCTCATCTTAATGACCTCATTGCTCGGGCTATAGAAGCTGGTGTAACAGCTACACTTCGGAATCAACCACAGGTTCAGCAGGTACTTATACCAACCCCGGTGGTTTCGACATATCCTTGGGAAAAGGCTAAGAGTTATTTCACAAAGGGGAGACCACCTGAGTTCACAGGCTCCACCGATGCGAAAGTAGCTCATCAGTGGAAGAAGGATATCGAGCGACGTCTTTGAATGGTTCAGTGCACAGAGGTTCACTACAGTGGTAGGAGTCAGTTACCACCATAGAGGAGAGGACTTCATTGACTTATGATCAGTTCAGTGCTAGCTTCAATGAGAAGTACTTTCCTTAAGCAGTTAGGACAGTTATGAAGATTGAATTCCTTAATTTACAGTAGGGGAACATGACAGTGGCAGAGTATGAACAGCAGTTCACGCGCTTGTCTCTTTTTGCACCAGAGAAGGTGGATACAGAGGAAAAGAAACGTAATAGTTTTGTTAAGGAGCTAATATGGTCTATTAAGCGAGCTATTACAGGTAGTCCAGCCTACACTACTAATGCTCAAGTGGTAGACGCTGCTCTACAGCAGTATCAGTTGACTGTGGCCTTCAGACAGGCTAAGGGTGAAAAGCGGGGTGACAGAGACTCTGTTAATCAATCAGCTGAGAAAGCAAATGGCAATGGACACCGACAGAATAATAAGGGCAAATTCCAAGGACAACAGTCTTGGAAGAAGCACAAGGGTGGTTCAGATGCTCACAGGGATGGGGCACCTATTCAGAAGCAGCAGAATGGGGAACCACAGGCAGGACAGGGTCAGTCACCGGCTAACAGGCAAAGGAGGCCATTTGGCACTTTCTAGGGTAGTTACTACACTTATAGAGAGTATGGTTATACTTCCAGGCAGTGTCCTAAAGCAAAACAGGGACAGCATGTGTAGTAGGGACAGAGGGCACCGGTACCTTTACCCGCTCCACAGATTCAGGGACAGACATATCTGGCTTTACCAACATCGCCACAGCCTCAGGGATAGGCACCGCAGTAGTTGCATTATGGAAGGGTGTACATTTATGATGTGATACTTGGGATGGATTGTTTATCTCACTACCATGCCCAAGTTAATTGTTATGATAGGTCTATTGTTTTCACCATACTTGGTTAGAACAAATATATGCTAGAAACCCGTTTGAACCTTTACCAGCTCCACAGGTTCCATGGATTCAGGGACAGACATATCTGGCTTACCAACATCGCCACAGCCTCAGGGATAGGCACCGCAGTAGTTGCATTATGGCAGGGTGTACATTTATGATGTGATACTTGGGATGGATTGTTTATCTCACTACCATGCCCAAGTTAATTGTTATGATAGGTCTTTTATTTTCACTATACTTGGTTAGGATATGTACGTCGTCGCTATGCCACGTTCTAACGGGGTTGCTAGCACATATTTGTTCTATGTGGAGGAGGAAACAGAGGAGGAGATTACTGTGTCATTGGACAACATACCAATTGTACAGGAATTTTTGGATGTTTTTCAAGAGATTCCAGGGTTGCACCTAGTCGTGAGATAGACTTTGTGATTGACTTAGCTCCAGGCACCACACCTATTGCTAAAGCACCTTACAAAATGGCACCAATGGAGATGTGAAAGCTGAGGGATCAGATTCAACAACTACTCAGCCAGGGTTTTATTCATAGGAGTACTTCACCTTGGGGAGCACCAGTTCTGTTTGTAAAGAAGAATGATGGTTCATTTTGCTTGTGTATAGATTACAGGGAGTTGAACAAGGTTACTATTCATAATAAGTACCCTTTGCCCAGGATTGATGATCTTTTTGATCAGTTGAAGGGAGCTACATACTTCTCTAAGATTGATCTGCATTCTGGATATCATCAACTTCGGGCTAGGGAGCAAGATGTTCCTAGGATAGAATTTCTCACTAGATATGTTTCTTATGAGCTTCGGGTCATGCCTTTTGGATTGACTAACGCACCAGCAGTCTTCATGAATTTGATGAATAAAGTATTTAGGGCTTACTTAGATTAATTTGTTATCGTCTTCATTAATGATATTTTGATTTATTTTAAGTCAGAGGACGATCATGCTAGGCATCTTCGCATAGTGTTGCAAACGCTTCGTGAACACCAGTTATATGCTAAGTTCAAGAAATGTGAATTTTGGCAGTGGGAAGTGAAGTTTCTGGGTCACGTAGTGTCAGAAAGGGGAATAGTGGTAGATCCAGCCAAGGTTTTAGCAGTGGTAGAGTAGGGATAGCCTACTTCACCTACCGAAATTCGAAGTTTCCTCGAGTTGGCAGGATATTATAGAAGGTTCATTCAGGCGTTCTCAAAGATAGTGGGACTACTCACTCATCTGACTAAAAAGGGTATATGGTTCGTGTAGGATGAACACTGTCAGAAAGCTTTTGATGAGTTAAAGAGCAAGTTGACTTCGGCACCGGTTCTGTCTACCCCACATAGCGGGATTGAGTATTTTGTTTACACAGATGCTTCTTTACAAGGTCTTAGGTGTGTTTTGATGTAGAAGGAATGGCCAATTTCGTATGGATCTCAAAAGCTTAAGCCTCATAAGCTTAATTATCCAACACATGATTTGGAGTTGGCAGCTGTGGTCTTTGCCTTACGTATTTGAAGGCATTATCTGTTAGGAGAATCCTTCAGATTATTTAGTGATCACAAGAGTCTGCAATATTTGTTCACTCAGCGGGAGCTGAATATGAGACAGCGCAGATGGTTAGAGTTTGTAAAAGACTATTATTTCTCTATACAGTACCATCTAGGGAAGGCGAATGTGGTAACAGATGCACTCAGTCACCGACCCTATATGAGTCTTTCTGCTTTATTCACTACTGAGTGGAATGCTTTTAGGATAGTTGATAAGTTGTCTGATGCTTTTATGGCTTGTATGGTAGTTACACCTTCTATCTTCGCAATGTTCTGAAGGCACAACTCACGGATCAGCAGTGCATTGCCAAAATTTCAGAGGTGGCTTTTGGGAAAGTTCTATTTTATTATGTTGGAACTGATGGAGGTTTGAGGTACAAAGGGCATTTAGTAGTACCTTCTGCTGATGATTTGTGAAAGAATGTGATAACTAAGACTCATCATTCTGAGTTTTCTGTTCATCCAGGAGGGGACAAAATGTATCAGGATATGAAGCGGCAGTTTTGGTGGGCAGGTATGAAAAAAGACATTACTATTTTTGTATCCCAATGTAGTACTTGTCAGAAGGTTAAGATTGATCATCGGAGGCCGCTAGGAGCTCTACAGCCACTACCTATACCAGAGTGGAAGTGGGAGAGCATTTCTATGGATTTTGTGGAGGTAATGCCAAATTCTTTCAAGGATCACAATTCCATTTAGGTAATCATTGATAAATTGACTAAATCAGCTCATTTCTTGCCTATCACACTAACTTCACATCGGAGCAGTTGGCGAGACTTTACATTACAGAGGTTGTGAAGTTACATGGCATTCCGTTATCTATTATATCGGACAGGGATTTAAGCTTTGTGTTAGGGTTTTGGAAGAGTTTTCAGCAGGCTTTGGGTACAGAGTTGTATCTTAGCACTGCTTATCATCCTCAGATTGATGGACAGACTAAGAGGGTTAATCTGATCATGGAGGATATGTTTTGTTCTTGTGTTCTTGATTTTAAGGGCTACCAGGAGAATTATTTGCCACTTGTGGAGTTTGCATATAACAATAGTTTCCAGAAGACTATTGGTATGACACCATTTGAGGCATTGTACGGCCGACCGTGTCGATCTCCTATTTATTAGATGGAGGTTAGTAAGAGTAGATTTTTGGGTCCTGAGTTCATTAAGGATACTTCTGAGACGATTGCTCTTATTAGGGATCGCTTACGCATTACCCAAAGTAGGCAGAAGAGTTATGCAGATCGTCATACTCGTGCATTAAAGTTTGAGGTTGGGGATCAGGTTCTACTCAAAGTGTCTCCTATGAAGGGGGTAATGCGCTTTAGGAAGAAAAGGAAGTTGTCACCGCGATTTGTCAGTCCATTCATGATTACAGATCGAGTTAGAGTTGTAGCTTATCAGTTGGCACTTTCGAATCATTTGGATTACGTCCACAATGTGTTTCATGTTTCCATGTTACGGAATTTCTGTGAGATGAAGATCGGTATCAGCATATCGATGTTGGGAAGATTGAGTTGCAGCCAGATGCAACATATTTGGAGCCACCATGTCGTATTGTCTATCGTCGGGATCAAAATCTTCGTAATAAGGTTATCCCTTTAGTGCGTGTTCAGTGGAGTCACTACAGTAAGGCTGAGTCTACTTGGGAACGGGAGGATGTCATTCGCTCGCAGTTTCCTGAAATATTGGAAGAAGGTAAGAGCGAATTCCGATGACGGAATTCCTTTTGTTAGGGGGGAAGAATGTAATACCCCTAATTTTAAAAGGATAGTCTCAGTATTTTCTTTTATGGTTTTTGTGCATTTTTAAATTATTTACTTGATTTATTTGTCTATTTGTTTAATTGTTAATTGTTTAATTGGTTAAATTGATTTCTTTGTGTAATTAAATTATATGCTTATGTGGATATTCATTAATTGGTTAAATGACTTTATTTGTTTAACTGGCATTATTTGTGTAATTAAAATTTTATGATAGGTGACTTGAATTAAATGTTTAAAATTAATTGTTTAAAGTAAAGTGTTTAATTTTATTAAGGATGGGATTGGATGGGTTAGATTAAATGGATACGGTTAATAACCATGGATGTATATACATGTATATATGGGTATATATGTATATGTGTATTAGTTTAATTATTATTAATTATTAATTATTAATAATTAAATTGTTAATTTTTGTCATTATTTAATGTATAATGTAAATCTAGGGTTTAATTTATACTTATAATATCACGTGGGATTAGGGTGCCGACTTGCATACATATAGTTGGTGTATATTATAATTTCTTTGTTTTTCCCTAGGTAAATAGATTGAGGTTAAAATTAGATTTGCCTATAAATATATGTAATGACCCGGTCATTTGCCTTCCTTTCCTTTTTCCTGAAATTTTACGAATGAATTTTTTTCGTTTAATTTTCTTTTCTGAGCTCTGTTTCGTGTCGCTTAGTGTCATCTCGAGTGCTCAGAATTGGTTTCTGAGACTCTTTCATGTGAATTGACAACTTCCTTTGAGGACCGAGTCATTTTCGCATTTTTCGTTTTTCGGACACTATGCGTTATTTCGTCTTTTCCCTATTCTGTCATTTTCCCTATTTCGTCTTATCTCCGTTTGTCAGTTTTTGGCACAACCTCACTTCTCATGCTCGAAGTTGGTTTTTGACTTCACGTGCTTTCATCTTGAGTGGTTTCCTCGAAATACGTATCTTTACTTTTGTAAGAAAGTACTCTGGTTGCTCCCGGTGTCCATAGGGGCATAGATGCATAATTCTTCAAAATCTTTTTCATTTCTTGGGGTGTTTTTTTAAAATATATTTTGAAGATATTTTATTTCAGGGGCATCTAAGAAAATATCTTTTGGAAGATATTTTCATTCTAGGGCAATTTCGTAGTTAACCCTTTTTGTAGGGGTCATTGTGCAATTAACGAAAGTTATTGCAAAAATGTCTCGTCTGGAGCCTGGATCCTCGTACGGGATTTATTTTCACTTTTCGTTGACTCATAAATTCATAGAATTTCCTTCTGGTCATTTTTCTCCAGTTTCAGAATTTCTGGACCTAGTTGCTGCCAAACTTGTTCGGGACATAACTTTCTGCTCGGGACTCAGTTTTCAACGCCGAATCTTCCGTTGTTCATATTTTCTTATTTTAAATCTTTTTTGTTCACAGAGTTTTGCCGTTTGAGCGCGTTTGCTCAAAATTCACTTTTCCGGACCCAGCGGGGCCCTTTCGGGGCACTTTTTGAGACTTACTATAAATATGGGACTTAAGAACAAAAAAATCAGATTTCTTCTTCTTCTTCCTCTCCCATGGCCGGCCAAGCTCCCTCCCATGGCTGCCACCCTTTGACCTTCTCCTCCACTTGATTTCCTAAGTGAAATCTCTTCGGCCTTTACGTTTATCGCTCCCCTCGACGTGCTCTACCATTCTCCCTTATTAGATTCTTGAGTTTGGGTTAAGAGTCAAGTTTGGATTTTCATGGGGCTTCTTGGAGATTCATATAGATCATGTTGTCCCCGACAAAACCTAGGAGTTTCGTCGGATTCAGAGCCGTTTCAATTCGATGGGGATTTGGGATTTTCATCTCAAATTGAGGTAGGAGGTGTTATAGCTTTAATTCTTGTTATATAACATGCTATTGATGTTTATACAACTTGATTGCATGCTTGAATATGAAATCTAGAGATTTTACTATTTAATTTTCTTGTATTGGATTTGATTTTTCCGGTTGCTTATGACTTGTTTTAAACATGTAGCATGGTAATATAATACTCTATAATATGGTCATTGACATATATTAAATTGAGGGAATTTGAATAAGTAATAAAGATTTTATTTAATATTTATCTTGAATAAAATATTAAATCATGTGGCCTTAACTAGCTCAAAATCAATATGTGTTAGCATATTAAATTAGGCCTTAGCATGCTCTCCAACACAGTTGAATATAAAAGTAATTGGAGGTATTCTGAAAATTAGTAATTATTAATTAATTTAATTAATTAATTTGCCCTGAGTGCACTATTCACTCTATTTGAATTCCGACTTGATATTCTTGATTTACATGCCATATAGCTTCACATATATTTGATTTAGAATATTCGGTTAGGTTTTGAAACCTTTTATTTAATTAAATTCCATATTTAAGATTTAATCCTCATAATGATATACAACTTGGAATTGTATTGTGGCATGCTAGAAAATTAAGCTTAGGTATAGTTGTTCACATATATTAAATTAGGATTAATTGCATGAGAATTGTAACTTTTAATTTATATTTAACTTTAGTGAAAGTTTAATTCACATGGTTTTAAATTGAATGAAATAAATTTGTAATGTGATATTACATTAGTTCTTGGCATGTTTTCCAACATAGGTTAATTTGAGAGCATTTGGTTATGTTTAAAAATCAAGAGATTTTAATTAAAAGAATTAATTAAAATCTATTTTGTGGTCCCATTAGCTTAATTAAGGTTTTAACTTGATATTTGTATTTGCCATGACTTGTTTACTACTATATATTAATTTGGGACTATTTGAAGTTGTTTTAGAACCTTGGGATTTAAATTAGCATGATTTAATTAAAGTTCTACCTTGTTGTTGTATTTAAACTCATGAGCTTATGTTTTTAATATTGAATATATTTTTATCTTGCGTAATGATTTGCACACTTCATATTTAACATCATTCATGCATAGCGTGTAACGAATCGCACACTAAAGATTCGACATTCATCATATCATATTAGTTGTGGATTTAGAGCATGTATTGTATAGGTTTCAAAATTTGGTTGTGCTTGGTAGATAGTTGATTATCTTACATATTCCTATTGATATATGCGTTGTTGCACAACTTGTTGATTTTGGAAACTTGGGGATATCATTGTTTGACTATGGCTAGGATGTGGTTCTAGTACGGGGGATAGTCCCTCTATGTAGTCTAGTGCGCACATAGGGAGGTTACCCATGGACTAGTAACCCTAAAGTGACATGAACCACCACTGTTATTTTGTGCTTTAGATTCTAAGTTGATGGCTTTGAGAACTTATACCTTGTTGCATTGTATAACATACTATTTTGTTGTTGGACTGCATGGGTATGTGATTCTTGTTAACTTGTATTCAAATATGCTTTTGTCATGTTATATGGATTACTCTAGACCTAGTTCAATTGTATTGAAAACACAATTCATGTTAATCTATGCTCAAGCATTCTTCTTATCGTGTTCTTTAGATTATCCCAACCATAATTCGTTTCATACACGTATGTATATCATGATTCTTATTGCTTAGACTCTAAGGTAGCTTAGGATGCTCCCCCAGTCTCATTTGGACATAGACGTTAGGTGGCATGAACCCCTTTAACATGTTTCACCTTAAGGTGATAAATTTGTAAAATACTAGGTCGATGCATGCTCATCTCCTACGAGTAGCTTTATGTTACTCACCCCAACGATACTGGGGCATATTTCAGGTACGAAGACTTGGTTCATGACGCCTAGCATTCCTTGGATGTCGTGTAGCTTTCAAGTTTCCATTTCATGCGAATGTTAGCATGAAATGTCATTTTGTAGACTTATATGTCAAAATATGTATATTTGATTCCATGTATGTAATGTGTACTTAAGTACACTCCTTTCAATGTATTCAACATATATGAGATGAGGCCGGAGGCCATTGACATGTATATTGAATTTTTTGTAACTTCTAACCTCATGAAATATTATGAAAATCTTAAAAAATCGCAAGTCATTGCTTCACCATGGTTGCATTGGGTGTGGGAATTCCATTCTCATTCTTTCATAGGGTCTCATTAATCTTGTATGAAGTGTGGCCAAGGGTCAAACGGTCAATTGACTCCATTTTGTATTTTTGGATTCCATGTTTTCCATTCCAAGTCCATTTTTGCCTTTTTGCCCGTTGGGGGGTCGGATTTTGCATCGGCTATGTTTTTAAACCATGGACCATTGTAGCCCGTCTAAATAGGTAAGTTACGTTTGCGTGCATAGTCATTTCTGGGCAAAACCTCATCGTTTGTGTTTTGAGCCTTCAACGGACTCATTTTGCGTTTTTGTTGCATATTCTGATCTAGGGGCATTCTAGACTTTTCAATTCAGTTTTATTTCCTTCTTTCAACATGGTTGAATAGAAAACATGATTTTAGGGGTGTTTCTTTTTGGTGTTTTTTCAAAAAATTTTGTCTTGGTATCGGAAATCGCATACGAAGTTCAGCTCTCAGTTTTTAAATTTAGCAGCTTTTTGGACCCTCTGGACCAATTTTCTTAGGAGAGCATTTTGGGCATTTCACATTGCGTATTTTTCGATTTTTTTTTTATGTCACATAGAAAACTCGATTTTGAGGGGGGTTTCTTCTTTGAGTTTTTTTCAGAAAATGTCATCTTGACCCACAAATTTCCATTTTTTCCGGAAAAACCTCTGCTGCCAGGTATTTGGGTCGCTCCCTTACTGCCCCTTCACATCTAAACGTTTAGATGGGGCTTCATAACCTGTTACATGTGCATGGGCAGTGCTTTGGTTGAGATTTTTGGCTTCCTAACCGGTTAGATGTTCTTGGTTATCCCCTTTTTGACCGTTTTGCCCCTTCTTCTTCCGTAAGCCATATCTTCTTCATCCGGACTCCGAATCAAGCGATTTTTGGGTCTAAGTTAATTGATTTTTCGTTGTCTTTCCAATGGTGTGCTTGGTGCACCCACTTTTAAGCTAGAAATGATGATTTTGCCCCTAGGTTCAATCTTGTTCGTTTTTGAAACATTGCTTCCCCATTTGATTCCTTTGGGTTCCGTGACCTCGTTGAGGGTCATAATGGTGTCTTAGAGCCATGTTATATCTCTAGAGACCGTTGTTTTGTCTTTTGCTTCCGCATTTTGGATCCGTTATCGGGTCATCTTTCAGTTCATCACTGACGCACCGGGTTGAAAAACTTGGGCCGTCACAATATATGTAGTATGTCTGCCTAGGGTTTTAGAACCCCTATTCACTGCACAATAGATGCAGAGAGAAGTAACAGAGAGTTGTGAGAAAAACAGAGAGATTAAGTTGGGGTTTCGGCCATAGATTAAAGGACGGACCAAGAAAGAGGGAAGGTATTGCTTGTGGATTTGAACCAAAGCAGTAGGAGGTTGACAGTGAACGGAAGTCATAGGAAAACTTAGGAAGACGACGTTAAGGTTTCAAAACTGAAATCTCCACAACAAGTTTTATTCTTACTCTTTCCCCTTGATCTGTGTTCTGTGCATACCTAGATGATTTATAGGATTTTAATCGGACATTAAATTAATCTTGTATGCTTATTAAATCAGAATTAATCTGTATATGTGTTGTAAATTTAATCTATTTCTTCGTATCAATTATTTTCTCATATGTGTTCTAAATTTTTGTTAATGATGCATACTAGAGTTTAGATATTTTTTTGAGTAGTTTTGGGACATGAATTGAACCCTAGGAACTGTATTAGACATTACAGAGGGTTCTGCAACGTTGTCGGAGGTGAAGAAGACAATCGGATCAGTTTACGGCTCTCTGTGGGAGAGAGAGCCGACTCCCTAAAGGAGGGAGCCGGCTCCCTAAGTGAGAGAGCCGACTCTCCATGAGGAAGAGCCGGCTCCCTCTTTGGGAGAGCCGGCTGGCTCTCTTGTTTAAATACACCAGTAAGTGTATTTTTTGTGGTTTTTGGAACTTTGGGGGCTGAAATGGAATTCTGGGTTTTAAAGGGTTTTAAATGATTTAAATCAACTTGTTAAAATCTTAAACAGTTAGTATATACTAATATTACTCGACATCATGAAATTTAATTATTTATTTGCATGCTGTCACTGGATATGGAATATTTACTTACTTGTTGTTCTAGCAAGTTAATTTGATTTGTTTAATTATACCTAAGTGTGATTGAATATAATATGCTCAGTTGGTTATCTGATTTATATTATATCATTCCGTGGATTTTAATTGACGCTTTATTGGTTACTACTTTGTCAATTATTGGACTGTCTTGTGGATTAATTGAAGTTTAAATTAAATTTTTTAAATTGTCAATTACATGGATGTTATTCTAGATGTTAATTAATGAACCATTAAATTATGTTCTGTCAGTTACATGGATATTATGGATTGTATACACCGGTATGGGACAATGGCATATTAGGGATGGTTTAGCTCAAAACGCTAAGTCCTACCTACTCTGAAATAAGGGAATGGATTATAAAATTAAGTCCTACTTATGTTTAAGTCAGATCAACTAAGTAAGTTGAGTGACTAACTGGATTATGTGTTATTTGTATTTAAGTCAGATTAATGCTAAGTCCTACCTACTCTGGAATAAGGGAGTGAATTATAAAATTAAGTCCTATTTATATTTAAATCAGATTAATTGAGTAAGTTGAGTAACTAACTGTATTATTTGTTATTTATATTTAAGTCAGATCAACCGAATAAGTTGAGTGACTAAGTAGATTAGTTGTTACTTGTATTTTATATTAGATCAATGAACAATTGAATGACATACTCTGGTTTTGGATGGATTTTAAATATATGATTATGGTACCATGATTTGAGCTTGAATCTCAGAATCGATGGTTAGGGAGCGTATATGCATTGGAATGCTTAACTGGCTATGATGGTAGAGGTATACCCTGTTAGGTCTAGGTACTCATGCCCACCTCTGGTGAGTTTTGTATGTTACCTTCTATTCAGGTTGAGACTCCCTTTGTAGTCCAGTGAGAGTCCCTTAGTGTGGATATATACATATGTGAACTATTTTAGTTATTGCTAAGTTATCTAGGATGTATTTGCATATTAAGTCCCTGTTTGGATTGTAGTTAGAATAGATCTTATTCGTGGGCCTGACCCACTATCATATTTCTCAGGTGTTCGACAGTTCCAGCCGTAGAGCTTGACCGTGCCGAGTAGAGACAGTCACTCATTCCTCTGACTACGTAGGTTTCTTACTTATGTTTTAGTTGGATTTTATTTTCAATAATTCATTTCCAGTTGGGATTTTATTTAGGGGTCCACTAGATGGATTCCCGAGTTGTTATCGTGTAGGTTTTGGATTGTCGGATTATTATAATTATTTAATTTTGAGGATTTAATATTTAGAAATCTTTTAGCTTTATTATTTATTTCTTAATTCTTTTGTTATCTGTGTTCATTTAAATATTAATTGTTTAGGATCTATGCTCGGACTTAATCACCCGTGGCTCTAGAATCTAGGGGTATCACATCAATGATGATCTATTTAACATCTTTACACAATGCAATTAGTCAAACTCCTGATGTGTAGTCTGGAGCACACCAAGGGCGAGGGTATTTTGGTAATATCCTCACCTATTTTGTTTCCCTGGTGTGATGGTATGTATTTCATTCAGAACTCTTTGTATTGTGGCCGTTTTTTTGAACTTATTGTAATCCCTACAACCCGTGCATGTAGTCCTAATTCACTAAATCTGTATGTTCTTGTGTGTGTGTTTGATTTGTTTTTCTGTGTTTTTGGTTTAATTTTGCAACAACCAGGACTAACATAAGTCAATAATTAATGATACCCACTGAATGTTGTGTCCTCAATCAATTTGTTGATGAGAGTTCCATATTGGCTCAATCCATGTTAGCTTGACCATTAAAAAAAATGTCCAAATCAATTATCATTATTGATACATGACCTAGCAGACATGTAGTCACAACACAACAATGACTCAGTAACAAATAGGCTTTGCTCTTCAGTAACTATTAAGTATATTGAAGACTGTTCCTGTCCAGGCACATCTTAACAGAGTAACCGGCAACAGTAATTTATGGCATTTTTTTTCTTAATGTATTCTGAATTTCGAAAGAATTCACTTAATTCACCAAAAGATTTAATCCATTAGACGTATGGACATGCTTTTGATAATACTTTCTTTAGCCTATATTTTATATCAATTTGGTTTTTCTATAACTGTGTCAGTATTCAAAAGCAACAATAAACATTAAAAGATGACAACTTCACACAACTCATAAAAACACGGCTTTAGAGATGCAGCTAGCTCAGATTAGCCAAAATGTTTAAAGCTTTACATTGAATGATTTATTTACAAGTTGAAAAACACAAAAATCTTATTTAATTAACAATTTCTTGTATTCCAGGTATTATGGGATGGATTTTCAGTAAAATCCACATTACAAAAATGAAGAGACTAGCTTGCTTGTCCCTATTTCTCTCTGTCAAGAAATATATACTTTATGTTCTTTCTCGCGTCATGTTTGGTCTACGAATCAATAAATCCTAAAACTATATAAGGTATGAAATCAAAGGATTGAAGGTCTCATACTCGTGATTAAGTACTCCATTACAAGCATAAAAGAGAAGGGAGATTTGTATAAAAGTTCACTACTAAAGCAAAAAAGTGACCCTACAAACAGACAACAGTTTTATTCAGTGAGGTGTCAAAATGATTCTGTCTTCAAACTTATTGTCAGAATTTGAGTGGCTACACTGCATATATTTAGCACAACATTATCCTTCACATTTATAAGAGAAAATTAATGGAAATGTGTACTATTGAAGATGTGCCTAAAGTTAGGGCGAAAGAAATTATCCAGAAGAACAGGCACTATTAATTTATCACATGTTTTATTTTCTAATATTTTGAAGAGCCACTTGGCTAAATCTTATCAAGAATTGGATAATCGGAAAACAATCTGTGACAATGGTTATTTGTACTGCATATTTGACCATTTTTTAAAGCATTTTTGGATAAAGAAGCATGAATTATTAATGTTCCTCTGGTTGAATTGGAAGTCGTTTAGCTGTCATGCATCGAAAGGACACTTTAGTATGTCTCTAAAATGTTGAACATCGAAATCACTAAATATATTTCCCTCCGTTTGTTTGAACGTAAAAAAATATATTTTTATTTTTTTGTGTTTGGTTGTACTAAAATATCTATGAAAAATATATATATTAAAATTTAACAAAAATAACTTATCCATTAATTTTCGACAAGTTATTTTACATGTCCGGATGGAGTCAACATCAATTTCGACGTAGACTTTTACCAAACACCAACAAAGTAAAAATAAAAGAATATTTTACTAAAAAAAGTAATATATTTTTCAAAAAGAATATATTACGAGGAAAAGAAAAATATTTTCCAAAAAGAATATTTTACGTCGAAACAAACGGAGCATGGATAAACATGTCTAGGGAGTCCTTTGGGAGCATTTCCATGTATGCCAAGTTATCAGAAAGGCCATGGTGCAGACACTTTTCTGATTCTCTGTATTTAGACTGAGATTCCTCAATTTTACTTGTGCTTTTTTAGTTTCCTTAATAAATTTCAATACATAATATCTTCCAACTTTATAAAAAGAATCTTATCTGGTCATGATGCATCTCAATGAATTACATACAATCTGAGATTTGTATTTTTTTCTTTACAAATAGGTCATGCAATTCAACATTGGCAATTTCCACAAATTGAAAATCAACTGAAATATTTAAATTGGACCTATTGAATGAAACTCTTCGTCTCCATTGTGTACCTACATTTGGTTTTTTTAGCCGGCAGCATTATTGAAACAACATCATACATACATATATATATGTATGCCGGCTAAAATTTAGAGCTTGTAGTCAACCTATCATCCTTCCATTTTTAGACCAAGCTTATACCATCACCAATTCTCACTTGTATGAGTGGAGGAACACTGTCACATGGAGAACTAATTTGTCCAACTTTGCAGAAGATGACTTAGTGCTCAGCTTTGTGGTCAACTACTTTGTCACATGGGCAACTAATTTTTGAGATGTATTATGCATGTTAAAGAAATCTAGGTAGCCCTCCACTGTTTGTTCTACTAAAATTGTAGGCCATGGCAAATCACCTGAGAAATATTACAGAAAAGAAACAATAATAATTCAAGTACATGATGTGATAACTCATCATGTATGTCCTTCAAACAATAATAATTTGAAGTACTGCACTCTGCAGAAATAGGGAACGCAGAAGTAGGGAACAAAGTATCAGGGATGTCAATCCCACCAAGTGGTCAATCTCTCCTTCATGATTTTCATTTATTCCTTTAAAAAGTGGATCTGCAATCAGCATACCTTAATTAGTTTTAGTTTTGGAAGGTTTTTCTTACCTTTGTCAACACATAATTCTGTCCCTAATCTATTATTTCCTTCCTAGTTAGGATTAGGCAATTTAGGCATGATGTGTATATATATATATATATATATGTAAGTCTCCTTGCACGTGTAATATAGATTGTAATACAATCAAAGATCTTTTCCAAGCAAAGCTTCTTTATGGTATCAGAGCCCTAAAGCTCTAACGAGTAAACACATAACCTACCTCTTATGTGTTTTTTTTTCGATCCTCTTAAGTTGTTAAGACTTATCTACTGCAACAGAGATTGGTTTATTTTTATTGCAGTTACAGCATTTCCTTCACAATTGCATTTACAAGATAAAATGCATGCTTTTATAAAATCTCATTTGTTTGTTTCCATTCATTTTAATTTCAACCACCTGGTTATGGTTTCGTTCACTAAACTGTTGCTTGTTCTGGTTACAAAAAAGATTGAATTTGGTATCAATCTAAGAATTGGTACCTGAAAATGTTATATATTAATGCTTCTTTACAGGCTTCCATACTCAGAGAGTGACGATTTAGATGTCTAAAGCAGCATGTCTTTGATCAAAAGGGTCAGCTACTAAAATACTTAAATTCACTCCAAGGGTGGTCCTTTCTACCTCTTATGATACTAAAAGTGGTAGGGTATGATGTTTTGTCAACAAACTAATTTACACTACAACTACAAGAAAATAGGTTTTTTACAACACATTTTCTACAATAGGCCCACAGATCCATTGTAGAAAGAGCTTTCTACAACAGGCCCGTATGGCCCATTGTAGAAAGGTATTCGAATAGCCCATTGTGGAGTGGACTTTCTACAACAAGCCTGCATGGCGCCTTTTAGAATAGGGTTAAGTGTCTTTTTGTGAAAATTTCATTTTCCCGGCAAATTGTTTTCATCAGGCGGCGAAAAAATTCATTTATCCTCCCGTATACATCAATAAACAAAAACACCCCTCTCTCTCTCTCTCTGGAATCCATATGAAACCCTAACCGTCTCTAAGTCCAAACAAGAATTTTTCGGGAGCTTCGTTTTGGCGAGTTTCACCTTCAGAGGAAAATTTCCCAGGTGCATCTCTGTTCATCTCTGAACTCTCATCTCTATTCATCTCTGAACTCTAGTCTCTGTTCTTCTCCTCGATCTTTTCCTTCTCTGAACCCTCATCTATAACCCCTAGAAGATACCATCATCTGTAGGCTGACCAGAATTGAGAATCTTAATCCGACGAAGACAGGCGACCGACGAAGACCAACAACTGGCGATCAGCGACGAAGACCAGCGACCAGTTCTATCAGTGAGCGAGCAAGGACAAAGTTACCATGTTATAGTTGCCTATGTATGTGATTTTAATCTAATTTCTGTCTGTTTAGTGAGTTCCCCTCTTCTCTTTACCTATAGTATAGTCGGATTGATGAAACCTTTAGGACTTCCATGAGTCAAGATTGAATAACAAACAATCTTTGACGTGTATTATGAAATTGGGGCTAGTCTTTGACAGTGTATTATGAAATTGGGGTTAGTCTTTGACAGTGTATTATGAAATTGGGGTTAGTCTTTCAATTTGACATCTGAAGCAAAGCGTCAACTCTGTGAATATGGTGTTTTCATAGTGCTTTCTTTGCACGACTCGAGTTTTAGCGACCCCAACCCCTCTTTTGGGGGCCTTTGTGTCGCCCCTTAGGCCAACCAAACCCAAAACTAACCAATTCCTTCTTCCTCCAAATATATCTGTTCGAGAGTGCCATTAACTGTCTTCAGAACAGTTTGCAGACCTTGGATCCTCAAATTAATTATATATTGAACTTTTCTATGCTGGCAAGTAGAGTGTAGAGCATAGGAAAGAAGAAATGGAATTATAATATTGTGCCTTGACCTTATATAAGATGATTATGTGTCTAAGTAGGTTTTTTTCTTTTTTCTTTATTTATTTATTTATTTTTTTTTTTTTGTGTAGAGCATAGGAAAGAAGAAATGGAATTATAATATTGTGCCTTGACCTTATATAAGATGATTCTGTGTCTAAGTAGTTTTTTTTTTTTTTTAGATAGTAAAAGAAGGTAAATGCTCTTATAAGGGTTAGAAATGGCATTATTGAGGAACTCAGATTCATGGTCTTTCGGACTTATGTACGCTTATTAACATACTATTGCTCAAAGATTGTGTGATTATGGACCTCTAGCTAGACAAAGTATAAACGATATACATATATATTTTTTTTCTTTCTTTCCATGTATCTCTCTTAAAATGGATATAAATTTACAAGTTAGTTATTTTATTATAACCTTTCAAATGTAAATGTTTTCATTGAATTAGAGATTTATTATTTTGTAGAGCAGATATAACATCATCGAATTCCTTAAATTCTTAGTTAAAGTTTCTTCAAATATAATATATTGGCAAGAAACTTGATGTTGACTGATTTGTTCTTGTTTCTTTAGAGTGGACGATCATATATAAAATTTTATTTTGAGAGTATCTGAGCTTGAGATTTTACTGAGGAATATTTCATGAAAATATGTTTTGTTATGGATACTCATTTAATTTTTTTTATTGTCTCAAAGTATATTACATTCAAGTGCGTAGATGATATATACGATGATAGATTATGATATTATTTGAATATGTATGTGCTGATTATACTTTTTGACCAGTTCAGATGGCACCCTTAATAATTACTTGTCACAATTTAAAGAAAAAACAGGAATCCTAGTAATTTTCAGCATTCTGTTAAGACAGGTGAAAGTTAAAACTGAAATATCAGGGAAAATGTCATCTTTAGGACCTGTGAGAGGGAAAAGAAAAATGACTATAATATTGTTCTAGATAATTTTAAATTTCAGCTATAGTGTGAACTTGGATTACCTTCATGTTATGTTTATCGATAGATAAGCCACAATATTTTTTTTTTATTGCTAAAGCAATGAATTAGTGTTGAACTATTTGTTAATTCATTTATTTTGGGAGATTAGTTATCGTCATATTGTGTTTGTTAAATTTTTTATCTGCCCTTCAATGAAATTGCGATGTGAAACATTTGTTGAACATTATTTTGTTATTGAATAAACTGGTACGACTATAATTTGTGCTTCAACAGATCATGCTTATTTGATTTTAATATTTTTATAGTTGTATATAATTCTTGTGTTGTTTAGAGGTAGTGTGGTGGGTAATATATGTAATTGAATTTTGAAATGGCAATTACTTGAAATAGGAGAAATGAGATACCTTGTTATGGCTTGAAATTACTCCTATAAGATGATCATGTGTAGTTAAGTTTTATTTATTTAGTTACTATTATTATTCTTTTTTTCTTGAAGGAGGTTAATGCAATATGAAGAGTTAGAGATTAAGTGTATTGAAAATGGTGATTCGCCATTTATATGTTTTAAATATGCCATATAAATTGACCCGTGTTATTAGAGTTAGGTGGAGCAGTATAGGACATATTCTCTCTAATTTCCATAAGGTCCACATTATTGATACTAGGCCATTTCCAGCACCCTCTGCCTAGACCAGAGTCTATGAGAAGTTTAAATGAACATCCAATATAAATTACCTCCCATTACCATCCAAAACCTTTGAGGATTATTCAAGAATTATTTAATTTAGATTGAAATAGATATATTGTTGCTTAAAAATTATTTATTTTATACTGAAACATATATTTTTTTTTGCTTAAATTAATTTGTTCAGATTCACAATCTTCATCCTCTTCACTACATTATGTTGGGGATAATCTAAATAATCCTAAATAATAGATTTCCCTGCAAAACCTAGCAATCATAAATTGAATAGGCATCTACAACTCTGGCGTAACATGCACAATCTTCATCCTCTTCACTACACTATGTCCGAAATTTGTGAATTTTTGCTTAAACATGACCTAGAAAATGAAGAAGCTGATGAACAGAGGATTTAGAAAGCCTTCATCCTCTCCATCCTCTTCTGTTTTTACTTCAATTTCCTCATCTAATTCTGATCCTCATAACCTTCAATAGAGTTCGAACCGTTCTTTGTCTTCTTCGTACCAATTTTGTTTGTGAACAAAGAATTTAGAAAGCCAGCAAGTTGGTGGCCAGGTGAGTTCAGTTGTTTCGCCTTCTTCAAATTGTTGTAAATCTACATCTATAATCCAAGAATATATTTATATATGCATTGTGTGTGAGTGTGTGTGAGAGAGAGATTATATGGTATATTTACATTCTTTGTGAAACAAGTTGTCTGATTCTTTCAATTTGAATACATTTTGTGAACCCAAATATTATTATATATTTGCACATTTATATAATGGAGTTTTTATTTTAAAACTATGAGCTTTCCATCGGTGATTGTTCCTTACTGATGTTTTTCCACATATAGCATCAGAAAATTTTAGGGTTCTCATTGTGTTCTAAGTATTCTGTTAATGGGTTGTGTGAAATTGCAATTGAAAGTTGAAATTATTGTGTATACTGCCATAGACAAGTAATATTATTTCTAAAATTATTAGCGTTATATCAGTGAGTACTTAATTATGATAATGGCATCTTTTATTCAGGTTGAATTTCCATTGATCCATCTAAATTACACTTTTAGGTGCCTCCTCAAGAGCATTGTTGTCAGCATAAACAAAACAACGTATAGAAGAGAACAACACATCCAAGGAAGTACTATAACAGTTTATAATTGATCCAATTGGTATGATTGTAGTCTTACTCTATTGCCATATACTCTCTTCTTTTTTTCTTGAAATTTGATGAAATACGTTGTATGATTGTATAACTTTGGAAAAATTAGTCAGATGCTTCATATTAAACAACTAAAAACAGTTTTCCTTAGTGGAAAGAACAATGTATTAACTACTCTTGATTGTTCAAGGTTTTTATGTATTTAAGGTTAAAATTTTCATATACATATTTAGATATATGTATATATAATAATTGTATCTTGTATTTGTTAAATAGTTATATCATTGTTCCATATCCTTTTTATTTTTCAATGACTTGGTCTTAAAATTTATGGGTTAGCATCTAAGCACATAAAATTGGAATTTTGAAAGACAAATGAGAAACAGACAAGATTTTGCAGGCTGTTATACAAACTGGAAAGTGAGACTGGGGTTATAGACTCTCCATTGAAGTGCTTGTTTGAGTACTTAGTTATACCCTGTGAACATTAGTAGGACAATATTGGTGCTTTCTTTGTAGTTGCCTTTGGTTCTACTCAAGTTAGTATATTAAGTATGTTTGCAAAAGAATTTTGCCAAAATATTACATTTGACACAAGATGACATAGTTTCATGTCAATTTCCTAGTTTGTAGGTGCTGGCAACTTTTGCTGCTCTATTTTCTCATGGACCTACGTCTCAAATTTCTCAGCTACCACGGTTGCGGTATGTATTCATGTATCTTGAAAGGGGTTGAGGTTCTTTTCCATCTTTGTACACACTGGTATTTGATAATTTACAAACACTACTTTGTTAGCCTGTCAGGCCATAACCTCTCCTTTATATAAATCATCGACACATGCATTCACCTTGGTAAATTGAAAATTAACTAAAATTTTGCTTTTTGTTGCTAGATTTGATCCACGTCTTTTATTGCATGGACAACAATACATAGAAATTTACAAGGCACTTCCTTCTAGTGGTTGTGTAAGCCTCCTACCCAGAAGCTCTTGATTAAGATAATGTGCCTATATATTCTTTCTTGTTTGCTTATGTCCTGTATTTGATGTGAGACTGATCTTAAATTTGTATAATTTCAGCCCAACATCGTAATACTTAAGTTGAGAGCTTCAGTCTTATTAATTACCAGTTTTTTCTAAAATATTAATGGCCTAAGACAATTAATGGTAGGCTAGCAGCTCATTTTAATGCAAATCGGAGATATTACCAAGGGAACCTATTATCTGTCACACTTTTACAGGAACATTTTTTTATTATCACTTATTTCATACATATTAATTCATAGATCTATGTATGCCCTGATTTATTTATTTTTAATATATTTTTTCTTTCTTGAGTTCTTTAGTGAGAGTTTTGGCTAAAATTTTCTTCTTTGTTTTCAGTTATGTTTAGCTGCTTGGAGGCTTGCCTTGAATGCTTTGGAGGGAAAGTTTTTGTAATCTGAGCATGATGGGAAATGCCTTGGTTGTGTTGGTATTGAAACTTTTCTAATCCTTGTACAATGGTAACAATGAAGGGAACTTTGTAATCTTTAATGAATATAAAATAAATTTGGGATCTACTTGTTTGTGATTAATGGGATGTAGATGTAAATTTTCATTTTTATATGACTTGAACTCTTTTTCATCTTGTATCATATTGTTTGTACATGGCTTGGTGTGGATATATATACCTTTGGGTGGATTTATTGTTGTGTTTAGTTGTACTGATTTTGTATTGGGGGCAATGTAAGGCAACCATTGAATTTTTTTTTTTTAAAAAAAAAAAAAATTGCTTTTTATAAGGGGCCAGACCCGTCGTCGGAAGTACTCTTTTTACAAGACGCGCAGACCGTCGTAGAAAGCAATCTTTCTACAACAGGCGTTGCCCTTTGTAGAAAGTCCCATTTCTATAACGAGTTGGAACTGTCGTAGAAGACCCTGAGTCAACAACAACGGATACCACAATGGCCATGCCCGTTGTAGAACTGTTTTTCGCCCCTTGTTAAGTCATTTTTCTTGTAATGTTAGTTTCTATCAGTCTTCAAGTTCTTGATGAGTTGGAAGACAAATCCATGTGCTTCTTATTGTGCCAATGTCTCTCACTACACCCCATCCTGATGCCTCTTTTCTACTCATCCCACATATCTTTGATCTATATATACACACATATAAGTTGGTCTGTGTCCATCACAACTCTTGACATTATTCACTCTCAATTTCAAAGCACTGGTCCATGTTGTACAATCCTTTGTGATCTTCATTTCTAGTTCTTCAGAGAGATATATCCATATACAATGATGGGTATCCACGTGCCTCATATTCTTTGCTCCAAGCAAATTTTAGACCATCTTCTATTAAAGAACACCAAATTGCATCAAAAACTATATATGTCATGTAGGGTTATTGCGCAGTTTATGTTGGAGAGAACGAAAAGAAACGATTTCTAATTCCAATATCATGTCTGAACCATCCTTCATTTCAAGATTTGCTTAGTCAAGCTTGTTACCCAAGAATTGATTCTAGAGGGGGGGTGAATAGAGTCAATGGCCAATTTTCGCAAATTATAGAAATACAATTTCTAATCAACAATATAACCAATTATGCAATAATCAAGATATGAAGGTAATCAATTTAGCACAATTGTAAAAGAGATAAGGGAAAAGAAATTGCAAACAATAAAACGGTGATTTTTGCGAGGTTCGAAAACTCCTACTCCTCGGCTCAAGATCCCTCTTGAGACTTCCCAAATTCCTTAGAGCTTCTCCTTAATGGTGGAGAGTAAACATTCAATTGAAGCAAGACCTTACTTCTCTTTCTTATTAGGAGAACACCCTTCTCTTAGGCTTCCTTTTGGATCACACCAGCCCTTTACAATAACTTGAAATAGAAATGAAGTGTACAATGAATCTCTCAAAGATAATAGTACACTTTTTAGCTCACAACTAGAGTATTGATGAATATAAATGAAGCTCAAACTCTATGAATGAAAGAAGATGAAATATGTGAAGAAAATAAGCTCATATGAATTCAATAGAATCTCTCAAATGTATAATAGAGCAAAAACTCTATGAAGATTAAAACAAGAGCAAAAGCTCTTTTAATCTTTACTAGAATATCTCAAGATAGAATAAGAGTGAAATGAGAGAGATGAAGAAAAGATGAGAACAAAAGCTCTCTTTGCAATGTAATATAATGTTTCTCAAATGGTGTGTATTTCAGCAGACAAGCCCTCTGTATATATATAGAAGTTCGAAACTCAATATAGCTGTTAGAAGTGGTTGGGGATCAATAAATGAAAAAGTTTCCGTTATAGTTTAAAACCCCAGAAGGAGCCGGCTCTTGTAAAACAAGAGGAGGCGGCTCCCTAGCCTTGAGAGCCGACTCTCCATTGCATGGAGCCTGCGCCCTATTTTGGGAGCTTGCTCTTTGGTTGGAAGAAATGATTTTTTGTTAAAAAAGCCTACTGGAATATTGAGAGCCTTCTCTATCTTTTATAGAGCCTTCTCTATCTTTCATGGAGCCTTCTCCATTTGCCTTGAGAGAGCTGACTCTATTTCTTATAGAGGCGGCTCTTTCTTCATGGAAGCTGTTCCTAATTTTGGATTTGACAGAAAAGAAAATGACTTCAAATGGACATAACTTAGTCCATTTAACTCCAAATGAGGCGAAATTTGAGACTAAATTTATTGCATTGAAGTCAAATTTCTAATGCCATCAACCTTGCTCAAAAATTCTAAACACAGAAATAGTTATGGCCGTTTTAGTGCAACCTGGTCAGAATTTTCACAAACCAGAAACATGCATCTTGTGATGCTCATATCTCATTCAATTCAAATCATTTTTAGGTGAAATTTGAGTCTAAACTCAAGGGCTCGAAGTTAGCTTTCTAATGCACCTGGCCTTACTTAAAAAATCCAACTACAAAAATAGTTATAGCAGTTTTAGTACAGGCTGGTCTGGAAATTTTCTGAGCTGAAAATTGTTTTTTATGACATAGCCATCTTTCTAGCACCTAGGACTTTGATGTATGGTTTAATTCAGTTCAAGTCCAATTTCTAAGAGTCTAGGGACATACAAGGATGATAAATATCAAGTGTATTGTGTCCTAGAGTCATTTACCAAATTATGGTAACAAAGGCTTTAAAGATGAAAAATTAATTTCAATGCATTTTCCTTTACTTTCTAGAGGCCAAAATAAATATTATGATTAATGTGCATCGACCTAGAATTTCTAGCTTAAGTAATGAGTTCTTTCAAAGCTTATCAAGCGTGAACTAACTTTTTCTTAGCAAAGACTTCATATGTCAATATATATTAATGAAGTGCATAGTCTATTGCTAATGGACATAGGAGCATATGAATGATGTATGATATGCATGGTCCTATAATTTTGAGCTTCAAAATATATTCAAATATACTTTGACATTAAATCTTAAGCTCTTACCATCCTATCTACCCTTTTCTTCATTCTTTAACTATAATCGTTTAGGCTTGATAAAGACTTGCTTTCTTTCTTTGAAATGCTTGAATGATCTTTGAAGTCCGAGTTTTTCTTTGATTTCTTGCAACTTTTGAGGCTTCCTTGAATCCATTGCTTGAGTGCTTGGAATGCATGGAATGGATCTTTTAGCTCATCATTGAGGATTGGATATTAATCATATATACATCACTCAATGAAAATATTAGTACTTAAACATCATTAATGGTTTGTAATCATCAAAACATAAGATTGATCTTTAGATAAAATCCTTAGGCTAACAATCTCCCCCTTTTTGATGATGACAAAACATTGATGTGTTTATTATCAAAGTGGAGTTGCATTTAAAAGAATGCTAACCCTATCAATATGCATATCTTGAATATCATATCATGCTTTATTTTACAACATTTTTATAAGTCTCCCCCTATCAATATGCGTCTATCAAAATATATTAATTGAAAAGCAATAGACACATAAGTATAATAGGAATCACACATCTTTCTCCCCCTTTGTCATCTCAAAAAGGTGGGAGGATAAACTAGTTTCTCACCATATTTTGAAGTAGTAGTGTAGGAGAAACATGAAAGATTTAAACAAATAAGAAGAAATTTGAAGCAAATTTTCATTTTACATATATGGAAGCCATGGATAATTTTAAGGTTTGGACTGAAAATACACAAAGAACATTTAGAATGGAAACCCAATGAAAACACAATGTAAATTCCAAATCCCAAATTAATTTTAACTAAAGATTTATAGTAGCAATCCCAAAAATTTGTGCAAATGAAATAGCCAAATTTAATGCGCACAAACAGTCATAATTTTAAGTGCTAACAAAATTCATGCTCAAAACCCCCAATAACAGTTGTTATGTGACAAGGTCTAGGGTATGAAATTGATAAAATTAGCCTAGAAATAGAAACCCAAAATGGAATTATAATAAAATTCACAATTCAGAGCAAAAAAAAAAAAAAAAAATTTGTAGCTAAAATTCAATATTTGTAACACTGTAGTGAAGAGGATTTGTTTAGAGGCAAATTCTGCATAGAAGAATGTTCATGCAAATATACTTGAAAATTTTGAATTTGAGATAGGCAATGAATCAAATAGATTGAATAAATAATTATTACTGGAGTGAATTAACCTTTTCTATGTGAGAGAGAAAAGCTACAGTGCATATAAGGGTTTCATGGATGAAGAACCAAGGAGAAAGATACCAAGAATGATTTTTTTATTTATAAAAATATAGCTGAAATTATGAATTAAAGGTGTGAACATGTGAAATAATGAGTGGATTTGAGAAAGGAACTTACAGAATGCCCAAATCGCATGAAGACAGAACCTTGAATTAAGCTTCTGGGTCAAAGAACTGATGCAGCTCTTTGCCAAACAAAAATTCTTGCGGAACTGAATATAATAAGCTTACTGAAATTCATTGGTTGAGACTGTTTTCACTCGAAGTTTATAGATGGAGCTCACGGTCGCTTGAATCTGCCATTTGTCTTCATGTTGGTGGAGCTACAGCTGTGACCGAACTGATTTGAGAGACTGAAGCTTGCTTGGTTGGAGTTTCGTCGGACTGATATAGAGCTCAAAAGTAGCTTAGGCGTCACCAGAATTAATGGAACTCAAATGAACCTTGAGTTCTTAGTTTATGTTACTGGAAGTTTCAACTGAGATGCCCAATATAGAAATATGCCGAGACTCTGTATATATATAACAACCTACAGTGCACTTAAGTGAACAACCCGAGAGTGAAGCTTTTAAAGCTTATTTGGCAGCCGGCTCTCATAAGTTTAGAGCTGGCTCTGTCCCTTTTTATTGAGCCCGCTCTTGTTGGTTCCTTAGAAGATCCTGAGAGCTTGAGAATTTAAGCACTTATGGAGCTGGCTCTTAGGTGATACCAAGAAATAAGCAGAGAGATCCCGAGAGCAACAAGTAATATGCAGGTTTTGGTCCTGGTTGGGAGCCAGCTCTTGTTTTTATAGAGCCTGCTCTCTCAGTTTATAGAGCCTGCTCTTATATAAAGGGAGCTGGCTCTCTCCTAAAATTCTTGAGATCCTGAGAGCATGCAATTTGATATCATCTGTGGAGCCTGCTCTGCTTTGTGTAGAGACGGCTCTTTTTCTTCAAAGAGATGGCTCTCCTTTGAATGGAGCTGGCTCTACTGCTACTTGCTTCACTGCAATATTTCATCTTTTGAGGACATTCCAATTTCCCTTCTAAGCAAGCAAAACCTATCCTCTCAAAGAGGTTTTGTGAAAATATCTGCTAATTGTTTTTCCGTATTGACAAATATAAGTTCAATGTCGCCCTTAGAAACATGATCCCTAAGAAAATGGTACCGAATTTCTATGCTTTGTCCTTAAATGCTGAATAGGATTTTTAGAAGTGCATATTGCACTTGTATTATAACACAAAACAGGAATATTGTCAAAATAGAGTCCAAAATCCTCAAGTTGTTGCTTAATGTAAAGCGTTTGAGCTCAACAACTACCGGCTGCAATATACTCAGCTTCCGCCGTTGATAGAACTATGGAATTTTGTTTCTTGCAAGACCAAGATACTAATTTATCTTCTTTAAGATATGTGGTTAGAGAATGGCTACATGATTCTTCATGTGGGTAAGCAAATTATCTCTTTTATACACATTCTTTTAAGAAATGATGTAGAAACATTACATAAAATTCTAAAGTATTAAAAATGGATATATTAAAGTAGAATACCACTTGATGTCACATTTAATATCTAAGATAGAACAAAAATTAAGAATCATATTCCTAAGATTAAAGTGTCAAATAAATATATCAATTTCAATTTTTATGACACTTAAGGAGTTTTAATCGTTAGAAGAAATTAAGTTTACTTATCATGCTAATTTCAATTTATTTTGCATGCATGAGGTAAACTTCTTTGAACAAAATGTAAATGTTGATTTAAACACAAGATCATCCATGTAAGTGCAATCAACATAAAGTCAACAATGGTTTTGAAATTAATGATATACAAAAATATCAAATTTGTCAAAAATCATTATTCTTGAGAAAACCACAAAGCCTTTTTGAAAAGAGCTCTTAGAAGCTTATTTTTAAAACACATAAGGCTATAGATCATTTTAAACATCTAGTTCAAGATATATGCATTTCAATTCCGGTTGGCTTTTCCTCAATAGAGTTTTTAGATATAAAGTCAATAAGTCAAGCATTGGATAAAAGACATTTCATACAAAAGCATGTAGCATTCTCAAAGTTATATGCATAAAGACATATATTCAATTTCCTTTTCTTGGTGAAACCTTTGGGAGAGGTCTAGCTTAGTTACCAATGATAACTCAAGATACTTATCATAATTAGATTAAACAGTAAAGGAACATGGTTAAAAGTATACCAACTTTTTAAGAATTAGTTCCTTTAAAAAGCACAATAGAGTGTTCACCCTTGAATGATCAAGTGGATAGTTCTGAACAATTATTCAACTCTTGGGAAGGCATAAATTCTCATTCTTATTTTTCATGAGATAGCTCTTCCAATGAGATTTGTCCCTTTAGGTATTCAAGATAGGACCTATATGATTTATCATCTCTCAAGTTCATCTAAAAATTTTCAAGTTGAACAACCTCATTTTCTATACCCATGGAAGTGACACAATAGAGTGTGGATAAAACATTTAAGATCATAAAAGCATATAGATGACTTTTTAGACATTGCTATTTTAATAGATTTGATAAGTTTCAAATGAAATAGCATTGATGGTCTATATGAGATAATGTATGCTTTTCTTTGATCCTTAATTGAAAAAGATGCCATCAAGTAACTCTATAAGGAAAGGTTACAAATTCTCCTTTTGGTATCCAAATTTTCTTGGGTCCATATGAGTTAGGCAATAGAACATAAGTTCCTTTTGAAATCCAAATCTTCTTTGACCTCAACTTCTTTTGAAATAGACAATCATGAATCTTATGTCCTAATCTTTTATAATAATTGCATTTAGAGGATTGGGTACCACTCTTGACAAAGTGATCATACAAAGGTTTTCTTCTTCTCAATAAGTATGCATCTTTAGTGTGAGAATCATATCTTATCTCATTTTTGAAATAGATATCTTTTTGATTTCCAAGCATAGTACTCAAGTTCTCCTTTTCTTTGGTAAACTTTGTTAAAATGTTATTTTGATCATCATTGATTTTCTTTAAAGACTTATTTTCGGAAACAAGATTAACTGATGATGACTCTTTAGAGAATACACATTTCATTTCATTTTTCAATGACTCATTTTCAATTTAAACCTTTTCTAATTTTTGCATAAGATAATGATTTTCCTTTTTCAAAGAGTCATTTTCCATTTGAACTTTTTCATGTCTTTGAGAGAAATCATGGTTTTCCTTTTTAAAAGAAGCACATTTCACAAGCATTTGTTCTAGCACACAATGTAACTCTTTAAATGCATCAAGTAATTCATTGTGCTCATCCACTAACTCATTATAGGAAACATTTACATCAAAATCATCCTGGTTAGACTTTATCTCATCTTCGTCGGTCATAAGACAAAGATTAACCACCTCTTTGATGTTACTTGCTTCTTTGCTAGAAGCTTGGAGGTCTACAATCTTCTTTTGCATTGCATCACTTTCTTCACTATAAGTGGAACAGTTAGTTCTATTAATAACATTAAAATGATTAGTAATGTTAGTAAAACTATAATACATCTCATTTATGCTAGAGGGTTCATTTATATTTGATTCCCTACTATGAATTGATTCAACATATGCTAATTTAAGCAAGTCCCAAATTTCTTTAGCCGTTTTACAAAAGATAATTTTATTAAACTCACTTTTACTTAACGTACAATAGAGATAACATATGGCTAAAGTATTACATTGAATTAATCTTTAATCATTTTCATCCCATTCACTTTTTAATTTAGGAATTTTATTCCCTTCAATAACTTTGGTTGGGATACGATTACCATTTTCTACAACTTTCCATAAATCTAAATTAATACTTTTTAAGAAGGCCCTCATTCTAATTTTTCAATAAATATAATCATTTCCATTAAAACACGGAGGTTTATCATTGTTGGCTATGATCGTACTCTAAGACGGTTAAGTCCTTTCATAGAATTTAGACTCTAATACCAATTGTTACCTAAGAATTGACTCTAGAGGGAGTGTGAATAGAGTCAATGGCCAATTTTCACAAATTATAGAATTACAATTTCTAATCAACAATATAACCAATTATACAATAATTAAGATATGAAAGTAATCAATTTAACATAATTGTAAAAGAGATAAGGGAAGAGAAATTGCAAACAATAACACGACGATTTTTGCGAGGTTCGGAACCTCCTACTCCTCGGCTCAAGATCTCTCTTGAGACTTCCCAAATTCCTTAGTGTTGGGAGACGTGCTAGTTTTAAAAACTTTTCGAGGGATTTTCATTCACAGATCTTGATTCATCACATAGAGACAAGTTTTATGAAAAAAATAAAATATGATGTATCATTCAATTAACAGATTGAATACTTATATCAAAGGTCTGAGTAAACCTTTAAATCTTTCTTCTAAAGTGAATGTTCTCACTTATTGTAAATCCCTTAGCAAGATGCATTCTCCTTGGATCTCCATCTTCTTGGTAATTATTTTGCCTTTAGGAATCACTCATAAGCCTGTATGAATTACCTTGGAAAACTAGGCTTGTGGGAGCCTCCATTGGATGACAACATTAACCCTAATTTTCTAGAGAGAGAAAATATATTCCTTTTTTCTTCTTCCAAAAATCTCCTAAAAAATATACGTAGACCATGTATATATATAGGCAACATAAAGATAAAAAAAAAAAAAGGAAACAATAAATCCTTCTCAATTTCTAATTCACATGTCCAAAATCTAATAGGATTCCAATATCAAGTTGGGCTATGAGTGAGAATCCTTTGGGCTTATTATTTTATTAGTTACAATAAATTAATAATTGGCCCGGTCCATGGACCCAATTAAATTAATTCATAAATTAATTTCTACTCCACTAAAAGAAATTAATTGAATTCCAATTGAATAATAAATAACTTCTAAGTCAATGTTGCACTTTGACCCCTCTATGCATAATTAGTTATCGGATAAATAAAGCCATCAATCCGACTACTTAATTAATATATTTATTTTGGTACCGTTGATCATTTCTGGCTTGATCACAATAAAACATTTGTCTGACAAAAATAATAATTTAAATAAATAAATATATAATAAATCATTTTGTTTAAAAACACACGAAGGCCTTCGAATTTACTTTGTGATCAATCATAATCAATACAAAATAAATACAATTAACAATGATGCAAATATTGAAAATATAACCCTCTAACTATTAATTGCATAATTACCCAAAGTGTCAGTTTAAGGATCCTGAAGTATCCGCCAAACAAATCAAAGTAATTATTAATTAATAAAAGAGTTTATACTTTTCTCATACTTAAGAGTCAAATGCCATGACGGTGACAGGGAGCAATTGTAAACGACGGCTCTCGCAATATATCTCAACCTAACGTGGATCCAGTTCAAGTCTTAATTAATTATGAGTTCATCCATAATTACCGACTATGAACAATTTATGATTACTATTTATATTCATGTATTAACCGCCATCACATACATATATATAAATATCTCTTGTAATCAAGTGGACACTATCAATTCTATAATGAATCGAAACATAATATATTGAATTCACCATTTGTATAAAATATAAATATTTCAGAAACGTCAGGAACATATGTCACTATAATCCAAATAAGAATTTGCTAAGCCAGGGCATATAAATCCCAACAGCTCCCACTTGCCCTCATAGCCAATTCAAATTGCATCTAACTCCAATGTTATCCAAGTGTTGATCAAAACTATTGATCGATGACACCTTTGTAAATGGAGCAACAAAGTTGTGTTCTAATGTAATGTCCTAGCCATGAGTATATTTTATCGCCGGACAATATCATGTAAGACATGATACTTCCTATCAATGTACCTTGTTCCTCTATAGAACCTTGTGTAATGACCTGGATTTTCACGGATATTTTTTTTCCGTTGTTTTTCCTTTCTAAGTTCAGTTCCTCTTCGCTTAGTGTCGTCTCGAGTGCTCTGTTCTGTGAATTGACAACTTCCTTTAAGGACCGAGTCGTTTCCGCGTTTTTCGTTTTTTGACACTATTCACTTTTCGTCATTTTCCCTATTTTGTCCTTTTCCCTATTTTGTCTTTTCCCCGTTTGACACTTTGTTTGCGTAACCACACTTCTTGTGTTCGGAGTCGGTTTTTGACTTCAAATATCTCCATCTTGAGTGGTTTCCACGAAATACGTATTTTTACTTTCGCAAGAAAGTACTCTAGTTGCTCCCGGTGTTCATAGGGGCATGGATGCAAAGTTCTTTGAAATTATTTTCTTTTCTTTGGGTGTTTTTTGTAAATATATTTTGAAGATATTTTATTTCAAGGGTTTTTAAGAAAATATTTTTGGAAAATATTTTCATTCTGGGCCATAAGTGCAGTTTTCACTTTTTGGAGGGGCCATTGTGCAATTAATGAAAGTTATTGCAAAATGTCTTGTTTTGAGCCTGGAGCCTCGTATGAGATTCATTTTCACATTTCGTTGAGTTGTGTACTCTTGGAATTTCCTCCTGGTCGATGTTTTCCAGTTTCAGGGTTTTTGGCCCCGGTTTGCGCCAAACTTGTTTTGGGCATAACTTTCTGGTCGGGACTCAGTTTTTGATGCTGTTTCTTCCGTTATTCATATTTTATCATTTTGAATCTTTTTCATTCACAAAGTTTTGCCATTTGAGCGCGTCTGCTCAAATTTTACTTTTTCGGACCCGGCGGGGCCCGTTCGGGGCACTTTTTGAGATTTCTATAAAAGGGGGGTGAGATATTTCATTTTTCATCTTCGCCCCTCTTTATGCATGACCTGGAGCTCCCATGGCAGCCCAAGGGGTGCTGCCACCTTCTCTCTCCTCTTTTGAGCTTCATTCCTTTGTTAGAATATAGAAGGGCCTTTGCGTTTAGTGTTCGTGTTGACTACGCGCTTCTTTTACCATTATTAGAACCCATTTCTGACCATTCTTTGAGTTTGGGTTTGAAGTCAAGTTGTGATTTTGATGGGGCTTCCTTGGGGGTTATGTGCACGGTGTAGTCCCCGACAAAACCTAGAAGTTTCGTCGGATTCGGAGCGGTTTCCATTTGGTGGCTTTTGAGATTTTCATCTCAAATTGAGGTAGGAAATGTTTTAGGATTTTATATGTGTTGTATTGAGTGTTTCTCATGATTATATATGTATGCCTTGTATCAAATTTAAAAAGTTAGTAATTTTTATTTCTTTGTATAAGATTTAAAATTCATGACGATATATAACTTTGATTTGAATTGTGGCATACTAAAAAATCATGTTTTAATATGTTTGTTAACATATAATAAATTGGTATGGATTAAATAAAAATTGCATATTTTATTTAATATTTATCTTTTGTGAAAGATTAAATCCCATGGCCGTACCTTGCATGAAATTAACTTGTGATATGCTTTTAAATTATGTCTTGGCATGTTGTTTAACATACTTTAATTTGAGAGCATTTGGACAAGTATGAAAATCTAGAGATTTTAATTAAAATGATTAATTAAAATATAATTAAGGGTTCCATTGGCCTAATTAAGTGTTTAACTTGATATTGTGATAACTATGACTTATGTTCTGGCATATGTTAATTTGGAACCATTTGAAGTTGTTTTAGAAGTTAGGGATTTGATTATCATGATTTAATTAAATTCCACTTTATTGTTCTTATGGCCTAATCGAGTTTTGATGTGGTGTATGTAATGACCATGCTATATTGTTTATCATGTATTAATTGGAGGCCATTTTATTGAGATTTGAAACCTAGGGAATTTAATTAGTTTATTGATTAAATTCCATTTCTATTGTATTATTGATTAACTCATGTATTTGACATTGATAGTATATTTAAAGCATGACTTTTGACTTATAATGGATTTATGAGTTATGTTTCAATATTGGATTATATTGTTATAGCGCGTAACGAATCGCGCTCTGAAGATTCGACATATGATGTTATTATAGCGCGTAACGAATTGCGCTCTGAAGATTCGACATTGTCATCCTATAGTTGTTGTGGATTTAGAGCATGTGTTGTATGGTTACAACCTACTTGTGCATGAAGGTAGTTTCGTGTACTGTTTAATATGTATATAAGTTGTTAACTTATTTATTTTGGAGTCTTGGGACATTGTTACTGTGATATGGCTAAAGTTCGGCTTTAGTGCGGGAGGTATTAGTTCTCCCCAATTGAGATAGTGCGCATTAGGGTGGTCTTCCCAGCGGATTAATGCCCGGAATAACCAATTTGTTCTTGGTTTAGTCCGAGACGTGATGTCCAAGTCTTCCACTATTTGTTTTCGCATTCAATTCCAAGTTTGCAATCATGTTTATATTGTGACTTGTGGTTTTGGCTATCGGCGATTTGATGTTGTTAAGTACATCTATACTAAATTGTTATATTTAGTTGATTTTACACTTTTAGATTTCTAGTTGATAATTAGAGAATCTATGTCTTGATGTGTGGTATTAGATATTCTAATTATGCTAAATTGTTATATTTAGTTGATATTGCATTTTAGACTTCAAGTTGATAACCTTGAGAACCACTATGTTGTTGCTTTGTGTAAGCATGACTCTATGTTGTTAAAATTGCATGAATGAGGTGATTGATGCTAGAAATGATCTTAGGTAGCTAGGATGCTCCCTGAGTCTCACCTTGACATAGACGTTAGGTGGAATGAACCACAATAATTAAATCATGCAACTTGTAAAACTTTAGGTCGATGCATGCTCATTTACTATGAGTAGCTTTATGTTACTCACCCCTACGATACTGGGGCATATTTCAGGTACAGGATACAAGATTGGAGATTGCAATTGCTTGGGTGATTTGCTAAGTTGAGCTTCTTTAGAAGCATTCTTGTTCACATGCAAGTGTTAGCATGTTCATTATTTGTCTATGAAATGTAATTTTTCTAACTTGGAGGTTTGACATGTCAAATGTTGTAAATGTATTGTAATGAGGCCATAGGCCATTGTAGAACATCTATTTTATCATATTACATACACTTGCATGCTCACTTTGGCAAACAATACCTTCCTTGATGAAACAAAAACCTAAAGTTGTATATATATATTTTTTTGACCCTATTCTGTTACAGGGGCATTTCGGGTATTTTAAAATGATTTATTTTCATTTTTCCTCATTAGTCACGTAGAAAACTTGATTTTGAGGGGTTTTTTTTTTTTTTTTTGTTTTTTTCCAGAAAATGTCATCTTGGCCCTCAAAAATCCATTTATTTCCAGAAAATCCATGCTGCCAGGTTTTACAAATTTTTAGTACAAATGTAGTTGGTACTATTCATCGACTTTTTTTTTAAAATCGTCACGACCGATCCGAAACTTCCGGAGGTCTTGTGGGTGTATTTTAAGATTGCATTTTCAATTTAGGCAATTTAAAAATCTCCCGAAGCCCTATTTCCAAAACTTGGGCAGTAGCTCGGTTTGGTTTTTTTTCTCTTGACCTGATTTTCTTGGGGCCATTCCTAGCATTTTACAATGCATTTTTTTTTGTTTCTGTCTACAATCGGGGTAGAAAACTTGATTTTATGGGGGGTTTCTTCATTGAGTTTTTCCAAAAAAGTCCGTTTAGATGCCCGTTTTTACTCTCAGTTGCAGTAGTGGTGGGTTGTCCTCGTCGGGCTGCCACGACATCATTTTTGTTTTTGATCTTTCTCCTTCGTCTTGACTCTGAATGATGAAATTCTTGAGTCCATTATGATTAATTTTTTATTGTCTTTCTAGCGGTGTGCTCGATAGCACTTGAATCCACTTTTTGCAAAATAACCATTTTGCCCCTAGGTTCTTTTTGTCCGTTTTTGAAACGACACTTCTGTACTTGTTTCCTTTGGGTTCCGTGACCTCATTGAGGGTCACATTGGTGTCTTAGAGACGTATTGTATCTCTAGAGACCGTTGTTTCACCTTTCACTTCCGCATTTTGGATCCATTATCGGGTCATCTTTTGGTCATCACTAACGTACTGGGTTTACAAAACTTGGGCCGTCACAAATGGTATCAGAGCTTCTAGGATCGAAAACCTTAGGACAACGGGTTTTGGGTGCATATTATGCTTTTGTTGCCATGCTCTAAGTGTTTATATGCTTTATGATAACATGTTTTGGTTGATAACATATTTATGTGCTTACGTGCTACATGTTGTATGCCATTCGTTTAGCATTGTTTTATTCTATTGTAAAGAGCATGACATGTGACGTATGCTAGATTAGAAATGTATATGCATAATTAAGTTGGATATTTGGCATAACACGGGATTGGTCATTGAGGCACGAGTTGAGGTTGATGGTGATTGTAGTCACAGTTTCGTGGTAGTATAAGTTGTTGTCGACCTAGTGTTGGTTATAAGGTAGGTGGATGGTCACCTTTTGTTTAGGCTCCCGTGAGATGAGTTGTTTGGCGTTACCATAGCGCTGGATTTATCGGTTTTGGGCCATTATGAGGTTATGGACCTCTTAGGATCCTTGATTGTTCAGGGTGATTCCTCTGGAACTTGCGTTTTTCGTGGGCGGGTACGTTATGGGCGGGTGCATGGCACTGTCATGCTACCGTACTGGCATGTTACATTTACAGTTCGGATGGAATCAGCGTCGATTTTGTTTTGATAGGTGTTGTCCTTTTGATCAATGATGATGGTGTTTGTTTTGGGGATCAGTCGTGGTGATTGATTTGGTTGTTGTTGGCATAGCTATAGTTGCCATTTTCTTTGGAGTTCTCCTTGAGTGATGGCGCTTTTGGGATCAAGTCGATTGATTGATGTTTCAGGTAGAGAGAGCATTGCATTGTTAGCGTTAGTTGTAGTGTCACCTTTAGATTTGGAGTTAGATTGTTAGAGTCTTACCAGTGTGGTAAGGGCTCACATTTGTTTTGAGAGAGGTTGATGTCGTATTGGTTTTTGGAGACAGTTTATGGCTAGGACTGGTCCTTCCTTTTGCTTAGACACTCTAGGACACGATGTCTATAGGGTTCATTGTTGCATCATTTTGTCTTTTGCAGTTTCGTTTACTACCATGTTAGTAGTATGATTTATGATGTTGTGATGCATGAGTAGATGGAGGTGTATACACATTTTCCTTCTTGTTGTGTGGCATTAGCATGCCTTCCTTATATGCTTAGAGATACCATACTGTTATTACGCTTTAATGACATGCTTTTTTGCTTACGTGGAGACGTGTTGCATGTACCTTTGACTTTTATCTATGTGAGTAGATTTCTTTCTGGTAGTTGCATTCCTTGTCACATGCATGACTTCCAGGTTTGGGTTCCCTTTTGTTTCTCCTCAATCGCACGTAGTGTGTATGTGGGTTTCCGTAAGAGTTTCGTTGTGAGATTCCTTGTAGAGGAGTTGTCACATTTGTTCCATCTTGAGCTGTCCACTTCCCTAAGGTGGGAAGGATGCTCCATTTTCGTGTTTGTCATATCGACACTTGTAGGAGGATAGGGTTTCTTCTCTTTTCTTGGTTCATGTTAAGGACTTTACAAGGAGTGACTTTCTTCTTTTCGTTGCGTTGTGCACAGTTCTTGGTTGTTGGTCCGTGAGGATCACCATTGTTGTTTTGAGTCCTTGGTGAGAATTTGATGGATTTTGATTGACTTACTTCCATATAGGGGGTGAAGTCTTTGACCTTGTTGTCTTTCATTTCAGAGATGAGGTTGTGGTGTTGTCCTTTTTAGGATTGGTGGTTCCCTTTCTTTCGTGTCTTCCTTGGGGAGTTTTTGCTGTGGTTGTTGACAGAATTATGGTGCTCGGAGTGAGTTGATTGGTGTAAGATCATTTTATGGGGACTTGTGTCCATATCATTGAGGATTTGTTTGATTCGTGAGGTGAGCTCGATGCACTTTTGAGAATGTCTTCCAGAGACTTGTTTTCATTTTAGAGGCCTTGATGTGGTTGACTCTTAGGAAGAATTTCGGAGGATCGCTGTTAGATATGGCTTGTTGTGGAGTTTCTCGTCCTAGGTATAACTAGGCATAGTTTTGAGGAATCGTAGTTCCAGTGGTTGTTTATAGATCGATAGAAATTGAGGAATTTTGATTTAGTTTGGTGTTGCCAAGCATGGTTTTGAGAGATTCATCTTGTGACCTTAGTTGTTGGCATTTTGATGTGTGTGCCACTTGGTGGATTTGTATTTTAAGGATTTAGTTATCCGTGATAGGGATGTGGATCTGATGTTTGATTACGATTTAGTCTTGTAGTTGATCTGTTTCAAGGAGATGTGAAGGACTTTCGATGAAATGTCTTATTGTGAGGTTCGTTTTGATTTCTGTCAGCGTTGATTTGCTTGACAAGTTTTGGATTCCTGATTAATGTTGTTAATAGGGGTATTTTGAGACATTGGAGATGTTGGTTTTGTTGTATTGAGGATTTAAAGCCTTAAGCATAGCGGTACCTATGGCATTGGATTGGCTAGGATGGTTTGGACAGACATCTTTGGACCATATCTCAACTCTCACAAAATGTTGGTCTCCGTAGTGCTTTTGTTAATGATCATTTTTGACATTGATGCCATTTGTATCGAGAGGTTTCTTGGGTAGACCTAGTGGGGGGCAGGTTATGAATTAGTGCCTTATACTGTCATGCTACCGTACAACCGTACAAAGTTGTGTGTTGTGGGCAAGTACTAGTTGTCGTCGATGCTACCTTACTGACGAGTAAGTGTGGGCGGGCACTAGGCACTGTCATTGCTACCACACATTTAGATACGTCTTGGGCGGGTTCTGGTCGCTATTCGTCCTGCCGCATCGTCTTGTTCGGTACCTTGATATGATACGTGGTTATCTTGGAGATCTTTTGGTGGTCGTTGTTAGGTCGGTATGATGGTTCATCTAGAGGGATGTTTACGGTTGTTGTCTTCCGTTCCTTTGTCTCACCTTGGGTTCTGTGCGTGAGTTCCGACTTGTTCGGTGACCATTTAGTCACTTTCCTTTTGAGAGGTTGTCCTGTCATTAGCACGTGGGTGCGAATAACAATGGTCTGTGCGTTCTCTTTTAGCTTTGGGATTGCTTTTGTATCGCGTTGTGTGGGATACTCAGAGATGTACTCCGTAGTTATCCTGGTTTCACCCTTTTTGTTTTGGTTAGGCTGGATTTCGGGGACGAAATCCCTTTAAGGTAGGAAGGTTGTAATGACCCAGATTTTCACGGATATTTTTTTTTCCGTTGTCTTTCCTTTCTGAGTTCAGTTCCTCTTCGCTTAGTGTCATCTCGAGTGCTCTGGAGTGATTTTCGAGACTCTTTTCTGTGGATTGACAACTTCCTTTGAGGACCGAGTCGTTTCTGCATTTTTCGTTTTTCGACACTATTCACTTTTCGTCATTTTCCCTATTTCGTCCTTTTCCCTATTTTGTCTTTTCCCCATTTGACACTTGGTTGGCATAACCACACTTCTTGTGTTCAGAGTTGGTTTATGACTTCATGTATCTCCATCTTGAGTGGTTTCCAAGAAATACGTATCTTTACTTTCGCAAGAAAGTACTCTGGTTGCTCCCAGTGTCCATAGGGGCATGGATGCAAAGTTCTTTGAAATTATTTTCTTTTCTTGGGGTGTTTTTTGTAAATATCTTTTGAAGATATATTTTATTTCAGGGGTTTTTAAAAAAAATTTTTTGGAAGATATTTTCATTCTGGGCCATAAGTGCAGTTTTCACTTTTTAGAGGGGCCATTGTGCAATTAATGAAAGTTATTGCAAAATGTCTTATTTTGAGCCTGGATCCTCGTACGGGATTCATTTTCACATTTCATTGAGTTGTGTACTCTTGGAATTTCCTCCTGGTCGATGTTTTCCAGTTTCAGGGTTTCTGGCCCCGGTTTGCGCCAAACTTGTTTTGGGCATAAATTTCTGCTTAGGACTCAGTTTTTGATGCCATTTCTTTCTTTGTTCATATTTTATCATTTTGAATCTTTTTCGTTCACAAAGTTTTGCCATTTGAGCGCGTCTGCTCAAATTTTACTTTTTCGGACCCGGCGGGGCACGTTCGGGGTACTTTTTGAGATTTTTATAAAAGGGGGTTGAGATATTTCATTTTTCATCTTCTCCCCTCTTCATACATGACCTGGAGCTCCCATGGCAGCCCAAGGGTTGCTGCCACCTTCTCTCTCCTCTTTTGAGCTTCATTCCTTCGTCAGAATATAGAAGGGCCTTTGCATTTAGTGTTCGTGTTGACTACACGCTTCTTTCACCGTTATTAGAACCCATTTTTGACCATTCTTTGAGTTTGGGTTTGAAGTCAAGTTGTGATTTTGATGGGGCTTCCTTGGGGGTTATGTGCAAGGTGTAGTCCCCGACAAAACCTAGAAGTTTCGTCGGATTCGGAGCGGTTTCCATTTGGTGGCTTTTGAGATTTTCATCTCAAATTGAGGTAGGAAATGTTGTAGGATTTTATATGTGTTGTATTGAGTGTTTCTCATGATTATACAACTTATATGTATGCCTTGTATCAAATTTAAAAATATTGTAATTTTTATTTCTTTGTATAAGATTTAAAATTCATGATGATATATAACTATGATTTGAATTGTGACATGCTAGAAAATCATGTTTTAATATGTTTGTTAACATATATTAAATTGGTATGGATTGAATAAAAATTGCATATTTTATTTAGTATTTATCTTTTGTGAAAGATTAAATCACATGGCCGTACCTTGCATGAAATTGACTTGTGATATGCTTTTAAATTATGTCTTGGCATGTTGTTTAACATACTTTAATTTGAGAGCATTTGGACAAGTATGAAAATCTAGAGATTTTAATTAAAATGGTTAATTAAAATCTAATTAAGGGTTCCATTGGCCTAATTAAGTGTTTAACTTGATATTATGATAACTATGACTTATGTTCTAGCATATGTTAATTTGGAACCATTTGAAGTTGTTTTAGAAGTTAGGGAATTGATTATCATGATTTAATTAAATTCCACTTTATTGTTCTTATGGCCTAATCGAGTTTTGATGTGGTGTATGTAATGACCATGCTATATTGTTTATCATATATTAATTGCAGGCCATTTGATTGAGATTTGAAACCTAGGGAATTTAAGTAGTTTATTTATTAAATTCCATTTCTATTGTATTATTGATTAACTCATGTATTTGACATTGATAGTATGTTTAAAGCATGACTTTTGACTTATAATGGATTTATGAGTTATGTTTCAATATTGGATTATATTGTTATAGCGCGTAACGAGTCGCGCTTTGAAGATTCAACATATGATGTTATTATAGCGCGTAACGAATCGCGCTCTGAAGATTCGACATTGTCATCCTATAGTTGTTGTGGATTTAGAGCATGTGTTGTGTGGTTACAACCTACTTGTGCAAGAAGGTAGTTTCGTGTACTGTTTAATACGTATATAAGTTGTTAACTTATTTATTTTGGAGTCTTAGGACATTGTTACTGTGATATGGCTAAAGTTTGGTTTTAGTGCGGGAGGTATGAGTTCTCCCCAATTGAGATAGTGCGCACTAGGGTGGTATTCTCAGTGGGTTAATGCCCGGAATAACCAATATGTTCTTGGTCTAGTCCGAGACGTGATGTCCAAGTTTTCCACTATTTGTTTTCGCATTCAATTCCAAGTTTGCAATCATGTTTATATTGTGACTTGTGGTTTTGGCTATCGGCGATTTGATGTTGTTAAGTACATCTATAATAAATTGTTATATTTAGTTGATTTCACACTTTTTGATTTCTAGTTGATAATTAGAGAATCTATGTCTTGATGTGTGGTATTAGATATTCTAATTATGCTAAATTGTTATATTTAGTTGATGCTGCATTTTAGACTTTAAGTTGATAACCTTGAGAACCACTATGTTGTTGCTTTGTGTAAGCATGACCCTATGTTGTTAAAATTGCATGAATGAGGTGATTGATGCTAGAAATGATCTTAGGTAGCTAGGATACTCCCTGAGTCTCACCTTGACATAGACGTTAGGTGGAATGAACCACAATAATTAAATCATGCAACTTGTAAAACTTTAGGTCGATGCATGCTCATTTCCTACGAGTAGCTTTATGTTACTTACCCCTACGATACTGGGGCATATTTCAGGTATAGGATACAAGATTGGAGATTGCAATTGCTTGGGTGATTTGCTGAGTTGAGCTTCTTTAGAAGCATTCTTGTTCATATGCAAGTGTTAGCATGTTCATGATTTGTCTATGAAATGTAATTTTTCTAACTTGGAGGTTTGACATGTCAAACGTTGTAAATGTATTGTAATGAGGCCGTAGGCCATTGTAGAACATCTATTTTATCATATTACATACACTTGCATGCTCACTTTGGCAAACAATACCTTCCTTGATGAAACAAAAACCTAAAGTTGCATATATATATTTTTTTGACCCTATTCTGTTACAGGGGCATTTCGGGTATTTTAAAATGATTTATTTTCATTTTACCTCATGTGTCACGTAGAAAACTTGATTTTGAGGGGGGTTTCTTTTTTGTGTTTTTCCAGAAAACATCATCTTGGCCCTCAAAAATCCATTTATTTCCAGAAAATCTGTGCTGCCAGGTTTTGCAAATTTTTAGTACAAATGTAGTTGGTACTATTCATCGGCTTTTTTTTGAAAATCGTCACGACCGATCTGAAACTTCCAGAGGTCTGGCGGGTGTATTTTAAGATTGTATTTTCAATTTAGGCAATTTAAAAACCTCCCGAAGCCCTATTTCCAAAACTTTGGCAGTAGCTCGGATTATTTTTTTTTTCTCTTGACCTGATTTTCTGGGGGGCATTCCTAGCATTTTACAATGCATTTTTTTTGTTTCCGTTGTTATTCGGGGTAGAAAACTTGATTTTATGGGGGGTTTATTCTTTGAGTTTTTCCAAAAAAGTCCGTTTAGATGCCCGTTTTTACTCTCTGTTGCAGCAGTGATAGGTTGTCCTCGTCGGGCCGCCACGACATCATTTTTGTTTTTGATCTTTCTCCTTCGTCTGGACTCTGAATGATAAAATTCTTGAGTCCACTACGATTAGTTTTTATTTGTCTTTCCAGCGGTGTGCTCGATAGCACTTGAATCCACTTTTTGCAAAATGACCATTCTGCCCCTAGGTTCTTTTTGTCCGTTTTTGAAACGACGCTTCTGCATTTGTTTCCTTTGGGTTCTGTGACCTCGTTGAGGGTCACATTGGTGTCTTAGAGACGCATTGTATCTTTAGAGACCGTTGTTTCACCTTTCACTTCCGCATTTCGGATCCATTATCGGGTCATCTTTTGGTCATCACTGACGCACTGGGTTTACAAAACTTGGGCCGTCACAAGTGGTATCAGAGCTCCTATGTTCGAAAACCTTAGGATGACGGGTTTTGGGTGCATATCATGCTTTTATTGCCATGCTCTATGTGTTTATGTGCTTTATGATAACATGTTTTGGTTGATAACATATTTATGTGCTTACGTGCTACATGTTGTATGCCGTTCGTTTAGCATTGTTTTATTCTAATGTAAAGAGCATGACATGTGACATATGCTAGATTAGAATTGTATATGCATAATTATGTTGCATATTTAGCATGACACGGGATTGGTCATTGAGGCACGAGTTGAGGTTGATGGTAATTGTAGTCACAGTTTCGTAGTAGTATAAGTTGTTGTCGACCTAGTATTGGTTTTAAGGTAGGTGGATGGTTACCTTTTGTTTAGGCTCCCATGACATGAGTTGTTTGGCGTTACCATAGTGCTGGATTTATCAGTTTGGGGCCATTATGAGGTTATGGACCTCTTAGGATCCTTGATTGTTCAGGGTGATTCCTCTGGAACTTGCGTTTTTCGTGGGCGGGTACGTTGTGGGAGGGTGCATGGCACTGTCATGCTACCGTACTGGCATGCTACATATGCAGTTCGGATGGAATCAGCGTCGATTTTGTTTTGATAGGTGTTGTCCTTTTGATCGATGATGATGGTGTTTGTTTTGGGGATCAGTCGTGGTGATTGATTTGGTTGTTGTTGGAATAGCTATAGTTGCCATTTTCTTTGGAGTTCTCCTTGAGTGATGACGCTTTTGGGATCAAGTCGATTGATTGATGTTTCGGGTAGAGAGAGCATTGCATTGTTAGCGTCACATGTAGTGTCACCTCTAGATTTGGAGTTAGATTGTTAGAGTTTTACCATTGTGGTAAGGGCTCACATTTGTTTTGAGACAGGTCGATGTCGTATTGGTTTTTGGAGACAGTTTATGGCTAGGACTGGTCCTTCCTTTTGCTTAGACACTCTAGGACACGATGTCCATAGGGTTCATTGTTGCATCATTTTGTCTTTTGCAGTTTCGTTTACTACCATGTTAGTGGTATGATTTATGATGTTGTGATGCATGAGTAGATGGAGGTGTATACACATTTTCCTTCTTGTTGTGTGGCATTAGCATGCCTTCCTTATATACTTAGAGATACCATACTGTTATTACGCTTTAATGACATGCTTTTGTGCTTACGTGGAGACGTGTTGCATGTACCTTTGATTTTTATCTATGTGAGTAGATTTCTTTCTGGTAGTTGCATTCCTTGTCACATGCATGACTTCCAGGTTTGGGTTCCCTTTTGTTTCTCCTTAGTCGCACGTAGTGTGTATGTGGGTTTCCGTAAGAGTTTCGTTGTGAGATTCCTTGTAGAGGAGTTGTCACATTTGTTCCATCTTGAGCTGTCCACTTCCCTAAGGTGGGAAGGATGCTCCATTTTCGTGTTTGTCATATCGACACTTGTAGGACGATAGGGTTTCTTCTCGTTTCTTGGTTCGTGTTAAGGACTTTACAAGGAGTGACTCTCTTCTTTTCGTTGCGTTGTGCACAGTTCTTGGTTGGTTGGTCCGTGAGGATCACCATTGTTGTTTTGAGTCCTTGGTGAGAATTTGATGGATTTTGGTTGACTTACTTCCATATAGGGGGTGAAGTCTTTGACCTTGTTGTCTTTCATTTCAGAGATGGGGTTGTGGTGTTGTCCTTTTTAGGATTGGTGGTTCCCTTTCTTTCGTGTCTTCCTTGGGGAGTTTTTGCTGTGGTTGTTGATGGATTTGTGGTGCTCGGAGTGAGTTGATTGGTGTGAGATCATTTTATGAGGACTTGTGTCTATATCATTGAGGAATTGTTTGATTCGTGAAGTGAGCTCGATGCACTTTTGAGAATGTCTTCCGGAGACTTGTTTTCATTTTGGAGGCCTTGATGTGGTTGACTCTTAGGAAGAATTTCGGAGGATTGCTGTTGGATATGGCTTTTTGTGGAATTTCTCATCCTAGGTATAACTAGGCATAGTTTTAAGGAATCGTAGTTCCTGTGGTTGTTTATGGATCGATAGAAATTGAGGAATTTTGGTTTAGTTTGGTGTTGCCAAGCATGGTTTTGAGAGATTCATCTTGTGACCTTAGTTGTTGGCATTTTGATGTGTGTGCCACTTGGTGGATTTATATTTTAAGGATTTAGTTATCCGTGATAGGGATGTGAATCTGATGTTTGATTACGGTGTAGTCTTGTAGTTGATCTGTTTCAGGGAGATGTGAAGGACTTTCGATGAAATGTCTTATTGTGAGGTTCGTTTTGATTTCTGTAAGCGTTGATTTGCTTGACAAGTTTTGGATTCCTGATTAATGTTGTTAATATGGGTATTTTGAGATATTGGAGATGTTGGTTTTGTTGTATTAAGGATTTAAGGCCTTAAGCATAGCGGTACCTATGGCATTGGATTGGCTAGGATGGTCTGGCCAGACATCTTTGGACCATATCTCAACTCTCACAAAATGTTGGTCTCCGTAGTGCTTTTGGTAATGATCATTTTTGACATTGATGTCATTTGTATCGAGAGGTTTCTTGGGTAGACCTAATGGGGGGCAGGTTACGAATTAGTGCCTTATACTGCCATGCTACCGTACAACTGTGCAAAGTTGTGTGTTGTGGGCGAGTACTAGTTGCCGTCGATGCTACCTTACTGACGAGTAAGTGTAGGCAGGCACTAGGCACTGTCATTACTACCACACATTTAGGTACGTCTTGGGCGGGTTCTGGTCGCTATTCGTACTGCCGCATCGTCTTGTTCGGTACCCTGATATGATACGTGGTTATCTTGGAGATCTTTTGGTGGTCGTTGTTAGGTCGGTATAATGGTTCATCTAGAGGGATGTTTACGGTTGTTGTCTTCTGTTCCTTTATCTCACCTTGGGTTCTGTATGTGAGTTCCGACTTGTTCGGTGGCCATTTAGTCACTTTCCTTTTGAGAGGTTGTCCTGTCATTAGCACGTGGGTGCAAATAACAATGGTCTGTGCATTCTCTTTCAACTTTCGGATTGTTTTTGTATCGCGTTGTGTGGGATACTCGGAGATGTACTCCGTAGTTGTCCTGGTTTCGCCCTTTTTGTTTTGGTTAGGCTGGATTTCGGGGACGAAATCCCTTTAAGGTGGGAAGGTTGTAATGTCCTGGATTTTCACGGATTTTTTTTTTTCCGTTGCCTTTCCTTTCTGAGTTCAGTTCCTCTTCGCTTAGTGTCGTCTCGAGTGCTCTGGAGTGATTTCTGAGACTCTTTTCTGTGGATTGACAACTTCCTTTGAGGACCGAGTCGTTTCCTCATTTTTCATTTTTTGACACTATTCACTTTTCGTCATTTTCCCTATTTCGTCTTTTTCCCTATTTTGTCTTTTCCCCGTTTGACACTTTGTTGGCGTAACCACACTTCTTGTGTTCGGAGTTGGTTTTTAACTTCATGTATCTCCATCTTGAGTGGTTTCCACGAAATACGTATCTTTAATTTCGCAAAAAAGTATTCTGGTTGCTCTCGGTATCCATAGGGGCATGGATGCAAAGTTCTTTGAAATTATTTTCTTTACTTGGGGTGTTTTTCATAAATATCTTTTGAAGATATTTTATTTCAGGGGTTTTTAAGAAAGTACTTTGGAAGATATTTTCATTCTGGGCCATAAGTGCAGTTTTCATTTTTTGGAGGGGCCATTGTGCAATTAATGAAAGTTATTACAAAATGTCTTGTTTTAAGCTTGGATCCTTGTATGGGATTCATTTTCACATTTCGTCGAGTTGTGTACTCTTGGAATTTCCTCCTGGTCGAAGTTTTCCAGTTTCAGGTTTCTGGCCCCGGTTTGCGCCAAACTTGTTTTGGGCATAACTTTCTGCTCGGGACTCGGTTTTTAACGCCATTTCTTCCGTTGTTCATATTTTATCATTTTGAATCTTTTTCGTACACAAAGTTTTACCATTTGAGTGCGTTTTCTCAAATTTTACTTTTTCGGACCCGGCGGGGTCCGTTCGGGGCACTTTTTGAGATTTCTATAAAAGGGGGGTGAGATATTTCATTTTTCATCTTCTTCCCTCTTCATGCACGACTTGGAGCTCCCATGGCAGCCCAAGGGGTGCTGCCACCTTCTCTCTCCTTTTTTGAGCTTCATTCCTTCGTCAGAATATAGAAGGGCCTTTGCGTTTAGTGTTCGTGTTGACTACGCGCTTCTTTCACCCTTATTAGAACCCATTTCTGACCATTCTTTGAGTTTGGGTTTGAAGTCAAGTTGTGATTTTGATGGGGCTTCCTTGGGGTTTATGTGCACGGTGTAGTCCCCGACAAAACCTAGAAGTTTCGTCGGATTCGGAGCGGTTTCCATTTGGTGGCTTTTGAGATTTTCATCTCAAATTGAGGTAGGAAATGTTTTAGGATTTTATATGTGTTGTATTGAGTGTTTCTCATGATTATACAACTTATATGTATGCCTTGTATCAAATTTAAAAAGTTAGTAATTTTTATTTCTTTGTATAAGATTTAAAATTCATGATGATATATAACTTTGATTTGAATTGTGGCATGCTAGAAAATCATGTTTTAATATGTTTGTTAACATATATTAAATTGGTATGGATTGAATAAAAATTGCATATTTTATTTAATATTTATCTTTTGTGAAAGATTAAATCACAAGGCCGTACCTTGCATGAAATTGACTTGTGATATGCTTTTAAATTATGTCTTGGCATGTTGTTTAACATACTTTAATTTGAGAGCATTTGGACAAGTATGAAAATCTAAAGATTTTAATTAAAATGTTTAATTAAAATCTAATTAAGGGTTCCATTGGCCTAATTAAGTGTTTAACTTGATATTGTGATAACTATGACTTATGTTCTAACATACGCTAATTTGGAACCATTTGAAATTGTTTTAGAAGTTAGGGATTTGATTATCATGATTTAATTAAATTCCACTTTATTGTTCTTATGGCCTAATCGAGTTTTGATGTGGTGTATGTAATGACCATGCTATATTTTTTATCATGTATTAATTGGAGGCCATTTTATTAAGATTTGAAACCTAGGGAATTTAATTAGTTTATTGATTAAATTCCATTTCTATTGTATTATTGATTAACTCATGTATTTGACATTGATAGTCTGTTTAAAGCATGACTTTTGACTTATAATGGATTTATGAGTTATGTTTCAATATTGGATTATATTGTTATAGCGCGTAATGAATCGCGCTCTGAAGATTCGACATATAATGTTATTATAGCGCGTAACGAATCGCGCTCTGAAGATTCGACATTGTCATCCTATAGTTGTTGTGGATTTAGAGCATGTGTTGTGTGGTTACAACCTACTTGTGCATGAAGGTAGTTTCGTGTATTGTTTAATACGTATATAAGTTGTTAACTTATTTATTTTGGAGTCTTGGGACATTGTTACTGTGATATGGCTAAAGTTCGACTTTAGTGCGGGAGGTATGAGTTCTCCCCAATTGAGATAGTGAGCACTAGGGTGGTCTTCCCAGCGGGTTAATGCCCGGAATAACCAATTTGTTCTTGGTTTAGTCCGAGACGTGATGTCCAAGTCTTCCACTATTTGTTTTCACATTCAATTCCAAGTTTGCAATCATGTTTATATTGTGACTTGTGGTTTTGGCTATCGGCGATTTGATGTTGTTAAGTACATCTATACTAAATTGTTATATTTAGTTGATTTCACACTTTTAGATTTCTAGTTCATAATTGGAGAATCTATGTCTTGATGTGTGGTATTAGATATTCTAATTATGCTAAATTGTTATATTTAGTTAATATTGCATTTTTGACTTCAAGTTGATAACCTTGAGAACCACTTTGTTGTTGCTTTGTATAAGCATGACCCTATGTTGTTAAAATTGCATGAATGAGGTGATTGATGCTAGAAATGATCTTAGGTAGTTAGGATGCTCCCTGAGTCTCACCTTGACATAGACGTTAGGTGGAATGAACCACAATAATTAAATCATGCAACTTGTAAAACTTTAGGTCGATGCATGCTCATTTCCTACGAGTAGCTTTATGTTACTCACCCCTACGATACTGGGGCATATTTCAGGTACAGGATACAAGATTGGAGATTGCAATTGCTTGGGTGATTTGCTGAGTTGAGCTTCTTTAGAAGCATTCTTGTTCACATGCAAGTGTTAGCATGTTCATGATTTGTCTATGAAATGTAATTTTTCTAACTTGGAGGTTTGACATGTCAAATGTTGTAAATGTATTATAATGAGGCCATAAGCCATTGTAGAACATCTATTTTATCATATTACATACACTTGCATGCTCACTTTGGCAAACAATACCTTCCTTGATGAAACAAAAACCTAAAGTTGCATATATATATTTTTTTGACCCTATTCTGTTACAGGGGCATTTCGGGTATTTTAAAATGATTTATTTTCATTTTTCCTCATGAGTCACGTAGAAAACTTGATTTTGAGGGGGGTTTCTTTTTTGTGTTTTTCCAGAAAACATCATCTTGGCCCTCAAAAATCCATTTATTTCCAGAAAATCTGTGCTGCCAGGTTTTGCAAATTTTTAGTACAAATGTAGTTAGTACTATTCATCGACTTTTTTTTGAAAATCGTCACGACCGATCGAAAACTTCCGGAGGTCTTGTGGGTGTATTTTAAGATTGCATTTTCAATTTATGCAATTTTAAAACCTCCCGAAGCCCTATTTCCAAAACTTGGGCAGTAGCTCGGATTGGTTTTTTTTTCTCTTGACCTGATTTTCTTGGGGGCATGCCTAGCATTTTACAATGCATTTTTTTTTTTTGTTTCCGTTTGCGATCGGGGTAGAAAGCTTGATTTTAGGGGGGGTTCCTTCTTGAGTTTTTCCAAAAAAGTCCGTTTAGATGCCCGTTTTTACTCTCAGTTGCAGCAGTGGTGGGTTGTCCTCGTCGGGCCGCCACGACATCATTTTTGTTTTTGATCTTTCTCCTTCGTCCGGGCTCTGAATGATGAAATTCTTGAGTCCATTATGATTAATTTTTTATTGTCTTTCCAGCGGTGTGCTTGATAGCACTTGAATCCACTTTTTACAAAATGACCATTTTGCCCCTAGGTTCTTTTTGTTCGTTTTTGAAACGACACTTCTGCATTTGTTTCCTTTGGGTTCCGTGATCTCATTGAGGGTCACATTGGTGTCTTAGAGACACATTGTATCTCTAGAGACCGTTGTTTCACCTTTCGCTGCCGCATTTCGGATCCATTATCGGGTCATCTTTTGGTCATCACTGACGCACCGGGTTTACAAAATTTGGGCCGTCACACCTTGGGTCATTGGTTTGGACTACTTCTGCACTATTGTCACAATATAGCTCGATAGGCAGGCTAGTGTGCTCCATAACCTCTAAATCAGTGAGATCAAACCAAAAGGCTTCTTTTGCCGCCTTTAAGGCTGCAATGTACTTCCCCTGCAGGTTTGAGTCAGCAGTTGAAATCTGCTTAACAATCTACTAACTATTTTCCCTTCCATTGAGTGATCATACCCTAAGTCATGGACCTTATAATATCTGCAACTGATTTAAAATCAGAACTAGCATACCTGACTAGAACCACATCATCGCATCTATAAATGAGTATGAGATCATTAGTTCTCCTAAGGTACTTAATGATATTTTTCACAACAGACCAGTTATAAAGTCCGAGTATGGACTGATATCTTCTGACTATCTCTATAATATAGCAGATGTCCTGTTTGGTATAAACCATGGCATATATGAGACTCCTATATGCCAAAGCATATTGTTCCAGTCTCATTTGCTAAATCTCATCTGCAAGTCTTGGATAATTACTTACTAGAGAGAGTAATCCATGTCAATAACACAAGAACTCATTCTTTGAGTTTTGCATACCAAACCTGGTCAAAACTTTATCAATGTAGGATTATTAAGATAAGCCTATTTTCCTTTTAACCTGATCTTGCACAAGCTTGATCATAGAAATATAGCTTACATCTTGAAAATCCTTCATTTCCAAATAATTGAACAACTACCTTTTTACTGATGACAAAACTTTCCATATCATACTAAATGAGTAGGATATCGTCAATATATATAGAATTAGAAAAATAATGACATTCTCTTGTACACTCATAATTTATTCACTAAGAAATCCTCCGATATCCTTTTGTAGATTAGCTTGCCTTCCATAGGTATCACCCTACTAGAAAGTTCTACAAGATCTCAAATTTTATTAGAATACATAGATTCCAACTCTGATTTCATAGTAACTCGCCAAAACAATCTGTATCCATATCGGTTCACGCTTTCGTGTAGCTTACTGGGTCTAACTCATGTTTAACAGGGATGTCCATAAAGATATCACCTAAAAACATGATTCTGTCGGATTGGATGATAATCCTCCCACTACATCAATGTACCGATGCAGGAATCTATGTACCAGATGATGCTGACGCATCAATAGGGAATTCATCTATAATTCTTAATCTCTATAATAAGTGTGTTAATCTTGTGGTATAACTGGTACTAATACCATATGCTCAAACATTATGCTACTAGGTATATGATTCATAATATAATCCTCCTATAGATAAACAGTGAGTGTAAACAATCAACTTTTATCATTGAGATCATAAAATAATCCATGCTAGTGCCTTTATAGTAGCTATCAAATCGATCATGCATATGATTTGCTTCCAACTTACTTGTCCATATCAAGCGCACATGTGTAAGACTATCCCATATGTGCATATGATTCAAACTAAGATTTAGTCAAAAACACAGCTCAAAGATATCCTTGAGATAGATTAAGATGGAATGCGGTTCATAATATGCATCGATATCATTAAAGGTAAACTCTTAAATGAAAGAGATAATGTAGCATAACTGATCATAGATCTAACCATGTTAAGCGGAATTCTATTATTCCTATTTGACACCTAAATTTATTTAGCGTCGATCGCGGAAAACTAGTACACAGCACCCTTATTGACCATATAGTCTTTGCACTATCCCAAGAAATACTCATATCCACGATCAGATCGAATTATTTTGATAAGTTTACCTGATCTGTACTCCACATCAGTCTTGACACTTTCAATATGCCAAAAGTTTAAGACTTGTGCCGCATCAGGTAAATTTATCCAAAACGTGAGTAAACTTGCTTAGATGTTCATAAGACCATACGTGTCCGTGTGTACCGACTCCAATTGTTCTTTATGTCTATTTCATTTGGCTGATTAAAGCCCTTAAGGTTATCTATCTTTCAAAATAGGATTCACAAGTTGGTTTAGGCTCTTCTGCCTTGACGGGGGCGATAATGGCCGTTCCTACACGCTAAAATTGATGTGGTGAATGTGCGGTTCAAGAAAAGCCTTTTTGGTCAAGTTTAAATTTATAAAAACCACTACCACCACTACTACTAACGTAGCAAGAGTGAGTAGGGATCGAGCAATGTCGTGGAATCACAATTAGGGCTAGTAGGTCGAGTGATCAAACAATTGGTTGGTTGGTTGATTAAAGAGCAACTAAATTAAACTAAGTAATAGCAAAAGAGTGCAATTAAGAGTAAGTAAGAGAGAGAGAGAGATCTTGGGGTTTAGAGATCACCACCAAGCAATGCATTTCTATATCATTGACAAGTGATTAATGAGCGCAAATGGTGTGTTGCAATATTGGTGCGTGTGAATTTGGTTGATTCAACAAGCAAGGATGACTAGTTAAGCATGTATTGTCTAAACATCATGTGAAAGGCACAATATATCTAAGCAATGAAGCATATATTGTCTAAACAACATGTGAAAGACACAATAAATCAAAACAAGTCATTAATCCTTTCATTAAGCTCACAATCCAAATACAACACAAGGATAGATATATATGCTAATTGCATTTAAAAGCTTAGAACATCAAACAACAAGCATAGATTGTCCTCCCATTTAACACTACACTACAACTACACTACATCTACACTACTAGCATGAAAATAAACTAAGGGAGAGGCACAATCCATCAAGAGATAAACATGAACCATCAAGAGAATCACAAAAGCATTCTTTTAAGCACAATGTTTTGACAATCTTCAAATCTATAGCATCAATACACATAGACATGCATCAATAACATAAAATCTAGAGACAAGCATATGAACATCTATTCTAGCATACATAGACATATGGATAGAATGAAATGACCAATTGTAAGCATTAAACCACATAAATCATTGAATAAACAAGATCTATATATATCAAAGTGTCAAAACATCAATTACAACAATAATTCCTCAATAATACACAAGATTATGATATAGAAAGCATGCTTGGGGCCAACTCTAGCCCCAAGAGGGTGTCTAGCCACTCATGGTGATGATGTTCCAACCCTCAAGGGCTAATTCCATGGCTGAAATCTGCTCCTTGTTGATAAAGAGTCTCCAATGGTGTCTTTAGCCTCCTTTTCCTCTATTCTTCCTCTCCAAGAGATGATATGAAAATTAATGTTGGCTCCTCTTTTGTAAAAACAATCCTTATCCTTATATAGGTAGGTCAAAATAACACCCAAAATGAGCTGGGGTTGTGCACACAATATTCCCTAATGATTGGATAAAGGACAACTTTCAATGAGATGGAATTTTAACTTTTTCGTACTGGAGGAAGTTCGATCGATCAAACTTAGGCTGGATCGATCCAACTGGTTGAGCTTTTTGGAAAAAGACAAATCTGAGATATTTATGGGAGATATTTATGGGAAAAGGACAAAAATGGTTAGTGGGTGGTACAACTGTGGATAGGATCAATCATTTGAATAAGGACAAAAGTGTTCGATCGATCGAAGGATGGTGTTGGATCGATCGAACTTTTGGAACTTTATGCTTTTGGGTCAAGGCTTGGATCTATCTTGAAGTGCTGAGATCGATCATTGTTCGATCGATCGAATCTTGAACTTGGATCAATCGAACTTTGCTACTTGCCACCTTTGGCTTCATTTGCTTCCTTCTTTCTCCACTTTGCTCCTTTCTTTGATTAATCCCAGAATTGCTTTAATTAAGCTCTTATTTGGCTGAGTTAGCTTATTTTCGGGATAAGTGCATAAAAAAGGAAATAATACGAAATCAATCTAAAATGATAAAGTAAGATAGATAAAGGTACTAGAATGCCTAAGCTTAACGGGTTTAAATACACACTTTTCAGTGCTCATCATGCCTCACTAGGTTATAAACCTTCTTTGACCAATCTTTGTATCTTATTTTGACTGATTAGAACCCAAAAATAGACACTAAAAATACAATGAGTCAGGAATAACAAATCTTCTCTTAACATTCAATCTAGAAAATGCAACATTAGTTTCTACATCATGCAAATATTAAGAGTTTGTGATTATAGTATATCAATCATCTTTCAATGCACCAGAAGCAATCGCATATCTATTCATATTTATAAAACCGGTTTTACAAAATAACAACATAGTTTTTATAAACCAAAAGAGAAACAAGAATTAGATTGCGTCTAACATTTGTGCATAAAGATAATTCTCTAATACTAATATCCTCTGAAAGTACAAAGAATTTTTCCTAATTGTAGAGAGAGAAACTTTACACTCCCAATGATTTTTCAACCACTTTTCCCTCTCAATCCCCTTTATTTATAGATGGTTATAACCACCACTGAGCTGGACCTATCTTGTTCTCTTTTGGCTGGACTCGACTTCCCTCATTTTAACATGGGCTTCTGAAATGACTTTATGGACCTGGGCCCATCCGGCGCGAACTTGCTCCATCCCATTTGTCCTCACCCGACCCGTCCTATGCAATGTGGATCACACCAAACCCGGGTCATTTTGGTGTCCTCATCTGCCCCCAATAATCTTTTTCCTCATTAATGAGGGTGAGATTATTGAAAGGACGTGATCTTGGTCTGACGGCTTGGAGCAATGACTCGAGGAATCAAACGGCTGGCACAAGAACCCAAGTTTTGAGATCTGCAGCGCCACTTTTTGCCTTGACCTTTGGAGTTTCATGTCGCTTTTACTTCTCCTCTTTATAAATTCTGGTCTCTCAACCTTCACCCTTCCTCTTACCTCTCGCTTCTACTCTCTGTTGCTTTCCTGCACATTCCGGCGATCCTTTTTAATTTCTCCGGCAAGTTTTTCCTTTTCGATTTTTAGCTACTGTGCCGTCACTGAGTTCATCACAAACTTTCAAGGTTAGTTTTTTTTTTAAAACCTCTCCTTAAGAGACGCTTTTACTGCCTAGGACTCTTCCCCTTTTTTATGGCTTCCCCTAACTTGAACGCCATTCGATCCAAGAATTATATTCCTCGCGACGTTTCTCTCAGAGTCTACCCAACAAACTTAGATGAGAGATCTGGCGAGGGTCTTCTTCCTGGGGAAGTTTTATTCTCTGCCGTTCACTTGAACGTCATTAGGTTTCCCGTGCACCTGTTCTTTTGTTATGCTTTCAACAAATTGGGGCTCTGCCCCTACAAGTTAACCCAAACTTTCTTAGGGTAATTTCAGTCCTACTACTCTTGAATCATGATAGGGGTCTCAATCTTGACATTATTGACCTTCTCCTCTGCTATCGGATTAACAAGATTTCACAAAACGACTTGTACTATCACTTCTTTCCTATTGACAAACGGTCGATCTGCACTGATAAAAGCTCATTTGAAAAAGGTTGGAGGCGGAATTTAATTGTGGTTGGTGGGAATTGGCGGACTCCGCTCGGCCATTCCTTCCTATCCCTTCTTCCTTTGGAGCATGTTCTGTCTCTGGCTACAAAAAGTTGAAAACACATCCTACCGAATGCCACTGTAAAAGTTGTCTTCCCCGTTTTTGCACTTTTCTTTGTAGATGCCTTCAAATTCCCCATGATGAACTAGTTTATAGCGTCTGCAGGGCTAGGCTAGATACCTTACAAGAAAGTGTGCTGAACGATGTCCCTTCAGCTACTGATTTGCTTACATCTGATAATCTCTCTGACATCTCTCTTTTAGGGTCTACAATGGAGAACATTTAGATCCCATCGTTCAGCAGGAGGAGGCGTCCTGCTCCCACCCCTCCTAACGCTCCTGCCACCATTTCATCATCTACACCTACTTCCACATCATCTCTCCTTGCTGTCTCTGCCCCAGCTGTGATTCAAGTCTCAAACCATTCTGCTGATGCGCCCTCTGAGCTCACCCATGCTGAGAACCCTATTGTGGGCCATACTACTGAAGTCCGTCCTGCTGCCCCCGTCATTATGCCATCAAACATCTCGTTCGACACTTCCTCAGAGAGCACTCAGGATGCTGGAAATTTTGAGGACAATGGGGGGCCAGCTAATGCTGTTCTGTCAGAAAAGAGTTTAGGAAAAAGGCTAATGCCTGAGGGCGGTCATGATCAGAGTGATATACCACCGACCCGAAGGATCAGGACGACTTTCTTTAGGGTTACTGAACCATCGCCCCCTGCCCGGTTCTTCATTCCTGAAGGCGAGTCGGCCAGAACCTCTGGTCCAATTCCATCCGTTCTTTCATGGCGACCTTTGCTCAGCCGTGAAGATGGATCAACCATTGGCCCCACTGACTCAATATACAAGGACCCCCTCACCTCATTTGCTTTCTACAAGGGTTTTTGGACCCCCAAAGACCTTGAAATCTAGAACAAGCTATCTTTTGGTGAGATGTTCCAAAGGTTCCCGACCGCTGCTATGGAGGTGACTCTTCTTCTACTGAAATGTGTTCCTTTTCTGTTATGATTCCTTAGTAATTAGTCTGACCTGAATTTCTTTTTCTCCATGCAGACTTTATTTGGGATGTTCACCTTTCAAAAAACAATTGAAACTCTGAATAAAAAACTTAAATCTCTCTCTTTGTGCCTTAAAAGGTCTGTTGACGCAGAGAATCTTCTTGAGGCTGGAGTTGCTGAGTTGGAGTCTAAGCTTAGGGACTCAGAGAAGAGAGTTGCTGACCTAAAGGCAGAGAGAGACGGTCTGGCAAACGAGAGGGATTCCCTCAGAGTTGAACGGGATTCCCTGAAGACCGAACGGGATTCTCTTCATGATGAGGTTGACATCTTGAAAACTGAGAAGAGTGTGGCTCTGACAGAAAGGGACTCTCTCAAAGCCGAAAAGGGAGACCTTCAGCGCTCATTCATTGCTGAATGGTTGTCGCATGTGAATTCCCAGGAAAAACTTCTAAACGAACGGTCTTCCCTGATGAACATGATCGGCAGAGTCGAAGGGGGTATGAGAGCTCTTCTTGCTCGCTTTACCAGGACCAGTGCCATCTGGTATGCTGAAAGGTACAGAGACGGTTTTGTTGACCGTTCTCCCCCTGAAGGTGAATCAAGTTCTTGTGCAGGTCCTGATGAACTAGATGCTTCTCTGGACATCCACCCCCCAAACAATTATCAAAATCCACCATGTGACCCAGCTAAGAACATTTTTATTGAATGCATAGAGGTCGCATCTTCAGGAATTGTCCCACCCTTTCATCCCCTGAACATTCTTCCCCTTTCTACCATCGTGCCCTCTTCCTCTGTTGCTGCCGACAGACCTATGCCTGCTGAGGGGGTGATTCATCTTGACTCCCCTTCTAAGGATGATAGGGCAGATGGGAATGGAGAAGATCTCGATGGTTCAGAGGAAGATGGTGGCGAGAATGACAAGCTACAGCCTGGAGAAGATCAGAACTGACACTCAATAGCAGTTTTTTTTTTTTTTTTTTTTTTTTTGTTTTTTTTTTTAAATCTGCATGTATGGTACTACGTACCTTGGGGCCTTTTTGGTTATGAATGATAATGCTTTTGCTCAGCATCACTTTCCTCCTTTGAGTTTTCTATTTTCAGCTTTGCAGTGTATTTTCACAAGTGCTTAACGTTCGGCCATGTCACCATTCTGTCCTTTTCTTACTCATTTGTGAGCAAGTGTTTGGTGTTCGGCTTGAAGTGCCAGCTGCCACTAACTTGCTGAATGCCTAGCGCTCGGCTTGAACGCCTTTTGCCACTTGGCCCCTTTTTTTATTATTTTTTGAGCAAGTGTTTGGCGTTCGGCTTGAAGTGCCAGCTGCCACTAACTTGCTGAATGCCTGGCGCTCGGCTTGAACGCCTCTTGCCACTTGGCTTTTTTTTATTTTATTTTTTGAGCAAGTGTTTGGCGTTCGGCTTGAAGTGCCAGCTGCCACTAACTTGCTAATTGCTTGGCGCTCGGCTTGAACGCCTCTTGCCACTTGGCTTTTTTTATTTTTTGAGCAAGTGTTTGGCATTCGGCTTGAAGTGCCAGCTGCCACTAACTTGCTGAATGCCTAGCGCTCGGCTTGAATGCCTCTTGCCACTTGGCTTTTTATTTTTTATTTTTTGAGCAAGTGTTTGGCGTTCAGCTTGAAGTACCAGCTGCCACTAACTTGCTGAATGCCTGGCACTCGGCTTGAACGCCTCTTGCCACTTGGCTTTTTTTATTTTTTGAGCAAGTGTTTGGCGTTCGGCTTAAAGTGCCAGCTGCCACTAACTTGCTAATTGCCTGGCGCTCGGCTTGAACGCCTCTTGCCACTTGGATTTTTTTATTTTTTGAGCAAGTGTTTGGCGTTCGGCTTGAAGTGCCAGCTGCCACTAACTTGCTGAATGCCTGGCGCTCGGCTTGAACGCCTTTTGCCACTTGGCTTTTTTTTTTTTTTTTTGAGCAAGTGTTTGGCGTTCGGCTTGAAGTGCCAGCTGCCACTAACTTACTGAATGCCTGGCGCTCGGCTTAAACGCCTCTTGCCACTTGGCCCCTTTTTTTGATTTTTTGAGCAAGTGTTTGGCGTTCGGCTCGAAGTGCCAGCTGCCACTAACTTGCTGAACGGGAAGAGTGTAAATTTTTAACAAAGAATAGACTTTTTATAAAGCATGGAAATTTTGTACACTTGCAAGCATGCAATTTAGAGCGTACATATTACTTGAAATTAAACTCTACTTTTACTGGTAATACCTTTTCAGAGACGTAGCATTCCATGGCTTATTGACCACCCTTCCTGTCATAGTTTCTAGGATGTATGCCCCCTTCCCTATGACCTCTGCTATTCTATATGGACCTTCCCATGGGGAGAACATCTTTTTGACTATTCCCACCTTCCTTTTCAAAACCAGATCGCCAAGAGCGAAACCCCTGTGCCTCACCTTCTTGTTATGGCTATTCACAAGCGTCTGTTGATAAGAGGCAAGCCTCACTGCAGCCGCATCCCTTTTTTCTTCCAACAAATCAAGATTGAACCTCAGCATTCTATCATTCTGCTCTTGATCCCACGCCAAGGTCCTTACAGTTGGAACCAAATGCTCGACTAGTATCACCGCCTCGGTGCCATAGGCCATAGCGAATGGGCTATCTCTAATTGGCCGTCTTAGGGTTGTTCCATAAGCCCACAAGATGTTCGGTAGCTCATCTAACCATTTGCCTTTTTCATTCTCCAGCTTTTTCTTAATACAAGTAAATATTGTCCTGTTTGTGATTTCGGCTTGACCATTAGCCTGGGGATGACTGACTGCTGCTAACTTCTGATTGATTCCATATTCCTCCAGCAGCTCTCTCACTTGCTTGCTATCGAGGTTGGTTCCATTGTCCATCACGATTGACCTTGGTACGCCAAAACGACAGATAATATTATTCCAGATGAAGCGTCTTACTTGAGTTTGGGTAACACTAGGGTACGGCTTTGCTTCTACCCATTTGGTGAAGTAATCAGTAGCTAGCAGAACGTACTTATTCTACGATCTTGCAGTCGGCAAAGGGCCAACCACGTCCATCCCCCACTGCGCGAAAGGCCATGGGGTGGCCATTACATGCAGGTCTTCAGGTGGTTGATGTATCAATGACCCGAACCTCTGGTATTTATCGCATCTTCTAGAGAATTCTTCTGCATCTCATGCCATGTTTGGCCAGAAGTACCCCTATGTCATTGCTTTGTGTGCTAAAGATCTTCCTCCGGAATGATCTCGGCATACTCCCTCGTGAATGGTTCGCATAATCTATCTAGCTTCTGCAGGGGTAGCACACTTCAAATATGGACCCGAGAAGGAGCGTCTATACAACTGATCGTACACAATGGCATACTTTGCTGCGCTGGACCTAATTTTTCTTGCCTCGTCCTTACACTCAGGGAATGTACCATTACGTATGTAAGCCATGATTGGATCAATCCAGCTCGGCTCATATGGTATAACATTAACATGTTAAGTGCTCGGATTAGGCAGCTCTTCAAAAATGGAAGGTTGGATCAGTATGTCGACCGGGACGACCCTAGCTAAAGTATCTCCAGAACTAGATGCACTACAAGCCAAGCGGTCGGCATCTTCGTTGTACTCTCTCAGCAATTGGATAAACCTGATCTGATCAAAGGCTTTCGCCTCACGCAGAACCGCAGTTCGGTATGCTTCCATGGTCTCATCCTTGGCCCCATAGTCCCCATTGACTTTTCGAATGACTAGTTGTGAATCACTATAAGCAATCAGATTCTTGATCTTTAGTTCTTTAGCCAACTTCAGCCCAGCTATCAACGCCTCGTATTCTGCCTCATTGTTGGTCGCGTTGAACTCTAGTCTTATCGCTTGGCTCAGCGTAGTTCCTTCTGGTGTTTGCAATTGAATTACAATCCTGGCCCCCATTTGATTCAAGGAGCCGTCCACAAAGAGCTTCCATCAAGAACAATTATAATCCTCCACCGCATCTTCAGCATCACAGTTAAGTAGGAAATCTGCCACCGCTTGACCTTTGATTGCCGTCCTGGGCTCGTACGCGATATCAAATGAACTCAATTCAATGGCCCACTTGGTCATTCTCCCCGACAGGTCCGGTTTGTGCAGGATCATTCTCAAAGGGAAAGTTGTTAAAATGACGATTGGATGAGATTCAAAATAATGTCTAAGCTTCCTTTTTGCGTTGACCAGCGACAAGATCATTCGTTCGGCCCTAGAGTACCTTCTCTCCGGTTCAGACATTGTCTTGCTAACATAAAACATCGGGAACTGCTTGCCCTCTTTGCAACGGATCAGAACGGCACTGGTTGCTATACTGGACACCCCGAGATATAGAAAGAGTTTCTCATTCGGTTCTGGAGCAGACAGAACCGGAGGATTACGCATGTACTCCTTCAGGCTGGTTAGCGCCTGCTGTTGCTCATCCCCCCAGGTTTGTCTTCCGTGCCCTCGAATTGTATCAAAGAAAGGTTTACAGTGGTCCGAAAGCTTGGAAATAAATCGGCTCAGTGCGGCTATCCGGCCTGTGAGTGCCTGCACTTCTTTAATTGTCTTTGGTTCTGCATTTCTGATCAAGGCTTCTGCCTGCGCTGGGCTGACCTCAATTCCCCTATGATTGACCACATGTCCCAGGAATTGACCGGAGCTTACACCGAATGAGCATTTGGCCGGATTAAGCTTCATCCCATACTGGCGCAACACATCGAACACATCTTGCAGGTGCACTAAATGATCACTCTTCTTCTTACTCTTGACCACCATATCGTCAATATAAGCCTTGACAGTGCTGCCCATTTGGCCCTTAAAAATCTTGCTGATCAGCCTCTGATAAGTAGCTCCAGCATTTTTTAATCCGAATGGCATGACTTTGTAGTAATAAGTCCCTCGTTCAGTAACAAATGAAGTTTTCTCTTCATCAACTAGGTCCATAGGAATTTGATTATAACCGGAATAAGCATCCAGGAAGGTTAACCGCTCATATCCTGTGGTGGCATCTACCTTTTGATCAATCCTGGGCAATGGGAAACTATCCTTTAGGCAGGCTTTATTCAGGTTAGTGAAGTCGATGCATACTCTCCATTTCCCATTCTTCTTCTGCACTACAACAACATTAGAGAGCCAAGTCGAGTACTAAACTTCTCTGATGAATCCGGCTTCAAGCAGCCGATCAACCTCCTCAACTATAATCTGATTTCATTCTGGAGCAAATCTTCTTTGCTTCTGCTTCACTGGCTTTGCATTCGGATCCACATTGAGGGAATGACAGGATACATCAGGATTTATCCCTGGCATATCTGAATGGCTCCATGCGAATACGTCCGCATTCTGAATCAAGAAATTAGTCAACTCTAGTCTCTCTTCTTCAGTGAGTCTGGTTCCCACCCTTGTTGTTCGGTCTGGTTTCTCATGATCAATCTTCACTTCATGAAGGGGTTCTGTGGTCAGAACTGGTGGCTACTCCCCCCTATCCTTGCTGGGAGGAGGGTTTTGTAATTGCTATTTTGGAATGGCTGAACAGATGGGATTTTTTCCTTTTCCGGCAGATTTTAAAGTTATTGAATAACATTCTTTAGCCGCAACCTGGTCCCCGTGTATATCTATCACCTTGGTCCCATCCGGATCCAAACATCGCATCATTTGATGTAAGGTTGACGGAACGCCCTGAATTCTGTGAATCCATCCTCTGCCAATCAAGAGGTTGTATGATGGATGAATTTCCACTACCACAAAACTTTCAGTCAAAACCCGCTCATCGGCTTGTACTGTCAATTCCACCATTCCAATGGGTTCCACTCGCTTCCCATCAAATCCGAGCAACGGATTTCCTGTGGGTTTGAGTTTTTCGGGTTTGATCTCCAGTCGGTCGAACGTCACCCTGGGCATGACATTCGCACTACTTCCTAGATCAATCAGGACTCTCCGAACCAGGCATTCTGCAATCGTCAGACTGACGACTAGTGGATCTTCATGAGGAATCTGAATGCGTAGCAGGTCCGTTTTGTCAAACTTTATCGATGTGGACGTGTTCTGCTGGTGTAAAGCATGTACACTACCAATTCTTCTTTTCAGCTGGGCCTGGCGTAACCTCGTTCTGAGCAACTCTTCTGACTCCGTCATTTGTTCAGGTCGTCCATGAATTGCGTTTATAATCCGGACGGGCTGAGAGTTGTGTTGGTTCGGCCTCTGGTTCCGCTTGATTTGTTCAGTCGGGCGGTTATGCTCTTGCGCCGAACCTTGAACATAGCTTGCAAATTCCCCCTTTGTGATTAGCATCTCTACCTGCCTCCTTAGGTTCCTGCATTCGTTAGTCTGATGCCCAAAATCACTATGGAAAGCACAATGTTTAGTTTGATCCCTCTGTTCAAGAGGTTGCCTGATTGGCAGAGGAGGACGAAACTTATCTTTGTTCTCCTGGTATAGCCTTGCTAAGGTGACTCTGAGTGGAGTGACTGATTCCTCCTCCCTAGGCCTCTTCTCCGCCTTCCATGAGGGGTGACGTTGCGGTTGAGCTTGTTTTTGCCGGATTTTGGCTTTGGACTTCTCCTCCGTCGAAATAATTGACGTCTTCCTTGAATTAGCTGCTTCTTCCTCCTCAAGGTGAACAAAACCGTCAACTCTCTCCTTCAGCTCGTCCATTGTCTTTGGTGTATTAACGACCAAGCTGGTGTGGAATGGCGTCCCCCGGTTCATTGCGAGTTTAAATGCTTGGACTGCTGTTGATGGGTGACACTCCGTTACCATGCTTTTAACGAGGTTGAACCGGGTGAGAAAAGCTTAGAGCCACTCATCCTCATGCTGCTTCATTGTGAAAAGGCTCAATACATCCTTAGCCGGACGCTTATTCCCATAATACTGGCTTATGAACTTATCGCATAAGTCCTGGAAACTGGCGATTGAGGCTTGAGCCAGATTCTTGAACCAATTGAGAGCTGGTCCAGCCAAGCTCGTAGGGAAACACTTGCACATCAAAGGATCATTATTAGTATTTAAAGCCATTTTCAACTGAATATGGTATATGTGATCGACCAGATCGGTTGTTCCGTCAAACAGAATGAAGATCGGCATGGAAAACTTCTTCGGATTCGGTGCGTTCATAATTTCATCAGTGAACGGCGATGCGACCGTCCTTGCTGAGGAATAAACGGCGCCAATTGAAAGTACAAAGAATTTTTCCCTAATTGTAGAGAGAGAAATTTTACACACCCAATGATTTTTCAACCACTTATCCCTCTCAATCCCCTTTATTTATAGACGGTTATAACCACCACTGAGCTGGACCTATCTTGTTCTCTTTTGGCTGGACTCGACTTCCCTCATTTTAACATGGGATTCTGAAATGACTTTATGGACCTGGGCCCATCCGGCGCGAACTTACTCCATCCCATTTGTCCTCACCCGACCCGTCCTATACAATGTGGATCACACCAAACCCGGGTTATTTTGGTGTCCTCATCCTCATACTCTCTAATTTCAGATGTAATACTCCTACTAACTTAGCTACAACCTTGACATCAGGTTAAGTACAAATATATTCTATATCATCGAGGCTTCTAGATTCCTAAAATCCTTGCAATGAATTGCAAACATATTTAGTGGCTCCAGAATCTATCTATCAGGAATTAATAGATACAACCACATAACATGGCTCAATGATTAAATATATATTTTCCTATGCCATGTCATTGCTTAGACAGTTTGTCCTTTAATGTCTTAGTCAGCGGCAAAAGAAACAGTTTCCTTTGCCCTCAACATACACTGCCTTATTCCCTTTAACCTTTTTGGATACTCATGTTTTGTGCTAGCCTTGTCCTATTATCATCCTTCTTCTTTCCTTTGCCCATCTACTTGGGCCTAGAAGAAGATGGTATAGACTAGGTTAGATTGATAGGAACGCCCATACTCTTGATTATCCCTTCATCTGTTACCAATTCTATAAGAATATTAGCGAGTGTGAACTCAAACTGATTCCTTATTTAGTTTAGTCTGAAAGAGCCGAACCAGTTTTGTAACAAGGCAATAATCATGTCAATTTGAAACTTACCACTCAAGTCAGCCCTATTGACCTCCAGTTCAATTTTTAAATAATAAACAATCATTTTTAAAATACGATCTCATATTGGAGTTCCTTAGGCTATCTTAATGGTATTCAAGTCTGACATAGTATTTAGACATCTCCTCTATCTAATCTCACTAAAACACCTCATTGATATTTAACATAATGCTTGAAGAAAATAAAATAATGTAAATGTTAGCTTTGGAACATATTCGAGGTAAACTCTAGAATATTGCACCAAGTCCTATCATTTGCCTTATTTCACTTATTAAAAGCATTAATTTTCTCTTGGGTATCTTAAAGTAAAAGGATTAGGTTTAGGAGTAGTAAATATATTTTGTACCACTATGTTCTGAATAAAATATCTAAGTTCCTTTTCCAGTCAATATTAATAAGGTCGAGTATCATTGAATATGTAAGCAAGCAGATAAAATGGATTAAACATAATTAATCTGAATATAAATACATTCATATAATATTCAAAGTGAATTATTAATACTATCATGCATATTTAAAATTAAAATGAGTTTGTTAACCACATAATATAATAAATCTCAATAAAATCAGAGATCATTATCATTATTGGTAAACAATCACTTTTAATTAATGCGGGTCCCTCAATTTCGTAGCATAATAAATCACACAATCAATATGTCAATAACTTATCCTATTGGAGGAGTTCATTATTACTATTGTTGAGATTCATTTGCCATTAGATGAGCACTTTAATTAAAATAGTATGTGAATCCCTTAACCACTACATGAATAATCGGATAACCAATACGCCAATAACTTATTCGGTTGGCAAAGTTTATTATTGCTATTGGCGGGCAAATCCCATCATTTCCATATCTCTTAAGACAATGCATTGTTTATCTATATGAAATGATTCCTGATTAGGTTTAGCCTTTCTAAAACCACCTAGTGTAAACCACTCCGTTGGGGAGCTAACACTATTGATTTTAGATTGAGTGTATAACATTATTAAAGCTCTAATGAAAAATAAAATATTAAATATCTTGTCATTATAATCTAGACTCTTTAAATCATACGTTGGGCCTTATTTTTAAAGATCTAATTACAATGAACATTTAATATTATTATTTTCATGAGACAACCATTCTTGTAATATTAAGACTCTTCAAATCATGCGTGGGGCCTTATTTTTGAAGATCTAATTATAATGGTTTTAATAATGAAGGCCATGGTGTAATGTATAGAAATTCCCTCTCCCACTCAATTTTTAATCATTCATAATTAGGGTTTTCAATTCATGATTTAATACATGCTAAATGCCTTGATTTTAATCCAATTAAATTTAAAAAATATCTGGATTTTAAATGATTCACTAACATTTAATTTGAGGCATTATTTTAAAATAATTTACAAAAAATAATTTTTCGTTTCCCAATAAATGCCCTCAAATTAATTAGCAATCAAATCCAATTTATCTTCATAATTTAATTAATATAAATCAAGCCATTTAGATAAATATCATGGATCCAATGCATGAATAATAATTAATAAACAATTATCTATTCCATGCATCACATACATCAATAAATGACAGATAAATCAAATAATAATGGCCAATGGAATCAGTTTTTAACATTTATGTGCTTTAATTATTGCGTGAGGGTCCTTCATATGCTTATATACACTTGCAGAAGGTTGTAACTCGATCCTACGCGCCACCAGACACAATTGGACTCTTCAAAAACCCATCTGAACCACCTGCACGCGCTCCTGGAGGTTTCCAGCACGTGTCACGCGCTCCCAGGCGCCTGCACGTGTTGGGAGGAGGTTGGGGCACGTGTCACGTGCTCCCACGCGCGTACACGCGCCTGACACACACTCATCACGTGCCCCACGCACGCTCACATGCCTGGAGAAGGCAGCAGCGCGTGGGACGCGCTGCCACGCTCCATGTAGCGCTGGCCCTTGCTGCGCGTGCTGCTCACGCACCCTTTCATTGGTTGGCGCATGTAGCACACTCAAGGCGCGTCACACTGGATCTCCTCAAGCCACCGATTTAGATCTGATGGTCCCTTGTTGCGGTTGCACTAAAAGATGGTGCATGACAAAGCATGGGATTGCCGTCCTACTTTTCGGCGTTCCTGTCACTGCCGGCGGTGCTCCGGTCGCCGGAATTTCGCCGGAAAACTGCCAAAAATAATTTAAAAATTTCCAGAAATTAAATTTAAGCCCAAAAAATTCTAGAAAAATTCTGAAAAATTCCAGAAAAATTCCAGAAAATTCTTGAAGCCTAATTTAACCCTCTTGGACCTTCTTGAAGCTTCATAACATCCTTTGATGAAAATTACATGGCTTTAAAAATATTTACAATTTGAAATACAATGGAAAAAAATTAAATTACATCATTGAACTTTCAAACGGCTAAATCAAAGCCTTAATTACATTCATCCAAAGATAAAATTATATTCAATTAACCTATAAACTTCATCCATGGCCCAAACATATATCATCATTTATTCACAATTATACATACATCATCATGTATCAATATATATCAATATATTAAATCATACATCAACATACATCAATAAAAATATATATGAATAAAATTTTGGATCCATGAATGATGATTTTGATAAAAGCATGATCTCTAGTAACGAATCAAACCATACTCTGATACCACTGTTATGAGACGTGCTAGTTTTAAAAACTTTTCGATGGATTTTCATTCACAGATCTTGATTCATCACATAGAGACAAGTTTTATGAAAAAAATAAAATATGATGTATCATTCAATTAACAGATTAAATACTTATATCAAAGGTCTGAGTAAACCTTTAAATCTTTCCTCTAAAGTGAATGTTCTCACTTATTGTAGATCCCTTAGCAAGATGCATTCTCCTTGGATCTCTATCTTCTTGGTAATTGTTTTGCCTTTAGGAATCACTCATAAGCCTCCATGAATGACCTTAGAAAACTAGGCTTGTGGGAGCCTCCATTGGATGAGAACATTAACCCTAATTTTCTAGAGAGAGAAAATATATTCCTTTTTCCTTCTTTCAAAAATCTCCTAAAAAATATACATAGACCATATATATATATATGCAATATAAAGATAAAAAAAAAAGAAACAATAAATCCTTCTCAATCTCTAATTCACATGTCTCAAATCTAATATGATTCCAATATCAAGTTGGGCTATGAGTGAAAATCCTTTGGACTTATTATTTTATTGGCTACAATGAATTAATAATTGGCCCGGTCCATGGACTCAATTCAATTAATTTCTACTCCACTAAAAGAAATTAATTGAACTCCAATTAAATAATAAATAACTTCTAAGTCAATGTTGCACTTTGACCCCTTTATACATAATTAGTTATCATATAAATAAAGCCATCAATCCGACTACTTAATTAATATATTTATTTTGGTACCTTTGATCATTTCTGGCTCGATCACAATAAAACATTTGTTTAACAAAAATAATAATTTAAATAAATAAATATATAATAAATCATTTTGTCTAAAAACACACGAAGGCCTTCGAATTTACTTTGTGTTCAACCATAATCAATATAAAATAAATACAAGTAGCAATGATGTAAATATTGAAAATATAACCATCTAACTATTAATTACATAATTACCCAAAGTGTCGGTCTAAGGATCCTGAAGTATCCGCTGAACAAATCAAAGTAATTATTAATTAATAAAAGAGTTTATACTTTTCTCATGCTTAAGAGTCAAATGCCATGACGGTGATAGGGAGTAATTGCATACGACAGCTCTCGCAATATATCTCAACCTAACTCGGATCTAGTTCAAGTCTTAATTAATTACGAGTCCATCCACAATTACCGACTATGAACAATTTATGATTAATATTTATATTCATGTATTGACCGCCATCACATACATATATATAAATATCTCTTGTAATCAAATGGACACTATCAATTCTATAATGAATCAAAACATAATATATTGAATTCACCAATTGTATAAAACATAAATGTTTCAGAAACGTCAGGAACATATGTCACTATAATCCAAATAAGAATTTGCTATGCCAGGGCATAAAAATCCCAACACTTAGAGCTTCTCCTTAATGGTGGAGAGCAAACCTTCAATTGAAGCAAGAACTTGCTTCTCTTCCTTGAGCAAAAACTCTATGAAGATTAAAATAAGAGCAAAAGCCCTTTTAATCTTTACTAGAATCTCTCAAGATAGAATAAGAGTGAAATGAAAGAGATGAAAAGAAGATGAGAATAAAAGCTATCTTTCATAGAGCCTTCTCTATCTTTCATGGAGCCTTCTCCATTTGCCTTGAGAGAGCTGGCTCTATTTCTTATAGAGGCGGCTCTTTCTTCATGGAGGCTGTTCCTAAATTTGGATTTGACAGAAAAGAGCATGACTTCAAATGGACACAACTTAGTCCATTTAACTCCAAATGAGGTAAAATTTGAGTCTAAATTTATTTTCTTGAAGTCAGCATTCTAATGCCACTAACCTTGCTCAAAAATTCTAACCACACAAATAGTTATGGCCGTTTTAGTGCAACCTGGTCAGAATTTTCACAGACCAGAAACATGCATCTTGTGATGCTTATATCTCATTCAATTCAAATCATTTTTAGGTGAAATTTGAGTCTAAACTCAAGGGCTCGAAGTCAAATTTCTAATGCACCTAGCCTTACTTAAAAACTCCAACTAAAAAAATAGTTATAGCAGTTTTAGTACAGGCTGGTCTGGAAAATTTCTGGGCTGAAAATTGCTTTTTATGAGATAGCCATCTTTCTAGCATCTAGGACTTTGATGTATGGTTTAATTCAGTTCAAGTCCAATTTCTAAGAGTCTAGGGATATACAAGGATGATAAATATCAAGTGCATTGTGTCCTAGAGTCATTTACCAAATCATGGTAACAGAGGCTTTAAAGATGAAAAATTAATTTCAATGCCTTTTCCTTTACTTTCTAGATACCAAAATAAATATTATGATTAATGTGCATCGACCTAGAATTTCTAGCTTAAGTAATGTGTTCTTTCAAAGCTTATCAAGCTTGAACCAACTCTTTATTAACAAGGACTTCATATGTTAATATATATGAATGAAGTGCATAGCCTATTGCTAATGGACATAGGAGTATATGAATGATGTATGATGTGCATGGTCCTATAATTTTGAGCTTCAAAATATATTCAAATATACTTTGACATTAAATCTTAAGCTCTCACCATCCTATCTACCCTTTTCTTCATTCTTTGACTATGATCGTTTAGGATTGATAAAGACTTGCTTTCTTGCTTTGAAATGCTTGAATGATCTTTGAAGTCTAAGTTTTTTTTTTGATTTCTTGCAACTTTTGAGGCTTCCTTGAATCCATTACTTGAGTGCTTGGAATGGATCTTTTAGCTCATCATTGAGGATTGGATATTAATCATCTATACATCACTCAATGAAAATATTAGTACTTAAACATCATTAATGATTTGTAATCATCAAAACATAAGATTGACCTTTAGATAAAATCCTTAAGCTAACAAAGCTGAAGAAGAATATGGATTTGATCATCTAATGGGTGGCCTCATGATTCCCTGCCAAGAGGATATCTTCATTGATCTCACTGCTCACTTGATTGAATCATAAGATTGGGGTCCAAAAATATTAACACATTTTTGTAGAGACCACCAATTGTGAGATATAAATTATTGTAATTGGCAAATTTAGATATCAAAATAAGTCTGATCGAGTTGTAATTCTCAAGTTACCATATCTAGATTGAGATCGGCTACGGAATTGGAAGGTTGTTCATATTGAGTGTAATGACCCGAACCTGTAGGTCCGAATCACTAGCCAGGTCCTTACCCGAACCCGACAACAGCCGAGGGAAAAATGGTCAACTAGGGTGTGTTAATTAATTATATAACTCCAAATGAGTCTAAATAGGTCAGCATAAGTCATAAGGGTCATTTGAACCCATGACACAGAGTCCCGGACATAACAATGAGGATTACACACAATTGCGCCCTTTATTTTCAAGGAATTCCGGAGCATTCCACACTAAAAAGGCCATAACTCTCTCTACGATTTGATTTTTTTGAGTGAAATTAATTTCATTGGAAAGCTGACTAAAAATACTTGAAATTTGACTCAAGAATGAACCCATTTGAATTTGAAACAAGAAAGTTATAGCCATTCAAAGTCCGAATTAAAAAAAGACAAGCAGTAAGGGAGCCGGCTCCACTCCAAAGGAGCAGGCTTCACTCACTCCAAACGAGCATGCACCATTCCAAAGGAGCATGCTCCTTTGCAGGTTCCATGCTATGTTTTTGATGAAATTTAATTACTCGACTAAAAAGAGTCGAATCCCAAAGGGGGAGAGCTGGCTCTCCACCTGTAAGGTCTAAAATTTGGTCACTGCAAGTGCATAGGACCTTGGGGACCACATTGGCATCTACTATGGCCAAAATTTAAGCTTTAAACTCATTCCAAAACATCCTATAAACCCGATGATGATTAAAGCCGTTCCTACACACCAAATTCATGTAGTGAATGTGCGGTTCAAGAAAAGCTTTTTAGGTCAAGTTTAAATTTATAAAAACCACTACCAACACTACTACTAAAGTAGCAAGAGTGAGTAGGGATCATCCCAAGGGATTGGAGTTGTACTTGATTGTAGAATTGCAATTAAGGTTAGTAGGTCAAGTGATCAAACAAATGGTTGGTTGGTTAATTAAACTAGAGAGCAACTAAATTAAACTAAGTAATTAAATGTAACAAAGAGTAAGTAAGAGAGAGAGAAATCTTGGGGTTTAGAGGTCACCACCAAGCATGCTTTTCTACACTTCTAACTAGTGACTAATGATGGTAATGTGTGTTGCAATATTGGTGTATGTGTGTGTTTGGTTGATTCAATTAGCAAGGGTGACCAATTAAGCATACATTGTCTAATCAACATGTGAAAAGCACAATATATCTAGCAATTAAGTATATATTGTCTACATAGCATGTGAAAAACACAACATATCTAGCAAGTCATTAATCCTTTCATTAAGCTCACAAGCCAAATATACCACAAGGTTAGAGACATATGCTACTTGTATTCAAAAGTATGGAACATCAAACAACTAGCATGGATTGTCTTCTCATCTAACAACTATGCTATCACTACACTACAATCAAGCTAATGACATGAAATTAAACTAATTAAGCTAAGCGAGAGGCATAATCCATCAAGAAATGAGCATGGACCATCTAGAAAATCACAAGAGCATTCTTTTAAGCACAATGTTTTGACAATCTCTAAATTTATAACATTAATACACATAGACATGCATCAATAACTTAAGAAATAGAGGCAAACCATGAACATCTATTCTAGCATACATAGACATATGGATAGAATGAAATGATCAATTGGAAGCATTAAACCACATAAATCATTGAATATACAAGATCTATATATATTAAAGTGTCAAAACATCAATTACAATACTAATCCCTCAATAATACACAAGATTAAGATATAGAAAACATGCTTGGGGCTAACTCTAGCCCCAAGAGGATGTCTAGCCACTCATGGTGATGTTGCTCCAATCCTCAAGGGCGAACTCCATAGAAGAGATTTGCTCCTTGGTTGATGAAGAGTCTCCAATGGTGTCTCTAGCCTCCTCCTCCTCTAAGCTTACTCTCCAAGAGATTAAACCCTATTCCTTTTATAGGTAGGTCAAGTGGCACACAAAATGAGCTGGGGTCGAGCAAAGAATATTCTCTAATGATTGGATAGAGGACGGATTGCACAAGCTAGAAATTTAACTTTTTCGCACTAGAGGAAGTTCGATCGATCGAACCTTGGACTTGGATCGATCGAACTGGCTGAGATCCATCGAACTTAGGCTAGATCGATCCAACTAGTTAACCTTTTTGGGAAAAGACAAATCCAAGATATTTTGAGAGATATTTTTGGGAAAAGGACAAAAGTGGTTAGTGGGTGGTACAGTTGTGGATATGATCAATCATTTGAATAAGGACAAAAGTGTTCGATCGATCGAAGAGTGGTGTTGGATCGATCAAACTTTTGGACTTTATGCTTTTGGGTCAAGGCTTGGATCTATCTTGAAGTGCTAAGATCGATCATTGTTCGATCGATCAAACCTTGAAGTTGGATCGATCGAACTTTGTTGCTTCCCACCTTTGGCGTCATTTACTTCTTTCTTTCTCCACTTTGCTCTTTTCTATGTTTAATCCCAGAATTGCTTCAATTAAGCTCTTATTTGGCTGAGTTAGCTTATTTTCGGGATAAGTGCTTGAAAATGGAAATAAAATGAAATCAATCTAAGACGGTAAAGTAAGATAGATGAAGGTGCTAGAATGCCTAAACTTAAGGGGTTTAAATATGCACTTTTCAGCGCTCATCACACCCCCAAAGTTAAATATTGCTAGTCCCTAGCAATGAACTAGAAAGTAAAGGAATAAAATGAACAATTATACAACTATGAGCTAGAAAACAATAAATGCATAACGCCACTTTCGTAGGGAACACGATTGCATTTAACATATGCAACAAGCCTTTTAAACCCCTAGGTTACCCCTAGTGGATAAGTGAAGTCTCGTGAGGGTTTCCATAAATGGTACCCACAAACATTAAGCTCATTCTTTCAAAAGAGGCACCAATATTGCAAACAAGCATTGGGAGAAAACTACCTCAAGTATGCAATTTTTCAAACATTTCTGAGCAATCTCCCAAAATCTCAACATCTAACAAGCAAATATGGTTTTCCACACATCAAGAAAATGATCATGCGAATCAAAACAACTCTAGAATTCTTTTGAGTGGACTGCCATCAAATGTGTTGCTATCTTAGCCAACTAAAGAATTAATCACATCCTTACCCTCAAAATAGAACACAAATCTAGTACCAATCATCAAGACAAAAAGTAGACCTTTTATTAAAGCTTTATTGTTCTAGGTGCGCTTATTCCTTTCACTCGATTTTTTTTTTTTTTTTTTTTTTTTTTTTTTTTTTTTTTTTTTTTTTAGGATCAAAGATAGAAGCATGGTGCAATGTGTTGATTTATTAAGCTTTCTAGCTATTCATGAGGTCGAGCGTTAGGTCAATGACTCCCAAACCAGACGGCTTTAGGGCATTAGGTGTCCAAACACCCCTACGGACTTACAACTAGGCTACAAATCAAGACAACAACCATCTAATCATTTCCCACTTCTAATTTTTTTGGGAGAAGTCCTCACTTTTTATTGCTTTTGCAACTTTTTTTTTTTTTGAATAAGCAAGTTCGATTATTAACCTAGAGTTTGGGCCCTCCACCTTTCGGCGTGAGAAGTTCAGTGCTTGATGAGGCTATAATCCCGGCTACTTAGTGAAAAGGGGTTGTTACCCACCTTTATCAAGAATGAAAGCTTTCAATGCACTATTAGCTCAATTAGGATATAACCAATTCAATAATCAACAAAGCATGTACCACACAAATGAATGCTAGTGTGTGTCGGTGCAAGTGTAGAATCCTAGAATGAATCTCAAAACAATCACAAAGTCAATATTATGTGGACCACAAGTGCAAGCAAGATATCAATCTTTCAAAAAATTTACTCCTAAATGGCATTCATAAGGCATACAAGGAGTATTGGACTCTCAAGTCAAGTAATTTTTAAATTTTAAGCAATATAGTCCTCAAAAGATCAAAATCATAGCTAGATATGGACCAATCATAGAAATATCCCTCAAATACACAAGTCATGCTCAAAATTTTAAATTTAAAACTAATACTGTAAAGCACCATTCCCCCAAAACTTAAATGGCACAATGTCCTCAATGTGCAAGAGAACAAAGGAAAGAGTATACCAGTGCAACTAAGGCATAGAATGATTGGGACTAAAGTATCCGAAGTGGGTGGCATGCTTCCTCCCCCCCCCCCCCCCAAACTTGGGATGAACTGTGGTCCTAAAAAGTGGCACTTGGGTAAACTCATTAGATAACAAAATGGGATAATGAGTGCACAGTGGACATGCAAGTGTAAATGGGATAAACTGATAAAGAGATCAGAGAGGTATAAGGGTGGCCCTAAAAATCAGGTAGCACTCTCTCACTGAAATCACTGTGATGCACCTGATAGAGTTAAAAGGACAGATGTATCAATAAAAACATATGACATCCATTATAGATAAAAACAACAATAAAGTGCAATACATCCAGTGTCAAAGCCAATAGACCTGGTTGCAAAAATAGTAGTATCACAAGTGTAGCAGACACATAACATAGATAGAGAGCATAAAAAGATAAAAAGACTAGGAGTCTCAGGCAGAGGGAACTCTGCGGATCTCCCTGGCTAAGTCATCAATGGCAGTCAAGATCTCCGTACAGTGGCGAGCAATGTCAGCTCTAATGGCAGCCATCATATTCAGACGAAGGGTACTAATGTCAGCTCTAAGGGCAACCAGCATATCCTCCAAACTCTGAAGGTGCTCCTCTAAGCGACATATCTGATCATGAGCCTCAGGTGTGGTTGAAGTAGAAGAACTGTCATTCTTAGTCATGGTTTGCAAAAAGGAAATCTTGCAATGGGATTAAGTGCTAAAATAATGAATTGAAGGCATAATAGAAACAGGTTTGTCAAATAGGATAGACAAAACATATATGACATGAATCTATGCAAGTGATAGGATGTGAAGCATGCTAAGAAATATAAGTATGAAATGCATCCAATGTGGAATATCACAGGCATTGGGCATAGATATGATACCATGAAGTGAATACAAGATCAATGAAGTGTTGGTATGAGATCTGTGAAATTCGATCGATCAGAAAAAAAAGTGAGATCGATTACAAAAGTTAGATCTATCGAAAATAAGTGAGATCGATCTTACAACTTCGATCGATCGAACGGTGTTCTGTGAAAAATAAGAAGTCACAGATCTGTGACTATGGGAGCACGGGACCCACACGAACATGTTCGTGGGCCCATCAACATAACAATCATCAATCCCAATCACCCAGAATGGCTCACACTCCCAAAATCATTGTAACTCATTACAATGGATATGGCATAGAGACGAATATGGATATATAAACATGAAAAGGTTGAAACTTCATCCATGGCCAACAATCATCATGAATATTGGAACGGATCAAACACTTAAAGCATACTGTTAACAAATCGAGGTGTGAAATCAATAATGGTGTCTCGGATCTTACCTTGAAGCAGAGAGAGGAGAAATGAAATGTGAAGAGGAAGAAGATCCAAGAAGAGGGAGAGATCGACACCTAGTTCACTATGGAGATCTCGCCGGAGATGGAGGAGATGGGTGAGGTTACGGCGGCGTAGGAACTAGGGTTTGGAAATGGGGGAGAATGAGATCTTATCCTCTATTTAAAAACTGTCGCTCATAAGTTCGATTGATCGAATTAGAATCTCAAATCGATCGAACTTTGAATGATCTCTTCACAAAGTATTTTTGGAATTTTTTTTTTTTTTTTTTTTTTTTTTTTTTGGAATAAACATGAAAATAAAATAAAATAAAAAATAAAAATATGTTAGGATTTTTTAAATTTGAAAAGTCAAAACAAAGTCAAACAATGAAATGGAGAATTGAGATAGATCAGAACAAGAGTTCTATCGATCAGACAGAGAGCAAAAATATGCAGGTTTTTGGTTCAAAAATTTGACTAAGTGTTAGAACTTGAAGATCAATCGAACTTGGAAGTTGGATCGATCGAAGGTCTCTTGATCGATCTTGGAATGTTTTGATCGATGAGACAGAGAAGTAAAAAATGCAGGTTGATGCAGGCTCAAATTTTTTCTTTTCTAAGTGTTGAATCATGAGATCGATCGAACTTGAAAGTTGAATCGATCGAAGGTCTCTTGATTGATCTAGGAATTGGTTCGAACGATGGGACATAGAGGTGATTTGGATGTAGGTTTCTACAGGTCGAAATTTTTTCTAAGTGTTGAATGCAGAATGGAGTTCGATTGATCAAACTCAAGTTTGCGATCGATCGAACTATGTAGAATGCTCAATAATGACATGAAAGCTCATACAATCCTCACCAAAGTTCCTTTCAATGCATATGAACCAAAAATAAGTATCTAGACTTCGCAAGAAATGAAATTTAAGATAGAAATGGGGGAGGAATAGGGTTTTGACACCCTACGAAATGTCTTTGCTAGTCATTAACGTCTCTAGCAAGATGTTGGGCTCTTTTAGCCCGGATCAAAGATCTTTTTATGCATCCCCTCCTTATTGGGGTGATGAATGGTTCTTTGAATGTAACGACCCGGTCATTTGCCTTCCTTTCCTTTTTCCTGAAATTTTACGAATGAATTATTTTCGTTTAATTTTCCTTTCTGAGCTCTGTTTCGTGTCTCTTAGTGTCATCTCGAGTGCTCGGAATTGGTTTCTAAGACTCTTTCATGTGAATTGACAACTTCCTTTGAAGACCGAGTCATTTTCGCATTTTTCGTTTTTAGACACTATGCGCTATTTCGTCTTTTTCCTATTATGTCATTTTCCCTTTTTCGTCTTATCTCCATTTGTCAGTTTTTGGCACAACCTCACTTTTCGTGCTCAGAGTTGGTTTTTGACTTCACGTGCCTTCATCTTGAGTGGTTTCCTCGAAATACGTATCTTTACTTTTGCAAGAAAGTACTCTAGTTGCTCCCGGTGCCCACAAGGGCATGGATGCACAATTCTTTAGAATCTTTTTCAATTCTTGGGGTGTTTTTCATAAATAACTTTTGAAGATATTTTATTTCAGGGGTATCTAAGAAAATATCTTTTGGAAGATATTTTCATTCTGGGGCAGTTTCGCAGTTAACCCTTTTTGTAGGGGTCATTGTGCAATTAACGAAAGTTATTGCAAAATACCTCGTCTGGAGCCTGGATCCTCATACGAGATTCATTTTCACATTTCGTCGAGTCGTGGACTCTTAGAATTCCGTTTTGGTCATTTTTCTCCAGTTTCAGAGTTTCTGGACCTAGTTGCCGCTGAACTTGTTCGGGACATAACTTTCTGCTCGATACTCGGTTTTTGACGCTGTTTCTTCTAATGTTCATATTTTCTTATTTTAAATCTTTTTTGTTCATGGAGTTTTGCCGTTTGAGTGCGTTTGCTCAAAATCCACTTTTCCGGACCAGGCGGGGCACTTTTTGAGATTTCTATAAATAGGTTGCCCTAATTTTTAAAATCAGATTTTTAGACCTTCTTCCTCCTCTTGGCTGGCAGCCATGGGAGCCCAAGGGGTTGTCTTCACTCTTTCTTCTCCTCCACTTGATTTCCTTGGTAGAAATCTTTCGGCCTTAGCATTTGTTGTTCGCCTCGTCGTGCTCTACCATTACCCTTTATTAGAATCCATTTCTGACGATTTTTCGAGTTCGGGTTTGGAGTCAAGTTGAGATTTTCATGGGGCTTCTTACGGATTCTTGTTCACGGTGTTGTCCCTGACAAAACGTCTCGGTATCGTCGAATTCGGAGCACTTTTATTTTGGTGGGCCTTTGGGATTTTCTTCTCAAATTGAGGTAGGAGATGTTCTAGGTTTAAATTTTTGTTATATAGCATGCTTATGATGCTTATACTACTTGTTTGCATGATTAAATATAAAATCTAGAGATTTTATTATTTATTTTTCTTGTACGGGATCTAATTTTTCCGGTTGCTCATGACTTGGTTTAAACATGTAGCATGATTTTATATTGCCCCTTGATATGCTCATTGTCGTGTATTAAAATTGGAATATTTGAATAAGTATTAAAGATTTTATTTAATATTTATCTTAGGTGAAAGATTAATTCATATGGCCTTAACTAGCTTGAAATTAATATGTGTTAGCATATTATATTAGGCATTAGCATGCTCTTCAACATAGTTGAATTTGAAAGTAATTAGAGGTGTTTTGAAAATTAGTAATTATTAATTAATTTGCCCCGAGTGCACTATTCACTCCATTTGAATTCCGACTTGATATTCTTGATCTACATGCCATATAGCTTCACATATATTTGATTTAGAATATTCAGTGAGGTTTTGAAACCTTTCATTTAATTAATTTCCTTATTTAAGATTTAATCCTCATGGTGATATACAACTTGGAATTGAATTGTGGCATGCTAGAAAATTAAGCTTTGGTGTGGTTGTTCACATATATTAAATTGCGATTAATTGCATGAGAATTGCAACCTTTATTTTATATTTAACTTTAGTGAAAGTTTAATTTACATAGGTATAACTTGCATGCAATAAGCTTGTAATGTGATATTACATTAGTCCTTGGCATGTTCTTTAAGATATGTTAAATTGAAAGCATTTGGTTAAGTTTGAAAATCTAGAGATTTTAATTAAAAGAATTAATTAAAATCTATTTTGTGGTCCCATTAGCTTAATTAAGATTTTAACTTGATATTTGTATTGGACATGACTTGTTTACTTGTATATATGAATTGTGGACCATTTGAAGTTGCTTTAGAACGTTGGTAATTAAATTAGCATGATTTAATTAGAGTTCTACTTTGTTGTTCCAATAACCTAATTAAGTTTTAGAATGGATATAGGTGATGACCATGCCATGTTCTTTAATATGAATTAATTTGAGGTTATTTGGAATTGAATTTGAATCTAGGGAATTTAATTATTTTTATTTAATTAAATTCTATCGAATTGAGCCATGGATTTAATTGTGTTTGAAAGTTGTTTCTATATCAAAATCCTGGACATGGACTTGTTGTATATTCATTTGGTTATGTTTTGAGCACTGGATAACATAGTTGCTTTGTTTGTACTCATAAGAATATGTTTTCCTTATTGAATATATTATTGCCTTGTGTAATGATTTGCACACTTCGTGTTAAACATCTTTCATACATAGCGTGCAACGAATTGCACACTGACGATTCAACATTCATCATATCATATTAGTTGTGGATTTAGAGCATGTATTGTATAGGTTTTCAAATTTGGTTGTGCTTAGTAGATAGTTGATTATCTTGCATATTCCTGTTGATATATGCGTTGTTGCATAACTTGTAAATTTTGGAAACTTGGGGATGTCGTTGTTTGACTATGGCTAGGACGTGGTTCTAGTACGGGGGATAGTCCCTCTATATGGTCTAGTGCCCACATAGGGAGGTTACCCAAGGGCTAGTAATCCTAAAGTAACTATGTTGTCGGTCTGATCTGGTGTGGCCTTCGAGTATCCACTTTGTTTGATTTCGCATTTCATTTTCAAGTTGATAACTAGATGATGTTGTAACTTGTTGTTTCTTATTTGTCGTTCCATTTTAAGTTACAGGATGTTAACTTTGCGAAATTGTGCTTTATGCGTTGTATTGGAAGTTCCAATGCTGGTTAAATTGCATTGATATTGAAAATCGTGTTTTGACGTTCTAATAAAGCTTAGGATTGATCCTATTGATTCATTTATAATATAGACGTTAGGTGGCATGAACCACTACTGTTATTTTTCGCTTTAGATTCTAAGTTGATGGCTTTGAGAACTGAAACCTTGTTGCATTGTATAACATGCTCTTTTGTTATTGAATTGCATGGATAATGTGATTCTTGTTAACTTGTATTCAAATATGCTTTTGTCATGTTGTATGGATTACTCCAGACCTAGTTCAATTGTATTGAAAATGCAATTCATGTTAATCTATGCTCAAACATTCTTCTTGTCGCGTTCTTTGGATTATCCCAACCATGATTCGTTTCTTACACGTATGTATATCATGATTTTTGTTGCTTAGACTCTAAGGTAGCTTAGGATGCTCCCCGAGTATCACTTAGACATAGACGTTAGGTGGCATGAGCCCCTTTAACATGTTTCACCTTAAGGTGATAAATTTATAAAATGCTAGGTCGATGCATGCTCATCTACTACGAGTAGCTTTATGTTACTCACCCCTACGATACTGGGGCATATTTTAGGTACGAAGACTTGGTTCGTGATGCCTAGCATTCCTTGGATGTCGTGTAGCTTTCAAGTTTCCATTTCATGCAAATGTTAGCATGAAATGTCATTTTGTAGACTTATATGTCAAAATATGTATATTTGATTCCATGTATGTAATGTGTACTTAAGTACACTCCTTTCAATGTATTTGATATGTATGAGATGAGGCCGGAGGCCAATGACCCTTATATTATACTCTATGTACTTTTTAACTTCATGAAATGTTATGAAAACCTTGAAAAATCGCAAGTCATTGCTTCACCACGGTTGCATCGGGTGTGGGAATTCCATTTTCATTCTTTTATAGGGTCTTATTAATCTTGTATGAAGTATGGCCAAGGGCCAAATGGTCATTTGATCCCGTTTTGCATTTTTGGATTCCATGTTTTCCATTCCAAGTCCATTTTTGCCTTTTTGCCTGTTGGGGGGTCGAATTTTGCATCGGCTATATTTTTAAGCCATGGACCATTGTAGTGCATCTAAATAGGTAAGTTACTATTGTGTGCATAGTCATTTCCGGGCAAAACCTCATCGTTTGTGTTTTGAGCCTCATACGATTTCATTTTGCGTTTTTGTTGCATATTTTGATCTAGGGGCATTCTAGACCTTTCACATCAGTTTTATTTTCTTCTTTCAATATGGTCGCTTAGAAAACTTGATTTTAGGGGGGTTTATTTTTCATGTTTTTCTAGAAAATGTCATCTTGGTGCCGGAAATCGATCGTAAAATTCAGCTTTTCTGTTTTTTTTTTAGCAGCTTTTTGGACCTCCATGACCAGATTTCATGGAGGGGCATTTCGGGCATTCTGCATTGCATGTTTTTTGAATTCTCTCACGAGTCACGTAGAAAATTCAATTTTGAGGAGGGTTTCTTCTTTGTGTTTTTCCATAAAAATTCATCTTCTAGCCCGTTTTTGCTCTCAGTTGCAGACAGTCACTGTAGCAACTTTTAACCTTCTTGTTCAGTTCTGATCTAGGGGCATTTTGGAGATTTCACAGTGAGTTTTTTTCGATTCCATCTGGGATGTCGGGTAGAAAACTCGATTTTAAGGGGGGTTTCTTCTTCGTGTTTTTCCAGAAACACTCGGCTTGAACTCCGTTTCAAGCCTCAATTCTGGGCAGATAAAAAGAAAATGTAGTAGCAACCAAGGGCTGCCACCAGCCATGTCTTTGGGCGCCGGCATGCACGCCGGTGGGCTCGCGCATGGGCGCCGTGTGCGCCATGGCCTTCGTCGGGCCGCCGCGATGTCTCAACTTCAAACCCTTGTTTCTCCCTCGTCCGGACTCCAAATCGAGTGAACTTTTTTTTGAACTTGACTAATTTTTCGCTGTCTTTCAAACAATGTACTCGGTTGCACCCAGATCTTCCTAGATAATTACCAGTTTACCCTTTTAGCCTTAAGTGCTCATTTTTCTTCGTCAGGCCGTTTCTCCTTCGTCCGGACTCTGAATCATTCGATTCTTGAGTCCATCCTGATTATTTTTTTGTTTTCTTTCCAGCGGTGTGGCTAGTGGTACCCAAATCCACATTTTTCAACAATGACTATTTTGCCCTTGGGGGCTTATTTGTCATTTTTTGATCTTTTGCTTCCGCATTAGTTCTTGTTGAGTTCTAAAACCTCATGGAAGGTCACTTTGACTTCTTAGAGTCTTGTTTTCTGTTTTCGCTTCCGCATTCGGATCCATTATCGGATCATCCTTACGGTTCATCACAGGACACGCTGGCCTAAAAACCAGGGTTGTCACATTGAACTTTTCCCAACAAATGGTTCTTTGAAGAACTTGTTGGTTTAAGCTCAAAAGAAGCTTTTAGTTCCTTGTTAATACAATCTTCTATATGCTCATACACCAGGTCAACTAAATGTGTAACTTCCAAATGTCTTTGAAAGACTTGACCCTCTATGTAAAGTTTCAACCTTTGACCATTAACTTTGAAAATGTTCTCCTTCTTCAAGTTTTTGATTTCAACCACCCCATGAGGTGCAGTAGAGATGATTTCATAAGGACCCTCCCATTTGGTTCTCAATTTCCCAGGAAAAAGTTTCAGTCTAGAGTTGAAAAGCCAAGCTTTTTAACCGGGTTCCAAAGACTTTTTCATAATATGCTTATCATGAAAGGCTTTGGTTCGTTCTTTATAGATTTTGGCATTATCATAAGCATTGTGTCTCAACTCTTCTAACTCACTCAATTAAAGTAGCCTATTCTCTCCGGCTTTATCAAGGTCAAAATTTAGCTTTTTAACTGCCCATAAGGCTTTATACTCTAGCTCAACCAGAAGATGGAAAGGCTTTCCATATACAAGTCTATAAGGAGACATGCCAATGGGAGTCTTGTATGCTGTCCTATAAGCCCACAAAGCATCATTTAGCTTTCTTGACCAATCCTTACGGGTAGTGTTAACCGTTTTCTCAAGAATATGCTTAATTTCCCGGTTAGACACTTCAACTTGCCCGCTTGTTTGAGGATGGTAGGGAGTGGCTACCTTATGAGTGACGGAGTACTTAAGAAATAAGTGCCTCAAGAATTGATTGAAAAAATGTTTTCCTCCATCACTTATTATAGCCCTTGGCAAACCAAAACGAGCAAAGCTATTGGATTTGATGAATTGAATGACCACGGAGTGGTCATTCGTTTTGGTAGCACATGCTTCCACCCACTTGGAAACATAATCAACGGTAAGAAGAATGTATTGAAAACCATAGGACATAGGAAATTGACCCATAAAATCAATGCCCCATATATCAAAGATCTCAACAACAAGTATATTGGTCATGGGCATCATATCTCTTCTAGACTTGTCCCCATTTTTTGACATTTCTCACATGATTTGCAAAAATTGTAGGCATCTCTATGAATAGTGGGCCAAAAGAGCCCACTTTGAAGAACCTTCAAGGCGGTCTTCTTTGCACTAAAATGCCCACCACATGCAAGAGTGTGACAAAACACTAGGACACTTGGAATTTAACTCTCTGGAATGCATCTTCTCACAATTTGATCCGGACAATATCGGTATCAGACAGGGTCTTTCCAATAGTAATTCCGGATGTTGGCAAAGAAACGATTCTTTTCGTTCTTTGACCAAGAAGTTGGTAGCTTGCCTACTGCCAAATAATTCACAATGTCGGCAAACCAAAGCATTTTTCCATTAGAAATTTGAAAGAGTTGTTCATTCGGAAAAGAGTCACAGATTGGTAGACTAGGGTAAGGCTCTATCGATAGCCTAGAAAGATGATCGGCAACCAATTTTCGGTGCCTTTCTTGTCCTTGATTTCAAAATTGAATTCCTGAAGAAGCAAAATTCATCTAATTAGCCCAGGTTTTATTTCCTTGTAACGACCCAGCCATTTGCCTTCCTTTCCTTTTTCCTGAAATTTTACGAATGAATTTTTTTCGTTTAATTTTCTATTCTGAGCTCTGTTTCGTGTCGCTTAGTGTCATCTCGAGTGCTCAGAATTGGTTCCTCAGACTTTTTTTCGTGGATTGACAACTTCCTTTGAGGATCGAGTCATTTTCACATTTTTCGTTTTTCGACACTATTCACTTTTCGTCATTTTCCCTATTTCGTCCTTTCCCTATTTTGTCTTTTCCCCGTTTGACACTTTGTTGGCGTAACCACACTTTTTGTGTTCGGAGTTAGTTTTTGACTTCATGTATCTCCATCTTGAGTGGTTTCCACGAAATACGTATCTTTACTTTTGCAAGAAAGTACTCTGGTTGCACCCGGTGTCCATAGGGGCATGGATGCAAAGTTCTTTGAAATTATTTTCTTTTCTTGGGGTGTTTTTCATAAATATCTTTTAAAGATATTTTATTTCAGGGGTTTTTAAGAAAATATTTTTGGAAGATATTTTCATTCTAGGCCATAAGTGCAGTTTTCACTTTTTGGAGGGGCCATTGTGCAATTAATAAAAGTTATTGCAAAATATCTTGTTTGAGCCTGGATCCTCGTACGAGATTCATTTTCACATTTCGTCGAGTTGTGTACTCTTGAAATTTCCTCCTGGTCGATGTTTTCCAGTTTTAGGGTTTCTGGCCCCGGTTTTCGCCAAACTTATTTTAGGCATAACTTTCTGCTCGGGACTCAGTTTTTGATGCCGTTTCTTCTGTTATTCATATATCATTTTGAATGTTTTTTGTTCACAAAGTTTTGCCATTTGAGCACGTCTGCTCAAATTTTACTTTTTCGGACCTAGTGGGGCCAGTTCGGGGCACTTTTTGAGATTTCTATAAAAGGGGGGTGAGATATTTCATTTTTCATCTTCTCCCCTCTTCATGCACGACCTGGAGCTCCTATGGCAGCCCAAGGGGTGCTGCCATCTTCTCTCTCCTCTTTTGGTCCAATTTTCTTTGATGGAAAGTCTTCGGCCTTAACGTTTGTTGTTCCCCTCGCCGTGCTCTACCTTTCCCCCTTATTAGAATTCAGTTTTGACCATTTCTTGAGTTTGGTTTTGAGGTCAAGTTTTGATTTTGATGGGGCTTTCATGGGGGTTATGTTCACGGCGTTGTCCCCGACAAAACCTAGTAGTTTCGTCAGATTCGGAGCCGTTCCATTTTGGTGGGCCTTTGGGATTTTCATCTCAAATTGAGGTAGGAGATGTTCTAGGTTTAAATTCTTGTTATATAGCATACTTGTGATGCTTATACTACTTGTTTGCATGATTAAATATAAGATTTAGATATTTTATTATTTATTTTTCTTGTACGGGATTTAATTTTTCCGGTTGCTCATGACTTGGTCTAAACATGTAGCATGATTTTATATTGCCCCTTGATATGCTCTTTGTCGTGTATTAAAATTGGAACATTTGAATAAGTATTAAATATTTTATTTAATATTTATCTTAGGTGAAAGATTAATTCACATGGCCTTAACTAGCTTAAAATCAATATGTGTTAACATATTAAATTAGGCCTTAGCATGCTCTCCAACATAGTTGAATTTGAAAGTGATTGGAGGTGTTTTGAAAATTAGTAATTATTAATTAATTTGCCCTGAGTGCACTATTCACTCTATTTAAATTCCGACTTGATATTCTTGATTTACATGCCATATAGTTTCACATATATTTGATTTAGAATATTCGGTTAGGTTTTGAAATCTTTTATTTAATTAAATTCCATGTTTAAGATTTAATCCTCATGGTGATATACAACTTGGAATTGTATTGTGGCATGCTAGAAAATTAAGTTTTGGTATGGTTGTTCACATGTATTAAATTGGGATTTATTGCACGAGAATTACAACTTTTGTTTTATATTTAACTTTAGTGAAGGTTTAATTCGCATGGTCGTAAATTGAATGAAATAAACTTATAATGTGATATTACATTAGTCCTTGGCATGTTTTCCAACATAGGTTAATTTGAGAGCATTTGGTTAAGTTTGAAAATTAAGAGATTTTAATTAAAAGAATCAATTAAAATCTATTTTGTGGTCCCATTAGCTTAATGAAGGTTTTAACTTGATATTTGTATTGGCCATGACTTGTTTACTAGTATATATTAATTTGTGACTATTAAAAGTTGTTTTAGAACCTTGGTAATTAAATTAGCATGATTTAATTAAAATTCTACTTTGTTGTTCTAACAACCTAATTGAGGTTATTTGGAATTGAATCGGAATCTAGAGAATTTAATTGTGTTTATCTATTTAAATTCTATCAATTTGCTCCATGATCTAGTTGTGTTTTAGAAGTGGTTTCTATATTCAAATCATGGACTTAGACTTGTTGTATATTCATTTGGTTATGTTTTGAACATTGGATAACATAGTTGCTATGTTTGTATTCGTGATAATATGTTTTCCTTATTGAATATATTGTTGCCTTGTGTAATGATTTGCACACTTCGTGTTTAACATCTTTCATGCATAACGTGTAACGAATCGCACACTGAATATTTGACATTCATCATATCATATTAGTTGTGGATTTAGAGTATGTATTGTATAGGTTTCCAAATTTGGTTGTGCTTAGTAGATAGTTAATTATCTTGCATATTCCTATTGATATATGCGTTGTTGCATAACTTGTTGATTTTAGAAACTTGGGAATGTCGTTGTTTGATTATGGCTAGGATGTGGTTCTAGTACGGGGGATAGTCCCTCTATATGGTCTAGTGCGCACATAGGGAGGTTACCCAAGGGCTAGTAACCCTAAAGTAACTATGTTGACGGTCTGATCTGGTGTGACGTCCGAGTATCCACTTTGTTTGATTTCACATTTCATTTTTAAGTTGATAACTAGATGATGTTGTAACTTGTTGTTTCTTATTTATCGTTCCATTTTAAGTTACATGATGTTAACTTTGCGAAATTGTGCTTTATGCGTTGTATTGGAAGTTCCAATGTTGGTTAAAATGCATCGATATTGAAAATTGTGTTTTGACATTCTAACAAAGCTTAAGATTGATCCTATTGATTCATATAGAACTTAGACGTTAGGTGGCATGACCCACTTCTGTTGTTTTCGTGCTTTAGATTTCAAGCTGATAGCTTTAAGAAATTATGTTTTGTTGCCTTGTATAATATGCTTTTAGGTGGTAAGATTGCATTGAAGTTGTAAATTGCGGTTTGATTGTTCAGCATAGCCTAGGATGATTCCTTAGGCTTATTTAGAACATAGACGTTAGGTGACATGATCACTTTAGTTGTTTCTGTATTCGAGATTGCAAGTTAATATCTTTAAGAACCTATATCTAGTTGCTTTGTATAACGTACTTCCATATTGTTTAAATGGCATAGATGATGTGATTTATGCTAGAAACACTCTAAGGTAGCTTAAGATGCTCCCTGAGTCTCATTTTGATATAGACGTTAGGTGGCATAAACCCCTTTAACATGTTTAACCTTAAGCTGATAAATTTGTAAAATGCTAGGTCGATGCATGCTCATCTCCTACGAGTAGCTTTATGTTACTCACCCCTACGATACTGGGGCATATTTCAGGTACGAAGACTTGGTTTGTGACGCCTAGCATTCCTTGGATGTCGTGTAGCTTTCAAGTTTCCATTTCATGCGAATGTTAGCATGAAATGTCATTTTGTAGACTTATATGTCAAAATATGTATATTTGATTCCATATATGTAATGTATACTTAAGTAAACTTCTTTCAATGTATTTGATATGTATAAGATGAGGCTGGAGGCCAATGACATGTGTATTGTATTCTATACAACTTTTTAACTTCATGAAATATTATGAAAACCTTGAAAAATCGCAAGTCATTGCTTCACCACGGTTGTATCGGGTGTGGGAATTCTATTTTCATTCTTTCATAGGGTTTTATTAATCTTGTATGAAGTGTGGCCAAGGGCCAAATGGTTATTTGACTCCATTTTACATTTTTGGATTCCATGTTTTCCATTCCAAGTCCATTTTTGCCTTTTTGCCTGTTGGGGGGTCGGATTTTGCATTGGCTATATTTTAAGTCGTGGATCATTGTAGCATGTCCAAATAGGTAAGTTACGTTTGCGTGCATGGTCGTTTCCGGGCAAAACCTTATCATTTGTGTTTTGAGCTTCCTATGGACTCATTTTGAAGTTTTGTTGTATAATCTGATTTTAGGGCACTTTGGGGTTTTCCTTCAGGAAATAAATCCCGTTTTTGACATGGTCACTTAGAAAACGTGATTTTAGGGGGTTTTCTTCTTTATGTTTTTCCAGAAAATGTCGCCTTGGTGCCGGAAATCCCATGCAAAGTTCAGCTTTCTGTTATGCATATAGCAGCTTTTTAATACTCTTGCCCTTTTCTGATCTAGGGGCATTCTGGGTACTTCATAGTGTTTATTTTTCATTTTCGTTCACGTACCGGGTAGAAAACGTGATTTTAGGGGGGGTTTCTTCTTCGTGTTTTTACAAAAAAGAATCATCCTGATGCCGAAAATAACTCACAGATCTGGAAAATCTGGTCGTTCTAGGTTTTCCCGGAAAAAGTGCTGATCTAAGGGGCATTTCGGGTATTTCACTTGTAAAATAAAATCTTCTCTTGACATGGTCATGTAGAAAACATTATTTTTTTTTAGGGGGGGGGGGGGTGGTTTGTTGACAACTTTTTACCAAAAAATGTGGTTTAAGCCCTTAAAACCACATTTGAAGTCCGAAAATCTGTGCAGGTGCTGCCCAGATTTGAACCCAGAAAGTTGTTTTTTTTTTAAACTTTAAGGCTTCATATCTTCTTCGTCCCGACTCCAAATCAAGTGATTTTTGAGTCTAAGTTTATTAGTTTTTGCTAGTGTATATAACGGTATGCACGATTGCATCAAATTATATCTTAAAAGACCATTTTACCCCTTGTAAAATACCCTTGCCGCACTGATTTTTAAACCCAAAAGTTGGTTTTTATGAAACTTTGACGTTTCGTATCTTCTTCGTCTGGACTCCGAATCAAGTGATTCTTGAGTCTAAATTCTTTAATTTTTCCTGGTTTATCTAATGGTATGCTCAGTTACATTCAGTTTTGTCAGAAAAGACCATTTTACCCCTTGCGAAGTACCCTTGCTGCATTGATTTCAAACCCAAAAATGTGATTTTTATGAAACTTTGGAGTTTCATATTTTCTTCATCCGGACTCCGAATCAAGTGATTCTTAAGTCCATATTGATTAGTTTTTCGTTGTCCTTCCAGTGGTCTACTTGGTGGCACCCGAGTCCACAGTTTTCAAAAATGACTATTTTGCCCCTGGGGGCTTATTTGTCATATTTTTGGTCTTTTGCTAACGCGTCAATTCTCATTGAGTTCCACGACCTCATGGAAGGTCATTTTGACTTCTTAGAGTCTTGTTTTCTGTTTTTGCTTCCGCATATCGGATTCGTTATCGGGTCAATCTTCGGTTCATCACAGGACACGCTAGCCTAAAAACCAGGGTCGTCACAGGTGGTATCAGAGCTCCTAGGTTCGAAAACCTTAGGATGACGGGTTTTGGGTGCATATCATGCTCACGTTGTTTTACTTTGATGTGTCATTTATATCTTGATAACATGCCTTGTTTGATAACATGTCTTGTATGATAACATGTTCACAGGCTTAAGTGTTTTGAGACATCTATTATTTGTTAAGCATACTTTATGTGTATATATGCTTCCTGATAACATGTTCTGTGTCACTATCATGTTCTGGTGTGATAACATGTCTGCGTGCTTCTTGATAACATGTTTGATTTGATAACATGCCTATTTACTTATGTGGCAACTTGTTTAATACTTGTGTGAGTAGATAGTTATGATATGCTGCCTACTACTTGTTTACATTATGTCAGGTTTTTGCATTGTCTCTTAGGATCTGTCGTATCCTTTGGATGCGTTCTTGTTTCACGAGTTTCTTCCTTGGGTAGGAAAAATTCATTCTGTGAGGACCCATGTAGGGAACCTTCTTGTCTGTTCTGTTGGTTGATTCGAGTGAGGCTCATGAGAGTGTAGAATCGCAATTCTTATCTGGTGAAGTCAGACGTGGGCCAGGGAGGCACAGTTTCATTTCATTTTCCTTCGTACCTTCTATATCTAAGGCCTTAAGCGTAATGGTGCCAGTGTCATTGTTGTCAGAGTTTTGGGATTAGCTACCCCAACTCTCGCAGATGCCTGGTTTCCGTAGTGCCTTTGGTAATGACCATTTTCGACATTGATGTCATTTGTATCAAAAAGTTCCCTTCTAGAGCATGTTACGAACTAGTGCCTTATACTGTCATGCTACCTTGCTAACGAGTAAGTGTGGGCGAGTTCTGGTCACTGTTCGTACTGCCTTGTCACTCTCTTCTTCTATCATGTTTCAACGTTTTGTTGTCCTGGGATTCTCTCGGTAGTTGACGTTGAGTTAACGTGCCGATTCGTATGAGGTGTTGTCTCAGTTCATGGTTTCGCGTTCCTTCAGTTCATCTTTAGACTTCAGGATTTGTCCTTCAGTGCGTTGTGAGCTGTCCTTTGATTTGACCTTTTTTTCGGTCATTATTCTGTTCTCTCTGGTATGTTCCAAATTTCGGGGACGAAATTCCTTTAAGGAGGGTAGGTTGTAACTACCCGGTCATTTGCCTTCCTTTCCTTTTTCCTGAAATTTTACGAATGAATTTTTTTCGTTTAATTTTCTTTTCTGAGCTCTGTTTCGTGTCGCTTAGTGTCATCTCGAGTGCTCGGAATTGGTTCCTGAGACTCTTTTCCGTGGATTGACAACTTCCTCTGAGGACCGAGTCATTTTCAAATTTTTCGTTTTTCGACATTATTCACTTTTCGTCATTTTCCCTATTTCGTCATTTTCCCTATTTTGTCTTTTCCCCGTATGACACTTTGTTGGCATAACCACACTTCTTGTGTTCGGAGTTGGTTTTTGACTTCATGTATCTCCATCTTGAGTGGTTTTCACAAAATACGTATCTTTACTTTTGCAAGAAAGTACTGTGGTTGCTCCCGTGTCCATAGGGGCATGGATGCAAAGTTCTTTGAAATTATTTTCTTTTCTTGGGGTGTTTTTCGTAAATATCTTTTGAAGATATTTTATTTTAGGGGTTTTTAAGAAAATATTTTTGGAAGATATTTTCATTCTGGGCCATAAGTGCAGTTTTCACTTTTTTGAGGGGCCATTGTGCAATTTATAAAAGTTATTGCAAAATATCTTGTTTGAGCCTGGATCCTCGTACGGGATTCATTTTCACATTTCATTGAGTTGTGTACTCTTGGAATTTCCTCCTGGTCGATATTTTCCAGTTTCAGGGTTTTTGGCCCCAATTTTCGCCAAACTTGTTTTGGGCATAACTTTCTGCTCGGGACTCAGTTTTCAACGTTGTTTCTTCCGTTTTTCATATTTTAACATTTTAAATCTTTTTTGTTCACAAAGTTTTGCCATTTGAGCGTGTCTGCTCAAATTTTACAATTTCGGACCCGGCGGGGCCGTTCGGGGCACTTTTTGAGATTTCTATAAAAGGGGGGTGGGATATTTCATTTTTCATCTTCTCCCCTCTTCATGCACGACCTGGAGCTCCCATGGCAGCCCAAGGGGTGCTGCCATCTTCTCTCTCCTCTTTTGGTCCACTTTTCCTTGATGGAAAGTCTTCGGCCTTAACGTTTGTTGTTCCCCTCGCCGTGCTCTACCTTTCCCCCTAATTAGAATTTAGTTTTAAACATTTCTTGAGTTTTATTTTGAGGTCAAGTTATGATTTTGATGGGGCTTTCATGGGGTTATGTTCACGGCGTTGTCCCCGACAAAACCTAGTAGTTTTGTCGGATTCGGAGCCGTTCCATTTTGGTGGGCCTTTGGGATTTTCATCTCAAATTGATGTAAGAGATGTTCTAAGTTTAAATTCTTGTTATATAGCATGCTTGTGATGCTTATACTACTTGTTTGCATAATTAAATATAAGATCTAGAGATTTTATTATTTATTTTTCTTGTACGGGATCGAATTTTCCCAGTTGTTCATGACTTGGTTTAAACATGTAGCATGATTTTATATTGCCCCTTGATATGCTCATTGTCGTGTATTAAAATTGGAACATTTGAATAAGTATTAAATATTTTATTTAATATTTTCTTAGGTGAAAGATTAATTCACATGGCCTTAACTAGCTTAAAATCAATATGTGTTAGCATATTAAATTAGGCCTTAGCATGCTCTCCAACATAGTTGAATTTGAAAGTGATTGGAGGTATTTTGAAAATTAGTAATTATTAATTAATTTGCCCTGAGTGCACTATTCACTCTATTTAAATTCCGACTTGATATTCTTGATTTACATGCCATATAGTTTCACATATATTTGATTTAGAATATTCGGTTAGGTTTTGAAATCTTTTATTTAATTAAATTCCATGTTTAAGATTTAATCCTCATGGTGATATACAACTTGGAATTGTATTGTGGCATGCTAGAAAATTAAGTTTTGGTATGGTTGTTCACATGTATTAAATTGGGATTTATTGCACGAGAATTGCAACTTTTGTTTTATATTTAACTTTAGTGAAGGTTTAATTCGCATGGTCGTAAATTGAATGAAATAAACTTGTAATGTGATATTACATTAGTCCTTGGCATGTTTTCCAACATAGGTTAATTTGAGAGCATTTGGTTAAGTTTGAAAATTAAGAGATTTTAATTAAAAGAATTAATTAAAATCTATTTTGTGGTCCCATTAGCTTAATTAAGGTTTCAACTTAATATTTGTATTGGCCATGACTTGTTTATTAGTATAACAAATCGCATACTGAAGATTCGACATTCATCATATCATATTAGTTGTGGATTTAGAGCATGTATTGTATAGGTTTCCAAATTTGGTTGTGCTTAGTAGATAGTTGATTATCTTGCATATTCCTGTTGATATATGCATTGTTGCACAACTTGTTGATTTTGGAAACTTGGGGATGTCGTTATTTGACTATGGCTAGGACGTGGTTTTAGTACGGGGGATAGTCCATCTATATGGTCTAGTGCGCACATAGGGAGGTTACCTATGGGCTAGTAACCCGAAAGTAACTATATTGTCGGTCTGATCCGGCGTGACGTCCTAGTATCCACTTTATTTGATTTCACATTTCATTTTCAAGTCGATAACTAGATGATGTTGTAACTTGTTGTTTCTTATTTATCGTTCCATTTTAAGTTACATGATGTTAACTTTGTGAAATTGTGCTTTATGCGTTGTATTGGAAGTTCCAATGTTGGTTAAATTTCATCGATATTGAAAATTGTGTTTTGACGTTCTAACAAAGCTTAGGATTGATCCTATTGATTCATTTATAACTTAGAAGTTAGGTGGCATGACCTACTTTTGTTGTTTTCATGCTTTAGATTTCAAGCTGATAGCTTTAAGAAATTGTATTTTGTTGCCTTGTATAATATGCTTTTATGTGGTTAGATTGCATTGAAGTTGTAAATTGCGGTTTGATTGTTCAGCATGGCCTAGGATGATTCCTTAGACTTATTTAGAACATAGACGTTAGGTGACATGATCACTTTAGTTGTTTCTATATTCAAGATTGCAAGTTAATACCTTTAAGAACCTATATCTAGTTACTTTGTATAACGTGCTTCCATATTGTTTAAATGGCAAAGATGATGTGATTTATCCTAGAAACACTCTAAGGTAGCTTAGGATGCTCCTTGAGTCTCATTTCGATATAGACGTTAGGTGGCCTGAACCCCTTTGACATGTTTCACCTTAAGGTGATAAATTTGTAAAATGCTAGGTCGATGCATGCTGATGTCTTACGAGTAGCTTTATGTTACTCATCCCTACGATACTGGGGCATATTTCAAGTACGAAGACTTGGTTCATGACGCCTAGCATTCCTTGGATGTCGTGTAGCTTTCAAGTTTCCATTTCATGCGAATGTTGGCATGAAATGTCATTTTGTAGACTTATATGTCAAAATTTGTATATTTGATTCTATGTATGTAATGTGTACTTAAGTACACTTCTTTCAATGTATTTGATATGTATGAGATGAGGCCGGAGGCCAATGACATGTGTATTGTATTCTATACAACTTTTTAACTTCATGAAATATTATGAAAACCTTGAAAAATCGCAAGTTATTGCTTCACCACGGTTGTATCGGGTATGGGAATTCCATTTTCATTCTTTCATAGGGTCTTATTAATCTTGTATGAAGTGTGGCCATGGGCCAAATGGTCATTTGACTCCATTTTACATTTTTGGATTCCATGTTTTCCATTCCAAGTCCATTTTTGCCTTTTTGCCCGTTGGGGGGTCGGATTTTGCATCAGCTATATTTTTAAGTCGTGGACCATTATAGCACATCCAAATAGGTAAGTTACGTTTACGTGCATGGTCGTTTCCGGGCAAAACCTTATCGTTTGTGTTTTGAGCTTCCTATGGACTCATTTTGAAGTTTTGTTGCATAATCTGATTTTAGGGCACTGTGGGGTTTTCCTTCAGGAAATAAATCCCGTTCTTTACATGGTCAATTAGAAAACATGATTTTAGGGGGGTTTCTTCTTTGTGTTTTTCCAGAAAATGTCACCTTGGCGCCAGAAATCCCATGCAAAGTTCAGCTTTCTGTTATGCATATAGCAGCTTTTTAATCCTCTTGCCCTTTTCTGATCTAGGGGCATTCTGGGTACTTCATAGTGTTTATTTTTCATTTTCGTTCACGATCTGGATAGAAAACTTGATTTTAGGGGGGGTTTCTTCTTCCTGTTTTTATAAAAAAAAACAATCATCTTCATGCCGAAAACAACTTGTAGATCTGGAAAATCTGGTCGTTCCAGGTTTTTCCGAAAAAAGTGCTGATCTAAGGGGCGTTTCGGGTATTTCACTTGCAAATTAAAATCTTCTCTTGACATGGTCATGTAGAAAACATGATTTTTTTAGGGGGGGGGGGGGGGGGGTTGTTTGTTCACAACTTTTTGCCAAAAAATGTTGTTTAAGCCCTCAAAACCACATTTGAAGTCCAAAAATCTGTGCAGGTCCTGCCCAGATTTGAACCCAGAAAGTTGTTTTTTATTTAAACTTTGAGGCTTCATATCTTCTTCGTCCCGACTCCAAATCAAGTGATTTTTGAGTCTAAGTTTATTAGTTTTTGCTGGTCTATATAACTGTATGCACGATTGCATCAAATTATATCCTAAAAGACCATTTTACCCCTTGTAAAGTACCCTTGCCGCACTGATTTTTAAACCTAAAAGTTGGTTTTTATGAAACTTTGACGTTTCATATCTTCTTCGTCCGGACTCCGAATCAAGTGATTCTTGAGTCTAAATTCTTTAATTTTTCCTGGTCTATCTAACGGTATGCTCAGTTACATTCAGTTTCATCAGAAAAGACCATTTTACCCCTTGCGAAGTACCCTTGCTGCATTGATTTCAAACCCAAAAATGTGATTTTTATGAAACTTTGGAGTTTCATATTTTCTTCATCTGGACTCCGAATCAAGTGATTCTTAAGTCCATCTTGGTTAGTTTTTCGTTGTCCTTCCAGTGGTGTACTCGGTGGCACCCAAGTCCACGGTTTTCAGAAATGACTATTTTGCCTCTAGGGGCTTATTTGTCACATTTTTGGTCTTTTGCTTCCGCGTCAGTTCTCATTGAGTTCCACGACCTCATGGAAGGTCATTTTGACTTCTTAGAGTCTTGTTTTCTATTTTCGCTTCCGCATATCGGATCCGTTATCGGGTCAATCTTCGGTTCATTACAGGACACGCTGGCCTAAAAACTAGGGTCGTCACATTCCCTTTTTGTCAATAGATGCCTCAAGGCGGCATGATCAGAATAAACAATAACCTTGGACCTTAAGCGATAGGAACAAAATTTATCAAGACCATATACTATGACAAGTAATTCTTTCTCGGTAGTGGAGTAATTCAATTGAGCTCCCGAGAAAGTTTTACTTGCATAGTATATGTCACAAGGAAGCTTACCCACTCTTTGTCCCAAAACTGCCCCCATGGCATAATCAGAAGCATCACACATGATTTCAAATGGCAATGACCAGTTGGGAGGTTTCATAATAGGAGTAGATGAAAATAATTCACGCAATTTGTGAAAAACGTCTAGGCAAGCTTGGTCAAAGACAAAAGGAGTTTCCTTAGTAAGAAGATTGCACAAGGGTTGAGCAATTTTGCTAAAGTCTTTGATAAAATGGCGGTAAAAGCCAGCATGACCTAGAAAGGAGCGAACCTCTCTCACCATTGAAGGTGGAGGTAATTCAGAAATAAGCTCGACCTTCGCTTTATCAACGTCTATTCCTCTCCTTGAGATAACGTGACCCAAAACAATACCCTCTTGAACCATAAAATGGCTCTTTTCCCAGCTAAGCACATAATTAGTTTCATGACATCTCTTAAGCACTAGATCTAAGTTTTTGAGGCATGCATCAAATGAGGACCCAAAAACAGAAAAATCATCCATGAAGACCTTTAGATACTCTTCCACCATATCCAAGAAAATTAACATCATACACCTTTGGAATGTGGCGGGTGCATTGCACAAACTAAAAGGCATCCGTCTATAAGCAAATGTGCCGAATGGACATGTAAAGGTGGTTTTCTTTTGGTCTAATGGGTCAAGGGCTACTTGATTGTACCCCGAATAGCCATCAAGGAAGCAATAATATTGTTGCCCGGCCAATCTCTCTAGAATTTGATCAATGAATGGCAAGGGGAAGTGATCATTTCTAGTGGCGGCATTCAATTTGCAGTAATCAATGCATACACGCCATGAATTGGCGGTACGCTTAGAGATTTCCTCACCCTTTGCATTCTCAACCACCGTAATCCCTGATTTTTTAGGAACTACTTGAGTTGGACTCACCCATTTGCTATCGGAGATTGGGTAAATGATTCCGGCATCCAAGAGTTTGACAACTTCCTTCTTAAATACCTCCTTCATGTTTGGATTAAGTCTCTTTTGGGCATCCCTAAAGGGTTTTACATCATCTTCCATAAGTATGCGATGCATATAAATAGAAGGGTCAATTCCCTTAAGATCCGCCACACTCCATCCTATGGCTTCCTTATTTTCTTTAAGCACACTTAAGAGAGTATCTTCTTGGTCTTTTTCAAGACTGGAAGAAATGATAACAGGAAAAGTCTCTTTTGGTCCTAAGAATGCATACTTGAGATTGGAAGGTAGAGTTTTAAGCTCAAGAATTGGTGGGAAGACTAAAGATAAGACCGGTGGAATGCTAGATAGTGGAGGAAGAGGTTCTATTGGAGTCTTCCAAGATGGAAAATCTAAGCTTGCAACAGATTCCATGAGATTGCTTACTTCATTCATTGAATTTTTATCATCAAATCCACAACTTCCATACATTTCAAGAAAGCAAGAGGCTAGAGGATCATCGGATAAAAGAGATGAAAGACTATCCTCAATTGGTTGTTTCATTAGCATCGTTGGAATCAATTCCTCAACAACCTCATCTAACACATCTACAAGGCAACACTCATCTTCATCTATGGGATGTTGACTTGCATGGAAAACATTAAGTTTGATCATCATATTGCCAAAAGAGAATTCCATTATCCCGGATCTACAATTAATTGTTGCATTTGCGGTGGCAATGAATGGTCTTCCCAAGATGATTGGGATGTGGTTGGAGGGATTAGCAACTGATTCGGTATCAAGAACTACGAAATCAACCAGAAAGTAGAATTTATCCACCTTGACAAGAATGTCCTCAACCATGCCCCTAGGTGTTTTGACGGATCTGTCGGCCATTTGAAGCACCACCGAGGTTGGCTTCAATTCATTCAACCCTAATTGGACATATACGGAGTAAGGAATCAAGTTAACACTTGCACCTAAGTCAAAAAGAGCTCTACGAATTTCATGAGTTCCAATTACACAAGAAATAGTCGGAGCACCGGGATCTTTGAACTTAAGTGGAGTGTTTTGTTGAAGAATGGAGCTCACTTGCTCCGTGAGGAACATTTTTTTAGGGCTTGGTCCCTTGCTCTTCCTCTTTTGTGTGCAAAGATCTTTTAAGAATTTTGCATAAGGTAGAATTTGCTTAATGGCATCCAAAAGAGGAAGATTGATGTTGACTTGCTTAAAAAATTCCATCATATCATATGTTTTCCCTTCTTGCCTCCCATAAGGCGAAGCTTCTTTTAAAGCATAAGGGAATAGAGCTTTTGGTTCACAAGATTTTGCAATTTGAGAGGATGATGGAGAAGATTGAGAATTCTGGTTAGGAACATTTTCATTCAAAGGAGTAGGAATGGAATTGGGAATTAGATGGGTGACAACTTTAGGTTGCACCGGTTCACTATACTCCTTTGGTAGTTCAACCCTATTGTCCACTTGCTTACCACTTCTCAAGGTGGTGATGGCTTGCGCTTGAGCTTGGGAAGAATACCCCGATGTAGGGTTTGTTTCCACACAAAATTGGGCCTTTGGATTCCTCTCGGGTTGACTAGGTAATTTCCCGATTTCTCTTGCATTCAATGCATTAGCTATGGTCCCAATTTGGGATTCAAGCTTTGATATAGATTGAGAATGGGAATGCAACAAGTTGTTATCCTTTTCTAAGCTACCCAAGGCCATCAAAACCTTGTCTTCAAATGTGGAATTACTAGAAGGTGCTTAAGGATAATGAAGGCCAACTTGGGAATCATACATTTGAGGATGTGAAAAGTCATTCATTCTTTGATGATGGAAAGAAGAAGAGACGAACCCTTGAGAACCTCCGTTTCTTTTATGAGGTGGAATGTATTTCTTTGAAGATTTTTAGCTTGATAAGGGCTTTCATTCCACAATGGAACATATGCTTTTGAATAAGGGTGAGCAAATGTGGCATTAACTTGTTCAAAATGTTCATTAAGAACATGTCCATGGGGACAATTGAAAGTAGTATGCAAAACACTTGAACATGTCATGTAAGGCTCACAAAGATGAGTTGTATGATGAAAAGGAGATGCATTGATAGACGGTTTTTGATTCAACAAGAATTGATCAAGTTTTTAAGAAAGACTTTTAACCTTGGCTACAATTTCTTTTGAATTTTCAATTTGACATACTGTTACACTTTTCTCCTTTTTAGTGAAACCATGATCAAGCCGAGAAGTGTAATATTTATGCAAAAAAATTTTGCTCATTTTTTCAAAGAGGTGTCAAATGTCATCTTCATGTTTTCCAAAATATGAACCTCCACATGAGGTACGAACTATGTCCTTTTTGCATGTCGGATAGGCTTTCATAGAAGTATTGGACAACTTGCCATTTTGGAATACCATGGTGTGGACACTTTCTTAGCAAGTCATTCAATCTCTCCCAAGCCTCATGCAATAACTTTCCTTCCCTTTAAGAAAATTCTCTAATTGAAGCACACATTACATTGGTCAAACTTACGGGGTAAATTTTTTTAAAAAACTCATTTTGCATTTGTGCCCAAGATGTTATTGAATTTACTCCTAAAGTATTGAACCAATGTTTTGCTTTATTTTTAAGTGTGAAAGGGAAGAAGAGTAATTTGAGAACTTCCTCCGGGACATCCATGTACCTCACGGTGGAACATAGTTCAAGAAATTCATTAAGATGCCTATATGGTTCCTCTTCATCTAAGCCATAAAAGAGTGGACACATTTGAATGGTCTCGGGCTTGATTTCATATTGATTAGCCTCAAAATTAGGCAACACAATGCAAGTAGGTGCATGCTATGCACGAAGATTATAATGATCGCGAAGGACTATTAGAGGAATTGGAGTTTGAACTCCGGGGTCATGTTGATTAAGAGGTAGGTTTTGTATGAAGTGTGGGCCTAAGTAGCCAAGATTACCCTCTAGATTATCCATGTGAATGCCTAGAATGTATGATATGACAAGATCTATACAAGACTACAAATGACACACAAATCACAACAAAACAAGCAAGCATTCCTCCTTCGCAACAAATCAACAATCAACAAACTTCCTCTACATACAATGTTCCAATACTCCCATGCTTTGATAACAATGCAAAGAAAAGTAAATTGCCTCCACGCGGGCTCACGATTTATCTAAGAAATTAAAAACTAGCCTCCACGCGGGCCGGGATTGAGTAAGAAAGTCTCACAAAGGTCCTTTAGCACTTCAACTCCAAATTTAAAGCTTAGCTTAGCAATTTTTTTTTTTTTTTTTTTTTTAATTTTCAGCATTTTTCCTTGCTTGCTTAGCTCCTTTGCTTAGATGCTCCTTTGCTTGCCTACTAGCTCAATGCTTCTTGTCAAAGATGAACAAACACAATAAGTAATCTAAAGAAAAATAAAAACAAAGTAAAGACATGATCAAAAGAGTACTAATTCCTAATGAATTCCACAAATACGACGTTGCCTAATCCTCGGCAACGGCACCAAAATTTGACAATTAAAGCCGTTCCTACACGCCAAATTGATGTAGTGAATATGAGGTTCAAGAAAAGTTTTTTAGGTCAAGTTTAAATTTATAAAAACCACTACCAACACTACTACTAAAGTAGCAAGAGTGAGTAGGGATCGTCCCAAGGGATTGGAGTCGTACTTGATTGTGGAATTGCAATTAGGGTTAGTAGGTCGAGTGATCAAACAAATGGTTGGTTGGTTAATTAAACTAGAGAGCAACTAAATTAAACTAAGTGATTGAATGTAACAAAGAGTAAGTAAGAGAAAGAGAAATCTTGGGGTTTAGAGGTCACCACCAAGCATGCTTTTCTACACTTCTAACTAGTGACTAATAAGGGTAATGTGTGTTACAATATTGGTGTGTGTGTGTGTGTGTGTGTTTGGTTGATTCAATTAGCAAGGGTGATCAATTAAGCATACATTGTCTAATCAACATATGAAAAGCACAATATATCTAGCAATTAAGTATATATTGTCTAAATAGCATGTGAAAAGCACAACATATCTAGCAAGTCATTAATCCCTTCATTAAGCTCACAAGTCAAATACACCACAAGGTTAGAGACATATGCTACTTGTATTCAAAAGTATGGAACATCAAACAACTAGCATGAATTGTCCTCTTATCTAACAATTATGCTATCACTACACTACAATTAAGCTAATGACATGAAATTAAACTAACTAAGCTAAGGGAGAGGCATAATCCATCAAGAAATGAGAATGGACCATCTAGAAAATCACAAGAGCATTCTTTTAAGCACAATGTTTTAACAATCTCCAAATCTATATAGCATTAATACACATAGACATGCATCAATAACTTAAGAAATAGAGGCAAACCATGAACATCTATTCTAGCATACATAGACAAATGGATAGAATGAAATGATCAATTAGAAGCATTAAACCACATAAATTATTGAATAAACAAGATCTATATATATTTAAGTGTCAAAACATCAATTACAACACTAATCCCTTAATAATACACAAGATTAAGATATAGAAAGCATGCTTGGGGCTAACTTTAGCCCCAAGAGGATGTCTAGCCACTCATGGTGATGTTGCTCTAACCCTCAAGGGCTAACTCCATAGAAGAGATTTGCTCCTTGGTTGATGAAGAGTCTCCAATGGTGTCTCTAGCCTCCTCCTCCTCTAAGTTTGCTCTCCAAGAGATTAAACCCTAGAATAGTCTGTGTCTCAAAAAGTGCATCATATTCCTTTTATAAGTAAGTCAAGTGGCACACAAAATGAGCTGGGGTCGTGCAAAGAATATTCTTTAATGATTGGATAGAGGACGGATTGCACAAGCTGGAAATTTAACTTTTTCGCACTGGAGGAAGTTCGATTGATCGAATCTTAGACCTGGATCGATCGAACTTGCTGAGATCAATCGAACTTAGGCTGGATCGATCCAACTGGTTGAGCTTTTTAGGAAAAGAAAAATCCGAGATATTTTGAGAGATATTTTTGGGAAAAGGACAAAAGTGGTTAGTGGGTGGTACAGCTGTGGATAGGATCAATCATTTGAATAAGGACAAAAGTGTTCAATCGATCGAAGAGTGGTGTTGGATCGATCGAACTTTTGGACTTTATGCTTTTGGGTCAAGGCTTGGATCTATCTTGAAGTGCTAAGATCGATCATTGTTCGATCGATCGAACCTTGAAGTTAGATCTATCGAACTTTGCTGCTTCCCACCTTTGGCTTCATTTACTTCTTTCTTTCTCTACTTTGTTCCTTTCTTTGTTTAATCTAGAATTGCTTCAATTAAGCTCTTATTTGGCTGAGTTAGCTTTTTTTCGGGATAAGTGCCTAAAAATGGAAATAAAATGAAATCAATCTAAAAAGGTAAAGTAAGATAGATGAAGGTGCTAGAATGCCTAAACTTAAGGGGTTTAAATATGCACTTTTCAGCGCTCATCACCTGATATAAGGCTTGAACATAAAAAATCTCAATAATGCTTGTAAAGAAAGGGTATGAGTAATATCCAATTTAATTAAAAATGCCCTCATAACCTTTTTATACGTCAATTACAATTTACACCATGAATCTTACATGGATAAATATACAAATATTTACATGAATCAATACAAATAAAAATGATACACATAGAATGTCCCAAGGCTCCTATAAAAGTCATCAAACATCCATTAGAAACTCCAAGGCAACCTTCATTTCCTGAAAAATGTTAATAATAAAGGGGTGAGCTAGCCGCTCAGTAGGAGGTGCCTAAGACACACCTCTTGTGATCCCGTGAATCCATACAATGAATGGGATAAAAAGTAGGCGGGATCATACCATAGGGAATGCACCTTAATAATCACAACAACAAGCATATAAATAAATGTCATCTAATCACAAAACGTTATGTATGCTAATGAAGTGCAATGTCATGCCAATGTCGCTCCCTATTTTCCATAACAATTCATTTTCACCATTCCAAACCGTTAATGCAACCCAGTCCATAGCACCTCTATAGCGCCTTGAGGGAAGGATTGGCTAGTTATCCCTGACCACATGGCACCTCCATAGCGTCGTCTGGGCCTAGGTAGTTCAACCACACTAGAGTCTCTCTCTAGCTCTCTCTAGATCACATTAACACCACAGACCACTAGGTGCCTCCTAGGCGTCCGGTTTTTCATAAACATGTTTCAAAAACATTTTCCCATAACAAATTTCATTTACTTTCAAAACACTTTTTCCTTTTTCTTTCCCAATGGATGCATGAATGCTTCATGCTTCTAATCATCAATTCAATTATATAATTCCAACATGCTTTTCAAAATAAATTTCTAAAATACATAACTTATATTTTTATCCTACATTGATCTAGCATAGTAAGCAAATAAGTCATGAATTCAACTTTATATAGGCATGTTTAATCACCACAAAACAACTAACAAATAATCACATATTCCATACTAAACATTTAAACCATTTTTGCAAGAATTTACACCAATTAAGCATGCTAGACATCAATTTAAGCAAGAATATTCACTAAAGCACAAGAAGTTATGTAACGAACCTAAAATGATACCAATGAAAAAAAATAAATAAAAAAATTTCGACATGACCTTTGCTAAAAAGGGTTCTACAATAACATGCTGAAATGCATAAAAATAAAAAAAATAAAAAAATGGCCTCTCTTGGACCTTCAAAACTAATATAACCTGTCCCAACACATGCTGAAATGCTCTTTAAGATAGCCCATCATCATCATCCCATTCATCTAGAACAATGGAGTACCTGTTTTATACATAGTCCAATGCTCACATACTAGAATTTTACTCCAATTACATCAACTTACAGTCCATGAAGCAAAATTACAATAATAAGAGTTCATAAGTCTCTATACCGAATATAACAAACTAAGGTTTTACAAAAAAATGATGGGACTTAGATACAAAAATAGCAAAATTATCCTCTAATCCAAATTAGGCCTGTGGTGGAACGTTATCCGCCACTTCTTTCCCATGTCTTGAAAAATGTTAAATAATAGGATGAGTATAAAGCTCAGTAGGTGGTGCCTAAGACACACCTCTTGTGACCCCGTGAATCCAAATAATAAATAGAAATATAGAAAACGGGATCATACTACATTAGGAGAAAATACAACAAATTACAAGGCCAAAATGGGCAATATGATGCTATGGAATGTTATACCATGCTATGTCGCTCCCCATTTTCAAAATCACTTCCGTTCTCCGCTTTTCAAACCGTTAACATAACCTGTCCCTCGGTGACTCCTCGACGACACGAGGGAAAGATTGGCTACTGTCCCTGACCCTTGGTAACCCCGCGGCGTCATTTTGGGCCAAATAGCTTAATCACGCTAGAGTGATTTCCCTAGATCTCTCTAAGTTATATTAACGCCACGGCCCTTCGGTAACTCCTCGGCGACTGGGTTTTTCAAAAAAATTCTTTAATCAAAACTTTATCCCAAAACCCCTTTTTCATTCACTTCAAATCATTTTACCATTTTTCATGCCCAATGTTATGCATAAATTTCACATGCTTTGTCAATACTATGAAAATGAAGAATTTATACTACACAAATTAACATGCTTTCTTATAGCAATTTCTAACAAGTTAATAAACACCATAGGCATGGAAATTTAATACTTAGACATGCTTTACAACATAAAAATTTCTAACATTATATTTCATGCTTTCTAATCACCAAAGTAACACTAAAGGCACAAAGGGCTTGAATTAATCTACAATTTACATGTTTCATCATCATATATATCAAGCAACACATAGTCACAACTTTGGCACAATATATATATATATAATAAAGTATGAAATTTCTACAAATCAAGCATGTTAATTCACAAATTATGGAGAATAATTCACAAAAAGCCCAAGAAAATGTAAATTAGAAACCCTTACCTCCAAAGATGCAAAAACCCCCCAAATGGGTTCAAAATTTTGAAATCCCTAGAGTTGGCCAAACAATGAATTGTTTACACCCACGCGTAGATCTCGTCGTGCTCTCTAATTTGCCGCAAACGGCACCCAAAAATTCTAAGTGATTGAAGATTGATCAAAGATAGAAGTTGTAAAAGAAAAAGAAAAAAGAAAATCGTGGCTGAAAGGAGAGAGAGAAAAACGTAGCAGAGAGGAAGAAACAAGGGTCTGCTAATAACCCTCAAGTCATTACATAAGGCTATATGGTAGAGGGTCCCACAATGATAAAATATATTTCTTAATAATTATATATATATGTATGTATATATATATATATATATATATATATATATATATATTCATTAACATTACAAGTTATGCATTAGAAAACCCCTACCTCAACCAATTGAAGAAAGCCCCAAATTTTCAAAATCCCTAGGTTGGCCAAATGGGACATGGTTCCGATCAAATTGAAGGTCTCAACAAGCTCTTTAATTTTGCCTTAAGTGACAAAATGAAATTTTCACTAGATGAAGAGAAATCAAAGCTCAAAATCGTAAAGAAAAGAAAAAGAAAAAGTGAGAAAAGAGAGGGGAGAGAATCTGATGAGAGAGAGAGAATATTAGAGGCCATGTAATGGCCTTATGGCCATTATAAAAGTTATAACTCCTTGTGGGCGAAACCAAAGAAATATCTTACCTTTTTTTTTATAATTTATGTGTATACATTCCAATTAAATCACAACCATACAATTTAGCATGTAACCACATAATTGTGAATAAAATAAACGTGCATGAAATGTAGTGGACCCATTACATAACTCCCATGCGCAACAATTCCGATAGCAGGTCCCACTTGGGATCTCCCGGCCCAAAAAATAAAAAAATGCCGAAATGATAACCATTGCATTTTTAAGAGTCCTGAACTTAATGAAATGCCCCAACCAACTCTCAGACACACCCGGCTCACCCTACGGTGTTCGATACGTAAAACGAGAAAAGACAAAAATACCCTCGAAAAATCAAATAATTCCAGAAAATGAAAAATGGTAAAAATCGGAAACATTATGTAATGTTTGTGTTTAACTTATATATATATATGTAATTGTGGTGTGGGATTATATATATAAATATAAATGGATATTTTGGTGTTAGTGGTGGGGCCCACCCCCACTCACTTATTCTTTAGTGGCTAGAGGCCACATTTTGGCCTCACAATTCTTTCTCCCCGGCAACACACTCTCCTCCTCTCTATTTTTCTTTTTTTCTTTTTCTTTTCTCAAGCTTTCAAAGCTTGATTAATCTTCAACCTTTTGGAGATTTTTTATGCCGTTTGCACAAATAGAAGAGTCCGGCAAGATCTACATGTTGATATAAGCAATTCCTTGTTTGGTGCACTATAGGGATTTCGAATTTTTGGACCCATATAGGGGTTTTTGCATCTAAGGGAGGTAGGGGTTCCTAATTCATGTTGTCTTACACCTTTGTGAATTAATTCCTATAATTTGTTGCCGAGCATGCTGCTTATGTTGATTTTTCCTCTAAGTATTTAAATTGTTAAATAAAATGTATAATTATGTGTTCTATTTGATGCTACTTGAAATCGCATACTCATATGAGTTAAATTCATGTTTTATATACCAACCATGCTAGATCATGATTGAATGAAAGCATATTGTAGTTTCTTTGGAATTTCTTGTAAAGCATGCTATGTAGTTTAAGTTTGAATTAGTTGTAGAATAATGATTATTGACATGGCATGATGCATTCATGCATAAGCATTGGGAAGGAAATAAGAATGATTTGATTTGAAATGAAAAAGGGGCTTTGGGAAAAAGTTTTGACAAAAGGTTTTTATGAGAAAAACCCGGACGCCGAGGAGGTACCGAGGGTCCGTGGCGTTAATGTAACCTAGAGGGAACTAGGGAAATCACCCTAGCGTGGTTGAGCTATCTGGGCCCTTAATAATGCTGCGGGGTTACTAAGGTCAGAACAATAGCCAATCATTCTCTCATGTCACTGAGGAGTCACCGAGGGACGGGTTATGTTAATGGTTTGAAAAGTGATGGATTGAATTTTGTAAAAATGGGGAGTGATATACATGGCATTGTATCTCATGGCATGAATTTTGTTTTATTATGACTTAAACTTATATTGTATTTTTCCCCGGCATAGCATAACCCTGTTGCCTTTATTCCTATTCATTGTTTGGATTCACGGGGTCAAAAGAGGTATGTCTTAGGCACCACCTACTGAGCAATTAGCTCACCCTTTTATATTTAACATTTTTTCAGGTCACGAAAAAGAAGTGGTGGATGATGTTCCACCACAGGCCTAGTTTGGATTAGAAGATCATTTTGTTATTTTTGTATCTAAGTCTCACTATTTTTTGTAAAACTTAGCATATTATATTCTATACTAAGACTTATGGACTCTTATTATTGTAATTATATTCATGGGTTGTAACTTTAATATAAGTTGTATAAATGTTGTAAGACATGGACTTTTAATCTTAACCATATTTTGGGACTATATTTATGATATTTGGATAAAATGGTACATGTGTAACGACCCAAACCGAGGGTCCGGATTGTTAAACGGGTCTTTAACCAAACCCAAAGACACACTAGGGGTAAAAAGGTCATTTTATAATATGAGAGGGTAATGCATCCTTAAAATAATCAGTCTAGTCATTTCATGATACTCGGTGAAGTTCTACGGCATCGGTTATGAATTCCCAAAAGTACCCTTACCCGGTTCAAGGAAATTCCGACACTATCCCACTAAAATGAACATAACTCTCAACATGAATGGAATTTAAGGATAAGGTTAGTCTCATTGGAAAGATAACTCAAAATCCTTGAAAATGGACTTAAGAATGACCCTATTTGGATTTGGAACGAAGAAGTTATGACCATCTTAAGTCTGGTGATCAAAGCTGTCAAACTATCAAATCAAGACTTGAACCTGTTCAAGAATCTTGAATCAGTTTAAGATGGGAAGTAAACCCATACGTGAACCAAATTCACCCCTTGAACTGGTTCAATGGGGCTGAATTAGTTCAAGATGTCTAGAACCTTAAAATCAGCCTAGAAAATACCTAAAATTGATCTTGTGTACTATGGCACTCCTTTGGTCCCGTGGTGACCTTACTCAAAGCGTAAACCTGTCTCAAATCTTCCATATAATGATGAAACTAACACCACTAAGGAGTATTAAAATCACATAAGGCCATACATAAATCCGATACACCTTTAAAATTAAGCAAATCTGTCATATATCAAAAATATGGCCATAAAGCCTTACATGGATATTGAAATCGTAATGAGGTCACAAAATACAAGAGAATGGTCTCAAGACCATTTCTAACCATGTGGAAGATACAAATTGATCCCTAATATTATTTACAACAAAAGGGCTAAAATACACATTAAGCACGAATGAGTCCAAATCCATCAATCCGACTAAACTGGTGGTGGATTGTCGTCCGCCACTTCTTTGCCATGACCTGAAAAATGTTAATAATAAAAGGGTGAGCATAAAGCTCAGCAGGGGGTGCCTAAGACACACCTCTTGTGACCCCGTGAATCCAAATAAGGAATAGGAAAAAGAACAAGGATCATGCAATTTTCGGGAAAAATATAACCACAACATCAACAACAATAATCCAAGTCATAAATGAACCATGTCATGCCATGGAATGCAATATCATACAATGTCGCTCCCCATTTCCAAAACCTTTTCCGTCATCATTTCCAAACCGTTAATGCAACCCGTCCCATGACAGCACGAGAGAAGGATTGGCTAACTGTCCCTGACCACAAGGCAACTCCAGGGCATCATTTGTGGCCCAGTTAACTCAACTACGCTAGGGCAGTCTCCCTAGTTCCCTCTAGGTCACATTAACCCCGTAGTCCCTAGGCAGCTCCTAGGCGGCCGGGTTTTAGCAAACCTTTCGTCAAAAACCTTTTTCCCAAAATCATTTTCTTTCCTTTTGAAATTATTTTCCCATTTCTTCCCAATGTTTATGCATAAATGTATCATACCATTTCATGCCATGTCAATATTCACTATCATGGTTTAAATTTAAGCTTAACCACCTAACATGCTTTACAATAACACAAACAACATATCATACTTCCAAGTAAATAAAAATCTAGCATGTTAAGCACAAATATATGAAAACAAATCCACATAAGCATGCTTCTCACAACAAATCCACAAACCACTGACACATATATCATTTACACATAGAATTTCACATAGATATATAAATCATTGACAACAATATAATGATTTTTCAAGAGTTAATCACAATTAAGCATGCTATACATTCAATTATAGAGAAAATTCATAAAAATCAAAAAGTTTTTGTGGATTAGGACAGCCCTACCTCAAATGAGAGAAAAGCCTCAAAAATTGCCCAATTCCTAGCCTTAATTTCGAAATTGCAAAGTGCACCAAACGGGAATTGGCTCTGATCAAATCGTAGATCTCGTCGTGCTCTTCAATTTGCCATGAACGGCATCAAAAATATCAAAAAGGTGAGAGAGAAATCAAGATTTGAAGCTTAAAGTAAAAAAGAAAAGAAAAAGGAAAAATGAAAATGGGGGAGAGAGAGAGACCACCAGGAAGAAAGGAAAAAGAGGAAGAAAATGTGGCCAAAAAAATAGCCTTTGGTCCAATTTCTAGAAAAATCTTTGTGGGTCCCACTTTCAAATTTAAAATTTTCTTCTCTTTAATTTCAACAACAAACACAAATATATATACACATAATAAGTTACAACCACACAATACACATTAAATAAAATGAATATGGTGCAAATGGCCCCAACCAAAACCCCCATATGCAGCAATTCCAATAGCGGGTCCCACACGGGACTTTTTGGTCCGGAAAACGAAAAAAATGTCGAAATGGCAACCATTGTATTTCTAGGAGTCCTAAACTCAAAGAAATACTCCAACTAACTCTCGGACACACCTGACATACTCCACGGTGTCCGGCACACAAAACAAAGAAAGACGAAAATACCCTCGAAAAATTAGAAAATTCCAAAAATTGGAAACATTACAATGTGGTTGTTCCACCATGAGATAAACTATGTTGAGGCATAATGAATGAATGAAAGAAATGTTAAAATGTATCATTTGTATTGTATGTTGGGACATGTTAGATAAATTTTGAAGGTCCAAGAGAGGCCATTGCATTTTTATGCATTTAAGTAAGTTGTTGTATGGACCCTTTTTAGTAGAGGTCATGCCAAATTTTTGTTTTTTTTATAATTGGTATCATTTTAGGGTCCTTACACATTACACTGAGATCTACAAACAAGGAAAGAATAGCACTTTAGGAAGTTGTTTCCCACTTAGGACTCTATACCTATATCGTATATTCTTTAAGTTACCAAAAACAGGATTTTTCAAGTTTTTCAAAATTCTGTCAAGTGGGAACTAGTATCAAGCTTGGGAACTGGTTCAAGAACCTTAGCTTCAAAGAATAAGTTGTCCTTTGGGAACTGGTTCAAAAGGTGGCTACCGGTACCAACTGCTGATACAGTTTAGGATTTCAGTTTCCTGTTCTGTCTAAAACTTCCTAGTTGGTTCAGAATACTACCAAAAGTCCTATGCACGAAAATTCCCTTTTCTTATGCATGATTAGGTCTTTGAATATTCTATATAAACCTTGATTCTCATCTAGGTTTGTACGGTTTTTGCAATATAACTTCATAATTTTGAAAAAAGCCTTAGAGAGATATTTTTGCAAAAAATCAAAATTGATTTTTCTGTCATTCTTTCTAGAACACACATAACACAAGAGTGAGTTTAGAGTGTTGTTCAAATCCTGATCGTGATCAAAGTCTTGCATCTACAATGATCAGAAAAGTAGATCTATTACTTCTTCTACAAATTCAAATATTAAAGAACAAAGGTTTTTCTTACCTTTGTCAACACATAATTCTCTTACCTTTGTCAACACATAATTATCTCCCTTAGAGCATCTCTAGCAGTTAGTTAAAACACTCTTTTATGTAAGTATGATAGGTAATTTTTTTTTTATCTCCAGCAATCTGTTAAGGTACACTGCCACATCACCAATATGTAAAATTAATGTGTATTTTACACAACCTTTTTACACAACTACATTAACATATTTCATTTTTTTCTCCCTCTTTCTCATTCCATTAATGTGATACCCCTCGATTCTAGAGCCACGGGTGATCAAGTCCGAGCACAGATCCGAGGGATAACAAACAATTAATATGTAAACAAGCAGAAAAAAAAACTGAATTAAGAACAAATTAATAATACGCTGAAAGAAATCTAACATAAGAATCCTCAAACTTGAAATAAATAAATTAATATGATTTAAAACCGTACAACTCGGGAATCCACCTGGTGGACCCCTAATCCCAAATCCTTGAATAAATTTACAGAATTAAAATCCAAAATTAAAATAGAAAGGAAATCCTATGTAACCGGAAGAGTGAGTGTCTGTATCTGCATCAACCCGATCAAGCTCTAAGCCTGGTACTGTTGAACACCTAAAAAATAATAGAGTGGGTCAGGCCCACATGCAAGTCCTGATCTACTACGATCCATACAGTAATCCGATACGCAGATACATTCTAGAAAGACTCAACAATATCTAGAGTAGTCTATATATGTATATATAGTACACACTATAGGATGCTCACTAGTCCAGTAGGTCTATCTCAGCCTGAATAGAAGGCAACATGCGAATACGCACCCTAAGGTAGGCATGAGTACCTAGACCTACCAGGGAACAACACCTATGTCCAGTTATCCATCCTAGGCGATATACGCACCCTAACCATGGTCTTGAGACTCAGGCTCATACCATGGCACATAAAATATATATATAAAGTCCGTATTCCTAATACAAAATATCATCCATCTGTATAGTGGTCTGATATATGTATAACAAATCCATCCTGAAACCATAATAGGTCATTCAATTTATTTGATTGACATGACACAAGTAGGTGATGGACTTAACATTTATGGTTAATCCATACCTTAATCCAAATCAGGTAGGACTTAGTGTTTTGAACTAATCCATTCCCAATATAGGTAGGTCTTAGTGTTTTGAACTAAGCCATCCCTAATATGACACCGTCCCATACCGGTTCATATACATCCATATAAGTGGGACTTAACCTTTTTATGGCTAATCTAACTCATTCCAAATTAGGTAGGACTTAGTGCTTGAACTAATCCTTACCTAGTATGTCACCGTCCCATACCGGTATATACAATCCTCCAGTTAACATAGTTGATAAATCAATATGAAATAACCATCCACCATTATCCATAACATGCACAAGACAAGTTAATTCATGTACATAAATATTAGACATTTAATGCAGAGCCCAAAATCCAACTCCAATAATATAAGTTGATACATAATTTGCACACATTTACATTCTCCAACATAATCCCTGAATTAATATAATTTAGTACCATTTAAGTATCAAATAAATCCAAATTAAGCATAAGGAAAATTAGTTAATTCCTAATACTTCAAATACTATAGAAATATGATTTATATGTATATTTAAATCATACTTAACAACCTTGCCAAGCTCCGGTATATAAACCTACCAAATCCTCCAATATAATCCATGAATTGATACAGTTAATAGAAATTTGAGTATAAATTAAATCCAACCTAAGTATAGTTGATTTCTAATTAATTCACCATACTTAACACTGTGGAAAAATACAATTTTACCCAATTAAATCATCCATACGACTTGTTAAGTTCTAGTGGATACAATAGTGTACACTACACTAAGTTTCCCTTAGACTTTGTATTTCTCCCTCAATTAATCCCAGTTTAAATTAATGTTCCTAAAGACTAAGTTTAGGTTTAAAATAGTTCCATACAGTGTTTAAAATAATTTAAACGAAGTCCTAATACACTGCACAGTCAAAACCACGCACAAAATCACACAGTAATGCAATTTTTGGGCAAGAGCAGGCTCCAAAATTTGAGAGCCTGCTCTATTTAAAGGGAGAGCCGGCTCTAGGCTCCAAGAGCCGGCTCTAGGACTACAAGAGCCGGCTCCCCCATCCTTGGGAGCCGGCTCTAAGAGTAGGAGGAGCCTGCTTTTCCTCTCTTAGATACCGTCGTCTGTTTTTGTGTTTTCTTCTCCAACTCCGGGGATTAACGAAGCTTCTATGATGCTTTTAAATCTCTATTCTAGGTTTAACCTCAGTCATAGATAAATTTTAAATCACTTATACGCAATGATAACATGTATAGAAAAATAGGTTTAGAATCACTGATCATAGAAACTTAGTCTGAAATTTATAAGCAACCCACAACAGAGTATTTTGGTGAATTCAAATACTGTTTTAAGTACTTATTTTAGAGCTCATTTAATGTCTCAGACTAAACCTCCAACATTAATATACGGTCACAATAGGAATCTAACACCAGATTTGAAAGCAATCGGCAACAAGTATCCAGTAAATACTTTTAAGCAACAAAAAGGCAGAGTACTATGATGGAACCAGAAACTGGTTTAAACATGCATACAGAATTAGTTTCATCTATTTTAAATCTTTGATTAATCCCTGGAGTCTTAACTAGGTATGCACAGAACACGAATTAAAGGGAAAGAATAAGAACAAGACTTGCCTTTAAAACCTAAACTTGCAAAGCTAATTCCACATCTCTGAGTGTTAAACCACCCTTGCTGCTCCTACTACAGTCCAGTAATACACACCAAACTTCTGTCCTTGATTCTGTTTTGTGAACCACCCAAACTCCCACTCCGGTTCTCTCTGTATCTTTCAGGTTTTCACTACCAATTTAGGGCTCTGTTTGTTACAGAACATACGTTTATTCTGTTCTCCAAACCCTAAACCATGTATTGCTTTATATTTATAGGTGTATATTAATACCCTAGTCCGCGAATAATCAGAGACTAAGCCCTAATCCCCATCCTAACCGGCCCATGAAACTATCTCAGTTCTAACCTACGGCGGCTCACCTATACGTGAATTATAAGCCAAAAATATAACTGTAACCCTAAGTTACCATACAGAAAATAAATAAACATTACATTAATTAAATAAAAAAATTCAATAAGTATAGTAATTAAACAGGTAATAAATCCAAGTTACATATCACTAAGGCAATCAATTTAAATAAATTCAAATAATATAATTAAATCAATCTCAATTAACATGTAAATTAAACACACACAAATATTTATTAAATCAATTAAACAAACACAATTAATCACTTAAGAAAAACAAAATAACTAAGTCACATAACAAAATCAATTAATCAATGAAAAATAAAATTAAATTTCCAAGTCTATCATTTTGAAAACTAGGGGTATTACAATTAACGAATCAACCCCATATTAAGTAGTTTTGTAAAAATTATGTGGTGTTAGGCATGACACTGGTTGGTTGTTATTCGGGGATATATTTTTACATAAAAGTTATATAACAACTGCTAGAGCTAAAAATAAATAATCCAAAATTTGTGTGTAAATTTATTATATATATGCAAGCAGCGAACGGAACTTCATGACAGATTACGCTAATCTACTTTACTCACTATTTCTTCAGAATCAGAAGGCCATGCTAGATGTTATTTCTGGTTTATAGGCCGAGGTCATATTACTTCGAGGGCAGAGGACTAGTAGTACTTAAGAGGATATCTACAGACCAGCCCCTCCAGAGCCATCACTAGATGCTGAGGTTGAGACAGATGATGATATTGAGGATGAAGAGGATGGTAATGGTAGTGGTAATGATGATTATTATGATAAGGAGATTCTGACTACCACTCTAACAACCGTGATTTTTTTAACACTATATATATATATATATATATCTATAAAGGAGATAAAGCTACGATAAGGAATGACTAGTTTATTTGACGTAGGTTATTTAACGGAGATAACACTATCATCAGTTTGAGTTTTAAAGAGTTTTTATTGAACTCAACCACTAGACATATATATGTATATATCTAGAATTAGTTGTATTAAGTTTTACCTACATTGCTATCCCGAAGATTTTTACGCGTTCATTGTTGTGAAGCGAAGAAAAGCTCAAGTGGTGATTGCATTGCAGGCAAGTTAATTCTTTGCTTTGATCTCGTGTATATAGTATAATTTGTTATGTCATCTAATATTAATTATAGGATTAATTAACTCATGCTAGGAATGTGATTATGTGTATTTGATCATGTGTACTATTAAAACACCGCGATCACTGGTTTAATAGAAAACTGAAAAAGATATCAACGTAGAGTGCTTTCTTAGGATTAAAGGTGTTGTTCTACGCACATATAGAAATTACACCTGGATGGCTCCTTTAATAATGCATCTGGGCACATGGAAGAGATATATGAATGATTCTATATATAGGGTATTTTATTAATCTTGTGATTAAATAACCTACCAGGTATATTTGAAGGCACTAGATTTTGAATGATAATTGGTGGATTATGGAAGTAGGCATTTAATGAAGAATGCAAACCTTAGTTGAGTGAACTGTGGATTTTGACGTGGGTATGTGCATATAGGTTATGATGGAATTTTTTACTATATAATTATATAGGTGGACAATTGCCTATATTTGTACCAATGCATGTGTCAGGTTAAGTTAACATATTCAATAGATATTATAACCAGATTGTGGGTGCAAGTGAAGCTATGTAATCATATGTAATTACGAATATAGTTACATCAGTAAGCCTAGGACTTTTGTGATCCATGACTGAGAAATTGGAGTGAAGGAGTCGGGGAAGTAGTGTTTTGATAGACATTAATTATGAATAGAACTCCATGCAAATTAGTTGGGTTAGAACATATGATAGAGGTTGAAATTTAGAGAATAAGTTTGCAATTTATTGTAATTAGGACTATGAGTTGGTACTGTATGTTGGTATTTATTTATTAATTAATTATGGTGTTGGATAAACTCATGAAATTATGAGTAAAAATTATTTAAATATAATTAGTGTTTAATTGATGTGATTAAACAGGTTCGAGGGACTTATATAATGATGAGTTTGTTGAGTGCAGTCAAGGACTGTCTTCGGGAGTGAAATACTCTTTTGTTATGGCCATTAGGCTAAAGGTGCCCTTAGTATGTGGACGTGGTCAGAGGCCATCTGGGTGAGTAGACGTACAACCCAGCCACATATGTGTAGTTGGTAGTCAAGGACTATGCAATTCACACCATTTAATAGGAGTGGAGCCAGGGGCTCATGTGAGGTAATGGCAATAGAATACCAACCAGTTGAGGGGAGCCAGGGGCTCATGTGAGGTAAGTAGAATTTTAGTATTTTAAATTCTAGATGGGTTACAAGTTCACAGTTTGAGTAGTGTTATAAAATGACGATGATTTATAGATATTTCGTAGTCACTTATATATATATATATATATATATATATATATATATAGATACGGATTATAAGTAAGGATTAACTTACTGAACGATGATAGTGTTTAGCAATTTCTTGCTGAGCTTGTGAGCTCACCCCTTTATTACTTTTCAGGTGCACATGGATTTAGCTTGCAAAGGAGGCTCAGTGGGAGAAGGAGATTTTCGGATTTCTACATTATGATTTTATTATTGTTTCTTAGTAAACACTTTGTAATAAAAATCACTTAGTTGGTGGAATTTTTAAATTGGTTGGGGATGTACCAGATTTCCTTTGGATTGATGGATTTTTTAATAAAATGTTTTCTTATTGGTTTAATTATGGATTATGGTGAATGTATAATATGAGTCACGCAGCACATTTTGGTATAGGACAATGGTTCTTATGTTAGAATTTTTGGGGCGTGACAGTTTGGTATCAGAGCAAAGGTATTAGATTGTTCTGGGACATCAAATTATAGATTTGATAGAGTATTTTTTACTCATGAGTTAAGTATATATGGACTAGATAGATTTTATGTTATGACATGGGATATATTTTTACACAAAAGTTATATAACAACTGCTGAAGCTAAAAATAAATAATCCAAAATTTGTGTGTAAATTTATTATATATATGCAAGCAGCGAATGGAACTTCACGACAGATTACGCTAATCTACTCTACTCACTATTTCTTCAGAATCAGAAGGCCATGCTAGATGCTATTTCTGGTTTATAGGCCGAGGTCATATTACTTCGAGAGCAGAGGACTGGTAGTACTTTAGAGAACATCTACAGACCAGCCCCTCCAGAGCCGTCACTAGATGCTGAGGTTGAGATAGATGATGATATTAAGGATGAAGAGGATGGTAATGGTAGTGGTAATGATGATTATGATGATAAGGAGATTCTGACTACTACTGTTCCATTTGAGGGAGATGTGATGCTTGATTCTATGTTCATATCATACATGCATCATACTTTTGTTCAGTTTTTACTTGTCAATATATTTTTTGGATATTATCTTTTGCTTAATGACATGTAATAAACTGCTTATGTTTCTCTTCTAGATATTTTTCTACTCTGATAACCTTTTAATTGCTTTGTCAATTTTGTTCCAAAAAGGGGGAGAACAATAGTTAATTTAAGGGGAAGTAAATACTGAAAAAATTGGATAATTTATTCAGGGGGAGTTTTTACCTTGTTTCCATTAAACTTTCAATGGTAATTTTGCTTGATCTATGTGCAGGAAATCAGGTAAATTTTTTGTCCAAGAGAAGAAGAGAACAGAGAAAGAAAAATTCAGTGTTTTCTTAAACAAAATTGTAATTTACTTTTCTGCTTAGGTAGATTGCTTACTTGTTTTTAGGGTTTTGTTATGAAATTGCCAAAATGGGAGATTATGAGATATAAATGTAGAAAATCCAAGAGATTTCTCTGTCAGTCCTTCTAAAACATACACATAAACACAAGAGTGAGTTTAAAGTGTTGTTCAAATCCTGATCATGATCATTGCATCTACAATGATCAAAGAAAAGCAGATCTACTTGTACATCGAAATCAAATCTTGAAGAATAAAAATAAAAGTGATCACACTTTGAAAGGGTCAAAGCATTCGAGGAGTGTTGTTTGATCTTCTTGCTACTCTTCTACAAAGATTAAGCATATGCCTGAGGTCAAGTTAATGTTGAACAAGACGTCGCAAAGCCAAAGGATTGTCAGCTATTGGTATTTTGTAGAATGATAGGGTGTGAGCCAGAGTCAAAGATCAGTGTGCTTTGTTTCAAACATAGTGAATCGGTTTATTTTGGATTGCACAATCCACAAGGTTTTTCCCACTTAAACAGTTGACATATTTTATCAACTGGGGTTTCTTCGCTAAAAATCCTGGTGTCATCTCTAACTCTTTACTTTGCTTTATTTTATCTTGTATAAGATTAATTATTTAATTGCTAAAATAAGTAAAGTTCAAAATACACAGATCTGTTTCTAAAAATACAAAATTTTCTAAATATTCTGCTGTGTACGACTCACAAAAATTTCAATTATATGTAAAAAAAATAAATAAATAAATACATGGCATATATACCAACTTGTACATGAATAATTTTCTATTGTAGCTCAACTCCATTTATACGTAGGAATGCCAACCATTTAGTGTCGTTGTAGACAATCCAATCTATATGCAATCAAAACAATTTAATTTGCAGTTTAAATTTAAAAATTATAAAGTTTTGAAACTCTTAATATAAGCTTAGAATCTTAGTTACCGTACCACACTTTATAAACTTTGCATCATAATTCCTAGACTCAAAACAATGTTGGAGGTACATATGCCTATCTCCGATTAAATTTTTTGGCCCCTCAAGTCCAAGTATTTGCTCTATTGCATTGTAACATTTCCATGTCGTCGTCCATTTAAAATCTAAAATAGTTAGATATCAAGAATAATATCCATGAATATGATACACACACACACACACACACACACACACCAGACTGAGCATATAAAGATTCTTTTGTTGGTAACTAACAACAAATGATATGCCTGAAACTAATGTGTTCCATGTTAATAGAAGGTTTTAAAAGGGATAGACATTGATCATAAAAAAACCTAATATTTAATATTATTGGCACAAAAAAATACAAGATAAAAGAATATTGATTGGAGACAATTGAACATAATATAGCAAAAAAATCATGATTATAAACTACACATAAGATAAAGGAAAGAGCAGCGCCGGTCAACTAAAACTCAATATTTTCAATTTATATTATTGAAAATTCAAATACCAAAGTTTTTAACACATCGAGATATAAATCAAAATATGGTATGAGAGACATATAACAAAAATCATCAAAGATGGAATCAAACACTAACATAAATAAATAAATAAATAATGATATGTAAAGCTCATAAATCAAACACATGCAAAAGAAATCAAAATATGAAATACAAATTAATGCACACAATAGAAATTAAAGGTGGCATGAAAAAAACATGAAGTTAATATTACGTTCACCAGTTAACTAATTTTTTTTTCTTCATAAGAATGCGCAAGAATGAACACATTAATTTTAGAATTTCAAAAAAAAAAAATGGTAACTGATATAGAGTTAATATTACATTCAGCAATTAACTGATAAAAATTTGCATAAAAATACAAACAAGAATAAACACTTTAGTTTTGAAATTGAAAAAAAATGGGGGGGGGGGGGGGGGGGGGAGAGAATCTGTAACGACCCAAACCCGAGAGTTCGAATCGCTAACCGGGTCCTTACCCGAACCCGAGACCAACTGAGGACACTACCGTTCTTTCCTACGTCAATACATAATATACGTGTCATCCCAGGGTTTTAAAAATAAAATAGTAATAGCAATAATAATAATAATAATAATAATAATAATAATAAAGATCATAGTTACAAAACAGTTTACTAACCCATCGAACCCTGTGGAGGAGCGTCATCCGCCACTTCCTTTCCGTATCCTGAAAAAAAAATGTTAAAATGATGGAGTGAGCTAAACGCTCAGTAGGAAGTGTCTAAGACACATCTCTTATGACCCCGTGAATCCACATAAGAAAGAGGTAAAAAGGAACAGGATCATACCATAGGGAAATACATATTCTCAACCACAACAACAAGTATATTGCAAATGTCAACCGATCATAGATTTACTACAATATCATGAAGTGCAATGTTATGTAAATGCCACTCCCCATTTCCGAAATAATTCCGTTTCAACAACCAAACCGTTAGTGTAATCTGACCCAAGGCACCTCCAAGGCTTCACGAAAGGGGGATTGACTAACTATCCACAACCACAAGGCACCTCCAAGGCGTCGCATCCAACCTAGTTAGCTCAACCACACTCCCTTCTAGACTACACTAACATCACAGACCACCAGGCGCTTCCTAGGCGTCCGGTTTTCGCAAATACTTTCCCAAAACAATTCCATTTGTTTTTTAAAAAAACAATTTTCCAAAAATCAATTTCGTTACTTTTTATAACAAACTTTCCTTTCTTTCCCAATGAGGTGTATGAATGTTTCATGCTATAACCAATCAAAAAAAATTCATAACCTTCCATCATGCATAATCAACTAAAACAACATAGCATGCTTTAATAGAAATTTAAAAATAGGCAACATGCACTTTGCAATAAATCCAACATATACATACACAATTTTTGTCATTTAAATACACCTCATCACAAAATAACAATTAGCACATGGCATACTTATTTTACACAATAAAATTTCATATACAACATTTGTATTACATCTCAAGAGTTCTACACCAATTAAGCGTGCTAGTATCAAGTTAATGAAGGAAAAATTCACCGAGGACAAAGAATACATGAATTAGAATACCCCTACCTCAAATTGTAGAAAAACCCTCAAAATGGGTCTCAAAACTCGAAATCCTAGGGTTGGCCAAATGAGAAATCGCTTACATCAATGTGTATATTTCACCGAGCCCTCCAATTTACCGCAAACGGCTCTGAAAATCTCTCAAAAATGAGGGAGAAATCAAAGCTTGAAGCTTTGAAGGAGAAAAAAAAAAAAAAAAAAAAAAAAAAAAAAAAAAAAGGAGAGAGAATGTTCCAGCCGAGAGAGAGAAAGTGTGTGTGTGGCCTCAATTTTCTCTCTCTGTCTTCCTCTAATTCCTTTATCAAGTTTCTTACTAAACTCACAAGACAGGTACATAAATAGGAAAAAAATGCACCGACACAATGCAAGTATCAGTCCAAACACATCACAGCCCACATGAATCAAAATCAAAGGAAATTTGCCAACATATATCCTAGCCGTGGGTCCTACCAATCACATTTACCATTTCCTATTTCTACAATTTTGTCCGCCTGTGCTTATCTCCATTACACATAACATATATATATGTCCATAAAACAAGTCATGTGGGACCCACACTACATAACCAACTTTCCTTTTTCCGTCTTTCCACTTCAGCTGCTGTGACGACCCTGGTTTTTAGGTCAGCGTGTCCTGTGATGAACCGTAAGGATGATCAGATAACATATCCGAATGCGGAAGCGAAAATAGAAAATAAGGCTCTAAGAAGTCAAAGTGACCTTCCATGAGGTCGTGGAACTCAACAAGAACTGATGCGCAAGCAAAAGATCGAAAATATGACAAATAAGCGCCCAGGGGCAAAATAGTTATTTCTGAAAACTGTAGATTCGGGTGCCACTGAGCACACCGCTGGAAGGATAACGAAAAACTAATCAAGATGGACTCAAGAATCGCATGATTCGGAGTCCGAACGAAGGAGAAACGGCATGACGAAGAAAAATGAGCACTTAAAGCAAAAAGGATAAACTGGTAATTATCCAGGAAGAATCGAGTGCAACTAAGCACACTGTTGGAAAGACAGCAAAAAATTAGTCAAGTTCAAAAAAAAACTCACTTGAATCGGAGTCCGGACGAAGGAGAAAAGCCCAAAAGAAGAATTGACATCGCGGCGGCCCGACGAGGGGCCATGACGCACACGGGGCCCATGCGCGAGCCCACCGGCGTGCATGCCGGCGCCCAAAGACATGGCTGGTGGCAGCCCTTGGCTGCTGCTATATTTTTTTTGATCTGCCCAGAACTGAGGCTTGAAACGAAAGTCAAGACGAGTTTTTCTGGAAAAATACGAAGAAGAAACCCCCCCTAAAATCGAGTTTTCTACCCACCTCGGCGAACGGAATCGAAAAAAACTCACTGTGAAATCCCCAAAATGCCCCTAGATCAGAACTGAACAAGAGGGTCATAAAGCTGCTAAATGAAAACTGGAAGCTGAAACTTCACGAGGGATTTCCGGTACCAAGACGACATTTTCTAGAAAAACACGAAGAAGAAACCCCCCCTAAAATCATGTTTTCTATTCAACCATGTCAAAAGAAGAAAATAAATCTGATATGAAAGGTCCATAATGCCCCTAGATCATAATATGCAAAAAAAAATGCGAAATGAATTCACAAGAGGCTCAAAACACAAATGATAAGGTTTTGCCCGGAAACGACCATGCACGCAAAAGTAACTTACCTATTTAAACGTGCTACAATGGTCCATGGCTTAAAAATATAGCCGATACAAAATCTGACTCCCCAACGGGCAAAAAGGCAAAAATGAACTTGGAATGGAAAACATGGAATCCAAAAATGTGAAATGGAGTCAAATGACCATTTGGCCCTTGGTCACACTTCATACAAGATTAATAAGACCCTATGAAAGAATGAAAATGGAATTCCCACTCCCGATGCAACCATGGTGAAGCAATGACTTGCGATTTTTCAAGGTTTTCATAATATTTCATGAAATTAAAAAGTTGTATAGAATACAATACACATGTCATTAGCCTCCGGCCTCATCTCAACATGTCAAATACATTGAAAGGATTGCACTTATGTACACGTTACATACATGGAATCAAATATACATATTTTGACATATAAGTCTACAAAATGACATTTCATGCTAACATTTGCATGAAATGGAAACTTGAAAGCTACTCGACATCCAAGGAATGCTAGGCTTCACGAACCAAGTCTTCGTACCTGAAATATACCCCAGTATCGTAGGGGTGAGTAATATAAAGCTACTCGTAGGAGATGAGCATGCATCGACCTAGCATTTTACAAATTTATCACCTTAAGGTGAAACATGTTAAATGGGCTCATGCCACCTAACGTCTATGCCCAAGTGAGACTCGGGGAGCATCCTAAGCTACCTTAGAGTCTAAGCAACAAGAATCATGATATACATACGTGTATGAAACGAATCATGGTTGGGATAATCTAAAGAACATGACAAGAAGAATGCTTGAGCATATATTAACATGAATTGCATTTTCAATACAATTGAACTAGGTCTAGAGTAATTCATACAACATAACAAAAGCATATTTGAATACAAGTTAACAAAAATCACATTATCCATGCAATTCAACAACAAAAGAGCATGTTATACAATCCAACAAGGTTTAAGTTCTCAAAGCCATCAACTTAGAATCTAAAGCACAAAATAACAGTAGTGGTTCATGCCACCTAACGTCTATGTTATAAATGAATCAATAGGATCAATCCTAAGCTTTATTAGAACGTCAAAACACGATGCAATTTAACCAACATTGGAACTTCTAATACAACGCATAAAGCACAATTTCGCAAAGTTAACATCCTGTAACTTAAAATGGAACAACAAATAAGAAACAGCAAGTTACAACATCATCTAGTTATCAACTTGAAATTGAAATGCGAAATCAAACAAAGTGGATACTCGGACGTCACGCCGGATCAGACCGACAACATAGTTACTTTAGGGTTACTAGCCCATGGGTAACCTCCCTATGTGCGCACTAAACTATATATAGAGGGACTATCCCCTGTACTAGAACCACGTCCTAGCCATAGTCAAACAACGACATCCCAAGGTTTCCAAAATCAACAAGTTGTGCAACAACGCATATATCAACAGGAATATGCAAGATAATCAACTATCTACTAAGCATAACCAAATTTGGAAACCTATACAATACATGCTCTAAATCCACAACTAATATGATATGATGAATGTCGAATCTTCAGTGTGCGATTCGTTACACGCTATGCATGAAAGATGTTAAACACGAAGTGTGCAAATCATTACACAAGGCAACAATATATTCAATAAGGAAAACATATTCTCATGAATATAAACATAGCAACTATGTTATCCAATGTTCAAAACATAACCAAATGAATATACAACAAGTCCAAGTCCATGATTTGAATATAGAAACCACTTTTAAAACACAACTAGATCATGGAGCAAATTGATAGAATTTAAATAGATAAACACAATTAAATTCTCTAGATTCCGATCCAATTTTAAATAACCTCAATTTAATACATGTTAAAGGACATGGCATGGTCATCATCTATATCCATTCTAAAACTCAATTAGGTTGTTGGAACAACAAGGTAGAACTTTAATTAAATCATGCTAATTTAATTACCAAGGTTCTAAAGCAACTTCAAATGGTCCACAATTAATATATACTAGTAAACAAGTCATGGCCAATACAAATATCAAGTTAAAATCTTAATTAAGCTAATGGGACCACAAAATAGATTTTAATTAATTCTTTTAATTAAAATCTCTAGATTTTCAAACTTAACCAAATGCTCTCAATTTAACATATCTTAGAGAACATGCCAAGGACTAATGTAATATCACATTACAAGCTTATTTCATTCAATTTAAGACCATGTAAATTAAACTTTCACTAAAGTTAAATATAAAACAAAAGTTGCAATTCTCATGCAATAAATCCCAATTTAATACATGTGAACAACCATACCAAAACTTAATTGTCTAGCATGCCACAATACAATTCCAAGTTGTATATCACCATGAGGATTAAATCTTAAACATGGAATTTAATTAAATAAAAGGTTTCAAAACCTAACCGAATATTCTAAATCAAATATATGTGAAGCTATATGGCATGTAAATCAAGAATATCAAGTCGGAATTTAAATAGAGTGAATAGTGCACTCGGGGCAAATTAATTAATCAAATTAATTAATAATTACTAATTTTCAAAACACCTCCAATCATTTTCAAATTCAACTATGTTGGAGAGCATGCTAAGGCCTAATTTAATATGCTAACACATATTGATTTTAAGCTAGTTAAGGCCATATGAATTAATCTTTCACCTAAGATAAATATTAAATAAAATCTTTAATACTTATTCAAATGTTCCAATTTTAATACACGACAATGAGCATATCAAGGGGCAATATAAAATCATGCTACATGTTTAAACCAAGTCATGAGCAACCGGGAAAATTAGATCCCGTACAAGAAAAATAAATAATAAAATTTCTAGATTTTATATTAATCATGCAAACAAGTAGTATAAGCATCACAAGCATGCTATATAACAAGAATTTAAACCTAAAACATCCCCTACCTCAATTTGAGATGAAAATCCCAAAGGCCCACCAAAATAAAAGTGCTCCGAATTCGACGATACCGAGAGGTTTTGTCGGGGACAACATCGTGAACATAACCCCCATCAAAGCCCCATCAAAATCATAACTTGACCTCAAAACCAAACTCAAGAAGTGGTCAAAACTAAATTCTAATAAGGGGGAAAGGTAGAGCACGGCGAGGGGAACAACAAATGTTAAGGCTGAAGACTTTCCATCAAGGAAAAGTGAACCAAAAGAGGAGAGAGAAGATGGAAGCACCCCTTGGGCTGCCATGGGAGCTCCAGGTCATGCATGAAGAGGGGAGAAGATCAAAAATGAAATATCTCACCCCCCTTTTATAGAAATCTCAAAAAGTGCCCCGAACGGGCCCCGCCGGGTCCGAAAAAGTAAAATTTGAGCAGACGCGCTCAAATGGCAAAACTTTGTGAACAAAAAAGATTCAAAATGATAAAATATGAACAACAGAAGAAACGGCGTCAAAAACTGAGTCCCGAGCAGAAAGTTATGCCCATAACAAGTTTGGCAAAAACTGGGGCCAGAAACCCTAAAACTGGAAAACATCGACCAGGAGGAAATTCCAAGAGTACACAACTCGACAAAATGTGAAAATGAATCCCGTACGAGGATCCAGGCTCAAAACAAGACATTTTGCAATAACTTTCATTAATTGCACAATGGCCCCTCCAAAAAGTGAAAACTGCACTTATGGCCCAGAATGAAAATATCTTCCAAAAATATTTTCTTAAAAACCCTTGAAATAAAATATCTTCAAAAGATATTTACAAAAAACACCCCAAGAAAAGAAAATAATTTCAAAGAACTTTGCATCCATGCCCCCTGTGGACACCGGGAGCAACCAGAGTACTTCTTGCAAAAGTAAAGATAAGTATTTCGAGGAAACCACTTAAAATAAAGGTACGTGAAGTCAAAAACCAACTCCGAGCATGAGAAGTGAGGTTGTGTCAATAATGTGACAAATGGGGATAAGACAGAATAGGGAAAATGACGAAACAGAGAAAATGACGAAAGGCGCATAGTGTCCGAAAAGTGAAAATGCAGAAATGACTCGGTCCTCAAAGGAAGTTGTCAATCCACGGAAAAGAGTCTCAGGAACCAATTCTGAGCACTCGAGATGACACTAAGCGACACGAAACAGAGCTCAGAAAGGAAAATTAAACGAAAAAAATTCATTCGTAAAATTTCAAGAAAAAGGAAAGGAAGTCAAATGACCGGGTAGTTACAGCTGCTCACCTTCTTTAGCAAATGACACACACACTATATATATATATATATATACAATGTAACCAAGGTCAACAATTCCAACCCATTAAAATCATCTTGTGGTAAATCGCCAACCATAATTAAATATTTAATTATGACAACCAAAATAATAATAAATTAAATTAAATCAAAAAAAAATTTGGGTTGTCACATTCTCCACCACTTAAAAAGAATTTCTTCCCGAAATTCAAATCCAACAGTTTCCGCATACCCGAAAACATCCAATCCCAACTTATCCCTTAAAGGATACACAAAACCCCAGACAAGGAATCCCGTTCATCGCACAATCAAGCTCAAACTCAAATCTATACATCCTTGTCAAACCAAGCACTCGCTATCCACCGTAAAGCTACACCATCGCATAACCGCTCCAGCGACTACTAATTGCACTATACGACAATCATCATATTAAGTAACTTCAAGATGACTAATCAACAGATTTCCCAACAACTACATAATCATGAACTACCAGAACAATGAAACACACTATCATATACCCAGGATACAAATCCTCAAAACAAGATCTTTAACGATCAAATAATCGAACCACAATATTTATCGGACACTTGGTCTTACTAGCACACCTCATCACCAGAGACAAACCATCTGCATCTGTGACGGCCCAAGTTTTTCAACCCGGTGTGTTAGTGATGAACCGAAAGTGATCCGATAACGGATCCGAAATGCGGAAGCTAAAGGTAAACCAAGGTCTCTAGAGATAAGAGTCACTCCTAAGACACAAATGTGACCCTCCATGAGGTCACGGCACTTAAAGAGGACAAAAACGGAAACAAAGGTGAAAAAGGACAAAATTTGCTATCCAAGGGGCAAAAAGGTCAATTCACTATTAAAAGGAAAAACTTGACTCTAAATAAGTCAAATAAGGTTAATACAACCTAATCTAACCATTTTGAAACATTCCAAGAGGTTCCATGAACATTGGCTAAGAATCCCACAAAATGCCCCATCCCGGTTGAAGTGAAAACTGACACTACTTCACTAAAACATACATAACTCCCGCTATGTTTGGAATTTGAGAATGGGATTGGTACCATTGGAAATATGACTCAAAATCCTTGAGTTTAGGCTCAAGAATTAACCCCGTTTGGATTAGAAACGAAGAAGTTATGACCCGTTGAAGTCGGATGATCCGTGTTGGAACTCAACAGAGGCAAGGCTCGGGTTCTAGCTATTTCGGTCGACCGAAATGAAGTTTTAGATGACCGAAATGAAGATGCTGAGACCTGAAATCATGAAGAAAAGGTTCTAATTGCTTCAGTAGACCGAAATAAAGGTTTAGTCGACCGAAATGACCCTTGAACAGTGTTTTTGGCTACTGGAATGTGAGATTACTGTACAAAAACCAAACCATTAACCATCGGTCGACCGAAATGGAGTTTCGGTCGACCAAAACACTTCGAAAACCTGCTGTTGAACCTGCTATCTACTGAAGGTGCTAAAGTTCCACTTCAACTTGAATCCTATGATGTTTTGATTCAAAATGAATGCACAGAACTGATTGCTCAATGAAAAATGGATATGTGAACATGCTAACATCTTTGCTATAGATAAGTACAAAATAATGGCCCATGGCCTCATACCCATCATTTACAAGATTTTGACCTCTCAAACCTCAAATTTTGATTAAAAGACAATTAAAGCAAAACTTTGATACAAAAAGTGTCTAAGTACAAAAATAGACATGCTTGGCCCTTAGCCTCTTTACATACATACTTAAAATGTCAAAAGCAAATATTTGAGTGTTATTACATATCAAGAAAGCTACTAAAGCTCCAAAAGTACCATACATCTATGGCATTCAAAATATGATATCAAAAGTCAAGTCATGCTAAACACTTGCATGTTAATATACAAATATGCTTCAAATAGCTCAAAAGCTTCTCAAGATGATGAGCATCCATGAACAAGGTCTCCTTACCTAAAAAACAACCCAAACCACTAGAGTGAGTAATCAAGTTACTCGTAGGAGAAGCATATGTATATACCCTAAAGTTTCAATATCATTGCAAGATCAATATAGACGAATAAAAGGGAGCATTCCACTTAACGTCTATGTTCAAAGGGTGCTAAGGGATCATCGTAAGCTAACTTGAATGATTCTTTAGCAATACAAATCAATATCAATGTACTCAACAACATCAATTCGCCAATAACAAGAATTTCAAGCTACAATTAAGCATTGGTTGTCAACTTGAAATTTAATGCGAAAACAAGTAATGGAAGACTTAGACATCACGTCTCGGACTTAACCAAGAACAATACGGTTATTCTGGGCATTAACCCACTGGGAAGACCACCCTAGTGCGCACTATCTCAATTGGGGAGAACTCATACCTCCTGCACTAAAGCCAAACTTTAGCCATGTCACATGTAACAATGTCCCAAGAGATTCCAAAATATATATCAAGTTCAAAACTTATATATATATAATAAGGCATACAAACCACCTTCCATGCACAAGTATTTTGAAACCATACAAACCATGTCTTAGGGTTCCAAATCTAGAATGGCATGACAAATAACAAATTTACATCATGATATTATGCACAATACAATATCACAAATTTATCAATTCAAGTCATGCCTCAATAATAAGCTCTATCTACTAATTATCAACATCATAGCAATAAGCTCCTAAATAATTACAATTAGTAATTCACAAGGGCATAGAATTATTGTAACAACAAATATAGCAATTCATATCAATAGAGATTGCATATAACATCAATAATTCTACAAGTGTCCCACATCACTAACACGTGAAATTTCTAGAATTTAGCATGCTACTAAATTATATAATCCTCCTACACATGGCTTACACATATCATACATGCTTAAATCAATAAACCCTAAGTCAAGAAGTGAGGGTTTCCTATAATATACAATACTATCATATCAAAAGCATGTACACAATATATATTAAACCACAAGGACTATAAAACACTTAGAAAATAAACATACTACCACCCCTACCTCAATAGAGAATTGAATCTCTATAATCCAAGCTACCAAGCACAAAATGGAAAACAAGGTTAGGATTCTTGTAGAGGAGAGTGAAAGGAATCTTTTCTCTCCTAAGGTCAAAGGTCTAGGGTGAGTGGAAGAGTGCCAAATGTGAAGTCAAAGTTCTATACTAAGTTTTCCTCTAATGGAGTCTTTGCTAGGGTTCATGAGAGATCATGGAATGAAGAAGGTAAAGTGTAAAAATAGTGAGTGGAAGGGCTAGAAATCCTCCATTCACTATGTGTTCATGCATTACCTCTCTCACACACCCAACGCAAGACTAAATGGTGAACCTACACTTGTCACTAATCCCATGCCCCTTCCAAGACTTAATCCTAGACCCACACTTGTCAACAATCAATGGTTACATGTGCACCAATCTAAGGCCAACACATGGATGAATCTCCACCCACCAAATCTCAAGAAGTCATGGTGCCAAGTCTCTTCACCTAAACTCCAACAAATGGCTCCATGAGAGTGTGACACTTATCACACTTTTCAAAAATTACAAAATGGTCCTTTTTCAAAATATCTTCCAAAATAAATTGCAAAAAGGTCCCCAAAATGAAAAATAATTATTTTACATAATTACACTAAAATCCCAAAAGTTATAAATAATTACAAGTATGCATTCATGCCATTTACAAGTAAAGTACTAATCTAGCATGCTTTTCAAGAAAAGTAAAAATACCAATGTCATGGAAATCAAATATTATGAATGCATGCAAAATTAGAATCAAATTCGAGCACAACAAGTGAGGTTATGCAAGGAAAAATGAAAAAATGACTAAAAGACGAAATAAGGAAAAGACAAAATAGGAAAAAGACGAAAAAAGAAAATCGCCAAAAATGGAAAAGGAGGAAAAGGACCGGGTCATTACAGCATCCACCCTATCACGCCGACACATCGCACAATATTGTACTCTCACTATTCCTGATAAATCGAAACAATCAGTGACCTTTGACTCGACATTGTGCTAAAGAGGGACTGATTCAAGAGAAATGGTTGGCCATGCCATTCTCATCATCGATCCATCCTCAACACAAACGTCGTTCCTGTCCTCAGGTCTAAACCTCAAACATAACGCCATACAGTCCACAAAACAACCACGAGATCCACTCTCTAATCAATCCATCGCTCTACATAACCTCAACAACTATACAGTCACATACCAACTTTAAAATCCGATCATACTTCAATCACACAACCCATAACAAGCTAAAAGGGATACGACACCAAGTACTATAATCATCGACCAGCGCATAAGATTTCTGATCTCTTTATAGCACCCATACCATGTAAACAACTTCCTGAGATCACTCGATTCAATTCTTACCTCGTCAAAACACGCAATGTGACTATCTCATACCTAAGATCTCAAAACCAAAGTTAATCATTCCTATTATTCCTCAAGGAATCACATATTCACTTTCACTAATCACGAAAGTCTAAGGCAACATTGACACTTATCCTCAAGACACTGCTCGAATCAAGTGCCTATAAAAACATCCGAGTGCACGACTTACATCACATCACCTAATCATCATCAAACTCATAGTTCACAACTTATCCCCTAGCCATCACCGCTAGTACCAGACACTGGAAAACACATAATCCCTATTAGACAACCCGTGCCTCACATCCTACCAATCAAAACCACTCTCAAAACAAACACTACAAAAACCAAAGACTCCACCTCCCTCCGTGGGAGTGAGTCGACCTCTTTAATCAGGACCTTAATCGATGAACTCTAACAGCGTAACAAACTGCTCACAAATCTATCCGCCCATAGACGCGCATAACTCCTAAATGGAGAACAAGTCTCGCGACAAATAATATCCTTGCCAGGACTAGAACAAATGGAAAGGGTAATGAACCCCACTCTTATAAGAAATTGATGACTCGTACCTGAATGCACCTGACACCCTGCCACACTCTGCTCACCTATTATCTAACCGTGGACACCCAATCTCATCTGTGATGAACTAAACTCCTTACAGAAAAGGAGAAGAACTAAATGGATCCCTGTACGAAACTACGTACTCAATTCTAAGTGACCTTGCCACTAACCGATCATCATACACTATCAACACAAAAACCTCACATACGATACCCCGCAATGCCCATGCTAACCAAAACCAATCAGATCCCTACCATCCATTTATCGAGTACTAAGATACAACTCACGACACAACCATCAGACAAGAGCATCAATGCTTACAACATACCAACACTAGAAATAATCACAACCCATTGGACACTACATCCCGTCACTCCCAAATGACAACCTCTTTACATAAAATGACACTTTATCACCCGTTCCATCATTACCTTCCCAGATAATACTACCTCGATCACCGTGCCCACCCAACCCGTGACCTCAGTCACAACAACCCACTGACTCGTCAAAAGAAAAAGGTGTCTTTCGGGCAACATCGTCCTCACTGGCTCTAAAGACTAAGCTGTTCACCATCACCTCGACTAACGTACCACCATCACCTACCCAACAACATACAACAACAACTCATACTCTCCAATCCACCCTCTGATCATATCACAAACCATTCTGTTCATCAATACTAAACATCACGCCATAATACCTCTACTACCATCATCCTCGAATGACAACTCAAACCTATCATCTCGCCAGATCACCATGTCACCACCAAGCAATTCAACCTATGACACCATCATAACAAAAGAATAAGCATTACTCTCGATACCTCCCACAATAGCCACTACTTGCCACTAGAAAAGAATCTCTATAAGGCAATACCATTCCGACAAATCCCAAGGGAAAAATGAGTACCAAAAAAAAAAAAAATTCAGGATACTCAACACCCAACTGTCTCCTCAAAACCATTTAAAACATAACCAATCATTAACACTTAATCGACCACTCCGATAATTCTTCCCAAGATAATTTATATAATCAACCAAAGAAACCTTATGTCCTAGCGTCAACACCATCATTTTCCCTTTTTACTATTCCTCAGAACACCCTTGGCCCCAACAAAAGTCAAATGGGGTTATCAACTAGACCTACGAAATCACCCTCATCCCAATCATTCTAATCATCAGTCTACCTTTTCGAATCCTCAAACACCAAGCAAAATCTCCTGATACCTCAGACATAACATAAAATTCAACTCCAGTCCACAGCTTTCAAATCCTAGAACACAGTCTATTTGATAACACCATACCTACCGTCAACCATTTCATCCGTAAACGACCGAACACTTCAATGACCTCATACAACCTACCTTATAGTGCAATCCTACTCTACACAACTAAAACTAATACTATACACTACCTTGAGACTCTCTCGACAACTGTGACAACCTATAACCCCACTCATCCACCAAACCATGTAATCAACTCACTGAGAGTTAATTACCCGTAACATGCTTCTACAACTATCCAAAATGAGAATCACTCCTTGACAACCCAGTCTCCAAAACAGACTCTTACAAGACACAAAATGCTCCACACCCTGCAACCGGTCCTATATCACCTCAAACCTACAAAATCTAACAAGTACCCACGACAGTCAGAACCAACACGCCTCCTCAGACCGTACCAGAAGATACACATCTACATCCCATAGACTACATTCATGACTTAAACAACTTCTGTCACGCCTACCATGGCTGGTTCGAAAAGAACCTCCACACCAAATCGTGACCCAAGTCATAAACCCTAACTTCCTAAGGTTATACCTCTCTCCCTGAAACCATCACTCACACACCCGACCTCCACGGTTATAGAAACCTATCCATTGATGCATAAAACTCACACACTCTACGGACACTGTGCCATAAAATATGAACTCGTTCTAAAGTCGTGCTCTAAGAACCGTACAAAATGCATCAAGAAAATTAAAATGACTACACACCAAATAACTCAATCCACGAGCTAGAAGCCCATGCCATTCGTTCGATAAGAACTAGCACCCAAAAACCCTAGAGCAACCGAGCTCCTCACCTACTCAGGTTAAAACTTACACAACCATCTCTGTTTCATCCAATACTCTGCCATTCTACCAACCATGCCAATGCTTAACCGCATATACACACAATTACATTAAGTTATATATATACACAAAATGACTGTAACCCACAATACCATATGAAACATGCTTACACATACCGTACTCACCATTTGCCATATTATCACTAAAATGAAACTGCACACACCATGCCTACCACTTACCATCACCACATGCCTCATACTTGTTATCTTATCACAATTGACATGCTTTCAAATAACATGTACACTTCATTTATACATACTGGCATTTAAACACATAAGCATTTAGCAAATAGGCATGTCTGTCAAACATTAAACATTAAAATAGGAAACAAGGAAGCATGCTTCTTAAACAGTTAAACACCTTAACACATAAGCACGTAAACATGCAATTCAACTTCCTATGCAACCCTAGGTAGGCCTCTACCCATCGTTCTAATGGTATTCAAACCATTGCTCTGATACCATTTTTGTAACGACCCAAACCCGAGGGTCCGAATCGCTAACCGGGTCCTTACCCGTACCAGAGGTCAACTGCAGACACTACCATCCCTTCTTACGTCAATACATAATATACATGTCATCCCAAGGTTTTAAAAATAAAATAGTAATAGCAATAATAATAATAATAATAAAAAGATCATAGTTATAAAACAATCTACTAACCTATCGAACCCTGTGGAGGAGCGTCGTCCGCCACTTCCTTTCCGTTTCCTGAAAAAAAATGTTAAAATGATGGAGTGACCTAAACGCTCAGTAGGAAGTGTCTAAGACACATCTCTTATGACCCCGTGAATCCACATAAGAAAGAGGTAAAAAGGAACGGGATCATACCATAAGAAAACACATATTCTCAACCACAACAAGTAAATTAAAAATGTCAACATATCACAGATTTACTACAATATCATGAAGTACAATGTCATACAAATGCCACTCCCCATTTCTGAAACAATTCTGTTTCAACAACCAAATCGTTAGTGTAATCTGACCCAAGGCACCTCCAAGGCGTTATGAAAGGGGGATTAACTAACTATCCACGACCACAAGGCGCCTCCAAGGCGTCGCATCCAGCCTGGTTAGCTCAACCACACTCCTTTCTAGACTACACTAACATCACGGACCACTAAGCACCTCCTAGGCGTCCGGTTTTCGCAAACACTTTTAAAAATACTTTTCCAAAACAATTCCATTTGTTTTTTTTAAAAAAAAAAAATCAATTTTCCAAAAATCAATTTTGTTACTTTTTATAACAAACTTTCCTTTCTTTCCTAATGAGGTGTATGAATGTTACATGCTATAACCAATCAAAAAAAATTCATAACCTTCCATCATGCGTAATCAACTACAACAACATAGCATGCTTTAATAGAAATTTAAAAATAGCCAACATGCACTAATACAATAAATCCAACATATACATACACAATTTTTGTCATTTAAATACACCTCATCACAAAATAACAATTAGCACATGACATACTTATTTTACACAATAAAATTTCATATACAACATTTGTATTACATCTTAAGAGATCTACACCAATTAAACATGCTAGTATCAAATTAATGAAGGAAAAATTCACCGAGGGCAAAGAATACATGAATTAGAGCACCCCTACCTCAAATTGTAGAAAAACCCTCAAAATGAGTCTCAAAACTCGAAATCCTAGGGTTGGTCAAATGAGAAATCGCTTACATCAATGTGAAGATTTCAATGAGCCTTCCAATTTGCCACAAACGGCTCCAACAATCTCTCAAGAATGAGGGAGAAATCAAAGGTTGAAGCTTTGAAGGAAATAAAAAAAAAAAATTACAGAAAGAGGGAAAGAGAATGTTCCAGCTGAGAGAGAGAAAGTGTGTGTGTGGCCTCAATTTCTCTCTCTGCCTTCCTCTAATTCCTTTATCAAGTTTCTTACTAAACTCATAAGACAAGTACATAAATAGGAAAAAAAATGCACCGACACAATGCAAGTATCAGTCCAAACACATCACAGCCCACGTGCTCAATCAAAATCAAAGGAAATTTGCCAACAGAAATCCTAGCCGTGGGTCCCACCAATCACATTTACCATTTCCTATTTCTACAATGTTGTCCACCTGTGCTTATCTCCATTACACATAACACACACATATATATATATATATATATATATATATATATATATATATATATATGTCCATAAAACAAGTCATGTGGGACCCACACTACATAAGCAACTTTCCTTTTTCCTTCTTTCCACTTCGGCTGCTCACCTTTTTTAGCAAATGACACACCATATATATATATATATATATATATATATACAATGTAACCAAGGTCAACAATTCCAACCCATTAAAATCATCTTGTGGTAAATCACCAACCATAATTAAATATTTAATTATGACAACCAAAATAATAATAAATCAAATTAAATCTAAAAAAAAAATTGGGTTGTCACAAAATCAAAGGATATGGAGACCGTTAAGCACTTATTCACCACTTTCTTCAGAGAATTGCTTGGCAGCAATCCTCATTGCTACCCAGGTATGAGCTCCTTGTCACCATTCATTTCTAAATCAGTCAATACTGAATTTCATGAAAATCTTTGCTCCATCCCAACTGATACTGAAATAATGAATTGCATGTTCTCTATTAAATCCAAAAAATCTCCAGGACCTGATGGTTACAACTCATTCTTTTTAAAAAAGGCTAAGAGTATTGTTGGGAAGGATGTTACATTGGCCATTAGGGACTTCTTCCAATCTGGAAAGATTCTCAAGCAGGTTAATGCCACTTACTTGACACTAATACCTAAATTCCTTAACCCATCCTCACCTTCTGATTACAGACCTATAACTTGTTGTAGTGCCTTATACAAGTGTATTTCCAAGCTAATTGCAAATAAGTTAAAACCCATTATGCCTACTTTAATTGATAAGGCCCAAAATGCCTTTATCACTAGTAGGAAAATTAGGGATAACATCATTTTGGCTCAAGAATTGCTAAGAGGTTATCATAGGGACCTTAATCCACCTAGATGCACACTCAAAGTGGATGTCATTATGGCTGATGATAACTTAAACTGGCAGTTTCTCTTAGATGTTTTCCAACTAATGCAATTCCCACCATTGTTCATCTCTTGGATTAAAGCATGTATGTCCACTGCATCTTTTTCTAGTTGCATTAATGGTGAACTGTGTGGTTTCTTTAGCAGCATCAAAGGACTAAGATAGGGGGATCCCCTATCACCATACCTCTTTGTTCTGGTAATGGATGTTTTCTCAAGTATCACCAACCTAATCACAAGCAATGAACCACCCTTTACATATCAATATTGGAGATGTAAAGCAACCCAAATCTCACATTTAACTTTTGCAGATGACATTCTTATGTTTTACCATGGAGATGTTATGAGATAGTACAACGATGCGGTAGATAACGAGTGTTTGGTTTGACAAGGATGTGTAGATTTGAGTTTGAGCTTAATTATGAGATGGATGGGGTTCCTTATCTAAGGTTTTGTGTGTCCTTTAAAGGATAAGTGTGATTGAATGTTGTCATGTTCAGGAGTCTTGTGACTGTTCTTTTTTCGGGCTTCGGAGTCTTGCGTGGCAGTGTAGAGTGGACCGATGTCTATTTTGAGTCGAGTATAGTGTTGAGCGTACCGTTGGTTTTGTGTTATGGTGTTGTGAGTAAGGAGTACCTTCATAGGGTGGTGAGCATTAGGTTTTAGTGGCAGTGGTGTGTGATTGCCCATTGGCATCTAGTGTCAAAGGCAATAAGGTTGGTGAACTCTTAGTCTTGTGGTTTGGTGAGGTGTTTTCTCGGGAAGGTGTGTGACTGTAGGTATCCTTCTTTAAGGAGGGTAGATTTCGAGGATGAAATTTTTTTAAGGAGGGTAAATTGTAATGATCCTGATTTTTCCCTTTTTTTAATTTTTTGGATTTTTTAATTTTCAGGATTATTTTAATTATTGTCTCGTTTTGGGTGCCAGACACTGTGGGGTGTGCCGGGAGAGTTCCTAGAATTGATTAGAGCATTTCCTTGAGTTCAGGACCCTTTGAAATGTATCGTTTGCCATTTCGGCATTTTTCAGTTTTTCGGGTCGAGAGGTCCCAGATGGAACCCGTTACTAGAGTTGTTGAGCACGGGGACTGTGTTTTGAGTTTGTGGTATTTAGTGTATCATTATTTGTTGAATAATTACTTGGTTATATATATATTTAAAGTTGTGGTTGGGATACGTTTTAAATATATGTGTGTGTGTATATATACATATATATAATGTTAAAATGTTATTTCAAAAGTAGCGGGACCCACCACTATTTTTTTGCCATTATAATGACTTTTTTTTGGTCATTACTAGACCATCTGCTATCTCTCTCTCGCGCAGTATCTCTCTCCCTCTCTTTTCTTTTTCTTTTTCTTTTTCTTTGACCTTCAATTTTGCTCCTCCATTTTTCAGCAGATCGGTCGGGATTCCGGTCTTGGTTCCTTGACAGAAAACATTCATCTCATCCTTCTTTATTATATATTGAAAGAATTTAATTTTTGGAGGAGCAGTGATTATTTTATTAATTTTTGAAATTTTTCGATCTAAGGCTTCAGAGGGGGTTTTGGGCCACTTAGAGTCGGATTCCGGAGCTGAGCCTTTGGAACAATAGAATCTCCTCATCGATGGCTACGTTCCTGCAAAACAGTTTTATGTTCCGCAGCTGTTGACCGGCGTTGACTTTTGTTGACTGGCATTGACCACGTCGACCTGCGTTGACTTTTCCAGCCGGGGATGTATTTTGGCTACTTTTGAGGTAGGGGTGCTCTAATTCACAATTTCTTAGGTTCTATGTGAATTTTCCTTCTTAAATTGACTATAAACATGTTTAATTTCAATTATTTTGACTATGTGATTGTGGTTGATTATATACAAAGTGGTGGATGTATGTTATGTGATAAATGAGTTTATAAATTTGGTTACATCCTTGTAGTGAAAAAGCATGCTTAGAAATGACAAGTTGTTTACTTTATGTATTTCAATTGGTATGGAAATTTGATGTCATAATCGTAAAAATAAATGTTTAAAATATTCTTTTACAAGTTATGATTATGATATGGTAAAATGTATGGAATATAGTTGTTGAATTTGACATTTGGAATCATGAAACATTTATGCATCCATTGGGAAAGAAAAGGGGGAAAAGAATATTTTTTTAAAACCAATGAAATTGTTTTGGGGAAATTTTTTAGAAAGTGTTTGTGAAAATCCGGATACCTAGGAGGCGCCTAGTGGTCCGTGGTGTTAGTGTGGTCTAGAGAGGGGACTAGGGAGAAACCCTAGTATGGTTGAGCTAACTAGGCCGGATGTGACGCCTTGGAGGTGCCTTATGGTCGTGGATGGTTAGCCAATCCCCCTTTCGTGACGCCTTAGAGGTGCCTTGGGTCGGATTACACTAATGGTTTGGAAGTTGAAACGGTATGGTTTCTGAAACGGGGAGTAACATTGCATGACATGGCACATCATTGGCATACGTGGTGCATTTGGTAATTGGTTGAGATATGTATGTTTGTTGATGATGCAGTGGTTTTACTTGACTCCCGAGATATGATCCCGTTCTTTTGTTTTCTATTCTCTACGTGGATTCACAGGGTCACAAGAGGTGTGTCTTAAACACTTCCTACTGAGCGTTTAGCTCACCCCATCATTTTAACATTTTCCAGGTCACGAGAAGGAAGTGGCAGACGATATTCCTCCGCAGGTTTTGATGGGTTAGTGGACTGTTTGACTTATTTTGTAGTTATGATTTCATTTTTTTTTTTATTATTATTATTATTATTATTATTATTATTATTAATATTATTATTTATAAATCCTAGAATGACACGTATATTATGTATTGATATAGGAAAGGACAGTAATGTTTTTAGTTGACCTCGAGTTCGGGTAAGGACCCGGTTAACGATTCGGACCCTCAGGTTCGGGTCGTTACAAATTTGGTATCAGAGCAATTGTTCAAAAACTAGTAGGACGACGGGTAAAGGCTTAGCTAGGGTTGTGTGGAAGATGGATTGCACTGTTTATGTGCTTATATGTTGAAGTGTTTGTTACCTGAGAAGCATGTTTTCTTGCTTAATTGCTTATGTGTTTACGGTTTTAGACGATATGCTTATTTACTAAGAGTTCACATGCTTAAATGTTTAATTGCTAAAATGTGTGTTATATGGCCATGACGATGAAATGTATAAATAATTGAAAACATATTAATTATGATATGATGACAAGTGTGATTTAGGTGGTAACGGCGAGTGGTAGGCACGGTGTGTGCAATTTTATTTTAAATGATAATGTGGTGAGTAGTTAGCACGGTAGGTGCAAGCATGTCTCGTATGATATTGTGATGGTTATTAGACATGGTTATGCAAGTATTTTTTTAAAAAAAATAAAAGACGGGGTGTTTAAAAAAAAAAAATTTTAATGATGGGACATGATTGTATCATGGTATGGGATACGGTTATTCTATTTATGTATACATGTATAGGAGTATGCGGTTGAGCATGGATGGTTGTGTGGGTTTTGACCTGAGTAGGTGAGGAGCTCGGTTGTTCCAGGGTTATTTAGGGTGCCGGTTTTTATCGAACAAATGGCGTGGACTTCTAGCTCATGGATTGAGCTATTCAGTGTGTAGTCATCCTGATTTTTCTTGTTACATTTTGTGTGGTGCTTAGGGCACGACTTTAGAATGGGTTCCTGTGATCGTGGAGGGCAAGTGTGCGAGTGAGGGTTTCGAGGGAGAATGGTATGACCTTATGAGGTTAACATTTGTGACTTGGGTCACAGTTTGGTGCGGAGGTTCTTTTTGAACCGATTTGCGGTGGGTGTGATAGGGATTGCTTAAGTCACGAGTGTAGTCTATGAATATTATAGACGTGTATTTCGGTTATTCTGGTACGGTCCGAGGAAGCGTGTCGGTTATAACTATTAAAAGGACTTGTTGGACTCTGTAAGTCTAGGGTGACATAGGTATTGACTGGAGTCATGCCAGTGCCAAATGACCAATTGCAGGATATGGATCGTTTCATGTGGTCTTGAAAGAGTCTGTGTTTAGAGACTGGTTAGTTGAGGAGTGATCCTCATTTCGAACAGGTATAAAAGCGTGTTGCGGGTAATTGACTCTCGGTGAGTTGATTTTATGCCTTAGCGGATGAGCGGGGTTATAGGTTGTCACGGTTGTCGAGAGAGTCTCGATGTGAGGTATAGTGGTCTGTTTTAGCTGTATAGTGCAAGGTTGCACGATAAGGCAGGTAGTATGGGGTCATTGAAGTGTTAGTTGTTTAAGGATCCAAAGAGATAGGCCGATGATTAGAATGATTGGGACGAGGGTGATCTCGTAGGTCGAGTTAGTAGCCCCATTTGACTTTTATCGGGGCCAAGGGTGTTCTCTAAGGAGTAAGGTTTCTTTGGTTGAGTATGTAGATTATCTTGGGAAGAATGGTTGGAGTAGCCGATTAAGTGTTGGTAACTAATTGTGTTGTAGATAGTTTGAGGAGACAGTTGGATGTTGATCATTATGGTTTTTGTACTCATTTTCCTTTGGGATTTGTCAGTATGGCATTGCCATATGGAGGATTCTTTTCTAGCGGTAAGTAGTGGTCGTTGTGGGGGAGTATTGAGAGTAATACTTATTCTATTATTATGGTGGTGCTATCTTAAGGATGTTTGAGGAAGAATCGCTTAGTAGTGGCTTGATGATCCGGTGCGATGAGAGATTTGAGTTGTTGTTTAGGAAGAATAGTATTAAAGGTGTTATGACATGATGTTTAGTGCTGATAAGTGGAACGGTTTAAGGTATGATCCAAATGTGGTTTAGAGATTATAAGTTGTTTGCTATGTGTTGTCAGGTAGGTGATAGGATTGTGTACCAGTCAAGGCAAATGTGGACGGTTTAGTCTTTAGAACCAGTGAGGGCGATGTTGCCGGATAGGCATTTTTTTTTTTCTTTTTACGAGTAGTGGATTGTTGTGACTGAAGTCACTAGTCTTGTGTGCACGGTGTTCGAGGGAGTGTCGCCTAGAAAGGTAAAGATGGAATAAGTGATCTAATGTCATCGTATAGCATAGAGATTTTCATTTGGAAGTAACTGGTTCTAGATAGAATGGGATGCGGTATCCGATGGGTTGTGATCGTTTCTAATGTTGGTACGCTGTGAGCAATTAGTGCCCTTATCTTATTGGTTTTGGTTAACATGAGTGTATGGCGGTCCGTTATTGGCGAGGTCGCCTAGATTTGAGTTCATAGTTCCGTGCGAGTATCCAGTTAGTTCACCTTCTTGTGCGTAAGGAATTCATTTCATCTAAGGTGAGATTGGGTGTCTACGGTTGGACAATTGGTGCGTAACGTGTGACACGGTGTCGGGTGCATTCAGGTGCGAGTTGTTAGTCTCTTGTGATAGCGGGGTTCGTTACCTTTCCCATTTGTTCTAGCCCTGACAAAGACATTGTTGTCGTGAGTCATGTTCTATATTTAGGAGTTGTGCGCGTCCGCGGATGTACAGGCCTATGTGTGGTTTATTACACTGTTAAAGTTCACCGGTAATCGACTCACTCCCACGGAGGGAGATGGAGTCTTTGGTTTTTGTTGTGCTTGTTCTGAAAGTGGTCTTGATTGGTAGTGTGTGAAGCACGAGTTGCCGAATAGGGATTGTGTGTTTCCGATGTCTAGTACTAACGGTGATGGATAGAGGTGTGTCGTGAACTGTAAGTTCAAGGATAGTTAGGTGATGTGATGCAATTCACGTACTTGGATGTTTTTATAGATGTCTGATTTGAGTAGTGTTTTGAGGACTAGTGTCGGTATCGTCTCAGGATTATATAATTTGAAATGTGAGTGTATGATTCCTTTGAGGAGTAATCATAGTAATTGCCTTTGGTTTCGAGATTTCAGGCATGAGATAGCCCTATAAATTATTTTAATGAGACAAGAATTGGATCAAATGATATCATGAAGTTCATTTCTAGTACAGTTGTTAGGAGCGAACTGGAAAGCTTTTAGGCTGGTCGATGATTGTGGTGTTTGATGCCGTATTGTTTTTAGCTTGTTATGAGTGTGTGATTGAGACATAATTGGGACTTTTAGAGTAAGTATGTGACTGTATAGTCGTTAAGGTTACATAGAGCAATGGATTGATAGTGAGTGGATATCATGGTTGTCTTATGGACTGTGTGAGATTGTGTTTGAGGTTTGGACCTGAGGACAGGAACGACATCTGTGTTGAGGCTGGATCGATGATGAGAATGGCCTGGCCAACCATTGCTCCTGAATCAATCCCTCAATAGCATGATATCAGGTCAATTTTAATTTATCAAGGATAGTAAGGGCATGGTATCGTGTGTTATATCGTCGTGATAGTGTGGATTCGGGTGGTTAGTCTTGGGTGACGAGCTGTGTTAAGTAGGACCAAGTGTCCAATAAAGGTTTGTTGTGCGACCACTTGATTATCGAGGATCTTGTTTTAAGGATTTGTGTTCTGAGTACAGGATAGAACGTTTTACTGATTTGGTGACTCATGTTTATGTGATGTTAGGAGATTCATTATTTAATTATCTTGAAACGGTTAAGTATGATAGTTGTCGTGTAGTGCGGTTAGTGTCACTGGTGCGATTATGCGATGGTACAGTTATGTGGAAAATAACGAGTGTTTGGTCTGACAGGGATGTGTAGATTTGAGTTTAAGCTTGATTGTGAGATGGATAGGATTCCTTGTCTGGGGTTTTGTGTGTCCTTTAAAGGATAAGCTATGATTGAACGTTGTCATATTTAAGAGTCTTGTGATTGTTCTTCTTTAAGGCTTCGGAGTCTTACGTGGCAGTGTAGAGTGGACCGATGTTCATTTTGAGTTGGGTATAGTGTTGAGCGTTCCATTAGTTTTGTGTTATGGTGTTGTGAGTAAGGAGTACCTTCATAGGGTGGTGAGCATTGGGTTTTAGTGGCAGTGGTGTGTGATTGCCCATTGACGTCTGGTGTCAAAGGCAACAAGGTTGGTGAACTCTTAGTCTTGTAATTTGGTGAAGTGTTTTCTCGGGAAGGTATGTGGCTGTGGGTATCCTTCTTTAAGGAGGGTAGATTTCAAGGACGAAATCTTTTTAAGGAGGGTAGATTGTAATAATCCTGATTTTTCCCCATTTTTTAATTTTTGGGATTTTTTGATTTTCTGGATTATTTTAATCATTGTCTCGTTTTGCGTGCTGGACACTGTGGGGTGTGCCGGAAGAGTTCCTAAAGTTGATTGGAGCATTTCCTTAAGTTCAAAACTCTTTGAAATGTATCGTTTGTCATTTCGGCACTTTTTTAGTTTTTTGGGCCGGGAGGTCCCACATGAAACCATTACCGTAGTTATTAAGCACAGGGACTGTGTTTTGAGTTTGTGGCATTTAATGCATCATTATTTGTTGAATAGTTACTTAATTATATATATATTTAAAGTTGTGGTTGGGATATGTTTTATATATATGTGTGTGTGTGTGTATATATATATATATATAATGTTAAAATGTTATTTTAAAAGTAGCGGGACCCACCACTATTGTTTTGCCATTATAATGACTTTTTTTTTTGGTCATTACCAGATCATCTGCTATCTTTCTCTCGCACAGTATCTCGCTCCCTCTATTTTCTTTTTCTTTGAGCTTTAATTTTGCTTCTCCATTTTTTGGCCGATCGGTCTGGATTCCGGTCTTAGTTCCTTGACAAAAAACGTTCATCTCGTCGTTCTCTATCACATATTGAAAGAATTTAATTTTTGGAGGAGCAGTGATTATTTTATGAATTTTTGAAATTTTCCGATCTAAGGTTTCGGAGGGGGTTTTGGGTCACGTAGAGTCGGAATCCGGAACTGAGCCTTTGGAATAGTAGAATCTCCTCGTCGACAACTACGTTCCCACTAAATAGTTTTCTGTTCCGTAGCCATTGACTGGCGTTGACTTTGGTTGACATGCGTTGACCGGCATTGACTTTTTCGGCCAGGGATGTACTTTGGCTACTTTGGAGGTAGGGGTGCTTTAATTCACAATTTCTTAGGTTCTATATGAATTTTTCTTCTTAAATTGACTATAAGCATGTTTTATTTCAATTATTTTGACTATGTGATTGTGGTTGATTATATGTAAAGTGGTGCATGTATGCTATGTGATAAATGAGTTTGTAAATTTAGTTACATCATTGTAGTGAAGAAGCATGCTTAAAAATGACAAGTTGTTTACTTTATGTATTTCAATTGTTATGAAAATTTGATGTCATAATCGTAGAAATAAATGTTTAAAATATTCTTTTATAAGTTGTGATTATGATATGGGTAAAATGTATGGAATATAGTTGTTGAATTTTGCATTTGGAATCATGAAACATTTATGCATCCATTGGGAAAGAAAAAGGGAAAAAGTATATTTTTTAAAAACCAATGAAATTGGTTTCGGGAAATTTTTTTGAAAAGTGTTTGTGAAAACCCGGACGCCTAGGAAGCGCTTAGTGGTCCGTGGTGTTAGTATAGTCTAGAGAGGGGACTAGGGAGAGACCCTAGTGTGGGTGAGCTAATCAGGCCGGATGCGACGCCTTGGAGGAGCCTTGTGGTCGTGGATGGTTAGCCAATCCCCCTTTCGTGACGCCTTAGAGGTGTCTTGGGTCGGATTACATTAGCCATTTGGAAGGTGAAATGTTATGGTTTTGGAAACGGGGAGTGACATTGTATGGCATGGCACATCATTGGCATACATGGTGCATTTGGTAATTGGTTGAGATATGTATGTTTGTTGATGATACAGTGGTTTTACTTGGCTCCCGAGATATGTTCTCATTCTCTTGCTTTCTATTCTCTATGTGGATTCATGGGGTTACAAGAGGTGTGTCTTAGACACTTCCTATTGATCCTTTAGCTCACCCCATCATTTTAACATTTTTCAGGTCATGGGAAGGAAGTGGTGGACAACGTTCATCCACAAGTTTTGATGGGTTAGTGGACTGTTTGACATATTTTATAGTTATGATTTCATTTTATTATTATTATTATTATTATTATTATTACTATTATTTATAAACCCTGGGATAACACGTATATTATGTATTGATATAGGAAAGGATGGTAACGTTTTTAGTTGACCTCAGGTTCAGGTAAGGACCCGATTAGCGATTTGGACCCTCGGGTTCGGGTCATTATACCCAATCATAGATAGGGATGGTTAATCAACAAATCCATGAAAGTATTATCGTTAGTCACTACCTCCCAATGGACATAGCCTGGACATATTTCAAATATGGTCTCACCATATTATAATATCAGAAACTTACCATTCCGCAACATTCACTCCAATGATACCATATAGTGGACTCCATCACCCAACAAGACATACTCCCTTAAATATACACTTCTTGCCATTACCCAACCAATCCCACCTACCCACTGGCATAAGCTCACCTGGTTTAAACATGCCATACCAAAACACTCCTTCTGCCTGTGGCTAACAATTCAAGAAAAACTACTTACTCAAGACAAACCTACACTCCTCTACACAATGCAACCTAATGTGTGTATCCTTTGTCTAAGAGCTGTTGAGAACCACAAACATTTGTTCCACCACTGTGATTGTTCAAAAATTGTATAGGCTGGTCTACAACATAAATTGTGGGTTTTACACAAACCCTAACTCTTGGAAGGACTTCCTAATTTGGGCATCCTCTAATTGGAAGCAAAAACTTAAGAGAAGCAGAGTCATGGTCTGGAAGCTAACATTGGCTAGCTATGTCTATCACATTTTGAAGGAGTGAAACAATAGAATGTTCAGAAATATCTCATTACCTCCGGTCCAAGCAATGAACTCAGTAATCAATACAATCAGGCTAAAGCTATTCTCTGTCAAGAAATTTGAATGCCCATTTGCGGAAGAAATTGCAGTAGATTGGAATCTCCCATCATCATTTTATGAGCCTGCCCAATCAAATCCCTTCTTCCATTTCACAACCACCCAACACACACAACCTCCACCACCACCACCTCTACCACTGATCTCAATAGCTCAACACCCCTAACCATAACCTAGTAGTGTTGATACTTATGGTTTGTTGATTCATCCCACCCGAGGATGTGATTGAAGGTAGTTACATACCTGTTTGCAAAATGATGTATTTTTTGGGACCATGGGCTCAGTCAGGTTTTGGACTTCTTTGTTGGGTTCTTTGGGCCACTATAGTGGACATTTTGTTCTTTGTGTACTTGCCCAGTAATGTTTGGGCTGAGGGAAATGACCTCCTCTTTTGTAATTACTCTTTTTATTTATATGAATTACTTAATTACTGAAAATATATATATATATATTTCTTTGGACTTTTTTTTTTTGTCAGACTTAGTTTTTTGCAAAAGAACTATCTTAAAAAAAATTACTAATAAAAAAAATAAATTAATAAAGCAACTTGTTTTCCTTTGTGGATAACATATATATACTCTTTAATTTTATATAAATGAAGCCACTGATATAACATTTACTAAATAAATTAAAACACTGATAGTAATAGTAGTAATAATAATAATAATAATGCCACCATCAATTTTATTATAAATCAAATAATAGAACCTTAAGCAAAAAAAGTGAAAAATTTGTTATCCAGTTTAAAGTTTAAAATTTTGGTGCATAAATTAGTCTCACTTTAAACGCTTAAAAAGGAAAGAATTGAATAATTGAAACAATATATATACATTCGATACTAGCAGTGCCTGTAGGATATAGGCCCCAAAATTAAATTTTATGTGAATTAGCTCTCAAACTTAAAATCAACTCATTGAACAAAACTAATGCAATGCAACCAGTATACAAAAAAAATAAATAATAGAAATAGAAGGAAGTTGGAAATATAAATACAATCTTAATTGATTTATAACATATAGTCAAACAAGTCATTCGGTGCATATTTTTCTAATGAAATTAATTCCATGAGCAATTGAATGATAACACTTTTATACTGAACCAAATGATCAAATGATGATATGATTGCAAATGTTGAATGTTGCAATATTGAATTTTTAATTATTAAATTAAGGAACAAGACCTAGAGAGCGACTACAACCGAAAGAGGGCTAAACATGGATAAATTTAACCCCACAATGAAAATTAAGGTTCTCTTCAAAATGGCAAGGCTATATATGCCTATCATGTGCCTTGATTTCCAAGCACCTAAAAATCTCATCAAGCATTCATCTTTGCCATAATTGAAAATCACAAGTCTCTAATTGATTGGCTAAATTATTATTGGCATAGTATTCTTTAGGCACTTTCTGTCATTATAAACATTAGACCAGTTTCTCCATTTAAGCAACATAAACAATAAACCAGCACTACTAACCTATGATTTCAATTTATGTGATAGAACTAAAGAAAGTCGAAAAGTGATCGTTTTTCTACCTTGGAGTTAGATTTAGATTTATTTTCATTGTGACTTGAAACTGATGCCTTTACTTGTTTATTCGTTGCTAACTCAAAAAATTGTTGGAAGATCGTTTTATGATATTAAAGAGGCATTTTCAGCATAAAAAATAACAAAATGTCAATGGAAGGATGAAACCATAGAATACCGCAACCCATGGGAAAAAGCAAGAAACAATTTAGTCATAGTTGACAAAACTTCAGAAACCCAAATGCAAGACTTTTGTGCTTATTTTTTTGACGCCTCAATTTTAGTTGAAGATCAGTCTACTTTTTTTTTTTTTTTTTTGGTCTTTTACCCCAATGAAAGGCATTGTTATTGTTCATTTGTACAACACGGTCCAGATTTAAGTAGAAAATGTGGGAGCTTATTAATGTTTCCTTGAATCATTCAATATTTCCTTCTGTTTTTTTTTTTTTGCTCCCCTTTACCCAATATAAATAAAGAATTTACAAAGTGACATACACAACAACATAATTTGGGATTTCAGACTCCATCCAACACATTTCCCACATTTTAGCTCTCTCCGGCTTCACATTTTAGCTCTCTCCGGCCATCAAAAGGCAACCAGCACCTACACAAGAGACGATTTTTCTCTCATCTCTGTCATTCTTTTTCTGATTTGAAATTTTGTGATTTTGTGCTCCACCCCGAAGGAGAAGGGCAGTATGTATTTTATATTTTAGAAAAGATGAAAAAATAAATAAATTTTATTTGGTATAAAGTACGGAGTATAAAATTTCTTTTTTATTTGATATGATGTGTAAAAAAAAATTCTATACTTGTACAGAAGTAATCAGTAACTTTTTTTTATCTAGCGACCTGGCACATTTAGGATCACAGAATCCCAACCAGCTGAAAACGGAGTGGAGTGGAGTTTTGTCCATTCTTTGGCTCCAAGTTACTTCGTACAAGGCCTCTGTAAGGTTTCCACAAAAAATGAAAATTCAGACCCTGCGAAATTTTTTTAATCTGCTATGTTTTACTATTTATGTAAACCCCAATTTCGTTTATTACAGCTATCACTGACACACACACACACTTTGTGACCACCGAGGCCCTCTCTCTCTCTCTCTCTCTCTCTCACACACACACACACATTTTGTAATGCACACAATCTGTTCTCTTCTTCATATACTAATTTTGTGCTTTCAAAAATGGCGGACTCATTATCAGTAGAGATGATTATGGAGGCGAGAAAGGAGCTCATGGTTCCACCTACTGGTGGAAACCCAACTCTCAGAACTGCACATTTCCTCAATCCCACTCTGAATTCCTCCATAAGAGACCTTCCTTCACTTTCTATTCCTACCATTTCTGAGCTTGACAAAACCCTATTGAAGATCGAGTTCAAGGGTCGGCCAGGCCCACAAAATGGGTGGAATAGATGGGTCGAACGCTTACAATCTGAATACCAACACGTATGGAAGAAAGCTGGTATATATGATGCAATCTTGGCTAGTACGTACCAAATCCTTAGACACAATGATTTGGTTATTCAGCTTGCTCAGAGGTGGTGTGTTGACACCAATACTTTCATCTTTCCTTGGGGTGAAGCAACTATTACATTGGAGGATATGGTGGTTTTGGGTGGTTACTCTGTTTTGGGTGACCCTGTTTTTAACCCTCTTCCAACCCTAGACATGATTAAAATTGAAGAACATCTCAACAAAGCTTATAGAGAAATCAGACAAGGCCGTGTTAAAATCGTAGGCCATTATGTGTGGATGGAACGTTTCATGGAGAGTGATGACCCTTTCGAGCACGAAGCATTTCTTGCCTTGTGGCTGTCAAGGTATGTCTTCCCATTTCATGGTCAATCTGTAGGAAGGAATGCTTTTCCGATTGCAATTCATCTCTCTAGAGGGACACCAATAGCTCTTGCACCAGCAGTTCTTGCTTCCATTTATAGTGACTTGACTTGGTTGAAAAAATCAATCAATGCTTTAAGGACTAATTGTGAGTGGGAAGATGATGATAGATTGAGTGTCTCTCTCTGGGGGCCATTTCACTTAGTACAGCTTTGGGCTTGGGAGAGATTCCCAACGTTGCGGCCTAATCCCAATCCCATCAGCTGTGGAGAGCCGAGAATGGCTCGATGGTACTGGGTGAAAAGGCTCAAAGTTGAGAATGTGGGTATGGCCATGGACTCAGCCAGTGAATGTTTTCAATGGCGTCCTTATGCTACAGTTGTGAATAACTGGATGTTTAGTAAGTTCTATAGGGAAATTGAAGAATGGGTATTGGTTGAATCTGATATGGACAAAGAATTAGAGTCATTTGCTCGATGCTTGAGAGCGTGTGAGCTAGTTGGATTAGACTGCATAGAACAGTATCTCCCACATCGCGTTGCAATGCAATTCGGGATGGATCAGGATGTTCCTGGTTATGTCACTCGATCCAACCAGACTCCTGAAATTGCTTGGAGAAACTACAACAGGCCAATTATGGATGCTGAACTATATATACCATACCGGCTCTTTGAATCTGATGTGACCAAACGATACTCAGAGTGGTGGAAGCAATCAATGTTGGCCTCCAAAGATGCAATCAAGGGCGTCGTGAGGCAACAACGTTCAAAGACATACAAAAGATTGCCACGGGTTTTTAGAGGAAAATGGAATGACAATCATGACTTTGTTCCTTCTGGTTTTTCTTCCAAACGTGTCAAGGTTGAAGATGTTGATGAAGATAAATTAACAATTACAGAATTGTTGAGACATTACGACTTTCTTCCTGGTTTTCCTCCCAAACTTACTAGGGTGGAAGATGTTGATGAGGATAAACTAACAATTGCAGAAAAGTTGAGATTTTGTTATGAAAAGCACAACAGTTTCCAAGACAGAACAGCTAGTGACCATAAGCTTCTGCCAACAAGAAAATCTCAGAATTCCTCAACCTCAGATGTGGTTAATGGTGTGGGTAGAAATATGGAGTCACTGGTGAAACCTATAGAGATGAGCATGCAGGATAAAACTTTGATGGGAAGACCAAAAGGGAATGTTGAAGATGCAGATGTAAGTGAAGGAGTGAGTCTGACTATGAGGGTCTACAAGAATGGAGATGAAAGTTTTAGACATGAGCCAGACAAGATACGAAGATTGGAACTTGAGGATCGGATTAGCAAGCTTGAGAAATTGGTTGGAGAGCTGAAAGCAGCAAATTTGGGCAATAGTTTGGAGAAAAACCTGCTATAGATGCCTAAACAACCCATAGAGCCATATATATACAACTTTTTATCTACCATACAACTTACCAATGATGTGCTAGTCCCTCTGTAAAGTGGCTGGTGGTTCTTTTTCGTTGTAGACGTTCGCAAACTAAATGAAAAATGGGAAGACTGCAAAGAATTTGATCTGATGACCAAAATAGGATGCCTCTTTTGAATTTGTTGAACAGTTAGAATATCTATGTAGTTTGTGATACTGATGTATGATATATCATAGAAGCTGGTGATGACCATGTTAGAGGGAAAACTGAGTGTGTAGCTCAAATTGTTATATTTATATGTACCACACACAAGCATTAGTGAAGAAATTCTAAGGGTATATTAACTTTTGTTTTCTTTTTAAAGGAGCTTCTGTTTTCTTTGATTTGATGGTCTGATAACATCTTCTGTTCATTGTTGCATCTTTTTTTTTTTTTTTTTTTTTTCAATCCTTTTTGACATTTTGATAGTAACCTTGGGACTTCTGAATCTGTTCTTAAATTTATTCATTAAACAAATACATGTCAAGTAATTTGCAATTCGTTCGATCTTCTCTGCAATTAAAGATTTCATTAGCAACCAGTATTTTATTTTATGATGGGTAGTGTGGAAGCTAATAGATACCATATACCAAGGCCCAACTCTAGAGATCCAACTCTCTGTTATGTTGTTCTAGTTTATTTATTTATTTTTTTATTTTTTATCATCATCATATTGAAATCCCTGCAACAACCCTTGGATGTAACCCTAGTTTTGGATGAACCAAGTAAAAATCTATGTGTTCTTGTTGTATGTATGTTTGATATGTTTTTCCTTATCTTTGTTTAATTTCGCAACATTTTAAAGATTAAAATGTGGCCAAATCCGGAAAAAATCCACAATACCATTGAATTTATTTAATCTGATTTCAATAAGGTTGATATTGGTATTTATGCAAATTTTGTTGTGTGTGTTGTGCTGGAAAATGACTATTGGGCTTTTATTTTTGGTGGATTCCATGACAATGTCATCTGTATGAGATCAGTGGTCTAGGAACACAGGAGCAGAGACCCACAGAAGGCTGTTATAAGAAGAGAGGAACACTTGGATAAGACATTTATCATTTGAAGAGACATTGAGGCAAATTCCATTCTTGTTTCAACCATTAATTCTGTTGAATCTTGCTAAATCCAGACATAGAGAGCATTCTCTGCTTTTAACCAGTTCTACAATATCTCTTTGAAGAGATCCCACATCCTTGTAGCTGTTAAGAGTACAATATATCATATTTCTTTCCTTCCAGAGCCACATAAATGATGGCTGCAAATACCAGCTTACTTACACATTCCTCAAACTTTTGCCTCTTAGGTTTTCACTTCCCCAAGCTATAGAGTTTAGATAATTTGTGGAAGGCCATTGAGTGCACAATTTAGATGCCATATAAATTACACACTCTATTAGTGGCTGGCATTTGGCAGACCCCGTTTAAATGGGATTAAGGCAAGGATGACAATGAGTGGCTGGCATTCAGAGAATAGATGCATGAAACGCAGTTCATGGCTCTGATTATGCCAAATTGAGGGTGCCTAGGTATGTGCCCTCTAAGGCAGAGCATTTGGCACCAGTTCACTTTATTGTGTCTAGGTCTGATGTGATTCCACAGAGAAGCAATCGTAAACTGAGAGAGCTAAGAGTCTTAACTAGTCTCAAGAGAACGGGTGAATGTAGTTTGGTATTAAATCGGCCAACTCTCTAACAGGCATATAGAAGGCCAATGCCATTTACCACCATCCTTGAGACCGGTATGACATCCTTCAACAATATGACTACAGGGAAGCTAAGCATCAAACCACTGAGAAGTTGGATGTTAGAACTACTAACGAAAGGCAACTTTTTATGATGGTCTCAAATTCCAGGCTTTCTTCACCTATGAAAATTGTCGTCGCATATCTGCGTAATTGATTAAGAGCTGTAGATTCAAATATTCAAGTGGTTATTACCTGAATTTTACTAGTTCAAATCCTAACTTTTGGGAGTTGAATTTGTGTCCAAGAAATAGTTGATAGTATTATATCAAATGTGAATATAAGTAAAAGTGAAGATGATAACAATTTTCCGAGATAAATGATATGATTCATTCCTAATCCTGATTTACTTGAGCTTTATTTCTAGCAGACCAAAGTGAAGGGAGGGGGCTGGAAACTAGTTGTTTTGTCAATTTGGACTCTTTTTGCACTGAATTATTAGTGGTATTGACATGTTTAACTAATGTAGGATCTAATTTGTAAACTCATGAAGAAAAATTATTAAATGGAACAAAAATTCACATAAGAAAAAATAAAAAAATAAAAAAATAGAAAATTATAAAATGAAGTGGATCCAACAGTGGGACTCACTAGAGCAAAACTCATTCCGCTCCTTTATGAAGTTACAAAGGAAAGAAAAGGAAAGGAAAGGAAGATTGGTGTTAAGCAGAGAGAGAAGAAAATGATAGTCCTTTTCCTTTGACAAAAAAATTAGAGGAACTAATGGTCTGAAATTATTTCTTTTCTATCCTTACTTTGACTCTAAATGGTTAAGAAGTCCCTGCATTTCGTCAATTATTTCTTCTCACTCCTTACATGTACATCTGCCTTTCTCCTCATCCATTTTCCTTCCTTTCCTTTTCCTTTCCTTTCCTTTCCTTTGGCTCCAAATTATTTCGTACAAGTCTCTAAAGATTTTCTGTACCATAAACACCATTTCCTTTACCTACAGCTATCACTGAGCTAACAGAGACCTTCAACCATTGTAACCAAGACCCTTATTACTTTCCTCTCTCTCTCTCTCTCTCTCTCTCTCTCACACACACACACACACACTGGAATACCCACAATCTGTTCTCCTCGATAGACTAATTTTGTCCTTTCGAAAATGGCCGACTCATCATCAGTAGAAGTAGAGACGATTATGGAGGAGAGAGAGGAGCGCATGGTTCCACCTACTGGTGGAAACCCATCTCTCAGAACTGCCCATTTCCTCAATCCCACTCTCACCTCCATTGGAGACCTTCCTTCACTTTCTCTCTCCTCCAATCCCACCATTTCTGAGCTTAACAAAACCCCATTGAAGATCGAGTTCAAGGGTCGGCCAGGCCCACAAAATGGGTGGACTATGGGTCGAACGCTTACAACCTGCATACCAACACATATGGAAGAAAGCTGGTATATATGATGCAATCTTGTCTTCTATATACCAAACCCCGAGACACAATGATTTGGTAATTAGGCTTGCTCAGAGGTGGTGTGTTGACACCAATACTTTCATCTTTCCTTGGGGTGAAGCAACTATTACATTGGAGGATATGTGGTGTTGGGTGGTTACTCAGTTTTGGGTGACCCGGTTTTGAACCCTATTCAAACCCAAGACTTGATTGAAATTGAAGAACATCTGTGCAAAGCTCATAAAGATATCAGACTAGCCAGTGGCAATAGCACTCATTCTGCTTGGATAAACCATTTCATGGAGAGCGGTGACCCATTCGAGCACGACGCATTTCTTGCCTTGTTGCTGTCAATGTATGTCTTCCCATTTAATTTTGGAATGGTAAGAAGGATTCTTTTTCCAATTGCAATTCATCTCTCTAGGGACTCCAATAGCACTTGCACCAGCAGTTCTTGCTTCCATTTATAGAGACTTGAGTTTGTTGAAAAATTCAATGATTGCTTTAACCAAGTGTGAATGTGATGAGGCAATGACCACAGTCACCCTCTGGGCACCATTTCAATTAGTACAGCTTTGGGCATGGGAGAGATTCCCAATGTTGCGGCCTAATCCCAATCCCATCAGATGTGGAGAGCCAAGAATGGCTCGATGGCACATAGTTAAAATGCTCAAAGTTGAAAATGTCGATATGGCCATGGAATCAGCCAGTGAATCTTTTCAGTGGCGGCCTTATGCTACAGTTGTGAATAACTGGATGTTTAGTAAGTTTTATAGGGAAAATGAAGAATGGGTGCTGGTGAAACCTGATATGGACAAAGAATTGGAATCATTTGCTCGATGCTTGAGAGCCTGTGAGCTAGTCGGATTAGACTGCATAGAACAGTATCTCCCACATCGCGTTGCAATGCAATTTGGGATGGATCAGGATGTCCCTGGTAATGTTACTCGATCCAATGAGACTCCTGAAATTGCTTGGATAAACTGTTGGGATTTATATGCCCTGGCATAGCAAATTCCTATCTGGATTGTATTGACATATGTTCCTGACATATCTGAAATATTTATGATTTATATAATTGGTGAATTCAATGTATTATGTTTCGATTCACTATGAAATTGATAGTGTCCATGTAATTACAAGAAATATTTATATATATGTATGTGATGGCAATCAATGCATGATATATAAATAGTAATTATAAATTGTTCATAGTCGGTAATTATGGATGGACTCATAATTAATTAAGACTTGAATTAGATCCGCGTTAGGTTGAGATATATTGCGAGAGCCGTCGTATGCAATTACTCCCTATCACCGTCATGGCATTTGACTCTTAAGCATGAGAAAAGTATAGACTCTTTTATTAATTAATAATTACTTTGATTTGTTCAGCGGATTCTTCGGGATCCTTAGACCGACACTTTGGGTAGTTATGTAATTAATAGTTAGAGAGTTATATTTTCAATATTTGCATTATTGCTACTTGTATTTATTTTGTATTGATTATGGTTGATCACAAAGTAAATTCGAAGGCCTTCGTGTGTTTTTAGACAAAATGATTTATTATATATTTATTTATTTAAATTATTATTTTTGTCGAACAAATGTTTTATTGTGATCGAGCCAGAAATAATCAAATGTACCAAAATAAATATATTAATTAAGTAGTCGGATTGATGGCTATATTTATCCGATAACTAATTATGCATAGAGGGGTCAAAGTGCAATATTGACTTAGAGGTTATTTATTATTTAATTGGAGTTCAATTAATTTCTTTTAGTGGAGTAGAAATTAATTTATGAATTAATTGAATTGGGTCCATGGACCGGGCCAATTATTAATTCATTGTAGCCAATAAAATAATAGGCCCAATGGATTCTCACTCATAGCCCAACTTGATATTGGAATCATATTAGATTTGAGACATATGAATTAGAGATGGAGAAGGATTTGTTGTTTCCTTTTCTTTATTTTTATGTTGCCTATAAATATACATGGTCTATGTATATTTTAGGGGGTGATTTTTATGAGAAGGAAAAAGGAATAAATTTTCTCTCTCTAGAAAATTAGGGTTTATGTTCTCATCTAATGGAGGCTCCCACAAGCCTAGTTTTCCAAGGTCATTCATGGAGGCTTATGAGTGATTCCTAAAGGCAAGACCATTACCAAGAAGATGGAGATCCATGGAAAAGATGTCTAGCAAAAGGGATCTACAATAAGTGAGAACATTCACTTTAGAGGAGAGATCTGAGGTTTACTCAAACCTTGATGTAAGTATTCAATCTTTTAGTTGAATAATACATCATATTTTATTTTTTTTTTTTGCATAAAACTTGTCTCTATGTGATGAATCAAGATTTATGAATTTAAATCCCTCGAAAAGTTTTTAAAACTAGCACGTTTCCCAACAGTGGTATCAGAGCACATGGTTTGATTCATTACTAGAGATCATGTTTTTATCAAAATTCATCATTCATGGATCCAATTTTGATATGCATATATTTATTTATTAATGTATGTCGATGTATGAATTAATATATTGATATATATTGATACATGATGATGTATGTATAATTGTTAATGGATGATGATATGTGTTTGGGTCATGGATGAAGCTTATAGGTTTATTAAATGTAATTTTATCTTTGGATGAATGTAATTAAGGTTTTGAATTAGCCGTTTGAAAGTTCAATGATGTAATTTAATTTTTTCCATTGTATTTCAAATTGTAAATTTATTTAAAGCCATGTAATCTTCATCAAATGATATTATGAAGTTTCAAGAAGGTCCAAAAGGGTTAAATTAGGCTTCAGGAATTTTCTGGAATTTTTTCGGAATTTTTCTGGAATTTTTCGGGCTTAATTTAGTTTTCTGGAATTTTTAAAATTATTTTCTGTAATTTTCGGCGCTTTTCCGGCGACCGGAGAGTTGCCGGCGGAAGGGCGGTGCCGGAAAGTGGACAGTTGATCCGGTGCGGCGCGGTCTGCATGCGCGCGCCCCAGCATCCGTTGGATCAAATCTCAGGAGGTTGATTGATCCAGTACTTCGCAGCCAAGGGTGCGCCCCATGTGCACTCAATCCAGAAGCAAGTGAGCTTCACGCGCCGAGGAAGCTGCGTCAGCAAGCGCGTCACAACGCGTGAAACGCGCTGCTCACTCCCACACGCGCGTGGAGGCGCGTGACACGAGCCACCTACTCCCTCCAGCGCGTGCAAGCGCGTGGGAGCGCGTGGCACGCGCTGGGAACCTTCGCAGGCGCATTCTGGCGCGTTTGATGGTGCGTAAGGGTATCCAGGACCATCCGATGGCACATAGGGTCGTGCTACGACTCCCTACGGGTGGTTACAAGCTGTTGATGGACGCCTGCACAGCAAGAATAGTATTTAAATGTTAAAAGCTGAATCCATTGGCCATTTAATTTGCTTTATCTGTCATTTATTGTTGTATGTGATGCATGAAATAATTAATTGCTAATTATTATTGTTCATGCATTGGATCCATGATATTTATTTAAATGGCTTGATTTATATTAATTAAATTATGAAAATTAATTGGATTAGATTACTAATTAATTTGAGGGCACTTATTGGGAAACGAAAAATTATTTTTGTAAATTATTTTTAAAGTGTGCTTCAAATTAAATATTAGTGAATCGTTTAAAGTCCAGATTTTTCTAAATTTAATGGGATTAAAATCAAGACGTTTTGCATGCATTATATCATGTAAATTGAAAACCCTAATTATTAATGACTAAAAATTGAGTAGGAGCGGGGATTTTTATACATTACCCCATGGCCTTCGTTATTAAAACCATTGTAATTAGATCTTCAAAAATAAGGCCCCACGCATGATTTGAAGAGTCTTAATATTACAAGAATGGTTGTCTCATGAAAATACAAATATTAAATGTTCATTGTAATTAGATCTTTAAAAATAAGGCCCTACGCATGATTTAAAGAGTCTAGATTATAATGACAACATATTTAATGTTTAATTTTTCGTTAGAGTTTTAATAACGTTATACACTCAATCTAAAATCAATAGTGTTAGCTTCCCAACGAAGTGGTCTATACTAGGTGATTTTAGAAAGGCTAAATTAAATCGGGAATCATTTCATATGATAGACAAGGCATTGTCTTAAGAGATATGGAAATGATGGGATTTGCCCGCCAGTAGCAATAATGAACTTCGCCAACCGAATAAGTTATTGGCGTATTGGTTATTCGATTTTTCATGCAGTGGTTAAGGGACCCACATATTATTATTTTAATGGAAGTGCTCACCTAATAGTAAATGAATCTCAACAATAGTAATAATGAACTCCTCCAACAGGATAAGTTATTGACATATTGATTGGTTGATTTATTATGCTACAGAGTTGAGGGACCCGCATTAATTAAAAGGGATTGTTCACCAATAATGATAATGATCTCTTGTTCGATTGAGATTTATTATATTATGTGGTTAACAAACTCATTTTAATTTTAAATATGCATGACAGAATTAATAATTCACCTTGCATGTTGTATGAATGCATTTATATTCAGATAAATTATGTCTAATCTAGTTTATGTGCTTGCTTACATATTCTATGATATTGGACCTTATTTATAATGACTGGAAAATGAGCTTAGATATTTTATTCACAACGTAAGGGTACAAATGTATTTACTACTCCTAAACCTAATCCTTTTACTTTAAGATACCCAAGAGAACATTAATGCTTTGAATAAGTGAAATAACGCAAATGAGATGACTTGGTGCAATATTCTAGAGTTTACCTCGAATACTGATAAGTGCTTAAATGTTGCACATTTCAGCACCTAAGCTAAGGTATTTCAGTCTTTGTATCTATCTTAATTTTATATTTTAGTCCTAATTTATGTTTATGTGTATTTCAGGGCAATAAAGTTAAAATGAGCTAAGAACGGTCCAATTAAGCCTTTTTGGAGTTAAGCAAAGATTTTCAGACAATGGCACAAAGCGGTCAATTTCGGGCCTTTGATGATGTTCCCAAAGATGGAGAAGCAAACCAAATAGCCCGGGGCAAAAATGGAGCTGAATAAGGCTTAAAGGAATTTGTCAACTCTGGGGGGATCGATCCCCAGGGTGGGGGATCGATCCCCCAGGACTTAGCAACATTACAGTTTTTATTTAATTTTTGGGCTCATTTTGGGAACTGTTGGGCTTTAATGAGATTGTTACTTAAGGCCCAGTGAGCCATTAGATTAGGGTTAGTTTTAGTTTTTATTTAGGTAAAAGATTATTAAAAGAAAAAAAAAAAGTTTTAATTTTTTTTTTTTTTTCTGTATCGTAGTATCGTTTTTTCTCTCTGGAAAAACACGCGAAGAAAGGGAAAAAGCAAGAACAGGCTAGGGTTTGGAAGAAAAGTTCAGAGAAGATGAAGCAGATGATGGGGATTGTCCTGTCTTCGACTCCATCAACCATGAGTGGCTGATTCTTCTACTTAGGGTTGGATAAACCCTAAGCATGTAACCTATTCTCTCTCTCTTTTCATACTTTTTGGGGATTAATTTATGTAATTAGTGTATAGTCTTGAATATTATGAATTAAATTCTTCCAATTGATTATCTGTATTAATCTCATATTGTCTTATGTGCGGTTGATTGATAAACAAATTTTACACACGAATTCTTTGTTAATTGATTCTTGTGATGGCTATGCATGGTATTGCTTAGTTGTAATTGTGTTTCAAATTGATGAAAAATGCTTACATTTGATGGATGGTACTACATGTTTAGGTTAATTTGTTGTTTAATTAATTTTAAATTCATGTTTAATTAGTTTAATTTAAGTTTAATTAATTTAATTGCAATTCAATTATTAGGTAAGTAGACCATCCATACTTATGTTTGAATTCCATACTTTTTGTCACAATTGCATTATCTTCTAGATTAATGTGTGTTAAATTTGTAACTTGGATTGATAAATCATGCTTTGAATGGGTGAATTGCACTACACTTAGTTTAATTGTCATTAGGTAGTTGATTCATGCTTGAAATTGATGGTTTACACTTTTCATTGCTCTTGTTAGCCACATATAGATTACATAGTATTATTTCCCCAATTAGTTGAAAGTGAGTGAGTTAGGGAATGTGCTTAGTGGTGAATCCTACACCCTAAGTCTCTTTCCAATCTCTTAAACTATATTTCTTTATTGCAATCATTTAGTTTAAAATTAGTTTTAATCACAAACAAAACTCTTTTGGCAATCACATAAGCACTAAAGTAGAATTCAATTCTGGAAAACCTATAATTGTTTAGATCTCTTGGGACGATCCCTGCTCACTTCATACTCCATAGTATAAGTGTTTAGTGGTTTTATAAATTTTAAAATATAGTGCCCACTTGACATTATTTCTAAACCTAAAGTGTTGTGCATTATTTTGTGCACACGCTCGGTCGCACCAAATACGCTCCAAAGCTAACATTTACATTATTTTATTTTCTTTAAGCATCATATTAAATGTCAATGAGATATTTTGGTGAGATTAGATAGAGCATATGCCTAAGTACTGTGTCAAATTTAGATACCATCAAGATAGCCTGATGAACTCCAGTTTGAAATCAAATTTTGGAAAATGATTGTTTATTATTTAAAAATTAGCTGGAGATCAATAAGGCTGACTTGGGTGGTAAGTTTCAAGTTGACATGATTATTGCCTTGTTACCAAACTCATTCGACTCTGTTAGAGTGAACTAAATAAGGAATCAGTTTGAGTTCACACTCGCTGATATTCTTATAGAATTGGTAACAGATGAAGGGATAATCAAGAGTATGGGCGTTCCTATCAATCTAACCTAGTCTATCCCATCTTCTTCTAGGCCCAAGTGGATGGGCAAAGCAAAGAAGAAGGATGATAATAGGACTAGGCTAGCACAAAACATAGGTATCTAAAAGGTTAAAGGGAATAAGGCAGTGTATGTTGAGGGCGAATGAAACTGTTTCTTTTGCCGTTAACTAAGACACTAAAGGACAAACTGTCTAAGCAATGACGTGGCATAGGAAAATATATATTTAATCATTGAGCCATGTTATGTGGTTGTATCTATTGATTCCTGATGGATAGATTCTGGAGCCACTAAACATGTTTGCAATTTATTGTAAGGATTTCAGGAATCCAGAAGCCTTGATGATATGGGTATATATTTATCTTTTGACCTGATGCTAAGGTTGTAGCTAAGTCAGTGGGAGTATTACATCTGAAAATAGAGAGTATGAGGATATTAGTATTAGAGAACTATTTTTATGCACAGAAGTTAGACGCTATCTTATTCTTGTTTCACTTGTGGTTTATAAAAACTGTGTTGCTATTTTGTAAAACTGGTTTTATAAAATTGAATAGATATGCGATTACTTCTGGTGTGTTGAAAGATGGTTAATATACTATAATCACAAACTCTTAAAGATTTGCAGGATGTAGAAACTAATGTTGCATCTTCTATATTGAATGTTAAGAGCAAATTTGTTATTCCTGACTCATTGTATTTTTAATGTCTATTTTTGGGTTGTTATCAATCAAAATAAGATTCAAAGATTGGTCAAAGAAGGTTAATTACCTAGTAAGGCAGGGGAGCCTAAACCAAACTTGTGAACCCTGTTTTGAAGGATAGATAACTCTTAGGGCTTAATCAGCCAGATGAAATAGACATAAAGGACAATTGGAGTCGGTACACACTGACACGTGTGGTCTTATGAACATCCAAGCAATATTACTCACGTTTTGGATAAGTTTATCTGATGCAACACAAGTCTTAAACTCTTGGTATTTTCTAAGAAGGTTAAGACTGATGTGGAACACATATTAGGTAAACTTGTCAAGACACTTCGATCTGATCGAGGATATGAGTATTTCTTGGGATAGTGCAAAGACTATATGGTCAATGAGGGTATGATGTACCAGTTTTCCGCAATTGACGCTAAATGTATTTAGGTGTCAAATAGGAATAACAGAATTCCACTTAACATGGGTAGATCTATGATCAGCTATGCTACATTATCTCTTTCATTTAAGAGTTTAGCGTTAATGACATCGATGCGCATTATGAACTGCATTCCATCTTAGTCTGTCTCAAGGATACCATTGAGCTGTGTTTTTGACTAAATATTAGTTTGAATCATATGCACATATGGGGTAGTCTTGTACATGTGCGCTTGATATGGACAAGTAAGTTGGAAGCAGATCATAGGCATGCTAGATTTGATAGCTACTCTAAATGTCACTAGGATGGATTATTTTATGATCTCAAAGATAAAAGTTAATTGTTTTGACTCACTGTTTATCTATAGGAGAATCATATTATGAATCACATACTTAGTAGCATAATGTTAGAGAATTTGGTATGAGTACCAGATGTACCACAAGTGAACACACTTATTATAGAGATTGAGAATAATAAATGAATTCCCTATTGATGCGTTAGCATCATCTATTACACAGATTCTTGCATCGGTACATTGATGTAGTGGGAGGATTATCATCCAATTCGACAGAATCATGTTTTTAGGTGAGACCATTATGGACATCCCTGTTAAACATGAGTTGGACCCAGTAAACTACACGGAAGCGTGAACCGATAAGGATACAGATCGTTTTGGTGAGTTACTATGAAATCAGAGTTGGAATCTATGTATTCTAATAAATTCTGGGATCTTGTAGAACTTTCTAGTAGGGTGATTCCTATGGAAGGCAAGTTAATCTACAAAAAGATACCAGAAGATTTCTTAGTGAATAAATCATGAGTGTACAAGGGAATGTCATTATTTTTCTTAATTCTATATATTGATGACATCCTACTCATTTATAATGACGTGGAAGTTTTGTCATCAATTAAAAGGTAGTTGTTCAATTACTTTTAAATGAAGGATTTTCAAGATGTAAGCTATATTCCTAGGATCAAGCTTTTGCAAGATCAGGTTAAAAGGAAAATAGGCTTATCTTAATAATCCTACATTGATAAAGTTTTGACCAGGTTTGGTATGCATAACTCAAAGAATGAGTTCTTGCTTTATTGATATGGATGGCTCTCTCTAATAAGTAGTTTTTCAAGACTATCAAAGGAGATTGAGCAAATGGGACTGGAACAATATGTTTCGGCATATGAGAGTCTCATATATGCCATGGTCTATACCAAATAGGACATCCGCTACATAGTAGGGATAGTCAGTAGAGATCAGTCCAATACTGGACTTGACAACTGGTCTATTGTGAAAAATATCATTAAGTACCTAAGGAGAACCAATGATATCATATTCATTTATGGATGTGATGATATGGTCCTAGTCAGGTATGCTAGTTCTGATTTTCAATCAGAAGTAGATACTATGAGGTTCATGACTCAGTGTAAGTTCACTTAATGGAAGGGAGATCAGTTGGCAGATTGTTAAGCAGATTTCAACTGCTGACTCAAACCTGTAGGTGGAATATATTGCAGCCTTAAAGGCAGCAAAGGAAGCCTATTAGTTTGATCTCACTGATTTAGAGGTTGTGGAGTATACTAGCCTGCCTATTGAGCTATGTTGTGACAATAGTGCAGAAGTAGTCCAAACCAATGACCCAAGGTTCCATAGAGGAACAAGATACACTGAGAGGAAGTATCATGTTCTACATGATATTGTCCGGCAAGAAAATGCACTTGTAGTTAAAACATTGCATTGGAACACAACTTTGTTGATCCATTATCAAAGGTGTCATTGATCAATAATTTTGATCATCATCTGGATAACATTGGAGTTAGGTGCAATTTGAATTGGCTATGAGGGCAAGTGGGAGCTGTTGGGATTTATATGCCCTGGCATAGCAAATTCCTATCTGGATTGTATTGACATATGTTCCTGACATATCTGAAATATTTATGATTTATATAATTGGTGAATTCAATGTATTATGTTTCGATTCACTATGAAATTGATAGTGTCCATGTAATTACAAGAAATATTTATATATATGTATGTGATGGCAATCAATGCATGATATATAAATAGTAATTATAAATTGTTCATAGTCGGTAATTATGGATGGACTCATAATTAATTAAGACTTGAATTAGATCCGCGTTAGGTTGAGATATATTGCGAGAGCCGTCGTATGCAATTACTCCCTATCACCGTCATGGCATTTGACTCTTAAGCATGAGAAAAGTATAGACTCTTTTATTAATTAATAATTACTTTGATTTGTTCGGCGGATTCTTCGGGATCCTTAGACCGACACTTTGGGTAGTTATGTAATTAATAGTTAGAGGGTTATATTTTCAATATTTGCATCATTGCTACTTGTATTTATTTTGTATTGATTATGGTTGATCACAAAGTAAATTCGAAGGCCTTCGTGTGTTTTTAGACAAAATGATTTATTATATATTTATTTATTTAAATTATTATTTTTGTCAAACAAATGTTTTATTGTGATCGAGCCAGAAATAATCAAATGTACCAAAATAAATATATTAATTAAGTAGTCGGATTGATGGCTATATTTATCCGATAACTAATTATGCATAGAGGGGTCAAAGTGCAATATTGACTTAGAGGTTATTTATTATTTAATTGGAGTTCAATTAATTTCTTTTAGTGGAGTAGAAATTAATTTATGAATTAATTGAATTGGGTCCATGGACCGGGCCAATTATTAATTCATTGTAGCCAATAAAATAATAGGCCCAATGGATTCTCACTCATAGCCCAACTTGATATTGGAATCATATTAGATTTGAGACATATGAATTAGAGATGGAGAAGGATTTGTTGTTTCCTTTTCTTTATTTTTATGTTGCCTATAAATATACATGGTCTATGTATATTTTAGGGGGTGATTTTTATGAGAAGGAAAAAGGAATAAATTTTCTCTCTCTAGAAAATTAGGGTTTATGTTCTCATCTAATGGAGGCTCCCACAAGCCTAGTTTTCCAAGGTCATTCATGGAGGCTTATGAGTGATTCCTAAAGGCAAGACCATTACCAAGAAGATGGAGATCCATGGAAAAGATGTCTAGCAAAAGGGATCTACAATAAGTGAGAACATTCACTTTAGAGGAGAGATCTGAGGTTTACTCAAACCTTGATGTAAGTATTCAATCTTTTAGTTGAATAATACATCATATTTTATTTTTTATTTTTTGCATAAAACTTGTCTCTATGTGATGAATCAAGATCTATGAATTTAAATCCCTCGAAAAGTTTTTAAAACTAGCACGTTTCCCAACACTACAACAGGTCAATTAAGGGTGCCACACTATATATACCATACCGGCTCTTTGAATCTGATGTGACCAAACGATACTCAGACTGGTGGAAGCAATCAACTAGTGAACATAATAAGCTTTTGCCAAAACCATTAGAAGACACCATCATTCAAGAGAGAGAAGATCTCATGGTTTCTCCTAAAGGTGGAACCCCAACTCTAAGAATTGCCCATTTTCTCCAACCCACTGTCACTCACATTGATGGACCAACCTTGAAACCCCCTTCACTTTCCTCAAAATCTAAACGGCGTTTGAAGGTGGCCTTCAACGGATGGCGAGAACCCCAAATGAAATGGAAATCTTGGGTTGATCATATGCATTCTCTATATGAATCTACATGGAAAAAATCCGGAATTTGTGAAGCAGTTATGGGCTCTACATACTCAATTCGAGTAGACAATGAATTGGTTTTTGGGATTGCAGAGAGGTGGTGTTCTGAGACCAATACATTTATATTCCCTTGGGGTGAAGCAACCATTACATTGGAAGATACGATGGTTTTGGGTGGGTTCTCTGTTCTTGGTGCTCCTGTTTCAATGCCTCTTCAAGCCCAAGAATTGGTCAAAATTGAAGAAAATCTGAACCAAGCGCGAATAGGACTTGTAAGGTCAAGAGCACAAAAGGCCAGCCATTTACAATGGATTAAACATTTTATGCAGAGTGGAAGCGAAATCGAGCACGAAGCATTTCTTTCCCTTTGGTTGTCTAGGTTTGTTTTTCCTGGAAAGGTTTATGATACTATTAGTACACAACTTTTCCCAATTGCTATTCACCTGGCCAGAGGAACAAGAATCGCACTTTCACCAGTTGTTCTTGCAAGCCTTTATAGAGATTTGAGCTTGTTAAAGGAAACAATTGTTGTTTCAACTGAATTAGAAGCCGATGCAAACGATGAAGGTTCTTTGGCAGTCACACTTTTTGGTATTTATATGTCCTGGCATAGCAAATTTCTGTTTGGATTAAGTGACATATATTCCTGACGTTTCTAAAATATTTATGTTTTATACAATTGGTAAATTCAATGTATTATATTTCGATTCATTATAGAATTGATAGTGTCTATTTGATTACAAGAGATATTTATATATATGTACGTGATGGCAATCAATACATGATATATAAATAGTAATCATAAATTGTTCATAGTCAGTAATTATGGATGGACTCATAATTAATTAAGACTTGAACTGGATTCGCGTTAGGTTAAGATATATTGCGAGAGCCGTCGTATGCAATTACTTCCTATCACCGTCATGACATTTGACTCTTAAGCATGAGAAAAGTATAAACTCTTTTATTAATTAATAATTACTTTGATTTGCTCGGCGGATTCTTCGGGATCCTTAGACCGACACTTTGGGTAGTTATGTAATTAAAAGTCAAAGGGTTATATTTTCAATATTTGCATCATTGCTACTTGTATTTATTTTGTATTGATTATGGTTGATCACAAAGTAAATTCGAAGGCCTTCGTGTGTTTTTAGACAAAATGATTTATTATATATTTATTTATTTAAATTATTATTTTTGTCAAACAAATGTTTTATTGTGATCGAGCCAGAAATAATCAAAGGTACCAAAATAAATATATTAATTAAGTAGTCGGATTGATGGTTTTATTTATCCAATAACTAATTATACATAGAGGGGTCAAAGTGTAATATTGACTTAGAGGTTATTTATTATTTAATTGGTGTTCAATTAATTTCTTTTAGTGGAGTAGAAATTAATTTATGAATTAATTGAATTGGGTCTATGGACCGGGCCAATTATTAATTCATTGTAGCCAATAAAATAATAGGCCCAATGGATTCTCACTCATAGCCCAACTTGATATTGGAATCATATTAGATTTGAGACATGTAAATTAGAGATTGAGAAAGATTCGTTATTTCCTTTTCTTTACCTTTATGTTGCCTATAAATATACATGGTTTATGTATATTTTGGGGATGATTTTTTTTTGGAAGAAGAAAAAAAAGGAATAAATTTTCTCTCTCTAGAAAATTAGGGTTAGTGTTCTCATCTAATGGAGGCTCCCACAAGCCTAATTTTCCAAGGTCATTCATGGAGGCTTATGAGTGATTCCTAAAGGCAAAACAATTACCGAGAAGATGAAGATCCAAGGAGAAGGCATCTTGCTAAGGGATCTACAATAAGTGAGAACATTCACTTTAGAGAAAAGATTTAAAGGTTTACTCAGACCTTTGATGTAAGTATTCAATCCATTAATTAAATGATACATCATATTTTTATTTTTGCATAAAACTTGTCTCTATGTGATAAATCAAGATCTATGAATTAAAATCCCTCGAAAAGTTTTTAAAACTTGCACGTTTCCCAATAATGGTATCAGAGCATGGTTTGATTCATTACTAGAGGTCATGATTTTATGAAAATCATTATTCATGGATCCAAATTTATATATGCATATGTATATATTTTTATATGATCATGATGTATGTATATTTGTGATTGGATGAATGTTGATGAATGTTTGGGCCATGGATGAAGCTTATAGATTATTAGAATGTAATTTTATCTTTGGATGAATGTAATTAAGGCTTTGATTTAGCCGTTTGAAATTTCAATGATGTAATTTAATTTTTTCCATTATATTTCAAATTGTAAATTTATTTAAAGCCATGTAATCTTCATCAAAGGATGCTATGAAGCTTCAGGAAGGTCCAAAAGGGTTAAATTAGGCTTCAAGAATTTTTCAAAATTTTTCTGGAATTTTTTGGGCTTAATTATAATTTTCTGAAATTTACCGGCGATCGGAGTAATGCCGGCGGCGAGGGACATTGCCGGAAGGTAGACGGATGATCCGGTGTGGCGTAGTGCATATGCACGCGCACCAGCAGCCTTCAGATCAAAGATCAGAAGTGAAAAAATCCCATGCAGTGCATTCCATGGTGCGCTATATGAGCGCCCAATGGGAATGCGCGTGAGATGCACGCGCCGAGTGATGCGGCGCAACTACAAGACAGGCGCGTGGAATCACGAGCTGCAGCATCTACAAAGCGCGTGCAGGCCCGTCTCAAGCTCACACCTAGCGCGTGCAGGCGTGTTCCACGTGCCCCAGGCGCGTGCCTGCGCGTGGGGGCGCGTGGGGGCCCGTGCAGTGTCCTGCTGGTTGCCCCCAGCGCGTGTGGGGCCCTCCGGGCGCATTCCAAGCGGTGTTTTGCTTCTCCAAACGAGTACCAGCCTCCTGCGGGTGTTTACAAGGCGTTGAAAGACACTCATGCAATACATAAAGCAATTAAATGTTAAAAGCTGATTCCATTGGCCATTTTATTTGCTTTTGTTTATCATTTATTTATTTATGTGATGTATGAAATGCATGGAATAAATAATTATTAATTAATTGTTGTTCATGCATTGGATCCATGATATTTATTTAAATGACTTGATTTATATTAATTAAATTATGAAAATTAATTGAATTTAAATACTAGTTAATTTGAGGGTACTTATTGGGAAACGAAAAATCATTTTTGTAAATTATTTTTGAAGTGTGCCTCAAATTAAATATTAGTGAATCATTTAAATCCAAATATTTTCTAAATTTAATTGGATTAAAATCAAGATGTTTTGCATGCATCATATCATGTATTTGAATAAAATGAAAACCCTAATTATGAATGATTAAAAATTGAGTGGGAGCGAGGATTTTTATACATTGCCCCTTGGCCTTCGTTATTAATACCATTGTAATTAGATCTTCAAAAATAAGGCCCACGCATGATTTGAAGAGTCTTAATATTATAAGAATGATTGTCTCATGAAAATAAAAATATTAAATGTTCATTGTAATTAGATCTTTAAAAATAAGACCCTACGCATGATTTAAAGAGTCTAGATTATAATGACAACATATTTAATGTTTTATTTTTCGTTAGAGTTTTAATAACGTTATACACTCAATCTAAAATCAATAGTGTTAGCTTCCCAACGGAGTGGTCTACACTATGTGATTTTAAAAAGGCTAAACATAATCGGGAATCATTTCATATAGATAGACAAGGCATTGTCTTAAGAGATATGGAGATGATAAGATTTGTCCGCCAATAGTAATAATGAACTTCGCCAACCGAATAAGTTATTGGCGTATTGGTTATCCGATTTTTCATGCAGTGGTTAAGGGACCCACATACTATTTTAATGGAAGTGCTTGCCTAATAGTAAATGAATCTCAACAATAGTAATAATGAACTCCTCCAACAGGATAAGTTATTGATATATTGATTGGTTGATTTATTATGCTACAGAGTTGAGGGACCCGCATTAATTAAAAGGGATTGTTCACCAATAATGATAATAATCTCTTGTTCGATTAAGATTTATTATATTATGTGGTTAACAAACTCATTTTAATTTTAAATATGCATGGCAGTATTAATAATTCACCTTGCATATTGTATGAATGCATTTATATTTAGACTAATTATGTCTAATCCATTTTATCTGCTTGCTAATTTCAATGTATGTGAACCTCATTTATAATGAATAGAAAAGGAACTTAGATATTTTATTCACAACGTGGTGGTACAAATGTATTTACTACTCCTAAAACCTAATCCTTTTACTTTAAGATACCTAAGAGAACATTAATGCTTTGAATAAGTGAAATAAGACAAATGAGATGAATTGGTGCAATATTCTAGAGTTTACCTCGAATACGCTCCAAAGCTAACATTTACATTATTTTATTTTCTTCAAACATCATGTTAAATGTCAATAAGATATTTTGGTGAGATTAGATAGAGAGTATGCCAAAGTACTATATCAGACTTGAATAGCATCAAGATAGCCTAAGGAACTCCAGTATGAAATCAAATTTTGGAAAATGATTGTTTATTATTTAAAAATTAGCTGGAGATCAATAGGGCTGACTTGAGTGGTAAGTTTCAAGTTGACATGATTATTGCCTTGTTACCAAACTCGTTCGATTCTGTTAGAGTGAACTAAATAAGGAATCAGTTTGAGTTCACACTCGCTGATATTCTTATAGAATTGGTAACAGATGAAGGGATAATCAAGAGTATGGGCGTTCCTATCAATCTAACCTAGTCTAAACCATCTTCTTTTAGGCCGAAGTAGACGGGCAAAGCAAAGAAGAAGGATGATAATAGGACTAGGCTAGCACAAAACATAGGTATCTAAAAGGTTAAAGGAAATAAGGCAGTGTATGTTGAGGACGAATGAAACTGTTTCTTTTGCCCCTAACTAAAACACTATAGGACGAACTGTCTAAGCAATGACGTGGCATATGAAAATATATATTCAATCATTGAGTCATGTTATGTGGTTGCATCTATTAATTCCTAATGGATAGATTCTGGAGCCACTAAATATGTTTGCAATTCATCGTAAGGATTTTAGGAATCTAGAAGCCTTGATGATATGGATATATATTTATCTTTTGACCTGATGCCAAGGTTGTAGTTAGGTCAGTGAGAGTATTACATCTGAAATTAGAGAGTACGAGGATATTAGTATTAGAGAACTATCTTTATGCATAGAAGTTAGACGCAATCTAATTTTTGTTTCACTTGTGGTTTATAAAAACTGTGTTGTTATTTTGTAAAACGGGTTTTATAAAATTGAATAGATATGCGATTGCTTTTGGTGTATTGAAAGATGGTTAATATACTATAATCACAAACTCTTAAGATTTGTAGGATGTAGAAACTAATGTTGCATCTTCTAGATTGAATGTTAAAAGAAAAATTGTTATTCCTGACTCATTGTATTTTTAATGTCTATTTTTGGGTTGTTATCAATCAAAATGAGATTCAAAGATTGGTCAAAGAAGGTTAATTACCTAGTGAGGTAGGGGAGCCTAAACCAAACTTGTGAACCCTGTTTTGAAGGATAGATAACTCTTAGGGCTTAATCAGCTAGATGAAATAGACATAAAGGACAATTGGAGTAGGTACACACAGACACGTGTGGTCTTATGAACATCCAAGCAAGATTACTCACGTTTTGGATAAATTTACCTGCTACGACACAAGTCTTATACTTTTGGTATATTCCAAGAGTGTCAAGACTGATGTGAAGCACAAATTAGGTAAACTTATCAAAACACTTCGATCTGATCGTGTATATGAGTATTTCTTGGGATAGTGCAAAGACTATATGGTCAATGAGGGTGTTGTGTACCAGTTTTCCGCAATTGACGCTCAATGGATTTAGGTGTCAAAAAGGAATAACAGAATTCCGCTTAACATGGTTAGATCTATACATTATCTCTTTCATTTTAGAGTTTAGCTTTGACGATATCAATGCACATTATGAATTGCATTCAATCTTAGTCTGTCTCAAGGATACCGTTGAGTTGTGTTTTTGACTAAATCTTAGTTTGAATCACATGCACATATGGGGTAGTCTTGCACATGTGCGCTTGATATGGACAAGTAAGTTGGAAACAGGTCATACGCATGATAGATTTGATAGCTACTCTAAAAAGCACTAGGATGGATTATTTTATGATCTCAATGATAAAAGTTAATTGTATACACTCACTGTTTATCTATAGGAGGATCATATTATGAATCATATACCTAGTAGCATAATGTTAGAGAATATGGTATGAGTACCAGATGTACCACATATGAGCACACTTATTATAATAGAGATTGAGAATAATATATGAATTCCCTATTGATGCATTAGCATCATCTAGTACACAGATTCCTGCATCGGTACATTGATGTAGTGGGAGGATTATCATCCAATCCGACAGAATCATGTTTTTAGGTCAGACCGTTATGGACATCCCTGTTAAACATGAGTTGGACCCAGTAAGCTACACGGAAGCGTGAACCGATATGGATACAGATCGTTTTGGCGAGTTACTATGAAATCAGAGTTGGAATCTACGTATTCTAATAAATTCTAGGATCTTGTAGAACTTTCTAGTAGGGTGATTCCTATGGAAAGCAAGTTAATCTACAAAAAGATACCAGAAGATTTCTTAGTGAATAAATTATGAGTGTACAAGGGAATGTCATTATTTTTCTGATTCTAAATATATTGATGACATCCTACTCATATAGAATGATGTGGAAGGTTTGTCATCAATAAAGAGGCAGTTGTTCAATTAATTTTAAATGAAGGATTTTTCAAGATGTAAGCTATATTCCTAGGATCAAGCTTTTGCAAGATCGGGTTAAAAGGAAAATAGGCTTATCTTAATAATCCTACATTGATAAAGTTTTGACCAGGTTTGGTATGTATAACTCAAAGAATGAGTTCTTGCTTTATTAATATGGATTGCTCTCTCTAGTAAGTAGTTTTCCAAGACTAGCAGAGGAGATTGAGCAAATGAGACTGGAACTATATGCTTTGGCATATGGGAGTCTCATATATGTCATGGTCTATACCAAACAGGACATCTGCTACATAGTCGGGATAGTCAGTAGATATCAGTCCAATTCTGGACTTGATAACTGGTCTGTTGTGAAAAATATCATTAAGTACCTAAGGAGAACCAATGATATCATACTCATTTATGGATGTGATGATATGGTCCTAGTTAGGTATGCTAATTCTGATTTTCAATCAGAAGTAGATACTATGAGGTTCATGACTTAGTGTATGTTCACTTAATGAAAGGGAAATCAGTTAGTAGATTGTTAAGCAGATTTCAACTGCTGACTCAAACCTGCAGGTGGAATATATTCCAGCCTTAAAGGCTGCAAAGGAAGCCTATTGGTTTGATCTCACTGATTTAGAGGTTATGGAGCATACTAGCCTGCCTATCGAGCTATATTGCGACAATAGTGTAGAAGTAGTCTAAACCAATGACCCAAGGTTCTATAGAGGAACAAGATACACTGAAAGGAAGTATCATGTTCTACATGGTATTTTTCGGTAAGAAAATGTACTTGTAGCTAGAACATTGCATTGGAACACAACTTTGTTGATCCATTATCAAAGGTGTCATTGATAAGCGCCGAATATTGTATATTCAAACGCCCTAAATTGCATTAGTAAAGTCCGTTGTATGTTAATTTATGTAGATTATCTTCATTTCTATGTTTTTATGCATTTTCAGGTTCATTGGCCAAAATGGAACAAGAATAAGGCCTTGTGGAATCTTGAGCAACAAAAGGTGCCAATGCTGAATTCTGGCAGCAGTAGAACCTGGAATTTTCTCTCCATTTTGACCTTCCAAACTCGAGAACTGGACTTCCCTCATAACATGAAAGATTTAGAGCTCTGAATTAGCTTTCTAAATCTTCAAACGGTTTGTCATTCGGAGCTTGGAGCAGAGAGTTATGGCCTTGTTACCAGAGGTACGCAGAACTGCCTGGCAGCAATGAAATTCTGCCTTGATCTTCATTTTCGACCAAACATCCTTGAGAATTGAATCTCCACCAAAACATGAAATATTTAGAGCTCTGAATTAGATTTCTAAATCTTCAAACAGTTCATCATTCGGAGTTCGGAGCGCAAAGTTATGGCTGTTTAACCAAAGTAGGTCTGGGCAGAGCAAGTGAAGCATGGAGCTTTTTACACTAAATTCGAGTGCTCGAGGCCTTGCTTAGAGTGCTCGAATTTTGGGCAGAATGCCCTTCGGAAATGGCTCATTTCAGCCCACTTGCACCTTGGTTTCTTCATTTTGTTTTCCTCTTTAATGAAGTGGTTGGAGATGTTGGTTGGTGGCCTTTTGGTGGTAGATAAGAGGGATAAGAGCCACACAATATCATTAAGCTTCATTTTGAGAAGATAGAAGAGGAGAGAGAAGAGAGCAAGAAGGAGGAGTTCTTGAAGCTTCAAGGAGGGTGCACAAAAATGGAGATGAGGATCAAGCTTCTTCTTCAATCTAGGGCCACCATGGGTAACTAAACCCTCTTCTAGGGAGGTGATGAAGCCCTCTCTAGTAAGCATGTTCTAGCCTTAGTTTATTTTGGGGAAAATGATGTATATATGTGATTATTTCACAATCTAGAGTTACACTTGATGTAATGAACCTAATTTCTTATAAATGATTATGATGAATGTATTATCTTGTCTTAGATCATATTTTCTCATGATTGTATGCCTTGCATTTCTATAGTGACATTGGAAATGAGATTGTGAAATGGGTTTCTTGGCATGTTGTATGAGAATCTTGATATTCCATAGCTTAGGACCCTCCTTTGATGGACTATTCTTGACTTTTGACTTCATGTGCTCCTATCATGTGATTAAAGGCTTGATAATCTCTAACTTAGTAAGCATGTCCAAGGCTACACACTAGTTTAGGTAGTTCAAACATGTGCATCTTTGATAGGTTATACTTGCCATTGATTTCATGAATTTCTTGAAGGAATGTAGCAATTTTGGTTGTAGCATTCCATGGTCACATATTTATGTTATTTCCCCAATTTAGCTCTAATCTAGCATGTGTTTAGGGATGGAGTGGATTCATTTCCTTAGGCTTCTCTACTTGTATTATATCTCTTTACTTCCTAGCACATTACTATTTTATGCATTCTAAGTTCTAAGTTTAAGTGACAAACAAACAAAACCCTCTATAAACCCCTTATCATTCTAAGAACAATTCTAGACACTTAGGTTGCCATAGACTAGCGCAGTCCCAGTGGTTCGACTTACCCGACCAATAGCCCTATTTTACAATGATTCGTGCTATTGCGAAGGTTGATGTTAGTTGATCAACCGATCAATTTTTGGCGCCGTTGCCGGGGACTGCAAACGGTTTAGCGACCAAGGTTCTAGGGTTAATTTTAGTTTGATTGTGAATACTGTGTTTTGTGAATATTTCTTGTGTGGTTTAACCATTTTTGTGTTGTAAGTGAGATTCTAGGAACTCGAAGCTCGCCGTGGGGAATGCTAGCAAATTGTAAGTCTAGAGGACCCCGGGTAAGTCTCTTGACCTTCTAGTTTCGAATTGTGAATATCGTGCATGTGTTAAGCTTAGAAGTAGATAAATTACAAGCCCTTGTCGAGGCTATTTCAATTGTGTATTTTCAATTCCAAACATCGGTCCTTGTCGTGGCCATTTTAATTTTTGTCTTGATAATTGAGGAGAAAGGGAATATCATTGTATGTGGAGTTGATGATAAAGAATTGTTGTGTTGATTATGTTATGTGTTGTTGATGTTTAATTCCTAGATGGAGAATAATTATCTCCCAACTCAATTCTACACACCACATGCGTTTTGTGCTTTTTGCTCTAGTAATTCACATCATACAAGAGATTGTCTTCCAACGAGACAATTCTCGGATTTTTATCTAGAGCAACCAAATGAAAATTTCTTTGAACCGGGTAGTGATCCATACTTCAATGGTTACAACTCGGGTTGGGGAGACCAACAAAACTTCTTGTGGCATGACATAGGAAATTCAACCCCATAATCTCATATGCAACCTTTTCAACCCAATGATCATTCTTTCCCGCCCTCTTCTCCTTTTCCACCGTCTCCATTGGATGAGCTAATTGCTGCTAACAAACAAATGATGGAGTCTATGCACACGCAAATGATGGACTCCAACAATCAACTATTGGCTTCCCTCGCTAGCATGCAATCCACAGTAGAGTCTATCAATCAAGTGGTACCATATCACTAGTCCCAAGTTAGTGCAATGATAGATGACCAAATATCTCAAATTCAACAAAGGATTAATGCTAAAAATCATGAAGAGGAGGAAACATTTTCATTTGAATTTATGGCCAATCCAAAAGAAAATTCTATGAATGATGAGATTACTCCTAGTAACTTTCATCATGAGAATGATCAAGTGGTTATTACATGTGAAAATGATGAAATGGTGGTTGAAGATCAAATTGTTGCCCCACATCAAAATGAAGCAATTGTGGTTCAAAATGGGAAAAATAATGATGTAGAGATTGTCTACCCTACTCCAAAACAGTCCCTACATAATCCTTTGCTTGATGCACCTCCTTCAATGGAGGATCCTCTAAAAGCTTGTTTGGCTCATTTCAATTGTGAGGATTTTAATGTTGACAATTCCATTTCGGAGGTGAATTCTTTGCTTAATATTCATCCACCTATTCATTCTCTTCCTTGGTCAACATCAAATGTATCTCTTTCTTGGGAGCTTGCATCTCATCCCATTCCCTCACTTGAGTTGTCTCAAGTTTGTTGAGCCCGAACCGCCGGATAAGTGTGAGGAGGATGTTGAAAATTTGAAGGATAAGTTGTCGAGCATTCCCGTGCTCAATGTGACCCTTCAAAAGTCGTTGCTTGGTGCACCCTCACCTAATCCATCTTCCTATAATCCAAATCAGCCCCATAGTCCAAAGTTCTTCATTGAGAAAGAAAAGTGGGTTGAGGTCTTTCCGTTACCTCTTTTCCACTTTTGTCTTCAAAGTCTTCCTCCTCCACTTTTAAAAGAATTATCCTATTTGGGGACCTATGACTCTCTAGAGAGACATGGTATAGGGTAAGGAGGACTAACCTGATCTCGGTGCGTCTAGCTATCGACGTTAAATTTAGCACCCTTGGGGAGCAATTCTTTCGACTTCAATGCCTCCCTAATGATCAATTGCCTGAGCCATGAAATTTTATAGGAAATGGTTAAGAAATGCCAAAATTTAACTTTCTCTGGAACTATCTTAAGTTGTGTTCCACATTTTTAGACTGACTTCTTAGACCTTCTCCACTCTTGTTTTCATTCCCGGAAGTTTCCGGCTCTATCAGGCAATTTTCTCGGACTTTCGACATGGCACTCACATGCATAGCCTCTCATCTTCAATGCATTGTTGGATCATGGTTTCTCAAAATCATCCATGCGTTGGAAAGGTGCTACATTTTGAAAAACTTTCCAAATTGTCCATGCATTAGAAAGAAGTTGAAAAGTTTTCAAAATTTTCCATCCATGCATTACATTGGAATGAAAGTGCAAAGTTTAAATTTTTCCATGCATTGAATTAAAATGGAGTTGCAAAGTTTAAAAAAAAAAAATATTTCCATGCATTTGAGATGATTGCAAAGTTTGAAAAAAAAAATTTGCAAAGTTTAAAAACAAAATTTTCCATGGAATGGAATGAAGTTCATTGGAGGAAAATTGCACAATCTGAAAAATTTTCAAAATTTTCCTTGCATTGCAATGAAGTGTAGAGTTTGACAATTATCCATCCATGTATTGGATTGTTTTAATTTGCAAAGTTTCATTATTTTCCATGCATGCAAGGTGAAAATAATCCATCCATGCATTGATTTGGAAGCATGTTGCAAGGTTTTATCAATTCTTCAGCTCTCAGTTGATCATGTATACATTCACAATGCATAAGAATGAGGCACCTAATGGAATGACATGCAAAGTTCATCTCTCAACCTCACTGCATAATGTTACAATGCATGCAAAAATTCATCTCTCAACCTCAATGCTACTGCCTTCATTTCGAGCACTCTATTTCCTCTTTGGAGTGCTCGAAAGCTCTATGAAGCTTGCACAAAACCATTCCGAGGCTACTGCTTGTATTTCGAGCGCTCTAAGTCCATTTTCGAGTGCTCGAAATGTAAGCCTCTTCATTTTCCCGAGCTTACTGATCCAATTTCAAGCACTCGAATTGGCATTTCGAGTGCTCGACATCCCTCCACATCTTGGCCATTCTCTCTGCCCCAAGCCCGAGCACTCCAGCTTCCTCTTTGGAGTGCTCGAATTTTGCTCCATCCCATACTAACCTCTCTCAATCTCACTGCCTCATTTTCGAGCCCTCTATCTCCCATTTGGAGTGCTCGAAAACTCCATGAAACTTCTCAACCCATTCCGCGGCCACTGCCTTCACACACTCACCTTCCAACCATCCCTCATCTCTCATAACTCACTTCACCAAACCATAACCCTTACCAGCTCTCGGCATCAACCATCTTCCCCATCTCCCTCACCTGCAAACCACCAACTCAACCTCAACCCCACACACCACCTTCCTCCCTCTCGGCAACTCCTCAACCAACCTACATCATACCACCCCCATGCATGCACAACCTTCATCTCAAACGCATCAACCTCACCTCATCATCCTCAACCCGCATCTCACCTCCCAAACCAACCACCATCTCTCTGTAACACTCAACTACCATGCAAACCCAACCACCATCAACCCAGAAACCACACAACCACCTCAACTCCAACCCACAAACCTTTCCCCATGCATACAATCATGCCACCATCCCCACAACCCAACTCTCGGCATCTACCTCTCCTTCCGCAGCCACTGCCAGTTTTTCGAGCACTCGAAGTCCAACTTCGAGTGCTCGAACCCCCTCTCAACCTCACCCAAGCTCTCTCACTCAACAGCCGAGCCCTCTGCCAAAATTTTGAGCACCCCAAGCTCTTATTTGGAGTGCTCGAGATTGCTCAACCTCACCACCAAACTCCTCTCTCTCCAACAGCATCACCACCATGCTCACAACAACCCCCTCTCGGCATCTCTACAGACCAACTTCCACAACCCACCAACCTGCATCCATCTTACAACCTATCTCGGCTGCCTTCAATTCGAGTGCTCGCAGGCTCAGTTCGAGCACTCGAATCAACCTCCTCACCAACCCAGCCTCAATCACTCTCGGCTTATCTCCATGCAAACCGCAACCAACCTCTCATGCAACACTCCACGACCTGCATCAAAACCAACCTACCCTCTCCTTAGGCTCCAACCAAACAACTTCACCTCCACACCACCCCCATGCAGCTCAAACCCACCAACTCACCCCTAAACTCCCTCTCTCTCGGCACCTTCACTCCCTAACCACCCACCACCCTTCACACTCAATCAACCCCATCCTCAATTCCTCCACAACACCCTCATGCATGCCATTAAAAAAAAAAAAAAAAAAAAAAAAAAAAAAAAAAAAAAAAATGGCACACTTTTGGCATTCTTTTGCTATCCATTTTACATTTGTGGCTAATGTCTGCATTTGTGTTTTGTTTGGATTTTTATCTTGCACTACAATTCAGGTTAGTGTTTTTAATTTTGTTTTAATTTTTCTTAAGAGCCTATACTTTTACATGTGTATATTAGTTGTGTTTTGCTAGGTCTTCATGTCCAAGTTTGGGGGAAGCACTTGCATATTCACATAGATGGAAACCTTTGCCTTCCTCACTCCGCTTGGTATTATTGTTCTTTAACCCTCTCTGTTCTTATTTTCATTTACTTGTCTTCTCACATTGAGGACAATGTGACATTCAAGTTTGGGGGTGCAATAGGACATTTTTGGTTTCACATTTTGACATTTTTGGTTTCATAATTTTTGCTAAGCAATGATAATGTAACTTGGAACTTGTCGGAGATGAAGTATATGTTTAATACCTTGTGTATAGAAGCAATTGACATTTTTGAAAATAAAGAAAAATTTGAGTTGAAATGATCATGTAGATTCAAATTAGTCTGTATAAATGTCTCAATTAAATTCTCGCTGGATTTGACACTCTTTTAAGCTTCACAATGCACAGATGCACATTGGAAACTTAACTGTGAGGCATGCAACTTGATCGACCTTGACCTTGGCCTAGTTAATTTGATTTGATGAACCTGATAAATGAATATCTTTGGCATGATTTAAGTTGTCTTAAAAAAAAAAAAAAAAAAAAAAAAAAAAAAAAAAAAACTGGAAAGGAAAGAAAATAATGACCAGTTGACGTTCGTAGCCTTTCCAACTCGAGCTATTAAGCCCTAGGAGTGTCTCTACACTTAACACCCTAAAGCCATCTGGTTTGGGAGTTGTTGGCCTAACGCTTGCTACAAGGGTTGGTTAGAAAGCTTAAAGGACTTAAACATTGCACGGTCATTCAAAAAGATTATAATAAGCATGGTTCGTTGGAGTTCGTAGCCTTTCTAACTTGAGCTATTAAGCCCTAGGAGTGTCTCTACACTTAACACCCTAAAGCCATCTGGTTTGGGAGTTGTTGGCCTAACGCTTGCTACATAGGTTGGTTAGAAAGCTTAAGGGACTTCAGCATTGCACAACCATTCTATGTTTCGCTTATGAGTTACAATAAATTGTCAATAAGCAACAAAAGTTGTCTTGTAAATAAAATCATGCCTTAGGGACCTCATTTAAATGGGAATTCAATGATTTGAAAACTTGTGCTTTGGAATTGGAAAAGAAAGTAAAAGCCGCATGTTGAGAATCCAATTCACTTTCACTGAAGCTAGAGTTGATTTCCATTCAAGAGATGATAATTGAGTTATTTATATAGACTTTGATGTTGATGCATGTATGTGGAAATGTATTTAGCCAATTTTTGTATCAATGCTTCATATATGCAAGGTAGTCTTCCCAATGACCCCATCTCCAGCTCTTTTTCTATTTCAAGTTATTTTTGAGCAATGTATATATCTTATTTTACCATGGATGATATTTTTCTAGTAGCAAGCCCATGGTTGTCTTTTCATTAAGTTTTTCATTGTAGTTTTGCTAAGGGACTAGCAAAATGTAAGTTTGGGGGTGTGATAAGCGCCGAATATTGTATATTCAAGCAACCTAAATTGCATTAGTAAGTCCGTTGTATGTTAATTTATGTAGATTATCTTCATTTCTATGTTTTTATGCATTTTCAGGTTCATTGGCCAAAATGGAACAAGAATAAGGCCTTGTGGAATCTTGAGCAACAAAAGGTGCCAATGCTGAATTCTGGCAGCAGTAGAACCTGGAATTTGCTCTCCATTTTGACCTTCCAAACTCGAGAACTGGACTTCCCTCATAACATGAAAGATTTAGAGCTCTGAATTAGCTTTCTAAATCTTCAAACGGTTTGTCATTCGGAGCTTGGAGCAGAGAGTTATGGCCTTGTTACCAGAGGTACGCAGAACTGCCTGGCAGCAATGAAATTCTGCCTTGATCTTCATTTTCGACCAAACATCCTTGAGAATTGAATCTCCACCAAAACATGAAATATTTAGAGCTCTGAATTAGATTTCTAAATCTTCAAACAGTTCATCATTCGGAGTTCGGAGCGCAAAGTTATGGCTGTTTAACCAAAGTAGGTCTGGGCAGAGCAAGTGAAGCATGGAGCTTTTTACACTAAATTCGAGTGCTCGAGGCCTTGCTTAGAGTGCTCGAATTTTGGGCAGAATGCCCTTCGGAAATGGCTCATTTCAGCCCACTTGCACCTTGGTTTCTTCATTTTGTTTTCCTCTTTAATGAAGTGGTTGGAGATGTTGGTTGGTGGCCTTTTGGTGGTAGATAAGAGGGATAAGAGCCACACAATATCATTAAGCTTCATTTTGAGAAGATAGAAGAGGAGAGAGAAGAGAGCAAGAAGGAGGAGTTCTTGAAGCTTCAAGGAGGGTGCACAAAAATGGAGATGAGGATCAAGCTTCTTCTTCAATCTAGGGCCACCATGGGTAACTAAACCCTCTTCTAGGGAGGTGATGAAGCCCTCTCTAGTAAGCATGTTCTAGCCTTAGTTTATTTTGGGGAAAATGATGTATATATGTGATTATTTCACAATCTAGAGTTACACTTGATGTAATGAACCTAATTTCTTATAAATGATTATGATGAATGTATTATCTTGTCTTAGATCATATTTTCTCATGATTGTATGCCTTGCATTTCTATAGTGACATTGGAAATGAGATTGTGAAATGGGTTTCTTGGCATGTTGTATGAGAATCTTGATATTCCATAGCTTAGGACCCTCCTTTGATGGACTATTCTTGACTTTTGACTTCATGTGCTCCTATCATGTGATTAAAGGCTTGATAATCTCTAACTTAGTAAGCATGTCCAAGGCTACACACTAGTTTAGGTAGTTCAAACATGTGCATCTTTGATAGGTTATACTTGCCATTGATTTCATGAATTTCTTGAAGGAATGTAGCAATTTTGGTTGTAGCATTCCATGGTCACATATTTATGTTATTTCCCCAATTTAGCTCTAATCTAGCATGTGTTTAGGGATGGAGTGGATTCATTTCCTTAGGCTTCTCTACTTGTATTATATCTCTTTACTTCCTAGCACATTACTATTTTATGCATTCTAAGTTCTAAGTTTAAGTGACAAACAAACAAAACCCTCTATAAACCCCTTATCATTCTAAGAACAATTCTAGACACTTAGGTTGCCATAGACTAGCGCAGTCCCAGTGGTTCGACTTACCCGACCAATAGCCCTATTTTACAATGATTCGTGCTATTGCGAAGGTTGATGTTAGTTGATCAACCGATCAATTTTTGGCGCCGTTGCCGGGGACTGCAAACGGTTTAGCGACCAAGGTTCTAGGGTTAATTTTAGTTTGATTGTGAATACTGTGTTTTGTGAATATTTCTTGTGTGGTTTAACCATTTTTGTGTTGTAAGTGAGATTCTAGGAACTCGAAGCTCGCCGTGGGGAATGCTAGCAAATTGTAAGTCTAGAGGACCCCGGGTAAGTCTCTTGACCTTCTAGTTTCGAATTGTGAATATCGTGCATGTGTTAAGCTTAGAAGTAGATAAATTACAAGCCCTTGTCGAGGCTATTTCAATTGTGTATTTTCAATTCCAAACATCGGTCCTTGTCGTGGCCATTTTAATTTTTGTCTTGATAATTGAGGAGAAAGGGAATATCATTGTATGTGGAGTTGATGATAAAGAATTGTTGTGTTGATTATGTTATGTGTTGTTGATGTTTAATTCCTAGATGGAGAATAATTATCTCCCAACTCAATTCTACACACCACATGCGTTTTGTGCTTTTTGCTCTAGTAATTCACATCATACAAGAGATTGTCTTCCAACGAGACAATTCTCGGATTTTTATCTAGAGCAACCAAATGAAAATTTCTTTGAACCGGGTAGTGATCCATACCAATAGCCCTATTTTACAATGATTCTTCGGGATCCTTAGACCGACACTTTAGGTAGTTATGTAATTAATAGTTAGAGGGTTATTTTTTCAATATTTGTATCATTACTACTTGTATTTATTTTGTATTGATTATAGTTGATCACAAAGTAAATTCGAAGGCCTTCGTGTGTTTTTAGACAAAATGATTTATTATATATATTTTTATTTAAATTATTATTTTTGTCAAACAAATGTTTTATTGTGATCGAGCCAGAAATAATCAAAGGTACCAAAATAAATATATTAATTAAGTAGTCGGATTGATGGCTTTATTTATCCGATAACTAATTATGCATAGAGGGGTTAAAGGGTAATATTGACTTAGAGGTTATTTATTATTTAATTGGAGTTCAATTAATTTCTTTTAGTGGAGTAAAAATTAATTTATGAATTAATTGAATTGGGTCCATGGACCGGGCCAATTATTAATTCATTGTAGCCAATAAAATAATAGGCCCAATGGATTCTCACTCATAGCCCAACTTGATATTGGAATCATATTAGATTTGAGACATGTAAATTAGAGATTGAGAATGATTCGTTATTTCCTTTTCTTTACCTTTATGTTGCCTATAAATATACGTGGTCTATGTATATTTTGGGGATGATTTTTTTTGGAAGAAGAAAAAAAAGGAATAAATTTTCTCTCTCTAGAAAATTAGGGTTAGTGCTCTCATCTAATGAACGCTCCCACAAGCCTAATTTTCCAAGGTCATTCATGGAGGCTTATGAGTGATTCCTAAAGGTAAAACAATTACCAAGAAGATGAAGATCCAAGGAGAAGGCATCTTGCTAAGGGATCTACAATAAGTGAGAACATTCACTTTAGAGGAAAGATTTAAAGGTTTACTCAGACCTTTGATGTAAGTATTCAATCCATTAATTAAATGATACATTATATTTTTATTTTTGTATAAAATTTGTCTCTATGTGATGAATCAAGATCTATGAATTAAAATCTCTCGAAATTTTTTTAAAACTTGCACGTTTCCCAATAACACTATGGGCACCATTAAAGTTAGCTCAATGTTGGGTTTGGGAGAGGTTACCCCCATTGCAACCACAACCCAATGTCATCAAGTCTGGTGAGCAAAGAATGGCTCGATGGCACTCTCCAAAAATTTCAAACTTTGAGAATGTGAGACAGGTTGTAGACTCTGCCCAAGAGATTTTCCTATGGCGTCCATATGTCACAGCCATACACGGCTTGTCGCTTCCCAAATTTTACCAAGAAAAAGAAGAGTGGACATTAAACAATCTGAGGTTGGATGAAGAATTAGTATCTTTTGTTCGATGCCTGAGGGTGTGCGAGCTTGTTGGTTTAGATTGTAGAGAACGTTACCTTCCACATCGTGTTTCAATGCAATTTGGAATGGATCAAGACATTCCAGGATGGGTTCCTCGTTCCAATGAAACCCCAGAAATTTCCTGGAACAACTATCACAGGCCAGTTAGCGATGCAAAATTATATATTCCATCTAGGCTCTCTGTGTCAGGTGTAACCAACCGATACTTGGAATGGTGGAAGGAACTGGTGTTCGTTCCTCAAGGTGCTAATAAAGGCATTGCACAAAGAAAAACAAGACCAAGGAGATATAAAAAATTGTCGCAGACTTCAAAAGAAGTGGGAGGAGGCAATGATGCAGATGTTCCTCCTGGTTTTCCTCCCAAATGTAAAAGGGTGGAAGAAGATAAGGCACACTTGTGGGAATGTGTCAAACTACTATTAATGATAAGCCTTTGTTTGACATTCGAGATCAAAGTCTCTCATCTTCGGCTTCAGATGATGAAGCCTCTAGAAAGACGAAATCATTACAAGAGATTATGCAGGGTGAGTTGGCGACAAAGATATCAGAAATAGACATTAAGGATGCTCATAGTAGTAACAACAACAAGAACAATGAAGAAGGAAGTAGTAGTGATTCCACATTCAGGCTACAAGAAATGGAATTCTAAGCTCGGATTCTCAAACTAGAGAGAGTGGTTGCTGTGCTAAAAGCAGCAAAATTTGGCAACAAATGTGTGAAATGACCTGTAGAAAATGATCTAACTGAAGCAGTACCATGCAGACACTTGGTTCCATTTTTATGTTTCTTTTCTTTTCAGTGGTTCAACTTTAGCTTTAGGATCATGGATTTATGATAAACTTTGAGTCATATATTTGTGGGATTTGATTGATTTCAACTCATATGGCCAGTCTGCTTATAATTTAGGTAAAATTGTTTTGGAGCTCTAACATTGTTAATATTTATATGGAATTTAAAACATAAGCTTAAGACTCATCTAAGTCTCCTCTGTTGGGTAAATGGAAGCTCATTGTTTGATTATATTTAGTAGATTAGTCTGTTAATATGTACAGGGACACTAAGCCCTTGCTGTTTTTCTGTAAGCACAAGTGGTGTTACTCTTGTGGGAATTCTCCTTGATTGTACAGTTATTCACATATATACAAATCACCTTACCCAAATAAAATACAAAATGTGCTTATTTATTTACACACAAACTGAATCCTTAGATTTTTTGTTTTTTGTTTTTTTGGCTCTTGTGTGATGTTGAGTTGATTTAGTGCTGTGTGACACTGATGTTATACATTTCTTAAGCAAAATGTTTTGGAAACCTTTGTGTGAGTAGGAAAATATATATATATGCTGATGTATTTTTCGATCTAATGATGCAATTGAAAATCAAATTATCTCTAATGATGACCGGGTGGTTCTACCACAAATTATAGTCTAAATTTAATTAAGTTTCTGATTTTTTTTCTTGTTGCATCATATCATTTGTTAGCTCTGGTCCAGTTATCGGAGTGATGTTACGTTTTTTCTCAATAAGTCATATTTTTTTAATGGGTGCCTGAACTGCTAGCCTATCTTCTGTTGCTATTCAAAGAAAAAGTGGTTGAAACTATACTAGAAGTGTGTAGTTTGTCCAATCCCAATGTTTACCATATTTGTAACACATCAAACTCCACTGCCCATAATAGTTCATCTCCCTCTATATCTCCTATTGAAGCCCTTCAATCAAGCTGACAGAGGCTTCACCCAACTCCACAGATGGCACTTTTACTAGCTCTCTGGCATGTGTATTTCACGGTAATCAAAGAAATGGGAACAATAGCAAATAATAATAATAATAATAATAAAATAAGAGAAAGGGAACAATTACATTAGGGATTATTACATATAAATGGTGTTAATCACCCATATTTATCATTTAATTGAGTCAAAGTTTCATAGTTTCGAAAAAATGAAGTTGTTCAAAATGTTGACGTGGACATGAAAAAATACTATTTACCCTCACTGAGGTACCACTTTTATTCATATAAGTACGAGGTACTTAGAGGTACCATTTTTAAATAGGGCTGCAAATGAGCCAAGATTTACCTTACTTGGCCTCGACTCGCCAGTTTCAGGAGGGTGCTCGGGCTCGGGCGAGCTTGGTCAAACTAGGCTCGGCTCGGCTCAAGCTCGCCTTTAAACCAAAAAAAAAAAAAAAAAAAAAACAAACAAACAAACAAAAACGCGAAAAGCTTTAGATCTAATTGTAACGACCCGAACCCGGGGTCCGAATTGTTAACCGGGTTCTTATCCAAACCCGAGGTCAACTAAGGGCAACATCGTCTTTTCCTACTTCAATGCCTGATACATGAGTCAGTCCAGGGTCCAAAATACTCCAAAGGCACAACTTTACAAAGATGGTCAAATGTACAAGTCAAAGGGAAAGAATCAGCCGGCTGAAAGCCCTTGGTCGGCCAGCTGAAACGGTTATCAAAAGTGTAATACCCCTAATTTTCAAAAGGATGTAAGTGGAATTTAATTATTTATTTCTTGTTCATTTTAATTTTTAATTGATTATGTGGCTATGAGTTTATTTGTGTTTATTTGATTAATTATTTAATTAAAATATGTGATTTAATTGTGTTTTAACTGTTTGTTAACTGTAAATTATTTGTTAGTTTTAAATGATTGATTGTTTATTTTAATTTTAATTTAAAAAGGAGTATAGAGATGGATAGTAGTACTGGACTAAATAACTGGGTCGCATGGACTACTTGGATAGGGGATTAGAGGGGTACAGTTAATACCCATGGATGGTTATACATATATATATGGGTATATATGTATATAGGGTTAATTTAATTATTAATTATTATTCATGATTACATTAGTCTCATTATTCATTAAATGTGCATAATATAATTTTAGGGTTTTATATATTAATTATGAAAGCACGTTGTAGGATAGCCGACTTATATAAATATTTATATTACATTTTATTATCTTTTCTTTTCTTTTTCGTCTCCTTATATAATTAGGTTTAGGGTTTTTGTAATGACCCGGATTTTCACGGATATTTTTTTTTCGTTGTCTTTCCTTTCTGAGTTTAGTTCATCTTCGCTTAGTATCGTCTTGAGTGCTCTGGAGTGATTTCCGAGACTCTTTTCTGTGAATTGACAACTTCCTTTGAGGACCGAGTCATTTTCACATTTTTCGTTTTTCGACACTATTCACTTTCGTTCTTTTCCCTATTTCGTCCTTTTCCTTATTTTGTCTTTTCCCCGTTTGACACTTTGTTGGCATAACCACACTTCTTGTGTTCGAAGTTGGTTTTTGACTTCATGTATCTCCATCTTGAGTGGTTTCCACGAAATACGTATATTTACTTTTGTAAGAAAGTACTCTAGTTACTCCCGGTGTCCATAGGGGCATAGATGCAAAGTTCTTTGAAATTATTTTCTTTTCTTGGAGTGTTTTTCGTAAATATCTTTTGAAGATATTTTATTTCAGGGGTTTTTAAGAAAATATTTTTGGAAGATATTTTCATTCTGGGCCATTAGTGTAGTTTTCACTTTTTGGAAGGGCCATTGTGCAATTAATGAAAATTATTGCTAAATGCCTTGTTTTGAGCCTGGATCCTCGTACAGTATTCATTTTCACTTTTCGTCGTGTCGTGTACTCTTAGAAATTCCTTCTGGTCATTGTTTTCCAGTTTCAGGATTTCTGGCCCTAGTTTGCGCCAAACTTGTTTGGGGCATAACTTTCTGCTCGGGACTCAATTTTTGACGCCGTTTCTTCCGTTATTCATATTTTATCATTTTAAATCTTTTTTGTTCACAGAGTTTTGTCATTTGAGCGCGTCTGCTCAAATTTCACTTTTTCGGACCCGGCAAGGCCCGTTCGGGGCACTTTTTGAGATTTCTATAAAAGGGGGGTGAGTTATTTTATTTTTTCATCTTCCCCACTCTCTTAAACGACCTGAAGCTTCCATGGTAGCCCAAGGGAGGCTGCCACCTTCTCTCTCCTCTTTTGAGCTTCAATTCTTCGTCAGAACATAGAAGGGCCTTTGCGTTCAGTGTTCGTGTTGACTACGTGCTTCTTTCACCCTTATTAGAACCTATTTCTGACCATTCTTTGAGTTTGGGTTTGAAGTCAAGTTGTGATTTTGATGGCGCTTCCTTGGGGGTTATGTGCACGGTGTAGTCCCTGACAAAACCTAGAAGTTTCGTCGGATTCGGAGTGATTTCCATTTGGTGGCTTTTGAGATTTTCATCTCAAATTGAGGTAGGGGATGTTCTAGGCTTTTGTGTGTGTTGTATTGAGTGTTTAGCATGATTATATAACTTAATTGCATGTCTTGTATCAATTTTAGAAAATTAGTATTAATTATTTCTTTGTATGAAATTTAATTCACAAGGATATGTATAACTTAGAATGGAATTGTGGCATGCTAGAAAATCATGTTTTAATATGTTTGTTAACATATATTAAATTGGGATTAATTGAATAAGAATTGCACTTTTTATTTAATATTTATCTTTGGTGAAAGATTAAATCCCATGGCCATACTTTTCATTAATTGAACTTGTAGTATGCTTTAAATTAAGTCTTAGCATGTTTGTTAACATACTTCAATTTGAGAGTATTTGGACAAGTATGAAAATTTAGAGATTTTAAATTAAATGATTAATTAAAATCCATTTAATGGTTCCCTTGGCCTAATTAAGTTTTTTACTTGATAATCATGATGACTAGGACTTGTGTACTAGTATATATTAAATTGGAACCATTTGAAGTTGCTTTGAAATTTAGAAGTTTAATTATCATGATATAATTAAATTCTACCTTGTTGTGCCATTGGCCTAATTGAGATTTTAGTGAATGTAAGTATATACTATGCTATATTGTATAATATGCATTGATTAGGGGCCATTTGATTGAGATTTGAAAGTTAGGGAATTTAATTAGTTTATTTGATTAAATCCTGAAATTGGCATTGATAGTATGTTTGAGGCATGATTTTAGACTTGTAATAGATTTATAAATTATGTTTTCAATATTGGATTATATTGTTATAACGTGTAGTGAATCGCACACTGAAGATTCGACATGTGATGTTATTATAGTACATAACGAATCGCGCTCTGAAGATTCGACATTGTCATCCTATAGTTGTTATGGATTTAGAGCATGTGTTATGTGGTTACAACCTACTTGTGCATGAAGGTAGTTTCGTGTACTGTTTAATACGTATATAAGTTGTTAACTTATTTATTTTGGAGTTGCTTGGGACATTGTTAAGCTGTGATGGCTAGGGTTTGGCTCTAGTACGGGGACAAGAGTCCTCTAAGTCAAAAGTTCGCGCGTTGGGTAGGCTGCCTTGGGGTTAGTAGCTCTAAATTAGTCCTATAAAGTTCGCGCGTTGGGTAGGCTGCCTGGGGGTTAGTAGCTCCAAATTTGCCTTGTCTCGGTGGAAATCCGAGCTGTGATGTCCAAGTCTTCCACTATTTGTTTTCGCATTCAATTCCAAGTTGACAATCATGTTTACCTTGCTAACTTGTGGTTTTGGCTATTGGTGATTTTGATGTTGTTAAGTACATCCATACTAAATTGCTATATTTAGTTGATTTCACACTTTTAGATTTCTAGTTGACAACCTAAAGAATCTATGTCTTGATGTGTGGTATTAAATATTCTAATTATGCTAAATTGTTATATTTAGTTGATGTTGCATTTTAGACTTCAAGTTGATAACCTTGAGAATCTATATGTTGTTGCTTTGTGTAAGCATGCTCCTATGTTGCTGCTTTGTGTAAGCATGACCCTATGTTGCTAAAATTGCATGAATGAGGTGATTAATGCTAGAAATGATCTTAGGTAGCTAAGATGCTCCTTGAGTCTCACCTTTGACATAGACGTTAGGTGGAATGAACCACAATAATTAAATCATGCAAACTTATAAAACGTAGGTCGATGCATGCTCATTTCCTATGAGTAGCTTTATGTTACTCACCTCTACGATACTGGGGCATATTTCAGGTACAAGAATCAAAGTTGAGGTCTTCATTATGCTTGGATGGTTTGTGGACTTGGGGACTTCCATTTTTGTGAAGGTTGGGTTGGAATGCCGATTGTAGTCTTATATGTCAACATGTATACATTTGATTCCTTATATGTAATGTGTACATGAGTGCACTCTTTACGATGTATTTGATATGTATGAGATGAGGCCGGAGGCCAATGACATATAATTTGTATCCTATGTAATTTTTGACTTCATGGAATATTATGAAAGTACTGAAAAATATTGAGTTTTTGCTTCACCATGTTTGCATTGGGTGTGGGAATTCCATTTTGATTCTTCCATTAGCATTCATTCACCATGTATGAAGTGTGGCCAAGGGCCAAACGGCATTTTGAAACCATTTCATGATTTTAAATTCCAAGTTTTAGTTCCAAACTTCGTTTTTGGCATTTTGGCCGTTGGGGGGGTCATATTTTGTATCGGCCATATTTTTGGGCTATGGAGCATTGTAGCACATCTTACTAGGTAAGTTACGTTTGCATGCATGGTCGTTTCTGGGCAAAGCTCCTTCTTTGGTGAAATGAGCCTCCTACGGACTCACTCTTCACTTTTGTTGCATTTTTTGACCTAAGGGTATTTTAGGAATTTTCTTTAGGAAATAAATTCTGTTCTTTACAAGGTTGAATAGAAAACATGATTTTAGGGGGGGTTTCTTTTTTGTGATTTTCCAGAAAATGTCTTCATGACATTGGAAATCGCTTCCAAAGTTCAGCTCTCAGTTTTTAAATTTAGCAGCTTTTTGGACCCTCTGGACCAGTTTTCTTGGGAGGGAATTTTGGGCATTTCACAGTATGTATTTTTCAATTTTTCTAATGAATCACATAGAAAACTCAATTTTGAGGGGGGTTTCTTCTTTGAGTTTTTCCAGAAAATGTCATCTTAACCCTCAAATTTCCATTTTTCCCGGAAAAACCACTACTGCCAGGTTTTTGGGTTGCACTTTACTGCCCTCTTCACATGTAAACGGTTACGAGGGGTTTCGTAACTGGTTACATGTGCATGGGCAGTGTTTTGGTCGTAAATTTTGGCCTCCTAACTGGTTAGATGTTCATGGGTTGCCTCTTTTTGACCGTTTTGCCCCTTCTTCTTCCGTAAGCCATATCTTCTTCATCCGGACTCCGAATCAAGCGATTTTTGAGTCTAAGTTCATTGATTTTTCGTTGTCTTTCCAATGGTGTGCTCGGTGGCACCCACTTTTAAGCTAGAAATGACAATTTTTCTCCTAGGTTCAATCTTGTTCGTTTTTGAAACGTTGCTTCCCCATTTAATTCCTTTGGGTTCCGTGACCTCGTTGAGGGTCATAATGGTGTCTTAGAGCCATGTTGTATCTCTAGAGACTGTTGTTTTGTCTTTTGCTTTCGCATTTTGGATCCATTATTGGGTCATCTTTCGGTTCATCACTGACGCACCGGGTTGAAAAACTTGAGCCGTCACAGTTTTGATAAGCCTATATAAATATAACATTATGTATCTGCCAAGGGTTTTAGAACCCTATTCATAGAGCAATGGAGGCAGAGAGAATTATAGAGAGGTTGGAGAGAAAACTGAGAGGAAGAATTAGGGTTAGCTGGAAACAAGGGGCTGAACCAAGAAGAGGCTATTGAGGGTTGCTCGTGAGTTGAACCTAAGGCAGCAAAGGAGTTGAGAATAGTCAGGAAATTGCCAGAAAAATTAGGAAGACGACGTTAAGGTTTCAAAACTGAAATCAGAGGCAAGTTCTTTTTCTTGCTCTTTTCCTTTGACCTATGTTCTTTGCATGCCTAGATAGCTTCAAGGAACTTAACGGATATTAAAATTGGTTATGTATGCCTGTTAATTCAGATTTTAAATTGTATTATATGTGTTGATTAATTGAAATTTAATTGTTGATCAAATTGATTCATATTCTGTTTTACATCTTGTAATGATGCATACTGAGTTTATATGTTATTCTGGATGATACGGGACATAGTTGGATCTCTAGAAACTTAAACAAAACATTATAGAGGGTTTTTTTTAGCATCATCGGAGACGAGGACGATGACAGGATGCAGGGACAGAGCCGGCTCCCAAGGGAATGGAGCTGGCTCCCTAAAATTTTTGGCTATGGCTTTGTGTGAGAGAGAGAGCCGGCTCCATGGATTAAGGGAGCCGGCTCCCTAAGTCACAGAGCCAGCTCCCTAAGTCACAGAGCTGGCTCCTATTGGTTGAGAGCTAGCTCTCAACTTTTGAGAGCAAGCTCTCATGCTTAAAGGTGTACTGGACGTGGTTTTGGGTACGGTTTTGATATTTTTGGGGTTCCAGGACTATTCTGGGTTATTATTAAGGATTCTAAACATTGTTTTATGATATATTAGAACTCAAATTGCATAATTAACATATGTATGCTAGTGGATTTAACAGTATGAAAGTTTAAACAATTTTGTATGCTGTTAACGGATGTAAAGGATTTAATTGTCTAGTCTTCTTTTAGCAATTTAAATGACTGGAACATGATTTTAAATCTTGAATTGGATGCATAATATGGTCATATACATATTAGACTTTATTTATGCTTATTTTGGAATATAATTGATGAACCATTAAATTCTGTTCTGTCAATTACATAGATGTTATTCTGGATTTTAATTGATGGATTATTAAATTCGGTTTTGTCAATTACATGGATGTTATTTTGGATTTTAATTGATGGACTATTAAATTCTATTTTGTCAATTACATGGATGTTATTCTAGATTTTAATTGATGAACTACTTATTCTGATTTGTCAATTATTAGATTTGTTTTGTGGATTATATGCACCGGTATAGGACGGTGGCATATTAGGTATGGATTAAATCAAAACGCTAACACCTACCTACTCTGGAATAAGGAATGGATTAACTATACAGGTTAAGTCCTAACTATATTCATGTCAGGTCAACTAAAATAGTTGAATGACATATTGGATGTTCGTTTTTATATTCTGCATTAGGAAGGATATTATATAAATGATTATGATACAGTGATATGAGCTTGAGTCTCAGGATCATGGTTAGGGTGCGTATATCACCTAGGATGGATAACTGGATATAGTTGTTGTTCCCTGGTAGGTCTAGGTATACATGCCCAGGTGATGTACGATTTGCATGTTATCTTCTATTTAGGCTGAGACAGAACTATTGGGCTAGCGAGCGTCTTATAGTGTGTGTATATATATATATATACATATATGGACTATATAGCTATTGTTGAGTTATCTAGGATATATCTGCATATCGGGTCTCTGCTTGGACTGTAGTAGAGTATAACTTGTTTATGGGCCTGACCCACCATTATTTTTCAAATATTCGTCAGGAGTAGGGATTGTTCATGCTGAGCAGGGATCGTCTACTTCACTCTTCCGGATTATTTACATAAAAGTTTTCTTTATGTTCTGATGTAGTCACTTGTTCAGTAGGGATTTTCTAGGGGTCTACAAAGTATGGATTCCCAAGTTATATTAGTAATGGAGGATTCGATGTACCAGAATATTTTCTTATTTATAAAAATTTATTCTGAGGATTTCATTATCGGATTATCGTTTTAGTTTCTTTCAGCAATTTTATTTATTCCTTTTTATCATATTTGTATTCTGTGTTCGATTATTGCCATTTGTTTTTTATGTCCTCGGGTATTCGGGCGTGGGCCTGGCCAACCCGCATTCGAAAGTCTGGGGGTATCACAAAAAGTGGGTACTCTCGGGAGTTTCCAAAAATGGCTTATCGGTCGACTAGTGAAAGAGGTTTGGTCGGCCGAACCTGGGGTTTCGGTCGGCTAATGGTGAGGTTCAGCCGGCCGAAACAAGGCTTCACACCCCCGAACTCTCTGGAATGGTCTCCAGCTGTGCTTGTTATGAACCAAACCTATGTTGGACCTATAATGCTATCAAATTTTGAATTCACGGCAATAAAACATGCTATAATACAGTTGAAAGGTATCTATAATTGGTCGGAATATAACTTCATTACCTATTCATCTTGAAATAAGTACATTGCCTCATTTCACTTCAAAATACCATCAAGTGTTATAGTTATAATACATAACTATGGTTTATAAAATTAATACACTTTTCTATGGATTAAGACCTTACAAAAGAATGGAACCAAATATACAAAAGATGACAAAAAAATGGATTTCTAGTCCTCCTAAGCCTTGTGAAGGGCCTGCGTCTACTACTTCCTTTCCGAGCCCTGAAAAATGTTAAATAACAACGGGGTGAGCCTAAGCTCAGTAGGTGGTACCTAAGACACACCTCTTGAAACCCTATGAATCCAACAATGAATAGAAAATATAAGAATGGGGTCATACCATACCGAGTAAATGTAGCACGATATCAAAAGTCCAAGTCATACTTAATTGACGCCATGCAATAGGATGCAATGCTATAAAATGACTCTCCCTAATTTTTACCAAAGAAAACTGTCCCATTTTATCGATCCAAACGGTCAATGCAACCCGACCTATATCACATCTATGGCGTCACGAGGAGAGAGTTAGCTAGCGATCCCCAACCATGTGGCACCTTCATGGAGTCGTCTGGACCTAGATAGCTCCACTTCCCTCTAGATTACATTAACACCACAGACCACTAGTGTGACGACCCTGGTTCTTCAAGCCAGTGCGTCTTGTGATGAACCAGAGATTGACCCGATAGCGGATCCAGATGCGGAAGCAAGAAACAAGACAACGGTCTCTCAAGGCACAACATGCCTCTAAGACACTTTGATGACCTTCCACGAGGTTTGGAACTCAATGAGAACTGATGCGGAAACAAAAGATCAGAAAAGTAACAATTTAGCCCCCAAGGGCAAAGTAGTCATTTTTGAAAATATGGATTCCGGTGCCACTGAGCACACCGCTGGAAAGACAATGAAAAACTAATCAAGATGGACTCAAGAATCACATTGTTTGGAGTCCGGACGAAGGAGAAACAATACGACGAAGAAAAATGAGCCCTTAAGGCTAAAAGGGTAAACTGGTAATTATCCAGGAAGATCCAGGTACAACCGAGCACACCCTTGGAAAGACAGCAAAAAATTAATCAAGTTCGAAAAAAATTTCACTCAATTTGGAGTCCGGACGAAAGAGAACGAGCGAAAACAAAAGTCGACGTCACGACGTCGAGACGAGCACCCCAACAAGTACCATGATATGCTAGGGGAAGAAAAGTTCCAGCCAGAATTGAGAGCCGAAACGAGGTCCGAAACGAATTTTTCTGGAAAAACACGAAGAAGAAACCCCCCTCCCCCCAAATCAAGTTTTCTACCCAACAACGCGGATGAAAATACAAAAAACTCACTTTGAAATACCCAAATTGCTTGAGATTAGAAGAGGTCAAGAGGGTCAAAAAGTTGCTACAGAATCTGTCCACGACTGAGAGTAAAAAGGGGCCATCAAACGAATTTTTCTGAAAAAACACGAAGAAGAAACCCCCCCTTCAAAATCAAGTTTTCTACCCAACAACGCGAACGGAAACAAAGAAAATGCACTGTAAAATGCCCAAAATACCCCCAAGAAAATTAGGTCAAGAAGTTTAAAATCTTTCCGAACTGCTGTCAAAGGAAAGCAAGTGGAGCTTCGGGACGTTTTTAAATTGTCTAAATTAAAAATGCAATCTTAAAATACACCCACAAGACCCACGGAAGTTTCGGATCGGTCGACACATTTTTCAAAAAAAAGTCGATGAATAGTACCAAGTACTAAAATCTCAAGTTTTTTTTTTAAAAAAAAACATATTTGTAAACCATGGAATTAATGGCCCTTGGCCTCATGTCATACTTACAAAATAAGCATCCAAAAAGTGTACGTAGGTACACATTACATATTTGGAATCAAGGATACAAGTTTTAACATATAAGGCTACAAAATGACATTTCATGCTAACATTTGCATGAAATGGAAACTTAAAAGCTACAAGTCATCCAAGGAATAATGAGCATCACAAACCAAGTCTTCGTACCTGAAACAAATTCCCAGTAACTTCGGGGTGAGTAACATAAAGCTACTCGTAGGAAATGAGCATGCATCGACCTAGGATTTTACAAAATTATCACCTTAAAGTGAAACATGTCAAGGGGCTCATGCCACCTAACGTCTATGTTAAAATGAGACTCAGGGAGCATCCTAAGTTACCTTAGATCATTTCTAGTATAAATCACATCATTCATGCAATTTAACCATATAGAAGCATACTATACAATGCGACAAGATATAGGTTCTCAACAGTATCAATTTGCAATCTAAGATACGAAAACAATTAAAGTGGGTCATGCCACCTAGCGTCTATGTTCCAAATGAGTCAAAGGAATCATCCTAAGCTACATTAGAACAATAAAACATAAGTCACGATATCAATGCAATTCAACCAACATTGAAACTTCCAACACCACTCATAAAGCATGATTTCTCAAGTTAACATCTTGAAACTCAAAATGGAAAATCAAATAAAGAACAACAAGTTACGATATCATCTAGTTATCAACTTGAAATGAAATACGAAATCAAACTAGGTGGATACTTGGACATCACGCTGGATCAGACCAACACCATAGTTACTTTAGGGTTACTAACCCACGGGTAACCTCCCTATGTGTGCACTAGACTTGTAGAGGGACAATCTCCCGTACTAGAACCATGTCCTAGCCTTAGTTAAACAACGACATCCCCAAGTTTCTAAAATCAACAAGTTGTGCAACAACGTATGTATCAACATGTATATACAAGATAATCAACTATCTACCACGCACAACCAAAATTGGAAACACATACAATACATGTTCTAAATCCATAACTAAGATGGCATGAAAGATGTCAAATACAAAATGTGCAACTCATTACACAAGACAATGATATATTCAATAAGAAAAACATATTCTCATGAATATAAATATAAAAACTATGTTATCCAATGCCAAAAATTTAACCAAGTGAATATACAACAAGTTCAAGTTCATGATTTAAACATAGAAACAACTTCCAAAACACAATTAAATCTATAGAGCAATTAGATAAAATTTAATTAAATAAAAATAATTAAATTCTCTAGATTCCAAATTAATTCCAAATAACCTCAAATTTATATATGTTGAAGGACATATCATGGTCATCACATATATAACATCAAATAACTAATTAAGTGATTAAAACACTTCAAATAAGATTAATTAAGCTAATTAATTAATTTCCTCTAGATTTTTAAACAACTCCAAATGCTCTTAAATTAACCCATGTTCAAAAACTCACCAAGGCCTACTTTAATATCACATTACAAGTTTATTTCATGCTTGATACAACTATGTGAATTAAACTTTCACAAAAGATAAATATTAAATAAAAGTTGCAATTCTTATTCAAATAATCCCAATTTAATATATATCAGCCACCACACCAAGGCCTAAATTTCTCGCATGCCACAATTTAATTCTAAGTTGAATATCATCATAAGAATTAAATCTTACACAAAGCAAACAATTAAATTAAATTCTAGATTATGAATAAAAGCATGCATACAAGTTGTATAAGCATCATTAGCATACAAGACAATAAAATATGAAACTATAACACCCCCTACCTCCATTTGAAATGAAAATCTCAAATCCTCACCGAAAGAAAAGTGTTCCGAATCCGACGATACTACTAGGTTATATGGGGAACAACACGGTGAACATTAAACTCCAAAGAGGACATACCAAAATTCAAACTTGACCTCAAAACCGAACTCAAAAAATGGCCAAAAACGGATTCTAATAAGGGGGAAAGATGCGCGTAGTCAAGATAAGCATAAAACACGAAGGCACTACAACTTTTTAACAAAGGGAAGGAGGTTTAATTGAGAGAAGAAGGGTTGCAGCCCCCCTTGGGCTGCCATGGTAGCTTCTGGTCGTGCATGAAGAGAGAGGAAGATCACTTTTTAATTTTATAACCCCCTATTTATAGGAAAACCCTAAAAGTGCCTCGAAAGGGCCCACCAGGTCTGGAAAAGTGAAATTTGAGCAGAGTCGCTCAAACGGTAAAACTCCTTCAACAAAAAAGAACCAAAATGAGAAAATATGAACAACGAAAGAAACAGCATCGAAAACTGAGTCCCGAGCAGAGAGATATGCACCGAACAAGTTCAGCTGCAACCGGGCCAAAAACCTTGAAACTGGGGAAAAATGACCAGAAGACAATTCTAAGAGTACACAACTCGACAAAAAGTGAAAATGAATCCCATATAAGGATCTAGTCTCAAAACGAGGCATTTTTGTAATAACTTTCATTAATTACACAATGGCTCCTCCAAAAAGTGAAAACTGCACTAATGACCCAGAATGAAAACATCTTCCAAAAATATTTTCTTAAAAACCCCTGAAATAAAATATCTTCAAAAGATATTTACGAAAAACACCCCAAGAAAAGAAAAAGATTCTGAAAAAATATGCATCCATGCCCCTATGGACACCGGGAGAAACCAGAGTACTTTACTGCAAAAGTAAAGATACGTATTTCGTGGAAACCACTTAGAATGAAAATACATGAAGTCAAAAACCAGCTCCGAGCACAAAAAGTGAGGTTGTACCCTGATGAGCATTGAAAAGTGCGTATTTAAACCCCTTAAGCTTAGGTATTCTAGGACTTTTAGCTATCTTATTGTAACGACTTTGGATTTTTTTCAGCCCAGTGTCCTATGATAACCCGAACTGGATCCAAGATGCGAAAGCTAGAAATAATAAAATGGTCTCCCAAGGCACAACACACCTCTAAGACCCTAAGATGACCTTCCCTGAGGTCATGGAACCCAAAGGGATAAGTGTGGAAGTAAGAGATCAGAAAGTAACAATTAAGCCCCCAGGGGCAAAATAGTCATTTCTGAGAATATAGATTCAGGTGCCACCGAGCACACCACTGGAAGAACAATGAAAAAATAATTAAGATGGACTTAAGAATCTCATGATTCGGAGTCCGGACGAAGGAGAAATGACAAGACGAAGAAAAATGAGCACTTAAGGCTAAAAGGGTAAAATGGTAATTCTAACTGAAATGAATACCCCTGTGTACACCATTAGATAGAAAATGAAAAATTAACAAAGATGGACTCAAGAATCACATGATTCGGAGTCCGGATGGCGAAGATATCATGTCCCGAAGTCGAAGGAAGGGAAACCCTACCCCGGTTCGAACCAAAAACTGACACTACTGTAGTAAAATAGGAATATCTTGAGCTAAAAAAGGAATCTAAAGCTCTAATTGGTATCATTGGAAATCTCATTTTGACGCGGTCAATTTAGACTCAAGAACGGACCAATTCGGAGTTAAAACGAGTGAGTTATGGCCCTCTGAAGAAAGATGTTTGAAGTAGGAACTATTCCCGCGGGGGCCCGCCAAAAACCTGCGGTGGCCCACCAAACATGGCAGATTCTCACGGGTGCCTGCCAGAACACTATGGGGGCCCGCCAAATGAGGCAGTGGAGTGGTCTGGAACCTCAAAAATGCAGAAATAGTATTTTTAGCAGAAAAATGAATTTGCAACGCGGTTTTCGTGGTCAAGATGACATTTTTTTGGAAAAACACGAAGAAGAAACTCCACCAAAAATCATATTTTTTATGTGACAGAGTCAAGAACGGAATTTATTTCCCAAAAGAAATCCCCAAAATGCCCTTAAGCAAGATTCTTCAACAAAAAGGTGAAATGAGTCCGTAGGAGGTTCAAAACACAAACGAAAGGGTTTTTCATGGAAATGATCATGCACGCAAACGTAAATGATGATTTTGAGCGTGCGGGAATGGTCCGCGGCTCCCGAAAATGGCTGAGTCAAAATCCGACCCCCCAACAGCCAAAAAGGCGAAAATGAACTTGAAATGGAAAATTTGAAAACTAAAATCAACAAATGGTTTCAAGTTACCGTTTGGCCCTTGGCCACACTTCATACATGACTAATGAGATCCTACGGAATAATCAAAATGGAATTCCCACACCCGATGCAAACATAGGGAGACAATAACTTAACATTTTTCAATAATTTCATAATATTTCATGAAGTCATAAATCATATAGGATACAAAATACAAGTCATTGGCCTCCGACCTCATCTCATACATGTCAAATACATTGTAAAGAGTGTACTTATGTACACACTACATAAATGAAATCAAATATACATATTTTGACAACTAAGGCTACAAGTGGCATTTCAAGCCAACCTTTACAAAAATTAAAGCCTTCAAATCAACTATCATCCAAGCAATGATGAACATCATGCACCAAGTCTTCATACCTGAAACAGCCCCCCAGTAATTTCGGGGTGGGTAAACAAGTTTACTCGTAGAGAATGAGCATGCATCGACTCGATTTATTTAGAGATTTTTATATTAACTTGAAACAATTCAAAAGGGGTCATGCCACCTAATATCTATGTGGAAGGTTAGACTCAGGGAGCATCTTAAGCTACTCATGCAATTGAAATGAGATACATGACATACATGCATACCGGTTACAAGTGTACTGAACGGAAATAAAAACATGCAAGGTAAGTTTACAAAACACAGGTACACTAATGAGATTAGAAACACACGAGGCAAGTATACAAGACACAAGTATACCAAATAGAATCTAGATACAAGAAGCAAGTGCACAGTTTCAAGTATGCTGAATGAAGTCTAAATACATGAAGTAAGCATAATGTCTATACAATTAAGCAAGGTAGGAAATACTCCATATAATACGACAAGGTTCTTAGATCTTCAAGAGATAACACTTGAAATCTAAGGGTTTAGAGGTTTTGCTTGTTGATTTAAATCATTATATGTGGACCATGCCACCTAGAATCTAAGTCAAGTTACATGTATAGGATCATTCCTAAGTCACAATAGCATAAGTAACATGATACGAGGTAACTAAGAAAATTAACAAGATTGAAGCAATTCAATTAACACGACAAGGATAAAGAGTAAAATCAAGGATAATACATAATGTCTATGCAATTAAGCAAGAATGGAACATTCCACACAACACGACAAGTTTAAAACATGGAATCAATAACAAGGCATAATATCTATGCAAGCAAACAAGGATGGAACATTCCATGAAACACAAAAAGATTCTTAAATCTTCAAAGAATAGCACTTGAAATTTAAAGGGCGAGATCACGAATGAAGCATAAAATCTATGCAATGAAACAAGATTGGAGCATTTCATATACACGACAAGGTTTAAATCTTCAAGGAATAGCAACTTGAAATTTAAAGAGTAAAATCAACTAATGTGGAAACTCGGATATCGCCTGGATTTAAACCGTACTCTTGAGATCACTTTAGGGCTACTAACCCATGGGTACCTTTCCCCTAGTGCGCACTATAGTTGTAGAGGGACAATCCCCCGTACTAGAAATAAGTCCTAGCCATGTCAATTCTTGATTGATATCCCAAGTCCCAAAATCAACAAGTTATGCAACCAAGAGTGTATCAAGACACAAGTAATGCAATAAACCATATTCCATGCATAACCAAGATTTTGGAACACACAAGTCATGCCCTAAGTTCTCTACTATAATGGCATGTGAAATGTCAAGAAATCATAGTGTGCATCTATATAGACTACAACCAAGATACATATATAGCACAAGGAATCCATTGATGTAAGTATACAACTAGTATAAGATTAATGATTCAATCATTTATTTAACAACACTTGAACAATTAAATCATTCCAATGCTAGGGTGCAAGTTTATTAACTACATTAATGAAGCTAAGTTGCAACAAGTCATGTTACATGCTAAAAAGGCAAAAGCCCCATGAAATCCAAGTCCAATTCATTAGAACACTAAATAGAAATTAATTAACCTAATTAATTAATTTCTCTATAAATCAAAGTTTTTCCAAAAATTCTCAAAATAACATATGTGAATGTCCATTTCATGGTGATTGCAATTATCACATCAATTCATAAAAATGAGCAAGATATAAACATGTATAATTTAATTAATTTAAAATTAATTAAATCTCTAGATTTCAAAGGTTGTTCAAATGATTTCAAATTAATATATATCAAGCACTAAGTCATGGTCATACCATATATCAAGTCTAAAAAGGAATACAAGTAAAACACAATTTACTAGAATTTAAATCAATTTAAATCCATTTAATCTCTAGATTTGGAAACTCATTCAAATGGCTCCAAATAATTATATAACAAAAATCAAGTCAAGGCCATGCCATATATCAAGTCTAAAGTAAGTTGTATGCAAACTATGATTCATCATTAATTTCACAAATTAATATAGAACATGCATACAACTTGTATTTCATACAAAAATAAGTAAAATCACTTGGAAAATAAATTATAACACCCCCTACCTCACAAGAGGATTGTTCCTCTTGAATCCAAGGCTAGCAAGTACAAAATGGCAAACCCTTTAAGGGTTATGTAGAAGAGGATGAGGGGAACAAAAAGTGTTCCAAGCTTTATGATCTAAGGTGAGTGAAAGGGCCTCAAAAATCAAGGTCAAAGCTTAAGCATCAAGCTCCATCCATGGAGGCTAGGGTTTTCTTGTAAGGAAGAGAATGAAATAATGAGATGAAGTGTGGTGGAGGAATTAGAAATCCTCCACTCACTAGGTGATCTTATACCATGGTCAACACACACAAGTCTTGGTCAATCACACAAAAACACTTCTTTAAAAACATAATCCCAAAGTGGCCCAAAAATAATTGCAAAACTTAATTTGGAGCGTCCACTTGTCACTCATCCAAGGCTCCATCCTAGGCTTAATCTCAAGCCTACACTTGTCAACCGTCCAAGCCAACAAGTGCACCTATCCTAGGTCAACAAGTGGTTCAATCTCCACCCTCCACATGTTATGATCCAAAGCATCAAAGTGTCCCCACACAAATGTCAACAAGTGGGCCAATGAAAGTGTGACACTAGTCATACTTTTCGAAAATTGCAAAAAAGTCCTTTTTGAAAATATCTTCCAAATTAAATTGCAAAATGGTCCCTAAGACGAAAAATAATTACTTTCAGTAATTACACAAGTGACCCCAAAAGAAAGAAGAATTCCAAGGAAAGTGTGCATCCACACCCCTAAGGAAGAAAGTGAACAAATGGCATGCATTTCTAGGAAAGTAAAAATACACATGGCATAGAATTTAAATATCACAGATGCATGCAAAACCAGGATCAAATCCAAACACGAAAAGTGAGGTTGTGCCAACAATTTGACAAACGAGAAAAAGACGAAAGAAAAATAGTGTTGAAAAACGAAAATGTGGAAATGACTCAGTTCTCAAAGGAAGTTGTCAATCCAAAAGAAAGAGTCTCAGAAACTAATTCCAAGCACTCTAGACGACACTAAGTGACAAGAAACAGAACTTGAGAAAGGAAATTAAATGGAAAAAAATTATCTATAAAATTTCAGGAAAAAGGAAAGGAAGGAAAATGACCGGGTCATTACACTTATTTTCCCGCTTTAGATTGATTTTGTATTATTTCCATTTTCAGGTACTTATCCCCAACATAAGCTAACTCAGCAAAATAAGAGCATAATTGAAGCAATTCTGGGATAAATCAAAGAAATGAGCAAAGTAGAGCAAAAGGAAGCAAATGGTGGAATTTCAGCAACTTCGATCGATCTCAAGAAAAGTTCGATCGATCCAACTTTCATCGATCTCAGCACTTCAAGATAGATCCAGGCCATGATGTCATCTTTAGAGATCCCATAAGTTCGACCGATCCAATATCATTCACTGATCGATTGAACTTTCTTGTCCTTATCCATATGCCAGATCTTATCCAGTTGTACCACCCTACCAACCACTTTTGTCCTTTTCCGAAAAATATCTTCAAAATAGCTAAGATTTGTTTTTATCCAAAAAGGCGCCGCCATTGAGGATCGATCTAACTTCAATTCGATAGATCTCAGCCGTGTTCGATCGATCTCACCTCAAGTTCGATCGATCGAACCTCCCAAATCCCGAGAAAAATCCAAATTCCAGCTCATGAAAAGTTGTCTCATATCCAATCATTAGAGGATTATTGGTGTACGAGCCCAGCTCATTTGGGGTGATTTTTGACCTACCCATACAAGGAATATGAGCCACTTTTTGAGCATATACTTTAGAGACTTTCGACACATACTCTTAGAGGAAAAATACTTAGTGAAGAAGCAAAAGGGAGAAGGAGGCTAGAAACACCATTGGAGACTCTTCATCAACCAAGGAGCAGATTTCTTCCATGGAGCTTGCCCTTGAGGGTTGGAGGACATCATCCATGAGTGGCTAGACATCCTCTTGGGACTAGAGTTAGCCCTAAGCATGTTTTCTACTTCTTGATTTATGTATTTTTGAGGGGATTTGTATGGTGATTCATGTCTTGACACTTTTATATATATAGATCTTGTTTATTCAATGCTTTATGTGGTTTAATGCTTCCAATTGAACATTTCATTCTATCCATATGTCTATGTATGCTAGAATAGATGTTCATATGTTTGTCTCTATTTCTTGTGTTATTGATACATGTTTATGTGTATTGATGTTATAGATCTAGAGATTGTTAAGACATAGTACTTAATGACTTGTTCTTGTGGTTTATTTGACGGTTCATACTCATTTTTTGATGGATTGTACCTTTCCCTTAGTTTAATTAGTTTAATTTCATGTCATTAGCTTAGTTGTAGTGTAGTTGTTAAATGGGAAGACAATCCATGCTTGTTGTTGATGTTCCATACTTATGAAAGCAAGTAACATATATCTCTAACCTTGTGATGTATTTGGATTGTGAGCTTAAAGAAAGGATTAATGGCTTAATTTGATATGTTGTGCTATCCACCATGTTGTTTAGACAATATATGTTTAATTTGTCATCCATGCTTGTTGAGACAACCACACACACACTCTTTGTTACAATAAATGTTTTTCCCCTCATTAATCATTCATTAAAGGTGTAGAAAAGTATGCGTAGTGGTGATCTCTAAATCCCAAGATCGTTCTCTCTTTTATTCTCCTAATTGCATTATTGTTTACTTTAGTTTAATTTGTATCTAGTGTAATCCAACCAACCAACCACTATTTTGATCACTCGACCTACTAACCCTAATTTTGATTCCTCAACCTAGTACGACCCTCAATCCCTTGGGATGATCCCTACTTGCCCTAGCTATATTTTTAGTAAAAGGTAGTAGTGGCAATTTCTAAATGTAAAACTTGGCCACATTGCATAAACTTTGGGTTTGAATTGACAGCACGAAACCACCAAGTTTTTGGCGCCGTTGCTGGGGATTGATTGATTGGCAACGTCGTATTTGTGGAATCAATTAGGAATTAGTACTCTTTTGATCATGTCTTTACTTTTTTTTCAATTTTGTTACTTATTGTGTTTGTTCTTGTTTGACAAGGAGCATTGGGCTAAGAAGGTGAGCAAAGGAATATTCCAAGCAAAAGAGCTAAGCAAGCAAAGAAAAAAAAAGAGAGGCTAAAATCATAAAAAAAATTGCTAAGCTAAAAGCTAAAAGTTTGGAGTTGAAGTGCTAAAGAACCTTTGTGAGCTTTTTCTTACTCAAACCCTTAGTTAAATCGTCGGCCCGCGTGGAGGCTTGTAATTCAATTCTTAGATAAATCGTGAGCCTACGTGGAGGCAATTTACTTTTCTTACATATTATTAAAGCATGGGAGTATGAGAACATTGTATGCAGAGGAAGGTTGTTGATTGTTAATTTCTTATGAAGGTGAAATGTTTATCGTTATTGCTTGTTGTGTTGCATGGTTGTAGATCATTGAGACCCACTCTTGTCCCTTTAAATTTTCATCTTGAATCCATTGTTCGAAACCCTAGGGGAAGAGGGAGTTCTAGTCAATCCATTTCATCAATGGAAGGACACAATGAGAACCGTGTGGAGGACCTTGGTCACATAGACCAATAAGGTATCCTCCACCCCAATGTGTGTCATGATAACATGCAAGTTCCATTAGGCATGCCAAGGCCATTCGTTCATCCACCACAACAATAAGGCCAAGTTCCATTGGAAATGCCAAGGCCAATCTATGCTCCACCACCTGCCATCATTCAAGGCAATCAAGGTGCCCATGTTTCACCTCTAATTACTAATCCTCCCCTTGCTTTAAGAGATCACTATGTGCCTAATAAATATACACCGCCCTCAAACATAACCGGCATCAACTGAGAAAACCCCTTAATAATCTTGAGATGCTTCTGAGCTGGCGTCTCCTCAACTTGAGCTGTAGGTTATGGTGCCGACTGCGACTGAGTAGCAATCATTGCCCTCACGGCATTTTGCAATAAACGATTCAACTCCAGTGCCACAGAACCTTCACCCACTTCTACAGGTGCTTCAACATTATCCCTCCTTGTGGGGACAACTCTCGGGGGAATCAAGTCCTTAAGAAGTGTGTCCTCATCATTTAGCTCCTCCGGATTGGAGCTGGAGCTCTCACCAACATCACCCCTAGTCGGCCTGGAGCCAACTTCCCTTTGTTCCTCACGCCGTGACATCGTGCTACAAAATGAGAAAATAGTTCAATGACATTACACTAAAGTCCACTATAGACGACTCAACGTGAAATGATGTCATAATGACATTTAGCATGCAAAACCATGCAAGAAACATTTTACCATAGACATTTAAGCACGTAAGCACATAAGCAGTTAAGCATACTTGCTCAAGTAATAAACGAGTAGCAAATAGTCAAATACACAATGAAATCAACATCCCACGCAATCCTATGTAGGCCTCTACCCGTCGTCCTAATGGTTTTCAAACCATGGGCTCTAATACCAAATTTGTAACGACCCAAGCTGATGCCAAAATTTTAAAAAAAATCGGCATAACCTCCCCTAAAAATGGTCCTTCAACAACCTGTCCCAATACACAAAACACATAATATACTCCAGCATCCCATTCATCCGTTCATTATACCTCAACATAGTTCCTCTCATGGTGGAACATCCACACACCAATTAATCTAAATTATCATAATTACAGTCCCAAAATACATGGTTAAGATTTAAAGTTCCTGTCTTACAACGTTACATGATACAATTGCATGGAAATATATACCATAATTCCATTAGTTTCATTTACATCAAACAAAAGATAAGTTCGTTCTTAAGTTACAAGGCCATGAATACTAACTTAGTTACATTTCCACAACTATGAATATACATAGAATGGTCAAAATACAAAATAGCGAACAACCTTCTAACAACTTTCAAACTTGAGGTGGATTGTCGTCCACCGGTTCATTTCCAAGACCTGAAAAAATAATATAAATAGTAGGGTAAGCATAAAGCTCAGCAGGTGACACTTAAGACACACATCTTGTGTCTTTGTGAATCTAAACAAAGCATAGGCCAATGGGAAATGGGGATCATATAATGTCGGGAAATAATACAGCATAACGATTTAATCTCAAGTATATCCAATGCAATGCAATGAGATGCAATGTATGCTAGTGTCGCTCCCCATTTTCATAATCCAAAGCATTGTTTCCAAACTGTTAATACAGCCCACCCTTTGGTAGCCCCGCCATGACACGAGAGGAGGATTAGCTAGTGTCCCTGACCCTTGGTAACCCCGCGGCGTCATTATGGGGCCCAGCTAGCTCAACCACGCTAGGGCGACTCCCTAGTCCCCTCTAGGCTATATTAACACTCCGTCCCTTTGGTACCCCTGCGGCGACCGGTTTTTTTCAAAATCGTTTCATCAAATTATTTTTCCCAAAATCTCATTTTTCATTTCAAACTCATTCTTCACGTTTCATGCCCAATGTAAGTGCATGAGTGCATCAATACCATGAATTTAATCATCATTTCACATTAAACTCTATTTAAGTAAGCAAGACATAATTTCGCAAGAATTTCTCAAAGGATTTTAACATGCTCTTGTACAACAATGCATCTAGCACAACGAACATATATAAATCATCACATAAGCAAGAATTTCCACATAAAACATTTAAAACAAGTTCTCACATAACCACATACACATGCTATAATTTCTTTAAACTACAACTAGCATAAGTAAGCATGTCTAGCATCAAATTAGAAGATGTAATTCACATAGGAGCAAGAAACTTGTGGATTAAGAGCCCCTACCTCAAATTTGTACAAAACCTTTAAAATGGGTCTTGAATTTCAAACTCCAAGGAGGGCACCAAATCTGGAATTGTTCGTATGGATGCGTAGAGCTCGTAGTGGGCTTCGTTTTGCCTCAAATGGCACCTTAATCCGATAAGAGATGAGGGATTAATCAAGACTTGAATTTGTAAACTAAAAAAAAAAAAAAACAAAGCAATCCCAAAACTAAAAGACAACACATAAACCAATGTTATTCGCACCCACATGCTTATGACAGGACAACCCCTCAAAAGAAAAGTGACCACACGGCCACATGACAAGTCAAAGGTCACATACAGAACCCAAGGTCAGACAAAGAAACGAAAAGCAACAACCGTAAGCATTCCTCCCGATGAACCATCATACTGATCTAAAAACAACCACCAGAAGAATTACAAGATAACCACATATCAAATCAGGGTACAGAACAAAAACAATGTGGCAGTACAAATAGCGACCAGAACCCGCCCACAACGTACTTAAATGTGTGGTAGCAGTGACAGTACTTAGCGCCCGCCCACACTTACTCGTCAGTAAGGTAGCATTGACGGCAACTAGCACTCACCCACAACACATAACTTGTACGGTAGCATGACAGTATAAGGCACTATTCATAACCTGCCCCACTAGGTCTACCCATGAAACCTCTCAATACAAGTGACATCAATGTCGTGAATCATCATTACCAAAAGCAATCCGGTAACTCGGCATTCCGTAAGAGTTGAGACATGGTCTAAAGACGTCGACATCCCGGCCACTCTCAAAACCTTAACGACTATGCTATAGGTACCTTCTAGCTTAAGGTCTCAATCCTCAATACAACAAAACCAACAACTCCAACGTCTCAAAACACTCCTATTAACATCAATCAAGAATCCAAAGCCTGACAGACAAATGAACACCACCAGGAATCAAAACGAACCTCACTACAAGACATTTAATTGAAAGTCCCATATATCTCCCTGAAACAGATCAATTACAAAACCACACCGGAATCAAACATCAGATCAAAATCCTTATCACGGATAACTAAATCCTCGAAAAACAAGTCCACCACGTGGCACACACATCAAAATCCTGACAAAAAAGGACACAAAACAAGTCTTTCAAAACCGTACTTGGCATCACCAAGCTAAATCAAAATTCCTTAATTTCAGTCCATTAACAATCACTGGAACTACGATTCCTTAAAACTATGCCTAGCCATAACTAGGACGAGAAAACTCCATAAACAAGCCATATCCAACAGCAATCCCCCAAAACTTCTCCTAAGAGTCAACCACATCCAGGTCTCCAAAAACCAAAGCAAGTCTTTAAAAGACATCCTCAAAAGAGCATCAAGCTCACTTTACGAATCAAACAAATCCTCAATGATATGGACACAAGTCCCCATAAAATGATCTTACACAAATCAACTAACTCTGAGCACTATAACTCCGTTAACAACCACGATAAAAACTCCCCAAGGGAAGACACGAAGGAAAGGAACCACCAGTCCTAAGAAGGAAAACACCACGACTCTACCTCTGAAACAAAAGACAACATGGTCTAAGACTTCGCCCCCTACATGGGAGTAAGTCGACCCAAAATCCACCAAATCCTCACCAAGGACTCAAGACAACAACGACGATCCTCACGGACTAACCAACCTCAAAACCATGCACAAGGCGACGAAGAAAAGAGACTCACTCCTTGTGAAGTCCTAAACACGAACCAAGAAAAAGAGGAGAAACCCTATTCTCCCACAAGTGGCAACACATCGAATACAAAAATGGAGCATTTTTCCCACCTTAGGAAAGTAGACAGCTCGAGACAAAACAAATGTGAAAACTCCTCTATAAGGAATCTCACAATGAAACCATTACAAAAATCGGCAAACAAACTACACGCAACCGAGGGAAACAAATAGGAAAACCAAACATAGAAGTCATGCATATAACAAGGAAGACAACTACCAAATAAGTAAATCTACTCACATAGATAAAGTTAAGAGTACATGTGACACGTCTCCACGTAAACACAAAAGCATGTCACTAAAGCACAGCAACAACACGACATCTCTAAGCATATAAATAAGGCATGCTAATGTCACACAACAAGAAAACAAATATGGATAGACATCCACCTACTCATGCATCACAATAACATAAATCATTCTACTAACATGGTAGTAAACGAAACTGCAGAAGATAACATGATGCAACAATGAACCCTATGGACATCATGTCCTAGATTGTCTAGGTAAAAAGAAAACAAGTCCTAGCTATAATCTGACTCCAAAAACTAATGTGACAACAACCTGTCTCAAAACAAATATGAGCCCTCACCATAATGGTAAGACTTCTACAATCCATTTTTGAATCTAAAGGTGACACTACGAGTGACACTAACAATGCAATGCTCTCACCAACCCGAAACATCGATCAATCGACTCGACCACAAAAGCGTTATCATGCAAGGAGAAGTCAAACGAAATGGCTACTCTAGCCATACCAACAACAACCAAATCAATCACTATGACTGATCCCCAAAACAACCATCATCATCATCGATCAAAGGGATTATGCCTATAAGGACAAAACTAATGTTGATTCCATCCAAACTGCGCTCGTAGCTAGCCAGTACGGTAGCATGACAGTGCCATGCACCCTTCCACAAATGTACCCACCCACAAAAATTACAATCTTAGAGGAACCTTCCAAAACAACCAAGGATCCTAAGAGGTCCATAACTTTATCATAGCCAAAAACCAATAAATCCGGCCCTACGGCTGCGCTCAATGACTCAACTCATAAGAGCCTAAACAAAAGGTGTCTCTCCACCTACCTCAAAACCGATGCTAGATTAACAACGATCTAAACTATAATGAAACTGTGACTACAATCACCATCAATCTCAACTCGTGCCTCAATGACTAATCCCGTGTCATGCCAAATAAGCAAAACAGTTATGCATATACAAATCTAACTTAGCATACATCATATGTCATGCTCTTTATAATGGAATACAATCATACTAAACAAACGGCATACCACATGTAGCACGTAAGCACATAAACATGTTATCAAACCAAAACATGTTATCATAAAGCATATAAACACGTAAAATAAATCAACAAAAATGTGATATGCACCCAAAACCCATCGTCCAAGGTATTCAAACTTAGGAGCTCTGATACCACTTGTGACGACCCTGGTTCTTCAAGCCAGTACCTCCTGTGATAAACCAGAGATTGACCCGATAGCAGATCTAGATACAGAAGCAAGAAACAAGACAACGGTCTCCCAAGGCACAACATGCCTCTAAGACACTTTGATAACCTTCCATGAAGTCTGGAACTCAATGAGCACTAACGCGAAAACAAAAGATCGAAAAAGTAACAATTTAGCCCCCAAGGGCAAAATAGTCATTTTAAAAAATATAAATTTGGGTGCCACCGAGCACACTGGTGGAAAGACAACGAAAAACTAATCAAGATGGACTCAAGAATCACATGATTCGAAGTCCAGACGAAAGAGAAACAGCATGACAAAGAAAAACGAGCCCTTAAGGCTAAAAGGGTAAACTGATAATTATCTAAAAAGATCCTGGTACAACCAAGCACATCGTTGGAAAGACAACAAAAAATTAATCAAGTTCAAAAAAAAGTTCACTCGATTTGGAGTCTAGATGAAGGAGAATGAGCGAAAACAAAAGTCGACGTCACGACGTCGAGACGAGCACCCCAACAAGCATTATGACATGCTGGGGGAAGAAAAGTCTCAGCCAGAATAGAGAGCTGAAACGAGGTCCGAAATGAATTTTTCTAGAAAATAAGAAGAAGAAACCCCCCCTCCCCCCTCGCCCCACCAAAATCAAGTTTTCTACCCAACAACACGGATGAAAACACAAAAAACTTACTGTGAAATACCCAAATTGGCCCTAGATCAGAAGAGGTCAAGAGGCAAAAAGCTGCTAGAGGATCTGTCCGCAACTGAGAGCAAAAACGGGCCATTAAACGAATTTTTCTGGAAAAACACGAAGAAACCACCCCCCCCCCCCCCCCCAAAAAAAAAAAATCAAGTTTTCTACCCAACAGCGCGAACGAAAACAAAGAAAATGCACTGTAAAATGCCCAAAATACCCCCAAGAAAATCAGGTCAAGAAGTTTAAAATCTTTCCGAGCTGCTGCCAAAGGAAAGGAAATGAGGCTTCGGGAGGTTTTTAAATTGTTTAAATTGAAAATGCAATCTTAAAATACACCCACAAGACCCCCGGAAGTTTCGGATCGGTCGACGCATTTTTCAAAAAAAGTCGATGAATAGTACCAAGAACTAAAATCTCAAGTTTTTTTTTTTTTAAATCCGAAACTTCCGGGGGTCTTGTGGGTGTATTTTAAGATTGCATTTTCAATTTAAACAATTTAAAAACCTCCCGAAGCCCCATATCTGTAAACCTTAGAATTAATGGCCCTTGGCCTCATGTCATACATACAACTTAGGTACATATTACATATTTGGAATCAAGGATACAAGTTTTAACATATAAAGCTACAAAATGACATTTTATGCTAACATTTGCATGAAATGGAAACTTAAAAGCTACAAATCATCTAAGGAATGATGAGCATCGCGAACCAAGCCTTCGTACCTGAAACAAATCCCGGTAACTTCGGGGTGAGTAACATAAAGCTACTCGTAGGAAATGAGCATGCATCGACCTAGCATTTTAAAAAATTATCACCTTAAGGTGAAACATGTTAAGGGGCTCATGCCACCTAACGTCTATGTCAAAATGAGACTCAGGGAGCATCCTAAGCTATCTTAGATCATTTCTAACATAAATCACATCATTCATGCAATTTAACCATATAGAAGCATACTATACAACACGACAAGATATAGGTTCTCAACAGTATCAATTTGTAATCTAAGATACGAAAACAATTAAAGTGGGTCATATCACCTAGCATCTATGTTCCAAATGAGTCAAAGGAATCATCCTAAGCTACATTAGAACAATAAAACACAAGTCACGATATCGATGCAATTTAACCAACATTGGAACTTCCAATACCACACATAAAGCATGATTTCTCAAGTTAGCATCTTGAAACTCAAAATGGAAAATCAAATAAGGAACAACAAGTTACGATATCATCTAGTTATCAACTTGAAATGAAATGCGAAATCAAACCAGGTAGATACTTGGACGTCACGCCAGATCAGATCGACACCATAGTTACTTTAGGGTTACTAGCTCACGGGTAACCTTCCTATGTGCGCACTAGACTTGTAGAAGGACAATCTCCCGTACTAGAACCATGTCCTAGCCTTAGTCAAACAACGACATCCCCAAGTTTTCAAAATCAACAAGTTGTGCAAAAACGTATATATCAACATGTATATATTAGATAATCAACTATCTACCACGCACAACCAAAATTGGAAACACATACAATACATGTTCTAAGTCCATAACTACTATAGCATGAAAGATGTTAAATACAAAATGTGCAACTCATTACACAAGACAATGATATATTCAATAAGGAAAACATATTCTCATGAGTATAAATATAACAACTATGTTATCCAATGCCTAAAATGTGACCAAGTGAATATACAACAAGTCCAAGTCCATGATTTAAACATAGAAACAACTTCCAAAACACAATTAAATCTATGGAGCAATTAGATAGAATTTAATTAATTAAAAATACTTAAATTCTCTAGATTCCAAATTAATTCCAAATAACCTCAAATTTATATATGTTGAAGGACATATAATGGTCATCACATATATAACATCAAATAACTAATTAAGTGATTAAAACACTTAAAAATAAAATTAATTAAGCTAATTAATTAATTTTCTCTAGATTTTTAAACAACTCCAAATGCTCTCAAATTAACCCATGTTCAAGAACTCGCCAAGGCCTACTTTAATATCACATTACAAGTTTATTTTATGCTTGATATAACTATGTGAATTAAACTTTCACAAAAGATAAATATTAAATAAAAATTGCAATTCTTATTCAAATAATTCAAATTTAATATATATCAACCACCATACCAAGGCCTAAATTTCTAGCATACCACAATTTAATTCTAAATTGAATATCATTATAAGAATTAAATCTTACACAAAGAAAATAATTAAATTAAATTTTAGATTATGAACATAAGCATGCATACAAGTTGTATATGCATCATTAGCATGCAAGACAACAAAATATGAAACTATAACACCCCCTACCTCCATTTGAAATGAAAATCTCAAATCCCCACTGAAAGAAAAATGCTCTGAATCCGACGAAACTCCTAGGTTATGTCGGGGACAACATGGTGAACATTAAACTCCAAAGAGGACATACCAAAATCCAAACCTGACCTCAAATCCGAACTCAAAAAATGGCCAAAAACGGATTCTAATAAGGGGGAAAGATGCACGTAGTCATGATAAGCATAAAACACGAAGGCACTATGACTTTTTAACAAAGTGAAGGAGGTTTAATTGAGAAAAGAAGGGTGGCAGCCCCACTTAGGCTGCCATGGTAGTTTCTAGTCGTGCATGAAGAGAGGGGAAGATCACTTTTTAATTTTAACCCCCTATTTATAGGAAAACTCTAAAAGTGCCCCGAAAGGGTCCCACCGGGTCCGGAAAAGTGAAATTTGAGCAGACGCGCTTAAACGGCAAATCTCCGTGAACAAAAAAGAACCAAAATGAGAAAATATGAACAAGGCATCGAAAACTGAGTCCCGAGCAGAGAGATATGCCCCAAACAAGTTCGGCGACAACCAGGGTCAAAAACCCTAAAACTAGGGGAAAATGACCAGAAGACAATTCTAAGAGTACACGACTCGATGAAAAGTGAAAATTAATCCCATACGAGGATTCAGGCTCAAAACGAGACATTTTTGCAATAATTTTCATTAATTGCATAATGGCTCCTCCAAAAAGTGAAAACTGCACTAATGACCCAGAATGAAAATATCTTTCAAAAATATTTTCTTAAAAGCCCCTAAAATAAAATATCTTCAAAAGATATTTACAAAAAACACCCCAAGAAAGGAAAAAGATTCTGAAAAATTATGCATCCATACCCCTATGGACACCGGGAGAAACCAGAGTATTTTACTACAAAAGTAAAGATACGTATTTCATGAAAACCACTTAGAATGAAGATACGTGAAGTCAAAAACCAACTCCGAGCATGAAAGTGAGGTTGTGCCAAAAAGTAACAAACGGGGAAAAGACAAAATAAGGAAAAGGATGAAAAATGAATAATGTCGAAAAATAAATAATGTGGAAATGACTCGATCCTTAAAGGAAGTTGTCAATCCAAATGAAAGAGTCTCAGAAACCATTTCCGAGTACTCGAGACGATACTAAGTGATGAAAAACCAAACACAGAATAGAAAAGACAATGGAAAAAATTTATCCGCAAAATTTGAGGAAAAAGGAAAGAAAAAAAATGACCGGGTCATTACAACTAGACGCCTCCTAGGCGTCCGGGCTTTTTGCAAACCTTTCATCAAAATTTTCCCAATACCTTTCTTTTTTTTTTTTTCTTTTTTTCTTTTTTTTCATTCAAATCAATTTTTCACAATTCATGCCCAATGATATGCATGGATGTCTTATGCTTCCCAATGCTATGTCAATAAGGGACTTCACGACTCATAAAATCAACATGCTTCCATACATCAAAGTTCAACAAGTTGCCTATAATAGACATGGAAATTTTCACATAAGCATGTTTTCTCCCATAAGTCATCTATTACACAAAAACATATAATTCCTATACAACACTTAATTCATTTTAGGGAGAATTAATACAAATATGACATGCTAAATCAAAAATTATGAAGAATTAAACTCATTAAGGCCTAAGAAGTCATGGATTAGGAACCCCTACCTCAAATTGATGAAAAGCCCCAATTCTACACTCCAAACCCTAGAAATTCAAAATCCCCAAAGGTGGCCAAACGGAAATTGGCTCTGATCAAATTGTAGATCTCGTCGTACTCTTCAACATGCCACAAACGGCATCAAAAATCTCTCAAAAAATGAAAGAAAAATCATGATTTGAAGTTTGTGTAAAAAAGAAAGGAAAAAAAAAACAAAAAAAAAGGAGAATTGAGGGAGAGAGAGGTTCTTACGTAGAGTGAGAAAGAGAAATGAAAAGTGAGGCCAAAAATTAGCCTCTTAGCCTTTTTCTAAAAAAAATGTGTGGGTCCCACTTTTTAAAATATCTTTTCCTTTTTATTTCTACCACAATAATACATATACATATATACACTAACTATAATAAATCCCAACCACATAAAACATAAGTTAAAATAAATGTGATGCAAATGAAGCTAACCATAACCTCCGTACAGGACAAATTCGGTAACGGGTCCCACACGGAACCGTCCGGCCCGAAAAAACGGAAAATGTAAAAATGACAAACCTTGTATTTCAAAGGGTCCCAAACTCAATGAAATGCCCCAACTAACTCTCGGACACAACCAGCACACTCCACGGTGTCCGGTACGCAAAACGACAAAAGATGAAAATGCCCTTGCAGAAACAGAAAATTCTAAAAAATGAAAAATGGTAAAAAACTGAAAACATGACAATCTACCCTCCTTGAAGAGATTTCGTCCTCGAAATCTACCCTCCTTATGAAGAAGGCTCACAGCCACACCCTTTCCGAAAACACCTCACAAAAACCTCAAAACCATGAACTCACCAACATTATTGCCTTTGACACTGGACATCACCAGGCAATCACACACCACTGCCACTAAAACCCAATACAGGTACTCATCTCTCACCTCATCATAATATAAGACCAACTAGACTCTACGCCTGACTCAAAACGGACATCAGTCTACTTCACACGGCCACGAAAGGCTCCAAAGCCTAAAAGGAAAACGGTCACAAAACCCCGGAACGTAACAACATCCAACCTCCACTCATCCTTCAAAGGACACACTAAACCCCAAACAAGGAATTTTGTCCATCCCTCAATCAATCTCAACTCTAATATACCCATCCCTGACAGATCAAACACTTGCTATCTAGCACATAGCTATACCACCACATAACCGTACCAACGACTACTAATCACACTTATACGACAATTATTACACTTAACAACTTCAAAATGATCAAAAAATGAGTCTCCCAATGACTGCACAAATGTTAGTCACCAAATCATGAAAGCGTACTATCCTGAACCCCAAGACACAAATCCTCGAAACAAAATCTTTAATAATCAAATGGATTGGACACTGGGTCCCACCTAACACACCTTGTCACCTGAGACAATTTCCTGAATCCACATCACCACACTGACACATGTCGAATACCATAGTCTCACCATTCGTGACAACTCAAAACAATCATTGACCTTTGACTTGATATCGTGCTAAAGAGGGATTAATTCAAGAGAAATGGTTCGCCAGGCCATCCTCATCCTCGATCCAGTCGCAACACTGACGTCGTTCTTATCCTCAGGTCCACACCTCAAATACAGTCTCACATAGTCCACAAAACAACAATGAGATTCACTCATTATCCATCCATCACTATACGTAACCTCAACAACTATACAGTCATATACTTATTCTCAGAATCTCAATTATACCTCAATCATCGACTAGCATCAAAGCTTTCTAATCTTCTCATAATACCCATACCAGGTAAACAACTCCATAACATCATTCGATTCAATTCCAACCTCGTCAAAACACACAATACAACCGTCTTATGCCTGAAACCTCAAAACCAAAATCAATCATTCCTATTATTCCTCAATAAAATCACACATTCACTCTCTAGCTGCATAACACTCAACAATACCAACACTTGTCCTTAAGACACTATTCAAATCAAACATCAATAAAAACACCCGAGCACATGACTCATACCACATCACCTAATTATCCTCAATCTGTCGTTCATGACATATCCCTAGCCATCACCAATAATACCAAACATCAGAAACATAACCCCTATTCTGCAACTCGTCCCTTACATACCACTAGTCAAGACCACTCTTAGAACAAGCTCAACAAAAACCCGATGACTTTATCTCCCTCCATGGGAGTGAGTCGACCAAATCACTCAAACCTTTACCGATGGACTCAAACAACACAACAAACCACGCACAGGTCCGTCCACCCATGGACGCGTACAACTCCTAATAGAGAACAAAGCTCACGATAACGATGCCCTAGCCAGGACTAGAATAAATGAAAAGGGTAACAAACCCCGCTTTTATAAGAGACTGACGACTCGCACCTAAATGCACACGACACCCTGTCACATGTTACACACCAATCGTCCAACCTTAAACACCCAATCTTACCTGAGATGAACTAGACTCCTTACACACCAGGAGAAGAACTAACCAGATACCCCTACGGAACCATGAACTTAAATCTAAGCGATCCCACCACTAACGGACCGTCAAACACTACCAATACTAGAACTTCGCATACGCTACTCCACAACACCCACGCTAACAAAAACCAACTAGATAAAAGCACCAATTGCTTAAAGCGTACAAACACTAAGAACGATCACAGTATATTAGGCACCGCGTCCCATTCTACCTAGAATCAGTCACTCCCAAATGATAACCTCTAAACCATAAAAGACATTTTACCACCAACTCAATCTCTTCCTCCCCAGACGATACTGCCTCGATCCCCGTGCACACAAGACTCGTGACCTCATCCACAACAACCCACTGACTCATCAAAAGAAAAAGGTGCCTAACCGGCTACATTGTCCCACTGACTCTAATGACTAAACCGTCCATAATCACCTCAACTAACGCACAATCCCATCACCTATCTGATAACACATAACAAACAACTCGTAAACTTTAATCTACCCTTGGATCATATCTTAAACCATTCTGCTGATCAGTACTAAACACCACACCATAACACCATAACATCTCTACTGCCACTCATTCCAACAACAGTTCAAACCTATCATCCCACCGGACCATCAAACCACTACTAAGGGATTCTTCCTTACACATCCTTAAAATAATACCACCATATAAACATTACTCTCGATACTTTCCCACAATGACCAATATTCATTACTAAAAGAGTCTCCACACCGTATTGCCATGCTAGCAAATCCTCAAAACAAAAATGGGCATAAAACCTAGAATGCTCAATACCCAACTATCACCTCAATACCATCAACGATGCGATCAATCACCAACACTTAGTCGGTCACTCCGATCATTCTCCTCAAAACAACCTGGTGTGTCTCGAGGCGTCAACCCAAAACCCACGGTTTGTGATACCAAAAGATAATGGTGTAGAGCTGTGAAGAATGTGGCCAAGTTTTACATTTAAAAATTGCCACTACTACCTTTCACTAAAAATATAGTTAGGGCAAGTAGGGATTGTCCCAAGGGATTGGTGGGTCGTAAAAGGTTGTGGAATCAAGATTAGGGTTAGTAGGTCGAGTGATCAAAAGATTGGTTGGTGGTTGAATTACACTAAGATGCAATTTAAACTAAAGTAGGTAATTAAATGTGAATGAGAGAAAATAAGAAAGAGATCTTGAGATTTAGAGATCACCACTAAGTATAACTTTTCTACACCCTTAATGAATGATTAATGAGGGGGAAAACATGTATTGCAATAAAGTGTGTGTGTGTGGTTGTTTCAACAAGCATGGATAGCAAATTAAGCATACATTGTCTAAGCAACATGGTGGATAGCACAACATATCAAATTAAGCCATTAATCGTTTCTTTAAGCTCACAACCAAACATATCACAAGGTTAGAGATATATGTTACTTACTTTCATAAGTATGGAACATCAAACAACAAGCATGGATTGTCCTCTCATTTAACATCTAAACTACAACTACACTATATTTAAGCTAATGACATGAAATTAAACTAATTAAACTAAGGGAGAGGTACAATCCATCAAGAAATGAGTATGAACCATCAAATAAACCACAAGAACATTCCATTAAGCACTATGTCTTGACAATCTCTAGATCTATAGCATTAATACACATAAACATGCATCAATAACACAAGAAATAGAGACAAACACATGAATATCTATTCTAACATACATAGACATATGGATAGAATGAAATGATCAATTGGAAGCATTAAACCACATAAATCAATGAATAAACAAGATCTATATATATATAAGTGTCAAAACATGTATCACAATACAAATCCCCTCAAAAATACATAAATCAAGATGTAGAAAGCATGTTTAGGGCTAACTCTAGTCCTAAGAGGATGTCTAGCCACTAATGGATGGTGTCCTCCAACCCTCAAGGGCTAACTCCATGGTAGAGATTGCTCATCTTCTTGGTTGATAGAAGAACTCCAAGCTTGTGTCTCTAGCCTCTTCCTTTATTTTCTACTTCACTAAGAATATCAATATTGTACCTCTCAAGTATATCAAAAGTCTCTCTCAAAAAGTGGCTCATATTCCTTATATAGGTAGGTCAAATATCACCCCAAATGAGCTGGGCTCGTACACCAATATTCGTCCAATGATTGGATATGAGACAACTTTTAATGAGCTGGAATTTGGATTTTCTCGGGATTTGGGAAGTTCAATCGATCGAACTTATGGTGAGATCTATCGAATTAAAGTTGGATCGATCCTCTATGACGGCGCCTTTTTGGATAAAAACAAATCTAAAATTCCTTTCACTCTACTTTGCTCCTTTCTTTGATTCATCCTAGAATTGCTTCATTTCTGCTCTTATTTCGCCGAGTTAGCTTATTTTAGGGATGGAAATAACATAAAATCAATACAAAGCGGGAAAATAAGATAGATAAATGTTCTAGAATACCTAAGCTTAAGAGGTTTAAATGGGCACTTTTTAGCTCTCATCACACACCCAAACTTAAATATTGCTAGTCCGTAGCAATGAACTAGAAAGTAAAGGAATGAAATGAACAACTATATAACTATGAACTAGAAAACAATAAATGGATAATGCCACTTTCGTAGGGAACACGATTACATTTAGCATATGCAACAAGCCTTTTAAACCCCTAGGTTACCCTAGTGGACGAGTGAAGTCTTGTGAGGGTTTCCAGAAATGATACCCACAAACATTAAGCTTATTCTTTCAAAACAGGCACCAGTATTGTGAACAAGCATTGGGAGAAAACTACCTCAATTATGCAAATTTTCAAACATTTCCAAGCAATCTCCTAAAATCTCAACATCAAGAAAACAAGTATGGTCCTCCACACATCAAGAAAATGATCATGAAAATCAAAACAACTCTAGAATCCTTTTTGAGTGGACTGGCATCAAGTGTGTTGTTATCTAAGCCAACTAAAGAATTAATCACATCTTTACCCTCAAACTAGCACACAAATCTAGTACCGATCATCAAGACAAAAAGTGGACCTTTTATTAAATTTTTATTGTTCTAGGTGCGCTTATTTTTTTCACTCGATTTTTTTTTTTTTATTTATTATTATTTTTTTTATATAGGATCAAAGATGGAAACATAGTGCAATGTGTTGATCTATTAAGCTTTCTAGCGATCCATGAGGTCGAACGTTAGGTCAATGACTCCCAAACCGGACGGCTTTAGGGCATAAGGCGTTTAAACACCCCTAAGGACTTACAAGCTCAAATTAACTAGGCTACAAATCAAAACAACCTCCATCTAATCATTTCCTGTAATACCCCTAATTTTAAAAGGATAGTCTCAGTATTTTTATTATTGTTGTCTTGCATTTTGTGTGCCTATTTGTTTATTTGATTAAGTGTTTAATTGTTTTACTTCTTTAATTGATTTAATTGTGATTTAGTTGTTTAATTATGGAAGTTAAATTTCATTAATTGATGAATTATTTTATTTAAGTGAATTGTTTTAATTTAATGGAATTGTTTATTTAATTAACTTATTTGAATTAACTATCTTAATTTAATTATTTGTCTATTTTATATGCTAAGGTGAATATTTAATTATTTATTTTATTTATTGTTTTAAGTTAGGGTTTTACTCTTTTGTATCATGTTTTGGTTTTGGGCCGGATAGGATTTAATTAGGTTTACAGTCTAGGGTTTTAATTAGACTTAGGATTTGGAATTGCCTATAAATATATATATTATACGTCTACTTAGGGTTTGAGAACCCTATTCACGGCACAGTAGAGGCAAGAGACGTAACAGTGAGTTACAAGGGAAACAGAGCAAGTTAGTGAGGTTTCTGACTAAGGCTTCAAGGTCAGACCTAGGAGAAGGGAAGAGTAGAAGTAATAGGAGGCTAGATAGTATTTCAATGTTGCCGGAAACGTGGACACGACGTCGGGATTTCATAACTAAAATCACAAGCAAGTTCTTTTCTTCCTCCTTCCTATTGGCTTATGTTCTGTGCACCTAGATAGTCTCTAGGAGATTAATTGGACATTAATTGAACTATACATGATCATTATATGTTATATTTGATTATCTATTATCGGTGAAATTTATCTGAAATCATTCTGTCGTGTATGGTTTTGAATCGTCTCTGTTTTAGCATAAAACGTCCTACTGTTTTAATTTTTTTTTTTGAATCTTACTGCAATAAACCAAGGTCTGTGTTAGTACTAGACGTAAAATAAGATCTTTAAGTTCACTGTGGAGGAAGAACAGTAAGGTTGGAATGACCGGAGATGGAGTAGATGGGCTGAAACAGAGCAAACGGAGGCTGGAAGCTCTCAGAAGAGGTGAAAGCCGGCTCCATAAAAGTGGGAGCCGGCTCCCACACTTGTAGAGCCGGCTCCAAGGACCTTAGAGCTGGCTCCAAGCTAAAAGAGCCTGCTCCCAAGAATTGGAGCAGGCTCCCTCTTCAATTTTACGTTCTGTTATTATTATTTTTTTTTTTTTTTACGAACTATTTGTTACTCTTTGGAGCATGGAAATTATTCTGATTATTCTGGGACTATACAGAGTGATTAGGAAGATGGTTTTGGGTATCATTAAGACTTTAAATTAATTAAAATTCAGTTCTAAGTACTTGGAACTAACAATATCAAATTAGTGTAATTGTGTATACTGTTAACGGATGAAAGATGGATTAATTGCTTAATTAAATTTTAGCAATATAATGGGATGCAGGATGTTTATGAAACCTATTTTAGATGCATGATAGGGTCATCTACGGATTTGCTTTGATCTATACATGCTTTGGAATGATAATTGTCGAAATATTAAACTTTTCTGCAGTTACTTGGATTACCATTGGATTTTAATTGCTAGACTGTTAATTATCATCTCTGCAATTATTTGGATATTAGTTTGGTCTGTAAATTACCATCTACAGATTTTCTTTGATCTATACATGCTCTGGGATGTTAATTGTCGAAATATTAAACCTTTTTCTGTAATTACATGGATTAGCATTGGATTTTAATTGCTAGAATATTAATTATCGTCTCTGCAATTATTTGGATATTAGTTTGGACTGAAAATTACTCAGTATGATTTATATGTTGTAATTTACATGGATATGGAGGATTGTGTGCACCGGTATGGGACGGTGGCACACTAGGGACAGCTTGGCTTCAAAACGCTAAGACCTAACCTATCGGATTAATGGAATGGATTGTAAACTGTTGAATCCTAAATTATGTATAAGTCATATCAACTGACTAAGTTGAGTGACTTCCTGGATTAGTTGATTGTGGTCAAGTCATATCAGTTGAATAAGTTGAGTGACTATCTGGACTGTGTTTTGTATGTCTTCTTAATAAATAATTGAATGACATACTCTGGATTCGGACGAACTTTAGATATATGATTATAGTACCATGAGATGAGCTTGAGTCTCAGGCTCGTTGGTTAGGGTGCGTATATGTAGTGGATGCATAGCTGGATATAGTAGGTAGGTGTACCCTGTTAAGTCTAGGTACTCATGCCCACCTTTGGGTGCGTTTTCGCATGTTGCCTTCTATTTAGGTTAAGACCCCTATTATAGTCCAGTGAATATCCCTTAGTGTGGATATATATATGTATGGACTAGATAGCTATTGTGAGGGTATCTAGGGTGTATCTGCGTATCGGGTCACTGTATGGATTGCAGTTAGATTAGAACTTGTTCGTGGGTCTGACCCACTCTTTTAATCTTTTCAGGTACAGGATAGTTCCAGCCTTAGAGCTTGATCATGCTATTCAAGGACAGTTCCTCATTCCTCAGATTACGTAGGACTTCTCTCAATGTTTTAGTTTTATTTACTTTCAATTATTTCAGTTCAGTTGGGATTTTATTTAGGGGTCCACTAGATGGATTCCCGAGTTGTACTCTTGGAGGTTTTGGAGGTTTGGATTTGGAGTTTGATTATTCAGTATTAATTGGAGGACTTTATATTCATAACTCTTTCTGCTTATTTATTTAAATCTTTTTATTCTGTATTCGCTTTAAAATACTTTAATTGTTTGATATTTCCCTCGTGTTTAGGCCTGATCAACCCGTGTCTCGGATCCGACGGTTATCACATTTCCCACTTCTCACCTTTTGAGAGAAGTCCTCACTTTTTATTACTTTTACAACTTTGTCTCTGTTTTTTTTTTTTTTGTTTAATTATTAACCTAGAGTTTGGGCCCTCCACCTTTCAGCGCGAGAAGGTCAGTGCTTAATGAGGCTAGAATCCCGGCTACTTAGTGAAAATGGGTTGTAATCCACCTTTATCAAGAATGAAAGTTTTCAATACACTACTAGCCCAATTGGGATATAACCAATTCAATAATCAACAAAGCATGTACCCCACAAATGAATGCTAGTGTGCGCCTGTGCTAATGTAGAATACTAAAGTGAATCTCAAAACAATCACAAAATCAGGATGATGTGGACCACAAGTGCAAGCAAGATATTAATCTTTCGAAAAAGTTACTCCTAAATGGCATCCACAAGGCATACAAGGAGTATTGGACTCTCAAGTCAAGCAATTTTTAAATTTTAAGCAATATAGTCCTCAAAAGATCAAAATCATAGCTAGTTATGGACCAATCATAGAAAATCCCTCAAATACACAAGTCATGCTCAAAATTTTAAATTTAAAGCAAACAGTGCAAATCACACTATTACCCCCAAACTTAAATGGCACAGTGTCCTCAATGTGCAAAGAGAACAAAAGGAAAGAGTATACCAATGCAACTATAGCAAAGAATAGCCGGAACAGAAGTATCTAAAGTAGGTGGTATAGCCCCCCAAAACTTGGGATTAACTGTGGTCCTGAAAATTTGGCACTTGGATAAAACTCATTAGATAACAAAAGGGATAATAATAGTACATTGTGGACATGCAAGTGTAAATGGGATAGCAACTGAAAATAGAGAGAGGTATAAGGGTGGTCCTGAAAATTTTGGTAGTACTCTCTCTCGCTAAAGTCTCTGGGATACACCTGATGGAGTCAATCACAAACAGATATATTAATACAAGGTATAACATCCAACATATAGCATGTATAAACAGAAATAATATACATCATAGCATAGTATCAGGGCCAATAGACTGGCCACAAAAAAAGAGTAACAGTAATAATGTATCACGGATATATAAAATGACCGGAGTAAAGGGATAGAGAGATCAGGAAGAGGAGGTAGGACGGGCAGGGCGTGCTCCGCTGATATCTTGAGATAAGTCTCGCAACGTAGCCATGACATCGGTACGGAGAGATGTAATGTCAGCTCGGATGGAGACAGCATCCTCTCGGATAAAGACCGTGTCGGCGCGGATAGATACTACAGCATCCTCCAAAGCCTGAAGTTGCTCTCCAAAGCCGGGTGTCTGTACCGGAGCCTCAGGTACCACTGTAGCGGGAGAATGATGATCATGAGCCTGCTCCTCATCATGAATGGGTGACCCAGCCAGAGAATGATGCTCTTAGTCCTTTGTAGGCTGCTCTAAGTCAATATCCATGTGCATGGTAGGCGGATCTACTGGTACATCATCCGCCGCCTGCACTGCTGCTGCTGCCGCTGCCTGCTCCATCTCCTCTTACTCTAACTCTTCAGCTGCCTCGGCAACGTCGTCCCGCAGACTCTTGATAAGAGCATTGTAGCTCTTATCCCAATCCTTCTTCTTGAATAAGCAGGCCCCAGACTCAGTATGCTCCCGTGGCTGGAAGGGATAGTGCTGGTCTCTCAGAATCTGTATGATGAGATGGCCGAATGGGAGATACTTAGCCCTTTTGGGCTTGGCCTTGCTGATATGGTCAACATACAGCTTCATCATAACGCTCCAGATGAGCGCAGGAATGGATAGCCAGTGCCTGTATAGAAGGCGTATAGAGCTATAAGATAGTCGTCGCGCCTCTGTGTCTTGTGGCTAGCCCTAAAAATATTTCAATATAGCACCGAATCGAAAAACCACAGGTCGTCTGGCAGATAAGTCCAGGTGGCGAAGGTCTCGCCACCGGCATAGTGACTTGTGAGTAAAACGGCCATGTCTGCATATGTGGGCCTCCAAAGAGTAGGATAGGTATCCTGGAGATCGGGAGGGCAGACGTGTGGACAATGGCAGGATCTGGAAAGAGTGTCCACCGTGATACTGATAGGGTGGCCATCGATGGTAGTCCGCAACTCCGCCAGGTTGCTCGGGACAGGTTAGAGGTTCTGGAAGAACATCCGGACTAACCTTGAGTATACTGGGTATGTGACAGGGGCTAGTATGGCTGAGATGCCCCTCCGGTCTATATCGTCATATGCTGCTCTAGTAAGAACAGACCGGGAGAAGTAGTTTATGTCAAAAATTAACTTGTGCGCCACCCGAAGGCGTGAGTATCTAGGTAATGGCCGGTCTAAGTGTTGGGTTGGCTGAGCTGGCAGTAGTGATGGAGACGGTATGTGCTCAGCCTCAGCGTCAGCCTGTGAAGAAGATACCTCTGTTAAAGACTGTAGTCGACTGTCAGCTGGAGACTGAGGTGGAGTGGGCTCTGCTGGCTCCTCCTGAATGGGGTCCTGGGCGTGAGATGGGCCTGCCTCGTCGTCCAAACTCTGCCTGGCCCTACGGTGATAGTGTCCACGAGCAACAGTCTCGACCCTAGCTATGGCCTGCAAAATAAAAGGGAAACTTGCAAAAAGGAAGTTAGTGCCGGTATAAAGAATTAAAGCACAGTTGATAGATCATGTATGTCAAATAGGATAGACAAAATATATAAGGAACATGAATCTAGGCAAGTGACAAGGAATAAGTGGCATGATATGAAGCATGCTAGACAGTTTAAGTATGGAATGCATCCAATGTGGAAAACACAGGCATTGGGCATGTATGAGATAACATGAAACACAAGAGATGGTGTGTAAAATGTGTGAAGTAAATATGTGAAGTTCGATCGATCACAAAAATGTGAGATCGATTCAAGTTCGATCGATCGAGTATAAGTGAGATCGATCTGTTACAGATCAATCGAATAAAAAGTTCGATCAATCAAACTGTGAGGTGAAACTCGAAAAGTCACATATTTGTGACATGGATGGCACGGGGCCTTCACGAACATGGTCGTAGGCCCATCTACACAACAAATCAACATATTGGGTCACTTGGTTAGGCCCATAACCCCCAAAATCAAATCAAATCAAGAACATATTCAAAACATATATACATATATATACATAGAGGTTCGAAGCTTCATCAATGGCGATATGCATCATCAAAACAACATAGATCTAACATTTAAAGGATGGATTCATCAAATCGAAGCTTGAAGTCACAGATGAGATCTCGGATCTTACCGGAATTGAGAGAGAAGGTGAGATGAAGATGAGATCCTAGATCCGAGAAGAGAGAGAGAGATTCGACACTTGGGATGGTCGCCGGAGTCACGCCGGAGGTGGAGAAGAGTTGTATGTAGCGGCGAAGGGTGAAACGAGGGTTTGAGATCGATTCTTGTGAAATCGATCGAATGACCCTAAAACAATTTTTAAAAACATTCCCTTACCAGTTCGATCGATCGAACTGAATCCTCAGATCGATCGAACTGAATCCTCAGATCGATCGAACTGACATCGATCTCTCCTCTTAAGTGACAAAATATTTATGGGATTTTTGAGAAATAAAAAATAAATAAAATAAAAGTAAAAGTATTTTTAGGATTTTTGAAAAATATTTATTTATATATATATATATATATATATATATATATATATATATTTGAAATTAAGAATTTAAAACAAAGTCAAAATTGCAAATCAAAGAACAAAGATCGATCTCAAAATACTTTCGATTGATCAAGAATGCATAGATTTGAAGAAATGTTCGATCGATGAGACAAAGAGGCTTTTGGATGCAGGTTCAAAATTTTTCTAAGTGTTGGATTTGCAGATCGATCCAAGATAAATTTGGATCAATCAAGGAACTAAAGATCGATTTAGGAACAAGTTCGAACGATGGGATAGAAAGCTAAAATATGTAGGTTTTGTTCAAATGATTGGACAAAGAGTGATTTGGATGCAGGTTTGATGTAGGTGGGAAGTTCGATCGATTGAACTCATTTTGAGATCGATCGAACTTATGCAAAATGCTCAATTTCAACATAAGATTGCATGCAATCCTAATCACAGTTCTTAGCAATGCATATGAACCCAAAGCTAATATCTAGACTTCGCAAGAAATGAAATTAAAGATAGAAATGAGGGAGGAATAAGGTTTTGACACCCTACGAAATATCTTGCTAGTCTTTAACGTCTCTAGCAAGACATTGGGCTCTTTTAGCCAGGATCAAACATCTTGTAGTGCATCCCCTCCTTGATGGGGTGATAAGTGTTTTGAACTCCACCAAAAAAATGGTTCTTTAAGGAACTTGTTGGATTAAGCTCAAAAGACGTTTTCGGTCCTTGGTCAAAACAATCTTTGGGCTTCCATGCCCTTTCAAAACAAGACTTTGAAACAACTTTCTTTGGTTTCAAGGCTGAAGATGAGCTTTTTGGAATTTTGGTTTCAAGCAAAGACTCTATTCCTTTACATTCAAGGTTATGACATTTTTCCACAACATTAACTTCTTCATGCTTATCAAATGAATTGGGGGTTGGATTGAAGATATTCAACTTCACCTTCATGTGGCCAAATGAGATCTTCATTATCCCCGTCCTACAATTAATGTTGGCATTTGTGGTTGCAAAGAAATGACGGCCAAGGATAACGGGAATTTGGCTCTTAGGATTTGGGACCGGTTCCGTGTCAATGACAGCAAAATCAACGGGAAAGAAGAATTTATCAATCTTAATCAATACGTCCTCAATGATACCCCTAGGCTTTTTGATGGATTAGTCGGCAAGTTGCAAAACCACAGACGTCGATTTCAAGTCTCCTAAGCCTAATTTAACATATACTGAGTATGGAAGAAGGTTAACACTTGCTCCTAGGTCAAGAAGAGCCTAATTAATGATATGATCTCCAATGATGCATGAAGTGGTAGGTGAACCGGGGTCCTTAAACTTTAGACGAGTGTTATGCTGTAAAATTGAGCTTACTTGCTTGGTTAAGACCACTTTCCTAGGTGCTTGGCTTTTGTTCTTCCTCTTTTGGGTGCATAAGTCTTTTAGAAACTTGGCATAAGCCGGAATTTGCTTGATTGCATCCAAAAGTGGAAGATTGACTTTCACTTGCCTAAACACATCCATAATTTCATTTGCTTTGGCCTTTTGCTTGTCAATTGAAATGGATCCTTTTAAGGATCCGGAAATGGAACTCTTGGCTCAAAAACCTTTTCAGACATTTTCTTTGAAGTCTCTTCAACACAAGAAGTTTTGAAATCATTTTGCAAATCTTTCTTTTCAAAATCACTTTTCAAAATATTCTCATTTGAAAAATCATGCATATGCAATGAAGGAGGAATAGGATAAAAAATGAGACGGGTGTCAACTTGTGGTTGCACCAGTTCACTCTCTTCATTGGACATACCCACTTGGTTGTCCACAATCTTCCCGCTTCTCAAGGTTGTCACTGCATTGACATGCTCTATTGTGTGACCTTCCGATGTGGAATGAGTCTCCACAACACATTGTTGCTTTTGTGGGGCACTCAAAGGCATTCTCCCTTTCTCTCTAGCATTCAAAGTACTAGCTATTTGCCCTACTTGGGTTTCTAGCTTAGCAATTGATTGAGAATGGGAATGAAGCAATTGAGTATTCGCCTCTAGAGTGCCTAGAGCGGTCAAAACTTTCTCTTCAAAAGCGGGACTCCTAGCATTTCCTTGAGAATATGATGGTTGATTAGGAAAATGAGTATTAGAGATTTGGTTTCCTTGTGATTGAAATGGTCTATATCCTTGGGACCCTTGGCTTTACATCGGAGGTAGAACATATTTCCCTTGGAAACCACCTTGGGGAGGGTTTGAGCATTCCCCTTGGTTTTTCCAAGAGAAATTCAGGTGATTCCTCCAACTAGGATTATAATGATTGCCATAAGGGTTGTTCCCTTGATTAACAAAAGTTGCATTGACTTGTTCATGATGCTCACTTTGCACATGTCCATGGGGACAATTGGAAGTAAAATGTAAAACACTTGAACAAGTCATACATGTCTCATTGGATACATGATGGGAATGGTTAGGGATGGAAGATACTTGATTTGCCGAGTTTTGGTTGATCAAGAATTGATCAAACCTTTGAGATAAGGATTTCATCTCGGTGGCTATTTCATTAGAATGGTCGACTTGATGTAAACCAACACTTTTCCTTCCACTTGAATTCCTACCATTCTTAGAAGATAAAGTTTGATGCAAAGAATTTTCACTCATGCTCTCATAAAGACGCCACACGTCATCCTCATGCTATCAATGTAAGAGCCACCCATGGAAGCATCAACTATACCCTTGTAATTGTCTGATAAGCTCTTGAAGAAATATTGAACTAATTGCCATTTAGGTATGTCATGATGTGGACACTTTCTAAGCAATTCATTAAATCTTTCCTATGCCTTATGGAACGTTTCACCATCCCCGTGTGAAAACTCTCGAATTGAGATTCTCATTGCATTGGTCTTAGAAACCGGATAGTACTTCTTCAAGAACTCTTGTTGCATTTCTGCCCAAGAAGTTATTGAAAAAGGTCTAAGATTGTTAAACCAATATTTTACCTTGTCTTTAAGGGTGAATGGAAAAACTTTAAGCCTTAAGACCTCTTCCAGCATGTCTGTGTATCTCACAGTGGAACATACTTCAAGAAACTCATCCAAATGCTTATAAGGTTCTTCACTTGGAAGTCCATGATAGTTATGAAGCATTTGAATGGTTTATGATTTGATCTCATCGTAGTGTGCTCTAAATGGTGGCAATTGAATGCATATAGGTGCATTGTATTCAATAGGCACATAGTGATTTCTTAAAGGAAAGGGAGGATTAGCAATTGGAGGTGCAACATAGGCACCTTGATTGCCTTGAATGATGGGAGGTGGTGGAGCATAGATTGGCCATGGCATTCCTAATGGAACTTAGCCTTGTTGTTATGGTGGATGAACGAATGGCCTCGGCATGCCTAATGGTACTTGCATGTTATCATGATGCACATTGGGGTGGAGGATGCCTTGTTGGTCTATGTGACCAAGGTCCTCCATATGGTCCCCATTATGTCCTTCCATTGATTAAATGGATTGACTAGAACTTCCTCTTCCTCTAGGGTTTCGAACAACGGATTCAAGATGAAAATTTAGAGGGACAAAAGTGGGTCTCAATGATCTATGACCATGCATGCACAATGCAACACAACAAGCAATAATGACAAACACTTCACCTTCGCAACAAATCAACAATCAACAAACTTCCTCCACATACAATGTTCCCATACTCCCATGCTATCAACAATATGCAAGAAAAGTAAATTGCCTCCACGTGGGCTCACGATTTATCTAAGAATTGAAATATAAGCCTCCACGCGGGCCGACGATTTAACTAGAGATTGAGTTAAGAAAGAGCTCACAAAAGGTCCTTTAGCACTTCAATTCAATTTTCAATTTTAGCCTTGCAATTTTTTTTAGATTTTGCCTTTTTCCTTTGCTTTGCTTAGCTCCTTGCTTGGAATTAAGATTAGGGTTAGTTGGTCAAGTGATCAAAAGATTAGTTGGTGGTTGAATTACACTAAGATGCAATTTAAACTACAATAAGAAATTAAATGTGAATGAGAGAAAATAAGATAGAGATCTTAGGATTTAGAGATCACCACTAAACATAGCTTTTCTACACCCTTAATGAATGATTAATGAGGGGGAAAACATGTATTACAACAAAGTATGTGTGTGTGATTGTTTCAACAAGCATGGATGGCAAATTAAGCATACATTGTCTAAGCAACATGGTGGATAGCACAACATATCAAATTAAGCCATTAATCCTTTATTTAAGCTCACAACCAAACACATCACAAGGTTAGAGATATATGTTACTTGCTTTCATAAGTATGGAACATCAAATAACAAGCATGGATTGTCCTCCCATTTAATATCTAAACTACAACTACACTACATTTAAGCTAATGACATGAAATTAAAATAATTAAACTAAGGGAGAGGTACAATCAATCAAGAAATGAGTATGAACCATCAAATAAACTACAAGAACATTCCATTAAGCACTATGTCTTGACAATCTCTAGATCTATAAGATTAATACACATAGACATGCATCAATAACACAAGAAATAGAGACAAACACATTAACATCTATTCTAGCATACATAGACATATGGATAGAATGAAATGATCAATTGAAAGCATTAAACCACATAAATCATTGAATAAACAAGATCTATATATATAAAAGTGTCAAAACATGTATCACAATACAAATCCCCTCAAAAATACATAAATCAAGATGTAAAAAGCATGCTTAGGGCTAACTCTAGCCCCAAGAGGATGTCTAGCCACTAATGGATGGTGTCCTCCAACCCTCAAGGGCTAACTATATGGTAGAGATTGCTCCTCTTCTTGGTTGATGGAAGAACTCCAAGCTTGTGTCTCTAGCCTCCTCCTTTATTTTCTTCTTCACTAAGAATATCAATATTGTGCCTCTCAAGTATATCAAAAGTCTCTCTCAAAAAGTGGCTCATATTCCTTATATAGGTAGGTCAAATATCACCCCAAATGAGCTGGGCTCGTACACCGATATTCCTCCAATGATTGGATATGAGACAACTTTTAATGAGCTGGAATTTGGATTTTCTCGAGATTTGGGAAGTTCGATCGATCGAACTTGTGGTGAGATCGATCGAACATGGCTGAGATCTATCGAATTGAAGCTGGATCGATCCTCTATGGTGGTGCCTTTTTGGATAAAAATAAATCTAAGATATTTTGAAGATATTTTTGAGAAAAGGACAAAAGTGGTTGGTAGGGTGGTACAGCTAGATAAGATCTAGCATGTGGATAAGGAGAAGAAAGTTCGATAGATCAGAGAATCAAGTTGGATCGATCGAACTTTGAGATCTTTGAATAGGGACAAACATGGCTCAGATCCATCTTGAAGTGCTGAGATCGATGAAAGTTGGATCGATCGAACTTTTCTTGAGATCGATCGAAGTTGCTAAAATTCCACCATTTGCTTCCTTTTGCTCTACTTTGCTCCTTTCTTTGATTCATCCCAGAATTGCTTCAGTTTTGCTCTTATTTGGTTGAGTTAGTTTATTTTAGGGATAAGTACCTAAAAATGGAAATAACATGAAATCAATACAAAGCGGGAAAATAAGATAGATAAAGGTTCTAGAATACCTAAGCTTAAGAGGTTTAAATGCGCACTTTTCAGTGCTCATCATAACCTACATACTCAGCCAAAGAAACCTCACGTCTAACCATCAACATCATTACCCCTCCTCTTCACCGTTCCTCAGAACACCCTTAGCCCCGACAAAATAATTAAATGGGGCTACCTACTAGACCTACAAAATCACCCTCATCCCAATCATTCTAATCATCAGTCCATCCCTTTGAATCCTTAAACAACAAGCACTACCCCCTCATACCCTAGACGCAACATAAAATTCAACTCCAGTCCATAACTTTCAACTCCCAAAGCATAGTCCATTTAGTAACACAATACTTACCACCAGTCACTTCATCCGCAACAACCGAGCACTCTAAGGACCTCATATAACCTGCCTTATACTACAATCCTGCACTACACAGATGAAATTAACCACTATATACCTCCTCAAGACTCTCTAGACAGTCGTGCCAACCCAAAACTCTGCTCATCCACCGAACCATACAACCGACTCACCGAGAGTTAATTACCCATATCACGCTTCTATAACCATTCAAAATGAGAGTCATTCTTTGATAAACTAGTCTCTAAAATAGACTCTTATAAGACCACAAAATACTCCACATCCTACCATTGGTCCCATATCACCCCAAACCTACAGAATCCAACGAGTCCCCATGACAATCGAAACCAACACGTCTCCTCAGAGCGTACCAGAAGACACGCCTCTTCCACCCAGACTACATTCGTGACTTAAATAACCTCTGTCACACCTACCATGGCTGGTTCAATAAGAACCTCCGTACTAAATCGTGACCCAAGTCACTAACACCAACCTCCTAAAGTCATACCGGAGCCCTCACTCTCACACCTGACCTCCACGGTCACCAGAACCGATACACCAATGCATGAAACTCACACACTACAAGGGCACCATGCCATGAAGTAAGAACCCGCTCTAAAGTCGTGCTCTAAGCGCCGCACAAAATGCAACTAAGAAGATCAGGATGGCCACACACCATATAGCTCAATCCTCAAGCTAGAAGCCCACGCCATTAGTTCAACAAGAACCAAATAGCTTAATCCATGAGCTAGAATAGGCCCCCAAACAACCCTGGAGCAACCGAGCTCCTTGCCTACTCAAGTCAAAACTTACACAACCCTCAATGCCGTGACAAATACCCCACCGTACTAGTAACCATCCCAATGCTTAACCGTATAAACACAAAAGAATATAAATATAGATATACTCATAAAAAATAAATGAAACCCACAATACCATACAAAACATGTTTGCACCTACCGTGCTCACTATTTACCATATTATCATTAAAACGAAACTGCACACACCGTGCCTATCACTTGCCGTCACCACATTCCTTATACTTGTCATCTTTATCACAATTAACATGCTTTCGTATAACATATACACTTCATTTACATTTACTGGCAATTTAAACACGTAAGCACTTAGCAAGTAAGCATGCCTTCAAAACTATAAACATATAAGCAAGTAGCAAGTAAACATGTTTCTTAAAACAATAACACTTTAAAATGCAATACTTCTAAATCAATCCAAGTCTCGCTTAGGTCAACCCTACCCGTCGTCCTTCGGTATTCGAACGTAACGTTCTGATACCAATTTTGTAACGACCCGAACCCGGGGTCTGAATCGCTAACCGGGTCCTTACCCGGACCCGAGGTCAATTAAGGACAACACTGTCTTTTCCTATGTCAATGCCTGACACACAAGTCAGCCCAGGGTCCAAAATACTCCAAAGGTACAACTTTACAAAGATGGTCAAATGTACAAGTCAAAGGGAAAAAATCAGCCGGCTGAAAGCCCTTGGTCGACCAGCTGATAGGACAGGCTCATTCGGCCGACCTACATGGTCTGCCGGTTGAAACGGTTATCAAAAGTGGGTGCTCTCGGGACTTTCCAAAAATGGCATGTCGGTCAACTGGTGAAGGAGGTTTGGGTCGTTACACTAATAGTGTTTTAACAATGGAATGAAGAGACCTTTTAATCTCCCCAACACTAAAATAGGATTGACACATCAGGACCTAAAGAAAGATTTGAGAGAGAGGTCTATTGGAAACCCTCACTGTAAGAGGGAGAAAGCCATGATGTATCGATGTTGAAAGGGATGGGATTAGAGGAGTAATGTTACAAATTTTGTTTAGGGTTTCTTAGCAGATATTGTAGATATTTGTTGGAGACAGTCGCCAGAGTGCTAGAGAGGAAGAAGGAAGAAGAAAGGAGCGATGCTGCGAGTTTTATTGTGTCTGCTATAATGAATTAGGTTAGAAAATCCAATGCGTGATACAAAGAGATATATATATATATATATAATGATGATATGGTAATAAGTTAAGTAGAGTTGGTCTTAAAGTGAAATAAAGTTGGTGTAATGTTTCCGATTTTTCTCATTTTCTATTTTTTGGGATTTTTTGAATTTTCGGGATTATTTTTGTCTTGCCCCGTTTTACGTGCCGAACACCGTGGGGTGTGCCGGGTATGTTCTAGGGTTGGTTGGAGCATTTCCTTGAGTTGAGGACTCTTGGAAATGCGTTGGTTGCCATTTTGGCATTTTTTTTGTTTTTCGGGTCGGGAGGTCCTAGGCGGAACCCGCAGCCGGTGTTGTCAATCACGGGGATTATTTGCGGGACCACTTCATGGCATTGTATTTATTTAGTGCTCATTGTATTTATTTGTGTGACTAGGTGTTTAAATTTATTGTGCGGTACATTTAGTGTATATGTATATATGTTACTTAATAGTTAAAGGAGATATTTTTTGTAATGCCCCGTAATTTTTAAGAAAGTTATTAAATGAATTTTAATTAATTATTGTTGGATTAATTTATTTTATTTATTTACATGCGTGTATTTTAATTATTTGCATTTTGGTATTTATAATATTTTAATTAGTTTAAGTAATTAATTATGTGCATTTATTATGTTTGGTATTTGATGTGTAGTTAGATTTAATTTTGAGTTTTTGTGTATTTAGATTGACTTTTGGGGTTGTAATGGAATTAGATAGAACTTTGGGGGCAAGTTTGTAATTTATGAGAAGTTGGTTAGAATTGTGAATTTTTGGATGCTTTGGTCGGTCAAATTTGTGAAGCACCGGAAGTGAAGAGGAAAAAGAAAGGAGAAGAAAGAAAAGAAAAAGAAAGAAAAAAGGGAAAAGAGAAAGAAAGAATAAAATGATGGTGTTGGAAATTAATGACGAGGTTGGAATTTAAATATTGTGATTAGTGTAGTTTTAGGAGAGAAGAGAAACTTCGGGAGAGATGGAGAAATAGAAAGAATTGATGAGGATTTAGAGAAGAGGAGGCTGCAAGAAGGAGGGAAGACTGGCCGGAGTGGACATTCAATTTCTGGCGAAATTTATACTACCAATTTTTTTTTTTTTTCCTAGTTGGTCTCCACACACACATGCCTTCATTGAGATTCGAACCCCTAACCTCTCTTTGAAAAGTAGGGGCCTGGTACCGCTAGGCCACAGGCCTATTGGTACTACCAATTTTGAATCCTTGAGGCAAGTTTATACTATACTCTACCATTTTGAATTTATAAACTTATCACCATGATTTATCAAAATTATAGTTATTATTTTAGTCTATCACTTTGACATAATTTATTAATCGGATGCTATGAACATGATTATCCTTTGTAAAATTATAGATTTAATAATGTGTATATATGTTTGTGGTGTTGTTATAATCTAATATTGGATGTATTGTTAAGATAAAATTATAATTATATTTTATCTTGTGGTATAAAGAAATCTATTAATCGGATTCTATGAGCATATTTATTCTTTGCAAATTTATAGATTTAATTATACGTTTGTATATATATATATATATATATGATGTTATGATGATTAAATTTGTATTTTTATGAAATTTGTATAGATATATTAAATTTTGTTGTGTACGATTAATTATATTAAATGAATGATTAAGTCATTATATATATTAATTATGGTCCAATCTATTATTATTGGCCCAAAATATTAATTATAAGTTTTTGAGATTTTTCTGGTATTTTTCTAGAATTTTCTAGATATTTTTAGAATTTATTTTATAATTTTCAGAATTTAAATTAAGTACTTAATCCGGTGTGACGTGGTGTATGAAGAATTGTTACATACGTAGACTTAGGACGTTGACGTAATATGATGAAGGTTGGATTATTTAGTGTGATGCGGTTCACAGAATTAAGGTGCACAATAGATCTGCACCATTAATTCAAGTAGATCAAATAGATCTGATTTAGTGCAGCGCATGTGTATAGAAGAACATGCACCTTCATGAATTTGATTTGGTGTAGCGCAGGAGTATGAAAGACCATGGACCTTCGCAAAATAATCTGGTGCAGCATACCCATGGCAGAATGGTGCAACCAACCAACCAGAATGCGCCACATGTCAGAGCTTAGTTTTAATCTATTGTGGACGCGCCCAAAGTAGCGTTTGAGCTTAACCTATTATTTTGCCTGTTTTGTGTCACGAAATTGAAATGGTCATAACTTAGTCGTTTTAACTCCAAATTGGATCATTATTGAGCCTAAATTTAAGAATTTTTTGTTAGCTTTCCAATGGTACAAATTCCATTTTCAGATTCCTATCCTACTAGGAGATATTTATGTTTTAATGAGAAAGTGTCATGAAATTATTTAAACCGAGATGAACTATTTATGAGAAAATATTTCCATAGGACTTAGAACATCTTGTATTATTTATGGAGGTTTGGTATGACCTTAATTGACCTAGTAATCGGTATTATTACGATAGAATTAGTATTTAAGAATTAAATGTATGGCATTTCCGATGTCGACGGTTATTAAGCGGATTTAATTTAATTAATCATTATTATTAAATTATAAACGCATTATTGTTTTATTTAGTGTTTTTAATCATTAATGTTGGTTTATTAGATTTTATGATTTTAATCATAATGGTTGTCCAATTTACACCGTGTATTATTATATTAAATTGTTACGTTGTTAATGATAATAATTATTAAGGGTATTTTAATATATAATACATGCATGTGATTTTAATCATAATGGGTATTCGGATTATATTATAGACTGTGTTATTAAATTTATAAATTTTCTAATGATATTAATCATGTCCTAGTTGTTATTAAAATTAAACAGATTTTATTTGGAATTTAAATAGCTTTTAAGCTGCTAATGATATTAATCATTATTATATTGATGATGTGTGCATTTTGTGAGGAATGATGTGATGACTAATAATTACGGTCATTATTATATGAAGTTGTGTGGATGTCTTGCCAAAACTATTAATGATGGTAATCATTATTTTATATGCATGTGCGGAACCATGTGAGCTGGCTAATGTATTGACCCTATTATTTTCTTTCCTTAACTTTTCCTGAAATTTTACAAATAAATTTTTTCCGTTGAATTTCTTTTCTGAGTTCGGTTACTCATCACTTAGTGTCATCTTGAGTGCTCGGAAATAGTTTTCGAGACTTTTTCCTATAGATTAATAACTTCCTTTAAGGACCGAGTCATTTCCACTTTTTTTTCATTTTTTTGACACTATTCACTTTTCATCTTTTTCCAGAGAATGATTTTTCTTTGCGTAACCTCACTTTTTGTGCTCTGATTAGGTTCTGATTTTGCATGCATCCATAATATGTTATTTTCATGATATTTGTATTTTTACTTTTTGTAGAAAAGCATACTAGTGGCTTACTTTTCCGTAAAGGGCTTGGATGCATAGTTTCTTCGGAAACATAATTTATTTTTGGGATTTTTTCGTAATTATAAAAAGTAATTATTTTATTTCTTAGGGATCTTTTTGAAATTTATTTTAGAAGATATTTTCAAAAAGGACCTTTTGTAATTACCGAAATGTGTGACAAGTGTCGCATTCCCATTGGTCTACTTGTAAGCATCTCATTGATTCACACTTGGAAGCCTTGGATGATGACATGTGGAGAGTGGAGATTCACCCACTTGTTGGCCTAGCATTGGTGCACTTATTGGCTTGGATTGTTGACAAGTGTAGGCTTTAGATTAAGCCTAGAATGAACCGTTGGGTTAATGACAAGTGTAGGCTTCTAATTAAACTCTAGCTTTTGTGTGTGTGAGGGGATGGTGCAAGACTAGGTGTGTTTGACTTCCATTGACCAAGTGAGTGGAGTAATATACTAAAGTGTTTTAATTATTTCATTTTACACATAAAACTTCTTCTTCCTCACTTAGAACCCTAGCCGCCATTGAAGGAAACCATTAACCTAGGCTTAAAACTTTGGTTTTGACCTCCTTTTACTTATCTTAGACTCAAAAGCTTGGAACACAAAATACTTGCCTCACCTTCCTCTATATAACCCTTGAAGGAAATTGTAAAATTCCTTTATTTGCTTTGAATTCAAGATGAACAATCCTCTTGTGAGATAGGAGGTGATTTAGGTTTTTAATCTAAGTGTTTTAATTGTTTTTATAGCTTATAATAAATTGCTTACAGGTCTTATACTTAATTTTTAAATTAATAGGTTGTAATACCTTGCATGAAATTAAGCTAGGACATGACATTCTTGAAGGCAATGACTTGATCTATAATTAGTATTAGTATAAAGTCATTTGGAGTTGTTTTAGAATCTAGAGATTTAATTATTTAAAATTAATTAATTTCTATTTAATTGCTCCACTTACTTAATTAAGAATTTGAGTTGATATATGTTGTAATGACCCGGTCATTTTCTTCCTTTTCTTTTTCCTCAAATTTTACAGATAAATTTTTTCCATTATCTTTTCTATTCTGTGTTTGGTTTCTCGTCACTTAGTGTCATCTCGAGTGCTCAGAAATGGTTTCCGAAACTCTTTCTCTTGAATTGACAACTTCCTTTGAGCACCGAGTCATTTCCACATTTTCACTTTTTGGACACTATTCACTTTTCGTCCTTTTTCCTATTTTGTCTTTTCCCCGTTTGTCACTTTTTGGCACAACCTCACTTTTTGTACTCGAAGTTGGTTTTTGACTTCATGTATCTTCATTCTAAGTGGTTTCCATGAAATACGTATCTTTACTTTTGCAAAAAGTACTCTAGTTGCTCCCGGTGTCCATAGGGGTATGGATGCATAGTTTTTCAGAATCTTTTTCTTTTCTTGGGGTGTTTTTCATAAATATCTTTTGAAGATATTTTACTTTAGGGGTTTTTAAGAAAATAATTTTAGAAGATTTTTTCATTCTGGGTCATTAGTGCAGTTTTCACTTTTCGGAGGGGCCATTGTGCAATTAGTGAAAGTTATTGCAAAAATGCCTCTTTTTGAACCTGGATTCTCGTACGGAATTCATTTTCACATTTCATCGAGTTGTGTGCTCTTAGAATTTCCTTGTGATCGTTTTTCTCCAGTTTCAGGGTTTCTGGCCCTAGTTGCCGCCGAACTTGTTCGGGGCATATCTCTCTGCTCGGGACTCGATTTTTGACGCCGTTTCTTCCGTTATTCATATTTTCTCATTTTGAATCTGTTTTGTTCACCGAGTTTTGCCGTTTGAGCGCGTCTGCTCAAATTCCACTTTTCCGGACTCGGCGAGGCCCTTTCGGGGCACTTTTAGGGTTTTACTATAAATAGGGGGTTATAAAATTGAAAAGTCACTTTCTCCTATCTTCAAGCACGACCAGAAGCTCCCATGGCAGCCCAAGGGGGCTGCCACCCTTCTCCTCTCACTTAAACCTCCTTCCCTTTGTTATAAAGTCATAATGCCTTTGCGTTTTGTGTTTGTCTTGACTACGCGCTTCTTTCCCCTTAATTAGAACCCATTTTTGGCCAATTTTTGAGTTTAGGTTTGAGGTCAAGTTAGGATTTTGGTAGGTCCTCTTTGGATTTTAATGTTTACGGCGTTGTCCCCAACAAAACCCCGAAGTATTGTCTGATTCAGAGCCGTTTCATTTTGGTGGCTTTTGAGGTTTTCATCTCAAATTGAGGTAGGGGGTGTCTTAGGTTTATATAAATGTTGTATTGATGATTTTAGAAATTTATACAACTTGTATGCATGCTTTGGTTTAAGTTCTAAAATTTAATTTAATTAATTTCTATGGTTAAGATTTAATTCTCATGATGATATATAACTTAGAATTAAATTGTGGCATGCTAGAAAATTTAGCTTTGGTATGTTTGTTCACATATATTAAATTGGGATTATTTGAATAAAGATTGCATCTTTTATTTAATATTTTTCTTTAGTGAAAGATTAATTCCCATGGCTGTATCTTGCATGAAAATAACTTGTGATATGCTTTTAAATTAAGTCTTGGCATGTTCTTTAATATACTTTAATTTTGAAGCATTTGGATGAGTATGAAAATCTAGAGATTTTTATTAAAAAGATTAATTAAAATCTATTTAATGGTTCCATTGGCTTAATTTAGTTTTTAACTTGATATTTGAAATGACCAGGACTTGTTTACTAGCATATATTAAATTTGGACCATTTGATATTGTTTTAGAAATTAGGGATTTGATTATCATGATTTAATTAAATTCCATTTTGTTGTTTCAATGGCCTAATTAAGTTTTTGATGTGGTATATGAAATGACCATGCTATGTTGTTTAACATTTGTTAATTAGAGGTCATTTAATTGAGATTTGAAACTTAGAGGAATTAATTAGGTTATGTAATTAATTTCCATTTCTATTGCGTTAATAATTTAATCATGTGTTGGACATTGATTGTATATTTAAATCATGATTTTGGACTTGTATTAGATTCTTCAGTTTATGTTTTTAATATTGAATTATATTGTTATAGCGTGTAACGAATCGCACACTGAAGATTCGATATGTGATGTTATTATAGCGCGTAACGAATTGCGCTCTAAAGATTCGACATTGTCATCCTATAATAGTTGTGGATTTAAAGCATGAGCTGTGTGGTTACAACCTACTTGTGCATGAAATGTAGTTTCGTACTTTATATATATTTCATATATAAGTTGTTAACTTATTTATTTTGGAGTCACTTGGAACATTGTTACAGAGACATGGCTAGAGTTTGGCTCTAATGCGGGAGATATGAGTTCTCCCCATTTATAGTGAGCACTTAGGGTGGTATTTCCAGCGAGTTAATGCCCGGAATAACCGTTTAGGTCTTGACTTTATCCAAGATTTAATGTCCAAGTCTTCCACTACTTGATTTCGCATTCAATTCCAAGTTGGCAACCAATGTTTAATTGTGACTTGTGGTTTTGGTTATTGGCGATTTAATGTTGATAAGTAGATTCGGGTATTATGATTTTTAATGAATCATTTCAGGTTTTGATATTGTTAAGTACATTCAGGCATTATGATTTCTAATGAATCATTGCAGGTTTTTGATGTTGTTAAGTACATCTATGCTATGTTGTTCAAATGCAACTTAGGAATGATCCTATAGATTCATTTGGAACATAGACGTTAGGTGGCATGACCCACTTTAGTTGTTTTAGTATTTTAGATTTCAAGTTGATGACTTTGAGAATCTATATCTTATTGTTTTTCATAGCATGTTTTTATATTGATGAAATTGCATGGATGATGTGATTTATGCTAGAAATGATCTAGGGTAGCTTAGGATGCTCCCTGAGTCTCATCTTGACATAGACGTTAGGTGGCATGAGCCCTTTAACATGTTTCACCTTAAGGTGATAAAATTGTAAAATGCTAGGTTGATGCATGCTCATTTCCTACGAATAGCTTTATGTTAATCACCCACGTAGTGGGGACATTTTTCAGGTACAGGAATCAAGGTTGAGATTCTTATCATGCGTGGATGATTTGTGGACTTGAAGACTTCCATTCTTGTAAAGGTTGGCTTGAAAAGCCATTTGTAGCCTTATGTGTCAAATGTGTATATTTGATTCTAAATTTGTAATATATGCCTAAACACACTTTTTGATTCTCATTTTATGTATATGATATGAGGCCAAGGGCCAAACAATATTTGAAATTCATGTATATTCATAAACGTTGAAATTGCCTTAATGAGAATATTTTGAAACCATGTGTTTTAATAAGTCATTTATGCGCCGGAGTGTGCATTGCGTATGAAATTCATTATTTAGCATTCATTTACCATGTAAGAGGTGTGGCCAAGGGCCAAATACCATTTTGTTTTCACTTTTGTATTCTTATTTCACATATTGCATTTTTGGGCTAAAATAGTAAAATCCGAGCCTTTAAGGGTCCATTTTCAAATCGGGCGGCATAAAGTGTGTTCCAGCATGTCCACTAGGGTTCCTTTATCGTGCATGAAGTGTGGCCAAGGGCTAAACGGTCATTTGAAATCATTTATTAATTTTGGATTTCAAATTTTCCATTTCAAGTTCATTTTTGCCTTTTTGGCCGTTAGGGGGTCGGATTTTGACTCGGCCATTTTCGGAAGCCGCGGACCATTCCCGCTCGCTCAAAATCGCCATTTACATTTGCGTGCATGATTGTTTTAATGAAAAACCCTCTCGTTTGTGTTTTGAGCCTTTTATGGACTTATTTCACATTTTTGTTGCATAAACCGGTTTAAGGGCATTTTGCGGTTTTCCTTCGGGAATTAAATTCCGGTTTTCACATGGTCACTTAGAAAACGTGATTTTAGGGGGGTTTCTTCTTCGTGTTTTTCCCGAAAATGTTGTCTTGGTACCGGAAATTCCTCGTGAAGTTTCAGCTTCCAGTTTGCATTTTAGCAGCTTTTTGCCCCTCTTGACCAGTTCTGATCTAGGAGTATTTTGGGGATTTTGCAGTGAGTTTTTTTCGTTTCCTTTTGTTTAGTCGGGTAGAAAACTCGATTTTAAGGGGAGTTTATTTTTCATGTTTTTCCAGAAAAATTCGTTTAGGCCTCCGTTTCAAGCCTCAATTCTGGAAACTCCCATTTTTTTTCTTGTTGTCAGCATGTGCATGCCCTTGGGCGCTGCATTGGGCGCCGGTGGGCTCACGCATGGGCGCCGGGCGTGCCATGGCCTTCGTCGGGCCGCCGCGAGGTCTCAACTTCAAACCCTCGTTTTTCCCTCGTCCGGACTCCAAATCGAGTGAACTTTTTTTTGAACTTAACTGATTTTTCGCTGTCTTTCTAACGATGTACTCAATTGCACTTGGATCTTCCTGGATAATTACTAGTTTACCCTTTTTACCTTAGGTGCTCGTTTTTCTTCATCATGTCGTTTCTCCTTCATCCGAATTCTGAATCATGCAATTCTTGAGTCCATCTTGATCAATTTTTCGCAGTCGTCCTAATGGTGTACTCGGTAGCACCCGACTTTATATTTTCAAAAATGACCATTTTGCCCTTGGGGCTATTTTTGTCCGGTTTTCTTATAATTTGCTTCCGTTACTTTTTTTGAGTTCCGTGACTTCACGGGAAGTCATGGATGTGTCTCGAGAATAATTTACATTGTAGGGACGTCATTTTCATGTAAAATGACTATTTTGCCCCTATGGGCTTATTTGTCATATATTCGATCATTTATTTCCGCATCAGTTCTCATTGAGTTCTACGATCTCATGGAAGGTCACTTTGATTTCTTAGAGTCTTATTTTTTGTTTTCGCTTTCGCATTTCAGATCTGTTATCGGATCATCCTTTCGGTTCATCACTGACGCACTGGCCTAAAAACCATGATAGTACCATTGGTATATAATTATTTGGAGTCATTTGAAATTGATTTAAATTCTAGAGAAATTAATTAGTTAGCTTAATTAATTTCTATTCAAGTGTTACATTCTTTTAAATTGACATTTGACTTGATATATATAATGAGTATGGTATGTTCTTTAACATATATTAAATTGAGAATATTTGAATGAGTTTGGAAAACTTTATTTAATTATTTTCTTGTATAAAATTTAATTCACCTAGTTGTACCTAGTGTAGAATTAACTTGTAACTTGATTTTAAACAATGTCTTGACATGTTCTTTCATATATATTAAATAAAGAATATTTGAATGAGTTTTGAGAAATTTATTTAATTATTTTCTTGGCATTGATCTTAATTTACCTTGTTGTAACTTTGGTAGAATTGGCTTGTAACTTGAAATTAAATTAGGCTTTGCTATAACCTTTGACATATAATATATTTAGAATTTTTGGAGTTACTTTGTAATCTTGGAAATTTAATTATTTAATTTAATTAAATTCCATTTGTATGCTTTCATTGAGGTAATTAAGTATTGATGTTATATTCTTGTTTAACTTATAATTTGCAACTTGGTGTATGATTACAAGATGGTATTCCACGAGTAGAAGTTATGAAATAACTTATTGTATACACATTATACTTATATGATATTTAATATGCCATTGTAGCTTGAAGGCCTAGAGCATATCTTGTGTGTATTCCATGACTTGGTTGTGCATGGTAATTGACAATGTGCATTGTGTATATGTGATATACTTGTTGCACAACTTGATGATTTTTGGAAAGCTTGTATGGACATTGTAATATGCTAAGGCTAGAGTATGTCTCTAGTACGAGGGATGAGAGTTCCCTCTACAACATATAGTGCGCACTAGGTAGTTTCTTGCGGGCTAGTAACCCGAGATCACTTGTTTGGTCATTGAGACCATATGTCCTTTGTCTTTCCGCCATTGGTTGATTTCGCATTCAATTCCTATTTGTAATTGTGGATTACTTTTAACTTGTGCTTGGATGCATGGTACTTCATTTCTTGCTTAGTATACTTGTTTTTGTATACTTGTATGCCTTGTATATCAAAAATGCTTTGTATACTTGAATATTTGTATTTGTATGCCACGTATATCAACATTGCTTAGTATACTTAGAAATGTATACTTTAATATATATATTGTATTCTATTTCAATATTGCTTAGCGCACTTGGTATGTACACTTGTATATTGATGATTTACTTTCTAGATAACCTAGTATACTTGTGTCTTGTATACTTGTCTTAAAAGCATTTCAATATTGATTGTATACTTGTGTACGTATATTTGTATATATATCTTGTTGCGTGTACCGCATGCTTCTATGTTGTTTAAATTGCATGAATGATGTAGTTTATGCTATGAATATTCTAGGTAGCTTAGGATGCTCCATGAGTCTCACCTTTGACATAGACGCTAGGTGGCATGACCATTTGAGTTAAATTATAGTAACTTAATAGGTTTGTAAAACGTTAGGTCTTTGCATGCTCATCTCCTATGAGTAGCTTTATGTTATTCACCCATGTAGTGGGGACATTTTTCAGGTACCGGGATCAAGATTTGGGATTCACATCATGCTTAGATGATTTGTAGACTTGAAGTTCTCATTTCTTGTAAATGTTGGCTTGTAATGCCATTTATAACTTTATATGTCAAAATGTGTAAATTTGATTCTATTTATATATTGTGTACATAAGTGCACTATTTATAATGTATTTGATATGTATGAGATGAGGTTATAGGTCAATGACATCTAATTTGTATCCTATGTAACTTTTAACTTCATGAAATATTATGAAAATATTGAAAAATGCTAAGTCATTATCTCACCATGGTTGCATCGGGTGTGAAAATTTCATTTTTATTCTTCCATAGGGTCTTATTAATCATGTTTGAAGTGTGGCCAAGGGACAAAGGGTAATTCAATTCCATGTTATATTTTTGGATTTCAAATTTTCCATTTTAAGTCCATTTTCTCATTTTTGGCCGTCGGGGGGTCAGATTTTGAGTCGGGGCTTCTTGTGAGCCGCGGACCACTCCCACGTGCTTAGAATCATTTATTACACTTGAGTGCATATTCGTTTTAACCTAGAAATGCATTTAAGGCCAAATGTATACTTGGTGTAAAGTTGCATTTTTAGAGTTTTTGACCCTTTACTGATCTAGGGGCATTTTGGGCATTTCACAGTGTGTTTTTTTCACTTTCTCTCACAATACCAGATAGAAAACTCAATTTCGGGAGGGGTTTCTTTTTCATATTTTTCCAGAAAAATTCATTTGATAGTCCGTTTTTGCTCTCAGTTGTGGATTGATCCTGAAAAAAAATTCATGTAACAGCTTTTTGGGTCCTCTTGACCTTCGCTAATCTAGGGGCATTTTACGGATTATATAGCGTGTTTTTTTTGTTTCATTCTGCTTAGCCATGTAGAAAACGTGATTTTAAGGGGGGTTTCTTTATTTTTTTCCAGAAAAATTCGTTTAAGGGTCCGTTTTTAGCTTCAGTTCTAGGAAAAAAAAAAAATCAAAAGAAGCTTTTTGTTAAAACACTATTCCTGCCCAGATTTCTTACCCGGAAAAGTTGGTTTTTATGAAATTTTGAGGCTTCATATCTTCTTCGTCCCAACTCCAAATCAAGTGATTTTTGAGTCTAAGTTTATTAGTTTTTACTTGTCTATCCAACGGTATGCACGGTTTCATCCAATTCTTTCTAAAAAGACTATTTTATCCTTTGTAAAGTACTTTTGCCGCACTGATTTTAACTTAAAAGTTGGTTTTTTTGAAACTTTGACATTTCATATATTCTTCATCCGGACTCCGAATCAAGTGATTCTTGAGTCTAGATTCATTAATTTTTTCTTTTATATCTAATGGTATGCTTAGTTGTATCTAGTTTTATCTAAAAAGACCATTATACCCCTTGTAAATTACCCTTGCTGCACTGATTTCAAACTCAAAAGTTTAATTTTTTTTGAAACTTTAGAGTTTCATATCTTCTTCATCCGAACCCCGAATCAAGTGATTATTAGGTCTAACTTGATTAATTTTTTGCTGTTTTTCAAGTGGTGTGCTCGGTAGCCCCCAATTTTATATTTTCAGAAATGACCATTTTGCCCTTGGGGCTAAAATTGTCTAGTTTTCTTTTAATTTGTTTCTGCTACTTTCTTTTGAGTCCCGTGACTTCTTCATGAAGTCACGGATGTGTCTTAGGAATGATTTACATTCCCAAGGACATTACTTCCATGTGAAAAGACTATTTTGCCCTTGGGGGCTTGTTCGGTCTTTTTCTGATCATTTGTTTCCGCATTGTTCTCGTTGAGATCCGTGGCCTCATGGAAGGTCACTCTGGCTTCTTAGAGATGCATTGCATCTCCATGAGTTTTTTTTTTTTTTTTTCTGTTTTTGCTTCTGCATTTGGGTCCGTTATCGAGTCAATCATCGGTTCATCACAGGACGCACTAGCTTGAAAAATTAGGGCCGTCACAGCTAATAAGTTTAGACTCACTTTACCGAGACAGATTTTATAGCTGTTGTGTGATACTCCAAATTTTCGACCTTGGGTTGATCAGGTACACACCCAAAAATATGGGGATATCAAAAACAATTTGGTAATATGCAAGCATGGAATACAAAATGATAATAATAAAAGAAAATAAAAGCGGAAATAAATTCTAATAAATAAATAAAGTCTAGATACACAAATCCTTAACTTTACTGTCCTTTAATACTCCAAAATAATACAAACTTGGGAATCCTTTAATATGAGGACCCCTAAACCAAAACTGTAATAACTCTGAAGTCAGAAAATTCCTGTACTAAACTAATCCGAAATAATGGAAGATAAATGAAACCTCTAATCCGATATGTCCTCATCACTGAAGTTGAAACTAATAAGGACCTAAAATATAACAACGGAGAGTGGGTTAAACCCACAAGCAAGTTCTCTCTTCTACAACCCAGCAGAGAATCGATAAACAAATCATCTCCAATCAAAACCATAAGTATATCTAATATCCATAAAAATCATTAAATTAGATATAATAGTTATATAGTTACACAAATCTATATATATGATTATAGACAACTCCTCCTCATACCTTAAAATAACATAATTATATATATATATGCCTCTTTATAAAAATATATAAAAATTCAAATACAAAAATAAGCAAATCAACCATGCCTTTAACTATGCCTTGAAAAGACAAATCAACCATGCTTCGAAAATAAATATAAATGAATAGGCAAATCAACAATGCCTCGAAAATAAATATAAATAATTAGGCAACATAACCCAAAATAACAAGTGTAAATACACAATGGCAAAAATCTCTATAATAATCAACCACATACCCAACAGTTATAAAATCTGCCCCGGTATAGTGAGTCTAAACTTATTAGCCAATTCACGTGGTTCCACACATACATATAAATAATCAACCACATACCCAACAACCATAAAATCTGTCCCGGTAAAGTGAGTCTAAACTTATTAACCAGCTCACGTGGTTCTACAAATTATATGATAACACATCCATATAATATAAGTGTGACTGCATTTATTAGTCAGCCCATTGTCTCCATATAATGCACACAGCATATAAAATAATGATTATTACCATTAACAACTATGACAACATGTCCATATAACATACTATAATAATGACCGTAATTATTAGTCATCACATCATTGTTCACGAAATGCACACATCATAAATATAATAATGATTAATATCATTAACAGCTTATAAACTATTTAAATTCTAAATAAAGTCCATTATATTTTAATAACAGCTAGGACATGATTAATATCATCAAATTTTTTTATAAATTTAATAACACAGTTCATAATATAATCTAGATACCTATTATAATTAAAAATTAGGTAATATGTATTAAAATACCATTAATGATTAATATCATTAATTTAAACAGTTTAATATAATAATCCATAGTGTAAACTGAACAACAATTATAATTAAAATCATGCAATCTAATAAACCAACATTAATGATTAAAACCCCTAAATAAAATAATACTATATGTATTATTTAATAATAATCATTAATCAAACTAAATCCGCTTAATAGCCGTCGATAAGGGAAACGCCATACATTTAATTTTTAATTACTAGTTCTATCGTAGTAATACCAATTACTAGGTCCATTAAGGTCATACCAAACATCTATAAATAATATAAGAGATTCTAAGTCCTATGGAAATGTTTTTCCATAAATAGTCTATCTCGGTTTAAATAACTGCAAGATACTTTCTCACTAAAACATAAATATCTCCTACTAGGATAGGAATTTGAAAATAGAATTTATACTATTGGAAAGCTAACAAAAAATAATTAAATTTAGGCATAAGAATGACCCAATTTAGAGTTAAAATGACTAAGTTATGACCGTTTCAATTTCGTGACACAAAACAGGCAAAATAATTGGCTGAGCTCAAACAATACTGTGAGCATGTCCACACCAGACTAAAACTAAGCTCTGATATGTGGCACATTCTGGTTGGGTGGTTGTACCATTCTGCCATGGGTCTACTGCACCAGATTATTCTGCGCAGGTCCATGGTCCTTCATACTCATGCGTTATACAAAATCAAATTCCTGAAGGTGCATGGTCTTTATACACATGCGCTGCGCTGAATCAGTTCTATTTGATCTACTTTTAATTAATACATCCCACCCGCCGGATCAGTGCGTACACATTAATAAAATATACCACGTCATACTGGAATAACTAATCTTCATCAGATTAAGTCAATGGCCCAGATCCGAATATGCATCAACCCTCTATGAACGGCATTACACTGGATTACAGTAGCTTAATTTAAGCTCCGAAAAATATATAAAAAATCTAAAAATAATCCTAAAAATATAGGAAAATTCCAGAAAAATCCCAAAAACTTATAATTAATATATTGGGCCAAGAATAATAAATCGGACCGTAACTAATATATATAATGACCTATTCATTCCATTAATATAAATAATCGTACACAACAAAATTTAATATATCTATAAAAGTTTCATAGAAATACAAATTTAATCATCATAACAACATATATATATATATATATATACGCATAATTAAATCTATAAATTTGCAAAGAATGAATATGCTCATAGAATCCGATTAATAGATTATTTTATTCCACAAGATAAAATATAATAATAATTATTTTTATTATTATTGATAAGTAAGAAATTTATTAGAACGTTCAAAAAGGGTAACACAACCCTATTTACAATAAGAAGCATTGGCCCTAAGGCGCCAAAGAAGCAAGAAACTCAATCATCTCTTCAGGAGAACAATAGAATCTATCTGATCCCCAAAAAAACAGATTGCCTAACATAGAAGACTTAAGAACAGCAACAAAGGACTCATGTCCTTCAAACGCTCTTCTATTACACTCCCTCCACAGGCACCACCACAAACACAAAGGTGCCATCCTCCAATATCCTCAAGCATGGATGCCCTCCACCAACTTTCTCGTAGATCTAGGCATGACCCATAAGACTCAGAACAAACCCAACAGGATACTCCAACAATCCATAGCCACGGGATAGTGCAAAAGGAAATGATCCACCGATTCAACTTTATGTTTACACATGTAACACCGGTTGATGATGATGAGCTTTCTCCTTCTTAAATTATCTAGTGTCAAAATCTTTCCCCACACTACAGCCCACTTAAAGAAAGCCACTTTGAGCGGCACTTTGGATCTCCACTGAAACCTCCCGTCTGGGCCCAAGAAGCAACCGAAAAAAGATCGCACAGAAAAAGTACCCCGAGAAGACACCAAAGAATCCCTACCTTCTCCCCGCATATCCTATTTATACAAAAGTTCCATGAAACTAAAGACATCCTCCATTTCCCAATCCTGAATAGATTTGTGAAATCTGACATCCCATGTCATCCTCTCGCCATCAAGTCGATAGCAGTCAATAACCGAGGCCTATCTATCCATACCAATCCGAAACAGTCTCGGAAATAAACAAGCAAACGTGTGGTCTCCACACCACAAATCCTCTTAAAACTAGATCTCCCTACCTTCCTGGACTCAGAATCTGATATGTTTAGAAAACTCATTCCACCCCTTCTGAATATTTTTCCAAACCCCAACCCCTTCGGGACTCATCGCCGACACCAAACACCACCCCCCAAACTCCCCCCCAAAACGACCTACCAGAACTTTCCTCCATAATCTATGCTGCTCTAGACACCTCCACAGCCACTTCCCAAGAAGTGCCTTATTCAAAAGCATAATCTTCATAATCCCTAGGCCATCGGACTAGATAGGCCTATAGACCTGCTCCCATTTGACAAGATTAAACTTAAACTCATTTTCAGCTCCTCCCAACAAGAAATTTCTCTGAAGTCTCTCAATCGAGACAGCAACCGAAGACGAAATCTGAAATAGGGATAAGATATAAGTAGGGATACTCGACAAGGTGCTCTTCAACAAGGTAACCCTCCCACCTTTTAAAAGATATTGCTTCTTCTACCCTGCAAGCCTCCCCTCCACCCTTTCAATCACTAGGTCCCAAGCACCCACGGTTCTAGTAGAAACCCCTAAAGGTATACCCAAATAAGAAATCAAAAAAGCATTAACCCCACAACCAAGAACCGAAGCCAACCTTTCTAAGTCAGGCACCTCCCCTACTGGAATCAGAGCACTTTTAGTAACATTAACTTTCAGCCCCGAAACTGCTTGAAAATAGATCAACACTGCCCTCAAATATCTCATCTGGGATTCCTCAGCGTCGTAGAAAACCAAAGTATCATCCGCGAACAACAAGTGCGAAATATCCAACCCTTGACCCTCCTTACCCACCCTAAAACCCCTGATAAAGCCCAGATCCACAACCCTTCCCATCAACCTACTAAGAGCCTCCATGACGATAATGAACAGAAACAGAGATAAAGGATCCCCTTGACACAAACCCCGTGAGCTACTGAAAAAACCGGTGGGAGCCCCACTGACCAATACTGAGAATCTCGCAAGAAAAATACAAAACTCAATCCATCTCTTCCATCTCTCCCCGAAACCCAGTCTTTCCATCATATATAACAGGAAACTCTAACTCACATGATCATAAGCTATCTTCACATCAAGCTTACACAAAACCCTTGGGACACAGCTACACAATCTAGCATCCACACACTCCCTGGCAATAAGCACGGAATCCAAATTTTGTCGTCCTCTTATGAAAGCATTTTGAGACTCCGAAATAACATCATCCAGAACCTCCCTCAATCTCAACACTAGAACTTTAGCTATCAGTTTATAAATGCATCCCAATAAACTAATAGGTCTAAAATCCTTCATATCTGAAGCACCCCTTTCTTTGGTATAAGAGCAATAAAAGATGCATTCAAGTATTTTTTAAATCGCCCCTTCATATGAAAAGTATGAAACGTGTCCATCATATCACTCCTAACCACATCCCAACTCTCCAAAAGGAATCTTATAGTAAAGCCATCCGAACTTGGAGCTTTGTCCCCATTACAGCTCCTCAATGCCTTTATCACTTCATCTTCAGAAAACGGAATTTCCAACCCATCCTTAGAGATGTCAAAGATAGAATCATATTGAAGTCTGTCTAAACGAGGCCTCTAAGCAACCATCTTTGAAAATAAACCTTGATAGAACCCAGCAATCCATCTGCGAACATCCTCCTCCCTAACATCAAGCTCCCCATTAACAATACTCCTCCTAATGTGGTTGCCATTCGTATGAGCATTAGCGAGCTGGTGAAAAAACTTAGTGTTTCTGTCTCCCTCCTTAGCCATAAAACCCTAGATTTTTGTCTCCACGATATCCCTTCTGAAACAACAATCTCTGCATTACACGCATCTCTCCTGCCTCTCTGTCCCTCATCAATACCACTGATACCTTCCCGTCGATCAATCTTTGCAATTTCTGCTAAAGCTCTACCCTTCGTCCACTTCAAATTCCCAAAGACCTCCTTATTTCACCTTTTGAGCTCAATCTTTAATGCCTTAAGCTTCTTTACAAGAATAAAGCTCGGATTCCCTACCACCACACCCCCTTCCCACCAAGATCTCACACATCCCCGAAAATCCTCCGCCCTGAGCTATATATTTTCAAACTGAAATGGAGTGACCCCCGACCTCATCCCACCATAGTCTAACACCAACGGAATATGATCCGAAATCGGGCGCGTCAGCACTGCCTGAACCACATCTGGAAATTTCTCCTCCTAGTCCCCAGAGATAAGAAAACGATCCAATAGTAAAAAAGTAGGCTCCTCTCTAAGTGCCCCTACCAACGGCAAATCATGAAAAAAAAAATGACTGTCAATGAACTCCAAAAACTGAAACACGCCCGTAGACCACCTACTTCCAGACGATCTCTACAAAGGGGATCGAACAACATTAAAATTGCCTCCAACACACTACGAAAAACCCCACTGCTCCTTCATTGATCCCAACTCCTCCCAAAGAATATGTATTTCCCCATCCAACACTGAACTATACACCCTAGAGAACTTCCACTGAAACCCATCTTCCTCCATAGAAAAGGCACATGAGATAGAGTACACTCCTCTCTACACATTTATTTTTGACACCCACCTCTTGCCCTACATTACTAAGATACCCCCCGATGTCCCTACAGCATTCAATGCTTCCCAATTAATAAACCTCCCACCCCACAAACTTCTCACCAACCTATTCGAGACTGACGCCATCTTCGTTTCCTGTAAACAAACCACATGAGCCCCCCACTCCCTCACAGCTAATTTTACCACATTCTTTTTATCCAGATCATTTAAACCCTGAACATTCCATGATATGATTCGACACTTCATTAAAACCCAGACGATGACCCCTCCCCCTTCCATCTGCCCCTAGCCCTGGCACTACTCCTCTCCTTCCTCCCTTCCAATCCATGAGGAAACCCTCTTCTTCTTCCTGACCACCCGATCCCTACATTGATCCCCCTCTACTAACTTCCCTTCCATAATTGAGTGTAACAATAGCCGAGTTTTTTTCCTCATTAGGCTCAAAAGAGATGCCAAATATACTGCTGGTAGTGTCAATATCGTCCTTGACCCACTCCAACCCTCTATCATCATGCTCCGACCTAGTGAAATCTACCATTATCCCATCAGGTCTGAGTTCAGCTAAAGGTAGTATCGTCTCCATAACCTCATTCTCTTCCCATGAGACCATCTATTTGCCCAACTCATCACCATCACCCATCATTATGTCCTAAACTACACTTTCTAAAAATTTTGAATCATTATAGGCCACTGGTGTATGAAAATCTCCATCTGAATCATCCCTTACCGTGTCTGAATCATAATCCAAAAGACGATTAAGTCCATACAGTCCCTTATAAATCTACGGCTCCTTCACTAGAACTGAAGCAGCCTCAATGCTTAACCGAAATGTCTTATCTTCCCCTATACAAACCAAAACTTCCTCTTCCACATACTGTGTATTAACTTCATCTAAAAACTTACTTTTATCAAAAACACAATTCAATCTCCCTCCTTCATCCTCCGCTTCTGCACAAACCTTCTCACCCTCCAAATTCCCTTCTGCCACCGGAGACAACCCTCATTTCCTGTCTGATGTCCCATCGAAAGACTCCCCTTTATCCTTCCTCAATATCCAACAAGAAGGGGTAAAAGAAGAGGGAGCAAAAAGGTCCCTCCGAGAATAAAAAGAAGCTGACTTACCCGGAAGTAGAAGGGACTCCTCTTGGCGTACCCATTTTTGCTTCTCTTTTCAAGATCTTCGACCACTGTATATTGTGTCTCGCTTCAAAATCATCTGTTCAGATGCATTCGCCCCATAAAACCCAGTAGCAAGACTGTTGTTCACACTATTCTCTTGCATCGACATTGTCGTTATATTTACCAAACTATCATTAAAGTCATGACGAGGAAAAACATTCTCTGAAACAACATCTTTGGAGTAGAATATGTTTACCTGGACTTGAGGAAAATTTTCGACTCTCCTTTGATTTTCCTTATGGTAAGACCAAATATTCGTATCCAAAGCAGAAGAAACTGGGCCAGAATGTGCATTCCCCTTTTTGTTTAACCAATAAACATAATTCGACCCACCCTTGGATGTTATCACATCGCAACCTTCCTGGGCCTTAGACCCATCACTGCCTATGCCTCGGCCCATCAGAAGACCAACCAGATTCCTCAACTCAACCCCTTCATCTCTTTTAGACCAAAAAATTGGCCGCCAACCTTCTTGATATGCTTGATAAGGACCATTCGTACCGCTCAAGTGCCGAGAGGGATTGACCCTCCTTCCATGTCAGCTGCTCCGATTCATCCTCTCCATAGTCGTCTTCCGATCAACTCTGTCTGATGAAGCCAAACTTATAGACTGGACTGAGCCCGCTCCTGATCTGTGAAACATTCGACTATTTCTGTCCTTTACCAATCTCGCCTTCGCCCCGTGATGTCGTGAGGTCGCCGATTTCCATATCTCGCTCTGTGAGGAAGCAGCAGCCAATCTTTGATTGAATGATGCCTCCATGGATCCCTCAGACATCTTGAAAACAACCTTAAAATTGCTCCCATATTGATCCAAATCCTTCAGGTGAGATCTGACATGGGGCTCCTTAAGCCTATCATCATAAGCGTCACCCAAAGGCCCAAAGGCATTGGATACCATCACCCATTGTGACTTAAAACAATTAAACATGGGCCTAAATTGAAATCGGCCTTTCCTCTTCGATTCACCCTGCGCCACTCCTTTACCTATGTATATGTGTCAAATTCGTTACGCTTTATCCCCTCAAAAGCATCGCCCCAGAAATCAACGGCTTTTTTGGAAAAGGTTGACTTTGGAGATAAGGTTGCGGATTTGTTGCGATCTGATTGATCCGCTCGATTCTCTCCACATGTGGCGTTATCCCATCGATTCTCTACGCTCCTATCCGACGTGTGGTTTGCCCTTCGTCGTCCTCCCATAAACCTCACTCCTTTCTGAAACTCTCTTGGTGTGTCGTCAATTCAAACCCAAAGTTTACGCAATGTGGCCAAGTTTTACATTTAGAAATTGCCACTACTACTTTTTACTAAAAATATAGCTAGGGCAAGTAGGGATCGTCCCAAGGGATTGAGGTGTCGTATTAGGTTGAGGAATTAAAATTAGGGTTAGTAGGTCGAGTGATCAAAATAGTGGTTGGTTGGTTGGATTACACTAGATACAAATTAAACTAAGGTAAACAATAATGTAATAGAGAGAATAAAAGAGAGAGAGATCTTGGGGTTTAGAGATCACCACTAAGCATACTTTTTTACACCTTTAATGAATGATCAATGAGGGGAAAAACATGTATTGCAACAAAAAGTGTGTGTGTGGTTGTCTCAATAAGCATGGATGAAAAATTAAGCATATATTGTCTAAACAACATGGTGGATAGCACAACATATCAAATTAAGCCATTAATCATTTCTTTAAGCTCACAATCCAAACACATCACAAGGTTAGAAATATATGTTACTTGTTTTCATAAGTATGGAACATCAACAACAAGCATGGATTATCCTCCCATTTAACAACTACACTACAACTAAGCTAATGACATGAAATTAATGTGATGGCCCAAGGTTTTTCAACCTGATGCGTCAGTGATGAACCGAAAGTTGACCCGGTAACGGATCCGAAATGCTGAAGCAAAAGATGAAACCAAAGTCTTTAGAGATATAAACCATCTCTAAGACACCAATGTGACCTCTCATGAAGCCATGAAGCTCAAAGAGGACGAAAGCGGAAACAAAGGTCAAAACGGCCAAAACCGTGAACCAAGGGGTGAAATGGTCAACTCACCATTAAAAGGAGAGACTTGACTCTAAACAAGCCAAATAAGGTGTAAAAAACCTAATCTAATCATTACACAACATTCCAAGAGGTTCTAAGAACATTGGACATGAATCCCTCAAAATGCCCTATCCTGGTTGAAGTGAAAACTGACACTCTCACACTAAAACTTAAATAACTCCCACTGTGATTGGAATCTGAGAATGGAATTGGTACCATTGGAAAACTGACTCAAAATCCATGAATTTAGGCTCAAGAATCATCTCATTTGGATTTAAAATGAAGGAGTTATGGTCATTTGAAGTCTAAAGAACAGTGCTGAAACTGGACTGAAGCTACTCTCGGGATCTACCTACTTCGGTCGACCGAAATGACCCATTGGACGACCGAAATGGACAAAATTTCAGCTAAAAACATGTTTTTAAGGCTTGGTTGGTTCAAAAGACCAAAATGAGCCATCGGTCGACCGAAATGACCCTGAAAGCTGAAAATGGCTACTGGAAAGTGAGTTTTTAATGCTCACTCAAATACCAAAAGCCATCGGTCGACCGAAATGAAGTTTCGGACGACCGAAATGACTCGAAAAGCTGCTACCAAGCTTGAAAAAGGGTCTTAGGTCCATTTCTAAAGTGGTGCAAGCATCCCACATGATCCATGCATGCTTAAAAACATTCCTTAGCCTCAAAAGAGCATCCACAACATGCTAAAACAAATGAAAACTTAAAACATGCTTTAATGCATGAATTTCTTTATAAAAACTCATAATCTATCCATAGATAGTTCAAAAGTCAAAGCTTAAGAGTTTTGTGAGATGTGAGCATGCACGCAAACGTAAAATGACATTTAAGACGCGTTCTAATGGTCCGCAACCTCAAAAGATCCCAAATGCAAAATATGACCTCTCAATGGCCAAAAATGCCTAAAATTTCATAACATGGAACTAAAATGTGAGACTTAAAATGAAATGGTCTTTGGCCCTTGGCCACACCTCAAGAATGATCGTAGAAACCCTATGAAAGAAATAGAATGAATCTCCCACACCCGATGCAAAAGTTATGAAACAATGACTTAGCATTTTTAACATTTTCTTAACAAGCCTTGAAAACAAAAGTGTAAAAAAGTTCAAGTTACATGTCATTGGCCCATGGCCTTAACTCATACATGTCAAATACATTGAAAGGAGTGTAATTAGATACACTTTACATATATGGAATCAAAGAATACAAATCTTGATACATAAGGTTACAAAATGGGCATTTTGTGCTAACACTTGCATGAAATGGAAACTTAAAAGCTATAAGCCATCCAAGGAGCAATGACCACCACGAACCAAGTCTTCAAACCTGAAAAATGTCCCCACAACGTGGGTGAGTAACATAAAGCTACTCGTAGGAGATGAGCATGCATCGACCTAGCATTTTACAATTATATCACCTTAAGGTGAAACATGTCAAAGAGGCTCATGCCACTTAACGTCTATGTCACAATGAGACTCAGGGTGCATCTTAAGCTACTCATGCAATTCAATTGAACAACGGCATACAAGTACACATGCTCAACTATACTAAACAATGTCAAAACATGTTACACGACATACAAGCATACATTTCCAAGTATACTAAACTATATTGAGATAAGTCATGCAATGTCTAAGCATCTCTACACAAGTATGCATTTAACATGGAAAAACTCATAAACCAAGTACACAACACAAGTATACTAAATTAATAGGATTTTGTATATGACAAGTATACATAGCACAAATATACTAAATGAAGTTTAACTCATGAAGCAAGTATACAAGTTCAAGTATACTAAACAGGATTCAAATATCCAAAGCAAACATCAATTCTCAAGCTACAAGTAAACATGATTAACAACTTGAAATTAAATGCAAAAACAAATAGTGGAAAGACTAGGACATGTGGTCACTAGACCAAGCAAGTATTTTTGGGTAATTACGACCCACAAGGTACTACCTAGTGCGCACTTATGACTTAGAAGACTCTTGTCTTTGTACTAGAGCCAAACCCTAGCCATCACATAAAGTATGTCCTCACAAGCTTTCCAAAACCAAAAAGTTCAAAACTTATACAAAATCAAATGCAAGTTACCACATTCCATGCACAAGTAAGATTGAATTCACACAACTCATGTCCTAGAATTCAAGTCTAAATAGCATATGACAAGTCATGTTCTCAATATGCAATTTATACACAAAGCAAGAATATTTTACAACAATTGAGCCATATTACCATCCTAAGCCACAAGTACTAAATAGGTCACAATTTAGTATCAAACTTTCAAGGTAAACAATTGTAATATTCTAACATGCTATATACCTACACAATATATATTTAACCAGTTATTCAAGACAATGATGTCACATGTCATGCTAAGTCAAATTACCATTTTTAGAGACCACAAGTACTAATTCTACAACAAGTTAGTAGTATGCTCACAAGGTAATTAATTAAACTACATTTCATAAAATTATCACTTTAACATGAAAGTCCCTAGATTTCAATTCAATTCCAAGTAGGGTCAAATTAAGATATGTTAAAGCTTATAACGTAGTCTTAACATATTTCATACCCAAAATCAATTTAAGTGACTACAACACTTAAAATAAAATTAATTAAACTAATTAATTAATTTTTCTCTAGATTTCCAAACATATCCAAATGTCCTCAATTTAATATATGTTAAAGAACTCATCAAGGCCTACTTTAATATCACATTACAAGCTGATTTCATGCTTGATACAACTATGTGAATTAATCTTTCACCAAAGATAAATATTAAATAAGTTTTGCAATTCTTATTCAAATGCTCCAAATTTAATATATGTTAACTATCATACCAAGGCCTAATTTACTAACATGCCACAATTTAATTCTAAACAACATACATCCATGTGAATTAAATCTTATACAAAGAAATAATTAGATTAAATCACTACAACTTGAACAAGGCATACTAACAAGTTGTATATGCTCATAAAACATTCAATACAACATTAATATAAACCTAAGACATCCCCTACCTCAATTTGAGATGAAAACTCAAATCCCCACCAAAAGAAAAGTGCTCCGAATCTGACGATACTCCTAGGTTTTGTCGGGGACAACGCCGTGGACAAGAATCGCTAAGAAGCCCCATGAAAATCACAACTTGATCTCAAAACCAAACTCAAAATTTGGCCAAAAACAAGTTCTAATAAGGGCAAAAGATGCACGTCGTCAAGACGAACAACAAATACTAAGGCACGACTATATTTTGACAAAGAAATGAAACTCAAATGAGGAGAGAGGAGATGGCAGCCTCCCTTGGGCTGCCATGGAAGTTTCAGGTCATGCATAGGGAGTGGGGAAGATGAAAATCAAAATATCTCATCCCCATTTTATAGAAAATCTCAAAAGTGCCCTGAACGGGCCCTGCCGGGTCAGAAAAAGTGAAATTTGAGCAGACGTGCTCAAACGGCAAAAATCTGTGAACAAAAAAGATTCAAAATGAGAAAATATGAACAACGGAAGAAACGGCGTCAAAAACTGAGTCCCGAGCAGAGAGATATGCCCAAAAAAAGTTTGGCGCAAACCAGGGTCAGAAACCCTAAAACTGGAAAATAACGACCAGGAGGAAATTCTAAGAGTACATGACTTGACGAAATGTGAAAATGAATCCCGTACGAGGATCCAGACTCCAAACGAGATATTTTGCAATAACTTTCGTTAATTGCACAATGCCCCTACAAAGGGGTTAACTGCAAAACTGCCCCTGAATGAAAATATCTTCCAAAAGATATTTTCTTAGATACCCCTGAAATAAAATATCTTCAAAAGATATTTATGAAAAACACCCGAAGAAAAGAAAATAATTCCAAAGAATTATGCATCCATGCCCCTATGGACACCCGGAGCAATCAGAGTACTTTTCTGCAAAAGTAAAGATACGTATTTTGTGGAAACCACTCAAGATGAAGACACGTGAAGTCAAAAACCAACTCCGAACACAAGAAGTGAGGTTTTGCCAACAAAGTGACAAACGGGGAAAAGACGAAACAGGGAAAAGGACAAAACAGTGAATAGTGTCCGAAAAGTGAAAATGCGGAATGACTCGGTCCTCAAAGGAAGTTATCAATCCACACGAAAGAGTCTCAGAACTTATTTCTAAGCACTCGAGATGATATTAAGCGACGAGAAACTAAATTCAGACAAGAAATTTCAACGAAAGAAAAAAAAAAAAAAAATTCATCCGTGAAATTCTAAGGAAAAAGAAAAGGAAGGAAATGACCGGGTCATTACAATTAAACTAATTAAACTAAGGGAGAGGTACAATCCATCAAGAAATGAGTATGAACCATCAATTAAACCACAAGAACATGCCATTAAGCACTATATCTTGACAATCTTTAGATCTATATCATTAATACACATAGACATGCATCAATAACACAAGAAATAGAGACAAACACATGAACATCTATTCTAGCATACATAGACATATGGATAGAATGAAATGACCAATTGGAAGCATTAAACCCCATAGATCATTGAATAAACAAGATCTATATATATAAAAGTGTCAAGATATGAATCACAATACAAATCCCCTAAAAAATACATAAATCAAGAAGTAGAAAACATGTTTAGGGCTAACTCTAGCCCCAAGAGGATGTTTAGCCACTCATGAATGATGTCCTCCACCCCTTAAGGGCAAGCTCCATAAAAGAAATCTGCTCCTTGGTTCATGAAGAGTCTCTAATGGTGTCTCTAGCCTTCTCCTCCCTTTGCTTCCTCACTAAGTGTTATCTTCTCTAAGTATGTGTATCAAAGTATATCCTCAAAAAGTGGATCATATTCCTTATATAGGTAGGTCAAAAATCACCCCAAATGAGTTAGCCTCGTACACCAATAATCCTCTAATGATTGGATATGAGACAACTTTTAATGAGCTAGAATTTGGATTTTTCTCGGGATTTGGAAAGTTCGATCAATCGAACTTGAGGTGAGATTGATCGAACATGGCTGAGATCTATCGAATTGAAGTTGGATCGACCCTCAATGGTGGCGCCATTTTGGATAAAAATAAATCTGAGATATTTTAAAGATATTTTTGCAAAAAGGACAAAAGTGGTTGGTAGGGTGGTACAGCTGGATAAGATATGGCATGTGGATAAGGACAAGAAAGTTCGATCGATCAGAGAATGATGTTAAATTGATCGAACTTGTGGGATCTCTGAAGATGACATCATAGCCTGGATCTATCTTGAAGTGCTGAGATCGATAAAGTTGGATTGATTGAACTTTTCTTGAGATCGATCGAAGTTGCTGAAATTCCACCTTTTGCTTCCTTTTGCTATACTTTGCTCCTTTCTTTGATTCATCCCAGAATTGCTTCAATTATGCTCTTATTTGGCTGAGTAAGCTTATTTTGGGGATAAGTACCTAAAAATAGAAATAAGATGAAATCAATACAAAACGGGAAAATAAGATAGATAAAGGGTCTAGAATACCTAAGCTTAAGGGGTTTAAATACGCACCTTTCAGCCCTCATCACACCCCCAAACTTAAATATTGCTAGTCCTTAGCAATGAACTAGAAAGTAAAGGAATGAAATGAACAATTATACAACTACGAACTAGAAAACAATAAATGGATAACGCCACTTTCGTAAGAAACACGATTGCATTTAGCATATGCAACAAGCCTTTTAAACCCCTAGGTTACCCCTAGTGGACGAGTGAAGTCTCGTGAGGGTTTCTAGAAATGATACCCACAAACATTAAGCTCATTCTCACAAAAGAGGTACCAATATTGCAAACAAGCATTGTGAGAAAATTACCTCAAGTATGCAATGTTTCAAACATTTCTAAGCAATCTCCCAAAATCTCAACATCAATCAAGCAAGTATGGTCCTCCACACATCAAGAAAATGATCATGAAAATCAAACCAACTCTAAAATCCTTTTTGAGTGGATTGACATCAAATATGTTGCTATCTTAGCCAACTAAAGAATTAATCACATCCTTACCCTCAAACTAGCACACAAATCTAGTGCCGATCATCAAGACAAAAAGTGAACCTTTTATTAAAGCTTTATTGTTCTAGGTGCACTTATTCTTTTCACTCGATTTTTTTTTTAATTTTTTATTTTTAGGATCAAAGATGGAAGCATAGTGCAATGTGTTGATCTATTAAACTTTCTAGCGATCCATGAGGTCGAGCGTTAGGTCAATGACTCCCAAACCAGAAAACTTTAGGGCACTAGGTGTTAAAACACCCCTACAGACTTACAAGCTCAAATCAACTAGACTATAAATCAAGACAACCTCCATCTAATCATTTCTCACTTCTTACCTTTTTGGGAGAAGTTCTCACTTTTTTATTGCTTTTGCAACCTTTTTTTTTTTTTTTTTTTTTTGTATTCAATTATTAACTTAGAGTTTGGGCCCTCCACCTTTCAGCACGAGAAGTTCAGTGCTTGATGAGGCTAGAATCCCAGCTACTTAGTGAAAAATGGGTTGTTATTCACTTTTATCAAGAATGAAAACTTTCAATGCACTACTAGCCCAATTGGGATATAACCAATTCAATAATCAACAAAGCATGTACCCCAAAAATGAATGCTAGCGTGCACTTGTGCTAGTGTAGAATCTAGAGTGAATCTCAAAACAATCACAAAATCAGGATGATGTGGACCACAAATGCAAGCAAAATATCAATCTTTTGAAAAATTTACTCATAAATGGCATCCACAAGGCATACAAGGAGTATTGGATTCTCAAGTCATGTAATTTTTAAATTTTAAGCAATATAGTCCTCAAAAGATCAAAATTATAGCTAGTTTTGGACCAATCATAGAAAATCTCTCAAATACACAAGTTATGCTCAAAATTTTGAATTTTAAAAACAAACACTGCAAAGCACCATTACCCCCAAACTTAAATGGCACAATATTCTCAATGTGCAAAGAGAACAAAAGGAAAGAGTATACCAGTGCAATGAAGGCAAAGAATGGCTGGGACAGAAGTATCCAAAGTGGGTGGCATAGCCCCCCCCCCCCCCCCCCAAACTCAGGATCAACTGTGGTCCTGAAATTTGGCACTTGGATAAACTCATCAGATAACAAAAGAGATAATAATAGTGCACAGTGGATATGCAAGTGTGAATAGGATAAAAACTAAAAAATAGAGAGAGGTATAAGGGTGGTCCTGAAAATTTTAGGCAGTACTCTTTCACTAAAGTCACTGGGATGCACCTGATGGAGTCAAACAGATAGCTATAAGAATATGAAAATATGGCATCCATATAGAAAGCATATATAAATAAAAAATACAGTACAGTACATCCAATATCAGAGCCAATAGACACGGCTGCAAAAATAGTGTAACAGTATCAAAAATATGTGGAGATGACAGATATATAAAATGACAGGAGGAAACGGATAGAGAGATCAGGAAGAAGAGGTAGGACGGGCAGGTTGCGCTCCGTGGATGTCTCTGGATAGATCTCTGAATGCGGTCATGACATCCGTACAGAGAGAAGAAATATCAGCTCTAATGGAGACAGCATCCTCTCGGAGTGAGACCGTGCCGGCGCGAATAGATACTACAGCATCCTCCAAAGCCTAGAGTCGATCTCCAAAGCTGGGTGTCTGTGCTGGAGCCTCAGGTGTAGCTGGATCGGGAGAATGATGATCCTAAGCCTGCTCCGCATCTTGAATGGGTGACCCAACTGGAAAGTGCTACTCTGCGTCCTCAGCAGGCTATTCCAAATCGATGTCCATATATACGGCAACCGGATCGACTGGTATGTCGTCCGCTGCTGGGTCTACTACTACTACCATCTCCTCTGCCTCCAAATCCTCTGCTGCCTCGACAGCATCATCCTGAAGGATCTTGATAAGAGCGTTGTAGCTCTTATCCCAGTCCTTCTTTCTGAACGAGCAGGACCCAGTCTCAGGACGCTCCCGTGGCTAGAAGGGATAGTGCTGATCACGTAGGATCTGGGTGATGAGGTGGCCGAATGGGAGATACTTAGCCCTTTTGGGCCTCTCCTTGCTAATATAGTCATCATAGAGCTTCCTCATCACGCTCCAGATGAGCGTTGGGATAGATAGCCAATGCCCTGAATAGAATACGTACAAAGCTGTCAAAAAGTCGCCTCTCCGCTGTATCTTATGGCCAGCCATGAAGATATTGCGGAACAGGACAGAGTCGAAGAACCACAGGTCATTTGGAAGATAAGTCCAGGTGGCGTAGGTCTCGCCACCGGCATAATGACCTGTGAGTAAAACGGCCATGTCTGCATATGTGGGCCTATAGAGAGTGGGATATGTGTCATGTAGCTCTAGAGGGCAGTGATGTGGACAGTGGCAAGATCTGGACAATGTATCCACTGTAATAGAAATCAAATGACCATCAATGGTGGTCCTCAGCTCCGCCGTGTTATGCGGGGCAGGCCGGAGGTTCTGGAAAAACATCCGTACTAGCCTCGAGTACACTGGGTCTGTGATAGGGGTAAGAATGGCTGCAAGGCCTCTCCGTAATATATCATCATATGCTGATCGGGTAAGTGCCGATCGAAAAAAGAAGTTTGTATCGAAGATCGACTCGTGCACCACTGAAAGGCGTGAGTATCTACATAATGGCTGGTCTAACTCCTGGGCTAGCTGAGCTGGCTGAGCTAATGGAGGTGAAGGATGTTCAGCCTCAGCTGAATGAGAAGGAGATACGTCAGCATTAGAGTGTAGACTACTGTCAGAATGGGGAGACTGTATGGGCTCAGCTAACTCCTCCTGTATGGGGTCCTGGGCATAAGATGGACCAGCTTCGTCATCCAAACTCGGCCTACCTCGACGGTGATAGTGTCCGCGAGCTACAGTCTTGACCCTAGCCGTGGCCTGCAAAATAAAAGGAAACTTGCAAAGGAAGTCAGTGCCGATATAAAGAATTAAAGCACAAAATAGAATCATGTATGTCAAGTAAGATAGACAAAACAGATAAATGACATGAATCTATGGAAGTGACAGGATGTGAACATGCTAAGCAGTATAAGTGTAAAATGCATCCAATATGGAAAATCACAGGCATTAGGCATGAATGAGATAGCATGGACACAAGATAAGATGCATGGAATTTGTATATGAAATCTGTGAAGTTCGATCGATAACAAAAAAATGTGAGATCGATCTCACTTGATCGATCTGAGAAACTGAGAAACTAAATTTGATCAATCTCACTAGATCGATCTGAGAAATAGATTCGATCGATCGAACTGTGTGAAGAACATGAGCAGTCACAGATCTGTGATGTGGATAGCACGGGGCCTTCACGAACAAGGTCATGGGCCCATCAACACAACAAAGTATCAATCCTAATCACTTAATGAGGCCCATACTCCAAAAATTGAAACAAATCCCAAAATATATATGTAACCATATATACATATATATACAAAGAGCTTCAAACTTCATCAATAGAGATTTTCAGCATCAAAACAACTTAGATCTATCATTTAAAACATATGTGGAATGAATTGAAGCTTGAAATCACAAGAGGGAGATTCGGATCTTACCGGAGTGAAGAGAGAAGTGGAGATACGAAGGGGGATGAGATGTGATATGAGATCCGAGAGGAGAGAGAGTGATTTGACGCCTAGAATGCTTACCGGAGTCTCGCTGGAGATGGAGAAGAGTGGGTGCACAGCGGCGATTGATCGACGGTCGAAATCAATTATAAATCAACCCTCTTCGCAATAGCACGAATCATTGTAAAATAGGGCTATTGGACGGGTAAGTCGAACCACTGGGACTGCGCTAGTCTTAAGGCAACCTAAGTATCTAAAGTCATTTTAGAGTGATGAGGGGTTTATAAAGGGTTTGTGTATTTGTCACTAAACTAAGAAATTAAAATGCATAAAACAATATATTGCAATGAAATTGAAGAAGTGAGATACAAGTAGAAAAGACTAAGGAGATGAATCCACACTACACCCTAAGTACATGCTAGATTAGGTCTAAATTTGGGGATAAATAGCATATATGCAATGGTCAAGAAATATGAAGCAACTCCATTGCTTAATAATCATCAAGAAGTTCACTTAATCAAAACAAGAATGATCCATCAAAAGCTACCATAGTTGAACTACTTAAACTAAGGTGTAGAATCAAATACACTATCTCAAGCAAAAGACCATCAAGCTTTCAATCAAATGGTGAAGAATATGAAGGTAGGAATCAAGTATAAACCATCAAAGGAGGTACCTAAGCAATGGAATATCAAGTTTCAAAATCAACATGCCTTGAAAAACATTCATAGTCTATATTTTCATTGTCACTATGAAAATAAAAGCAATAAGATTGATCCAAGAATAGTCAAAGATATGACAATGAACTTACATCAACCATTTACACATTAAAATTCATTACAAGAAGGAATATGCTCTTAGACTATGAAACTACCATACATTATACATTATAGTCCCCAAAAGTATAGCCTAATCTAGAACATGATCAAAAGAGGAGGCTTCATCACCTCCCTAGATGGAGGTTTAGCTCTCCATTGATACAAAAATGGAAGAAGAAGAAGAAGAATACAACTTCATTTTCGAGCTCTACTGTAGCACTCAAGAACACTCTCTTCCTTGCTCTCTTCTCTCTCCTTTAATCTTGTAAGAAATGAAGGATAACATCTATGTGGTCCTCCCTCTCTCTTATCAAGCTCAAGTCAAGGCTCTCTCCCCTCCAAGGAACACCTCCAACCACTTCATAAAGAAGGAAGATGGTATTGAGGAAACCAATGTGCAAGTGGCTGAAATTGAACCATTTCCGAGTGCAATCTGCCAGAATTTCGAGCACTCGAAGGGTGGTCTCGAGCACTCGAAATTAGTGTAATGAGCAACATGCAATTCTTGCCCATCTCTGACCCACTGTGGAAGAATGACCATAACTTTGTGCTCCAAATCTGAATGATGATCTGTTTGAATATTTGGAGAGCTGATTCAGAGGTTTAAAAACTTCATGTTTTGATGAAGACCCAATTCTCAAGTCTGGTTGGTCAAAAATGGGGAGAAGGGCAGCACTTCAGTGCTGCCAGGCAGTTCTGCGCACCTCTGGTAAGAAGATCATAACTCTCTGTTCCGAACTCCGAATGATGAACCGCTTGAAGATTTGGAAAGCTAATTCAGAGATCTAAATCTTTCATGTTATGATGGAAGTCCAGTTCTTGAGTTTACTAGGTCAAAAATGGCGACAAAAGTCAGGTTCTACTGCTGCCAGAATTTCAGAATTGGCACCCTTTTTGTTCAAAATTCCACAAGGCATCATTTTTGCTTCCTTTTTGCAATTTAACCTGAAAATGTACAAAAACATGCAAATGGAGATAATCAACATAAAATAATCAGTTAATGGACTTTGTTAATGTAATTTAGGGCGCTTGAATATACAGTATTCGGCGCTTATCACACCCCCAAACTTACATTTTGCTAGTCCCTTAGTAAAACCAAAATGCAAAGCTCAATGGAATGAAAAACATGGGAATGCTATTATAAAAATATCCACCATGGCAAAAATAAACATAAACATAGCTCAAATACAACTTGAAACAGATAAAGAGCTGGAGACGGGATCATTGGGAAGACTACCTTGCATATATGAAGCATTGATACAAAAATTGGCAAAAACCATTTAAACATGCATGCATCAACATCATAGTCCATATAAATAATTCAATTGTCATCTCTTAAATGGAAATAACTCAAACTCCAGTGAAAGTGAATTGAATTCTCAACATGCGATTTTTACTTTCTTTTCCAATTCCAAGGCACAAGTTTTCAAATCAATGAATTCCCCTTTTGCATGAAGTCCCTAAGGCATGATTTTATTTTCAAGACAACTTTTGTTGCCTGTTAAGAATTTATTATAACTCAAAAGTGAAACATAAAATGGTTGTGCAGTGTTGAAATCCTTTAAGCTTTCTAACCAACCTATGTAGCGAGCGTTAGGCCAACAACTCCCAAACCAGACGGCTTTAGGGTGCTAAGTGTAAAGACACTCCTAGGTTTAATAGCTCAAGTTGGAAAGGCTACGAATTCCAACAAACCATGTTTATTACACACATTTTTTTGAATGACCGTGCAATGTTTAAGTCCTTTAAGCTTTCTAACCAACCTATGTAGCAAGCGTTAGGCCAACAACTCCCAAACCAGACGGCTTTAGGGTGTTAAGTGTAGAGACACTCCATAGGGCTTAATAGCTCGAGTTCGAAAGGCTACGAACTTCAACTGGTCATTATTTTCTTTCTTTCTCATCTTCATTTTTTTTAAATTTTTTTTTTTTATTATTTTTTTTTATGACAACTTATATCATGCCAAAGATATTCATCAATCAGGTTCATTAAATCAGATTAACTAGGCCAAGGTCAAGGTCAATCAAGTTGCATGCCTCACAGTTAAGTTTCCAATGTGCATCTGTGCATTGTGAAGCTTATAAGAGTGTAAATCCAGCAAGACTCTAATTGAGGCATTTATACAGACTACATTGTATTTTGCATGATTACTTCAAATTCAAATTTCTTTATTTTCAAAAATTCTCAATTGCTTCTATACACAAGGTATTAAACATATGCTTTGTCTCCGACAAGTTTCAAGCTATACTATCATTGCTTTACAAAATAGTGATACCAAAATTATGCCAAAAATGCAATATTGCACCCCCAAACTTAAACTACACAGTGTCCTCAATGTGGACATGGGTTGAAGTTAAAGATAAAAAATGACAGAAAAATAAAAAGGAACAAAAATACCCAAGGGGAGGAAAAGGCATGGGGAGAAGAACCCCCAAACTTGAATTGGACTGCGCAACCTAGATAGCATCATGAAAAACAAAAAGAGACAACTACAAAAAGCATTAATAGCACAAGCATAAATATAGAAAAATAATGTACATAAAGTTAACAAAAAAGAGAGAATTTGCATTTCAAAAAGAGTTTATATGATTACAAAAAGAGCTGTACAAGGATCATGTCCACTAGAGCAACCTATATATAGTAAATTCTTACAGTACAAAAGTAAAACAACAGATACAAGAGAAATATGTACATATGAAACAAAAAGATAAGGTCCAACACTCGCAACAGCTATGGTCCAGAGGGAAGACGGGCGAGGATGGAATGGAGGAGAGATTGAGTCTTACGCTGGTCGGCCTGAGCCAAACGATGTTCCTCAGCTGCGACACGGCGGTCTTCAACAGCAAGATGACGATCTTCTTCGGCACGGGAAGAAGTCGCACACATAGTCCGAGTGTACGCAGACAAAGAATTTTCAAAATGATCCATCCGCTCATGAATACCGGCAATGCTAGCCCGGATGAAAGCCTGGTCCTACTGAGAGTTGACCGGAGGCTCTAACCTTGCAGCGGCTGCGGCCGTGGAAGCATCCTCAGAAGGAGGAGGAGGTGGAGCTTGGATGAACAGGGGGGCAGCAGGTTGAGAGGTACGAGAATGGCTAAGAACATTGATCCACCGGCGCTTGGTAAAATTTTTAATCTTTTCGCCTTTTGGTTCATGGGGAGGAACAATGAAACCCTTGTGCTTTAGGAGCCGAGTGATGAAAAACGGCAAAGGCAATTTCTGATTTTCAACTCGCGGAACCCGTGCATTATGAGCGTCATGCCAAAACTTCATAAATGTTGTCCAAATGAGCTCCGGGATGGAGAACCATTGGCCTTGGTCCATGGCATATAAGGCTTGCAAAAGGAGGCCCCTACGCTCGGTGCTATGCACCAAAGGGCAGACATTGTGCTTGAAAACAGTGTCAATAAACCATAGGCGTTCCGGAAGATTGGTTTTGCGGATAAAAGACCGGGGCCTATTAGGATCGTTAACATTGCCAATGGCGGCCACTACCTGCTCGATAGTCATATCATCGACCTGCTCATACAACGTATGGCCAGTAGGGTCCAAAAGGTCAGTGGGGCACACAATGGGGCAACCAGAAACCTGAATGATGTCAGTCATAGTGAATGCATAGGTGGTGCCATCAATGGATGTAGTGAGAGAAATGGGTGGCTCTTCAGGGCATTGGAGATTCTGGTAGAAGAGGCGCACTACACGGGGGTAGGCAACCCTGGCAAGGGGCGCGCAAATGTGCTACAGATGCCAGTTAGTCAATTCGGCTACAGCCCACGAAGTAGTGGGTAGAATGTCAAAGGCATCCGTTAGCGGAAAAGAAAGCTCGTAGTTGAGTTGTTTGCGATCCCAAGGATCACGTGGTCGCTCACGATTGACAGCATGGGCACCCGCAGAGGGTCTAGGAGGGCGAGAAGGACCGGCACGAGACATTTAGAGAGGTGGACTTGGTTGAGGAATTTGAGCGAACACCTAGCGTGCACCACAAAAAGGAGAAGGTGAAAATGAGGGGTGGATGATGAAACCCAAAATTTTTGACAAGCAAATCAAGCTCTATCATCAACAAATCAACACAAAGCATCAACAGAACCAAACTCCAACATTACAAGCCCATCCTCCTTGTAAAACACCATGAATGAACAAAGGAAAAGAAAAACAAATGAAGAGGACACAGACCTGAATTTCAGTGTATCCGAGAGCAAGAAGGAAGGCAGGAAGAGGGAGGTGAGATGATGGGGTGGTGGGGTATTGAGGTGAGTGAGAAGTGGTGTGGAGAGTTGAGAAGTTGGTGTGGCTTTGGGAAGGATGAGGTTCCGAGATGGAGTGAGAGCTTGGGTGTGTGGGGTTGTATTAAAGGCTGCGAGAAAGAGAGAGGGATGCTGTGGGTAGAGGGAGAAAAGGTGGTGACAATGTGGGTTGGGTTGATGGTGGAGGAGAGGGAGTTGAGTTGGGGTGGTTTGCAGCCGAGGAGGGGTGTTGAGGTTGAGTGAGATTGGTGGGGCTTCGGGGTTTTTAAAAGAGAGGGGGTAAGCTTGGTTCGAGCACTCGAAGTTGGACTTCGAGTGCTCGAAAGATGGGCAGAGAGTTGGGAGCCGAGGGGTGAGAGAGGTTGAGTGCTCGGGTGGTGAGTAAGAGAGCTTGGGTGAGGTTGAGAGGGGGTTCGAGCACTCAAAGTTGGACTTCGAGTGCTCAAAAAACTGGCAGTGGCTGCGGAAGGAGAGGGAGATGCCGAGAGTTGAAAGATGGGTTGATGGGGGTTGTTTGGTGGCATGATTACATGCATGGGGTTTGCATGCATGCATGCAGGTCGTGGAGAATGGTTGCATGGAGTGGGTTTGATGGTTAGGGTGGTTTGCAGGATGGTTTGTGGTGTTGTAGAGAGATAGAGAGAGATTGGTTAGGTTGGTATGGTTGGTTGGTTATTGGGTTAATGATCGAAGTGGAGGTGTTGGGTTTGTTGTGAGGGAAGCCGAGAGTTGGGAGTGTGCATGGTTGGTGAGAGAAGGTGATTGCTGGGATGTTGGTTGTTGGAGTTGGGTTTCTTGGTTGAGAGAAGGGGGTGGAGTGGTGAATGGTGTGGTCGAGCACTCTAAGCATGGAGGTAGAGTGCTCGAATTGGGATCAGTAGGCTCGGGGATTTGGTGGAAGGGATTTCGAGCACTCGAAATGGGATTTCGAGTGCGCGAGTTGAAGACAGAGAGTTCGGTATTTTGGGCTGAAAATGGATAGCAGCTGCGAGCACTCCAAAGGAACTTGAGAGGGCTCGAAAATGAGGCAGTGGTTGCTTATGAAGGGCTGAAATTGAAGGGCATCAGCGAGCACTTGAAGCTTGGTAGTAGAGTGCTCTAAATTAGGACAGTGGGCATGCAAATCGGATGAAATCACTGGGAAGGATTTTTGAAAAATTGCAACATTATGCCAATGGAAAATTTTCCAATCTTGATACTTTGCAACATGATGCAAAATGGATGGAAATCTCAAAAATGAAATTTTCAAGCTTAAAACAATGCAACATGATGCAAAATGGATGGAATTCACAAAAATGAAATTTCAAGCTTAAAACATTGCAACATGATGCAAAATGGATGGAATTCTCAAAAATGAAAATTTCAAACTTAAAACATATGCAACATGATGTAAAATGGATGGAATTCTCAAAAATGAAAATTTTAAGCATAGAGAATTTTTTTAAAAATTTGCATGTCAGTCCTAAATTCAAGCCATGCATGGAAAATTTGAAACTTGGCACATTATTCCAATCCAATGCATGGATGGATTTTTAGAAAAATTTGGAAAACTTTTCAACTTCTTTCTAATGCATGGATCAAATTGGAAAAATTTTCAAAATGTAACACCTTTCCAATGCATGGATGATTTTGAGAAAATTTTCAAGCCTTGGAACATCTCTTTAATGCATGGATGGGATTTGGTCTCTTCAAATGCATGGATGAATGTAGGAAAAAAAATTTTAAACCTTGCACTTCATCTCCAATGCATGGAAAATTTTGGGGAACCATGATCCAACAATGCATTGAAAATGAGAGGTTGTGCACATGAGTTGCATGCCAAAGATCCTATGAAATTGCTAGAAAGCGATGGAAATTTCCGGGAATGAAAATTAGAGCTGAGAAGGTCTAAGAGGCCGGTCTAAAATTGCAGAACACAACTGAAGACCATTTCAAAAAAATCAAATTTTTGGCTTTTCAAAACCATTTCCCAGAAAATTTCAAGGCTCAGGCAATGGAAAGAGGGGGGGAAAGCTTGGAAATTGGAAGAATTGCTTCCCTTGCTTTGCTAAATTTAATGTCGATAGCTAGACGAAGTTAGAGTTGGCACTAATCCTCATAAATTGGGTCCGTCAAGAGGACTTCCTCAACTTTTCGGGTTGGGATTATGCCATCAATGCAAGGCTTAAGCCGTTGGCCATTAACCTTGAAGAGTGATCCTTTTGCAGGATCATGAAGTTTGATTGCTCCATGAGGAAAGACAGTAGTGACAATGTATGGACCATCCCATCTTGACCGGAGTTTACCGGGAAAGAGTTTCAAGCGGGAATTGAAAAGCCAAACCTTTTGTCCGGGGGTAAAAGACTTCTTGACGATGTGTTTGTCATGAAAAGCTTTAGTCTTTGCCTTGTAGATTTTTGCGCTTTCATACGCGTCATTACGCAATTCCTCAAGTTCATTTAATTGCAACGCACGATTAGAGCCGGCTTGTTTGAGATCAAAATTGAACCTTTTTATGGCCCAATAAGCACGGTGCTCTAATTCTACCGGGAGATGACATGCTTTGCCAAAGACAAGTCGATATGGTGACATGCCAATGGGTGTCTTATAAGCTGTCCGGTAAGCCCAAAGCGCATCGTTTAGCCTTAATGACCAATCTTTGCGGTCCGGTCTAACCGTTTTTTCCAAAATGTGCTTAATCTCCCGGTTAGAAATCTCTACTTGACCATTCGTTTGAGGGTGGTAAGGTGTAGCAACCTTATGAATGACGGAATACTTGGTAAGGACGGATTTGAGATAACGATTTCGGAAATGAGATCCGCCATCACTAATGATTGCTCGGGGCGTACCAAAACGACTAAAGATATGGGATTGAATGAATTGGATCACGACTTTATGATCATCGGTTTTGGTAGCCTCGGCTTCAACCCATTTAGACACATAATCCACCGCTACATGGATGTACTCATAGCCATAAGAAGATGGAAATGGTCCCATGAAGTCAATCCCCCACACATCAAAAATTTCAACAATTAAAATGTTGGTGAGGGGCATCATGTCTCTTCGGGACATGGATCCAAGTTTTTGACATTGTTCACACGATTTGCAAAAATTGTATGCATCCCGAAACAAGGTAGGCCAAAAGAATCCGCTTTGAAGAACTTTGTTAGCGGTCTTTTTGGCACTGAAATGGCCTCCACAAGCAAGAGTATGGCAAAAATTTAGAATGCTTGTGGTCTCAGTTTCAGGAATGCATCGCCGGATGATTTGGTCCGGGCAATACTTGAATAGTTCCGGATCTTCCCAAATGAAATGCTTGACTTGGGAGAAAAATCGGTCCTTTTCTTGTTTGGACAAATGAGTTGGAATTTTGCCAACCGCAAGATAGTTGACAATATCCGCAAACCATGGAAGATTGAAATATGAAACTTGAAGAAGTTGCTCATCCGGAAAGGAATCACGGATGGCTGCGAATTCGGAAGATTTTTCAATAAGTAAGCGAGAGAAATGATCGGCGACAACAATGTTGGTCCCTTTTTTGTCCCGGATGTCAATGTCAAACTCTTGAAGTAAGAGGATCCATCGAATTAAACGGGGTTTTGTCTCTTTTTTCGCTAACAAATGCCTAAGAGCGGCATGATCCGAAAAGACGATGACCTTGGAGCCAAGAAGATAAGAGCGAAATTTATCCAAGGCGTACACCACAGCTAGCAATTCTTTTTCAGTGGTGGTGTAGTTCAATTGGGCATCGCAGAGAGTCTTGCTGGCATAATAAATGACATGCGGAAGTTTATCCACACGTTGGCCCAAAACCGCCCCTAATGCATAGTCGGATGCATCACACATGATCTCAAAGGGAAGAGACCAATTAGGCGGTTTTATGATTGGGGCGGATGAGAGGAGAGTGCGAAGTTTGATGAAAGCTTCCATGCAAGCGTCATCAAAATTGAACGGAACATCCTTGGCTAAGAGATTACACAAGGGCCGTGAGATTTTGCTAAAATCTTTGATGAAGCGACGATAGAATCCGACATGGCCAAGAAAAGAACGAATTTGACGGACGGAATTCGGAGGAGGAAGATTAGAGATTAACTCAACTTTTGCCTTGTCTACCTCGATTCCCCGCTTAGAAATGACATGTCCTAAAACAATGCCTTCTTGGACCATGAAGTGGCTTTTCTCCTAACTTAGAATGAGATTCGTCTCTTTGCATCTTTGGAGCACAAGAGACAGATTTTTAAGACACGAGTCAAAGGAAGAGCCAAATACGGAAAAATCGTCCATGAAAACTTCCAAGAACTTTTCAACCATATCCGAGAATATGGACATCATGCACCTTTGGAACGTCGTCGGCGCATTGCAAAGCCCAAAAGGCATGCGTCGATAGGCAAAAGTACTAAAGGGACATGTGAATGTTGTTTTCTCTTGATCTTGGGGGGCGATTGCCACTTGGTTATAGCCGGAATAACCATCAAGAAAACAATAAAAGCTTTGGCCGGCTAACCTTTCTAGGATTTGATCAATGAATGGAAGTGAAAAATGATCCTTCCTAGTTGACGAATTGTGTTTCCGGTAATCAATGCACACACGCCACCCGGTGGTAGTCCGTTGTGGCATGAGCTCACCCGCTGAATTTTCAACAACGGTGAGACCGGATTTCTTGGGCACAACTTGTGTGGGGCTCACCCACTTGCTATCAAAGATAGGGTAGATGATTCCCGCATCTAGCAATTTGATCACCTCTTTCATGACCACTTCCTTCATATTTGGATTTAACCGGCGCTGGACCTCTCTAGTAGGCTTTGCGTCATCCTCCATATGAATGCGGTGCATACAAATGGAGGGGTCAATTCCTTTCAAATCTGCCACTGTCCAACCAATAGCTTCTTTATGCTCTTGGAGCACTGCTAAAAGGTTGGTCTCTTGGTCTTTTTGAAGGTCCGAGGCAATGATGACCAGAAGGGTTTGCTTTGGACCAAGGAACACATACTTGAGATGGGCCGGGAGCTGCTTAAGCTCAAGTTGTGGCGGAGATAGCAATGATGGGACCGGAGGAGTAGTGGAAAGTTGGGGAAGTGGTTCTTTTGGAATTTTCCAAGGAGGTACATCCATGATAGCATTAATATCAAGCAAGGAATTGACTTCTTGAATGGCTTGATCAACATCAAAGTTTGAGAAATCAAAATGGGACATGCAAGTTTCAAGAGGATCTTTGCTTAGAATGAAGGGGAGAGATTCTTCGACCACTTCATCAATGACATCCACAAGAAAACAATCATCCTCATTGGAGGGATATTGAGTTGTATGAAAGATGTGGAGTTTGACTTGCATGTTTCCAAAAGCAATGTCCATCACCCCGGTTCGGCAATTAATTGATGCATTAGCCGTGGCTAAAAATGGCCTACCAAGGATCACGGGAATGTGTTTTTTTGGGTCATGGACCGGTTCCGTATCAAGAACCACAAAGTCTACTGGTAAGTAGAATTTGTCCACTTTGATGATAACATCCTCAAGAATGCCTTGTGGATGCTTGACCGATCTATCGGCAAGTTGCAAAACCACGGAAGTCGGCTTAAGATCTCCCAAACCAAATTGTAGGTAGACTGAATATGGAATTAAATTCACACTAGCTCCTAAGTCAAGGAGGGCCCTCTCGATTTTTCTGTCACCAATGACGCAAGAGATTGTGGGGGCACCCGGATCCTTATACTTCGGAGGAGTGCTGTGCTGAATGATAGCACTAACATTTTTAGTCAACCTCACCTTTTTTGGCAAATGATTTTTAGAAGTGCGCTTTTGAGTGCACAAATCTTTGAGAAATTTTGCATAGGGAGGGATTTGCTTGATAGCATCTAAGAGGGGCAAGTTAATCTTCACTTGCTTGAAAACTTCCCACATGTCTTGAATTTTACAATTCTTGTTCCCAAAATGTGTCGACTCTTGAAGACGTTGAGGAAACGGAGCTTTTGGCTCATAAGTAGTTTCCACATTTGGGGTGACATGTGTGGGATTTCCGTGAATGGTATTTGGACAAGAATTTGGATTGGAAGAGCTTGGATTTGGATTAGAAGAGCTTGGATTTGGATTTTTCAAAGGAGGGTTTTTCTCACTTGTGTCTCCATCAACCTTGTTGTCAACCACTCTACCACTTCGAAGGGTGGTGATAGCTTGAACTTGTTCATGAGTCGGCCCACTCGGAGGAGGGGTTTCATCAATCACATGCATTCCTCTAGGATTTTCAAAAGGTTGAGCGTGAAGCTTACCCTTGTCCTTTTGGAGCAATTGGTTCACCGAATTAGCTATTTGGCCCACTTGATTTTCGAGCTTAGCTATGGATTGAGTATGGGAGTGAACCATTTGGAGAGTAGGCTGCAAAGATGTCAAGAGTTGCTTATTGGAATCCATGATTTGCTTGTTCAATGATTCCATCATTTGCTTGTTTGCAGCTACTATCTCGTCAGTTGGACACACAGGAGGTTAATTGGAAACATTTGGATTGTAAGGAGGACGATAGCTTGAAGAGGCTTGGAAAGGCCTACCTTGATATTGAGAAGAGGGCTGATTTTGAGGCCCTTGATTTTGAAATTGGGAATTTTGTGGGGCTTGTTGCCTCCACGAAAAATTCGGATGGTCCCTCCAACCCGGATTATATGTATTGGAATACGGGTTATGCCCGGGCCTTGAGAACATGGCATTAGCTTGCTCTTGGTTGGGATTGGGAAATTGCTCCAGTGTGGGGCAATCTTCCGAGAGATGGAATGGACTAGTACATGAAGCACAAACCGAACTTGCCGAATTTTAAGACAATGAAGGAGGAAGATGTGGTGCCATAAATTGGTAGAATTTATGAGCTATGGCATCCACTTGAGATGATTCCTCCCTTATTGATTTTGGTTGACAAGGGTTGGTGTTCTTTGCAATGGTTGAGGTCGGAGCCCTACGAGAATTATGTTGAAGTGAATTTTCGCTTAAATTCTCAAGTAGGGTCCAAGCCTCATCCGCATTCTTGGACATGAACATCCAACCACAAGAAGAATCAACCATAAATCTATGGGTTTCGGTCAAGCCGGTATAGAAAGCTTGCACTAATTGCCATTTTGGGATCAAATGATGAGGACATTTCCGAAGAAGATCTTGTAGCCTTTCCCAAGTCTCATGGAGTTGTTCTCCATCAATTTGAGAAAAGCTTAGAATGGAACGCCTCATTTGGTTGGTTTTACTCACCGGATAATACTTCTTAAGGAATTCTTGTTGCAATTGAGCCCAAGAAGTAATGGAATTGGGAGCGAGGGAGTTCAACCAATATTTTGCCCTATCCTTTAGGGAGAATGGGAAAAGATGGAGATGGAGGGCATTGTCCGGAAAACCTCTCAACCGGATGGTCGAACAGATTTCAAGGAACTCATCAAGATGCTTATATGGATCTTCATTATCAAAGCCATAAAATGATGGAAGCATTTGGATGGTGCTTGATTTGATCTCATATTGAGCTGCATCGATGTTTGGCATTACTATGCAAGAAGGAGAAGCATAGGTGGTAGGGATGAAATGATCTCTAAGAGTCATTGGCTCGATATTAGGAATTTCAGCCCTTTCATTCCCCGGATTTCCTATATTATCTCCCATTGTATTAAATTCAGTTTCAAGATCCCTTGTAAGAGTAGATTCCCTAAGGTTTCTTCTAAGAGTTCTTTCAAGAGAATTGACATCAATGGGCGAATCGATTGTGGGTAGAGAGAGTGACCTACGACTGAACATCAACAGCACAACATATAATCAACAAAGCAATTCATTATCCACAACTCCACATACGATGTTCCCTTTCTCCTCAATTATCAACACATAAAATAAATGGCCACGACAAGGACCGATGCTTATACACAGAATTAAAACAATAATATAGCCTCAACAAGGGCTTGCAAATAAATTAACTACTTCTAAGCTTAACACATGCACGATATCTTACAATGTGAAACTAAAAGGTCAAGAAACTTACCTGGGGTCCTCTAGACTTACTCTTTGCTAGCGTTCCCACGGCGAGATTCGAGTCCCTAGAATCTTACAACACGAAAATGGTTAAACCACACGAAAAATATGCACAAAACACAATATGCACAATCAAACTAAATTTAATCCTAAACTTTAGTTGCTAAACTGTTTGCAAGTCCCCGGCAACGGCACCAAAAATTGATCGACGGTCGAAATCAATTATAAATCAACCCTCTTCACAATAGCACGAATCATTGTAAAATAGGGCTATTAGACGGGTAAGTCGAACCACTGGGACTGCGCTAGTCTTAAGGCAACCTAAGTATCTAAAGTCATTTTAGAGTGATGAGGGGTTTATAAAGGGTTTGTGTGTTTGTCACTAAACTAAGAAATTAAAATGCATAAAACAATAGATTGCAATGAAATTGAAGAAGTGAGATACAAGTAGAAAAGACTAGGGAGATGAATCCACACTACACCCTAAGTACATGCTAGATTAGGTCTAAATTTGGGGATAAATAACATATATGCAATGGTCAAGAAATATGAAGCAACTCCGTTGTTTAATAATCGTCAAGAAGTTCACTTAATCAAAACAAGAATGATCCATCAAAAGCTACCATAGTTGAACTACTTAAACTAAGGTGTAGAATCAAATACACTATCTCAAGCAAAAGACCATCAAGCTTTCAATCAAATGGTGAAGCACATGAACGTAGGAATCAAGTATAAACCATCAAAGGAGGTACCTAAGCAATGGAATATCAAGTTTCAAAATCAACATGCCTTGAAAAACATTCATAGTCTATATTTTCATTGTCACTATGAAAATAAAAATAATAAGATTGATCCAAGAATCGTCAAAGATATGACAATGAACTTACATCAACCATTTACACATTAAAATTCATTACAAGAAGGAATATGCTCTTAGACTATGAAACTACCATACATTATACATTATAGTCCCCAAAAGTATAGCCTAATCTAGAACATGATCAAAAGAGGAGGCTTCATCACCTCCCTAGATGGAGGTTTAGCTCTCCATTGATACAAAAATGGAAGAAGAAGAAGAAGAATACAACTTCATTTTCGAGCTCTACTGTAGCACTCAAGAACACTCTCTTCCTTGCTCTCTTCTCTCTCCTTTAATCTTGTAAGAAATGAAGGATAACATCTATGTGGTCCTCCCTCTCTCTTATCAAGCTCAAGTCAAGGCTCTCTCCCCTCCAAGGAACACCTCCAACCACTTCATAAAGAAGGAAGATGGCATTGAGGAAACCAATGTGCAAGTGGCTGAAATTGAGCCATTTCCAAGTGCAATCTGCCAGAATTTCGAGCACTCGAAGGGTGGTCTCGAGCACTCGAAATTAGTGTAATGAGCAACATGCAATTCTTGCCCATCTCTGACCCACTGTGGAAGAATGACCATAACTTTGTGCTCCAAACTCTGAATGATGATCTGTTTGAATATTTGGAGAGCTGATTCAGAGGTTTAAAAACTTCATGTTTTGATGAAGACCCAATTCTCAAGTCTGGTTGGTCGAAAATGGGGAGAAAGGCAGCACTTCAGTGCTGCCAGGCAGTTCTGCGCACCTCTGGTAAGAAGATCATAACTCTCTGCTCCGAACTCCGAATGATGAACCGCTTAAAGATTTGGAAAACTGATTTAGAGCTCTAAATCTTTCATGTTATGATGGAAGTCCAGTTCTTGAGTTTCCTAGGTCGAAAATGGCGACAAAAGTCAGGTTCTACTGCTGCCAGAATTTCAGAATTGGCACTCTTTTTGTTCAAAATTCCACAAGGCATCATTTTTGCTTCCTTTTTGCAATTTAACCTGAAAATGTACAAAAACATGCAAATGGAGATAATCTACATAAAATAATCAATTAATGGACTTTGTTAATGTAATTTAGGGCGCTTGAATATACAGTATTCAGCGCTTATCAGCGATGAGGGATAGGGCTTGGAAGAGGGTTAAATCAATCTGTGAAATTGATCTTCAAACCCTTAGGTTTATTTTTTAAAAAAACATTCCCTTGCCAGTTCGATCAATCAAAATGAATACTCAGATCGATCGAACTGACATCGATCTCTCTTCAAAGTATTTTTGAATTTTTTTTTTTTTTATATGAAATTTTTGAAATTAAGAAATTAAAACAAAGTCAAAATTGAAAAACAAAGAACAGAGATCGATCTCCCCAAGATCGATCATAGAATACCTTCGATCGATTGAAAATGCATAGATTTGAAGAAATGTTTGATCAATGAGACAGAGAGGCTTTGGGATATAGGTGGATACAGGTTAGAAATTTTTCTAAGTGTTGGAACTACAGATCGATCCAAGATGAAGTTGGATCGATCGAAAAAGTTTAGATCAATCTAGGAACAAGTTCGAACGATGGGACAGAGAGCTGAAATATGCAGGTTTTGTTCGAACCATTGGATAGAGAGTGATTTGGATGCAGGTTTGATGCAGGTGGGAAGTTCGATTGATCGAACTCATTTTGAGATCGATCGAACTTATGAAAAATGCTCAATTTCAATATAAAAGTGCATGCAATCCTAACCACAGTTCCTAGCAATGCATATGAACCCAAAGTCAATATCTAGACTTCGCAAGAATTGAAATTAAAGATAGAAATGAGGGAGGCATAGGGTTTTGACACTCTACGAAATGTCATGCTAGTCTTTAACTATGAGGGAACTAGTTACAAGTGTAGTGCTAAATTATTAAACATGTCTCCAAGCTTTGCATATGAATGACACCTAGTTCTAGATCCCCTACATGATGCCACATGCAAACCCACTAAACCACCTTCTATCAATATCTCAATACTCCCTGATTTCCAAAGGTAATCACTCAATGGCCCCACCAATTTTATTTATTTCTTTATTTGTTTATTTTAACAACCAAATTCATCCCATGAGTAAAATAGAAAAATTAAATGAAACTCATGACTGTATATTAAATACTAGATCAAAAATTTATATACTAGACAATTAAGGAATTACAAATTGCCAACAAACTGTTAAAATAGGTAGAAGTCAAGTTAATGACTTCCGATGCATTTAAATAAATTCCAAGCAATTAGGGATGTACTAATGTTGACAATGCAATGCATGAAATGGTTAGAAAGAAATTAAATAAAAACCAAGTAATTCAAGTCTTAAACATAGGGAAGACTTAATTAAAATTTAAGGTTGTCACATAGGGAACTTTTTACAATTATTCTTTGATATATTTAGAATAGGGACTAACTTGCAATTTTAAGAAAGTATGATTTCATTGGAACACTTGTTAGCCTAGGATTTTGACAAGTGTAAGGCTTAGATTTAGCCTTGCGAGGAGTCCTATGATCATGACAAGTGGAGGGTGGATGTGTGTGTGTGTGTGAAAGAGGTAGTGTTGGTACAGGTTTTTGACTAACATTACACATTTAGGCTAGTGGATTTTCTAGTAATGTTGGTTGTCTTATTCATTTCTCACACTTAAACTCCATTGAAGATATAGAAACCTAGACCTTGTAACTTATTTTCAAGCCTCTTCCATTTGGCTCTTGGTCTTCCACCTTGAAGATAAAAGTTTCCTCACATCCATCTCTACCACACCTTTGCTTGGTTTCCCATTTTGCATCATTTTCTTCAATTTAAAGGAAAATTATGGGAATTAAAAATTGTATGTCGATCTTATTCACTGGTGGGGATAGATACATTATAGAATAAAACCTAGCCAAATTAGGTAACTAATTATACAAGAATTGGGAAATTAATTACCTACAAATTAGTCAATCCTACAGCTATATAATCTGTACAATCCTAGATTACAAGAGAGATAAATCTTAATACTCCCCCTTAAGTTGGTGCATAGATGTCACACATGCCCAACTTATCTAAATTTTTTGAAAACACTCGATTTTAAACTGCTTTGGTGAGAATATCTGCTAGTTGATCGTCAGATCGAATCTTAGGCAACTCCACAATTTTTTCATCTAACTTCTCCTAAATGAAGAATTTGTATATTTCGACATGCTTCGTACGATCATATTGAACTAGATTATAGGCAATATCACCTGCTTTAGTGTCACAATATAGTCGAATCAGTTGCCTAGGTAGATAACCTAAATCCCGCAAGAGAAGTCTTAACCACAATGCTTCACAAAGTCCAAGCGCCATACCTCTAAATTCAGCTTCTGTATTTGAGCAAGTAACAACATTTTGTTTCTTGCTCCCTGTAACAAGATTACCTCCTATGAAAGTAGAGTAACCAGAGGTAGATCGCCTATCATCTATGGTTCCAGCCCAATCAACATCAGTATATGCATCTATGCTTTGATAATCAGCCCTTTTGTGAACAAAATTCCTTTTCCAAAAGCAGATTTTAGATACCTCAAAATGCATATAACTGCATTCATATGTTGCTCTCCAAGATCATGCATAAACTGGCTAACAATACTCAATGCATAAGCCAGATCCGGTCTCGTGTGTGCTAAGTACATCAATCTCCTTACAAGTCTTTGGTATCTTCCTTTATTAGTAGGTACTTGGTTGGACTCAACACATAACTTCAGTCATTCTTCCACTGGTGTATTAGCTGGTTGACATGCTGTCATACGAGTCTCTTATAATAGATCTAAGGAATATTTTCTTTGAGATAAAAACATTCCTTTAGTAGATCGAGATACTTCGATCCCAAAAAAATATTTCAAAGGACCTATATCTTTCATTTTGAATTCTCTAGACAAGTAATTCTTAAGAACCTTAATTTCTTTAGGATCATTCCCTGTAACCACCATGTCATCCATATATACAATGAATGCAGTTATCTTACCCCTGTTGCTACTTCAGGAATAAAGTGTGGTCTGAATTGCTCTAACGGTTGCCAAAGGCTATCATAGACTTTGTGAACCTTCCAAACCATGCTCTCGGAGATTGTTTCAACCCATACAACGATTTCTTTAACCTGTACACTTTCTAATTATGCTTTTCGAGTATCATACATCTTGGTGGGAGATCCATGTAAACTTTTTCAGATGATTCACCATGCAAAAAGGCATTCTTGACATTCAATTGTTGTAATGGCCAATCCAAGTTCGCAGCTAAAGACAACAAGACCCGAACTGTGTTGATTTTGGCTACAGGTGTGAATGTCTCTGTGTAATCGATTCCATAGGCTTGGGTGTAACCTTTCGCCACTAATCTCGCTTTAAAGCATTCAACTGTGTTATCGGCTTTATACTTCACAGTGTAAATCCATCGATATCCGACTGGTCTCTTTCCTGGTGGAGGGTTAATGAGTTCCTAAGTTTCATTTTGTTTTTTCAAAGATTTCATCTCCTCGGTCATAGCTCCTTTCCACCTAGGGTCAGCTAAGGCTTCCTGTAATACCCCTAATTTTAAAAAGATAGTCTCGGTATTTATTTAATTGTTTTAATTGCAATTTATTTGATTAATTATTTATGTGGCTAATTGTTTAATTATTTAATTAATTTAATTGCTTAAGTGTTTATTTGAAATGAATTGTTTAATTAATTTTTGTGTGCTAAATGATAAGTATTAATTTAGTTGAATGTTAGGTACTTACTTGTAATTATTTGTTAGGAATTAAATGATTTAAATGGTTGTTTTTATTTTGTTCTATTTTATTTTTAATGATTTTGGATAGTAGTAATGGACTAATCAATGGGTCACATGGACTACTTGGATAGGAGGATTAATGGGTACAGATAATTACCCATTGATAGATGTACATATATATATGGGTATATATGTATATATGATTATTATAATTATTAATTGTTATTAGTAGTTATTATTAATATAACTATAGTTAGTTATATAATATATATATTATATATATATATATAGTTATAACATTAATAATTATATATGTATATGCAGAACCGCGTTAGTATTAGCAAACTTATATATATGTATAATTATATTTTTCCGTTTTCTTTCTTGACCATTAAGGTAATTATAACTGGGAGAGGATTAGGAGTATAGTATATATATAAGTATAGGTCAGCTAGGGTTTGGGATTTCACGTTATATTAGATAGAGGCAGAGAGAGAAAGAAAGACCAGAGAGTTTTGAGAGAGAACGTGGAAGAGAGGAAGGAGGTTTTGACCAAGGATTCAAGGCCGAACTAAGGAGAGGAAGAATGAGTGTTGTTCATGGGTTAAACCAGGATCAGCAGAGGAGTTCGGAGGCAGCCAAAGGTCGCCAGAATTAAGGAAGAAGAAGTTAAGATTTCAATCCGAAATCTTGAGGCAAGTTTTACCTCTATCTTTCTCCCTTTGATTTGTGTTCTATATAGGCCTAGGACAATTCCAGGGACTTTAAATCATTAAAATCAACCATGTATGCAGACTAAAAGATGAATTACAGTGTTTTAATTATATGTGTATTTGTTGATTAATTTGGAAATTTTATTGCATGATTCTTGATTAAACTTGTTTAAATTATGTATAATGGATGAACGTAATGTTTAGGGTTAATTGGAACTTAAAACAGTAGCCTTAGTACCCTTAACGGAGGAAGACGGAGTCACCGGAGCTGAAGAAGACGAAGGACCGCAGGATCACGTCGACTGGTTTGGGAACTCGTCGACCGGTTTGTATGAACCGGTTGACGCCTACGGAAACACGTCGACCGGATTGGGAGAACTAGTAGATGCCTTGGTGATTCATATCGACTAATTTTGAAAAATCGATCAACGCCTAGAGGAAACACGTCGACCGGTTCCTGTAACCATCGACTATGTTGGCCTAATGTAGGATTTTGGCATGGGGGGTTCGTACCTAGGGGTAGTTGGGTTTGTTTAAATAATTTTAAGGAATTTATTAGACCCGACACATAACTAGAATGCATAATACTTAACAATATGCTAGGTTTGGAATTTAATTAACATAAAGGTTAATTTATGGATATTTTTATTAAACTGTTTTGATCAAATAACTGGATTTAAATAGTTTAATCATATTGTGGAGGTTTAAATAATCTATTTGAGATACATGTTAATTTCTTTTGATGTAAATTAAATGCATGCTACTTAGGATTATTATTATTGCTTAATTATATACAAAGATTTAACATATGAATAATATTGTCATTATATTGGATCAATGGATGTATTTATATTTATTTGAATCGTTGTATGGTTTAAATGCACCAGTATGGGATGGTGTCATTTGAGGGATGGATTAACGGAATAGTTAAATCCTACCTATTTATTGTTATAAGGGAATGGATTAACCAAGGGGATTAAGTCCTACTTATTTATGTCAGGCCTCTGCATCAAATGGACGACATTTTATTTTATACTTATACAGATTTTATATATTATTATATGCCATGATATGAGCTTTAGTCTTATGATCATTGGTTAGGGGGAGTATATTTGTGACGTCTCTGATTTTTAGGCCAGCGTGTCCTGTGATGAACCGTAAGGATGATCCGATAACGGATCCGAATGCGGAAGCAAAGACAGAAAATAAGACTCTAAGAAGTCAAAATGACCTTCCATGAGTTCGTGGAACTCAACAAGAACTGATGCGGAAGCAAAAGATCAAAAATATGACAAAGAAGCCCCCAGGGGCAAAATAGTCATTTCTGAAAACTGTTGATTCGGGTGCCACCGAGCACACCGCTGGAAGGACAATGAAAAACTAATCAAGATGGACTCAAGAATCGCATGATTCGGAGTCCGAACGAAGGAGAAACGGCATGACGAAGAAAAACGAGCACTTAAGGCAAAAGGGGTAAACTGGTAATTATCCAGGAAGAACTGGGTACAACCGAGCACACCGTTGGAAAGACAGCAAAAAATTAGTCAAGTTCAAAAAAAAATTCACTTGAATCGGAGTCCGGACGAAGGAGAAAAGCCCAAAAGAAGAATTGACGTCGCGGCGGCCTGACGAGGGGGGCCATGACAGCCCCCATGCACGCCCATGCGTGCGCCCATGCACGCCGCGCGCGCACTGGGCGCACACACGGCTGCCAGCAGCCCAAAAGCTGCTATGGGGTCATTTTTCAGAAAAATCCAGAACAGAAGCTGAATTTGGAGGCCTAGATGAATTTTTTTGCAAAAACACAAAGAAGAAAACCCCCTCAAAATTGAGTTTTCTACGTGACATGCGAAGAATTCAAAAAAAAAAACTCAATGTAAAATACCCAAAATGTCCTCCCAAGAAATCTGGTCCAGAGGGTCGAAAAAGCTGCTAAATAGAAAACTGAAAGCTGAACTTTGTAAGCGATTTCCGATGCCAAGACGACATTTTCTGGAAAAACACGAAAAAAAACCCCCCCCTAAAATCATATTTTCTATTCAACCATGTTGAAAGAAGGAAATAAAACTGAATTAAAAAGTCTAGAATACCCCTAGATCAGAATATGCAACGAAAACGCAAAATGAAATCGTAGGAGGCTCAAAACACAAACGATAAGGTTTTGCCTAGAAACGACCATGCATGCAAACATAACGTACCTATTTGGACATGCTAAAATGATCCACGACTTAAAAATATAACCGATGCAAAATCCGACCCCCCAAAGGGCAAAAAGGCAAAAATGGACTTGGAATGGAAAACATGGAATCCAAAAATACAAAACGGGATCAAATGACCGTTTGGCCCTTGGCCACACTTCAAACATGATTTATGAGACCCTATGAAAGAATGAGAATGGAATTCCCACACCCGATGCAACCATGGTGAAGCAATGACTTGCAATTTTTCAAGGTTTTCATAACATTTCATGAAGTTAAAAAGTTGTATAGAATACAATATACATGTCATTGGCCTCCGGCCTCATCTCATACATATTAAATACATTGAAAAGAGTGTACTTAAGTACACATTACATACATGGAATCAAATATACATATTTTGATATATAAGTCTACAAAATGACATTTCATGCTAATATTTGTATGAAATTGAAACTTGAAAGCTACACGACATCAAAGGAATGCTAGGCGTCACGAACCAAGTCTTCGTACCTGAAATATGTCCCAGTATCGTAGGGGTGAGTAACATAAAGCTACTCGTAGGAGATGAGCATGCATCGACATAGCATTTTACAAATTTATCACCTTAAGGTGAAACATGTTAAAGGGGCTCATGCCACCTAACGTCTATGTCTAAGTGAGACTCGGGAAGCATCCTAAGCTACCTTAGAGTCTAAGCAATAAGAATCATGATATACATACGTGTATGAAACGAATCATGGTTGAGATAATCCAAAGAACACGACAAGAACAATGCTTGAGCATAGATTAACATGAATTGCATTTTCAATACAATTGAACTAGGTCTAGAGTAATCCATCCAACATGACAAAAGCATATTTGAATACAAGTTAACAAGAATCACATTATCCATACAATTCAACAACAAAAGAGCATGTTATACAATGCAACAAGGTTTAAGTTCTCAAAGCCATCAACTTAGAATCTAAAGCACAAAATAACAGTAGTGGTTCATGCCACCTAACGTCTATGTTATAAATGAATCAATAGGATCAATTCTAAGCTTTATTAGAACATCAAAACACGATTTTCAATATCGATGCAATTTAACCAACATTGGAACTTCCAATACAAAGCATAAAGCACAATTTCGCACAGTTAACATCCTGTAACTTAAAATGGAACGACAAATAAGAAACAACAAGTTACAACATCATCTAGTTATCAACTTGAAAATGAAATGCGAAATTAAACAAAGTGGATACTCGGACGTCACGCCGGATCAGACCGACAACATAGTTACTTTAGGGTTACTAGCCCATGGGTAACCTCCCTACGTGCGTACTAGACCATATAGAGAGACTACCCCCCGTACTAGAACCACGTCCTAGCCATAGTCAAACAACGACATCCCCAAGTTTCCAAAATCAACAAGTTGTGCAACAACGCATATATCAATAGGAATATACAAGATAATCAACTATCTACTAAGCACAACCAAATTTGGAAACCTATACAATACATGCTCTAAGTCCACAACTAATATGATGTGATGAAAGTCGAATCTTCAGTGTGCGATTCGTTACACGCTATGCATGAATGATGTTAAATACGAAGTGTGCAAATCATTACACAAGACAATAATATATTCAATAAGAAAAACATATTCTCATGAGTACAAACATAGCAACTATGTTATTCAATGCTCAAAACATAACCAAATAAATATACAACAAGTCCATGTCCAGAATTTTGATATAGAAACGACTTTCAAACACAATTAAATCTATATCTTAATTCGATAGAATTTGATTAAATAAAAATAATTAAATTCCTTAGATTCTAATTCAATTCCAAATAACCTCAAGTTAATACATATTAAAGAACATGGCATGGTCATCACCTATATCCATTCTAAAACTCAATTAGGTTATTGGAACAACAAAGTAGAACTCTAATTAAATCATGCTAATTTAATTACCAAGGTTCTAAAGCAACTTCAAATGGTCCACAATTAATATATACTAGTAAACAAGTCATGGCCAATACAAATATCAAGTTAAAATCTTAATTAAGCTAATGGGACCACAAAATAGATTTTAATTAATTCTTTTAATTAAAATCTCTAGATTTTCAAACTTAACCAAATGCTCTCAATTTAACATATCTTAGAGAACATGCTAAGGACTAATGTAATATCACATTACAAGCTTATTTCATGCAAGTTACACCTATGTAAATTAAACTTTCACTAAAGTTAAATATAAAATAAAGGTTGCAATTCTCATGCAATTAATCCCAATTTAATATATGTGAATAACCACACCAAAACTTAATTTTCTAGCATGCCACAATTCAATTCCAAGTTGTATATCACCATGAGAATTAAATCTTAAACAATGAAATTAATTAAATGAAAGGTTTCAAAACCTCACCGAATATTTTAAATCAAATATATGTGAAGCTATATGGCATGTAGATCAAGAATATCAGGTCGGAATTCAAATAGAGTGAATAGTGCACTCGGGGCAAATTAATTAATCAACTTAATTAATAATTACTAATTTTCAAAACACCTCCAATTACTTTCAAATTCAACTATGTTGAAGAACATGCTAAGGCCTAATATAATATGCTAACACATATTAATTTCAAGCTAGTTAAGGCCATGTGAATTAATCTTTCACCTAAGATAAATATTAAATAAAATCTTTAATACTTATTCAAATGTTCCAATTTTAATACACGACAATGAGCATATCAAGGGGCAATATAAAATCATGCTACATGTTTAAACCAAGTCATGAGCAACCAGAAAAATTAGATCCCGTACAAGAAAAATAAATAATAAAATCTCTAGATTTTATATTTAATCATGCAAATAAGTAGTATAAGCATCACAAGCATGCTATATAACAAGAATTTAAACCTAGAACATCTCCTACCTCAATTTGAGATGAAAATCCCAAAGGCCCACCAAAATAAAAGTGCTCCGAATTCGACGATACCGAGAGGTTTTATTGGGGACAACGCCGTGAACATAACCCCCATGAAAGTCCCATCAAAATCATAACTTGACCTCAAAACCAAACTCAAGAAATGGTCAAAACTGAATTCTAATAAGGGGGAAAGGTAGAGCACGGCGAGGGGAACAACAAACGTTAAGGCCGAAGACTTTCCATCAATGAAAAGTGAACCAAAAGAGGAGAGAGAAGATGGCAGCACCCCTTGGGCTGCCATGGGAGCTCCAGGTCGTGCATGAAGAGGGGAGAAGATGAAAAATGAAATATCTCACCCCCCTTTTATAGAAATCTCAAAAAGTGCCCCGAACGGACCCCGCCGGGTCTGAAAAAGTAAAATTTGAGCAGACTCACTCAAATGGCAAAACTTTGTGAATGAAAAAGATTCAAAATGATAAAATATGAATAACGGAAGAAACGGTGTCAAAAACTGAGTCCCGAGCAGAAAGTTATGCCCCAAACAAGTTCGGCGGCAACTAGGTCCAGAAATTCTGAAACTGGAGAAAAACGACCAGAACGGAATTCTAAGAGTCCACGACTCGACGAAATGTGAAAATGAATCCCATACGAGGATTCAAGCTCCAGACGAGACAGTTTGCAATAACTTTCGTTAATTGCACAATGGCCCCTACAAAAAGGGTTAACTGCGAAACTGCCCCAGAATGAAAATATCTTCCAAAAGATATTTTCTTAAATGCCCCTGAAATAAAATATCTTCAAAAGATATTTATGAAAAATACCCCAAGAAAAGAAAATAATTTCAAAGAACTTTGCATCCATGCCCCTATGGATATCGGGAGCAACCAGAGTACTTTCTTACAAAAGTAAAGATACGTATTTCGTGGAAACCACTCAAGATGGAGATACATGAAGTCAAAAACCAACTCCGAACACAAGAAGTGTGGTTACGCCAACAAAGTGTCAAACGGGGAAAAGACAAAATAGGGAAAAGGATGAAATAGGGAAAATGACGAAAAGTGAATAGTGTCGAAAAACGAAAAATGTGAAAATGACTCGGTCCTCAAAGGAAGTTGTCAATCCACGGAAAAAAGTCTCGGGAACCAATTCCGAGCACTCGAGATGACACTAAGTGACATGAAACAGAGCTCAAAAAAGAAAATTAAACGAAAAAATTTCATTTGTAAAATTTCAGAAAAAAGGAAAGGAAGGCAAATGACTGGGTCGTTACAATATTGTCAGGGATGTGTAACTAGATATAGTGTAGTTGTGTGCCCTGGTAGGTTTAGGTACTCATGCCCATTATATGTTCGTTTTGCATGCTGCTTACTATTCAGGTTGAGGTAACCCTATAGTCCAGTGAGATTCCTTTAGTGTGTATTTAAATATATATGAACTACTAGTTATTGTTAAGTTGATTAGGATGTATACATGTATCAGATCTCTGCTTGGATTATAGTAGAGTATAACTTGTTCGTGGGCCTGACCCATTATTATTTTTCAGGTGTTCATCGGATTCAGGCTTAGGGATTGTTCGTGCTGAGTAGAGACAGTCATCATCACTCTACTGACTTGACATAGAGTTCTATCTATATTTTTTTCTTTTCAGTTTTCTTTAGTTGGTTTTATTAGGGGTCCACATGATGGATTCCCAAGTTGTAATGGTATCAAAGGATTGGATTTATTATTGGAGGATTTTATTGAATTATTTTTATGGAGGATTATTTTATTAATTCAAGGTTTGATTATTTTAGTTTTTCCTTCAGCTCTTTTATTTATTCTTAGTTATTTATTTTTTGTATTCAAATGCTTGCTAAATACTTTAATTGTTCGATATTCCCTCGGGTTTGGGCTTGGGCCTGATCAACCCATGTCTTGGAGTCGAGGGGTATCTCACTTACTACACACTGTTAGGAATAGATACAGTAGATAATTGATTTACAAATGACAAATTTGATTATGAAAAACGATGGTTTGACACATAATGAATCATATGATACTTAACTTTGCTAGAAAGTTTTGGTTCATATATGGGTTTAGGAAAACCTCTAGTGTGATGTTGTGATAATTGTTTTCTGAGTGGCTCATACATTAAATCAGGAACATCCTCAACAAGCGATTGGTTTGATATATCAGTTCCTAGGGACTCAAACTCGGACAACGGTGGAGTTGGAGCCATACTTTCCGTTTTTGGGATTTCATCACCACTTTGATCCAAACTTATACCACTCGAATCCAATTCGCCCAATTCCTAATTGAGTGGTCCAACTTATGAGCCATCACCACTAGAATCCAAGTTTATGCCCATATCATGGTCTCTAGATTCAGGAGATTTGCCTTCATCAGAAGTGTGATAATTATAATCTAGAATCTGAATTTCTTTCTGGTACTCCCCCTGAAGTTCAGGCTCAGCGAAAACATACATCAAGTCTTCATAGAAGACAACATCCATTGTGATAAACATTCGTCGAGTTGGAGGGTGATAACAGCGATACCCCTTTTGATGAGTAGCATATCCGAGAAAAACACATCGCAATGCTCAAGGAGTTAACTTATTGCGTTGATGCTTATGGAGGTGTACAAATGTTACATAACGAAAGACATGAGGAGGTAAATTTGGGACGGATGGGGCAACAACTACGTTAGTAAGAGCCTGCAATAGTGTTCAGAAGTCAATAGAGTTATCAATGAAGCACGAAAGACACATCGCAATGCTCGATTGATTAGATATACTGCAAAGGTAAATGTTTCTCCCCAATACGATAATGACATATGAGCTTTTATCAATGAAGCACGAACAACCTCCAACAAGTGTCAATTTTTGCGCTCTGCTAGGGTGTATTGGAACAAGTGGTTTGATGAATAGTTCCATAAGATTCCACATACTGTTGAAGGTCAAAACTCTTATATTCTCTACCATTGTCAATATGGAGAGCCTGAATATGTGCATTGTATTGAGTTTAAACCATTTTATGGAACTTTTGAAATAATAAGTTCACTTCACCTTTGGACTTCATCAATAAAAGTAACAAACCAATGCGATCCACTTAAAGTAGTGACTTTAGACGGACCCCAAACATCAAAATGTATAACCATAAAAGGAAGTGGACTTTTCTTCAAATATAATGGAAATGAAGCACGGTGGCTCTTTGCTAGTTCACAAATATCACAGCAGAAACTAGAAACATCAAATTTTGCAAACAAACTAGGAAATAATTTTTTCAGATAACCAAAGGAAGCATGCCCCAGATGTCGATGCCATAACCAGTTTTCAGATTTCTTTTTGTTCTCCTTAAAACCATCCACTATTAACGCTTGTCGTAACTTGTCAGAACTTTTTGACATCAAGTCCAAGTAATATAGCTTCCCTCGCCTAATACCACAACCAATCGTCTGCTTTGTTTGGATGTCCTTAAACACACAAAAATCAGGCCAAAAAATTACAACACAAGATAAAGCTTTGGTTATTTGGGAAACTAACAAAAGGTTATAATCTAAGTATAGAACAACTAAAACAGAATCTAAATTCAGATTATTAGTGAGGGTCAAAGATCCTTCCCCAATAACTAGGGTCGAAGTACCATTAGCAGTAGAAACAAAGTTTTGTAAGAACGAATTAAGAGGTGAGACCTGTCTAGAATCAAATGTCATAGGATCTATAGCACCATAATCAATTATACATGCACTATTAGAAATAGGTGTAGAAATATTTAAAATCGTACCACCATTATTTACAGTCACTACCAACCCCAAGACCTTTTTAGCAACATCATCCTTTGTCTTTATTTCAACAACTACTGCAGTGGAGGTTTTCTTCGAATTTTTCTTCTAACGGCTATGATCCCGCCATTCCTGATATCCCACAAGTTCGAAACAGCAGCTTTTGGTATGACCAATCTGATTGTAATGGGACAGTGTATTACGACACCAGAGGAAAAAAAAAATAGCTTCAAATAAACAAATCGCTAAGTCAATAGCACAACGACACAGACAGCACCACGGCTTGGATTTCTGGGTTTCAAGGTTTCAAAGAGATTTTTTTTTTTTAAAAAAAAAAAAAAATTCCTAAAGGATTTAAGAGGTTTAGTTGTTTGTTGTGGAACAGTGACTTGGATTTCTAGGTTTCAAAGAGATTCAAAGCCTATTTGGTAGGCTCTGATACCATCTTCAATTCAGAGGAAAAATATGGGATTTAAAATTATATATCGATCTTATTCACTGATGGGGATAGATACAATTTATAGAATAAAACCTAGCCAAATTAGGTAACTAATTATACAAGAATTGGGAAATTAATTACCTACAAATTAGTCAATCCTACACCTATACAATCTATACAATCCCGAATTACAAGAGAGAAAAATCTCAACACCTTTTCCTTGAGGATTCTAGAGATACAATTCTCTAGTGAGGTAGGGGTTGCCTTATGTTTATATTCTTTGTGTATCTTGCGTTCTTTGAGATTGATATACATTGTATGCATGTTATATGAAGTTCTACAGATGTATTTAGATGAATGTTGTTATATCTAACCTAAGGTTTCATTTTGTGCAAGACGTATATATGAGTAATCTCTTGTGTAGTTGTTATTTCATTTAGTAGAGAATTAAATTCTAGTATTATTTTGTTGTTGTAACTATAATATTCTAGAATTATTCTTGTTATTGATTATGTGTGAAATTAAACTATTTTGTTGTCTAAAATTAGGGATTTAAGCTTACTTTGATAGCATGAATGAATTGCCTATTTTGACAACCTTGTAGTAGTATAGTTGTATTTACATTGTAATCTTGACATAGCTAATGCCATTGTAGCTTGAGGACTTAGGGCATGGTTGTGTGTGTGTATTCGAACTTCGGATGTGTATGGAAGGTGTCTAAATGCATTGTATATCTATGTAATTGTTGTGACAGAATTGTTGATTTTGAAAATACTTAGGACAATGAAACTTTGACATGGCTAGGGTAAGGCCCTAGTGCGGGAGGTATGAGTTCTCCCCAATAGAGTACGCATTTAGGTAGTTCATTGTGGGTTAGAAGCCCGAAACAACTACTTGTCTTGCATTGTGAAGTTCATAACCGGATGCCGCTTCCAAGTTTTCCATATTGTTGATTTCGCATTTCATTTTACAAGTTAATATACTTTGAGGTTATAACTTGTTGCATTTCATAGGATATTCCAATATCGTTAAGCATATTACCTATTGTGGATTGCTTTCAAATTGTTTCAAGCATAGCTTTGGATGATCCCTTAGCTTCCCCCTTGAAACTAGACGTTAGGAGGCATGATCCACATGTGTTTGGTTTATATTACACTTTCAAAAACCATTGAAACTTTAGGGTATACGCATAGGCTTCATCCTATTGAGTAACTCGTTTACTCACCCTAGTTAATATTTGTTTTTTAGGTAAGGAGACTCTCTTTTTGGATGCACAACATCCCTAGCTTGGCTTGAGTTTCATTTGGACATCTTATATATATTTTTGACGCGCAAGTGTTGGCATGATATAGCTCTTTTGAAGTTATTTATGTATAACTTGTTTAGAAGCATGCCTCTCTTCCTTTTGGTTGTGTAATAAGTCCTTAAGTACTTTATTTTGATGCTACTTTAACTTATATGTAATGAGGCCAAGGGCCAAGAACTTTTATGTATGAAATGTATGTCATTTTTTAGCATATTTTTATCTCTTGACGTAGTTTAATCTTGGGAGCATTTTGGTCATTTTTTATTGCATTTTATATTTGGTTTAGACCATGGTTGATTAGAGGACTCATTTTTAGGGGGGGTTGCTTCACAAAAGTTTTCAAAAAAGTCTCGTTTTTGCTTCGAAAAATAAGCGTTTTCAAAAACTTCACGATTGCAGCCCAACCATTCGTAAATTTTACTATCGATCGAAAATGGTTTCGACCGATCGCTCCATAGAGACCATATACTTTTTCATCGTTCATTCGGCCATACCCAAATTACGATCGATCGTAGGCACATTTTTTTCAGTTTTAATTTTTAACTTTTGGATCGTTCAAAAAAAAATTAGGATCAATCGCTCCACAGAACGATTGATCGCACTGGGCACATTTTGTCAAATTTTTGTAAAATTTAGAAATTCATATCTTCTTCATTCTAACCCCAAATCCGGTAATTTTTGAGTCAAATTTTATGAATTCTTTGTTATATATCCAATGGTATGCACAGTAGCATCCCTTTTTGCTTAAAATAACCATTTTACCCCTAGTGGTTCACTTTGTCCGTTTCAAACCCTACCTTCCACATTTGTTTCTTTTTGAGTTTCATGACTTCTTAGAAGGTCACTTTGGAGTCTTAGGGGTGATGTCCATCCCTAGAGACCACTTCTCTTTTTATTGCTTCCGCATTTGGAATCCATTATTAGGTCAGTTTTCGAGTTACTCGCTGACGGACCGGGTTCTTTGAAATTCAGGCCGTCACACAAATAATAAATATGGGTCATTACTACCCTTTATATGAAATAATCCCTTAAAATTATTATAATGTGAAGCTATTTAATTCAAAATTTAAATGGCTACGAAATTCCTACATCTCCCTCTAGTTTATTTATTTCCTCTCCTTGCTTATATAATAGCTTCCACACTGGGCTCACGGAAAGCCCTTACCTCTAGCTAAACAGACCAGAAGCGCTCCATCAGTCTTGCGAAAAATGGGTAGGCCCACAAGGGCTCACGGTATATTCCGCGAGCCCAAGCCTGATCCCTGTAATTTTTTTGTCTTATTCGCTGCCAAAACGGGGTCATTTTTGGGGGAGATTTTTTCTTGTTTGGCTGCAAGGTTTTTTTGGAAAAAAAAACCCAAAAATGGGTTATTTTGAGCTCTTTTTTAAATATAAAATAAAATAAAATTCATTAACGAAAAAATATAATGTTTAGGCATTGTTTGTCCAAACAATGTAATGTTTCTGATTTTTATTATTTTTCATTTTCTGGAAATTTTCTGATTTTTCGAGGGTATCTTCGTATTATCTTGTTTTATGTGCCGAACACCATAAGGTGTGTTGGGTGTGTCAGAGTGTTGATTGGGACATTTCCTTGAATGTAGAACTCTTGGAAATGTATTGGTTGCTATTTCGGCTTTTTTTTATTTTTCGGGTCGGGAAGTCCAAGGTGGGACCCACTATTGGAGTGTTTAGCACGGGTATTATTTCTCGGGTTCATGGTATTTCAGACTTTATTATTCGATGCATTTTATGTAGCTATGTGCTTGTACATGTGTTGTAATGACCCTGTCATTTTCCTTCCTTTCTTTTTCCCTGTTTTTACGGATAAATTTTTTCTGTTGATGTTTTCCCTTCTGAGTCTGAGTTTTAACTCTTTGGATCATCATGAGTGCTCGGGAATAATTCCCGACACTTATTCTTTTCGGAGATTGGTATCGTCCTTCTGAAGACCGTGCCGTCTCATCTTTTCTTTTTCAGACATTTTCCTTTTTCGTTTTTTCCCCGTTTGTCACTTCTTTCAAGTAACCTCACTTTTTGTGGTCGGAGTTGATTTTTGACTTCATTTACCTTCATTCCATTTGGTTTCCACGAAATACGTATCTTTACTTTTGTAGAAAAATACGTTAGTTGTTTACTGTATCCGTAGGGGCATGGATGCAAAGTTCCTTCGGAAACATTCTTCTTTCTTGGGGTGTTTTTTAATAAATATCTTTTGAAGATATTTTATTTTGGGGGTTTTTAAGAAAATATATTTTGGAAGATATTTTCATTTTGGGTCATTCGTGCAGTTATCCCTTTTTGGAGGGGCCATTATACAATTAACAAAAATTATTACAAAATGCCTCGTTTTGAGTTTGGATCCTTGTACGGGATTTATTTTTACTTTTCGTCAAGTCGCGTACTCTTAGAATTACCTTCCGATCATTTTTCCTAATTTTAGGGTTTCCGACCCTAGTTGCCGTTGAACTTGTTCGGGACATATCTTTCTCCTCGAGATTCAATTTTTGACACTGTTTCTTCCATTATTCATTTTTTCTCATTTTGGTTCTTTTTTATTCACAGTATTTTACCATTTGAGTGCATATACACAGATTTTGCTTTTCGGGGCCGGGCGGGACCTATTCGGGGCAATTTTTAGAAAATTTATAAATAGGGAGTAGGAGAGAGAAAATATCAAAATTCTTCTCTCTCTCCCATGGCCGGTGAGCTCTCTCTCCCATGGCTGCCACCTTCTTTCCTTCCCTTTGGACTTCTTCCCCTTTGATTCTTCCCTCGCCGATGAAGGCATTGTTGTAGGCCATGGCGAGATCTTTGATTCCCTTCTTTTAGAATCCGGTTTTGACCATTTTTGAGTTCGGGTTTGGATTTTGGTGTTTCCGCAAAAGTACTTCTTGCTCCCCTCATTGTCCCCTTCATAACCCCGAAGTATCGTCGGATTCGGAGAGGTTTCATTTTGGTGTCCTTTGAGATTTTCATCTCAAATCAAGGTAGGAGATGTTATAGGATTTAATTCTCGGTGTTTTAATTATTTTTAAGGCTTATATAACATGTATGCATGTCTTGGTATGTAATCTAGAATTTTATTTAATTATTTTCTTTGTATGAAATTTAATCCACATAGTTATATCTAGTGTGAAATTAACTTGTAACATGATATTAAATTAGGCCTTGACATGTTCTTAGACATATATTAAATTGAGAATATTTAGAAAAATTTTAAAATCGAGAGATTTTAATTAAATTAATTAATTAAAATCTATTTAATAGTCCCATTGATTTAGTTATGTTTTTAATTTGATATATGTAATACCCTTGACTTTTTTCTTAGCATATATTAATTTGGAATCATTTGGAGTAGTTTTAAAATCTAGAGATTTAATTATCATATCTTAATTAAATTCTGTTTAATTGTTCCAGTGGAGTAATTAAGTTTTTGAGTTAATATATGCATTGACCAAGATATAGTATTTGATATATAATTATTTGAAGTCATTTGAAGTTGATTTGAAATCTAGAGAAATTAATTGATTAGTTTAATTAATTTTTATTGAAGTATTCTAGTCATTTAAATAAGTATTTGACTTGATATATGTAATGACCATACTATGATATTTGACATATATTAATTAGGGAATATTTGTATGAGATTTGAAATCTATTGAAATTAATTATTTTATTTAATTAATTTTCAATTTTGTTGCATTAATGATTTAATCATGTATTTGATGTTAATTGTATGTTTAAATCATAATTTCAGATTTGTATTATATTCATGAGATTATATTTTCATTATTGAATAATATTGTTGTTGCGTATAACGAATCGCACACTGAAGATTTGATATTTATATGCCTTGTACGTGTAAAGAATCACACACTGAAGATTCAACATTTTACATGCCATTGTAGTTGTGGACTTAGAGCATGTATTGTGGTTTCCAAAATTGGTTTGTGCATGGTAGATAGTTTATTACCTTGTATATGCATGTTGATATATATATTGTTGCACAACTTGTTGATTTTGGAAACTTGGGATGTCGTCTACTTCAAATATGACTATAGTATGGCTATAGGGAGGGAGATTAGCTCTCCTCACACATGCGCACTAGGGTAGTTCCCTACTGGCTAGTAACCCACAATAGCTATAATTGTCGGTCTGATCCGATGTGATGTCTAAGTATATCCACATTTGTTTGATTTCGCATTTTAAATTCCAAGTTTATAACTTTGTGAATTTATATCTTGTTGCAATGTATTGGAGGTTCCAATTATGTTAAATTGTATCATTTAGTTATTTTCGCATTTTAAATTCCAAGTTGATAACTTTGTGAAATTATGCCTTATTGCATTGTATTAGAAGTTCCAATGTTGGTTAAATTGCATTGATATTGTGATTTGCGTTTTATTGTCCTAATGTAGCTTAGGATAACCTATAGACTCATTTGGAACATAGACGTTAAGTGGAATGAACCACTTTAATTGTTTACGCATTTTAGATTTCAAGTTAATAACTTTGATAATCTATATTTTGTTGTGTTGTATTGGAGGTTCCAATTATGCTAAATTGTACTTTAGTTGTTTTCGCATTTTAGATTTCAAGTTAATAACTTTGATAATCTATATCTTGTCGCATTGTATTGGAGGTTCCAATTATGCTAAATTGTATTTTTAGTTGTTTTACGCATATTACGCAGGAGTTTCCTTGGTGTCCCGCCATGGCCGTGACGACACCGAATTTGTTTTTGGCTTTTCTCCTTCATCCAGACTCCGAATTAAGTGATTCTTGAGTCTAACATCATTAATTTTTCATTGTTTATCCAATGGTGTACTCAGTAGAACCCAAAATCTTTTGTAAAATAATCATTTTGCCTCTAGGGCTAAACTTGTCTATCTATAAAATGTCGCTTCCGCTTTGTTTTCTTTTGAGTTCTGTGGCTTCATTGGAAGTCATGTTTATGTCTTACAAATGATGTACATCTCGATACTTTGTTTCCATCTGAAAAGACCATTTTGCCCTTGGGGCCATACTTAGTCTATTTTCAACCCTAGCTTCCGTTTTCATTCTCGTTGAGTTCCGTGAACTCATGGAAGGTCGCTTTGGCGTCTTAGAGATGTATTGCATCTCTAGATACTTGGTTTCTATTTTCGCTTTCGTATTTGGGATCCGTTATCGAGGCATCGCAGGACGCACTGGCTTAAAAAACCAGGGCCGTCACATGTGTTATTGTGGGTTTAGTGTATGTATATTATATATATATATATAAATGTTAAATAAGATATTTATTAAGTTAGTGGGACCCACCATTATATATCCATTATAATGGCCATAAGGCCATTTGTTATGATCAGTTTCTCTCATCTCTCACAGCATACATCTCTCTCTCTCTCTTCAGTTCTCTTTTCTTTTTCTTTTTCTTTTTTTTGCTTCAATTTCAAGCTAAGATCCACACAAACCATTGAGAACTTCATTTTGCACTGAAGGCAAAGTCGACAAGCGCATTGAGGCCGACGTTTTGATCGGAGCAAAGTGCAGTTTGGCCACTCCTTGGGATTTCGAAAATTGGGTGAAATTGGGACTTTTTCTTCTAATTGAGGTAGTGGTGCTCTAATCCACATTTTCTTTGGTTCTAGTGAATTTGTCTCTCTTGAATTTCCCCTAAGTATGTTTAATTTGATTATTTAGTTTATGTTATTTAGGGTTTTATGTGATAATGTGGATTATATGAATATTTGGTTCAATTATATGTTCCCTGTGATAATGTGATGAAAAATATATTAAGTTTATGCCATGGTATGTTCTATATGTTAAATTACCCATTTAAAGCATGATGTATATGTATGTTGTTAGGAGTGGTGGCTTAAATGAAAATTTCATTATTGAATTGGCATTGAAAACATGAAACATTCATGAATTCCATTGGGAAAGAAAAAGGAAAAATGTTTTGAAAAACAAATGAAATTGTTTTGGGGAAAAAGCTTTTCTAAAAATGTTTGCGAAAACTCGGTCGCCTAGGAGTCTCCTAGTGGTCCGTGGTGTCAGTGTAGTCTAGAGAGGTTAGGGAGAAACCCTAGCGAGGTTAAACTACCTAGGCCGAAATAACGCCTTGGATTTGCTATGTGATCGGGGATAGCTAGCCAATCCTCATCTTGTGACGCCATAGAGTTGTCATAGGTCGGACTGCACTAACAGTTTGAAAAGGTGAAACGGTATTGTTTCAGAAATGGGGAGTGACATTACAAGGCATGGCATTTCATTGGCACGTAGTGCATACTTGGTGGTCGGATGACTTGTTTACATTTGTGTTGATGTTGTTATTGCTTTACCTATATTCCGAGACATGATCCCGCTTACTCGTACTCTATTCTTTGTGTGGATTCATAGGATCATAAAAGGTGTGTCTTAGACACTTCCTACTGAGCGGTTGGCTCACCCTATTACATTATACCATTTTTCAGGTCACGGGAAGGAAGTGACGGACAACACTCCTCAACAAGTTTGAATGGGTTAGTGGAATGATTTGACATCTTTTGTATTTGTGATCTCATTTTTTTATATAAGCCTTGGGATGGCACATATATCGTGTACCAACGTTGAAATTGACCATAATGCCCTTAGACGACCTTGGGTTCGGGTAAGGACCTAGTTAGTGATTCGGACCCTCGGGTTCGGGTCGTTACAAATTTGGCATACAGGCGATGGTTCGAAAACCATTCGGATGATGGGTAGAGGCCTAGCTAGGGTTATATGGATGGGTTATTTGCATTGTCTATGTGTTTATGTGTTAAAGTGCTTAGTTGCTTGAAAAACTTGTTTTTCTGTTTACTTACTTACATGACTATGTGCTTATATGTTCACAGTTTTAAAAGACATGTTTCCTTGCTATGTGTTCGCATGTTTACATGTTTAAATGCTAAAATCTATGTTACATGGCTATGTATGTGGAATAATTATATGATTTTACCATGTAAATGAAATGTGAAAGTAAATGAAAGCATGTTAATTATGATAAGATGACAAGTATAAGGAGTTTGGTGGCGACAAGTGGTAGGCACGGTGTGTGCAGTTTTATTTTAAATGATAATGTGGCAAATAGTGTGCACAATATGTGGAAGCATGTTTCGTATGATATTGTGACGGTTATTTAGGCATGGTTTATGCAAGTATTTATTTTTTTTTTATTTTTTTTTTTTTAAAATAATGACGGAGTGTTTAAATTTTAAATGCAGGGACACGATTGTATCATGGTAAACGGTACAGTTATTATATATGTGCTCATGTGTGTATATACGGTTAAGTATGGGATGGTTGCTAATACGGTAGAGTACTTGTTGCGACATAGATAGTTGTGTGAGTTTTAAACTGAATAGGAGAGGAGCTCGGTTGCTCCAGGGTTGTTTGGGTGCCGGTTCTTATCGAACGAAGGACTTAGACTTCTAGCTCATGGATTGAGCTATTCAGTGTATAGTCATTCTGATCTTCTTGTTATATTTTATGCGGTGCTTAGAGCACGACTTTAGAATGAGTTCGTATTTCATGGAATAGTGTCTATGTTGTGTGTGAGTATTATGCATCGATGTATAGGTTCTTATAACCGTGGAGGTCAGGTGTACGAGATGGAGTTTTCATGGGAGAAAGGTATGACCTTAGGGGGTTAGGGTTCGCGACTTAGGTCACAGTTTGGTACTGAAGTTCTCTCCGAACCGGTTTGTGGTGGGTGTGATAGAGGTTACTTGAGTCACGAATGTAGTTTATGGGTTATAGATGCGTCTTTTGGGTTCTCTAGTACGGTTTAAAGAAGCGTGTTAGTTCTTACTGTCATGGGGACTTGTTGGACTTTGTAAGTCTAGGATGACGTAGGTATGGGTTATAGATGCGTATTTTGGGTTCTTTAATACAGTTTAAAGAAGCGTGTTAGTTCTTACTGTCATGGGGACTTGTTGGACTTTGTAAGTCTAGGATGACGTAGGTGTTAGTTCTTCATGTCGGTGCTGGGTGACTGACTGTTGGGTGTGGATCATTTCGTGGTCTTGTAAGAGTCTGTTTTAGAAACTAGCTTGTCAAGGAGCGATTCCTATTTCGGAGAGCTTCAGGGTGTGCTGCTGGTAATTGACTCCCGGTGAGTTGATTGCACGGCTCGATTGATAAGCGGGATTTTTGGTTGGCACGGTTGTCGAGAGAGTGTCGAAGTGATGTGTGGTGGTCAGCTTTAGTTGTGTAGTGCAGGGTTGCACAATAAGGCAGGTAGTATGGGGTCATTAAAGTGCTTGGTTGGTTGCGGATGAAGTGATGGATGGTGGGTATTATGTACTAAATAGACTGTATTTCAGAATTTGGAAGCTGTGGACTGGGGTTGCGTTTCAATTGTGCCTAGGGTATCAAGAGATAATGCTAGTTGTTTGAGGATCCAAAGAGGTAGCCTGATGATAAGAATGATTGGAATGAGGGTGATCTTGTAGGTTTAGTTGGTAGCCTCATTTTACTTGTGTTGGGGCCTAGGGTGTTATGAGGAACGGGAATGAGGGAAAGTGATGGTTTTGACACTAGGGCGTAAGGTTTTTTTGGTTGAGTATGTTGATTGTCTTGGGAAGAATGATCGGAGTAACTGATTAAGTGTTAATGACTGATTGTGTTATAGATGGTTTGAGGAGACAGTTGGATATTGAGCATTCTGGTTTTTTGTGCTCATTTTTCCATTGGGATTTGTCGACATGGCATTGTCGTATGGCGGTTCTTTTCAAGTGGTAACTAGTGGTCGTTGTGAGGAGTATCGAGAGTAATGCTTATTCTCTTGTTATAATGGCATTATCTTAAGGATGTTTGAGGAAGAATCGCTTGGTAGTGGCTTGATGGTCCGGTAGGGTGATAGGTTTGAACTATTGTTTGGAAAAAATGGTAGTAGAGGCGTTATGGCGTGATGTTTAGTACTGATGAGTAAAATGGTTTGAGGTATGATCCGAAGGGGAATAGGGAGTCTAAGTTATTTATCGTATGTTATTAGGTATGCGATGGAGTTGTGTGCATGATTGAGGCGATTATGGACGGTTTAGTCTTTAGAGCCAGTAAGGGCAATGTTGCCATATAGGCACCTTTTTCTTTTAACAAATCAATGGGTTGCTGTGACTGAGGTCATGATACTTATGTGCACGGTGTTCGAGGCAGTGTCGCTTGGAAAGGTATAGATGGAATGGGTGAATCTAATGTCATTATGTGGCATAGAGGTTTTCATTTGGGAGTGACTGGTTCTAGATAGAATGGAACGTGATGTCCGATGGGTTATGATCTTTTCATGTGATAGTGTGATGTGAGCATTGATGCTTTTATCTGATGATCGTGTTGTGAGTTGTATCCTAGTATTCGACGATTGGGTGATATGGATCTATTTGATTTTGACTAGCATGAGTATTGTAGTGTAACATGTGCGAGGTTCTGGTGTTGATGGTGTTTGACAGTCCATTAATGGCGAAATCGCTTAGATTTGAGTTCTTGGTTTCGTATTCGGTTGGTTCTTCTCCTTGTGTGTAAGGAGTTTAGTTCATCTCAGGTGAGATTGGGTGTCGACGGTTGGACGATTGGTGAGCAGCGTGTGACAAGGTGTCAGATGCATTCGTCAGTCTCTTGTGAGAGCAGGGTTCGTTACCCTTCTATTTGTTCTAGTCCTGGTAAGGACGTCATTTGTTGTGAGTCTTGTCTTCCATTTAGGAGTTGTGCACGTCTGCGGATGGGCTAACCTGTGTGTGGTTTGTTATGCTATTAGAGTTCAAGGGTAAGGGTTTGGTTGAATGGGTCGACTCACTCCCACGGTGGTAGGTGGAGTCTTTGGTTTTTTTAGTGCTTGTTCTGAGAGTGGTCTTGACCGGTGGTATGTGAGGTATAAGTTGCCGAATAGGGATTGTATGTTTCTAGTGTCTGGTACTAACGGTGATGGCTAGGGGGTGTATCATGAATGGCAGTATGAGGATGATTAGGTGATGTGATATGATGTGAGTCATGTACTCGAATGTTTTTATAGGTGTTAGATTCGAGCAGTGTCTTGAGGACAAGTGTCGATGTTACCTTAGAACTACGTGATTAGAGAAAGTGAAGGTGGGATTTCGTTGAGGAATAATGGGAAAGATTGACTTGGTTTTGTGATCTCAGGCATGAAATAGTTGCATTGTGTGTTTTAACGATGTAAGAATTGAATAGAGTAATGTTATGAGTTGTTTACCTGGTATGGGTGTTATGAGGAGATTGGAGATCTTTTATGCTGGTTAATAATTGTGACATTTGGTGCCGTATTTTTTTTTAGCTTGTTATAAGTTGTATGATTGAGGAATGATTGGGATTCTTAGAGCTGGTATGTGACTATGTAGTTATTGAGGTTATGTAAAGCGATGGATAGATAGTGAATGGATCTCATGGCTATTTTGTGGACTGTGTGAGATTGTGTTTGAGGTTTGGACCTGAGGATAAGAACGACGTCTGTGTTAAGGTTGGATCGATGATGAGAATGGCCTAACCAACTATTTCTTCTAAATCAGTCCCTTTTTAGCACAATATCGGGTCAAAGGTCAATGATTGTTTCGATTAGTCAGAGAGTATGGTATTATGCATTGTGCTGGTGTGACAGTGTGGACTCGGGTGGTTTATCTCATGTGACGAGGTGTGTTAGGTAGGACTAAGTGTCTGATAAAGGGTTTACAGTACGATCGTTGATTATTGAAGATCTTATTTTGAGGATTTGTGTCCTGGGTACAAGATAATTCGTTTTATTGTTCTGGTGACTTATGATTATGTAATCGTTGGGAGATCTGTTGTTTAGTCATCTTAAAGTTGTTTTGAGTGATGATTGCCAAATAGTGCGGTTAGTAATCTCTGGTGCATTTATGCGATGGTGTAGTTATGCGGTAGATAGCGAGTGTTTGGTTTGACAGGAATGTGTAGATTGAGTTTGAGCTTGATTGTGAGATGGATGGGGTTCCTTGTATGAGGTTCTGTGTGTCCTTTGAAAGATGAGATGTGATTTAATGTTGTCATTTATACTGGTCTTGTGACCGTTCTTCTTTCGGGCTTTGGAGTTTTTCGTGGCAGTGTAGAGTGAACCGATGTTTATTTTGAGTCAGGTGTAGGGTCTAGTTATTCTTGTGTTCTGATGTCGTGAGTGATAAGTACCCTCAAAGGGTGGTGAGCATTGTGTTTTAGTGGTAGTAGTGCGTGATTGCCTATTGACGTCCGGTGTCAAAGGCAATAAGGTTGGCGAACTCATGGTCTTGTGATCTTATGAGATGTTTCTCGAGAAAGTGTGTGGCTATGGGCTTCCTTTTTTTTTTTTTAAGGAGGTTAGATTTCAAGCATGAAATTTTTTTAAGGAGGGTAGAATGTAAAGTTTCTGATTTTTATCATTTTCCATTTTCTAAATTTTTTTTGATTTTTTTAAGGTATTTTAATCTTATCTCGTTTTGCGTGCCGAACACCGTAGGGTGTGCCGAGTGTATTAGAGTGTTGATTGTGACATTTCCTTGAGTCCAAAACTCATGGAAATGTATTGGTTGTCATTTCGGCATTTTTCTGTTTTTCGAGCCGGGAAGTCCCATGTGGGACCTGCTATCAGAGTGTTGAGCATAGGTATTATTTCTTATGTCCATGGTATTTCATACTTTATTATTCGATACATTTTATGTGGCTATGTGCTTGTACATGTATTATGGTAGGATTAGTGTATGTACATTAAATATCTATAAATGTTAAATGAGATATTTATTAGGCTGGCGAGACCCACCATTATATATCCATTATAATGGCCTTGGCCATTTGTTATGATCAGTTTCTCTCATCTCTCACGGCAGACATCTCTCTCTCTCTCTCTCTTCAATTCTATTTTCTTTTTCTTTTTTGCTTCAATTTCAAGCTAAGATCTACACAAACCATTGAGAATTTGATTTTGTCACTGAAGGCAAAGTCAACGAGCGCGTTGAGGCCGACGTTTTGATCGGAGCAAAGTGTTGTTTGGCCATTCCTTGGGATTTCAAAATTTTGGTGAAATTAGGACTTTTTCTTCTAATTGAGGTACGAGTGCTCTAATTCACATTTTCTTTGGTTCTAGAGAAATTTTCTCTCTTGAATCGCCCCTAAGTGTGTTTAATTTGATTATTTTGTTTATGTTATTTATGGTTTTATGTGATAATGTGGATTATATGAATATTTGGTTCAATTATATGTTCCTTGTAATGATGTGATGAAAAATATATTAAGTTTATGCCATGGTATGTTCTATATGTTAAATTGCCCATTTAAAGCATGATATATATGTATGTTGTTGGGAGTGGTGGCTTGTATGAATATTTCATTGTTGAATTGGCATTGAAAATATGAAGCATTCATGCATTCCATTGGGAAAGAAAAATGGAAAATGATTTGAAAAATAAATGAAATTGTTTTGGAGAAAAAGCTTTTTGAAAATTGTTTGCGAAAACTCGGACGCCTAGGAGTCGCCTAATGATCTGTGGTGTTAATGTGGTCTAGAGAGGTTAGGGAGAGACCCTAGTGAGGTTGAGCTACCTAGGCTAAAACGACACCTTGGAGTTGCCATGTGGTCGGGGATAAGTAGCCAATTCTCGTCTCGTGATGTCATGGAGGTGCCATAGGTCGGACTGCACTAACAGTTTAAAAAGGTGAAACGGTATTATTTCGGAAACGGGTAGCGACATTGCATTGCATGACATTTCATTGGCACATAGTGCATACTTGGTGGTCAGATGATTTGTTTACATTTTTGTTGATGTTGTTATTACTTTACCTATTTTCCGACGCATGATCCCGCTTACTCATGCTCTATTCTTTGTGTGGATTCACAGGGTCATAAGAGGTATGTCTTAAACACTTCCTACTGAGCGATTGGCTTACCCCATGACATTATTACCATTTTTCAGATCACGGAAAGAAAGTGACGGACGACGCTCCTCCACAAGTTTGAATGGGTTAGTAGACTGTTTTGACATCTTTTATATTTGTGATCTCATTTTTTTGTATAAGCCTTGGGATGACATGTATATCGTGTATCGACGTTGGAATTGACCATAGTAACATTAGACAACTTTGGGTTCGGGTAAGGACCCGGTTAGGGATTCGGACCCTCGGGTTCAGGTTGTTACAAAAAAAATTTGATTTGGGCCAAAAATAAATTAAAAAATCTTTTATTTTTTGTTTTTTTCCCTTAAAAATTAATTTTTTAAAACAACTTTTTTTGCTTAAAAAAAACTTCTAATTTGTTTTTTTGTTTTTTGTTTTAGTCTATAATGGATAATTCATTGTTGAAAGTTATAATATCTAGATATTGTTTGATTGAAAAATATTACAGTTGAGAAACAATTTCATCATTTTTAATATTAAAAAATCATGACATAAAATATTAAAAAACCATTACGGAGTACATAATAAAAATTATAATACACAAAATATAACTGTTACAAATATAATTGGTGGGACTATAGCGGTTAGAAATATAGCCGTTATGAAAAAGTTAAAATAAAAATAAAAATTAATTAATTAATTTTTTTTTTTTTTAAAGCAAAGTGCCTGTTTTTAATAAGCCAAAGTTATTCACGTTGTTATTGGAATTACTGACGTAACTCTTTGATAAAGTGATAAGAATGCTCTAAGAAGATAATACCTTTCTACTCTTTGGTTTCCTTTCCTTTCCTTTTTTTTTTTTGCCTTTGGCTCCAACAAATTTTTGCAAAGTCTCTCTAAATTTTTCTGTACCTCTACGGAAAAAGAAAAAAACAAAAAAGAAAAGAAAACTCAGACCATACAATTTATGAAAAAAAAAAAAGAAAAGAAAACCCCATTTTCGATTACTACGGGAGAAATTCTTACATGGTAACTTCGATCTGTGTCACCAAGACCCTCTCTTCGTGACCAAGAAACTCTCTCTCTTTATCACTCTCTCTCTCTCTCTCTCTCTCTCTCTGAGACCTACCCACAATCTTTTGTCTTCCCATAGACTGATTTTGACCTTTCAAAAATGGCGGACTCATCATCATCAGTAGAGACGATTATGGAAGAGAGAGAGGAGCTCATGGTTCCACCTACTGGTGGAAACCCAACTCTCAGAACTGCCCATTTCCTCAATCCCACTCTCACCTCCTCCATTGGAGACCTTCCTTCACTTTCTCTCTCCTCCAATCCCACCATTTCTTAGCTAAACAAAACCCCATTGAAGGTCGTGTTCAAGGGTCGTCCAGGCCCACAAAATGGGTGGAATACATGGGTCGAACGCTTACAACCTGCATACGAACACATATGGAAGAAAGCTGGTATATATGAAGCAATCTTGTCTTCAACATACCAAACCATGAGACACAATGATGTGGTTATTGTGCTTGCTCAGAGATGGTGTGTTGAGACCAATACTTTCATCTTTCCTTGGGGTGAAGCAACCAGTACATTGGAAGATATGGTGGCCTTGTGTGGTTACTCTGTTTTGGGTGACCCTGTTTTGAACCCTCTTCAAACCCAAGACTTGATCCAAATCGAAGAACAACTTTGCAAAGCTCATAATGATATCAGACTAGGCAGTGCTGGAATAACCAGTCTTTCTGCTTGGATGAATCATTTCATGGATAGTGGTGACCCATTCGAGCACGAAGCATTGCTTGCCTTGTGGCTCTCAAGGTATGTCTTCCCATTTAATTTTGGAACTCTAAAAAGGATTCTTTTTCCAATTGCAATTCATCTCTCTAGAGGGACTCCAACAGCACTTGCACCAGCAGTTCTTGCATCCATTTATAGAGATTTGAGTTTGTTGAAAATTACAATGATTGCTTTAAGTTACGGACTAATTGTGAGTGTGAAGGTGATGATACAATGAGAACAATTGCCCTCTGGGCACCATTTCAATTAGTACAGCTTTGGGCTTGGGAGAGGTTCCCAACGTTGCGACCTAATCCCAATCCCATCAAATATGGAGAGCCCAGAATGGCTCGATGGCACATGGTTAAAAGTCTCGATTTTGAGAATGTGGGTATGGCCGTGGACTCAGCCATTGAATCTTTTCAGTGGCGGCCTTATGCTACAGTTGTGAAAAACTGGATGTTTATTAAGTTCTACAAGGAAATTGAAGAATGGGTATTGGTTAAATCTGATATGGACAAAGATTTAGAGTCATTTGCTCGATGCTTGAGAGCATGTGAGCTAGTCGGATTTGACTGCATAGAACAGTATCTTCCACATCGCATTGCAATGCAATTTGGGATGGATCAGGATGTTCCTAGTTATGTCACTCGATCCAATGAGACTACTGAAATTGCTTGGAGAAACTACAAGCAGCCAATTAAGGATGCCAAACTATATATACCATACCGCCTTTTTGAATCTGATGTGACCAAACGATACTCAGAGTGGTGGAAGCAATCAATTTTGGCCTACCAAGATGCAATTAAGGGTGGTATGAGAACATCTAGTGACCATAAGCTTCTGCCAAAATCATTAGATGGCACCATCATTCAGGATAGAAAAAATCTCATGGTTTCTCCCACATGTGGAATCCCAACTCTAAGAACTGCCCATTTGCTCCAAAAGACAGTTACTATCACTCACATTGATGGACCAATCTTAAAACCCCCGTCACTTTCCTCTGAATCTATATGTCGTTTGAAGGTGGCCTTCCACGGATGGCAAGATCCCCAAAGGAAATGGAAATCTTGGGTTGATCATATGCATTCTCTACACAAATCTACATGGAAAAAAGCTGGAATTTATGAAGCTGTTATGGGCTCTATATACCAAATTCGAGTAAACACTGAATTGGTTTTTGGGATTGCAGAGAGGTGGTGTTCTGACACCAATACATTTATATTCCCTTGGGGTGAAGCAACCATTACACTGGAAGATATGATGGTTTTGGGTGGGTTCTCTGTTCTTGGTGCTCTTGTTTCAATGCCTCTTCAAGCCCAAGAACTGGTCAAAATTGAAGAAAATCTGAAGCAAGAGCCAATAGGACTTGTAAAAGGATGAAACATTTTATGCAGAGTGGAAGTGAAATCGAGCATAAAGCATTTCTTTCCCTATGGTTGTCTAGGTTTGTTTTCCATGGAAATTTTTATGGTACTATTAATACACATCTTTTCCCAATTGCTATTCACCTAGCTAGAGGAACACGAATTGCGCTAGCACCGGCTGTTCTTGCAAGCCTTTATAGAGATTTGAGCTTGTTAATAGAATCAATTGCTGCCTCAATTGAATTAGAAGTCGATGCAAATGATGACAGTTCTTTGGCAGTTACACTCTGGGCACCATTAAAGTTAGCTCAATGTTGGGTTTGGGAGAGGTTTCCCCCATTGCGACCACAACACAATGTCATCAAGTCTGGTGAGCCAAGAATGGCTCGATGGCACTCTCCAATAATATCAAACTTTGAGAATGTGAGACAGGTTGTAGACTCTTCCAGAGAGATTTTTATATGGCGTCCAAATGTCACAGCCATACACAGCTTGTCACTTAACAAACTTTACAAAGCAAAAGAAGAGTGGGCTTTAAACAATCTGATCTTGGATGAAGAATTAGTGTCTTTTGCTCAGTGCCTGAGTGAGTGCGAGCTTGTTGGTTTAGATTCTAGAGAACAGTACCTTCCACATCGTGTTTCAATGCAATTTGGAAAGGATCAAGACCTTCCAGGATGGGTTCCTCATTCCAATGCAACCCCAGAAATTGCCTCGAACAACTGTAGCAGGCTGGTTAGAGATTGTACCACCCGATACTTGGAATGGTGGAAGGAACTGGTGTTTGTTCCTCAAGGTGCTAATAAAGGCATTGTACAAAGAAAAAGAAGTCCAAGGAGATGGAAAAAATTGTCGCAGACTTCAAAAGAAATGGGAGGAGGCAATGATGCAGATGTTCCTCCTGGTTTTTCTCCCAAATGTAAAAGTGTGGAAGAAGATAAACACACACTTGTGGGAATGTGTCAAACTACTAGTAATGATAAGCCTTTGTTTGACAATCCATCTCAAAGTCTCTCATCTTCGTCTTCAGATGATGGAAACTACAGAAGGACAACACCGATACAACAGATTAGACAGGGTGAGTTTGCAACAAAGATATCAGAAACAGGCATTGAGGATGCTCATAGTATTAACAACAACAAGTCCAATGAAGAAGGAAGTAGTAGTGATTTCACATTCAGGCTACCAGAATTGGAACTCGAAGCTCGGATCCTCAGGCTAGAGAGAGTGGTTGCTGTGCTAAAAAGCAGCAAAATTTGGTAACAAATGTGTGAAATGACCTGTAGAAAATTATCTTATTGAAGCAGTACTATGCAGACACTTTGTTCTATTTTTATTTTACTTTTGTTTTCAGTAGTTCAACTTTGTTTGTGGGATATGACTGATTTCAAATCATATGGCCAGTCTTATAATTTAGGTAAATTTGTTTGGAGCTCTTACATTGTTAATTTGTTAAGTCTCCATGTCTAATCCCCATCTCTTAGCAATTTGGCTCCCAGATCATGCTACTACTACTATTCATGTATCTCTTAGCAGATACATGTTGAAGTGACACTACAAAATCTATCAACCAGCTGATTATAATTCTCAAATATGATGATCAGGTTGTAATGTTTGCAGTAAGATTATCCTGACTGAAGATCTTTGGGAATGAGTTGATCAGTTATGTTGATGTAAGTTTCCTCTGTTGCATTTAAGGGTGTTGTGAGAACAGCTAGTGACCATAATAAGCTTCCGCCAAAGACAAAATCTCAGAATTTATCACCCTTAGATGTAGTTAGTGGAGCCAGTAAAAATATGGAGTCAACGGTGAAACTTATAGAGATGAGCGTGCAGGATAAAACTTTGATGGGAAGACCAAAAGGAGCCATTGAAGTCTTTGAAGATGCAGATGTAAGTGAGGAAGGAGTCTGTCAATGAGGGTCAAAAACAATGAAGAAGAAAGACTCATACGAGATACCAAGGTTGGAACTTGAGCATCGGATTAGCAAGCTTGAGAAATTGGTTGGTGAGCTAAAAGCAGCAAAATTTGGCAATAGGTTGAGGAAAAAACCTGCTACAGATGGTCTAACCAACCCATAGAGCCATATATATATATATAGGTTTTGATGTAGCAGACAACTTAGCAATGATGTACTACTAGTCGTTTTGGCAAGCTGGTAAATCCTGCAAATAATTTGATCTATTGGCCAAAGTTGGGGTGTGTAGATGGTCAAATAGTATGCTGCTTGTGAATTTTGAATAGTTAGAATGTCTACGTAGTTTTTGATCCTAGTGTTATCCTATTTAATGGAAGCTGGTGATGAACATGATAGTGGGGAAAGTGATTGTATTGCTCAAAGTGTTGCTTATATATGTACTAGTGAAGTAATTCTAAGGGTGTATTAATTTCTGTTTTCTTTTTGAAGGAGCTTTTCTTTGATTTGATGTTCTAATAACTTCTTTTGTTCAGTGAATTATTTCCCCCTTTTGACACCTTTGGATTGTCAACCTTGGAACTTCTGAATTTGTGCTTAAATTTATCCGTTAAATGGATACATGTCAAGTAATTTGCATTTATTCCTCGTCTGCAATTAATGATTTCATTAGCAACCTAGTAAATATCTGTTTTAAAGATTAAAATGTGGCTGAATCCGGGGGAAGAAAAAATGTGCATGCCACAATACCATTGAATTTATTTAGTCTGATTTCATTCCAAGACAGTATCATCAATTTGATTTACATCTTCAGTGATTATAAACAAGCCTTAATTTACAAACTCCAACGGCCATACACCAGGGCTATACAAAGATCAACTGAAAATGCAACGAACAAACTCTCTCAATTTGGAAAGATAAGTCTTTACGCTTCAAAATATCTCAACCTCTTTTTCCTCTCTTTCCATTCTATTTATAGACTTTTACAATTGTTCTAGAAGCTTCTTCTTCATTCCTCCATGTTGGACCGATCTTCTGGGCTCCTCTTGGACATCGGCCCATTTCCTTTGCTTTGAGATTGGACTTGAGCTTTGTCTTAGTTGATATTGGGCCTGATGGGTGGTCATCCGATCGGGTATAGCATTCTTTCCAGATCCAATCTTTAGTAACATGGGTCGTACCCGACCCGGGCCACTTTCGGTATCTTCACCTGCCCCCTAATCTCTCCCTAATTGATTAGGGTGAGATTACCGAAGAGGCGCAATTATGGTATGACTGCTCGAGATGATGACATGGGGGAGTGAACGGTCGGTTCAGAGATTGATGTTTTGAATTTTGAAACCTCTTTACTTCCTGACATTTTGGTCACCGGGACCATCCGTCCTTTTAAAACTCCTCAACCTGCACTTATAGTCTTTTCTCTTGTCTCCATCACACCTCTTGTCAATCAATTTACTGTTCATTCTTTCCAGCAAAATCAAGTCTTCTCCAACGAATCTTTACAAAAGGTTTATCCTTCTCAGTTCTCTCACAGTATCCCTAACAAGCCTCAACTCTTAAGGTTAGTCTTGCTCTTCTTTATTTCCTGGAAAACTGAATATATCTTTTAGAGGGTTCCGATCATCCTTGCCATGGCCATTGATTTAGACCTTCTCTGCTTGAAACACGAAATCCCTAGTAATGTACTTATTAGGGTATGCCCCAAGAACGTGAATATTAAGATCGGTGTAGGTCTTCTTCCCCATGAAATCCTGTTTTCTTTCCTCCATCTGAACGTTATCAGATTTCCTTTGCACCCTTTCTTCTGTTATGTCTTTAATAGACTAAACATTTCCCCTCTTTAAGTAAACCCCAACTTTCTTAGGGTTTTGTCCATTCTTTTGATTCTGAACCGTGACAGGGGCTTAGATCTTGATATTTTAGATCTCCTCCTTTGTTACAGGGTCAGTAAAATTAGGTTAACTGACATGTTCTACCATTTATTTCCTATTGAGAAGCGATCCATATGTACGGATAAGCTAAACTTCGAGAAAGGGTGGAAGAAAAACATAATTGGGTTAGATGGGCTTGGTTCGCTCCAGCTATTAGGGATTATCCCATCCCGAGCACCTTTGGGGAATGCTCTATTTCCTTATACAAAAAACATAAAACCCACAAGAGTGAATGTCCTTGTGAAATTTGTCTTCCTCGCTTCTATACTTTTCTTTTCGATTCTCTAGGTATTCCTCATAATGAATTGAGTTACAACATTTGTAGGGATAGAGTCAATCACTTGAAGGAGAAAGTTTTAAGCAACGTTCCTTCTTGCTCGGAACTCCTTACATCCGAGAATCTTAGCGACATATCACTTTTGGGTGCTCTTATGGATCCAATCCAGATCCCCTCTTTCAGCAGAAGAAGGAATCCTCCTAGGAATGCCATTGCTTCCGCTTCGGCTTCCGCCTCTGCATCAGCATCTGCTCCTGCTACCACTTCCAGTGTTATTCCGAGCGCTGTACTTGTCATCAATCCGAGCGCCAATACTTCCCATGTTGCTCCGGTCAATGCTCCTGGAGCTAGTAACCCTCCTCTTGCCCGTGTGTCTACTTCGGATAAGAGTCAAGGGAAGAGACCTCGACCGGATGGTGGGTCTGACCTTGATGAAGTTCCTCTGTCAAGAAGGGTTCAGCCTTTCAGGGTGACTACACCTATCACATCACAGGGTGGGCCTACCACTACCGCTGGAACAGAAGGAGCTTCCACCTCGCCCTCTAAAGCAGTTCCATGGACTCCTCAATTCGTCCGAGCGGATGGATCAGTTGTCAATTCCAATGACACCATGTTCAAAGATGGAACCGACCGCCCTAGCCTACTATAAGCATCTATGGTCTCCTAAGGATGTTGAGATGCAAAAGGAGCTGACCCAGAAGGAAATGTTCAACCGTTTTCCTATGGCTGCTATAGAGGTAATTTTCCATCCTTCTTTCGGTTAGATCAAAAAGTTTGTATACTCTAACTTCTTTGGATATATGCTCGGCATAATTAGTATTCGTGCATTTGTTTGCAGACTCTGTTCGGAATGATGGCCATGCAAAAGCATGTTGAGTCATCCAATGCAAGGGTGTGCAGGCTCGCTTCTGGACTTGATGTGGCTAACAAAGAAAACAAGCTAATCAACACCAAAAACGCTGAAATAATGGTGCAGTTGAATAATGTTGAAAACGAAAGGGATGCTTTAAAGAAAGAGATAGACTCCCTCCATGATGAGAAAGATGCTCTACAAACGGAGAAAAATGTCATGCAGACTGAAAGGGACACTCTGAGAACTGATAGAGAAAATCTTCAGCGTTCATTGGACGACGAACGGGCGAACTGATTGGTTCTTGAGAAGAGAGCTTCAGATGAACGTGCAACCTTGCTAGGCATCGTGAGCAGGGTTGATGGCGGTATGAAGGCTCTTCATAATCGCTTCTCCTAGATTGGGGCCTTCAGATATGCCGAAGGATATAGAAACGGTTATATAGACCGTTCTCCTCCTGAAGGTCAAATGAGCTCCTACGTTGGTCCAGACGATGTTAATGCCTTCTTGAAGATCGATCCTCTGAGCATCTATGTTGATCCAACCTCTGACCCTGCCGAACGTATCTTTAAGGAATGCAAAGAAATTGCGTCTTCTGGGGTCATTCATGCCCTTCAACTGATCAGCCTCTGAACATTTCTCCTCTATCCACCATAGTTCCTCCTGCTATTGTTGCTGATGGTGGAGTTCAACCAATTGAGGAAATCATCCAGCTTGACTCTCCTTCCAGAGGAGATGGGGTAGTTAATGATGGTGGGGAGAATGTCGGCGCACCAGGGAGACTAAGGAAACAGATAGTGTTGACTAAGATCTTGTGGATGTGCTAGTTTTTGTTTTCATTTCATTAAGACATTTCATTTCTGGAACTCCAAACTTGCTTTGAACTGTTAAATGAAATGAGTATACATATATATATATATATATATGTTTTTGCCAATCCTATTGCTGTCAAATGCTTTAAATGTTGTTTCAACTTGTCATGTCAGATTGTTGTTTTCTTTTGGGCGTGTGTCTGGTGCTCGGCCAATGGTGCCATTTTGCCAATTAATTTTTGTGCAAGTTGTCACGTACGGATTTTCCCCGCCCTCTCTAAGGGTTATATTAAACACTTATGGGTCAGAAAATGGGTTTAATGCGACGAAGTGACTATGGTTAAATTATTATTTATTTGGAGCCGCCACCTAACATAGGATTTCGGTGTCTTAGGTCACCCTATGATGTCTAAGGACTAAAAAAATAATATTTAAGTATTATTTATTTGACATCCATTTTAGTCTACGAAAACCAAATTAATGGGTCCGAGGGTTTGATTGTGCATGGGGAAGGTGTTAGGCACCCCACGACACCCCCGAGGGTTTGATTGTGCATGGGGAAGGTGTTAGGCACCCCACGACACCCGTGAAACACGGTTACCTTATTTTTATATTGCATTCCAAAAAGTACATATGTAGTTTCAATATTTAGAGATATTTATTCAATCATGATTGGTAAACTTGGCTCTATCTATAGAAAGATAAAATCAATGCTTTCATAGTACTGTTTAAAAAGATCCAGACTTTATATCTAAACATATTAATTTTTGAAAGAAAATGATCTTCAGAAAAATGTGATTTAATAAAATATTATTTTAGGAATACGATTCTTGGAAAATATTATTTCCGAAAGAAAACTTATTTATTAGAAAATATGAAACTTTATTAATTAAGTCCTAATTTTAATTTTGGAATCAAATACTTATATAAAAAGATGAATCTAGGATTATTTTAGAAATAACAATAGCTTTTAAAAAATAACTTTATTTCAAGAAACTTTGTTTTAAGAAAGTTTTATTTTAAGAGAAAATATTATTGTCTAAAGAATATATGATTTTAGTATTATATTGAAAAAGATATGGTTTTAATATTATTTAATTTATAAAAGATACTACTTTTAGGAAAAATATTATTTTTGAAAAATATAGTAATCTTTGATTTCCAATAAAGTATTACTATGTTTATATATATATATATATATCAAAAATATATATTTTTTATTTGAAAAGATATGACCTATAAGCAAAATATTTTATTTGGAGTAGGAAAACTGGTATTTAGGAAAATTGTATTTTAGGAAACATGATATATGAAAATTTTAAGAAAGTTTTATTTTAAAGATAAAATATTATTGTCTGAAAAAGATATAATTTTAGTATTATTTAAAAAATATTATTTTAGAAAAAGATATGATTTTTAGGTTATTTTAGAAAAAGATACGACTTTAAGAAACCATTGATTTGAAGAAAATAATATTTTGTATGAAATATAGTAACATTTGATATATATATTTCAAAAATATTTTATTTGAAAGATATGACCTATACGAAAAATATTTTTATTTGGACTTTTTAGAAAATAATATTTATTTGAAAGATATTATTTTAGAAAAATATTGCCCTTGGACATGATTATCTTGAGTACGTGATTACTATTTTATTTTTTTTGCTTTGTAGTGAATATGACACTAAAGATCACTACCTAAACAAGGTAAGAAAACAAAGATATGATCTCACTGCTATTGTAAGATAAATGATTGCTCAGAAAATATACATTTATAAAATATTTCCTCTTTTTTTTTTAGAAAAATATTATTCTAGGAATGATATCTTTTTTTCAGTTTAATGGCCCATATAAATATAAAATTACCATATTAGATGATAATGGATGTTACGGGAAAGAATATGATGATGACCTATAAGAAATATTTTATTTGAACATTTTTAGAAAATGACATTTATTTGAAAAATATGATTTCCTTTAGAAAGGACTATTTTTGAAAATGTGCTCATATAAAATTTTATTTAAAAAATAATGATTTTATGGTAAATGATTATTTCATAAAACACTATATTTTATTTAGAAAATACTGTTATAAAGAACACTACTTTGAAGATAAATATGATTTTTGAGGCAAAAATAGTTATTTAGAAAATACGATTACAGAAAATTGTTTATTCATTTCCTAAACCGATCAAGAGTCCTTATTGGATTATGTCCATGAGTTGTAAAAAAAAACAATTGTCCATCAATAAGTTATCTACAATAGAGATTAAATTGGGTACCACTATATACATAGTGAAAGTGATAGAACCCCTGATGAAAGTTTTATATTTTTTGGCTTTTAAGAAGAAAAAAAAGGTTTCTTTGTCTTTTATATATATATATATTTACATTATTTTGAGGTGGAATGAAAGGAACGGCAATTAGCCCAATCTTGAATCTTAGAACACTATGACACCACTCATAGAACTAAACATATAACAAGAAGACTAAGGTTTAAAGCACTTACATGGATTATTCATGTCAACGATATGTTATGGAACGGGAAAAAAAAAAGTGACTGATCATATAAAGATAATGCACTGACTAGTTAAATTTACTTACCTGCGATTTGAGGCTTATTGAAGCTCACAAATTCCCGCTTGGTATTGAAGCTTTAATCCACTCCACGGTGCAATTGATGAGGTTGTTGACGACAGATCCCAGAGAAAGCTTTGCAATAAGAGCATAACTAACCAAAATCTATAATTGTTTTGGAGACTTTGTAGCAGGACTTTTGCACTCTTCGAAGGCCTTAGAGGCTGTTGGAGGATTATAAGAGTGGTTGAATAGGCTGGGCTAGGCTGTTGGAGGATTATAGGAGTGAAATAGGAGGCTTAGTATATTTTGTGTTGATGCTTGGTGTATCTATCAGTGTATAGGTAATTGGAGTGTCTATATTGGTGCGTGATGGATGAGTGGATATGCGTGATGGATGAGTGGATAGGTGGCCTTAAATCACAAAAATGATAACTATTTTATATATTTATATTTTATTTTTATTTTACCTTAAAATTTTGATGCAATCCGAACACAATGGATTGGTCTATTTTAACATTTGGAAATCATACTAGCCTATTAATATTTTTCAAGTTTTAATTAAACTTGAACGGGTTAAGGGGTGCAAAATTACGTTTTTGCCCCTTCCTTAATCAAGTATTACGAGTCACATTACAAATTTGACTCTAGGTGTACCTTAAGGTTTTGGGATGTTCCGGATCCAATGGTGACATTCATTTTATGATCTGGTGGTCAGATTTTCTAATTTTCCTAACTCGGCCAAACTAGTTTTACCGGAATACCCCTACAAATGGGTAGGGGCAAAATTGGGTACCTACACAAGTTTTGGCGTTTAGTTCGTAGTGCCATTTTGCCACTTACTTCGCTAAGTGCTTGGCGCCCGGCTAGAATGCCACTCGCCTCTTAATTTTTTATTTTGTGTAAGTTTTTGGCGTTCGGCTCACAGTGTCATTTGCTACTTACTTGGCTAAGTGCTTGGCGCTCAGCTAGAATGCCACTTCACTTTTTGTTTGTGCAAGTTTTTGGCATTCGGCTCATAGTGCTATTTGCCATTTACCTGGCTAAATGCTTGTTGCTCGGGTAGAATGCCACTTGCCACTTCACTTTTTGTTTATATTAGTTTTTGGCATTCGGCTCATAGTGCCATTTGCCATTTACTTGGTTAAGTGTTTGGTGCTCGTCTAGAATGCCACTTGCCACTCCACTTTTTGTTTGTGCAAGTTTTTGGCGTTTGGTTTATAGTGCTATTTACCACTTACTTGACTAAGTGCTTGACGCTCGGCTAGAATGCCACTTGCCACTTCACTTTTTGTATGTGCAAGTTTTTGGCGTTTGACTCATAGTTCCATTTGCCACTTACTTGGCTAAGTGCTTTTTGCTCAACCAGTTTTTAAAACAAAATGAACTTTCTTATAAATCTTGATGGACCGATACATTCATATAAGCACAATTCTAAATGAACATCATTCAGAATGGAATTTAATCTTGTAATCTTATTATACTGGTAATACCTTTTTAGAGACGTGACGTTCCATGGTTTATTAACCAATCTTCCAGCCATGGTCTCTAGATTGTATGCCCCCTTTCCTATGGCCTCTGCAACTTTGTATGGACCTTTCCAAGGTAACATCATCTTTTTGACGATTCCTACCTTCTTTTTCAGAACTAAGTCACCAAGTGCAAAATCTCTATACTTCACCTTTTTGTTGTAACTATTCATAAGTGTTTGTTGATAAGAAGAGAGTCTTATTACTGCTATATCTCTTTTTTCTTCCAGTAAATCAAGGTTAAATTTCAACATACTGTCATTTTGCTCTTAATCCCATGCCAAACTTTGAACAGTCGGAACTAAATGCTCAACCGATATTACTGCCTTAGTGCCATATGCTATAGCGAATGGGCTTTCACCGGTTGGTCGTCTAAGGGTTGTTCTATAATCCCACAAGACGTTTGAAAGCTCATCCAACCACTTACCCTTCTTGCCCTCAAACTTCTTCTTAATAGAAGTAAAGATTGTTCTGTTTGTGATTTCGGCTTGACCGTTCGCCTGCGGATGGCTAACCACTGCCAACTTTTGATTGATTCTGTAACGCCCTGAATTTTCTAAATAAATTCCTCGATTTATTCAAATCCAAATACATCAGTATTACACCCAGGATCTCAAAAGAAATATCACTTTATTGATACAAAATCAATTCCTCAAATAAATATACAAAATTCTCTAAATAAATAAATAATTCCTCAACGCCAACTCTTCTACTTAAGCCCGCTACTAGCAATCCAAGTTCATCATCGGTACCTGAAACTGTAGGGGGGTGCGTGTTGGGATTCATATGCCCTGACATAGCAAATTCCTGTTTGGATTAAAGTGACATATGTTCTTGACGTATCTAAAATATTTATACTTTATACAATTAGTGAATTCAATGTATTATGTTTCAATTTATTATGGAATTGATAGTATCCATTTGATTACAAGAGATATTTATATATATATGTGATGGCGATCAATACATGAATATAAATAGTAATCATAAATTGTTCATAGTCGGTAATTATGGATGGACTCATAATTAATTAAAACTTGAACTGGATCCGCGTTAGGTTGAGATATATTGCGAGAGCCGTCGTATGCAATTGCTCCCTATCACTGTCATGGCTTTTGACTCTTAAGCATGAGAAAAGTATAGACTCTTTTATTAATTAATAAATACTTTGATTTGTTCGGCAGATACTTCGGGATCCTTAGACTGACACTTTGGGTAGTTATGTAATTAATAGTTAGAGGGTTATATTTTCAATATTTACATTATTGCTACTTGTATTTATTTTGTATTGATTATGGTTGATCACAAAATAAATTCGAAGGCCTTCGTATGTTTTTAGACAAAGATTTATTTTATATTTATTTATCTAAATTATTATTTTTGTCAAACAAATATTTTGTTGTGATCGAGCTAGGAATAATCAAAGGTATCAAAATAAATATATTTAAGTAGTCAGATTGATGGCTTTATTTATCCGATAACTAATTATGTATAGAGGGGTTAAAGTGCAACATTGACTTAGAGGTTATTTATTATTTAATTGTAATTCAATTAATTTCTTTTAGTGGAGTAGAAATTAATTTATGAATTAATTGAATTGGGTCCATGGACCGGGCCAATTATTAATTCATTGTAGCCAATAAAATAATAAGCTCCAAGGATTCTCACTCATAGCCCAACTTGATATTGGAATCCTATTAGATTTGAGACATGTGAATTAGAAATTGAGAATGATTTATTATTTCCTTTTCTTTATCTTTATGTTGCCTATATATGTACATGGTCTATGTATATTTTAGGTGTGATGTTTAGTAGAAGGAAAAATGAATCTATTTTCTCTTTCTAGAAAATTAGGGTTTATGTTCTCATCTAATGGAGGCTCCCACAAGCCTAATTAATGGAGGCTCCCATAAGCCTAATTTTTCAAGGTCATTCATGGAGGCTTATGAGTGATTCCTAAAGGCAAAACAATTACCAAGAAGATGGAGATCCAAAGAGAAGGCATCTTACTAAGGGATCTACAATAAGTGAGAACATTCACTTTAGAGGAAAGATTTAAAGGTTTACTCAGACCTTTGATGTAAGTATTCAATCTATTAATTGAATGATACATCATATTTTATTTTTACATAAAACTTGTCTGTATGTGATGAATCAAGATCTATGAATCAAAAGCCCTCGAAAAGTTTTTAAAACTTGCACGTTTCCCAACAGTGAGATAGTAGGAAAAACCATAACAAGGATTTCAAAGAATTTCATGATAAATTTGCTTCACAAAAATATATATATGCTTTTAAACAAAATACATATATGCAATTTTAGCAAAATAACAATCAACAAAATATTTGAAATAAAATCATCCAAGTCATTCAAGGTATGATGATCCCTACACTATAAAATAATAATTCCTTAATAAATCATCACTGAATCGTCAAAGCCAACTCTCAGCCCTCTTTCTATCATCTCGGCTCTCACTCTAATTCTCTAATTTTCTTTCTTCTTTGTATCATCACTTATGCACACAATACTCATTTAAATAGGCCTCCACCCACGCAATGCAAACAAGCTCACATGCAAATATCAAATATCAAAGTAGTTATCCCAAGTGGACCCCGCCACCTTATCACTCCACTCTCGGCCACCACCTACTCCTTCTCACTATACTTATATCTTCATATTTCATTCCAGGCCTATCAAACCAAAAACCCACATGAATGAAAGGAAAAATCAAGGGAATTGGCCAACAAAATCAATTCGTGGGTCTCGCCCCCACTCACCTTTCTTTTCTTCTTTTTCATTTTTCTTTTTTTCTTATTTTTCTTCCTAATCTTCCTTTGTCGGCAACTCATTTCCATCCACCAAATGCCATCATCATTTACCCATTAGCATCATTTGATACAATATATATATATATATATATATATATCATATGTGCGTGCATGCAAGAAACTCAAGTCAAAACCCATCACTTTTGATTTCTATCATATGTGCGTGCATGCAAGAAACTCAAGTCAAAACCCATCACTTTTGCATGCAAGAAACTCAAGTCAAAACCCATCACTTTTGATTTCTATCATCAAATTATATATATATATATATATATATATATATATATATATATATATATATATATATATATATATATAACAAACAAATGTCAAAACCAAATTGAACCCCATTAATGCCTTAATAATGGGACTCGCAAACCACACTTCACAATTTCATTCTTTCCTTTCCTTTTCCACGGCTAACAGGTTTATCTCCTTCACCACTTTAATTTCATTTTCTTCCCTCTTTTTTCCTCAATTTCAGCTGCTTCTCACTTTTCCTTCATCAGACAAAATATATATACAAATGCATAAAAATCAAATTTAACCTCATAAAATAATTTTCCAAGTGGAACCCACTGATCACAATACCATTTTCTTTCCCTTTCAATTTCGCTGCTACTTACTGCCATGTAACAAATAAAAACTCAAATTAAATAAATTTAAATACCATAATCCAATCTCCAATTGGTAGGTCTCCAATTAAAACAAAATAATTAATTTTGTCAATCAAACATTATGAGATTATATATATATATAATTAAAAGTTTAAAAATTCGGGTTGTCACATTCTCCACCACTTAAAAAGAATTTCGTCCCAAAATTCAGGTCCAAAAATTTTTGCATACCTGAAAACATCAAAAGTGGTAAAACAAAATCCAAAAATCCTTACCCCAAGCGATGCGAGATATCGTGACATGAAAAATGTTGTGGTAGCTGACAGTGCTAATTACCCACCCACACATTCCGTAACCGTTGTGATAGTTAATCAATGACGTCACCCGCCCACAAAAACAAGGCCAATAATAAAACCAAGCAATAAAACATGCCAAATCACAATTATTGACCACCCTAGTAGCTGTCAGTGAACGACACCCGCCCACATACTGTGACGGCCCAAGTTTTATAAACCCGGTGCGTCAATGATGACCGAAAAGTGACCCGATGACGGACCCAAAAATGCTGAAGCAAAATGTGTAAAATGACCTTTAGAGATGTACGCCATCCCTAAGGCACCAAAATGACTCCCCATGAAGCCATGGAACTTAAATGAGCCAAGCAATGAAGCAAGAATGTCAAACCCGATAAGAAATGAACCAAGGGTAAAATGATCATTTCAAATTGAAATGGATGCCACCGTGCATACCATTGGAAAGACAATGAAAAATTAACAAAGATAGACTCAAAAATCACTTGATTCGGAGTCCGAACGGCAAAGATATCAAGTCTTGAAGTCAAAGGAAGAAAAACCCTATCCCGGTTCAAGCCAAAAACTGACACCCCTCCACTAAAATTTGAATATCTTGAACTACAAAAGGAATCTGAAACTATAATTCATACCATTGAAAAGCTTATTTCGACGCGGTCAATTTAGACTCAAGAACGAACCAATTTGGAGTTAAAATGAAGAAGATATGATGATTTGAAGTCAGGGGTGCAGTGCTGAACCAAGACACACACACACACACACCCATGAACAGTACCACGAGCGCTCGTGCAAGGGCTTCGAGCGCTCATTCGGCACACGCCCAAGGGCCAAAACTCTCTGCCCCATCTTCGAGCTCTCGTGCGACATCTTCGAGCACTCGTTCTGCTGAAGGCTTAGCAGAAAACTGAGTTTAAAATGTGATTTTGAGGATTTTCTGGGCATTTTTTGGAAAAAAAAAGGTTTGAAGTAACCCCCCTTAAAATCATGCTTTCTGGTCAACCATGTCAAGATCAACATTTATTTTTCAAGTGAGATACCAAAAATGCCCTTGAGGTCTGATTTAGCAAAAATATGTCAATGAATGCTACTATAAGTGTTCATTTCATCAAGAGTGGTGTTGTGTGCCAAAGTGAACATGCACACATATGTAAAATGAATAAACACATGTGTTCCAATAGCCCATGGCTATATAGCATGTCATATACAAAATACGACCTATCAAACCTCGAATTCTCATAATTTCATAAGACAAACTATGGGATTAAACTAGCATACATGTGATATAAATGTACATGGCACTTGGCCTCATGTTATGCATACAAAATGGACATCTTCAAGTATTCTTAGATATACATTACACATCGAGGAAACCATCTTAGCTTCTACAATACCATACATCCATGGTATACAAAATTTAACATCCAAAAGGAAGGCATGCTAAACAAGTGCATGTCAATATACAAAAATGCTTCAAATAGCTCAAAAGCTTCTAAGGATGATGAGCATCCAAGAACATGGTCTCTTTACTTGAAAAACAACCCAAACCACTAGGGTGAGTAATCAGGTTACTCGTAGGAAGAAGCATATGCGTATACCCTAAAGTTTCAATATCATTGCAAGATCAATATAGACGAATACAAGGGAGCATTCCACTTAACGTCTATATTCTAGGTGTTCTAAGGGATCATCTTAAGCTAACTTAAATTTTTCTTAGCAACACAATATCAAAATGGATGCACTTAACAACATCAAATCGCATATCACAAAATTTACAAGTTACAAATAACATTGATTGTGAACTTGGAAATGAATGCGAAATCAAAAAGTGGAATCCTTGGACACTTAAGCTCGAAATTCTGCCAAGACCTCAACGGTTATTCCGGGCATTAACCCTCAGGGAAGACCACCCTAAGTGCGCACTATCTCAATTGGGGAGAACTCATACCTCCCGCACTAGAGCTAAACTCTAGCCATGTTACTAGTAACTATGTCCCAAGAGAATCCAAAATATATATCAAGTTCAAAACTTATATATATAAATAATAAGGCATATCAACCACCTTATAAGCACAAGAACTTCGAAACCACACAAACCATGTTTTAGGGTTCCAAGTCCAGAATGGCATGATAGATGACAAGTTCTTAACATGATATAATGCACAAAACAATATCATTAACTTATCAATTTAAGCATGCCTCAACAATAAGCCATATATACTAAATGTTAACATTTTAGCAAAAATAGCTTCTATAACAATCATGATTATCAATAGTAATCTACTAGAATATAGGATTAACATCACAATAGCATAGTAACTCAAATCATTAAGAATTCTATACAACTTCAACAATCCTACTCAAGATATATACACAACATACATGCTTGATCAATGAAATCCTAAGTCAATCATAAGGATTTCCTATAGTATGCAATACTACAATTCTAAAAGCTTGTATACAATATATATTAAACCCCAAAGGATTTCAAAACACTTAGAATATAAACATACTACCACCCCTACCTCAATAGAGAATCGAATCTCTATAATCCAAGCAACCAAGCTCAAAATGTAAAACAAGTTTAGAGTTATTGAAGAGGAGAGTGAGAGGAATCTTTTCTCTCCCAAGGTTTTTACTCTAAGGTGAATGGAAGTGAGTCAAATTGAAGGGATAAGCTATGAACTAAGCTTTCCTCCAATGGTAGATTGGCTAGAGTTCATAAGAGACAGTGAAATGAAAAAGGTAAAGTGTAAAATGGTGAGTGGAAGGGCTAGAAATTCCCCACTCACTATGTGCTCTTGCACTACCTCTCTCACACATACAATGCAAGACTAAATCTTGATCCTACACTTGTTACTAATCTAATGCTCCACCCTAGGCTTAATCTTAAGCCTACACTTATCACAAATCAATGGCTACATGTGCAATAATCTAAGGCCAACAAATGGGTGAATCTCCACCCTCCAAATGTCAAGAAGTCATGATGCCAAGTCTCTTCACCCAAATGCCAACAAATGGCTCCATGAGAGTGTGACACTTATCGCACTTTTCAAAAATTGCAAAATGGTCCTTTTTCAAAATATCTTCCAAAAAAAATTGTAAAAAGATCCCTAAAACGAAAAATAATTATTTACATAATTATACTAAAACCCCAAAAGTTATGAATAATTACACTAAAGTATGCATTCATGCCCCATTATGAATAAAGTAAGCAACTAGCATGTTTTTCAACAAAAGTAAAAATACCAATGTCATGGAAATCAAATATCATGAATGCATACAAAACTGGAATCAAATCCGAACACTAGAAGTGAGGTTACGCAAGGAAAAACGATAAACGGGAAAAGACGAAAAAAGGAAAAGACAAAAAAAAGAAAATCGCCAAAAATGGAAAAGGAGGAAAAAGACCGGGTCATTACAACCTACCCTCCTTAAAAGGATTTCGTCCCCGAAATTGAGTCGTACTTGAAAGAGAGGACAAATGGGGATATCGAAAGCGAACCTTCTGTTCGAGCTCCCAGGTAGCCTCCTCAACGCCGTGATGTCTCTACAAGACCTTAACCAATGGAATGGTCTTGGTCCGCAAAACCTGTTCCCATGCATCAAGAATCTGGACCGGACCTTCCTCGTAGGTCGCATCCTCATCAACAACAACATCTGTCCACCGTAAAATATGCGATGGATATGGCTCGTACTTCCTCAACATAGATACATGGAAAATGTCATGAACCCTATCCAGGTCTAGTGGCAACACCAAACGATAAGCAACTTCACCGACGCGCTCCAAAATCTGAAATGGTCCAATGAACTTAGGAGACAACTTGCCTGTCTGCCGAAATCTCAGAAGTCCCTTCCGTAGAGAAATCTTGAGAAAGACGTGGTCCCCTACCTCAAAAGACAAGGATCTCCTCCTCTTATCAGCATAACTCTTCTACCTGCTTTGAGCTGTAGCCAACTGCTGCCGAATCAACTTAATCTTCTTTGTAGTCTCAAAGACAATGTCAGGACCTAAGGCGACTGTATCACCTACCTCGGCCCAACAAACTGGAGATCTGCAAGGTTTTCCATACAACGCCTCAAAAGGTGCCATGCCAATACCGGTCTGGTAACTGTTGTTGTAGGCAAACTCAACCAAGGGTAAGTAGTCCTCCCAACTACCCCCAAAATCTAAAATGCGAGCCCATAGCATATCCTCCAATATCTGAATGGTACGCTCCTACTGACCATCAGTTTGAGGATGGAATGCTGTGCTGAAATGAAATCCCGTGTCAAGAGCCTCTTTAAAACTCTGCCAAAAGTGAGATGTGAACCTGGGATCCCTATCCGAAACAATGGACACTGGAACTTGTGAAGCTTGATAATCTGCCCCACATACAGTCCACTAAGCCTCTCTGCGTCATCTGTCACTGCTATAGGCAAAAAGTAAGCCGTCTTAGTCAATCTGTCAACAATGACCCAAACGGCATCATTCCCTGCCTTGGATCTCGGAAGTCCCATTACGAAATCCATAGTGATGTGCTCCTACTTCCACTCTGCCACTGGTAGTGGTTGCAACAAACCTGCCGGTCTCTGATGCTTTGCCTTCACTTGTTGACAAGTAAGGCATTTAGCCACGAGCTGGGAAACATCCCGTTTCATGACTTTCCACCAAAACTGTCTCCGCAAATTGTGATACATCTTCGTACCACCAGGATGAACTGCAAGTCGAGAATGGTGAAAATCCCGAAGAACAACGTCACGACAAGACAAAGGAACAACCATCTTCCCTCTGTACCTGAGACCACCGTCCGAATGCAAGGTCCAACCCTCTACATTCTCGCTGCCTGAAATTCGATCGTGGGTGGACTTCATCTCCCCATCCTCCTGTTGTGCCTCAATAACTCTACTAACAAGAGCCGGTTGAGCCACAAGGCTAAACAAAATAGCCGGTGAAACATCCTCATACAACTGCAAACCAAGGTCTACAAGCTCTTCTAACATCTTCCATCTGTGAATGGAAATGCTAGCAAGAGTCCCTCATGACTTCCTACTCAATGCATCAGCCACCACATTGGCCTTTCCTAGATGATACTACAACAAAAAGTCATAGTCCTCCATGAACTCAACCCATCTGCGCTGTCTTAAATTCAAATCCTTCTGAGAGAAGAGATATTTGAGACTCTTGTGATCGGAGAAAACTTCGAACTTCTCCCCATACAAATAGTGTCTCCACCTTTTCAGGGCAAAGATAACTGCCGCCAACTCTAAGTCATGTGTCAGATAGTTTAACTCATGAGTCTTCAACTGTCGAGACCCATAAGTAACTACCCGTTCTGTTTGCATCAAGACACAACCTAAACCTTCTCACGAAGCATCACAATAGACCACGTAACCCAAACCACGTTCAGGTATGATCAAAACTGGAGTCGATGTCAATCTGACCTTCAACTCCTGAAAAGCAAAATCACAAGCCTCATTCCATATGAACTTGACTCCTTTGCGAGTAAGTCAAGTCATAGGTGCCACTAAATGAAAGAAATCCCGAACAAACCTCCTGTAATAGCCGGCTAGGCTAAGAAAAGTCCGAATCTCAAACACTGTAGTCGGGCGTTCCCAATCCATCACAGACTCAATCTTCGACGGATCCACTGCAACACCACCCCCTGACACAACGTGTCCAAGGAATTTCACCTCTGGTAGCCAAAATTCGCATTTCTCAAACTTGGCATACAATTGGTTATCCCTAAGGATCTGTAAAACTACTCTCAAGTGATACTCATGCTCCTCCCTCGAAGCTGAGTACACGAGAATGTCATTAATGAACACCATCACAAACTTATCAAGATAGAATACACGGTTCATCAAATCCTTGAAAGCTGCTGGAGCATTGGTCAAACCAAATGGCATCACCAGAAACTCATAATGGCCATACCGTGTACGAAAAGCGGTCTTGGTTATATCCTTATCCTTAACCCTCAACTGATAGTAACCTAATGTCAAATCAATCTTCGAAAAGCATGTCGCTCCCTTCAACTGATCAAACAAGTCATTAATCCTAGGCAAAGGGTATCTGTTCTTGATTGTAGCATGATTTAACTTGCGATAATCGATGCAAAGTCTCAAAGACCCATCCTTCTTCTTCGCAAAAAGAACCGGTGTTCTCCATGGTGAAGCACTAGGACGAATAAAGCCATTAGCTTTCAAATCATCCAACTGACTTTTCAACTCATTAAGCTCTGCCGGTGCCATACGGTACGGCACCATACAGATGGGCATTGTACCGGGAATGACATCAATGGCAAAAATAACTTCCTTTAAAGGAGGTAACTCTGTCAGTTCCTCTGGAAAGACATCAACAAAATCCTCAATAACTACCGGAAGAACACGACCCAAACTGCTATCTTCGTCAACTAGCAAACTAGCCAAGTAGGATCTATGGCGACTCCAGTCAACAATACTGAAAACCATCGCTGGGTGGGAATCACCACGATCTCCCACAAAATGGAAACAATCTCCCTTGGGAGTATAAATGGACACCCTCCCGTGGAAGCAATCAATCGTAGCCCGAAAGAATGATAACCAATCCATCCAGAGAATGACGTCAAAGCCCGTCATGTCAAGAACAACAAAATTGAACTCTAAGGTCCGCCCAGCTATCTCAATAGCACAACCCCGACAAACATGATCCAAAGACACTGGACCCCCAACTGGTGTGTCAAAATAAAGAAGACTGTCTTGAAGTGTGACCTCCAGACCCAATGAATATGCAAATGATGCAGAAATAAAAGAATGCGAGGCACCCGTGTCAATAAGAACCCATGCCCAAGAACTGAAAACTGAAAAGATACCTCGAACTGAAGAAGTGCCTGCGGAAGCATCCGCCTGTGGAAGAGCATAGGCTCGTCCCTGAGTCCCTGAGCCTTGCTGTGAACTGCCCTGATAACCTGAATGATGTGTAGAAGCAGTAGGTGTAGCACCCTGGCTGGATAAGTGCCAACTGGCACCACTGGCTGTGGTGCCTGAGGAACTCTAAAACCAAACTGAACCACTGCAGACTGTGCTGGTACCATCTGTGAATTTGTGCCACTACATGACTTATTCAACAACTTTGGACAATCCTTCCTGAGATGACCTGGCCACTTGCAATAGAAGCAAGCTCCAAGCCCTATCTTTGTAAAAAATGAAGTCTGACTGGCCTGTGCCCGAAGCTATGGGCAACGAGGCTTGATGTGCCCCGGCTGCTGACAATGGTAACAAACCACTCATTGGGCTGATCCCGAGATACAAGAATTGTGGGTGCTGAACGATTCTGCTGCGATGCCCTCTGTGAGTGAGTATTGTTCCCTACCCTGGCCTTCTTCCACTGACTTTCGGAAGATGATGGATTATCTCTGCGAGGCTACTTATGTGAACCCCTGATCCGTAACAAATCCTGTTCCTTTGCCTCAGCTAGCATAGCCCTCTGGACTACTTCTCTGTAAGTCCTCAAATCAAGAATTGAGACCCGTGGCCTGATGTCAAGATGTAGCCCATCCTGAAACTTCATTGCCCTGGCCTCGTCTGATGCTACCATATCCTCAGCATAACGAGAGAGAGAAGTAAATTGTGTCTCATACTTAATGACACTCATGGTGCCCTGATAAAGACCTGCAAACTGTGTTCTCATCTCCCGCCTCATAGCCCTAGGAAAGAAGCGCTCGAAGAACAAACTCCTGAACTCATTCCAAGTCATCAACTCAACATTGTGAACATTGGTCATAGACCTCCACCAGATATCTGCATCCCCCATGAATAAAGAAGCAGTCAAGGAAATCCTCAACCTGTCCGTGGATACTGCCATACTGTCTAACTTGTGAACCATAAGGTCCAATCAACCTTCTGAGACTAGCGGATCTGAACTCCCCGCAAATGGATCAATCTTGACCCTCTGTAGTTGCATAAAGTACTCTAGTGCCTCATTGACTATTGGTACCGGTGCCGGTACCGGAATCTGTATCCCTGCCACCTGCCTGCGTATCAACTCCTGTAGGGATTCAGCGATCCCCTGATTGATTCCCTGAGCAACCCGCTCCTCGTAAGTCAATGCCCGTGGCGGATCAGCATTTGCGCCACGAACTGGAATCCTGGGCCTCCCCGTACCCCTCGTGAACTCGGTGTCAGCCACTTGCTCCTCGATGCCCTGACGTGAAGACTCTCCACGTGTGACAACCATGATGCTAAATGTACATAAGGAAAAAGGTCAACAATAACACAAGTTATTATGACCAAGTGCAACTCACCTTATGAATGCACGAAACACAAAGCAAGACAAGGCATGCAACATGTTGTCATGCTAAAGCAATTAAAGAAAGCTCTTAAAACAATTAAGCACTTAAGCAATTAAGCATACATGTCAAACAAGGATACTCTTAACAACATAGGCATATAAGCATAAAGACATGTCATACTACCAAGCGTGTTATCAAGAAACACCTAAACATGTTATAATGCCAAAACATGTAATTAAAAGCATGTGAATGCATTAAAGTATATCAACAAAAACATGATATATACCCAAAACCTGTCGTCCTAAGGTATTCAAACCTAGGAGCTCTAATACCACTTGTGACGGCCCAAGTTTTATAAACCCGATGCGTTAGTGAAGACTGAAAGGTGACCGATGACGGACCCAAAAATGCGGAAACAAAATGTGTAAAATGACCTTTAGAGATGTATGTCATCCCTAAGCCACCAAAATGACTCTCCATGAAGCTATGAAACTCAAATGAGCCAAGCAATGAAGCAAGAATGTCAAATCGATAAGAAATGAACCAAGGGTAAAATAGTCATTTCAAACTGAAATGGATGCCACCGTGCATACCATTGGAAAGACAATGAAAAATTAACAAAGATAGACTCAAGAATCACTTGATTCGGAGTCCGGACGGCAAAGATATCAAGTCTTGAAGTCGAAGGAAGAAAAACCCTATCCCGGTTCGAGCCAAAAACTGATACCCCTCCACTAAAATTTAAATATCTTGAACTACAAAAGGAATCTGAAACTATAATTGGTACCATTAGAAAGCTTATTTCGACGTGGTCAATTTAGACTCAAGAACGGACCAATTCGGAGTTAAAATGAAGAAGATATGATGATTTGAAGTCAGTAGTGTAATGCTGAACCAAGACACACACACCCATCAACAGTACCATGAGCACTCGTGCGAGGGCTTCAAGCACTCGTATGGCACACGCCCAAGGGCCAAAACTCTCTACCCCATCTTTGAGCGCTCGTGCGACATCTCCGAGCTCTCGTTTTGCTGAAGGCTTGGCAAAAAACTGAGTTTAAAATGTGATTTTGATGACTTTCTGGGCCTTTTTTGGAAAAAAGTTGTGAAGTAACCCCCCTTAAAATCATGTTTTTTGGTCAACCATATCAAGACCAAAATTTATTTTTTAAGTGAAATACCAAAAATGCCCTTGAGGTCTGATTTAGCAAAAATGTGTCAATGAATGCTACTCTAAGTGTTCATTTCATCAAGAATGGTATTGTGTGCCAAAGTGAACATGCACGCATATGTAAAATGAATAAATACATGTGTTCGAATAGCCCATGGCCACATAGCATGTCATATACAAAATACGACCTATCAAACCTTGAATTCTCATAATTTCATAAGACAAACTATGGGATTAAACTAGCATACATGTGATATAAATGTACATAGCACTTGGCCTCATGTTATGCATACAAAATAGACATCTTCAAGTGTTCTTAGATATACATTACACATTAAGGAAGCTATCTTAGCTTCTACAATACCATACATCCATGGTATACAAAATTTAACATCCAAAAGGAAGACACGCTAAACAAGTGCATATTAATATACAAAAATGTTTCAAATAGCTCAAAAGCTTCTAAGGATGATGAGCATCCAAGAACATGGTCTCTTTACCTGAAAAACAACCCAAACCACTAGGGTGAGTAATCAAGTTACTCGTAGGAAGAAGCATATGCGTATACCCTAAAGTTTCAATATCATTGCAAGATCAATATAGACGAATACAAGGGAGCATTCTACTTAACGTCTATGTTCTAGGTGTTCTAAGGGATCATCTTAAGCTAACTTAAATGTTTCTTAGCAACATAATATCAAAATGGATGTACTTAACAACATCAAATCGCATATAACAAAATTTACAAGTTACAAATAACATTGATTGTGAACTTGGAAATGAATGTGAAATCAAAAAGTGGAATCCTTGGACACTTAAGCTCGGAATTCTGCCGAGACCTCAACGGTTATTCCGGGCATTAACCCGCAGGGAAGACCACCCTAAGTGCGCACTATCTCAATTGGGGAGAACTCATACCTCCCGCACTAGAGCCAAACTCTAGCCATGTTACGAGTAACCATGTCCCAAGAGAATCCAAAATATATATCAAGTTTAAAACTTATATATATAAATAATAAGGCATATCAACCACCTTACAAGCACAAGAACTTCGAAACCACACAAACCATGTCTTAGGTTTCCAAGTCTAGAATGACCTGATAGATGACAAGTTCTTAACATGATATAATGCACAAAACAATATCATTAACTTATCAATTTAAGCATGCCTCAACAATAAGCCATATATACTAAATGTTAGCATTTTAGCAAAAATAGCTTCTATAACAATCATGATTATCAATAGTAATTTACTAGAATGTAAGATTAACATCACAATAGCATAGTAACTCAAATCATTAAGAATTTTATACAACTTCAACAATCCTACTCAACATATATACACAACATACATGCTTGATCAATGAAATCCTAAGTCAATCATAAGGATTTCCTATAGTATGCAATACTACAATTCTAAAAGCATGTATACAATATGTATTAAACCCCAAAGGATTTTAAAACACTTAGAATATAAACATTCCACCACCCCTACCTCAATAGAGAATTGAATCTCTATAATCCAAGCAACCAAGCTCAAAATGTAAAACAAGTTTAGGTTTATTGAAGAGGAGAGTGAGAGGAATCTTTTCTCTCCCAAGGTTTTTACTTTAAGATGAATGGAAGTGAGCCAAATTGAAGGGATAAGCTATGAACTAAGCTTTCCTCCAATAGTGGATTGGCTATGGTTCATGAGAGACAATGAAATGAAAAAGGTAAAGTGTAAAATGGTGAGCGGAAGGGGTAGAAATCCTTCACTCACTATGTGCTCTTGCACTACCTCTCTCACACACACAATGCAAGACTAAATCTTAATCCTACACTTGTCACCAATCTAATGCTCCACCCTAGGCTTAATCTTAAGCCTACACTTGTCACAAATCAATGGCTACATGTGCACTAATCTAAGGCCAACAAGTGGGTGAATCTCCACCCTCCAAATGTCAAGAAGTTATGGTGCCAAGTCTGTTCACCCAAATGCCAACAAATGGCTCCATGAGAGTGTGACACTTGTCGCACTTTTCAAAAATTGCAAAATGGTCCTTTTTCAAAATATCTTCCAAAATAAATTGCAAAAAGATCTCTAAAATGAAAAATAATTATTTTACATAATTATACTAAAACTCTAAAAGTTATGAATAATTACACTAAAGTATGCATTCATGCCCCTTTATGAATAAAGTAAGCAACTAGCATGCTTTTCAACAAAAGTAAAAATACCAATGTCATGGAAATCAAATATTATGAATGCATGCAAAACCGGAATCAAATCCGAACACTAGAAGTGAGGTTACGCAAGGAAAAACGATAAACGGGAAAAGACGAAAAAAAGAAAAGACAAAAAAAAGAAAATCGCCGAAAATGGAAAAGGAGGAAAAAGACTGGGTCATTACACACACACCAGACTACGAGTGGTAGCTAATCAGAGCTAAACACTCGCCCACTTACACCCGTCAACATCATCACCAAACTCACACTTCCGGCTGGGTACAGGCTCTGATACCATTCTGTAATGCCCCGAATTTTCTAAATAAATTCCTCGATTTATTCAAATCCAAATACATCAGTATTACACCCAGGATCTCAAAAGAAATATCACTTTATTGATACAAAATCAATTCCTCAAATAAATATACAAAATTCTCTAAATAAATAAATAATTCCTCAACGCCAACTCTTCTACTTAAGCCCGCTACTAGAAATCCAAGTTCATCCTCGGTACCTGAAACTGTTAGGGGGTGAGACAGTAGGAAAAACCATAACAAGGGTTTCAAAGAGTTTCGTGATAAATTTGCTTCACAAAAATATATATATGCTTTTAAACAAAATACATATATGCAATTTTAGCAAAATAACAATCAATAAAATATTTAAAATAAAATCATCCAAGCCATTCAAGGTATAATGATCCCTACACTGTAAAATAATAATTCCTCAATGAATCATCATTAGATCGTCAAAGCCAACTCTCGGCCCTCTTTCTATCATCTCGGCTCTCACTCTAACTCTCTAATTTTCTTTCTTCTTTGTCTCATCACTTATGCACACAATACTCATTTAAATAGGCCTCCACCCACGTAGTGTAAACAAGCTCACATGCAAATATCAAATATCAAAGTAGCTATCCCAAGTGGACCCCGCCACCTTATCACTCCACTCTCAGCCGCCACCTGCTCCTTCTCACTATACTTATATCTTCATATTTCATTTGATACAATATATATATATATATATATATATATATATATATATATATATATATAATTTGATGATAGGAATCAAAAGTGATGGCTAGCCAATAATGATGAAGAGAAGTGGGTTTTGACTTGAGTTTCTTGCATGCACGCACATATGATATATATATATATATATATATATATATATATATATATATAACAAACAAATGCCAAAACCAAATTAAACCCCATTAATGCCTTAATAATGGGACCCGCAAATCACACTTCACAATTTCATTCTTTCCTTCCCTTTTCCCCGGCTGGCAGGTGTATCTCCTTCACCATTTTAATTTCATTTTCTTCCCTCTTTTTTCCTCAATTTCGGCTGCTTCTCACTTTTCCTTCATCAGACAAAATATATATACAAATGCACAAAAATCAAATTTAACCTCATAAAATAATTTTCCAAGTGGAACCCACTAATCACAATATCATTTTCTTTCCCTTTCAATTTCGCAGTTACTTATTGCCATGTAACAAATAAAAACTCAAATTAAATCAATTTAAATACCATAATCCAATCTCCAATTAGTAGGTCTCCAATTAAAACAAAATAATTAATTTTGTCAATCAAACAATATGAGATAAATATATATATATATATAAATAAAATTAAAAGCTTAAAAATTTGGGTTGTCACAAATTCCATACTCTTCTAGCAGGTTCCTTACTTAGTTACAGTTCAGATTGGTTCCATTGTCCATAACGATCGATCTCGGCACACCAAAACGACAAATGATATTGCTCCAGATGAAGCGTCTTACTTGAGTCTGGGTTACACTAGGATATGGTTCGGCTTCTACCCATTTGGTAAAATAATATGTTGCAAGCATAACGGATTTGTTATGTGATCTCTCCTTCGGCAGAGGGCCAACCACATCCATCCCCCATTGCGCGAAAGGCCATGGTTTGGACATTACATGCAAAGCTTCAGGTGATTAGTGGATCAGTGGTCCAAACCTTTGGCACTTATCGCATCTTCTAAAGAATTCTTCTGCATCTCGCGATATGTTTGGCCAAAAATATCCTTGTGTCATTGCTTTGTGTGCCAGAGACCTCCCTCTTAAGCGATTGCCACATACACCCTCATGGATAGCTCGTAGGATCTGCCCAGCCTTTGAGGGGGTAACACATTTCAAATATGGACCTAAGAAAGATCTCCTATATAATTGATTGTGGATAATGGCATATTTTGTAGCATTTGATCTGATTTTCCTTACCTCGCCTTTTTGTTCGGGTAACACACCATCTTGCATGAAAATCATGATTGGATCAATCTAGCTTGGCTCATACGGTATGACATTTACTTGTTGAGGATCAGAGCCGAGTGGTTCCTCAAAGATGGAGGGTTGACATAACTGTAATGTTTCTAGTTTTTCATATTTTCTAATTTCTGGAATTTTCTGATTTTTCGAGTGTATTTTTGTCTTTTTTTGTTTTGCATGCCTGATACCGTGGGGTGTGCCGGGTGTGTCAGAGTGTTGATTGGGACATTTCTTTTAGTTCAGAACTCTTAAAAATGTAGCGGTCGCCATTTCGACAATTTTCGTTTTTCAGTCTGGACAGTCCCGGGTGGGACCCGCTATCGAGATTATTGCGTACGGGAGTTGTGTCTCAGGTCATTTGCATACCATGTATGGTTATTTTGTGCATATTTATGTTGCCTAAATGTTGGTGTATAGTTGTGATTTATATTTATATATATATATATATATATATATATATATATATAAGTATTTTAAATTAAGGTGAGATATTTTTGGTGTTAGTGGAGGGACCCACCACTAACACATTTGTGGCCAAGAGGCCATTGTATGGCCACACATTCTCTCTCTATCTCCCGGTACTCTCCCTTCCTCCCTCTCATTTTTCTTTTTTCTTTTTCTTTCTACAACAAAACTTCAATCTTCAATTACTTTCTCAATTTTGAGAGTTTGTTGGTGTCGTGTGCGGCAAATCGGAGAGCTCGTCGAGGCCGTCATTTTGATGGAAGCAATTCACCATTTAGCCCACCCTTGAAATTTTGAAAATTGGGCATAAATTGGGGGTTTTTTCTCTTATTGGAGGTAGGGGTCTCTAATTCACAAATTTTTGTGCTTTTGTGAGTCATTCTTGTATAAATTGTTACCTAACATACTTAACTCGTAGAAATTCTTGCAAAAATTGCTTAAATGTTGTATGTGGAATGTGTGATTATATGTTAATTTATATCTTATGATCAAACATGCTTGTATGAAATAGAATCTATGTTTTACATGCTTATTGTGCTAGAATTGTTGTTGAATGGAAACATGGAATATGTATTTGTATAGGAATTTACTTGAAAAGCATGTATACTTTTGGATGTTGAATTGAAAGGCATGATTTTCCTTATCTCACGACATTGTAAAATATGGACATTCATGCATGGCATTGGGCATGGAAAAAAAAAAAGGGAAATTGATTTGAAATGGAAAGAAAATGGGTTTTGGGAAAAAGTTTTGATAAAAGGTTTTACGAAAACCCGGTCACCGGTGTTAATGTGACCTAGAGGGAACTAGGGAAACCCCCTAGCGGGGTTGAGTTACTTGGGCCCAAATGAAGCCATGGAGTTGCTATGGGTTAGGGACAATAGTCAATCCTTCTCTCGTGCCGCCATGGAGTTGCTATGGGACGGGTTATGTTAACGGTTTGAAAAGTGATGAATGGAATGGATTTTGAAAATGAGGAGCGACATAGCATGGCATTGCATTCCATAGCACGACATTGTTTATTTGTGACGTTCAAATTGTATTGTATTTTCCCCGGCATGGTATGATCCTGACTTCTCTATCTCTATTCATTGTTTGGATTCACGGGGTCACAAGTGGTGTGTCTTAGGCACTACCTACTGAGCAATTTGCTTACCCCTTTATATTATCATTTTTCAGGGCTCGGGAAAGAAGTGACGGATAACAACCCACCACAAGCTTGAAGGGGGGATAGAAGTTCATTTTGCTATCTTTTGTGTTTTGAGCCTATTTCTTTTGTAAAAGTATGAATTTGAAATATATTAAGTTATATAGCATGGCCTTGTAATATAACTTTGAACTCTTGACAGAATTTTTGTTGTAAATTGGACTAATTGTAAAGACTACATTGCCATCTATGAAATGAATGGGAAAATGACGTTGTAATTGTGAAAAATTGTTTATGCTTTTAACCATAAGATGCGTTGTATCATTTTCAGCTTGTTGGGACAGGTTTAGATCAATTTCAAAGTCCTCGCCAATACCTTTCTTCATTTTCTTGCTCATAGCATTTCAGTTGCAGGTTCGGTCGACCGATTCTTCCGGTGACCTTCCAAGAATTTGGGTTCTTAACTGGACGACCGAAATAGCCATTTCGGTTGACCGGTACAAGGGGGTTATTTTGGCCGACCAAAACCCCATTTCGGTTGACCAAAATGCTGCTGTCTTGTTCTCTTTATTCTTTCTTCCGGCATAATTCATCCTAAGTTTTGGGAAGTTGCATTGAGTCTTTGTGAAGCATAATTATGACTTAAGAATGATGTTTTGACACTAAACATAATGGGAATGACTTAGGTAACCTCGAGTTCGGGTAAGGACCCGGTTAACGGTTCAGACTCACGAGTTCGAGTCGTTATAATAACACATCAACTAGAATCACCCTTGCTAGTGTTTCTCCGGAACTCGACCCACCACAGGCCAGCCGATCTGCATCCTCATTATATTCTCTTGGCAATTTGGATGAACTTGATTTGATCAAAGCTTTTTGCTTCATGCATAACAGCAGAGCGGTATGCCTCCATTGTCTCATCTTTGGTACCATACTCCCCAGTCACTTGCCTAACGATTAATTGCGAATCGCTAAAAGCAACTAGACTCCTAACCTTTAGTACTTTGGCCAGTCTTAGTCTTACCAGCAATGCTTCATACTCTGCCTCATTATTAGTTGCTCTAAACTCAAGTCTGATCATTTGACACAACGTGGTGCCTTCTAGTGTCTGTAGTTTGATCCCTACTCCTGCCCACATTTGATTTGAAGATCCATCAACGAAAAGCTTCCATAATGAACTCCCGAGGTCTTTTTCCACGTCTTCTGCATCACATTCAAGCAGGAAATCAGCCACCACTTGTCCTTTTATGGCCGGTCAGGGTTCATACGTTATATCAAACGAGCTTAGCTTAATGGCCTATTTTGTCATTCTTCTTGACAGATCTGGCTTATGCAAGATAACCCTTATAGGAAAAGTGGTAAGAACGATAATAGAATGGGATTCAAAATAGTGCCTGATGGCGTGGTGTCGAGTACCAACATCAAAGGTGTGTAGTGTGCCTAGTTTGAATTTATAGAATGTCACTGCCACTACTAACTATTAATGTAGCTAGAGTGAGTAGGGATCATCTCAAGGGATTAGGAGCGTGTTTTGGAATCAATTTGTTAGATTAGTAGATCGAATGATCAAAAGATGGTTTGTTGGTTGAATCATACTACAATTTAAACTAAAGCAATGCAATGTAAAACAACTAAAACAAATAAGGTGTAGAGAATATGAAAGAGAGGTCTTAGGTCATAGAGTTCACCACTAAGCATTACCTTCTTAAACATTCAATATTTGATGGATTAGGGGGATTGTGTGTTGTAAATGAAAGTGTGTGCCATTAATTAAAATATCAAGCATAGATAGCCAAGTAAGCATACATTGTCTAGTCAATCTAGTTAACAGCACAACATATCAAATTAAGCCATTAATCCTTCCATAAGCCCACAATTAATGCACACTCAACAAATTAAAGAAATATACTACTTGCATTCATAAGTATGGAACAACAAACAACAAGAATGGATTGTCCACCTATTTAAGAAAGTAAAACAATTAAACTACAACTAAACTAGTAACATGAAAACTAAACTAATTAAACTAAAGATGTGGCACAATCCATCAAGAAATGAGTATGAACCATCAAATATACCACAAGAGTAACCCATTTAAGCACCATGCCTTGACCATCACTAGATTCATAATATCAACACACATAGACATGCATCAATGTTACAAAATCTAGAGATAAGTACATGAACATCTATTCTAGCATATATAGACATATGAATAGAATCAAATGATCAATTGGAAGTATTAAACTACACAAATCATTGTAGAAAAAAGATTCATATATATAAGATGTCAAGACAAGAATACAACACAAATCCCTATTAATTACAAAACATCAAAGTCTAAGAGGCATGCTTAGGGCTATCTCTAGCCCCAAGAGAATGGTTTAGCCACTCATTGATGTTGTCATCCAACCCTCAAGGGCTATCTCCATGGTAAAAATCATCCTCCTCCTCCTCTTGTGTTCTTGGTAGAAACCCTAGATGAGTGGAAGAACTTTCCCAATTTGTATATTTATCTCTTTAACTCTAGCCAAGCCTCTCTAACTAGTCCCTCTCTTTTACTCAAAATAGCCAAAATCCTTATATAGGTAGCTTAAATGTCACAACCAATAGTCAGACGTTGTGCACTAGGACTTCCAAATGATTGCACCACGAGCACACATAAAATTAAGGCAAGTTCTTCTTCTATCTCTTTCTCTTTGATTCGTGTTTCTATGCATGCCTAAGAAATTCCAGGATTTATTAAACACATAAAATTAAATAATTATGCATGTTTAATTGGATTAGAACATAGGTTTTATGAAATTGGTTCATATCTGCTCTTGTGTTATGAATTGATAAATGCATGATTTTGATTTGATTTCCGATGTGAATTTTTATATGTTTACATTATGTATTTTTTTCATATCTGTGGAATGATGGAACGTAGAAACATGCTTAGGATTCCTGAACATTAAATAGGAACTAGGTTTGGGTTTAAATAAATTTAAATAAACTCAATCATAATGATGCTTGCTATTTGAATGTTTTAAACAAACGAATGAATTTAATCTTTTAATATGTTTAAGCAATTGAGATTAAATGTGTAGGATGAATTGGATACGGATAATACTTATTTGACGGTATAATAAAATATCATCATGTATAAGATTCAGTTTGTGTAGGACATATGATATAGGAAGCTTAAATAAATAATAAGTCATTCCTATTTTGTGATAACTTGATATCATATTATTATAGTTATTTCTGGATTATTTGATGTATTTCCTTAATCGTTATATCAATTGTTATATTATGTGGTTTAATGCACCGGTATGGGACGGTGGCATTTTAGGGACAGATTAACTTATCAGTTAAGTCCTACCTATTTTATATAAGGGAATGAATTAACTAAAATGTTAAGTCCTACTTATATTCAAGTCAGGTCAGCTGAACAAATTGAATGACTTATGGAGGATTAATTTATTATATAAGGGAATGGATTAACTAAAATGTTAAGTCCTACTTATATTCAAGTCAGGTCAGCTGAACAAGTTGAATGACTTATGGAGGATTAATTTATACTGGATAGGATGGTTACTAAATTATATATATATAAGTATGGTGCCATGATATGAGCTTGAGTCTCAGGATCAGTGGTTAGGGTGCGTATATTGCCAGGGATGTGTAGCTAGATATAGTGTAGTTGTGTACCCTGGTAGGTCTAGGTACTCATGCCCACTATATGTGCGTTTTGCGTGTTGCCTACTATTCAGGTTGAGACAACCCTATAGTCTAGTGAGGTTCCTTTAGTGTGTGTGTGTGTGTATATATATATATATATATATATATATATATATATACGGACTACTAGTTACTGTTGGATTGACTAGGATGTATACGTGTATCGGATCTCTGCTTGGACTGTAGTAGAGTAGAACTTGTTTGTGGGCCTGACCCACCATTATTTTTCAGGTGTTCGTCAGGAGTAGAGGTTATTCGTGCTGAGCGAGGATCAATCTACTTCATTCTTCCGATGCTACACAGGAGTTCCTTTATGATTCAATTTCCTGATTTAGACAGTTATTGCTGTCATTTGTTTAGTTTGGATTTTCTAGGGGTCCACACAGTATGGATTCCCGAGTTGTATTTTGGAGGATCAGTTGTATCAGTAGAGTTTATTAACTAATGGAAATATATTCTGAGGTTTATTATTAGATTATTATTTTAGTTTCTTGTCAGCATTTTATTTATTCTTCTTTAGTCTTTTGTACTCTGTGTTCGTTTATCATCAATTTGTTTTGATATCCTCGGGTATTCGGGCGTGGGCCTGGCCAACCCGCATTCGGAAATCCGGGGGTATCACAGTTGGTATCAGAGCACTCCAGGTTCAAGTGTCCTTAGGAGTGTCTTTCGTTATGTGACTTCCGCGTTACGTCTCTTAAAACTTAGAGCTAGTATTAGGATTCGTTGTACTCTATTTACGATTTGTTAGGAGGAGCTGATATCAATTATATTCTGTAGTCATAGAATGGTTGGCACTAGGAAAATGATGGATTCAAGGCGAAAGCGATAAAGACCCAAATGAGTAAAGGAGTACGTTATCAATTTCGTTGCCAAAGGCAGAGTTAGGGATCGATGGTTTAGGCTCGTTTGGAGTTACTTTAAAAGTATAAGCCAAGGAAGGATTTAAGTGTACGTGATAGGTCACCGTATATCGGGGCCAACACGACTTTAATTAATCTCAAAAAGGAGACAAACGAGGAGTAAGAGCCTGAAGAGGATCCTAATGTAGGAGATTTTACCGTATCCAAGAGAGAGGGTATTAAATCTTGAAGATGGGTGATTATGCGAGGGTGATGTTATTTGCTAGTAGTATTGCGAATGATATTAGTGGAATTGGGGTTGATCAATCTATAAATAGTTAAGCTTTCTTTTCATCTCTAAAAAAGGTATATAAGAAGTAGTCTTCAGAAGTTTGGGGATCGGATGAGTTCTTATCAGAATGAAGTACATGATTTTAAAAAAGCATTGGTATTATGTTGTGACATTCTAATTCGCCTTAAAAAGCCAAGTTAGACAGTTTACATTCCGCATATAAAAAGGATGAGGGTTTAGCCCTTGGTATTTGCTTAGGCAAATATTTGTGTTTTTAAGCTATGTTTTAAAGGATATGTTTCAAGGTTGGATGATTATTTACGAAACTATAAAAGGAAATTTTGAAACAATCTAGTAAGGTGATTTCAAATGAGACTTTCTTTTCTAGAAAGAACGATATCCTAAGTAGGTGTATATTTTGTTTTATTGTGTTTATCATACATGCTTTATTATTATTATTATTATTATTTGTTAATTTATCGGGATTTGGTATGTGGTTTAGTTGGGGACACAAGTGTGTGATCAGCCAACTATTGTTTTAATAACATGGAGTACTAACGCTATTTACGCTAGAGTTGTGAGCATGCGGTCGTAGGATTTGGTAGATATACATAAATCTAGCCAATCTATTGGACTTGGACATGTGTCATTATGGTGTGTTTTGGGATGGGATAATTAAACCATCACTACGAGTCAAACAATCTAAAACGATTAGTTTGATATAATTTACGTTAGGTATAGATTCGTATCATATTACAACGCCATGATATTGGTGATTGTTAATGTTTCGGTATGCTTGAGGTAGTGGTAAATAAAGATCATTGTAACGCCATGATGATTTATTAGATGTGCTGAATTTGCTGAACATCTTCTTGAAAATTTCAGAAGTTGTTATCAAGTCGGAAGGAGGATTTAGTACTGGATTAAGTACTTATTGGAATGACACCGAGTGAGGATAGGAGACTGAATAAATATTCATCAGTAAATTCTTAATCAAGAATTTATTCAAGAAGGTGTGTCATTAGGAGGAATTTGCCGGTGTTGCACATGGAGGAGGAAACTAAGTCTCTTCATTTCCATAAATAATATGGAATTATTTTTTTTTAAGTCACAATTTGCAATAATTAGCTGTTGCAAGGAAATTGATGACTTATGTAGAGGATGGAAAGATTTTATATTCTTTTGAAGTTAGACAAATAAGTCGGATTGTCATTAACTTGTCTTAAAGAAACAGGGTGTGTCAAAGACAAGATGGTGAGACCAAATACTTATATAAAGATAAGGTGCAGGGTATGTGTGGAAAGGTCTTAGTTTGTTGACTTTTGTTGAGTTAAGTCATAGTTGACTATTGATAAATGGAATTACCGATTGATTTTCAATATCGGCAAGTTTATCACGGATCAGTGGTGGATAGATTTAGTTACAGAATTCGTTTTTAAAGATGCTCCAATTTAAACAATAAGTACAGACGAAAGCTGGTGGTACCGGATTAACGGTATTTTCTGCAGACAAATTGGATAGAGGATGCAAGGACTGAGTTTCACAACTCTTAGTTCTTTATTTATCCTAGTGGAAACATGATACTTCATGTTATGAAGCAGACGTTTGGAGGACAGGCAGGAGAAGGGACATAGTTATTTTGTTTCCCAGTGTAATATTTATTCGATAGTCGAGATGGACCATCAGAGATCACTAGATCATTTGCAGCAATTCCCTCTATTGAAGTGGAAATGAGAAAGCATTTTTTACGGATTTAGTTGAGGGATTACTGACTTCGCACAAGGTCATGATGGGATATTGTTAACTGATAAGTTAGGTCAGCTTAGTTTTTATATATTTCGAACTGGTAAGACTTCAGTTCATACGAATATAATGGATCACGAGACAGTTTAGATGCATTATAGTGGTGATTCACACTTTATATCAAGTTCCGTCTGGTGGAAGCAATGATGTAAATGGATGCTCTCAACAAACGATAGAATATTTAAATCTTTCAATTAGTTGTTAAGTTATCAGATGCATTTATAGCAAGTGTAATAATAACACTTGTTATTACTACGGTAGTTAAGAATGTCAACTTTGAATATTGGAGCTGACCTTAGAGACGGTATTACCTTACTCAGATGGAGTTTAAGGTACTCGAGGAGGATTTAGTAGTTTCTGTAAATAATGATATGACGATCGGGCGACTGAGCTGGAAAGTTTATAATTTTTCTCGGTGTGCTCAGACGGTTAGAAGGTACATCATGACATCAAATGTCGGTTTTGGTGAACAGATACGGATAGGATGCATATATAATTGCCCTAAGTGTAAAACCTGCTACAAAGGTGGAAAGTTGATCATCAGATATCGTAGGAATCTTTAGCCACTTCCTATAACAAATATGGAAGTTGAATTAAATAGGAGTGACGGTCGGTGGGAAGGATCGACATTGATTTGGAATTTCAATTTTCCATATGGAATCGGAGTGGTGGATTGAGAAAGATCGCTTGAGGATATAAATTTGAGTGATGCTTATTTTAGAAATTCATAGTAATTCTATAGTTCAGTGATAGTGGTTTTATAGCATGTGGATGTCCATTATGCTTATTTTAGAAATTCATAGTAATTCTATAGTTCAGTGATAGTGGTGTTATAGCATGTGGATGTCCATTATAATGGATGCAAAGTGCTATTTCGAAGGAGCTTTATAACGATTTTGGAGCAGCAGTTTTGCTTCATATCTATAGACAGAGGAATTAATCGAGAGATTAAATTAGACCATAAAGGATATGCTTGAGGCATATATCCTATGTTTTCATGGACAATTGGAAGCATTTTTTTTGCTTTTCAGTTTTTGTCTGTGGTATTGTTGGCACAAGGAGGTTGGGGTGACAACATTTGAGGTTTTGTATATTACCTCATAGATACCTCTCATTTGTTGGTTTGAAATGGAAGCAAGGGTTGTACAATCAGACCTTGACTTCATTTAAAAATATGCCGGAAAGAGATACTTTCCTTTATATTGAACTGCGCATGGTTAGGAGGCGACAGTGGGCTGTTGTAAATAGTTGAACTCGTGTACTGGAGTTTTTCTATCAAGGAGTAGTTTGCTCGTTCTGTTTTCCATGTAGGAAGAAAGACGATTTTTGGAGAAAGTTCAATTTTACTTATTACATTGACTTTTAGAGGATTGTGTTTTGCAATTGAGGCAGTCGCCTATTAATTAGCGTTACCAAATTATTAGCGCTGGGTGCATAGAAGTTTGTTCGTATATTCTATGGCACTTGGAGCTATGCAGATCATTCCCTTGTCGACATGGGAGGATTACGTTGTTATTTGATACAACCTATGCATTGTATGATTATTGTGTTTCTTAAAATATAGGAACCCTGTATACCATTTGGTATATTGGAGTTAAGTGGAGCCCTCATAGTGAGGTTGCATCTACTTAGGACTAGGAGGATGTTTTTTTGCTCATAATTTCCAAGCATAATGGAAGAAAGTAAGGGCGAATTCCGAGGACGGAATTCCTTTTGTTAGGGGGGAAGAATGTAATACCCCTAATTTTAAAAGGATAGTCTCGGTATTTATTTATTTGTTTTAATTATATTTTTAATTATTTAATTAATTATTTGACTAATTGTTTATGTGTTTAATTGAATTAGGTATTACTTGATTATTTGATTATGTGTCTATGTATTATTTGTATTTGTCTATGTGTTAATTGTTTAATTAGATTACGTACTTAAATGGTATTTTGATTAATTGTAAATTAAATATTTTCGTTTCTTTTATTATTTTATTTTATTTTTCTTTTATGGTTATGGTTAGTGGTAATTGACCAATCAATTGGAGTCCCATGGACTACTTGGATAGGAGGTTGGATGTGTATGGATTATTACCCGTGAATAGTTGTGTATGTATATATATAGATATATATTATATACATATATAAAAAGGAAAGTAATTTATTAATTACTTTTATGGTAACTTGGGTAGTAATATTTAATCTGATGTATATGTTTTATATTTAAATAATAAAAATATACATATATTTGATACGTGTTATGTTTCAAGTTACTTTATAATATTATGGTAACTTAAGTATTATTGGATAATCTATTAATAAATAATGAAATGTTTATAATTTATTTATTTAATAAACATATACATAAATTATATACGTAACATATTTTACTTACCTTTTTAATATATATAAAAGGGAAAGTAATTTATTAATTACTTTTATGGTAACTTGGGTAGTAATACTTAATCTGATGTATATGTTTTATATTTAAATAATAAAAATATACATAGATTTGATACGTGTTATGTTTCAAGTTACTGGTAACTTAAGTATTATTGGATAATCTATTAATAAATAATGGAATGTTTATAATTTATTTATTTAATAAACATATACATAAATTATATACGTAACATATTTTACTTACCTTTTTAATATATATAAAAGGGAAAGTAATTTATTAATTACTTTTATGGTAACTTGGGTAGTAATATTTCATCTGATGTATATGTTTTATATTTAAATAATAAAAATATACATAGATTTGATACGTGTTATATTTTAAGTTACTTTATAATATTATGGTAACTTAAGTATTATTGGATAATTCATTAATAAATAATGGGATGTGTATAATTTATTTATTTAATAAAGATATACATAAATTATATACGTAACATATTTTACTTACCTTTTTAATATATATATATTTTTTTAAGTTGACTTGGATTGGGAAAAGGGTTAGGGTTATTTTATTTAGCCTATAAATATATAGCTACAGGTTGTAAAAAGGGGTTAGAAATATTCACGTGATATATTCTAGAGAGAGAGTTAGAGAAGGAAGAAAGGAGGAGAAAAACTCTGTAGAGAGAAGATCAAGGAAGAAGAAGTTTAACTTTCGATCCGAAAGTTTAAGGCAAGTTCTTCTTCTATCTCTTTCCCTTTGATTCGTGTTTCTATGCATGCCTAAGAAATTCCAGGATTTATTAAACACATAAAATTAAATAATTATGCATGTTTAATTGGATTACAACATAGATTTTATGAAATTGGTTCATATCTGCTCTTGTGTTATGAATTGATAAATGCATGATTTTGATTTGATTTTCGATGTGAATTTTTATATGTTTACATTATGTATTTTTTTCATATCTGTGGAATGATGGAACGTAGAAATATGCCTAGGATTCCTGAACATTAAATAGGAACTAGGTTTGGGTTTAAATAAATTTAAATAAACTCAATCATAATGATGCTTGCTATTTGAATGTTTTAAACAGACGAATGAATTTAATCTTTTAATATGTTTAAGCAATTGAGATTAAATATGTAGGATGAATTGGATACGGATAATACTTATTTGACGGTATAATAAAATATCATCATGTATAAGATTCAGTTTGTGTAGGACATATGATATAGGAAGCTTAAATAAATAATAAGTCATTCCTATTTTGTGATAACTTGATATCATATTATCATAGTTATTTCTGGATTATTTGATGTATTTCCTTAATCGTTATATCAATTATTATATTATGTGGTTTAATACACAGGTATGGGACGGTGGCATTCTAGGGACAGATTAACTTATCAGTTAAGTCCTACCTATTTTATATAAGGGAATGGATTAACTAAAATGTTAAGTCCTACTTATATTCAAGTCAGGTCAGCTGAACAAGTTGAATGACTTATGGAAGATTAATTTATACTGGATAGGATGGTTACTAAATTATATATATATAAGTATGGTGCCATGATATGAGCTTGAGTTTCAGGATCAGTGGTTAGGGTGCGTATATTGCCAGGGATGTGTAGCTAGATATAGTATAGTTGTGTACCCTGGTAGGTCTAGGTACTCATGCCCACTATATGTGCGTTTTGCGTGTTGCCTACTATTCAGGTTGAGACAACCCTATAGTCTAGTGAGGTTCCTTTAGTGTGTGTGTGTGTGTGTGTATATATATATATATATATATATATATATATATATATATATACGGACTACTAGTTACTGTTGGATTGACTAGGATGTATACGTGTATCGGATCTCTGCTTGGACTGTAGTAGAGTAGAACTTGTTTGTGGGCCTGACCCACCATTATTTTTTAGGTGTTCGTCAGGAGTAGAGGTTATTCGTGCTGAGCGAGGATCAATCTACTTCATTCTTCCGATGCTACACAGGAGTTCCTTTATGATTCAGTTTCCTGATTTAGACAGTTATTGCTGTCATTTGTTTAGTTTGGATTTTCTAGGGGTCCACACAGTATGGATTCCCGAGTTGTATTTTGGAGGATCAGTTGTATCAGTAGAGTTTATTAACTAATGGAAATATATTCTGAGGTTTATTATTAGATTATTATTTTAGTTTCTTGTCAGCATTTTATTTATTCTTCTTTATTCTTTTGTACTCTGTGTTCGTTTATCATCAATTTTTTTTGATATCCTCGGGTATTCGAGCGTGGGCCTGGCCAACCCGCATTCGAAAATCCAGGAGTATCACAGAAAGTGTGCCAACGGGGACGTCGGGCCTCTAAGGCGGGTGGATTGTGATGACCTTGTGGGCGGGTGTGTCGTGGGCGGGTGTAAGAGATACTGTCAGGCTACCACACTGGCGAGCTACGGGTGCACAGTCTCACATCGCTTAGGTAGAGGAAAGGTGAAGTGCTTATATATAAGTGTGTCATCTCCAATTGGTATGAGGCCTTTTAGGGTAAAGCTCAAGGGCAAAACCGTGCGGGCTCAGGCCCAAAGCCAACAATATCATACCATGTGGTGGAGTGGGTTGTTACATGACAAGGCTGAGATATTTTTGGGAAATGGACAAAAGTGATAGGTGGGGATAAAATGAAAAGGGTTTGATCGATCGAAGGAAAGGTTAGATCGATCGAACAAGATATTTTTTCTGAGAATCCATCATAGCATGGTTGGATTGATCATAATGTGATCGATCGAAGCTTGGGTTCGATTGATTATAGAAGGCTTCTTCATCATTTTGCTTCCACTTTGCTCCTTTCTTCCACTAAGTTTGAGATTGCTTCTTTTAATGCTCTAATTCGGCTGTATTGACTTATTTTGGGGATAAGTGCCTGAAAAGGGAAATAACACGAAATTAGACTAAAACGGGAAAATAAGATAGAATAAGGTCCAAGAACATTCAAGCTTAAGGGGTTTAAATGCGAACTTTTCAGCGCTTATCACCTGAGTTTTTTCTTTGTATTTACTAGTGATAGGATCACTCGCTCGGCTTTTGAATACCTTCTTTCCAGTTCGGCTAGTGTTTTACTAACATAGAACATTGGGAATTGTTTTCCCTCTTCACTTCGTACCAGAATGGCACTTATTACAATGTTTGATACGCCAAGATACATAAAAAGTTTCTCCCCTGGTTTTGGAGTAGATAAGATTGAAGGGTTCTGCATATATTCTTTCAACCTGGTCAGTACCTGTTGTTGCTCATCCCCTCAGGCTTACCTCCTGTGACTTCTTATTGTATCGAAGAACGGTTTGTAGTGATCTGATAGCTTAGAAATGAATCGACTTAGTGCTGCAATTCGTCCGGTGAGCGCCTGAACCTCCTTAACTGTTCTTGATTCTACATTTTTTATCAGAGCTTTGGCCTGGGCTGGGCTAACTTCAATCCCCCGGTTATTGACCACGTGCACCAGAAACTACCCAGAACCTACGCCGAACAAACATTTGGTTGGGTTAAGCTTCATGCCGTATTTCCTTAACACCTCAAAAACATCTTGCAAGTGTTGCAAATGTTGGTCCTTCCTTTTACTTTTCACTACCATGTCATTAATATATGCTCCTACGGTTTTACCCATTTACCTTTGAAAATCTTGCTAACCAATCTTTGGTAGGTGGCTCCAGCATTCTTCAGTCTGAACGGCATGAATTTGTAGCAATAGATCCCTCGCTCAGTGACAGAAGAGGTTTTTTCTTCATTATTCGGATCCATAGGAATTTAATTATAACCTGAATAAGCATCCAGAAAAGTTAGCCATTCATACCCAGTAGTGGCATCCACCATTTGATCAATCTTTAGTAAAGGGAAACTATCCTTTGGACAAGCTTTGTTTAGGTTAGTGAAATCAATACAAACTCTCCATTTCCTATTCTTCTTCTGCACTACAACCACGTTTGAGAGATAAGATGGGTACTGAACTTCTTTAATGAACTCTGTCTCTAGCAATCTATTAATTTCATCAGGTATGATTTGATTACGCTCTAGCACTAACCTTTTCTGCTTTTGTCTCACTACAATAGTTATGGTTTTCTCTAGCGCTCAAAAATGCTGGGAAAGTCTAAAAAGACGCTGGTTTTACCAGCATTTTACTAGCGTTTTTGAAAAAGCGCTGGTGATTCCAACGTCGGTAGGCCTTTACCAGCGCTTTTTTAGGAAGCGCTGGTAAAGACACTATACCAGGCTTCTTCAAAAAGCGCTGGTAAAGGGTTTTTTTTTTTCCCTTTATAAATAACCTGTTGTTTGCTGCCTTTATTTTTGTTTATTTGTTTAATGAACATTTGCTTACTGCCAATATCTATATGTGGCTGGAATAGATGCAAATTAGACCATATGATCAATCAAATATCGCAACTCTTATAAAGCATACAACTCCTAAGATCACAACCAACACGTACAACTCCCTAATTCACAAGAAACAAATACAACTCCATAATTCCTCCTTCAAACATTCATAAAGCACACACAGTTAGCCTTCCTGAACAAGTGGTAAAAAGTGAATGATTAAAATGACTCATAATTTTTATAAATAATGGTAAAAAGTTCATGAATCTAACATTTTCAAAAGCACGGCTTATAGAACAAGTGGATCACATGGCATTGATGGAATAGCCTCAGAGAACCAAGGAGGGTTGTACTATTAGCGAAGGCCTCCCTGTTTGCTCGAGTATAAGTGACCAGGAGGAAAACGCTCGAAGTGCTCACAGTCATCATTTAAACCTTTCAGTTCCGATAAAATCAAAACTGAGCCTAAAGATAAACAGGACAAGTATAAACCAGTTTCAATTTAAGTCCTAAATAATAAAAAAATTAACACATTCAACTCACAACATGATCTAATGAAACATTACCATCAAGTCCCCAACCAATATAGAGAAAAGTAATCCCAATGGCATCACGAGCAACAATGAAGCAAGGGAAATTTTGTGCAGTTGATGGGACCAATTCTTCTTAACCTGACAGTTAGCAGAAGTCCAAGCAATAATATCATTCAAATTCGTCATGCCATGGCAGTTGAGAGAAATTGCCTTAGCCACTGAATTCCAAACTTTATGGGAAAAAGAACAATTAAAGAACAAATGTTGTGGAAATAGGAAATTTGATATCTAAAACTCTTGCACCTCCTGGATCAGGTGTGGAGTACAAGTCTATAAGGGATCTGCAGTAGTAAAGGGCCAATAATTTCAAAAATTTACTATTAGTTCTGTTATTAGAATCATTTATATTCTTATACATATATAAACAAATGAAACCCCATATAATTTATCCGCTAACCTAAATAGTTCAGAACTTCAGGGATATTTCAAAATTAAAGGAATAAATGGTTTCACATCCAAAAGCCCATGAAAAAATCTTGTCCTGAACGACCATGTACTAATGTCAAAGACAACAAAACAAAATTTCCAGATCAAGCAAATTGATAACAGCAATATGTCAAGCCAATTGTAATATGAAATATTTCCCATGATACTGAGTAAGCAGAAATGAAACAAATATAGTCAAGGTCAAATTATCAAGCAACAACAACAAATCTAAAGTAATTAAGAAAATCAAAAGATATTCCACAGACAAGATTTCAGAGTAGGATAAGAAAGATAGAACTATAAACTTATGATTACTTATAAAAGCAAAATAAATAAAAGTAAAACGTTAAGCAGGGATGGAGATGAGGACTTTCAAGCTGCTTTACAGTTACATAATATGATTTTACCCCTAACATGACTAAAAAACTGTCATTTTCAATTGCTCAAGTTCTTAAACCTACACCTTGTGCTAAATTCAGAATAGCACACCATGAAAACATCATTTATTATGGGATAGAAACAGTTGGAAGAACCCTAAGTCGTAACGTATGACCACATTTGATCTTTCACTCCATCTAAACAACCAAGCTAGATATTATATTTTATTTAACTATAAGAAAAAAGTTAAATTCACCAAATAGGGGAAGAAGAGAGAGAGATCTAATAAATTTTAGATTTCAAAAAAAAAAAAAAAAAAGTTCTCATTAAAGAGTAATTAGGCTAGTTAATCAATTTTAATCAAACATTTTAATAAATATAACACCATGAGGAAAAAAAATGGAACATTTATGGGAACTGTACAATTCCAAAGTTCCAATATATTAAGTAAACCAACAATAACCTAAGATCCAGGAAAATTAATCATAGCAGTTGCAAACTACTACTATTATTAATATGATTCTTATTATTATCAAGTTGTTGTAACATGACGATGTGCCTTATGCAAGAACCGCAAATTGCTAACCAAATATTTATGATGTCAATGACTTAAAAAAAATTGATTACTGTCTAATTACTTTAGTAAGTTTATTTCACTTAACTTTATTTTGGCTCAATGCTCAATGTTTATTTTGAATTTCTTATATCTTTTCTATATTGTGCTTGGGATGATTATTTTTTTAGCTTCGTTTTGCATGATTTCCTAGTAATTTCATTGTCGCTATTAAGGATGAGAATACAAAATTAAAGAATTTGTTTGTGACTTTCCTAGTAATCTCAATATAATGAAATCAAATGGAATCAATTTTCAGAGTGGAATAAATCCTAAAGACGATGGAATCTTTGATGGTTTAAATTTTGGGTATGAAATAGAGGAAAAGAAAAGAAAAAGAAAAGTAATAAAGTGTTATTACATTCTTGTGGTGGCTACTTTTTATCACCATTTGGCTTTGGTGCCATATGGATACTATAGTTGATGAAGCAAACTTCTGCATCCTACATTGCTATGCTAAAAAGGTACCAAGTTGGAGGCTTTATAAAGCAAATATCAGACCATTGGAATATATGCTTTATTTTAAATACTTTTTTCAATGGAAATAATTCTAAAAAAATTATTTTGCAGCTGATAAACTTGCTAATATGCTCTTCCATAAAATCAAACACACTGCACATGGTTTGTATTGTAGCATAATATATGAAACTCTTACCTTCATTACTTGTGGAGCCTTATTGGGGCCATAACCATTCGTTAATTGGAATTCTCCTCCTAAGCTATTGGCAATATTCATTATGAAACTGATGGATTATCATCTCCCCAGTCCAAGTTGCCTCCATAATCAACAGTCACTGAAGACTTTGTTTTTGCCTTTTACAATGCAAAAGAAAAAAAAACAGAATTAGAAAGAGTAATTTTACTTTCCATTCAAGAAAATGTTTTGTTGCATTAAGTTGCCAATGTTGTTTATAAGGGAAAAGTTCAATATTTGTGATATAATATAACCATAATGATTTTTACTACCCAGCTTACAAATGTTGGTCACATTATATATAAGTGATCGATAAAATTCATGCATGCCGTGGTGTTGTAAGTTATATCTATCTTTACTTTTCTTCTTTTGTTTTTTAAACACAAAGCTCTCTTATATTTTACACAGACAAGTGATATATAGAAGTAACAGAAATATAATTGCTCATCAGGTAGGTATATATATTATATAGATATTGCATTGTAAAATCCAAAATTTTACTAAAATAATTGCTCAATTCTACACATTAAAATAAGCTAACAGAAATAGTTATAACAATACAAATTTCCTGATACAGCACACACACTTGTAACAATTTGCATAAACTATAAGAGCTCACTTGAGGTTGGGGGTGAAGCCGTCTAAAGCAGAAAATCCTCTGTATATCTATTCATAAAAGTCAAATCAAACAATCTTTTTATACAATATATATACATATATAAGCAATGAATGTATGAGCAATCAATTATAAGGATACAACAAAGGGCCATCGACAAAGACCTTGATAACAGTAAAGCTCCAATCCATCAACTGACTCGTCCTTGTTCAGCTTTTCATCCTCAATCACAAACTTCTCCAACCTCTACAACAAACTCTCTACCCTCTGATTACGTGCAACCTCATTTGAAGACGAATCATAGACGTACTTGCATGAATTAAAGCTCGTGGCGATTACGACAACTTGATTGACTTGGTTGAGAAGTAGAATGGAGTTCAAGAATGAAAGGACCTGTGTGAATTCAGTGAATTAGGGAATATTAGTTTTAGAGAGAGAAAGTTAGGGTTTATAGAAGAGTTACGAGAGAGAGGAACTTGGAGAGTGAAAGAGTGTTGGTTGCTGTGCTCCAGAAGAAAGGGTTTGTGTCCATTGAGACCATGAGAGGGCTAACATCATCTGGAATTACAGAATCAAACACGAATTCGTAAAAGAAACATTTATATATATAAAGATATGTGTATGTAAAGAGAGAGAGAGAGTGAGAGAGGAGAAGACCTGCATATTCCTTCGATAAAACTGGTGTCATACTTGCATATTCATTGGGGCAAGCTTGAGAGTTGAAAGACAGCAGGCCAATGGCTGAAGCTTGCAAACGGCGAACCCGAACTGGAACAGCGAGCGATGGAAACTGAAAGATATGGGTTTTGATTTTTTGAACAATCTGAAATGATATGCCGATATGGATTTTGATATAGGTAATAGGTTTTGTACTTTTGATTCTAGCAGACAGATAGATAAACTGAAGTATATGGGTTTTGAACTTCTGATTCTTTTAGATTTTGTAGTTTGCAGTTGCAGAGACAGAGAGAGGGCAAGTTCAGAGTTGAGAGCGAGAATAGAGATGGAGGCGATTAGGGAGGCTGAAGAAAAACTTAGGGCTTGATGTTTGTAGATTTTGTAGTTTGCAGTTATAAAGAAAGAGAGAGGGCAAGTTCAAAGTTGAGAATGAGAATAGATATGCAGACGATTGGGAAGGCTGAAGAGATTGGTAAAGTTAGAAAAAAATGATAAATTAAGCAAATAGTAAAGTGAAATATTACTACAGCGCCAATTTTGCTGCTCCAAATTTTGCACTTACCAACGTTCTTTTAGCGAATGCCGGTTAAAGAACATATATACCAGCGTTTTTTTAGAGAATGCTGGTAATTATTAGACTACACCAACGCTTATAAAAAAAATGCTGGTGGTTACCTAATTTGTTATAGTGTCTAACAGGCTTGATGTTCGGATCTACATTGAGAGAATGACAAGGCATAGAGGGATCGATTCCTGGCATGTTTGAATGGCTCCAGGTAAACACATCTGTGTTTTTAGACAAGAAGTCAATTAGCTACCATTTCTTATCCTCTGCAAGCCTTGACCTTACTCCTGTGGTTCTGTCTGGTCTTAGAGGATCAATCTGCACATCCCTGAGGGGTTCTTTAGTAAAGACCAAAGGCCCTTCCTCTTCCCCAACCTCCTTGGGTTGAGGCCCCTGTAATTGCTATCTCGGGTTATCAGATCGGACAGGGGTTTTTCCCTTCCCGCTAGCTTTCAGAGTTATAGAGTAACACTCTTTGGTTGCTACCTGGCCCCCATGGATATCAATCAATTTGCTCCCATCTAGACTTAAGCATCTCATTACCTGGTGCAAAGTCGATGGGACACCTTGGACTCTGTGAATCCACCCTCTTCCTATCAAGAGATTATAAGACGGGTGAATCTCAACGACAACAAAACTTTCCATCAATTCTCTTTCAACAGTAAGTTCTGGCAACTCGACCATGCTGATAGGCTCTACCCACTTCCCATCGAATCCTAATAGTGGATTTCTTGTGGGTTTGAGCCTTTCTGGTTCGAATCCTAATAGTGGATTTCTTGTGGGTTTGAGCCTTTCTGGTTCAATCTCGAGTAGGTCAAATATTACTCTTGTCATGACATTCGCGCTGCTCCCTGGATCAATCAAGACTCTTCGAACCAAGCATTCTGCTACCATCAGGCTAATAACCAGGGGATCTTCATGAGGGACTTGAACTCGCAACAGGTCCGTTCAGTCAAACCTTATCTGAATTGAACTGTTTTGCTGGCGCAGAATATTTAAACTGCCTATCCTCTTCTTCATTTGTGATTGACAAAGACGCATTTGAAGAAGTTCTTCTGACTCTTTTGTCGGCTTAGGCTGGCCATGAATTACATTTATTATACGAACAGGTTGAGCGTTATGGTAGTTTAGCTTTTGATTTCTTTTCACTTGCTCAGCCGGTCGGTTCTGCTCCACTACTGGTCCTTGAATGTAACCAGCGAACTCTCCTTGTGCTATCAGCATCTTCATTTGTCTTCTTAAATTCCTGCATTCATTAGTCAGATGTCCGAAATCACTATGAAAAACACAATGTTTGGATTAATCTCTTTGTTTGAGCGGTTGTCTGATCAGTAGGGGAAGGCGGAACTTATCTTTATTTTCTTAAAACAACCTCGCCAGGCTGACTTTGAGTGGAGTGATCGATTCTTCCTCCCTGAGCCTCTTTTCTGCTTTCTAGGGGGTCAGATGCTGTGGTGCAACTTGCTTTTGTCTGATCTTTATTTTGGTCTTCTCTTCCGTTGCGACCATGGACGTTTTCCTTGCGTTGGCAGCTTCCTCTTCCTCCAAGTGCACAAAACCATCAGCTCTCTAGTTCAGCTCTTCTATGGTCGTCGGCGTATTCACCACTAGATTTGTGTGGAACGGTGTCCCTCGGTTCATGGCCAATTTGAACGCTTGAACCGCCGTAGATGAATGACACTCTATTACCATGCTCTTTTCTAGGTTAAACCTTGTGAGAAAAGTTTGGAGACGTTCGCCTTCCAACTATTTCATTGTAAACAGAGTTGATATATCCTTGGCCGGCCGCTTGTTTCAATAATATTGACTTACGAATTTGTCACATAGGTTCTGGAAGCTTTCCACCGATCCTCTTACCAAGTTCTTGAACCAGTTGCGCACCGGTCCAGTTAGGCTCGTAGGAAAAACTTTGCACATTAGAGGATCATGTTCTGTATTCAGAGCCATTTTCAACTGAATGTGATAAACATGTTTGATCGGATCGCTCGTTCCATCGAACAAGGTAAAAACTGGCATGAAGAATTTTCTTGGATTTAGAGCATTCAAGATCTCATATGTAAACGGTGAATCGACAGTCCGAGCTGCCGAATGGAGGGCTTCATTTTCCTTCGGGAGTATCTTTTGCTCAACAGATCTCTTGCCTGAACTCCTATAGTCATATATAGCTATTGACAGATGGTAGATTAGATTGAACGTCCTTTCTTCAGTTGACTCCCTCTGCCATGATGGCATAGCCTTATTGTGATCGAACTCTATGGCTTCTTCTCGCCTGATCCTTTCTCAATATGGATCGAACTCCATGGATTCTTCATGCCTAATCCTTTCGCGATGCGGATTGATCTCCATGGCTTCACCTCGCCTGATCCTTTCGCGATGTGGATCCAGATGGACAGATGCTTCTTGATCTTCCATATGATGGACATTTGGCGGAAAATCTTCTGGCTTAAACTCTTCGCGGTGCGGATCCAGGTGAACGTTTCCTTCTTATTCGCCCTGGTGAACAACATTTGGCTATAGAATTCTTTCTCCTGCTGGAGGTGGTCGTGGAACAGCCGAACTTCTTGCCGCTCCATTCCGGCTCTCAATTCTGCATTTTCTCTTTTTAAAGCCTCAATCAGGTTCATCAGTTCGTCAAGCTTTGCGTGTTGTTCATTCTCTTGTGGACAAGAACTCTCACCTCCGATCATCGTTTCTGATCGGAGCAGAGTCATTAACTGTTAAATTTTGAATAGATCTGAATTATCCTATCGTGAATTCGTCAGATCTGGCCTCCGCATAACCAAATATCGATCTTCGTCGGCTAGATCAGAACTTTGCTGCTGTGAATTCGTTAGATCTGGCCTTCGCCTGATCAAATCTCGATCTTCGTCCACTAGATCTGAACTTTTCTTCCTTCTTTTTTGCCTACACGATCAGTACGAATCAATGTTTCTACCCTCACTTATTAGGACTCATCATCATTCCCATAAGCGGTGCCATTGAAAATGCAATGAACAAACTCTCTCAATTTGGAAAGATAAGTCTTTACACTTCAAAATATCTCAACCTCTTTTCCCTTTCTTTTCATTCTATTTATAGACTTTTACAATTGTTCTAGAAGCTTCTTCTTCAGTCCTAGATGTTGGACCGATCTTCTGGGCTCCTCTTGGACATCGGCCCATTTCCTTTGCTTTGAGATTGGGCTTGAGGTTTGTCTTAGTGGAGCCTAGCGTTCTTTCCAGATCCAATCTTTAGTAACATGGGTCGTACCCCGCCCAGGCCATTTTCGGTATCTTCATTAACATATCCCCAAATCCACCAACTAGGGAGAGAAAAGTGGGGAAAATGTGGGTGAGAAGTTGGTTTATACTGACAGAAGCATCCAAAACCTTGCATCATATTGAGAAAAGGCCGTATGAAGCAAAATCTACACCTTGGGACGACATGAGACTTCATAAACAATCTCTAATCATTTCTGCTGCTGATCTATGAAGGAGATCAGTGGCTTTGGAAAACAAGATCAAAACATAAAACCATAGAAGGCTGTTATAAGAAGAGAGAAAGAAACACTTTGGATAGGGCAGATCATTTGAACAAAGATTGAGGCAAATTCCATTCTTGTTTCAATTATGAATTCGTTGATTCTTGCTAAATTCTGACATAGAGCATGCTCTACTTTTAACCAGTTCTACAACATTTCTTTGAAGGTATCCCACATCCTTGTAGCTGTTAAATGGTGGCTGAAAAAAACCAGGTTAGTTAGCACATTCCTCAAGCTTTTTGCCTTTTAGGTTATCACTTCCCCAAGCTATAAAGTTCAGATAATTTGTGGAATGACATTGACTGCATAGTTTAAAGCCATATATTTAGGACAAAAAACCAGCTTATGATATTAAGTTTGTATTCTTGAAATTCTATATCATAATATTGTCATTCTTTTTTTGGCTTATCAGATTTTACCTATCATATTGAATCATGTAAATGCTTGAGCTTGAAGGGCAAGGCCCTTCTTGCTTATTGACTCGAACCACTGCTCTACGAGTAATGAGACATAGAATTATTATGTATTACTTTTCTTAATGGCTGCATTACTGTAGTCTGGGCTGATCTTATCACTGTATAGGTCATTTTCTATATCTGAACAAGTGCTTTCTGAGCTGTTTGAAATGCTAACCATTCTTGAGATTTTATATAGTTAAGAGTCGTCTGCTGCAAAAACCATTCATATTCCTATATTATGGTTTGTCAAACTTAAGTAATATACTCGTTTTACAAATTGATATTATAGACCTTCTAATATTTAGGGATCATACACGTCAAATAATGGGATAATTTTTGGTTCTTAATGTATAATTGGGAAGGAATCATAAGTTGTGTAGCTTACTGGTTTAGATTTGAGAAACTCCCACTTTGATTTACAGTATAATTATGGGATAAAGGAAACACATCTTTAGTTCTTACATCCAGTGATGCACGAGCAGCCTGAATGTCTGGGATAAGGGTTTGAAAACATTTATTTATAGACATTTACACCACCTACCTTATTCTTTCTTTATTAAATATAGAAGTGTTTTTGAATTTTCCCTTTTGCTTTTTGAATAATGCTCTATTACATTAATTTCCTCCTTGGATTATCTGTAAGATTATATATTGTTTAGCAAGATTTCTGTTTAGAGAAAAAGAAAATCGTTGAAACATTATTTGGTTAATTGTTTTATGAAAACTCTTATGTGAAAAGCAAGCGCTCAATTTTAAAAGAGAATTCTATAATAAATTTTTGAGACCACATATCCATTTTCAAAATTTTTGAAAACTGTATTTAAGGAACAGCACCAAAGACAGACTTGTTGGGTTTGATTAAGCCAACAAGTCAAGTGTAGCATGACCATTTATTTCTAGGTTTGTCTCAAGCTAATTAAACTTGATCTTGAATGCTCGTTTGATTTGATTAAGTCAAGACTAGTTAAATAGTCATATGCTCAAACTTGATTAAAGCCCTTAAATTATGATAGTTCAACTTCTGTTAACTCTTGATCAGTCTTCTTTGTGAAACACTGATTCAGACTTTTTAAGTGATATTATTTTCCCATTAAAGCTGTGTTTGTGTGTGTGAGAAAAAGAGAGAGATGTGTGTCTATCATTTCCTCTTTAATAAAACTGCACTGACAGAGAAAACATATCCAGAATAAAGGAGCAGCCGGGCAGAGCAAATATGCAGTATGCTCTACTGCTATGCAAGACAGAGAAATTTTATGGCGATAATGCCATTGCTGCAACCATATCTGCAATGTGAGTGTAGCCTCAACTACATATCTCAACACAAACTTTTTAATGCTTCTCTCATTCTCTCTCAATACATGTTGAAGTGACACTACAGAAGATATTGACCAGCTGAATAAAAATTGAAAATACATGTGTGTGTGTGTGTGTGTGTGTGTGTTTCAGTGTTTATTATGTATAAGCATTATGTTCCCTCAAGTTTAAGAATTCCCCATCAGGTTTAAGCATTCCCTTCCAAGTTCATGTAATGAAGACCATAATCCTCAAATATGATGATCAGGTGGTAATGTCAGCATTTAGATTATTGGCAATCTTTGGATCTGGATTCACTCTAGTATGATTTGCAGAGCTTGAGACTGAGGAATTTTTTTTTTTTTTTTGGTGTCAGCCCAAGGGTTGTTAATTTGGTGGGGATTCTCCTTGATTGTAGAATTATTCAAGTATATACAAATCATTACCTTCCCGATAAAAGTAAAATAAAAAATGTGTTTATACTTTATATATAAATACACACGCTGATCCTTGATTTTTTTTTTTTTCCTCTTGCATGATGTTGAGTTGATTTAGTTAGACCCTTATAAAACAAATTTTTTTGAAAACCTTCGAGTGAATAGGAACATCTTATGGCACTAAACCAACTTGGAATCATATGATTCATCTCTTACCATGTTAGGTCTTGTCTATTTAATTTTTAGCCTTCTTGCTCCATATCATAATTGGGCCAGATGATGATTGGCCTCCTGGCCCAAGTAATTCAGTCCAACCAAAAGTGAAACAAAAGAAAATTAAAAAATAATAATAATAATAAAAAAAAATTGTTTGAACATGAGTTTTGACTGTACTACCCACCACGAAGTGGCGCGCGGTCCAAGGCCATCTAGTACTTTAGTAGTAGTACTAGTAGCTTCTCACTTTATGGAGCATTATTATAATTAGTCATACGTTTTTACCGAACTCCACTTCCCATGCCACTCTTTCTCTCTCTCTCTCTCGTTGAAACCCTTAATTGTACCACAAACTGTTACAAATCTCACAGTTCATTTCTCAAAAGCTCTTGATCTCATCATCCATGGCAGAAGCAGCAGAGGAGACCATCATGGAAGAGAGAGACGAGCTCATGATTTCGCCAAAAGGAGGAGACCCAACTCTCAGAATTGCCCATTTTCTCAAACCCTCTGTCACCTCCATCGATGGACCATTCTTTAATCTTCCTTCACCGTCTCTCTCCTCTGTACCCGCCAATTTCGACCCAACAAAATCCCCACTGAGAGTGTCGTTCAATGGCTGGAGACAGCCATCAAAGAACTGGAAAACATGGGTAAGCCGCATGCATTCTTCACATCAATCCCTATGGGAAAACGTTGGAATTCACGACGCCATCATGAATTCAACCTACAAAATCTGGAAAATTGACAGCTTGGTCTTTGGGTTCGTAGAGAGATGGTGTTCTGATACCAACACATTTGTGTTTCCTTGGGCAGAAACAACCATCACTCTTGAAGATATAATCATTTTGGGAGGTTATTCCGCTCTGGGTGATTCCATATCAACCCCTCTTGAAACCACAGAATTGAATGAAATCAAAGAACAACTAGTTCGAGCAAGGTCAGAAATCAGCAGGAGCAAAGCTCACAAGGCCTCCCATGAAAGGTGGTTGTCTAAATTCATGGGCTGTGGAAGTGAGATCGAGCACGAAGCATTTCTTTCCTATTGGTTGTCAAGGTTTGTCTTCCCAACATCATTTAACTCTATAGCAACAAATGTTTTTCCCATTGCCAATCATTTAGCTAGAGGTACCAAAATTGCACTTGCACCGCCTGTTCTAGCAAGCCTTTACAGAGACTTGAGTTTGTTGAAAGCCACTATTGTTGCTTCAAACAAATTAGGAACTAGTATATGTGAAGAAGCTGCTTTAACACTTGCAGTTTGGGCCCCATTACAATTTGTTCAAATTTGGGCATGGGAAAGATTTACATCATTGCGGCCGACACCCTGTTCCATTGGACATGGTGGGCCAAGATTGGCTCGATGGGACAACGCGAAGAAAGTGAACATTGAGGATATGAGGTTGGCTATAGATTCTGCTGGAAGTAACTTTCTGTGGCGGCCTTATGCCAGAGCCAAGAAAGGAGAGTGGTTATTGGCTCAACCAGTGATGGATGAGGGATTAGAGTCACTTGCTTTATGCTTGAGGGTCTGCGAGTTAGTTGGACTAGGGTGTATAGAGCAGTACCTCCCACATCGAGTTGCAATGCAGTTTGGGTTGGATCAGGATCTTCCAGGTCTGGTTGCTCGTTCCAATTCAAGTCTTGAAATTGCTTGGAGTAATTATAAGAGGCCGATTAGAGATGAGAAATTATATATTTCACCACGACATTATAAGCCAGGTGTTACCACTAGATATTTTGAGTGGTGGAATGCAAAGTTTGGTGGGCAAGAAGCAACCAAGCATGTTTTTGAAAAGAGAAATTCAAATAGTTCCGAAAGAACTCCACAGAGTTGGAAGATAACTGATCCTGCTGTTCCTCCTGGTTTTCCTTCGAAATCCATTTCGGTTGAATCAAGTGACTCCAGCGCTGAGTATAGACAGCCATTATCGGAGTGGTTGAGAAATATGAAGAGTAGAGGTGGTCAGTCTTCAATCAGATCTCGATTGCAAAGTCCATCACCATCTTCGACTGCTGATAGTGGAACTATTCAAAAGATTGGGTCGGTCGTTAAACCTGCGGAAAATATTGTGGAAAGAGAACATGTGATGGAAGGATCAGCAGCAGTCACACATGATGCAATGGAAAGTAGAACCGAGTTGGTCACACATGATGCAATTATAAGTAGAACAGAGATGATTGCAGAAAGTGCAATTGTAAGTAGACCAGAGATGATCGCAGAAGGTGCAATTGTAAGTAGATCCGAGATGATCGCAGAAGATGCAGTTGTAACTAGAACAGAGATGATCGCAGAAGATGCAGTTGTAAGTAGACCAGAGATGATCGCAGAAGGTGCAATTGTAAGTAGAACAGAGATGATCACAGAAGATGCAATTGAAAGTAGAATGAGGACTCCTGTTAATAACATGGTAAGCATTAGCAGCAATCTAGCTACAACACCAGTTTATAATATGGTAAGCATCAACAACAATCTAGGAGAAAGAAATACTTATCATACACCCCAAATACCGAGACTGGAAATGGAAGCTAGAATTAGCAAGCTTGAAAAAGTGGTTACTCTGCTAAAAGCAGAAAAATTAGTCCACAGTTAAAAACTGTGAAAGTCCATCATAATGCAGTAGATATGTTACTCACAAGTTAGTTGTTTTTAGCGAAAATAGATACTCTAAGCGTAGATTCTATTGCTAGAATTGGCTTTTGTGATAACTGTTTTTTGTAATTCTAGTAATGCGCTTCTTTGAACTCAGAATTTCTTTTATTTTTCCTAGTTAACTTCGAACTTCTTTTGTTGCTCCAAATTGATGCTATGATGTTTGCCTTATTGTTTGCATACAAATTGATGCTATGATGTTTGTCATATTGTTTGCATTATATCTTTTATCATTTTCCATTATGTCTTATTATTATTCATAAATTTCTTCTTACACCATTAGATATGTATAGAAATAAAAATAGGTTGCAGTTATGTTCAAGAAAACTGCACTCAAATAGACAAAGATGGGCATTCATCACTAATGCAATAGATCATAATGAGCATAGAGCTAATAATGTTGTTATAAAAAAGAGGTGGCACTTATTTTCAACCGAAGATTGACAAATGAACCTTCTACATTTTACCCTGTTTTTCTAAAATTTAACTAGTCTACAAGATATGTTAGTACTGAGATCTGCAACTTCCATATTTCAAATAATCACCTAATGTTTCACCAGGAAGAGGAAGAATAAAAAGACAAACACTAAGATACAAAAACATGTAAACTAACCTTTAATGTTCAACCAACCAATAACCTTGAATCTTTACAACATCCTATCCACTGGACAGTATACTCCCGGAGAAATACTTGAAAACAATTGGAATAATTTGGGAATTTTTAGATAAAGAAATATCGGATTCTTTGAATAAAACGAAAATTCAAGTTTCAAACTCAACTTAAAAAAAACGAAAGAAAGAAAAGTAATTAACTCTAAAAGTTGTGAAGAGAAGGTCAGAAGTATTTTTAGCAGGAAAACATCTCCTAAACCAAAATATTGCTCTTATCAGATTTACTTGAGCTCGAATGACAAGGCCCTTCTTGCTTGTTGACTCAAACCGCTCTACGAGTAATGAGACAGGAATTATTATGTATTAATTTTCTTAATGGCTGCATTACTGTAGTCTGGTCTGATCTTATTACTGCATAGATAATTTTCTATATCTGAACAAGTGCTTTCTGAGTGTTTGAAATGCTAACCATTCTTGAGATTTTCTATATTTAGAGTCATCTGCTGCAAAAACCATTCATATTCTTGTATTATGGTTTATTAAACTTAAGTAATATACTCGTTTTACAAATTGCTAGTATAGACCTTGTAGTATTTGGGGATCATTCTCGTCAAATTATGGGATATTTTTTGGTTCTTAATGTATTAATTGGAAAGGAATCATAACTTATGTAGCTTACTGGTTTAGATTTGAGAAACTCCCACTTTGATTTGCAGTATAGTCTGGGATATGGGAAACACCTCTTTAGTTCTTACATCCAGTGATACACGAGCAGCATGAATGTCTGGGATAAGTGTTTGAAAACAGTAATTTAAGACATTTACACCACCTAATTTTTTTTTTTGATGAGTAAAATGTATTAAAAGGCGTTCAAAAGGGGAACGCTTCCCAAGCTATACAAAAAACTGAAACTATGATCTTAAGGAGGCCAAAAAGTCCACAATATCCTCAATGGAGGAAAAAACTCTCCCCCAACCCCAACAAAAAAGAGTACAAATAATAGAGAATTTCAACATCCCAATGGAGGACTCCTTCCCATCAAAAGGTCTTCTATTCCGCTCTTTCCAAATGCTCCACCAAACACAAAAGGGGGTTACCCTCCAGAAGACTCTCGCCTGAGCCCCCACCCATTGGCCCCTCCAAATATCCAGCAATTCCCGAGATGTCCGAGGCATAACCCAATGAATACCAAACAAATAAAAAATGAGACTCTAACAATCATGAGCCACAGGACAATGCAGCAACAGGTGATCCACTGACTCCCCATTCAACTTACAAAGATAACACTAATTAACAATAATATGTCTTCGCTTCCTCAAGTTATCTAAAGTCAAAATCTTGCTCCAAGCAACAGTCCACACGAAAAAGGCCATTCTAAGAGGCGCCTTAGACAACCACACCGTCTTCCACAGAAGGAAGAACCATGAAAACCAGAAAGGCATACAAAAAAAGACCGGACCTGGAACATCCCCTGAGAAGAGTGCACCCAAAACAGGGAGTCAACACCAGTGCCCTCCACCTCCTGTCTGTACAAGAGAGCCAACAAGCCAGTGACATCATCCAACTCCCAATCTTGAAAAGATCGCCGGAATCGCACATCCCAAGATAACCTCCCGCTATCAAGGTGATAGCAGTTAGCAACCATAGCATGTTTGTCAACAGCAATCTTGAACAGCCTGGGAAACAAAAGAGCCAGAGGCCTATCCGCACACCAGGGATCCTCCCAAAACCGGACTAACCTTCCATCCCGAACTTTGAATCTAACATGTTTGGAAAACTCGTCCCATCCTTTTCCAATGGCCCTCCATACCCCTACTCCACTAGCAGACCTGACTGGCCTAGCTGACCACCCCCCTCTCTCTTCCCCAAAGTGACAGGAAATAACCCTTCTCCATAATCTATGCCTTTCACTGCCGAATCTCCAAAGCCACTTACCGAGGAGAGCACTGTTAAAAGGGGCCAATTTCCTAATCCCAAGCCCGCCCAACTGAAAAGGCCTGCAAACCTGCTCCCATCTGACAAGATGATACTTAAACTCCTCTCCACGACCCCCCCAAAGGAAGTTTCGTTGTAACATCTCCAGACGGCCAACAACCGAGGCTGGAACCCGAAAGAGCGAAAGAAAATATGTTGGAAGGCTTGACAAGACGCTTTTCACTAACGTAACTTTACCACCCTTGGAGAGATATTGCTTTTTCCAACCAGCTAATCTTCTTTCGACCCTCTCAATCACTGGGTCCCAACTTCCCACCCTCTTGGCCGAGTCCCCCAGCGGCAAACCCAAATACGAGATAGGGAAACGTTGTGTCCCACACCCTAAAGCAGCGGCTAGAGTGTCCACCTCTTGAACCTCCCCCACAGGGACAAGCACACTCTTGCCCACGTTGACTTTCAAACCAGAGACAGCCTGAAAGCAAACTAAGACACATCTCAGATACCTCAACCGGGACACCTCTGCCTCACAAAAAACAACAGTGTCATCAGCAAAGAGCAAGTGAGAAATCTCCATTTGCTGAACGGAGTCGGGACCGATCTTGAAACCCCTGATAAAACCCAAATCCACCGCCCTTCTCACCAACCTACTAAGAGCCTCCATAACAATAATAAAAAGGAACGGGGAGAGAGGGTCCCCCTGCCTCAGACCCGCAGGGGACCCATTCACCAACACCGAAAACCTGACAGTGGAAACACATGAAACAATCCATTTCCTCCATCTCTCACCAAAGCCCAACAGGAAATTCCAGCAGACATGATCATAAGTTTTCTCGATATCCAGCTTACAAAGAACCCCAAGAGCCCCACTACACAATCGAGAATCCACATATTCATTGGCAATAAGAGCGGAATCCAGCATCTGTCTACCCTCAATGAAAGCATTCTGTGACTCAGAAATAACTCCATCCAAGACCTCCCTCAAACGGAATGCAAGGACTTTTGCGATGAGCTTGTAAATGCATCCAATCAAACTGATTGGTCGAAAATCCTTAATGTGAGAAGCACCACCCTTCTTAGGAATAAGAGCAATAAAAGATGCGTTCAGTGATTTCTCAAACCTCCCCGTGGAATGAAACTCATGAAAAGTGCCCATCACCTCGTACCGGACCACCTCCCAGCTCTCCAACAGAAATCTCATAGTAAAGCCGTCCGGGCCTGGAGACTTATCACCATTACAACTCTTAAGGGCCTTCAACACCTCTTCCTCCGAAAAAGGATTTTCCAACCCATCTCTTTCCAATGTAGAAATAGAATCAAAGTGAAGATCATCAAGACGTGGCCTCCATCGAAGAGGCTCAGAATAGAGCTTTTGGTAGAAAGAGACAATACCGCTACGCACCTCCTCCTCCGTAGTCAAAACCGCATCATCCACACATTCCCTCCCAATGTGATTATTCCTCCTATGAGCATTAGCGGTTCTATGAAAAAAATTGGTATTCCGGTCTCCCTCTTTGAGCCATAAGGCCCGAGATTTCTGACGCCACGAAATTTCCTCCAAAACTGCAATCTCCACACATTCTGCCTGACAAGCTGCTCTCCTACTGCGTTGGGATTCAGAAAGAACACCCTCCCCTTCCAGTCTATCGATCTCGGCAATATCAGCCAAAACCCTATTCTTTCTCCACTCCAAGCTCCCAAAAACCTCCTTATTCCACCTTTTAAGATTATTTTTCAGAATATGAAGCTTTCTTGCAAGAATAAAACTAGACGTGCCCACCACCAGGTTCTCCTCCCACCACGAACGCACAAGTCCCTGGAAGTTATCTGCACGAAGCCACATATTCCCTCTTGCTTTTTGAATAATGCTCTATTAGACTATTACATTAATTTCCTCCTTGGCTCCTTTCCTTGCCATTGTATTTTTTGAAATGTATTCTATTCTTTCCATATTCTTAATTATAGACAATCTTGTAGTGCTTTTACCTTCAAATGTTGCCTTTTTTCCTTCCCTCACGGAAGCGTCTCTTGGTCTTTCTTAAAGCTTCTTTCCTTTTTAAATATACTTTATTCACGATGCTCTGTTCAATTGTTCTGCCTAGTTTGCTTTAACAACATGAAGTCAGTTCTACTATTTCAAATTGAACAATAGTGCAGGAATGCAAGCACAAAGACGTATGCACACCTGGACATATATGAATCTTGTTACAGATGCTTTTCTCATTTTTTTATTGTGTTTCATGAATATTGATGTCTCTTTGAATTGTTGTTTTTCCATGAATTTTACTTGCATATATCCTATTTTATTTATATGAATCTTTGTTCTTTACAAATTTATCATTGAATCAAATCTCTAACTGTACTTGCATTGTTAATTTCCTTTCTTTTTTCTTTTTCATTTTTTAAGATAGTTTTAGTTATGCAGTTAAATTTTTTTATTATTTTTTATTTTTTCCCCTGAGAAATATGGAAATTTTCCATTAAAAAACAATAATGTACATAAGGAACAAATCCAATACAACATTAAAAGACTAAGACAGAACTAGACATCATTGAGTCCAGCCTAAGGAGATCAAATCTTGGAATTGCAGCCCAAAGATGTCCAGAATTTCCCAACAAATAGGTTTGGCTACCTCCTCCTGTGTCTAGTCTTCCCATCATGTAGTCTCGGATTTCTCTCATGCCAAATGTACCAAATAGCAGTGGAAAAGATTCTTCTAGCAATATTCTTAGCAGTAAGAGGACCTTGTAACTGCATAAACTGCTCCAGTAGATGGACTAGAAAGTTACACACAGGATTGTCCCAAGAAAAAAGATTAAAAAACCATCTACAAACACCTGCAGCAAATTGATAGGAGATGAAAATTTGGTCTCTAGGATCAGTCCATCAAGACAGTTGTGACAAACTGGTGCAAGGCAGAAACCTCTATTTCTCAAATTAGACAGTGTAGGGAGTCTGTCATGGAACATCAAACAAGTTACTGAAACCCTTGGTTTAGATCCATTCCAACAAAAATTCAACCATTCAAGTCTAGGCTTAGATCCTCTCCAGAGAGCCACAGCCTTCTAAAAAGTAAATTTCCCATTGTCCCATAAAACAGAATCCAAACCAGAGTGAATTGGGACTGAGAGAATGAAATTCTGAAGTTGCATCACTGTAAGAGTAGAAGGAGCTGGAAGAGACCATCTACCATTAACAATCAAACTGCTAAGAAAAGCATTTCTAGGAAGATTTAACTCCCTTCTGTTGACACCCATTTTGGTATTTGGGCTGTAAGGACATTGGGCTGGAGGTATGCAGTATTGGATTTGGATTAAGCAATGGATTTGGGTTGAGACCTGAATTGTTGTTGGGCTGAAAATATGATAACAGGATAAGCTTTGAATGTTGAGAGGAAGTTCGGTTTGGTATATGGGCTGATTGCAAGTGGGTTTGAAGGAAATGGTTATGCAGGTTCACATGGGGTATAACTAACATGCAAGGATATGTACTGAATTTAAAAATGGATAAGGATTGCAGTTTTAGTTTTTATCTTTTGGATTAGTGTAGCTAAGTATTTAGGTTATCAGTAATTTAGTTTGTTTTAGATTGATAGTTAGGAAGGTTATCGATGAATTTGATTTAAATTTAGTAGTTAATTATGTAATAGAGTTTGATGTATTTGAAATACTTGCATGTAGGAGTTTTCTATAAATAATGCTATAGGCATGCTTTGTAAGGGGCCAGCACCCTCAGAATCAATTTATTATTTTGTTTGCTTTCTCAAGCACTTTCCTCAAATAGCATCATTGCTATATCTATCTCTCTCCCTCTCTATTTCAGTCTCGTTCTATTTCTCTCCCTATAGCTCTTTCTCCATATCATTTTCTATTTCTATTTCTTCCCCTTTCTATTCTCTTGATACGTTACTATATATTATTCACTGATAAAGTCCTTTTAACTAAGGTATTATTGAACTCAAAAGAGGAATTTTATTGTTCCCTTTTTCCTCGTATCGCCTGAAAGTGAACTTGCTCAAAGGGACTAAAGTTGACAATTTATACTTGAACCACACAAGTGGTTCTGGCGTGCCCGCTCCATCTCAATTTAAGATCGGATCTTAGGAACCAATTTTAGTGTCAACATTTTTGGCAGGCCCGGTGGGACCCACTAGGTGAATAATTTATTTACAATGATGCCTCCCAAGAGGAACACAAAGAATACGAATTCAAATGAAGAAGAAGAAAAGGAAGTCCAGCCAACTGGTCAAGCCGGATCTCATACAGCAGGAGCTTCCTTCCCATCGAATGCTCCATTCATGCAAATACTTGAATCCATTCGGCAGGGAATGGAAAACCAGGAGGCCCGTTTGGGAGCTCGCATGGATGGGATGAAGCAAGAGGTTAATGCTCGCATGGATGGGATGAATCAAAAAATGGATGCAGTATCAAATCAACTGTCAGTGGTTCAAAGCCGATTTGATCAGGCCGAAGCCTTAAATGTGCATGAGTCATTGGTTCGGCAAATTTCTTCATCAAAAGTGATTATCCCTGAAGAACCAAGGACAACAATGATAGAAGCAATGCTGCAAAATCCAACTCTCGGAATGCCAATTAGCATGATGCCAGTTCAACCGTTAGGTATTACGATTGGCAATGTGCCGAATCCTACTCTTGGCGTGCCGATTGGTAACCCACCAATATTGTCAGATCCACCGGCAGTAACTATAGCACCAATGTATCAACCACCGGTGATTAATCAACATAATCAGAATGTGCAGCGTCCACCAATGCAGCCGATTCCAGTGGTGAGAGATCGGCAGGAGGTGGTTGAAAACCAAAACCAAGGTAGGGCTAATCTATTGGTACCTCCGGCTGCTGCTGGGGGGCAAGGCAATGCTAATCAACAACGAGAATGGGTTAATCCATTCGTTCCGTTACACCCAAATGATCCTCCGGGACAAAATGCAGGGATCGATAGGGCTCAAATTCTGGCTTTAATACAGGCTGAGGTAGCACAGGGACGCAGACGTGCTCGGCCAGTATACAGAAAGCCTTATCCCGATCATGTCGATGCCCATGAGTTGCCTAGAAATTATCGGTATCCTGATTTTTCCATGTATAGTGGTGAGGAAAATTTTTCTACGGTGCAGCACATTGCGAGGTTCACAGCACAATGTGGTGAAGCAGGCCCTAGTCCTTGGTTGAGGATGAGGTTATTTTCTAGCTCTCTCGCTGGGGCGGCATTTGAATGGTACAGCAATTTACCAGCCAACTCTATTCGGACATGGGACGAAATGGAGGAGGCTTTTCATACTCAATTCTACCGAACAGAGACAGAAGCTATGCTGGCAGATATATCCCGTTTAACTCAGTTGCTGAGCGAATCGGTTGAAACTTTTATTACTAGGTTCAGAAAGGCTAAACTCAAATGCCGAGTAAGTTTGCCAGAACCATAATACATTAAATTGGCATTGAATGGTCTAGACATTGAACATCGCAAGAGGTTTGATGGAGTTGAGTTTCAAGATCTCTTCAATTTAGCAGACAGGGCTTCTCAGTATGAGGAAATACTAAAAGAAGAGAAAGAAAGGAAGAATTCTTCTAAGGGTACTTGGTACAAGGACCCTAATTATGAGGTATTCTCAGCAGAAGTTGGAGATGAATTAGAAATTGACGTTGCAGAAGTCAATATCAAAAAGCCATACCTTTGTGAGGCATTGGTTAAACCTAAACCGACCACGGGGAGCAATGCATCATCATCATCAACATCGGCAGCAAAGAAAGGTCCTGTCGATACCGGGAAGAGTAATTCGTTCGACTTGTCAAAAATAGATCAAATCTTTGATCACTTGATGGCCGATAAGATGATATCTTTGCCGAAAGGGCATAAGATTCCATCGGCAAGTGACTTGAAAGGAAAAGAGTATTGTAAGTATCATAACTCTTGGAACCATGCTACTAATGATTGTACTGTTCTACGAGGTGTATTGCAGAAAGCTATCGATGAAGGTACTTCGAAGTTCCCAGAGAAAACTTCAGAGACCATGAAGGTGGATACCAATCCATTCCCCACAATCGCGTCTACTAATGTGATAAGCTTAGCCAAGTAAGAAAATCGGCAGGAGGCTGAAAGGGCATCGGGCGAGTTCCTTTCATCAAGTGTGACCCTTGAAAAGATGGCAGAGCTGCAGAAACAGTTGAGGGAGGCTCAGTTGGCCCTGATAGACCAGGGTTGTTGCCCAAATTGCAAGGGAAGGCAGAAGCCTAAAGAAGAAGAGACCATGAAGGTTCAACCAAAGAAGAAAGGAATTCTTGAGAGGCTTACATTCACAATTAAGCCTGGTGAACAACTTCGGCAAGATGATTCTAGCAGCAGTCATGTGAAGGCGGAGAAGCAGAATCGGCAAGGAAATATATTTAGCCGATTTCGTCCACAAAATTGGCATCCTAGTTTTAAAAGGCGGTCACCAGTTCAATCAGAAATTTGGGTACAAAGGGGAGCCGATTCATATAAAGTGCGGGATGTAAAACCCAAAACAATTTCAGTAGAGGACAAATGGACTCGAGTCAATCACCCAAAATTCCCTAAAGTTCAACAATATTAGAATGGACGCCTTACTCGATCTCAGAAACGCAGGGAACAAAGGAGAAGGGCTGAGGAAAAAAGGAAAACTGAAGAGGTAAGCAAAGAAGAGTTTGTTGAGGAAGTTAGTATGCCAGATAAAGACCAACCGGATGAGGAAGAGAAGCATCAGCCGACATGGCCCAGACGTAAAAATGAGTTCAGAATTCAATTTGGCAATTTCCCAGATGAAATGTCATGTAATATGGCATTTGTTTTACCAGCATTGTTCCAGGCCCCATCGTCATCAACTGCAAGTACAGAAAATAAGAAGGAAACAGAATATGGATGTAAAGAAGAAAGAAGAAATCAGCCGATTCAAAATTTATCAATCCTTTCCTCAGAATCGATAGAGAAGGTTGTCTTTGAGAAACCTTTGTTAGCAATGACTCAACAACTCAGGCTTTTGTATGTTAAGGTATGGGTAGAAGGTCAACCTATTAACCGAGTTTTGGTAGACAATGGCTCGGTTTTAAATGTTATTCCGGCTAATACTTTGAAGAAACTCGGTAAGAGTATGGAAGATGTTATTCCTACTGATGTAGCACTTTGCGGGTTTAATGGAGGATCTACTAGCACAAAAGGAATTCTTCCCTTGGAGGTTGAAATTGGAGGAAGAACATCTTTTGCGGCATTTTTTATTATCGAGTCCACGGCTTCCTATAATTTGTTATTAAGCCATGACTAGATTCATCCAAATATGTGTATTCCATCATCTTTACACCAGATGTTGATCTTTTGGGATGAAGATAAGGTGAAGATAGTAAATGCCGATGACAAGCCATTCGTGGCAAAAGTGTACTCGGCAGATGCTATTTTGTATGACGAAGAATGTGTTCCTATTCAATTTGCGGGAACAGGAGCTGATGGAAGACCTACATCAGCAACCATGGGAAGAAGTCTTGCCGATCGTGAAATTGGCGAGTTGCAGCAGGAGAATTCTCGGCGAAGGTAGAGCTCCCTCGGCTTACTATAATTGAAGAAGTTGTTGATAGAAGCGAAACTTGAAAGAGAAGCTGCTCGGCAGCAGGCCTTTAGGGCCGCTTGCATTAGGTTACAAGCATACATAGCCGAAAAACGGCTAGAAAAAGAAGCAACAATAGAGCCAGGACCATCGGTTAATTTTGCAGAAGCTGATCACATCGATAATAAAAAGTTGGATGCTATTTAGTTGGAAGACTTGGAATTGGCACCATCTAAGCTTGATGATCTTAAAGCAGAAACTCTGGATCCATTAAAGGAGGTGAATTTAGGCACTGATGCAGAGCCTAGACCAACTTATATCAGTGCACTGTTAGAACCAGAGTTGCAAGCCAAGGTTATCGGCATGTTTTGCTTGGAATTATGAGGAAATGCCGGGTTTATCCAGAGATCTGGTAGAACATCGGCTGCCCATTAAAGATGGCTACAAGCCATATAAACAGCCACCTCGTTGAATGTCTCAAGAGGTGGTAGACAAAGTCAAGGTGGAGATCAAACGATTATTGGATGCTGGTTTCATTCGAACTACAAGGTATGTTGAATGGTTATCAAATGTAGTTCCTGTTATCAAGAAGAATGGAAAATTACGTATATGTGTTGATTTCCGAAACATAAACTTGGCAACCCCAAAAGATGAGTACCCAATGCCGATAGCCGATCAACTGATTGATGTGGTTACAAAGCACCAAATTATGTCTTTTATGGATGGACACTCAGGCTATAATCAGATTTATATAGCCGAGGAGGATATTCCAAAAACAGCTTGTAGGTGTCCTAGATCAATTGGAACTTTTGAGTGGGTGGTAATGCCTTTTGGTTTGAAGAATGCTGGTGCTACATATCAGCGGGCTATGAATTCGATTTTTCATGATATGCTCGGCAAGTTTATGGAGGTATATATTGATGATGTAGTAGTAAAATCAGCAACAAAAAAGGAGCACTTGGTTCATCTCAAAGCATCCTTTGAGAGGATGAGGGCCCATAAGCTAAAAATGAATCCAATAAAGTGTGCCTTTGGAGTCTCGGTAGGAAACTTTTGGGGTTTCTTGGTTTATCAAAGGGGTATAGAGATCGATAGGAATAAAGCTAGGGCAATTATTGATGCTAGTGCACCGAGAAGCAAGAAACAGTTGCAAAGGTTACTTGGGTAAGTGAACTATCTTAGGAGATTTATAGCTAATACAGCTGGGAAGTTACATGTGTTTTCCCCACTACTTAAGTTGAAGCCGATGGAAGAATTTAAATGGGATGATACACACCAAAGGGCATTTGATCAGATCAAGGAGTACTTGTCAAGTCGTCCTGTCATGATGCCGCCAAGGAAGAAATGGCCGATGAAGTTGTATTTATCGGCTGCTGAAGAATCAATTGGGGCTATGCTGGCACAAGAGAACGAAGCAGGAAATGAACAAGCAATATATTATCTCAGCCGAGTTTTAACTCTAGTCGAGTGTAGATATACGCCGATTGAGAAATTATGTTTGGCTTTGTATTTTGCAGCAATGAAATTAAGAGTCTATATATTGCCTGTGTTGGTTTATATTGTTTGTCAAACAGAGCTTATAAAGTATATGCTATCAAGGCCATTAATCACAGGCTGGATCGGCAAGTGGGCTCTAGCATTAATGGAATTCAACTTTGCATATGTTCCACAAAAGGCAATTAAGGGAAGAGCTTTGGCATATTTTCTTGCCGATCATCCCTCACCTGAAATTGTGTCACAAGTATTTGATGAGCTCGACTCGGCATCCATATTCATGACTCCATGGGCTTTAATGTTCGATGGGTCGAGTACCAGTGAAGGCTCGGGAGCTGGTATAGTTATAATATCCCCAACAGGGAATCAAATTTCGTTTTCCTTCTTTTTTGGATTTCAGGTGTTCAAATAACCAAGCCGAGTATGAAGCATTAATTATTGGCTTGGAAATTCTGCTAGAAATGGCAGTCAAAGACGTCCACATTGTGGGAGATTCAAGTTTGGTGATTAATCAAATCTCAAAAGACTTTAGATGTTTGAATTGGTAATTGAGACCATTTCATTCGTTGGCAACCCAATTGGTCAACCAATTTCACAATGTGACTTTGGAATACAGACCAACGGCCATGAATAAAATAGTTAATGATTTAGCACAGACTGCTTCAGGAGTCAGGGTGCCGAGTGGTATGAAGGAAAGGATAATGAAAATTACACGCCGATCTCCTCCATCGGCTGAAACAAGAAACCAAGTTATGGAAGAAGTTTTTGCAACTAATGTTGCCGAGTTGGATGATGATGATTGGCGAATCCCTTACATCTTGTTCTTGCAACATCCAACTCCACAAGCCAATCAAAGAATAAAAAGAAGTGTAGTCGATTATGTGCTTATGGATGGAGATCTTTATAGAAGATCGGCTGATAATGGTTTGTTATTTCAGTGCATTAGTAAGTTTGAGGGTTTGAAGATTATGGCCGAGGTACATGAAGGGATATGCGGAGCTCACCAAGCCGGCATAAAAATGAGATGGTTGATACGCCGATATGGATATTATTGGCCTGGAATGAGAAAAGATTGTATGACTAATGCAAAAGGTTGTATAGACTGTCAAAAACATGGTCCAGTGCAGTGGGTTCCAGCAATAGAAATGCAATTACTTGTTAAACCATGGCTTTTCAGAGGTTGGGCCATGGATCTAATCGGCAAGATTAATCCTCCTTCATCAAAGGGTCATCATTGGATTATTTTAGCTATCGATTATTTTACTAAGTGGGTTGAAGCCGAGGAATATGTCTTAGCAACTCACAACACGGTGATACAGTTTCTGGAGCGACATATCTTTCACCGATTTGGCTTACTTGAAACAATTGTTGCCGATAATGGATCTGTGTTTCGAGCAAATGAAGTCTTACAACTCGGCATTGATATGCAAGTAAAGATGGTAACTTCAACACCCTATTATGCTCAAGGGAATGGTCAAGCAGAGGCTTGAAATAAAGTTGTTATTGAAATTATAGAGAAAATGATAAAAGATAAGCTAAGGCGTTGGCATGAAACCCTTTCAGAAGCTTTGTGGGCTTACAGAAATTCAAAGCGAACAAGTACAGGGACAACTCCTTATCGGCTTACATTTGGCCATGATGCTGTGCTGCCAATGGAGTTAAATGTAAAATCGGCAAGAGTAGGCTTACAACACAATCTTATACCTGCCGATTACAACAAAGCAATGCTTGCCGAGTTGGAAGATTTGGATGCAGTCCAAAAACTTGCTTTGGACGACCTTATGGTCCATAAAGCAAAGGTAATGAAGGCTTACAACAAACGGGTGAAGTTCAAGTCATTTGCAGAGGGTGATATGATTTGGCAAACAATTCTTCCACCTGGAAAGGTGGATAGAGTTTATGGCAAGTGGTCACCTACTTGGAAGGGTCCATATTTGGTTCATCAAGTATTGCATGGAGGAGCTTACAGGTTAGAAGATCTAGATGGTGAAATCCATGAGAGACCAATAAATGGAAGGTACTTTAAAAAATATAAGCCAACTATTTTTGAACTTATGGAGGAAAAGAAAACCTTCACTAAGTAAAAAATAGTTTGAATTGTATTTATGCGATTTTGTTTGTAAGTTGTTTTGGAGCAATAAGTTTGTAGTTAGAAAAAAAGATGCATTAAAATAAAGGCAGTTATAGCAAAATAGTTCAAAACCCATATTACATACCAGAAGGTCCAATTGTTCATAAAAAAAATATAAGTGTTCAAGATTGCTTTTTGGCAAAAATCTTCAAATTTGGCCTTCATATCTGTCCATGAGGCCTTGGTTTTGGTGAGCTTCACTTCTGCCTGTTTCCTCGACTGTTCCAACTTTGGTACTTGAACCTGAAGCGCTTTGAACCTGGGTGCATCAAATTCAGTTTGTTTCTTCAGATTTGCCACCTTGTGGTCAAGCTGGGCTTTATCTTGTTGAAGCCGAGCTAATTATGCTTGCAGTTTTTTCTCCCTGACATCCAAATCGGCAGCCTCTTTCTTCAACGACAGATGAAGTTCTCTCCCACACTTTAAAGATTGAGAAAGTTTCTCTTTCTCTTGGTTCTTGGCAGCATATTGGTTGATGGTATGAGTATAATCAGCATAAGAAGTGATCATGGAGGGAACTTGAAGTTGGAAATTCTTGAAAAAGGATTGGTCAATTAAAGAAAATCCTGGGTAGCTACTTAGAAAGGAGAGGGTCTCAGTAAGTTCTGCTTTGAAGGTAGGAATGGAGGACAAGTCCTGTTGCAACATCTGGGACAATAGCTGAATGGCTTTTGTTATTTCTAAGGGGGTTTCAGAAATCTTTTCGGCAGGAGGTTCAAGATCAGGTGAATCAAATACTGACTCAAATAAAGAGTCAAGGGTTGCGAAAGGGGAACTTGGATTGATGATGGCAGGAATGGATGGAGTAGCCGAATCTTTTTGTACTTGAAATATTTTTGACCAGTTTCAATCCTTACAAGTCTAAATAAAGTAAGCTATGTAGATCACAACTTACTTCATCAGAGTCACCAATTTGTTCATTCACGAAGGCTGCAGCTGGTTGTTTAGCAGAAACTGGAGGAATTGTTGTTGGAGAGGACCTTTGCTCTTTTCCTATCGACATTTCCATTTTTTCATCAATACTGTGGCATGTCTGTGAAGTTCTCTGGAAAATAATGCCGATTTAGTCATAGCAATCTAATAAAATGTATGGGTTTCCTTTTCTTAGACATGACTTCATCCTCATCTAATTCATCATCATCATCAATCAAGACAAAGTGTCTCTTGGCTCTTGATTTTTTTACAGGTTTCTTTCCAACAGTTTTCTGTCTTATTTTTCTCTGATAAAAAGTGTTAGCAAAATAAATGATGTGCATTAAGAGAGTAAAGATGAATTAATTATGAGTATTACCTGGGTAGTAGCCGGTGATGGGGGTATACTTTGCAGAGGGACATGAAAATCAATTTGGGTTTCTTCAGACTTGGTGGGTACTGATTGCTCTGGTATATTGGAGTGTGTGCCTGGAATCATATGAGTGAGCGTATAAACGGAATGCAAGCTTATATGAAAAGATTGAAGGTGTATAACTTACTCTGTCGAGACCGAGACCTGGTCCTGCCTGCAGGAGCGGCTGGAGGAGGATGATTTGGTGTTGGGTCTGTTATGTTCTCTGGCTCAGGAGGGGTAGTAAGAGCAACGGGATCAATTGAGTTTACGCCTTGAAAACTGAGGGAAATAAATTTGTAGGATCCAAGAAGATTGCATACAAGCTGGCTGGAATCTACAGTTCTAGTAAAGTTGATGTATGATGACCACCAAGTCTCAAAGGCTGGATCAGTATGTGGTTCTTCCAGAAAGGGTTTGAAATGGAATTCTTGAAGGCGCTGAGTAAATCGGTTGGTGATAACTTGAAATTGTTCACTGTTCGAAAGCTTGACCCGCCGATGGTAGTTTTTGTTATAAGAAAAGTGGGGTGGTACTGGGATCATTTGGGTCAATCCAAATTGTCGAGCTAGCTGAACCGGGTTGTAAAATTCTACTCCGGTTCGGCTCTTTGGAAGATGGGGAGCAACTGTATTACAAGGAATATCCCTAGCAATTAGGAAATGATCCTAAGAGTTGTTGTGAAGCTCAATTTGTTCTGTTGAAGACTCGGTAGTGGGAGGAAATAACCAGGATGGAGCTAACCGACATTTAGAGAAAGGAAGAAATTGAGATGGAGTCCTGATTTTACACTGATGATAGAAAAACTGAAAACAATTATTAAAGGAGTGATCTTTGGGTTTTAGTTTGGCATACCCGAATAACAGCAAAGGATCACTAGTACCAAGCTGAATAGGGGAGGATAATTCAGGGAAGTACGCATGTAGCTAGAATTGATAAAGCCAAAGAGGGCCTCTAGATCTTGAGAAATTGGAGGTAGTGAGATCAGACAGACCTCTCTACAAGGAAGCTAAAAGAAATGGAGCTAAGGCCATGGGCTTTCCTTTGGATAATGCAATGGCCAATTGGGTAAGATCTTTAGTGATTTGAATAGCAGGTGCACACAATAAAGATCTACACAACCACAGCAACAAGAAACCTATGTGTTCTTGTTCATCTACTTTAGTTCCCTCTTCCCCCAACATTTCTTTTAAAAATGGGCCATGCGACTGTACAAAGGGTTTAGGCCCTTTTTGTTTTGGGAAGTAAAAGGAAGTGTCTTCATCATAGAGGAGATAGTTGATTTCATCCCCTCTAAGTTTTAAACCCGTTAGAAAGCAGACATCCCTCAATGTGGGGGACATCATGCCACAGTGCAAGTGTAGTGAATTGGTCGTGGGGGACCAAAAGTGCAAAGAAGCAAAGAATAAAGCTCGGTCAAAGGTAAGAGGGATCTTACTGAGATGGATGAGGTCAAAGATACCCATCTTTTTCCATTGATCTCCTTTCGCGGCAGACACACGATCCACCTAGTCGTTCCATTGGAGCATTGGTGGATGCCAATTTCTGACGGAGAGGGTTAGTCTGTCCCCTTCTGCTGTCAGGAAGAGAGGTTTAGAGAAAGGAAGGTGTTGCTCAGCCTGTGGATATATCGGTGATAGCGAAGGAGGGAATCGATTCAGAAATGCTGGGCCAAGCCCCTTAGCATTTTCGGAGATATCGATTAACGTTGTAATATCCAGTTCTTTTTGGTCTAGGGTTTTGATCGCTGATTTGGTCAGTTGGGTATGTGATGTTGCTTCTAGGAAAGGGGATTCCAAATTCAAATCACCCAGTTTCGTTTGTTTTGAAGCCATGATTAAAGAAAAGAAAGATAAAGTTGCAGAAAATTTTGGGAACGAAGTACTGTGGCAGAAGCGAGTTTGTTGGTTTGAAGGGAAACGTTTGGTTTTTTTTTTTGTGGATGTGAAAGAGACGTGAAGCATAGGGATACCAAAGGGTTAGATTCAGAATTAATGACTGAAAGGATAGATTAGTGCAATTGACGGTTTTTGGAAGTCCCAACAATCATGATACTTAGGTAATTATATGGTATACTCATGTTTTTAATGTAATAGGTGTTATTTGAATTTTGGAAGCCGAAGGGTTAAAACGGCTACCAAAATTGGGGGGCATTGTTGACACCCATTTTGGTATTTGGGCCGTAAGGACATTGGGCTGGAGGTATGCAGTATTGGATTTGGATTAAGCAATGGATTTGGGTTGAGACCTGAATTGTTGTTGGGCTGAAAATATGACAACAGGATTAGCTTTGAATGTTGAGAGGAAGTTCGGTTTGGTATATGGGCTGATTGCAAGTGGGTTTAAAGGAAATGGTTATGCAGGTTCACATGGGGTATAACTAACATGCAAGGATATGTACTGAATTTAAAAATGGATAAGGATTGCAGTTTTAGTTTTTATCTTTTGGATTAGTGTAGCTAAGTATTTAGGTTATCAGTAATTTAGTTTGTTTTAGATTGATAGTTAGGAAGGTTATCGATGAATTTGATTTAAATTTAGTAGTTAATTATGTAATAGAGTTTGATGTATTTGAAATACTTGCATGTAGGAGTTTGTTTTACGTAGTTTTCTATAAATAATGCTATAGGCATGCTTTGTAAGGAGCCAGCACCCTCAGAATCAATTTATTATTTTGTTTGCTTTCTCAAGCACTTTCCTCAAATAACATCATTGCTATATCTATCTCTCTCCCTCTCTATTTCAGTCTCGTTCTATTTCTCTCCCTATAGCTCTTTCTCCATATCATTTTCTATTTCTATTTCTTCCCCTTTCTATTCTCTTGATACGTTACTATATATTATTCACTGATAAAGTCCTTTTAACTAAGGTATTATTGAACTCAAAAGAGGAATTTTATTGTTTCCTTTTTCCTCGCATCGCCTGAAAGTGAACTTGCTCAAAGGGTCTAAAGTTGACAATTTATTCTTGAACCACACAAGTGGTTCTGGCACGCCCGCTCTATCTCAATTTAAGATCGGATCTTAGGAGCCAATTTTAGCGTCAACACCTTCATATTCTGTGAGAGAACCTCGGGATCAAAGTCTGGCCTTGGCACCAAGGATCATCAAAGAGGTGTTAATTGTATTACCAAGACCAATTATGAAACTGATATGCTAAGTCATAAACTGTCTCAGTGCCACCATTCTTTTCCAAATACAGGAATGTGAAGCCATAGGGATGGAAATCCAATAAGATGAGACAGCAGTGCGCTTGTATTTAAACCAGGCTACCCATCGACAGTCCTTTGATCTCCCAAAATCTCATACCAGCTTGCAAGCAGAAATGTGATTAATATTGTTAACTACCCATCTACTCTAAAAGAGTAAGCTCAATTGTGGCTTCTTTTGGTCCAACACGTGTTTTTCAATTTTTAATTAGGCTGACGGTGAGGTTTGAACTCGAGACCCTTGGCTCTGATATCATGTTAACTGTCCATCCACTCTAAAAGCTTAAGCTGTTAGAGAGGGTGTAACTTTAATATTTAAATCCTTCAACAAATATCAACAACCCTTCCAAGACCAAGGACTTCTTCATTTCTCAAAGCCTTTTCCATATTCATTCTTGCACTTTTCTCTGCTTCAATGAGGTTCTGATTAAGAGGATCATAAAGAAGACTAATCTGAACTATGTCTAACTTATCTTTAGCGTCAACCACTTGATGATAAATTTATCCAAATTGAGTAAGATTCCAATTCTTCACAGCAAATTTCACCGTTTTAAGTTTACCACACATCTTCTTTAGAGGGTCACCATTTGTGATGTAGAACCGAGTAACAAGAAATAGAATGAGAGAGAATGTAACAAGAATGAGGAAGAAGAGAAGAAGAATGGAAGGAAGAAATCAAAACGAGGACAATAATATCTCAATATTCAATAATCAATAATCATAAAATGGTCACTTAACAATGTTGATAACCCACGTATAAATAGGCATCAAGGAAAACCATAATCAACCGAACTACCATAAATAAAATCCTAAAATAGTAAATTACTGAAAAATCCAATAATAATAATAATTGGACAAAAATCCCTAATTATATATTTCTTTCCCACGTCTCCAATAGTAGGTGTGGGCCATGTGGACTTCAAGTTCTCGGGCCATACCTGGTTCTTCATCAATTAGCAGGTTCATTCCAAGTAGATAAAATAGCATCCTCCAAATAACTCCGATCATGCCAAACCTTTAGAAATCTAAAGGTTAGTCTTTAGCCACTCGAGAATCAGATAACAAAAGCATCCCATAATGTTCAGAACAGCTAGCTGGTGTTAACTTCACCTTTGTGTTCAGAAAGGTAGAAAACCACTATGCATTAGCAAATGCTCTATCTAACTTTGCTCAATCTCATCTGTCTATTGGACCATGTCCTGCCTTCATTAATCATAGAAATCTGTGTAATGCCATTATGATCCACTATGGAGTTGAAAGCATCTAGCAGCCTTTGAGGATAAGAATTCCCACCAATTTTGTCCCCTCTAAATCTGATTGAATTCCAATCACCCATAAGGACCCAAGGGCCATTGATTGGTTAACATACTTCTTAAGAGGGAGCGACAATTTTCTTCTGATTGAAGTAGATATTCTAACAAAATTACCTTCTTTAGGTCTTGTTTCCAGTAAGAACACCAAGCTCAGGGATGCTTGTGAAATCCAATTTCTCACCTCCCCTTGCATTCTGGGGTGATTCAAGCCCCTTACATTCCAACACCCTATCATCGGGCAAGTTGGGGTGGAGTACCACCCAAAGCTACCATGGCCCTCGTCACCCTCTGAGTAACCTCACCAACAACCTCTTTCTTCTTCTTCTTTTGCTCTGATGAATTTTGTGTAACAAAATCATAGGAGAAGAAGCAATGGGAGATTGGATTTCCTGCTGAAGTTCTGCAACATCTTCTTCATTATGTACCTCCTTAAAAGGGTTTTTCACCACTACTACTTCAGAAGCGTTAGATACACCTTGAATATGAGTTTCCTGCTAAAGTTCTGCAACATCTTCTTCATTATGTACCTCCTTAAGGGTTTTTCACCACTACTACTTCAGAAGCGCTAGAGACACCTTGAATATGAGAACTAATACTAGTAATGGTATTCTCCCCACTTTCCTTTCTTGAACTTGGGGATCCATTATCAGTATATGTCATTCAAGTAGAGATTTTGTACTTGCCGTGATTGGATCCGCCACAGGCTCATGGGTTGTATCTACATTCGCAGTACTCCAATCAGCATTGCTTGAATCGACAGTTCAACACCATTGGTTCCAACATTTGGATCTATCTCCTTTTCTCCTTCTGCTATAAATTCCCCCTTCTGTTTCACCTTGCAAACCTTCTGATTAGGTTTCTTCGTAACCACAACTTTCTTGGGGCAAGCCTCCACCAAGTGATCGATACCATGACATATATTACAATCGTGGCTTCCATGAATATTCAATGGTTGCAGATAACAAAGAACCATGCAAAATAAACACCACCTTCTCTAGAAAAGATTCATGTATATCAACTTCTACCATTCATTGTGCGTACGATCCTCATTCCCATAGTTGTCAAAGGCGCTGGAGGCGCGCACCTCCAGGCGCCAGGTTAGCGCCTTGAGTGTACACTCAAGGCGGTTGGGTTATATAAGGCGTGCGCCTTTAGGAGCAAGGCGCCAGGCTACAGGCGCTAGAAAGGCGCGCTGCATGAAACTGTTGTTTTTAACTTCTTTTCGTTATTTTTTTTGTTTTGTTTGTGACTCTGTATTGTTATATTATTTGTATTGTATTATTTTATTACTTAATTAAGTAGAAAGCTCAAAGCCAAAGCCTATTGCAAGTTTGCAACATAAAAAACAAAAAAAAAAAAGAGAAGCAAAGGAAAGAAGAAGACAGACTGATAGAGGCAGCGAAGTACTCACTCGGGACTCTCGGATCTGCGTCGGCTCTCTCCTGGCAGGTTAGTTCTTCTTCTTCTTTCCTTCTTCTCTCCTTCTCTTCTTCTTCTCTCCTCCTTCTCTTCTCGGATCTGCCGGATCGGTGATTCGGTCATATTTTTTTTTTTCTTCTTTTTTTGTTCTTTTCTTCTTCTTCTTTTCTCTTCTTTTCTTCTCTCGAGTTTGGGGCCTCTCGGCTCTTTCTTGCCAGATATTTATGTCATTTATTTCTATTTTTCTTCTTCTTTTTATTTTTTATTTTTTTTATTTATTTTTTTTCCTCCAGTTTTATTCTTCTTTTTCTTTTTTTCTTCTTTTCTTCTTCTTCTCTCAAGTCTCGGCTCTCTCTTGGCAGATTTTTATTTATTTATTTATTTTTTCTTTCTCCAGTTTTTTTCGTCTTTTTTTTTTTTTTTTCTTCTTCTCTTGAGTCTCGGCTCTCTTTTTTCTTCTTTATTTATTTATTTATTTATTTTTTCTTTCTCCAGTTTTTTTTCTTATCTTTTTTTTTTTTTTTTTTGTCTTCTCTTCTTCTTCTTTTTATTTATTTGTGTGAGGTACTTTATATTTACCTGATTTATTTGTGTGAACAGTTGTATTTGTTCCATTCTAACATGTTGTTGGTTTGAGGAAATGCATTTTTATCAAATTTTGTTAAAATGAAATAATTAGTTAAGTGTACTCTAATTTTGTAAAATCTTGGTATACATTGTTGGATCGAAATTTTTGGCAGCTTCAACTTTTGTGATAATTAATATTCTCGAGTATTAAGGACCATTAGGCACAAAGAAGATAAAAAAGTGCTTTGCATATATACCACTTTCCTAAGGTAATGATTGAGTTAAATCCATGATGAGCTGAATAGAAAGTAACTAATATTTTTGGTGTAATCATGTGTCACGGACTGCTTTTTCTCCAAATTCTTTTGCTCTTCAGTAAATTATACTTAAGCTCGGTGAAAATGGAAACATGTAAATTTTGCTCTTTATGTTAATATGTTTGATTATTCACTGTTGAACTCAAGTACTTGATTTACTTGGTTTTGGCATCTTTTTGTTGAATATTTAACTTAAGTAATTCATTTAGTTGACTTTTACATCTTCATATATACTATTGCATCTTTAATACTTTATTGGGTGGGTTTTGTTTTTTTTTTTTTTTTCCAACATGCGCCTTGCTTCAGTTGGGCGCGCGCCTCGCCTTGCGCCTTGCGCCTCAGGCTCCAGGAGGCATTTGCGCTTTTGTGCGTCTTGAGCCTTTAACAACTATGCTCGTTCCCTAGCAAGTATATCAACTTCTACCATTCATTGTGCGTACGATCCTCGTTCCCTAGCAAGAGATAACTCATCCACGAACAAAGGCTTAGAGAACTTCGAACAGATCTTGGATACAGCCTTGATACCTCTGCAATGAATTGTTAGATTGTGTATCTTTATCCATATTGGAACCGAGCCCAAACTATCTTTCTGCAAGTTAAACTCCTTGTGCCATTTTGTAATGATGATAGGTTGACCCTCCTACGTGTGTATCCTGGGTAAAACCCTCTCCATATCATCTGTATCATCAAATCAAACCATGAAAAACCCATCTCTCAAGTTATCACTTTCATGTCTGCCTTTGGCTTCCAAACCCTAAATAAGAAACTCTTGAAAAATGGGAGATATGGTCGTTTACCAACCACATAGCCCATGATAGAGTTACACCAGTAATCAACTTTTTCAGCAACATCTGAATCTTCAATGTTAACCTTGTCCTCCGATCTGCATTGTGGGACAAACTCTAGGTTAGCGGATGAACTTGAGACAGCCTTAGTGAACAAAATGCTCCATTGTTTTCATGGTAATAAACCTCAGCCCTATTGTCTACCTGTATAGCACCCACCAACCCAATTGCCTTGTGTAGCCAGGGGCGGCAGGAGCCTTAGGTGACATAGGCAGTTGCCTAAGGCCCCGTTTGCGGAAAGGCCCCCTAATTCTTTTTCTTAAATTTTTTTCCTCCAAGTAACCTTTTTTTTTTTTTTTTTAATAAAAAAAAAATGTAAGTCTCATTATAAAATTTATTATTTATATTTTCTCTCCAATATTTATATGGATCATTTTAAAAAAAGTTGATGTAATGATCTATTAAACTACATCCATGATAAATTCTAATAACACAAAAGACGGACTCTGCTACTTCTCTCACACATTTTTTCCATGTTCATATGGTATCTTCTAACTTAATAACTCGAGTTACGAATCTACCAACTTATTTGGTTTGAAAATGTAAATTCTCGAATTTAACTTTATTTTGAAACATGAAAATTTTTTTTAAAAAAAAAAGCCGTTGATGTAGTAATGAAATTTTGATACATAATCAATCCTATTTGATTTATTCATTTCTAAAATGAATCGGATCCTATCAATATTATATTTCTATTTTGAATTACTCATATATATATATATATATATCCTATGAATTTCATTTTGCACTGGAAACTATTCTAGGAAAAGTTCGAATCTGATCGGTCTTAATTTGTCATTGTTTACTGTTACTGGTTCCTGAGAGAGTTAATATCTCCATTATCTAAACCCTTTCTTACCTTGCCTTTGGACTCGTATTTTCTCTTCCATTACTGCAAGCTATTGAAGGAAAGAAAGTACAATAACTCTACCCTGGAATTCGCTGTATTTGATTGTCAAATTCCCTCTCCTCTACTGTCAGCCAAGGACTGAAAGCAGGGAAAGCTATTCTGTCCCACCATTCCTGACTGTCTAGAGGAAAGAAAGAAAAAAATAAAAAATAAAAAATAAAAACAATTACAATCATCAAAAATTAAGAAGTTGTTTTAAAAAAAAAAAAAAATTAAATAATGTTATCATTCTTGTAAATCTTACTCGTTTTTTTTTCCTAGTTGATACTCACAGACTCCCCTCACAAGGAATTGTTTGCATGCAAGAGGAGTCAAACCTTAGAGGGCCAAGTGACTTACTCATTTGAGCCAACCCCTTGAGGTTTTGTAAATCTTACTTTTGTTCCTACATGATTTCAAATACTTCCCATTATTCTTGTGACTGTCAGAGAAAAAAATAACGATAGTAGTATAATATGATACAATGTCTTGGTGCTTGACGATTTTGAATTTGTGTGGTGTATGATTTGTGTTAGTTGAATTTGTGTGTATGTTGGTGTGGTTGTTATGCATTAGTGTGTGTAATTATCTTTGTGTATGTGGTGTTTGCCTAGATGGGAGTGAGAGCTGTTTTGTGTAAGTGTGTGCGAGCATGTTGAAGGAGTGATAAAAAAAAAAGGTGCGCCAGTGTAATAAAATTGTGTAAGTTGTGTCTACGATGCCTGTGTAAGTAATTGGAGTTGGAATCCTTTGGAGTTGAAGAAACTCGATGCCGTGGTGGTAGCTAATGGTGAAATTATCCAAAGAAGAAAAATGAAAATAAAAATAAAAATAAATAAAGCCAATGTAAAGGAAATAAAGAAGATTGTAGTGTTGGAGGCCTTGATTAAAGTTTTCGCCCTAGGCATCCAATTGTATGGAGTCGGCCCTGTGTATAGCTTACTTGTATAGCACTCACCAACCTAGTTGCCTTGTATAGCACTCACCAACCCCTAACACTTTCCTATACATAAGTCTCTATTGTACAGTTTGTATGTGTGGAATAATATACAAACGCTTGGCCTTTTCTCCTCTCTTTTAATATTATTTTTTCTTTTAACAATCTGCACTACAAAAAAGACTAATGATTTTCAAAGAAATGTAAATTACAATGTAACAATATATATTTATTAAATGTTTACATGATCCATTTCCATAGTAATTTTCTTCTAAATTCAATCAAACATATCATGGCACAGTGCCAGAAAACCCATTGTGTTTAGAAGATGAAGGATGTGTTCCGCATGCATTTGGACAGTGTGGAAATGAATTGCCCATTTTGTTTTACATAGCATTGGAGGCAGGAATTATGAGTATTTGGAATTGTGTTATTGGTTAGGAAGTTAAATCCAATTTATAAAATCAATTTTACTTGTCAAGGAAATAAAGGATACCTCCTTTATTGAATGTGCTTAAGTATGATATGCTGATAGTTGCAGTCTCTTTATTGCTTTCAAATTCATACGTTCTGTGATTCTGTATGATGCTGGTGATTGCTTCTATTACGTGGAACTATTGTTGAGCCTGATCAACTGAAAACAGCACTAACTACGCAATATAATAATGTGAGTAAGTGAATGTATTGCTCACAATATAAAATTTATGTGTAACTGAAATTTTCACATCCTTTGAATTTTATGAAGTGACAGTCTTTCCCTTGTTCTGCTTGAAAAACATAGGTTTCCTAATTTCACTTCCATTACCACTTGTTCACTTATTTTCAGTGTATATGTTTTGAGGACTAACACAGAATTTGTAGATTTTGGATCTTCACTCCGGCTGGTGGGGTTTAAGCCTATTTCCTTTAGAGATCAGTAACAGCTTGGATATCAGAAGGGAATAAAGTAAGGCAGTTTGGACAGCTAGGGAACAAAGTTCAATGCATTTTCTCTTCTATTTTGCAATATAATACTAAACTTTTTTCTTCTATTTTGCAATATACTACTTCTCTTAAGTAGTACTGACTGTGTTCTGAAATATTTCCTACTCTTTCTTTAATCTGCTTCACTTTTAAATATGCTTTTGCCCACGATGCTTGGTCCTGGCTATTTTCTTTCTGCAACAAAAGATCTAAATCCGCTCTTCCACTTTAAGTCATAACATGATATAAACCCAACAAGCTTGCCTACATGCATTTGGAAATATTAATGTATACTGTTTTTGTTATAACTGTATTTCATCATGTTTTACATTTCATTCTTGATTGAATTTTTTTAAACTGTCAGTTTCTCTTATTTAATCTTCTATTAGTATGTACTGTTCCATTTAGATCTTGTTGATAGTACATGGTTTGTCAAATAAATCGTTGTTTATGAAACTTCAATACCTAATGGAATGCCTAAGAATTGCATTTATAAACTCTTTATTTTTTATTTTTTCATTTCTATATTACATAATATATATATAAAGTTCTAAATATGGTGGTCCAGGACTGCAGAACGGTTTACAAGATCGCTGGGTACTAAAATACACACATCTCATTTGATGCACCTCCTTGTTCAACATTTTGTACCAAAATTATGTCTACTTTTGTTATGTGAAGATATTCAATTTGAGACTTGGGACTATTGTAGGGTTACCTTGAATTAAGTTGGTTGGACTTTACGGGGATAGATCCCATAATTGTGAAGCCTGAAACTCACTCGCACTTATTTTTTTGAATGTCAAGAAACTAGCAGGATGTGGGCTAGAATCAACTCCCGATTTCCTATACCTTGGCCAAATCAAATAACTTGTAATCCTAGACTGGCGTTCTTCAAATCTCAAGTTTAAGCAGCTTCAGTATGATCAGTATATGGTTAGTAGTCTTTCTTTTGCAGCTACCGTCTATTTTGTGTGGTTAGTGAGAAATGCCAAATTCTATGAGAAATTTGAATTGAAGCAAAAATTATCAATTTCATTAGAAGCAGATTTCTGGGCCTAAAAAATATGAAGAAACTCTGCACAAAATCAAATGCTGGTTGAGAGGCGTTTTTGGGAGTTTTTGCATTTTAGAGCAGTTTGTCTAGACAAACTTTTGTTGCACATGGTGGCTTTCTTTATCAGCTTTGCTGTTGTTTGTAGCAAAGGCTTGCAGCTTGGTTTTGTTGTCAATATGTGTTTCTGCATATCTGCTGTTGTATCGGCGTCTTTTTTGGGGTCTTGTTAGATACTGTTTTGGGTTGAGGCTTGTGTGTACTCTGCTGTTGGTGTGGTGTTTTGTTAGTAGGCTTGTGTGAACTCTTCGTTTTGTTGTGATGATAGTTGTGTGCGTGTGTTTTTTTGTTTTTAGCTGTAGTATGTTGTCAAATGATATGTTTCTGCATATCTGCTGTAGTTTGTTGGCTGCATTTTGCTTTTGTACTATATTTTCCATATCAGTAATTATCTTGTAGATGTGTACGTTTGTTTACTTTTAACTACGAAAAAAAAAACACAAAAACAAAAACTAAAAAAACAAAAAAAAAAAAAAAAAAAATTTATTGGTTAACATAAAAATTCATAAAAAAAAACATATAACCTATTTGTTAAGCACCAATAATTTATGATTTTTTTTTTTTTGTTTCCTCGTATATTTTGTTCGAAAATAATTGTAATCCATCCAGCAAATCTAAAACATGTGATTTCTAAAAGACAGGTTTAAAGGTCAAGTAACTTTTTGAGATCAATAATACTTTTCTTTAGATGGTAAAATTCACTTCTACCAGTAAATAGAAAATTGTAATTAGTTTGTTATACCGGCTACATTTTGATATGATACAACGTGTGCGCGCAAAACCTTTCCAAGCACTCCCTTTGACCTTAAAATAACATTCTGTAAACTATTTCTGCTAAAATAAACACGCAACAAGATTCCAAAATCGAACCAAAAACACTCGCAATGCCATCATTTTTAGCAAGAAATATATATATATATATGCAGCAAAAAATCTTTATATACTACTTAACAAAATGAAAACATTGCCTCCTAATTTATCTCATACCAAGCAATAACTCGCACATCATATAAACAACAAAAAAAGAAATTGATAAATAAATTGTCTGATCATCTGGCGGCTCTGAATTGCCCCACTTCACAAAAAAATGGAATTGATAAATAAATCATCTGATCATCTGGCTGCCTCTGAATTACCCCACTTTGCAGGATTTCAATTTGAACAATAAGAGTCAAATTATTCTCTCTTGCACTAAAAAAAATTAGAGCAGTGTTTATTTAAAAGTAATATTAGCCGTTCCTTGCATTGCACCAAATTTAATTTCCTCGTGTCATTGATTGAATCTCTTTAAATCTTTAAATGACAAAGGAAATTATTAGACCAGAAAAAAAAAAAAAAAAAAAAACAACACAAGAGGAAGAAGAAGAAATTATTCACAAGATGAAGAATACATTAAAAACAAAGAACATAATTCGGCCTTTCTAGCTCAGGCCTTGTCTCCGAAGCCAGCTTTGAATTTTTGAACATTGTTCCATCGCCGCCATGGGCTTCATGGCTCAATTGCAGTTTCGATGCTGTCATCGCCACTATTGTTTGTGTGCGTGCAGTGGCAGTTTGGCGCCGCATCCGTTTTTCCCCAATTTGTTGTTTTAGCCGACCACGACGTGTCAATTAGGGTTCCAACAATTCCATGTGTTGCCAACATTGTCAGTCCGCCCCATGTGTAGTGGCAGACCCAAGAATTTTTTTTGAGGGGATGGGGGCGCCGTCGAAGATTAAAAAAAAAACAATTGTAGACAAATATTAAATTTGTGAAGTAGGGCATTTTAAAAAATTGAGTAGGGGCATTTTTGAAATTTTAACTAAAACTTTAGGTAATAATATAAATTGGAAAAAATTCAGTGGAGAAATCAGTGAGGTAAAAACGTGAAGGGGGCATTTTAAAAAATTAAGTGGGGGAATTTTGAAATTTTAACTAAAATTATAGGTAATAATGTAAATTAGAAAAAATTAAATTGGGGCGGATCCGTGAATTAGGTTCGTGCCTGCCTAAGTGGAATGACATTTGAGATTTTTCTGTTTTAGTATACTCCATCTTCAACTTTAGACTTCACAGTGATACGTATGCATATATATGTATATATATATATATATATATATATATTGTAAAGAATACACGCAGTGGTTGTTTTACCTTAACACAGAGTGGTTGTGGGGGTGGGGATGATGCTGGTGCAGGTAGTCTAATATGGTGATGGTTGTGGTCCTTGTGGAGGTGGGATGGCGGTGGTGCAAGTATGCAGAAGAGGAGTGTATCAATTTTATAGAGAAACAAATGGGGCGATTTTGTCAATTAGGTTTGCTAATATTTTTTATTAAAATGAATTTAAAAAATTAGGGGCAAAGTTATCTTTTCACACATTTTAAACGGTGTTAGTGACGGAAAAGTAAAATTAGACCTAAATGATAGTTATTTTCGAAAGGTGTTTTAATGTGATATTTGACCAAATCTGAAAGGGTATCAGTGAAATTAACCCTAAAAAATATTATTTGAATATTTCTTTCTTGTATTTCAAATATTTCATACGAGGAACATGAGGGCTGGTTCAAGTTATTAGTTTCCCACAAAAACAATTGAGATAATAGCCATAGGAGAGATAAACAACTTTTGTGCGTGTGTGTGTGGGCGCGCGCGTGCGTGTGTAATTGGAGCTTACTGGCAGAAATAATCAATTTAGATAGTCCTTTGTGGCTGCAACCACCACTAGATCAACTCATTCTTGCTTCAAAAGAAACTCCCATGGAAATTGAGTACAATTTGGGAGACGTTTTGGCTTATATTCCTAATAATTTTTAATTTTCATTACTAACCCTAAGGGAAAGCTTAGCAACAAAGATTATTGATTCACATCTTGGAGGTCGGGAGTTTGAATCCTCCGAAAATTTTCGGTGCTAGATTATGGAGTGCTCTAAGAGGCCCGATAATCGTCAATTTAAAAAATATTGCTGAATACTTGTAATGTTTTCAATTTTTACCATTTTCCAATTTCTGGAATTTTCTGTTTTTGCAAGGGCATTTTCGTCTTTTTTCGTTTTGTGTGCCGGACACCGTGGGGTGTGCCGAGTGTGTTCGAGAGTTGGTTGGGGCATTTCATTGAGTTCAGGACTATTTGAAATGCAAAGGTTGTCATTTCGGCATTTTTCAGTTTTCCGGACCGGAAAGTCCCCGTGTGGGACCCACTACTGAAATTGTTACATACGGGAATTTTAGTTGAGTTTATTTGCATCTCATACATTTTATTTAATGTGCTTTATGTGAGTTTTATGTAGTTGCGTATATATAATTGTAGTGAGAATAAGAGGAAAAAAAAAAAAGAAAAAAAAAAAGAGGAAAATATTTAAATTTTTGGTGGGGCCCACTATTTCTTTTCTTTTCTTTTAAATGGTCAAGAGACCATTACTAGCCTTACTTTTCTCTCTCAATCTCACGGCTATCTCTCTTTTCTCTCTTTCTTTTTCTTTTTTCTTTCACCATCTTAAATCCTTGATTTCTCCTTCATCACTTGGGGTTTTTTGATGCCGATTGAGGCAAATTAAAGATCTCGGCGAGATCTACGATTTGATTGGAGCAAATCCTTGTTTGGGGCACTTTGAAATTTCGAATTTTAGGGCTTGGATTGGGCAAATTGGGGGTTTTTGCAATTCTTGAGATAGGGGTCGCTAATACTCACATTATTTGATTTTTGTGAATTTTCTCCTTAAAAATTTGGCTATAGCATGTTTTAATTTAATGAAAATTGTTTATGCTTATATAAGTCTTGTGTATTTAATATAATAATTGTATATCATGTAATAATTGACCATATATGTATTGCCTATTTGAATTATATGAGATGACATGCTAAAGTTGAATTTATATGCTTGAATTTCATGTGTATATACATGACTCTATGTGTTATTAAATGTATATGACTATGTTGTTGATTATTGTGTTGTGAAAAAGCATGTTTTAAGTGATTTTGTTCTATGCCTTGTGTATTTAAATTACCATAATTATAATATGAAAACATGGTACATGTATTACACAAATTTCTCTTAAGTATGATATGTGGTTTAAATGTGAATATGTGAACAATTATGGTATAGAAAGGCATGATGCATTCATGCATGACATTGGGCATGAAAAGGAGAAAATTTTGATTTGAAATGGAAATTTGTTTTTGAAAGAAATAAAAGAAAATATTTTAGGAAAGGTTTTGATGGAAAGTTTGCAAAAACTTGGTCGCCTAGGAGATTGCCTATGGGTCCGTGGCATTAATATGACCTAGAGAGAACTAGGGAGACTGCCTTAGTATGGTTGAGTCAATTGGGCCCCAAATGACGCCCTGGAGCTTGCCTTGTGGTTAGGGACAGTTAGCCAAGCCTTCTCTAGTGCCGGCATAGAGCTGCCATGGGACGGGTTACATTAACAATTTGGGAATGATGGTAGAAATGGTTTTGAAAAAATGGGGAGTGATATGCATGACTTCGCGTCCCATTGCATGGCATAATTTAGTTATGATTTGGACTGTCGATTTTGTTGCTATGTTTACCCCGGTATGGCATGATCCTGCTTATCTATTTTTTTATTCATTATTTGGATTTACAGGATCACAAGAGGTGTGTCTTAGGCACCACTTACTAAGCAATTTGCTTACCCCTTATATTTAACATTTTTTAGATCACAGAAAGGAGGTGGTGGAGGACATCCCTCTACAAACATGAAGGGGAAACTTAAAGTGTGTTTTAGCAACCTTTTGTAGACTTGGGTTTGTAAGGCAACATTTTAATATATATATTTAAAGTGTTTAGCATAGCCCTGTAAATTTAACTATGAGCCTTTGGCTCTATTTTGATGTAAATTTGGACAAAATGTAAGACTATGCAATATATCTTATTTGAATGGGAAAAATGATGTTATATCCTATTAAATTATTGATGTAAGTGACCATGACGTGTAGAACATTATTGCATTGTGCGTTGGGACAGGATAGATTAGTTTTGAAGCCAAGTGAAACCATTGTATTTTATATACTTTTCAGCAAGTCGTAGTAGGACTTTCTTTGTAGAGGTCATGCCGAAATTTTTATTTTTAGTTATTATTTTTTTTGGGTCGTTACAAAATTGGTATCAGAGCTTTAGGTTCGAAAACCTAAGGATGACGGGTAGGGTCGACCTAAGTAGGACTTGAGATGATTTAGATGCATTGCATGTTAAGGAATGGGAATGAGGAAAAGTAACGATGTTGAACTTAGGGTATGAAGTTTTCTTGTTTGGATGCGTAGATCACTTGGAAAGAATGGTTTGATGTTGTCGGTTAAGTGTTAGTGATTGATGGCATCATTGATGGTATTGAGGTGACAATTAGGTGTTGAGCATTTTAAGATTTGTGCTCATTTTGTTTTGAGGGTTTGTCGGCATGACATTACCGTATAGAGGTTCTTTTCTAATGGTAAATAGTGGTCGTTATGGGAAGTATCAAAAGTAATGCTTATTTTCTTGTCACGGTGGTGTTGTCCTAAGGATATTTGAGGAAGAACCACTTGGTAGTGGCTTGATGGTCTGGTGAGATAAGAGGTACAAGTTGTCCTTCAGGAAGAATAGTAATAGAGGTGTTATAGTGAGATGTTAGTGTTGATGAGCAGGACGGTTTAAGGTATGACCCGAATGTGGTATGGGGATTATGAATTGTTTGTTGTATGTTGTCAAGTAGGTGATGGGGTCGTGCGCCGGTTGAGGCGATTGTGGTCGGCTTAGTCTTTAGAGTTAGTAATGACGATGTTGCCATATAGGCACCTTTTTCTTGTGGCAAGTAGTGGGTTGTTGTGCCTAAGGTCATGGGTCTTGTGTGTACGGTGTTCGAGGTAGTGTCGCCTTGAAAGGTGAAAGTGGAATGGGTGGTAAAGTGTCCTTTTACGGCTTAGAGGTTATCATTTGGGAGTAATGATTTCCAGATGGAACGGGATGCGGTGTCGGAGGGGCTGTGTTTGTTTCTAGTGTTTGTGTGTTGTGAGCGTTGGTACTCTTGTCTGGTTGGTTTTGGTTGGCATGAGTATCGCGGTGTAGCGTAGGTAAGGTTCCGTGTTAGTAGTGTTGGACCAAAAAGGGGGGGTTGAATTGGTCCAAGGTAATTTCTTCCTTTTTTCACTTGGAGTAGAAACATTCATAGCATAGAAGATAAAAACTAATGCAATCAAACAAATCACAAGAATACAAGATATACAAGGAAACCCTATCAATAGGGAAAAACCTTGGTTCTTGGCCTCAGCCAATAAAAGCCTCCACTAGTAGTATGAACCTTGTTACACACTCAGCTATCTCACTCACTGCACACACCCTTGTACAAGAATAAATACTAGCTTTCGCAACCAATTCACACTCACTAGCTCACCATCTTCACTTGCTGCATGCAAGTAGTTACTCACTTAGCTGCCCCACTTTTTAATCACCTTGTACTCACTAGGACACTGACTTTCACAGCCTCTACACACACATAAGATCAACAATGTGCACACAGGCACTCCCCCAGTCCACAACCCCTTTGTTTGGACACTTACAGCTTTTAATAGCTTAATCAACAATGTAATAAAGGTGTCAACACACCAAGTACAATATACTTAAGCTGGAACATAAGATAAGAGTGAATACTCAGCTCTAAGTATGAAATACAAGAAACCCTAGCTTCACTTCTCTTTAACAAGAGGGGTAGATCAGTCAAATCACAATGCAGCTTCACTTGATACTCAAACGAGGTTCCCATAGCCTTGAATTAGTCAAATACACTTGCTTGTATAGATAGCACAAGTAGATAAGCAAGGTAGAACAATAACAGCTCCCATAAGACAAAAACCCCAAAGTAAAGGGTAATGAAGTAACTTCATAATGCAGCTTCAAGAATGGCCTGCAATGGACTCCCACAGCTCTGTCACTGAACTCAGTAAGGTAGAATATATTAAGTGCACAATAGAGTAAAACCCTAGAACCTAGTTAGACAAGTCTTTTCACAATGCAGCTTCTGTTCAGGTCTTCAATTAACTCCCATAGCCTTGTATCATCAAATTATACTTGGTTGATTGTTTAGAACACTTTAGATAGCAAGTTACAGCAATAGGCACACACAAGTAGGCTTAATCTCACCAAACCCTAGCTTTTAATCTTTCAAGGGTAAATTTATAATTTAAGCTTAGGAACACCTCAAAGTCCATTCCCCAGTCTTCAATAGGCTAGATACACTTGCTTAGATATTAAGAACCAATTAACAAGCAAGGTATAATCCAATGCAAGGTCACAACAGCATCTTCAGTGTTAAAACATTGAATTTCAGTTTTACCAAACACAGCCTTGAAACAGTTCAGATTCTCTTCAACAAAGGGTTCTCATAGCTTGAAATAGATGAAATATACTTAGTCTACAGCTGGGATGAGATGTACACACAAGGACACAACACTACAGCTCAAAAATTTGAAAAGTAACAGATTATTGCAGGCCTATTTTCAGCAACTATGATGTTCTTAGTCTGAGGGGTAATTCTGGAAATTCGTGGCTGGACTTTCTTGAAAATAGCTCCCACAGATTACATTCATCATAATACACTTGCTTAAATCATCATAATTCAGTTTACAGCAAGTTAATATTAAATCTCAGTCCAAAGTAAGCTTATAAACAAAATTTCTGCAGCAGCACTATAAATAGGGACAAAAGTGTAAATTCACAGCAACAAGGTAGTTAATTCCACCCCATCAGTCATGTTCAGCTGTATATAGATGTTTAGGTGATTATCATAGCAGTGCAAGCCTCATAGATCAATTTTAGTTTACAAGCTATGCTTATTTCAGCTGAAAAACCTTAAGTACAAGGGTTCACAAGTCCAAAAATGAAAATAACCTCTTCACAGACCAAAACTCAACTTGAACAGCCTTTAATCATTAATTAAAACATGTTTAGATACTTAACAAGTAATGTGTAGCATGATTTGAACTCAGTTAAAGTAGATCAGAGGCAAAAACCAGAAATTCAACTGAAACTTGAGCTTTGAGATATGAAAAATGATACCAGCCTTAATATGTTATCTCAAGCCACTTCAGTTGATGTAAATCACCAAGATATGTATGCTCAGCCCTTGTTCAAGCTCCAGAAACGACCCCAACAACTTTGAACCACTTCAGCCACCTTTTGCACCAGAAATTCAACTCAAAACAGCCTCCTTACTCTTCATTACAACTGTGATGTCTTTTGGCAATTTTCTGTGAATCATTGAAGCTCAAATATCATGTAATATCACGGAAAATGTTCTCCATTCTCAGCTCTCGAATAGGACTCTCTCTCAGCTGCTACAGCCTTACTTTTTCACTCTTAGAAGCACACGCTACAGAATGCTATGCACATTTATAGTAAACCCAATGGAACCCTACTATAGATACGACCTTCTTGTATTAGCCAATGAATCAAGGATGTTTGATGAGCACTGAAAAGTGCGCATTTAAACCCGTTAAGCTTAAGCATTCTAGTACCTTTATTTATCTTACTTTGCCGTTTTAGACTTATTACGTGTTATTTATATTTTCAGGCACTAATCCCAAAATTTAGCTAACTCAGCCAAATAAGAGCTTAATTGAAGCAATCCTGAGATAAACCAAAGGAGGGAGCAAAGTGGAGAAAGAAAGGAGCAAAAAGGAATCAAGTTGTGCAGCTGAAAAGTTCGATCGATCCAACTTAGAGTTCGATCGATCGAACATCTATGATTGATCACAGTACTTCTCGATAGATCTAACCTTGGCCTTTGCTGAAATTCCAAGTTCGATCGATCGAACATCACCTTCGATCGATCGAACCCTATTTTGTCCTATTCAAATGATTGATCTTATCCACAGCTGTACGCCTACCAACCACTTTTGTCTTTTTCCCCATAAATATCTTGAAAATATCCCAGCCTTGTCATTATCCGGAGGAGTCAGACCACTTCGATCGATCCAAGATGCAGTTCGATCGATCGAACTTCCTCCAACGAGAAAAAGTTAAAGTCCAGCTCATTTATTCCGTCCTTCATCCAATCATTGGAGAATATGCCTTGCACGACCACAGCTCATCATGGGGTGTATTTGACCTACTCATATAAGGAATATGATACACTTTTTGAGGGAGTCTCTTGTCACACATTGAAAATTGATCTTAGAGGCTCTTCTTGGAGAGGAGGAAGGAGGGAAGCTAGAGCACCATTGGAGGAGATCTTCACTAACAAGGAGCAGCCATGGAGTTAGCCCTTGAGGGTTGGATCATCACTACCATGAGTGGCTAGACATCCTCTTAGGGCTAGAGTTAGCCCCAAGCATGCTTTCTATACTCTAATCTTGTGTATTATTGAGGGATTAGTGTTGTATGATACATCTTGATATTCATGTATATATAAATCTTGATTATTTCATGGTTTGTATGGTTTAATGCTTCCAATTGACTATTCTATTCTATCCATATGTCTATGTATGCTAGAGTAGGATATTCATGTGCTTATCCCTAGATTTAGTGTTTTTGATGCATGTCTATGTGTATTGATGCTATAGATCTAGAGATTATCAAGATGATATGCTTAATGAATGCTATTTTGGTTCATTTGATGGTTTATGCCTATTCTTGATGGTTTGTGCCTCTCCCCTAGTCTAGATAGCTTTATTTTCATGCTAGTAGTGTAGATTTAGTGTAGTGGTAGTGTAATATTAGATGGGAGGACAATCTACTCTTGATGTTTGATGTTCCATGGTTGTGAGTCCAAATGGCATATTCCTCTAATATTGTGTTGTATGTGGATTGTGAGCTTAATGAAGGATTAATGACTTGTTTTGATCTATTGTGCTATCCCCATGTTGTCTAGACAATATATGCTCTATTGTTTAGATATATTGTGCTCTTCACATGATGTTTAGACAATACTTGCTTGATTTTTCATCCTTGCCAATTGAATCAACCTAATGCACACACACCCTTATCATATTGCAACACATCTATTACCCTCAATTGATCACTTGTTAGTAGTATAGAAAAGTATTGCTTGGTGGTGATCTCTACACCCCAAGACCTCTCCCTCTCTTGTTTACTTCATATTATTTTATTTAGTTGAATTCAATTTAGCTTAATCAACCAACCAATCAATTGTGTGATCACTCGACCTACTAACCCTAATTACCATAGTTTCACAATTCGATACACCATCTAATCCCTTGGGACGATCCCTACTTGCCCTATCTATATTTTATATAGAGAAAGGTAGTAGTGGCTTTCTATAAATGTAAAACTTGGCCACCTCCTAAATTCACAACTCTTCAAGCTTGACTTGGTATCGCGACCCTTGTAAAGGACCGGTTAGTTTTTGGCGCCGTTGCCGGGGATTTTAAATTGGCAACGTCGAATTGTGAAATTCAATTAGGATTAGCACTCTTTTGATCGTGTCTTTACTTTCTTTTTATTTTCTGTTTTTGATTGCTTATTGAATTTGTTCTCCATTGATTAGGTGCATTGAACAAGGAGCTAGTAAAGTAATTCCAAGTTAAGGAGCAAAGCAAAGCAAAGGAAAAAATGCTTAAAATTAAAAATTGTTAAGTAAAATTGCTAAGCTAAGCTTTTAATTTTGGAGTTGAAGTGCTAAAGGACTATTGTGAGACCTTCTTACTCAATCTCCTTAGTTAAATCGGGGGCCTACGTGGAGGCATTTATTTGACATACATTGCATTTGAAAATTGTGGTTGTGAAGTTTAATTGCATTGTTGAGAAAGTTGCTTATTCGTGTTGCATTGTGCATGCATGGTCGTCGTTCATTGAGACCTACTCTTGTCCCTCTTGATTTGCATTTAGAATCCACTATTAGGAATCCAAGGGGAAGAAGAAGTTCACATAGAACCAATCTACCAATGGACGCTCTCAATGATGATCATGTTGAAGACCTTGGTCACATAGACCAACAAGGCATCCTTCATCCTAATGTGCAAAATGATAATATGCAAGTTCCATTAGGCATGCCTAGGCCATACATTCATCAACCTACTCAACAACAAGGCCAAATTCCAATGGGAATTCCAAGGCCAATGTTTGCACCACAACCCCCTATCATTAGTCAAGCTCAATATAACCAAGGTGTCCATGTTGCACCTCAAGTTGCTAATCCACCACTCGCATTGAGAGATCACTATGTGCCTAATGAGTATAATGCACCCACATGCATTCAATTGCCACCATTTAGAGCACACCATTATGAGATTAAAGCACAAACTATCCAAATGCTACCTAACTTTCATGGACTTCCTAGTGAAGAACCTTACAAGCATTTGGATGAGTTTCTTGAAGTTTGTTCTACCGTTCGATACACGGACATGCCGGAAGAAGTTTTAAGGCTGAAACTTTTTCCATTCACCCTTAAAGATAAGGCGAAGTATTGGTTTAACAACCTTAGGCCTTTTTCTATAACTTCTTGGGCAGAAATGCAACAAGAATTTTTGAAAAAGTACTATCCGGTTTCTAAGACCAATGCTATGAGAACCGCCATTAGAGAATTCACACATGGGGAGGGAGAAACTTTCCACGAGGCATGGGAACGCTTCAATGAATTGCTTAGGAAGTGTCCTCACCATGACATGCCTAAGTGGCAATTGGTCCAATTCTTCTTTGAAAGCTTATCGGACAATTATAAAGGCATGGTTGATGCTTCAATGGGAGGTTCTTATATAGACCGGCAAGAGGAAGACGTGTGGCGTCTTTATGAGAGCATGAGTGAAAACTCTTTGCATAGAACATTGTCATCTAGGAATGGTAGAAATTCTCAAGTTAGGAAGAGTGTTGGCTTGCATCAAGTTGACCACTCAAATGATATAACCGCCGAGATGAAGTCTTTATCTCAAAAGTTTGATCAATTGATCAATCAAAACTTGGCGAATCAAGTGTCTTCCTTTCCTAACCATTCTCCTAGAGCTCAAAATGAATTATGTATGACTTGTTCTAGTGTTCTTCATTCTACTTCTAATTGTCCTCATGGACAAATTCAAAATGAACCCATTGAGCAAGTTAATGTAACATTTGTGAACCAAGGGAACAATCCTTATGGTAACCATTACAATCCCGGTTGGAGGAATCATCCTAATTTTTCTTGGAAAAACCAAGGGGAGGGCTCAAACTCTTCCCAAGGCGGTTTTCAAGGGAAATACATTCCACCTCCACTTTAAAACCAAGGATCCCAAGGTTCAAAACCATATAACTCACAAGGAATTCAATTTGCTAGTTCTCATTTTCCTAACCAATCATATTCTCAAGGAAATTCTAGAGGTTCCGCTTTTGAGGAAAAGGTTTTAAATGCTTTGGGCACTCTAGAAGCAAATACTCAATTGTTGCATTCTCATTCTCAATCAATTGCCAAGCTAGAAACCCAAGTAGGGCAAATAGCTGAAACACTTAATGCTAGAGAGAAGGGAAAGATGCACATGAATGCCCCAATCAAACAACAATGTGTTATAGAAACCAAATCCTCATTGGAAGGGCATAATGTTGAGCATGTCAATGTGGTAACAACCTTGAGAAGTGGTAGGGTAGTAGACAATCAAGTTAGAATGCCTAATGAAGAGAGTGAACCGGTACAACCTCAAGTTGTCACCCGTCCCGTTCCACACACTATTCCTCCTTCATTGCATGTGCATGATCTTGAGAATGAGAAGCCCTCAAATTGTGAGTTGAAAGATGATTTCCAAAGAGATTCATTGAAAACAGTGTTGAAAAATGTGTTTGAGAAAAGTTCTTTGAAAAATGTTATTCATGATTCTTCTTTGAAAAGTGATTTGAAATCCAATGAATTGAACAAGTCCAATGCTGAGAATTCTTTGAAAGAAAATGCTGAAAGAGTTTTTGAAAAAGCTCCATTTCCGGACGCCTTGAAAGGGTCCATTTCAAAAGGAAGGCAAAAGACCAAGAACAATGAGATAATGGATATGTTTAGGCAAGTCAAAGTCAATCTTCCACTTTTGGATGCAATTAAGCAAATTCCGGCTTATGCCAAATTCTTAAAGGACTTATGCACCCAAAAGCGGAAGAACAAGAGCCAAACATCAAAGAAAGTGGTCTTAACCGAACAAGTGAGTTCCATTCTACAACACAACACTTTGCCAAAGTTTAAGGACCCCGGTGCACCTACAACATCTTGTATCATTGGTGAACATGTCATCAACCGGGCACTTCTTGACTTAGGGGCTAGTGTTAACCTTCTTCCCTATTCGGTTTATGTCAAATTGGGCCTAAGTGAATTGAAACCGACGTCGGTGGTTTTACAACTTGCCGACCGATCCATTAAGAAGCCTAGGGGGATAATTGAGGATGTGTTGATTAAGATTGATAAGTTCTTCTTCCCGGTTGACTTTGTCGTCATTGACACGGAACCGGTGCCTAATCCAAAGAACCAAATTCCGGTTATCCTTGGCCGTCCTTTCTTGGCAACCTCAAATGCCAACATAAATTGTAGGACGGGGATAATGAAGATTTCTTTTGGGCACATGAGAGTGAAGTTGAACATCTTTAACCCCACACCCAATCCATTTGACAAATATGAGGAAGAGGTTAATGTGGTAGAGGAATATCATGATCTTGCTTGTGAAAGGAATGAGCTTTTGTGTATGAAAAAATGTTTCAAAGCCTTCATCTTCATCTTCAGCATTGCATGCAAGAAAAGTGATTTCGAACTCTTGTTGTGAAATGGCGTGGAAGCCCAAGGAAAGTTTTGACAAGGAACTCAAGACGTCTTTTGAGTTTACCCCAACAAGTTATTCCAAGAACCATTTGTTAGGAGTGACTCGAAACATCTCTCATCCCAAAAAGGAGGGGATGTATTGCAAGATCTTTGATCCAGGTTAAAAGAACCCTAGGTCTTGTTAGAGACGTTAAAGACTAGCACCGAAATTCGTAGGATGTCAAAACCCTATTCCTCCCTCATTTATATCTTGCATTTTGGTTCTTGCGAAGTCTAGATACTGTTTTTGTGGTTCATATACATTGGAAGGAACTGAGTAAGGGATTGCATGAGCATTCAAGTCATTTTGAGCATTTAGGCATAATTTCGATCGATCCAAGTTTTGGTTTGATCGATCGAACATGGGTTCGATCGATCCAACTATGGACTCGATCGATCCAGCTCTCATTTTGCACCCAACACTTAGAAAAATTTTCGACCTGCATCCAAATTCCAAAATGCATGCTCTCGGGATCTCCAAATTTTTGAAAGTTCGATCGATCGTAAACCATTTCGCTCGATCGAACTATCTTTCGATCGATCCAACATGTGGTTCGATCGATCATGAGTCCCAACACTTAGAAAAATTTTCAGGCCTCATCCATTTTTCAAAAATGTATGCTCTCGGGACTTTTCAAAATTTTTCATGTTCGATCGATCGAATTCCAAGTTCGATCGATCCAAGGTTCCAACACGTGTCAACTCTTGAGCCCTTAAACTTGTACATTCTTTATCCTCTTCGATCGATCGAAATCTTTCTTCGATCGATCGAAATTTGCATCTCATTAATTTAATTTCCTTTGATTTTTCAAAATTCAAAAAAAAAAATTTTTAGAGTGGAGACCTAGGTTCGATCGATCGAACTTAATGTTCGATCGATCGAACTCTGCATATCGTGTTTTTAAAATAAAACCGAGTTGGATCGATACACTTGGTTCGATCCAACCTCGAAACAAACCCTAACCCTAAGTCTCCCTTTCTCTCAATCTCAAGCTCAATCCGGCCAACCTCCATCCCAATCATCTTCCCCATCTCTGGCGAGCCAATTCCGCCAAGGATAAGCTCCATTTTCATCGCGGCTTTGCCCCTTCTCTCTCATCTCATCTCTCTCGGTTTAGAGGTAAACCGAATGCAATTTTCTTGATTCCAAGCTTAAATTGATGCATGTTATTGATTGTTTATGTTAAATCATGTTCAATATGTATGAATCATTCATTGTTGAAGCTTCAATTTCATAATTACATGCTATATATACACACATGCATTCGGCCGAACCAAAATTGGGGGTTTTTGATTTGATTTGAAGTTGGGGAGAGTTTGGGTGTTGTTGATTGTATGAATGGTGTGTAGATGGGCCCTCAAACACGTTTATGTGGGCCCCGTACTCTAGATCTCACAGATCTGCGACTTTTCAAATTTGGCATTCGCACAGTTCGATTGATCGAACTTGTGCTTCGATCGATTGAAGTAGTGAACTTCATTTCACTACCTTCGATCGATCCAATCTTGTGCACTTTCATGCTTCGATCGAAAATTTTCGGTGATCGATCGAACTTAAAGTTCGATCGATCGAGCTTTCAAAGATCACACATACACACTCCATTCATCTTGTGTCGTCTTCATGCTATCTTTATATGCACAATGCCTGTGATATTCCACATTGGATGCATTTCATACCTACATTGCTTAGCATGACTCACATTTCATAGATTCATGTCATCCATATTTTGTCTATCTTATTTGACATACATGTTTCTATTATGCATTTAAATTCTTATATATCTGGCACTGACTTACATATTGAAATTTTCTTGTCTTTTTACAGATCATGCCTCCGTGGTTCAAGACAGTAGCCAGGCGATCTTCGAGGCCACAGCGACCCCGCAAACATATACGGCCCAGGATAGAGATGGTTGCAGAGCCATCTCATGCTCAGGAGGAGCCCACACAGGCTACTCCCCCTCAGTCCCCATCCCACGAGGCTGAGGAGGGAGCTGACCACGTGCCATCTACATCCCAAGCTCCTCCAGCCTTCACACCATCACCTTCTCCTGCGCGCCATCAGGCAGATGCAGCCGCCATGCCATCACCGCAGCCACCTCTACCGGCTCAGCGCCGTGACCAGTTGCTGCCGAGATATGCAGGCATGACCGTGGCTCAGGAGTCGTACTTCGATACTGAGTACTTCTCCGAGTCTATCCTGACCCGGTCTGGCTATTAGGATATCATGTAGCGGGGCCTCTCAGCCATCCTTACCCCAGTCACCGACCTTGCATACCCGCGACTGGTGCGGCTATTCTTTCAGCATCTCCGACCCTCGCTACGATCTACCGCGGAGATGATCACTACAGTGGAAGGCCACGAGATTGTCATCACAGTTGACACTCTGGCCCGTGCTTGCTGGTGCCCACACCGGTGTCCACCTGAGCTTGCAGACACTGGAGGAGGACGTAGCAGCTATGCGAGCCGACATCACTGCCCACCGAGCTGAGTTCACCTCTTTCAGGGCGGATGTCATGGCTTGCTTTGCCGATCTCTCTAGCCGACTCCCTGCACCTGCACCCGCACCTGCACCTCCTGCCACTGCAGATCTTCACGATCAGGCCTCCTGAGACTCCACTTCCAGTTGTTCTATGCTTTCATTTCTTTTATTCTGGATCTGTATTATACTGTCACTGTTACTGTATTATACTTTGCGGCCGGTTTGTCGGCTTTATTATTTTATTGATGTACCTGTACTTTATATTCTCTATATATTACTTTTTGATTATGGATGTCTCTCAGTATCTCATATTTGTATGTTTGACTCCATCAGGTACACTACAGTGACTTCAGTGAGAGAGTGCTGCCCAATTTTTCAGGACCACTCTTACACCTCTCTCTCTATTCTCTATTTATCCCATTTTACACTTGCATGTCCACTGTGCACTGATTATCCTATCTTGTTATCTAATGAGTTTATCCGAGTGCAAACTTTTCAGGACCACAGTTTATCCCAAGTTTGGGGGGGCCATGCCACACACTTTGGAAACTTCTATCCCGATCATTCATGTCTAAAGCACTGGTATACTCTTTCCTTTGTTCTCTTCACACATTGAGGACAATGTGCAGTTTAAGTTTGGGAGTATTGGTGTATGTTTCAGTGTTGCTTTAAAATTCAAATTTTGAGCATGTCTTGCGTATTTGAGGGATATTTCTATACTTAGTCCATTTCTAGCTATGATTTTGATCTTTTGAGGACTATATTGCTTAAAATTTAAAAATTGCTTGACTTGAGAGTCCAATACTCCTTGTATGCCTTTTGAATGCCATTTAGGAGTAAATTTTGAAAAAAAAAAAAAAAAAAAAAAAATTAATATCATGCTTGCACTTGTGGTCCACATCATCTTGATTCTGTGATTGTTTTGAGATTCATTCTAGGATTCTACACTAGCACCGGCGCACGCTAGCATTCAATTGTGGGTACATGCTTTGTTGATTATTGAATTGGTTATATCCCAATTGGGCTAGTAGTGCATTGAAAGCTTTCATTCTTGATAAAGGTGGATAACAACCCTTTTTCATTGAGTAGCCGGGATTCTTGCCTCATTAAGCAGTGAACTTCTCACGCCGAAAGATGGAGGGCCCAAACTCTAGGTTAATAATTGATTAAAAAAAAAAAAAAAAAAGTTGCAAAAGCAATAAAAGTGAGGACTTCTCCCAAAAGGCGAGAAGTGGGAAATGATTAGATGGTTGTCTTGATTTGTAGGCTAGTTGATTTAAGTTTGTAAGTCCGTTGGGGTGTCTTAACACTTAATGCCCTAAAGCCATCTGGTTTGGGAGTCATTGACCTAAAGCTCGCTACATGAATCTTCTAGAAAGCTTAAGAGATCAACACATTGTACAATATTTCCATCTTTGATCCTCAATAATAAAAAAAAAAAAACAAAAAAGAAAAGAAAAAGAGTGAAAAGAATAAGCGCACCTAGAACAATAAAGCTTTAATAAAAGGTCCACTCTCTTGTCTTGATGATCGGTTCTAGATTTGTGTGCTAGTTTGAGGGTAAGGATGTGATTATTTCTCTAGTTGGCTAAGATAGCAACACACTTGATGCCGGACCTCTCACATGGATTCTAGACTTGTTTCGATTTTCATGATCATTTTCTTAATATGTGGAGGACTATACTTGCTTGCTTGATATTAAAATTTTGGGAGATTGCTTAGAAACGGTTGAAAAATTGCATACTTGAGGTAGTTTTCTCCCAATACTTGTTTACAATATTGGTGCCTCTTTTGAAAGAATGAGCTTAATGTTTATGGGTACCATTTCTGGAAACCCTCACGAGACTTTACTCGTCCACTAGGGGTAACCTAGGGGTTTAAAAGACTTGTTGCATACGCTAAATGCAATCGTGTTCCCTACGAAAATGGTGTTATCATTTTACTTGCTTTCCAGTTTATACTTGTATAGTTGTTTATTTCATTCCTTTACTTCTTAGTTCATTGCTAGGGACTAGCAATATTTAAGTTTGGGGGTGTGATGAGCACTGAAAAGTGCGCATTTAAACCCGTTAAGCTTAAGCATTCTGGTACCTTTATCTATCTTACTTTGCCGTTTTAGACTTATTACGTGTTATTTATATTTTCAGGCACTAATCCCAAAATTTAGCTAACTCAGCCAAATAAGAGCTTAATTGAAGCAATCCTGAGATAAACCAAAGGAGGGAGCAAAGTAGAGAAAGAAAGGAGCAAAAAGGAATCAAGTTGTGCAGCTGAAAAGTTCAATCGATCCAACTTAGAGTTCGATCGATCGAACATCTATGATCGGTCACAGTACTTCTCGATAGATCCAACCTTGGCCTTTGCTGAAATTCCAAGTTCGATCGATCGAACATCACCTTCGATCGATCGAACCCTATTTTGTCCTATTCAAATGATTGATCTTATCCACAGCTGTACGCCTACCAACCACTTTTGTCTTTTTCCCCATAAATATCTTGAAAATATCCCAGCCTTGTCATTATCCGGAGGAGTCAGACCACTTCGATCGATCCAAGATGCAGTTCGATTGATCGAACTTCCTCCAACGAGAAAAAGTTAAAGTCCAGCTCATTTATTCCGTCCTTCATCCAATCATTGGAGAATATGCCTTGCACGACCACAGCTCATCATGGGGTGTATTTGACCTACCTATATAAGGAATATGATACACTTTTTGAGGGAGTCTCTTGTCACACATTGAAAATTGATCTTAGAGGCTCTTCTTGGAGAGGAGGAAGGAGGGAAGCTAGAGCACCATTGGAGGAGATCTTCACCAACAAGGAGCAGCCATGGAGTTAGCCCTTGAGGGTTGGATCATCACTACCATGAGTGGCTAGACATCCTCTTGGGGCTAGAGTTAGCCCCAAGCATGCTTTCTATACTCTAATCTTGTGTATTATTGAGGGATTAGTGTTGTATGATACATCTTGATATTCATGTATATATAAATCTTGATTATTTCATGGTTTGTATGGTTTAATGCTTCCAATTGACTATTCTATTCTATCCATATGTCTATGTATGCTAGAGTAGGATATTCATGTGCTTATCCCTAGATTTAGTGTTTTTGATGCATGTCTATGTGTATTGATGCTATAGATCTAGAGATTATCAAGATGATATGCTTAATGAATGCTATTTTGGTTCATTTGATGGTTTATGCCTATTCTTGATGGTTTGTGCCTCTCCCCTAGTCTAGATAGCTTTATTTTCATGCTAGTAGTGTAGATTTAGTGTAGTGGTAGTGTAATATTAGATGGGAGGACAATCTACTCTTGATGTTTGATGTTCCATGGTTGTGAGTCCAAATGGCATATTCCTCTAATATTGTGTTGTATGTGGATTATGAGCTTAATGAAGGATTAATGACTTGTTTTGATCTATTGTGCTATCCCCATGTTGTTTAGACAATATATGCTCTATTGTTTAGATATATTGTGCTCTTCGCATGATGTTTAGACAATACTTGCTTGATTTGTCATCTTTGCCAATTGAATCAACCTAATGTACACACACCCTTATCATATTGCAACACATCCATTACCCTCAATTGATCACTTGTTAGTAGTATAGAAAAGTATTGCTTGGTGGTGATCTCTACACCCCAAGACCTCTCCCTCTCTTGTTTACTTCATATTATTTTATTTAGTTGAATTCAATTTAGCTTAATCAACCAACCAATCAATTATGTGATCACTCGACCTACTAACCCTAATTACCATAGTTTCACAATTCGATACACCGTCTAATCCCTTGGGACGATCCCTACTCGCCCTATCTATATTTTATATAGAGAAAGGTAGTAGTGGCTTTCTATAAATGTAAAACTTGGCCACCTCCTAAATTCACAACTCTTCAAGCTTGAGTTGGTATCGCGACCCTTGTAAAGGACCGGTCAATGTTGGTTTCTCTCTGCAGGACCATAATGCCACGTGGCAGTGGTGTATTCTTGCAATACTGTACACTTTCACAAGTACCCCTTAGCTGTCACATTTTATACACTAGAGAAATGCTGAGAATAATCAATAAATATACACTGTTTCATACAATGCACCACTTATAGTGAGTCTCACATTATCTCAGCAATTTGAATTAACCAAGATACCCTCGAGACCATTGGCAGAATTACAGAAATGCCCTTCAATAGATATATAAGAGAACTTTGTTGCAGCATGTGCTGAACCATGAGCTTCATTACCCTGTAAGTGCTGAAGCTACTCAGCAAGTGCTGAAGCTACTTAGTAAGTGCTGAACCATAAGCTTTATTACCCTGTGCTGAACCATGAGCTTCATTACCCTGTAAGTGCTGAAGCTACTCAGTAAGTGCTAAACCATAAGCTTCATTACCCTGTAATTAGCCTTGATAACTTATTGATAATGCTGTACCTTCTCATCAACAAGACACAGTGAGGTAATGATTGAAATACCCTCAATGTTATAACACATTTAAAGTGCAAAACACTTGATCAAATATGAATCAACAAGTAGTATTTGATGGTTCATTGGTGGCGAGGTCGCCTAAATTTGTGTTTGTAGTCCCATATGTGTTTCCATTTGGTTCTCCTCTTTGTGTGTAAGGAGTTCATTTCATCTCAGGTAAGATCGGGTGTCCATGGTTGGACGATTGGTGAGTAGTGTGTGACAGGGTGTCGGGGGCATTCAGGTGCGAGTCGTCAGTCTTTTGTGAGAGTGGGGTTCGTTACCCTTTCTATTTGTTCTAGTCCTGGTAAGGGCATCGTTTGTCGTGAGTCTTGTTCTCCATTTAGGAGTTGTGCACATCCATTGTTGGACGGACCTCTGCGTGGTTTGTTACATTCTTAGAGTTTATCGGTGGAGGTCCTGGTTGAATGGGTTGACTCACTTCCACGGAGGGAGGTGGATCTTGGGTCTTTGTAGTGCTTGTTCTGAGAGTAATTTTGACTGGTAGAATGCGAAGCACGGGTTGCCGAATAGGGATTGTGTTTCCGATGTTAGTACTAATGGTGATGGCTAGGGGATGCATCGTGAATTGGGAGTTTGAGGATGATTAAGTGATGTGATGTGTGTCATGTACTCAAATGTTTCTATATGCATTTGATTCGAGCAGTGTCTTGAGGATAAGTGTCGATGTTGCCTTAGAATTTTGTGATTAGAGAAAGTGAATGTGCGATTCTATCGAGGAATAATAGGAATGATTGACTTTGGTTTTGAGGTTTCAGGATGAGATGGTTGTATTGTATGTCTTGAAGATGTAAGAATTGAACCGAATGATGACATGGAGTTGTTTACCTGGTATGGGTGTTATGAGGAGATTAGAGATCTTTTATGCTAATTGATGATTGTGACGTTTGGTGCCGTGTTGTTTCCAGCTTGTTAGGGGTTGTGTGATTTATGTGTGATTGGGATTTTTATAACTGTTATGTGATTGTATAGTTGTTAAGGTTATGTAAAACGATGGATTGATTAGAGAGTGGATCTCGTGGTTGTTTTGAGGACTATGTGCGGTAGTGTTTGAGGTTTAGACCTGAGGACAGGAACGATGTCTGTGTTGAGATCGGATCGATGATGAGAATGGCCTGGCCAATCATTTCTCCTAAGTCAGTCCATCTTTAGCACAATGTTGGGTCAAAGGTCCATGATTATTTTAGTTTGTCAGGAACAGTGAGAGCACGGTTTTTCATGTTGTGTCGGTGTGATAGTGTAGATTTAGGTGATTGGTCTCGGGTGATGAGCTGTATTAGGTAGGACCAAGTGGTTGATAAAAGGTTTGTGGTACGATCATTGATTATTGAAGATTTTGTTTTTAGGATTTGTGTCCTGGGTACAGGATAGTGCACTTTACTTATTTCGTGATTCATGATTATGTAGTTGTTAGAAGATTTATTATTCAGTTATCTTGAGGTTGTTAAGTGTAATGATTGCTGAATGGTGCAGTTAGTGGTTGCTTGTACCGATATGTGGTGGTGTAGCTATGTGTTAAGTGGCGAGTGTTGGTCTGATAGAGATGTGTAGATCTGAGTTGAGCTTGATTGTGAGATGGACGGGGTTCCTCATTTGGAGTCTTGTGTTTTCTTTAGAGGATGAATTGGGCTTAGACGTTGTTATGTTCGGTGGTCGGGCGACCATTCTTCTTTCGGGTTTTGGAGCTTTTCGTGGCAGTGTTGAGTAGACCAATGTCCGTTTTGAGTTGAGTATTGTGCAGAGCGTACCAGTTGATTTTTTGTTGCAAAAATGTAAGAAATGAGTATCCTCATAGGGTGGTAAGCATTGGGTTTTAGTGGTAGTGGTTTCTGATTGCCTGGTGACGTCCGGTGACAAAGGCAATAATGTTAGTGAGTTTATAGTCTCGGGGTTTTGTGAGGTGTTCTCGGAAAGTGTGTGGCTGTGAGCCTTCTCCATAATGAAGGTATATTTCGAGACGAAATCTTTTTAAGGAGGGTAGATTGTAATGTTTTCAATTTTTACCATTTTTAAATTTCTGAAATTTTTTGTTTTTCCAAGGGCATTTTTGTTTTTTTTTCGTTTTGCGTGCCGGACACCATGGGGTGTGCCGGGTGTGTCCGAGAGTTGGTTGGGGCATTTCATTGAGTTCAGGACTCTTTGAACTGTAAGGCTTGCCATTTCAGCATTTTTCAGTTTTCTGGACCGAAAAGTCCTGTGTGGGACCCGCTACCGGAATTGTTGCATACGGGGATTTTAGTTGGATCCATTTGTATCTCATACATTTTATTTAATGTGCTTTATGTGAGTTTTATGTAGTTATGTATATATAATTGTAGTGAGAATAAGAGGGGGGGAAAAAAAAAAGAAAAAAAATTTAAATTTTGGTGGGGCTCACTATTTCTTTTCTTTTAAATGGTCAAGAGACCATTACTGGCCTCACTTTTCTCTCTCAATCTCACGGCTATCTCTCTTTTCTCTTTTTCTTTTTCTTTTTTCTTTTACCATCTTAAATCCTTGATTTTTCCTTCATCACTTAGGGTTTTTTGATGCCGATTGAGGCAAATTAAGGATCTCAGTGAGATCTACGATTTGATTAGACCAAATCCTTGTTTGGTGCACTTTGAAATTTTGAATTCTAGGGCTTGGATTGGGCAAATTGGGGTTTTTGCAATTCTTGAGGTAGGGGTCTCTAATACTCTCATTCTTTGATTTTTGTGAATTTTCTCCTTAAAAATTTGGCTATAGTATGTTTTAATTTCATGAAAATTGTTTGTGCTTATATAATTCTTGTGTATTTAGTATGATAATTGTATATCATGTGATAATTGACCATATGTGTATTGCCTATTTGAATTGTATGAGATGACATGCTAAAGTTGAATTTATATGCTTGAATTTCATGTGTATATACATGACTCTATGTGTTATTAAATGTATATGACTATGTTGTTGATTATTGTGTTGTGAAAAAACATGTTTTAATTGATTTTGTTCTATGCCTTATGTATTTAAATTACCGTAATTATAATATGAAAACATTGTACATGTATTACATAAATTTCTCTTAAGTATGATATGTGGTTTAAATGTGAATATGTGAAGAATTATAGCATGGAAAGGCATGATGCATTCATGCATGACATGCATGAAAAGGGGAAAAATTTGATTTGAAATAGAAAATTGTGATGAGTGCTCAAATATGACGTATTTTAGCACCTAAGAGAGGGTATTTTAGTCCATTCATCTATCTTTATTTTCCCATTTTAGTACTTATTTGTGTTTTTATCTATTTCAGGTCAATAAGGTTCAAACGGGCTAAAAATAGTCCATTACAGCCTTTTTGGAGTCAAACAAAAGTTCCTAGAAGATTTCAGAAAAATCCGGAAAAGGTAAAAAATGCTGAAAATTTGGATGGATCGAAGATTTCTTCGATTGATCAAAGATATTTTGGATCTATTGAAGTTTTGATCGATTAAAGATTTCTTCGATCGATCGAAAATGTGCTGGCAGCGAGCTGTTTTATTCCCCCGTGCCCGAACTCTACCTACCACATAGCTGCGGGATTAGATATTTTGAGGGCTTATTTTCTGACTTGTTCACTACTCCAAGGACCTTTTATAAAGGAGGAATTGAACCATTTTGTAATATATCTTTAGTCTTCAATTTTATTTTCTTATAATTTTGTTCTCTCTCTCTAGAAAAGTTAGCGATTAGGGTTAAAAGAAAAGAGAAGAGTTAAGGCTCCAAGAACACATCTCTAGATCTATACACACACTCTCTTTAGAATTTAATAAAGATGAAGAGGAAAAAGATAGAGCCATGTTTGGGGATTGCCCTTGAGGGTTCCAAGATCACACCCACCTCTTCCATGATTGGCTAGACTTCTCCTTGGGGCTTGGATGAGCCCCAAGTTTGTAGTCTAAACATCTATCTTTTTCATACTTGTTGGGGAATAATATCTTGTGATTAGTGTTTTAGCCTTATGAATAAAATGAATCTAGGTATATTTCTATGATTTCTATGGTTTAATTCTCTCTATTAAATCTCTAGTTTATTTACATGTCTATATGTGATTAAATTGGGAATTATGTCTTACATGATTCATATGGTTTAATTCTTCCTATTGATTCTCTTTGTGATTACATGTTGTCTTATGTGTGATTATTTGGGAATTAATCTCTACACTAGTTTTTCTATATTAATTGCATGTCTATGTGTGGTTGATTGAGAATCTAGTGATGGCTAGACATGAGTTTTATTAGATGGGTTTGTCAATTAATTTAATGGATTATACTTATACTTGATAGGTTGTTCTACAATTTAATTCATGTTTATAGGTAGGTAGACAATCTTTACTTGATTTGATATTCTATAGTTTTTGCAAATTCCATGATTCTCTAGATTGATGTGTGCTACAATTGTGACTAATTTGATGGGTCATGCTTAGAATTGATGGGTTATCTACACTTAGTTTATTTGTTGGTTAGGTAGACAATACATTATTGAATTTGATGGTCCATGCTTAATATTGCAATTGATAGTCGCATTTTATCACAAGAATGTTTTCCCCAAATTAGTTGAAAGTGTGTGGTTTGGTGAACGAGCTTGGTGGAGATTCCAATGCACTCCAAGACCTCACTTCTCATCTTTTAAATCCCTATCTCAACTTAATTTATTTTAATTGCATTTTAATTAATTGAATTTTAGTGTAATCAAACAATTAATCTCTCCTTTGCAATCTTGTGATCCACTAGAGTCGAAGTTAAATTCCAACACATATTATCCCTTGGGATGATCCCAACTCACTCTTGCTACGTTAGTAGTAGTGGTGGTAGTGGCGGTAGTGGCTTTTATAAATTTAAACTTGACCTAAAAGGCTTTTCTTGAACCACATATTCACTACATTATTTTGGCGTATACAAGTGGCCTAGTCAAAATGTTTTGATGGAAAGTTTGCGAAAACCCGGTCACCTAGGAGATTGCCTATGGGTCTGTGGCGTTAATGTGACATAGAGAGAACTAGGGAGACTGCCCTAGCATGGTTGAGTTAACTGGGCCCCAAATGACGTCCTAGAGTTTGTCTTGTGGTCAGGGACAGTTAGCCAATCCTTCTCTAGTGCTGCCATGGAGCTGCCATGGGACGGGTTACATTAACAGTTTGGGAATGATAGCAGAAATGGTTTTGGAAAAATGGGGAGTGATATGCATGACATCGCATCCCATTGCACGGCATAATTTAGTTGTGGTTTGGATTATCGATTTTGTTGCTATGTTTACCCCGGTATGGAATGATCCCGCTTCTCTATTTTTTTATTCATTGTTTGGATTCACGGGGTCACAAGAGGTGTGTCTTAGGCACCACCTACTGAGCAATTTGCTCACCCCTTATATTTAACATTTTTCATGTCATGGAAAGGAGGTGGTGGAGGACATCCCTCTACAAACATGAGGGGGAAACTTGAAGTGTGTTTTAACGACCTTTTGTAGACTTGGGCCATCATTTTTGTAAAGCAACATTTTGATATATATATTTAAAGTGTTTAGCATAGCCCTGTAAATTTAACTATGAGCCTTCGGCTCTATTTTGTGGACAAAATATAAGACTATGCAATATATCTTATTTGAATGGAAAAAATGATGTTGTATTCTATTAAATTGTTGATGCAAGTGACCATGACATGTAGAACATTATTGCATTGTGCGTTGGGACAGGATAGATTAGTTTTGAAGCCAAGTGAAACCATTGTATTTTATATGTTTTTCAGCAGGTCGTAGTAGGACTTTCTCTGTAGAGGTCATGACGAAATTTTTATTTTTATTTAATTTTTTTTTTTTTGGGTTGTTACAATACTTTTATTTGCCAATCTATTTTAGGTAATTACCCAAATCTGGTGGATCCGATTTGCTAACAAGTGGTGGTACTGCTACACAACCGGGTCCTTACCCGTACCCGAGGACAAACTAAGGGCAAAGTGGTCATTTAACGTTATACAATTGATTAGTATTCTCGTTATTATTACATAGATCATGTGATAACCGTGTCATCTTTTTCCTTTTTTCGAGTTTATTTTGATTATATTATTTTTGACGCCCTGAATTTTTTTGGATTTTTTATTTTTCTTTTTTTGGCACCTCGTTTTGCTTGCCATACACCGGTTAGCGTGCCATGAGGGTTTTGGGAGTAACTTGGGGCATTTCTTGGAGTTTAGAACTCTTAGAAATGCATTTTGGATCATTTTGGTATTTTCCGGATTCTTTGTCTGGGAGGTCTCGAATGAGTCCCACGCTTGGATTTAGGTATTCAGAAATTTTTTTTTGGACTTTATTAAATGTTTAACATATTATTTGATATATGTGTGAGGGTGTATGTGAAAATTTACATGATTAGGACAATTGTGGGATTCATTTACAAGTGGAGGGCATTTTAGGCTTTTTGGTAGTCAAAAGTGGGTCCCACCATTTGACCACACATGTGGTATAGGGGACCAAGACCTCCTTGTTTACTGAATCTCTCTACTCTACCTAGCAGCCCCACTCTCTTCTTTTTCTTCTTCTTCTTCTTTTTCCTTCTATTGATACACCAATGTTGTTTGTTTCAAGCTTAATTTTGAGCTCCTTCTAGTGTACTTTTGACAAAGTGCTAGAAGAGAAGTTGAACCTATATGTCATAAGCTTTCTATTGAAGCCATCATATTCACCATTTAAGCCATTTGAAGTTTTAGGTTTCCTTGGAGATGGGATTTGGAAGAGAAATTAGTTAGGAAGGTTGTTAAGCTTGCTTTAATCTACAAGATAATGTGTATATTGTGACCATTGAGGCATTCTTGGGATTTTGGCAAGGCAAGTTGATGGTTTTTGGGGTAGCTCCAAGAGGGATGTTGTTTCCCTTCCATTCCTCTTCACATTGATGGTGGTAGACTCTATTTTGGAGACGTTTCAGACCTTGGAGCAAGCTAGGGTTTTAAACCCTTGAGGTAGGGGTTGTCTAACTTGTGTAATCTTAGGTTATTGTAAGTGATTCAATGTTTTCCTTTTAAAAGCATGCTTAATTTTACATGATTTGGTTAAATGGAATTCTAGGGTTTTGCCTATGATTATTACATGTTAAATGGTTACTTAAATTGAAGTCAATATTACTTATATGTTTTTTAGCATGATGGCTTTGTGGATATGACCTCTAATTTGGGGAAAACTCTATGTGTTATGTTGTTAATTACATGTTGTAAGTAATTAATTTGAAGTGGATAAATTGTGAATTGTAAGCTAAACTTTGTCTAGCATGATAATTACATGAAAATTTTATTATATGAAATTATCATCTACATTGAGATGCAATGTTATGTGACTTGGTTGCTAATGTGGGTTTCTTGATAAATTGTTACAAAATTATGTTTATTATTGTAAGTGTGTTTGAGTGGTGATAATGGAAAGCATGTTAAACTTCATTCTCATGACATTGTTCATATCATGATGTGAGTGGGTATAGTGGTGTGTAGGAGTTATAGGGAATTTGGTCTTATAAAGTGTGGAGTAAAAATTATCTTAAAATTGGTATTGGGAAGGTATCCCATTAACAGCGGTACTAGTTAATTATAAGGACTGAAGGAGGTACCGAAGTCCGGTCAACTTTAGTATATTTTTGGTGTGGGTGCATTGAAGTCGATTGTCTGTGTGTGATATGGACGCATAATGCATGGAATTTATTTGACATTGGAACATAGTTTGTATATGTGTGAAGGTTGATGGTGATTGAAATCCCTTTTATGATCCCCTTTCATCTTACTATGCTTCTACGTGTTATGTGCTATGCTTATTTGACTTCAGGAAATGTCATTTAGGCATCCTCTACTGAGCGGTGGTGCTCGTTCTTTTATCTTAAACATTTCAGGACTCGAAAGAGATAGTGAACGATTCATCTTCACCATTGTAGACCATTTAGGAAGTGACATTTGATGTCATTATAGTCCTCATTATTTGTAATGTTTTGAGTTCAATCATGTTGTAATTATATTCATTTTAATGGCAATGTAATTTTTATTATTTTGGTGTATGTAATTGGTAGTTATGATATTGCATCCCTATATTGTAATTTTTACAAAACATTGATGAGCGCTTAAAAGTGCATAATTAAACCCCTTAAGCTTAGGTATTCTAGGACCTTTATCTATCTTACTTTCCCGTCTTAGATTAATTTCATGTTATTGCCCTTTTTAGGTACTTATCCCAAAAATAAGTTAATTCAGCCAAATAAGAGCTTAAAAGAAGCAATCCCGAGCTGAATGGAAGAAAGGAGCAAAGTGGAAGCAAAATGAAGCAAAGTGTGGAAATCAGCATGTTCGATCGATCTCAACATTCCTTCGATCGATTAGAGCAGCATCGATCTAGACACTTCAAGATGAATCCAATCCTTTGTCCTTATCTAAAAGATTCCACTATATTCGATCGATCTAACATTTCTCAGATCGATCGAAATTATTCGATCTTATCCACACTTACCACTCTTGTCTCTTTCCCAAAATATCTCAGAGATTTGTCTTTATTCAAAAAGGCGCCGCCAAGGATGATTGATCTCTACAGCATTCGATGGATCTCTCCAATGTTCGATCGATCTCAACAAAGTTTGATCGATCGAACCCTCTCAAGTGCGAATTAAATCAAATTCCAGCTCATTAAAAGTTATCTTATGGTGTAATCATTGGAGGAGCCCTTGTGCACGAGTCCAGAACATTGGGTGTGACACTTGAGCTACCTATATAAAGATTTGAGCCACTTTTTACACATATACTTAGAAACATTCTTAGAGAGAAAGAAATGAGAGGAGGAGAGGCTAGAGACACATTCTTGTGAGTTCTTCCATTCTTCTAGGGTTCCATCAAGAAGGAGATCATTCCTACCATGGAGATAGCCTTTGAGGGTTGGATGACTACTTCAATGAGTGGTTAAACATCTTCTTGGGGCGAGAGTTAGCCCTAAGCATGCCTTCTAGACTTTAATGCTTTGTATTTTGAGGGGATTTCTGCTGTAATCATGTCTTGACACTTATTTTATATATGAATCTTGTTTATTCAATGATTTATGTGGTTTAATACTTCTAATTGATCATTTCATTCTATCCATATGTCTATGTATGCTATAATAGATGTTCATGTGTTTATCTCTAGTTTTTGTGTTATTGATGCATATCTATGTGTGTTGATGCTATGGATCTAGAGATTGTCAAGGCATAGTGCTTAATAGAATACTATTGTGGTTTATTTGAAGGTTCATACTCATGTCTTAATGGATTGTGCCTCTCCCTTAGTTTATTTAATTTAATTTTCATGCCCTTAGCTTAGTTGTAGTGTAGTTACCTTAGTTGTTAGATGGGAGGATAATCCATGCTTGTTGTTTGATGTTCCATGCTTTTGAATGCAAGTAGTATTATTATCTAACCATGTGATGTGTTTGGATTGTGAGCTTAAAGGAAGGATTAATGGCTTAGTTTGATGTATTGTGCTATTCATTAGGTTGCTTAGACAATATATACTTAATTGGTTATCCATGCTTGTTGAAACAATCAATCACACACTCTCAAATTGCAATACATGTTTCCCCTCATTAATTATACATTGAATGTCTAGAATGGTGATGTTTAGTGGTGACCTCTAGGCCCCAAGACCTCACTCTCTTGTTTTCTCTAAATCTCATTTAAATTGCTTATTTTACATTGAACTTGCTTAGTTTAGTTTGTAGTCTAATCAACCAAACACACCACCTTTTGATCACTCGACCTACTAACCCTATACATTGTTTCCATTGCAAGCACGCCTATAATCCCTAGGACGATCCCTACTCAACCTAGCTATATTTTTACTTAGAGGTGGTAGTGGCTTTTATAAATTTAAAACTTGGCCATATTGTACACTCACACTCTTTTGCGCATCTTTAGACGTTGGTGCCCGCGACACACTAAGTTTTTGGCGCCGTTGCAAGGGATTTGAATTGGCAACGCCGTGTTTTGGAAACCAATAAGAATTAGTACTCTTTTGATCGTGTCTTTACTTTATTTTCTTTTTTGTTACTTATTGTGTTTGTTTTTGATTGGCTAGGTGCATTGAGTTAAGAGAGTGAAGCAAAGGGAATTAAAGAGCAAAAGAAGCAAGGAAGCCAAGTGAAGCTAAGCAAAAGCACAAAAAGGAGCTAAAATCTAATAATTTGGTAAGCATAGCAAGGCTTGAAACTTAAAAGTTTACTTGAAGATGCTTAAGGACCCTTTGTGAGATCTTTCTAACTTAATCTCTAGTTAAATCGTCGGCTCGCATGGTGGTAAGTTTTTCATTTCATAGATAAATCATAAGCCGACGTGGAGGCAATTTACTTTTATTTTGCATATTGTTCAAACATGGGAGTATGGGATCAATGTATGTGGAGAATGTTTGTTGATTGATTTGTTGTGGGGGCGAAGTGATTGTTATTTGCTTGTTATTTGTTTTGCTAGTGCATGCATGGTCGTAAGTCATTAAATCCTACTCTTGTTTCTCCTAATTTGCATCTTGAATCGGTTGTTCGTAATCATAGGGGAAGAGGTAGTTCTCATCACTCCATTTTACCAATGGAGGAATTGAATGACGACCATGTGGAGGACCTTGGTCACATAGACCAACAAGGCATCCTCCACCCTAATGTGCATCATGAAAATATTCAAGTACCATTAGGCATGCCTAGACCATGCATTCCACCACAACAACAAGGCCAAATTCCATTGGGAATGCCTCGGCCAATTTTTGCTCTACAACCTCCCATTATGCAAGGCAATCAAGGTGTTCAAGTAGCACCGCCAGTTGTGAATCCTTCTATTGCTTTAAGAGACCATTATGTGCCTAATGAATATAATGCACCTACTTGCATTCAATTGCCCCCATTTAGAGCACATCACCATGAGATTAAACTATAAACCATTCAAATGCTTCCCAACTATCATGGACTTCCAAGTGAAGAACCTTATAAGCATTTGGATGAGTTTCTTGAAGTGTGTTCCACCGTGAAATACACGGACATGCCAGAAGAAGTGTGATGATGGTCGTTCCTACACGCCAAATTGATGTAGTGAAAGTGTGGTTCAAGAAAAGCCTTTTGGGTCAAATTTAAATTTATAAAAACCACTACCAACACTATTACTAACGTAGCAAGAGTGAGTAGGGATTGTCCCAAGGGATTATCCATGTTGGAATTTAACTTCAACTCTAATGTATCACAAGATTACAAAGAGAGAGATTGGTTTGATTAAACTAAGGTGCAATGAAATTAAAATGCAAGTAAACAAGTTAGAGATAATGATTTAAGAGATATGAAGCGAGGTCTTAGGGTGTTGGAATCACCACTAAGCTCATGTAATTAACCACTTGCTTTCCATTAATGGGGAATACATTGTTGTGAACAAAATGCGACTACCAATTGCAATATTAAGCATGGACCATCTAATTTATGTATAAATTGTTTACCTAAACTAAGTGTAGCACAACCTATCAATTTTAAGCATGACCCATCTAAGTAATAACAATTGTAGCATACATTAATCTAGAGAATCATGGAATTTGCAATATTAAGCATGGACCATCTAATTTATGTATGAATTGTCAACCTAAACTAAGTGTAGCACAACCCATCAATTTTAAGCATGACCCATCTAAGTAGCAACAATTGTAGCACACATCAATCTACAGAATCATCGAATTTGCAATAATAAGCCATGGAATATCTAAGCAAGCATAGATTGTCTACTTACCTACAAGCATGAATTAAATTGTAGAACAACCCATCAAGCATAAGTATAAACTATCAAATTAATTGACAAACCCATTCAATGAAACCCCATGCTTAGCCATCACTAGATTTTCAATCAACCACACATACACATGCAATTAATATAGAAAAACTAGTGTATAGATTAATTCCAAAATAATCACACATAAGACAACATGTAATCAAATAAAGAATCAATAGAAAGAATTAATCCATATGAATCATGTAAGAAATAATTCCTAATTTAATCACACATAGACATGTAAATAAACTAGAGAATTAATAAGAAGAATTAAACCATAGAAATCATAGAAATATACCAAGATTCATGAAATTCACAAGGCTAGAGCACTAATCACAACAATATATATATAAATCCCCAAAAATAGAAATACAAGGGTTTAGATTACTCAAGACTTAGGGCTCATCCAAGCCCTAAGTGTAGATCTAGCCAATCATGGAGGAGGTAGATGTGGTCATGAAATCAAGCTCCAAATATGGCTCCATCTTCTTCTTCCTCTTCTTCTTCTTCTTCTTTGAAGCTCTAGAGATGGAGAGAGAGTGGGTCTAGAGATGGGTTCTTGAGATGTGCCTCCATTTCCCTCTTTTCTTCTAACCCTAATCTCTAACTTTGCTAGAGAGAGAAATATAAATTACAATGTAAAAATAAAAAGATAAAAAGTTTATTTACAAATGGGTCTCTTCCCTTTATATAGAAGGTCCTTTTCTTAGTCACTAAGTCAGGAATATAGCCCCAAAAATATCTCATCCCGTACTATATGATAAGTGGATTTTTGGGCGCGCACGGAATTAGACAGCTCGCTACCAGCAATGTTCGATCGATCAGAGAAAAAGTTGGATCGATCAGAGAAGTTGGATCGATCAGAGAAAAAGTTGGATCGATCCAACTTGGCAGTTTTTCGGCATTGGCCTCCTTTTGCTCCAAATCAGCCTCTTTTTGCTCTGGATCATCACTAAGACTTAGTTTGACTCCAAAAAGGCCTTAAGAATCCATTTTTAGCTCATTTTAACATTATTGACCTGAAATAGACAAAAACACAAATAAGTACTAAAACGAGTAAATAAGATAGATAAAGGTCCTAGAACACTCAATCTTAAGGGGTTTAAAAGTGTACTTTTCGGTGCTTATCATACCTCCAAACTTAAATATTGCTAGTCCTTAGCAATGAACTACAAAGTAACAAAATGAAATGAACAACTAAACAATTATAACTAGAAATGAATGAAATGATAGCGCCACTTTCATAGGGAACATGATTTCACTTAGCACATGCAACATGCCTTTTAAACCCCTAGGTTACCCCTAGTGGACGAGTGAAGTCTCGTGAGAGTTTTCAGAAATGATACCCACAAACATTAAGCTCATTCTTTCAAAAGAGGTACTAATAATGCAAACAAGCATTGGGAGAAAACTACCTCAAGTATGTAATTTTTCAACCCTTTCCAAGCAATCTCCCAAAATCTCAACATCAAGCAAACAAATATGGTCCTCCACACATCAAGAAAATGATCATGCAAATCAAAACAACTCTAGAATCCTTTTGAGTGGACCAGCATCAAATATGTTGCTATATTAGCCAACTAAAGAATTAATCACATCCTTACCCTCAAACTAGCATACAAATTTAGTACTAATCATCAAGATAAAAAGTAGACCTTTTATTAAAACTTTATTCAACTAGGTGTGCTTATTCTTTTCACTCATTTTTTTCTTTTTCTTTTTATTTTTTATTTTTTATTTTTTATTTTTTATTTTTATTATTATTATTTAGGATCAAAGATGGAAGTATGGTGTAATATGTTGATCTCTTAAGCTTTCTAGTGATTCATGAGATCGAGCGTTAGGTCAATGACTCCCAAACCAGACGGCTTTAGGGCACTAGGTATTCAAACACCCCTACGGACTTACAAGCTCAAATCAACTAGGCTACAAATCAAGACAACCTCCATCTAATCATTTTCCACTTCTCATCTTTTGGGAGAAGTCCTCACTTTTTATTGATTTTGCAACTTCTTTTTTTTTTTTTTTTTTTTTTTTTTTTTTTGAATTCAATTATTAACCTAGAGTTTGGGCCCTCCACCTTTCGGTGCGAGAAGTTCAGTGCTTGATGAGGCTAGAATCCCAGCAACTTAGTGAAAAGAGGTTGTTATCCACCTTTATCAAGAATGAAAGCTTTCAATGCACTACTAGCCCAATTGGGATATAACCAATTCAATAATCAACAAAGCATGTACCCCATAAATGAATGCTAGTGTGCGCCTATGCTAGTGTAGAAGACTAGAGTAAATCTCAAAACAATCACAAAATCAGGATGATGTGGACCACAAATGCAAGCAAGATATCAATCTTTCGAAAATTTTCTCTTAAATGGCTTCCACAAGGCATACATGGAGTATTAGACTCTCAAATCATGCAATTTTTAAATTCTAAGCAATATAGTCCTCAAAAGATCAAAATCATCGCTAACACGGATCTTAAATCTCAATCTTGCATTTAAAGTTCAACTTTAAGTAGAATGCAACAAGACACTTTACCCCCAAACTTAAACTGCACATTGTCCTCAATGTGCAGTGAGAACAATGGAAAGGATGGAAAGAGTATACCGTGGTGATGTAGACATGAAGCTCGGTAGTGATCCAATTCGAAAGACGTCTCCCTCAAACTTGGAATCAACAACCTACTTGAATAACCACACTAGCAAACTCACATCAAATATCAAATGAGATAAGAATAATCAAGCATTCTAAGGTAATATAGCATAAGATGCAAGAGAGATATGAGATCAAGCCCAAAATAAATCATAAAGTATGCATGGCTACACATAAGGGCACAATGGTGAATATATATATATATATATTTTTCATTTAATGAAAGTAAGTATATACAAAATGCAAGAAAAACGAAGAGTAAAATGCATGAACAAAATATAAAAAGAAAAATAAAGAAGGTAAAATGCAATGAAAGAATATGTACAATGCAAGAAATGAAAAATAATATGTACAATGCAAGTATTTACAAATTTTTCTTACTTTTTGTTTTTCAATTTTTTTTTTTTATGACATAACAAGTATGTACACACACACACAATAAAATGCAAAGAAATAAAAATGCAATAAATGAAAATGCAATGAAATAAAGAATGTAAATTTTTTTTTTTTTTTGAAAGTATGTACAGTGAAACAAAATGCAAGAAAAATAAAGAAATAAAAATAAGAATGAACATATATGATACAAGAGATAAATGACACAATGTGTCATGTGGGTGCTAAGTTTAACGTCTCTAACAAGACGGAATGCTTATTTGAAAAACTATTTTTTTTTTTTTTTTTTTTTTTAGAGAAAACAAATATGTACACAAACAAAAAAAAAAAAAGGCAAGAAATAAAAATGCAAGAAAATAAAGAATGTAAAGAAATAAATTTCCTTATTTTTTATTTTTCAAAATTAAAAATTAAAGTTAAACAAAATATTTTTGGATTTTTTTTTTTTTTTTGGAAATAAAATAAAATAGAATAAAAGAATTTTTTTTATAATGAAAAATAAAATAAAATAAAATAAACTAAATAAAATAAAAGAAATATTTTTGGGATTTTTGAAATATAAAAAAAAATAAAAATAAAAGTAAAAGTAAAAATAAAATTTTAAAACCTGCAGACATGTTCGATCGATCTGACAAAATACTCGATCGATCTGACAGAGAGGTGAAAATATGCAGGTTTTTGGGTTCAAAAATTTTCTGAGTGTTGGAACTTAAGATCGATCCAATGATGAAGTTGGATCGATCGAAGAACTTCGGATCGATCTTGAAATATTTTCGATCGATGGGATAGAGAGCTGAAATATGCAGGTTTATGCAAGCTCAAAAATTTTGTAAGCGTGGGAACTCAAGATCGATCGAACTTGGAGTTTGGATCGATCGAAGGTCTTCTAATCGATCTAACAGAGAACTAAGATCTAAATATTTTCTTGGATCGATGAGACAGAGAGTGATTTGGATGCAGGTTTGCTGCAGGAATGAAGTTCGATCGATCGAACTCTCATTTGAAATCGATCGAACTTATGCAAAATGCTCAATTTCAACATGAAAGCTCATGCAATCCTAACCACAGTTCCCAGCAGACATCGTAAGAAATTTAAAATAAAAATGAGGGAGGAATAGAGTTTTGAAACTCTACGAATACTAGTGTTTAACATCTCTAGCAAGACGTTGGGTCAACTCACTAATCAAACGAATCAAAAACTGGATATGAAACATTCTTATTGACCCTCTTTTGTATTTTCTCACTTGATGCCTCACTTATGACAATGAAAGCATCCTCCAAAAGAATGACTTGAAAAGAGATGAAAGAGATGATATTGTTCCTTTCATCGAAAACAAAGTCAATCATGGTTAGGCTTGCCTCTTTGTTATGTTCTTGAAACACATTCAAAGGATCATTCACTTTGATAATTGGTGAGGCATTGTCTTTCAAAGACTCATTTGGAATATTAAGAAACACCTTCTCTTCATCCTTTTTCTCTTCTTCAAAAATAACCATCTCCTTACCTTCCAAGTTGGTTAAGGAGTCCATTAGAGAGTTCACTTCATTTTTGGAGCTTTCAAAGTCAAAACCACAATTTTTATATATTTCAAAAAGGCATGTCTCAAGAGGGTCTTTGGAGATAATAGAAGGAAGGCCCTCTTTAACAAGTTCCTTCTCCTTCTTTCCTACCTCAAGTGTGGTCAACGTCTCCTCACTCTCTAGAGTAGCAATGTCCGAGATAAAATCATAATCAAAACAAGGAAATCCTCATTAATCATGTTATGCTCTATTGGATTAGCCACTAACTCACTTGCCATTTCCTTCTCTACATAAGATAGAGTGCTAAGCATTAGGTCACTTGTTTCATCCTCTTCACTCTCATCATCCTCATCTATATACATTGAAGTTCTTGCCATTTTTTCATTTGCCTCTTCCTCATCCTCTTGACGAGAAAGAGTACTTACAATTTGCTTAACTTGAGCTTCAAGATTGGCTAAAGTTTGAGAATGAGAATTAATAAGTGGAGTTTGTGAAATATGCACATCAAGTAAAGCTAATACTTTTTCTTCAAATCCGGGTGAATACCTAGAAGGTGGTGGAGTTGGTTTTTTATAAAATGGTGGGAGAGGCTAATAGTTATAAGAAGGATTAAATGAGTGATCAAGTCCATAATAAGATGATGCATGAAATGAAGTGGACTCAATCTCATAAGGATTAAAATATGATGGAGGAGCATAAGGTGAAGGGATGTAATTTCCCACCAAACTTGGATCAAACAATTCCTCCATTCACAATTAAAACCCAAATGCAACAAATAATGGCCTTAACAAGGGCCTATGCTTGGACAAAGATAAAGCAATTAAAATGAGCCTCAACAAGGGCTATCACAAGCATGCCAAGAAATGAAACAATTAAACTACAAAAGTTCCAAGAATTGCTCACAACGGTCCTTAAGCAACTTCAAATTTAAATTTTAGCCTTAAGCTCCAATGATTGCTTCAAGGTCCAAAGTTTGCCTTCCTTGTAGTTAAGTGCCTAATTGAACAAATAATAATGAGAACAAGAGAAAAGAATATACAATGGAAAATAAAATAAAAATAGAAGCAATCGAATGAACACTATTGTCTAGTTTAATTCCAACAAAACCGTCAATCCCGGGCAATGGCGCCAAAATTTGACGACGGCCGTTCCTACATGCCAAATTGATGTAGTGAATGTGTGGTTCAAGAAAAGCCTTTTCTGTCAAATTTAAATTTATAAAAACCACTACCAACACTACTACTAACGTAGCAAGAGTGAGTAGCGATCGTCCCAAGGGATTATACGTGTTGGAATTTAACTTCAACTCTAATGTATCACAAGATTGCAAAGAGAGAGATTGGTTTGATTAAACTAAGGTGCAATGAAATTAAAATGCAAGTAAACTAGTTAGAGATAGGGATTTAAGAGATATGAAGAGAGGTCTTAGGGTGTTGGAATCACCACTAAGCTCATGTAATTAATCACTTGCTTTCCATTAATGGGGAATACATTGTTGTGAACAAAATGCGACTACCAATTGCAATATTAAGCATGGACCATCTAATTTATGTATAAATTGTCTACCTAACCTAAGTATAGCACAACCCATCAATTTTAAGCATGACCCATCTAAGTAGCAACAATTGTAGCACACATCAATCTAGAGAATCATGGAATTTGCAATATTAAGCATGGACCATCTAATTTATGTATGAATTGTCTATCTAAACTAAGTGTAGCACAACCCATCAATTTTAAGCATGACCCATCTAAGTAGCAACAATTGTAGCACACATCAATCTAGAGAATCATCGAATTTGCAATAATAAGCCATGGAATATCTAAGCAAGCATAGATTGTCTACCTACCTACAAGCATGAATTAAATTGTAGAACAACCCATCAAGCATAAGTATAAACCATCAAATTAATTGACAAACCCATTCAATGAAACCCCATGCTTAGCCATCACTAGATTTTCAATCAACCACACATAGACATGCAATTAATATAGAAAAACTAGTGTAGAGATTAATTCCCAAATAATCACACATAAGACAACATGTAATCAAATAAAGAATCAATAGAAAGAATTAATCCATATGAATCATGTAAGAAATAATTCCTAATTTAGTCACACATAGACATGTAAATAAACTAGAGAATTAATAAGAAGAATTAAACCATAGAAATCATAGAAATATACCAAGATTCATGAAATTCATAAGGCTAGAGCACTAATCACAACAATATATATATAAATCCCCAAAAATAGAAATACAAGGGTTTAGATTACACAAGACTTAGGGCTCATCCAAGCCCTAAGTGAAGATCCAGCCAATCATGGAGGAGGTAGATGTGGTCATGAAATCGAGCTCCAAATTTGGCTCTATCTTCTTCTTCCTCTTCTTCTTCTTCTTTTTTGAAGCTCTAGAGATGGAGAGAGAGTGGGTCTAGAGATGGGTTCTTGAGATGTGCCTCCACTTCCCTCTTTTCTTCTAACCCTAATGTCTAACTTTGCTAGAGAGAGAAATATAAATTACAATGTAAAAATAAAAAGATAAAAAGCTTATTTACAAATGGGTTTCTTCCCTTTATATAGAAGGTCCTTTTCTTAGTCACTAAGTCAGGAATATAGCCCCAAAAATATCTAATCCCGTAGTATGTGATAGGTGGACTTTTGGGTGTGCAAGAAATAAGACAGCTCACTGCCAGCAATGTTCGATCGATCAGAGAAAAAGTTGGATCGATCAGAGAAGTTGGATCGATCAGAGAAAAAGTTGGATCGATCCAACTTGGCAGTTTTTCGGCATTGGCCTCCTTTTGCTCCAAATCAGCCTCTTTTTGCTCCGAATCATCACTAAGACTTAGTTTGACTCCAAAAAGGCCTTAAGAATCCATTTTTAGCCCATTTTAACATTATTGACCTGAAATAGACAAAAACACAAATAAGTATTAAAACGGGTAAATAAGATAGATAAAGGTCATAGAACACTCAAGCTTAAGGGGTTTAAAAGTGTACTTTTTAGCGCTCATCAAAGTGTTAAGACTCAAACTTTTTCCTTTTACCCTTAAGGACAAGGCAAAATATTGGTTCAACAATCTTAGACCTTTTTCGATAACTTTTTGGGCAGAAATGCAACAAGAGTTCTTGAAAAAGTACTACCCGGTATCAAAGACCAATGCTATGAGAACTTTCATTCGTGAATTTTCTCAAGGGGATGGGGAAATGTTTCATGAGGCATGGGAAAGGTTTAATGACTTGCTTAGGAAGTGCCCACATCATGACATATCTAAGTGGCAACTAGTTCATTATTTCTTTGAAAGTTTACTGGATAGTCACAAGGGTATGGTTGATGCATCTATGGGTGGGTATTATCTTGATAAGCATGAGGATGATGTGTGACAATTGTATAAAAGTATGAGTGAGAATTCAATGCATAGATCTTTGTCCTCTAAAAATGGTAGAAATTTAGGTAGAAGGAAGAATGTTGGCTTATATCAAGTTGAAAATTCTAATGACATAGCCGTCGAGATGAAATCCTTATCTTAAAGGTTTGATCAATTCTTGATCAACCAAACTTCGGCGAATCAAATGTCTTCCTCCCCTAACCATTCTCATCGTGCATCTAATGAATCTTGCATGACTTGTTCAAGTGTTTTACATTCTACTTCTAATTGTCCTCATAGACATGTGCCAAATGAAAACCATGAGCAAGTCGATACTACATTTGTCAACCAAGGGAATAATCCCTATGGCACTCATTACAATTTAAGTTGGAGGAACCATCCAAACTTTTCTTGAAAAAGCCAAGGGGAAGGCTCAAACCCTCCCCAAGGTGGTTTTCAAAACAAATATGTTCCACCTTCAATGCAAAGCCAAGGTTCCAAAGGTTTTAGATCTTCTTTTCAATCATCACATGGAAATCAATTCTCTAATTCTCATTTCCCTAACCAATCATCGTATTCCAAAGGAAATTCTAGGAATCCCACTTTTGAGGAGAAAGTGTTAACCGCTCTAGGTACTTTAGAGGTGAACACTCAATTACTTCATTCCCATTCCCAATCCATTACTAAGCTAGAAACCCAAGTCGGGCAAATAGTTAATATTTTGAATGCTAGAGAGAAAGGGAAGATGCCTTTGAATGCACCACCAAAGCAACAATGTGTTGTGGAGACTCATTCCTCATCGGAAGGTCACACAATTAAACATGTCAATGTGGTGACAACCTTGAGAAGTAGGAGAATTGTAGACAACTAAGTGAGTATGTCCAATGAAGAGAGTGAACCGGTGCAACCAAAAGTTGACCCCCGTCTTGTTTCACATCCTATTTCTCCTTCATTGCATGTGTATGACCCCTTTGTTGAAAAAGTAATGGAAAATGATTTGAACAAAGTTTTGAAAGATGATTTGAAAAATTCTTGTATTGAAGATTCTTCAAGGAAAAATTTTGAAAAAGCTTTTGAGCCTAAAGCTCCATTTCCGGATTCCTTGAAAAGATCCATTTCTCTTGACAAACAAAAGACGAAGACTAATGAATTCATTGATGTGTTTAGGTAAGTGAAGATCAATCTTCCGCTTTTGGATGCAATTAAGCAAATTTCGGCTTATGCCAAAAATTTTAAAGATCTTTGCACCCAAAAGAGGAAGAACAAAAGCTAAGCACGAAGGAAAGTGTCTTGACCGAGCAAGTGAGCTTTATTTTGCAACATAACACACTCCCAAAGTTTAAGGACCCAGGTTCACCTACTACTTCTTGCATCATTGGTGACTATGTCATTAATCGGGCTCTTTTAGACTTAGGAGCAAGTGTCAACCTTCTTCTATATTCAGTATATGTCAAATTGGGCTTAGGAGACTTAAAACCGACGTCGGTGGTTTTACAAATTACAGACCGATCTATCAAAAAGCCCTAGGGTATCATTGAGGGTATTTTGATTAAGATTGATAAGTTCTTTTTCCCTGTTGATTTCATTGTCATAGACACGGAACCGGTTCCGAATCCCAAGAGCCAAATTCCCGTTATCCTTGGTCGTCCTTTCTTGGCAATCACAAATGCCAACATCAATTGTAAGATGGGGATAATAAAAATTTCATTTGGTCACATGAAGGTGAAGTTGAACATCTTTAATCCAGCCCCGAATTCAATAGACAAGCATGAAGAAATGTGTGTTGTAGAAAAGTGCATTGACAATGAACTTGAAAAATATGAGTTTTTGCTTAGAAGTTCTAAGAGTTCATCTTCAAACAAGAATTCAAGGAAAGTTGTTGTGAAACCAAGTGTTCTGATGGCATGGAAGCCCAAGAGTTGCATAGACCAAGGACCATCAATGTCTTTTGAATCAAATCTAACAAGTTCTCTAGAGAACCATTTGTTGGGAATCCATTCACCCCGTCAAGGAGGGGATACATAACAAGATATTTGATCTGGGCTAAAAGAGCTCAACGTCTTGCTAGAGACGTTAAAGACTAGCAATGCTTCGTAGGGTTTATAACCCTATTCCTCCCTCATTTCTATTTTACCTTTTCATTTTTTTGCGTCGTCTAGATATATTCTGGGTTTATACACACTGCTAGGAACTATGATTGAGAATGTATGCACTTTCATTATGAAAATAGGCATTTTGCACTTGTTCGATCGATCTCAAAAGAGGTTCGATCGATCGAACATCCATTCCTGCATCCAATCATCTCTCAGTCCCATCGATCAAGAATTTCCTGCATATTTCAGCTCTCTGGTCATCGAGCGACCTTCATTTCAGATCGATCTGAGTGCTCCAAGATCGATCAAAATTTTCCTCAGATCGATCTTCATTTTATACTTAGAAATTTTTTTGAAACCCATGAAAAAGGCCTCTCTATGTATCGATCGAACTTGTCTGCAGGTTTTCACCCATTCGATTAATCAAAGTATCTTTCAGATCGATCTTGGAATGATCGATCTGTGTCCTTTTATTGACTTTGACTACCCTTTTTGAATTTTGATTTATTTATAAATATATATATATATATATATACATATATATATATAATACAAAAATATTTTTCCTTTATTTTTTATTTTATTTTAAAATATTTTCAAAAAAATCCAAAAACATTTTCATTTTATTTTTATTTTTATTTTTATTTTTATTCTTATTCTTATTTTTATTTTTATTTTTATTTTTAAAAAATAATAATAATAATAAAATAAAAAATATTGTGTCGTTTTGAGCTTAGATCGATCTGTGTTCTTAAAGATTGATCTATGTTTGATCGATCTGAGATTTGTCATGATCGATCGAACATATCTAGAATCGTTTTGAAAAATAGTAACCCTAGGGTCATTTGATCGACTTACACATCGATCTCAACCCTCATTGCCTCCCACCGCTGCAACCCATCTTCCCAACCTCTAGCGAAGCCTCCGGCGAGTTTCCCGAGCTTCAAAATCTCATCTCCACCTCTCGATCTCATATTATCTCCTTCGTTTCCACTTCTCTCCCAATTTGGTAAGTTTGAGTTGCATGATTTCAAGCTTCAATCATATCTTTTAGATGCTTTCCATGCTTAGATCTTGAGTTTCTATGATTGAATGTTTCCATTTTTGAAGTTGATGAGCATGTGTATATATATGTATATATTTGTATATATTTTCATTTTGAATCCGATTTTGGGGGTCACGTGCCTATTCAAGTGATCATTCTTGTGTTGTTGAGGTGTAGGGGGACTCACAAGCTTGTTTGGGTACCCTCCGTGTCATCCACATCACAGATCAATGACTTTTCAAATTTCTCACAGTAGTTCGATCGATTGAAGATTTCTCAGATCGATTAGAGAAAGATCGATCGAATTTAGTCCTGATTGATCTGAGAGAGATCGATCTCATATTCTCTTGATTGATCGAACTTCATAGATTTGCATATGCATATTTCACACACCATCCATAGTGTTCATGCTAGTTTCTTGATGCCCAATGCCTGTGTTTTCCACATTGGATGCATTCCATATTTACACTATTTAGCATGTTTCACTTAGTCACTATTTATTTGGTCACGTCATCATTTGCATAGATTTATGTCAATTATTCTGAGTTGTCTATCTTACTTGACATACATGTTTCTATATACTGTGCTTTAATTCTCTATTATCTGTTACTGACTTATTTTGCAAGTGTTTCTTTTCTGTTTTGCAGGCCATAGCACTAGTTAAGACAGTCGTCCGTTGACAGTATCCGAGGAGGGTACGACAGCGTGTGGAGGAGCCCGCAGAGCCTTCTCATGCCCAGGATCCAGAGCAGGCTGAGCAGCACGAGCAGTTACAGGAGTATGAGGAGCCAGCTCTGGCTCAGTCTGACCATTTTGCCTCTACCGCTTCTACATCTTTATCCCACTCTGATGAGGATGAACATATATCTTCTCCTTCTGCAGCATCGGCACAACCTGGCCAGGTCTGAGACCGACCTGTCTGGAAGTTCAGAAGCCTTTCAGTGTCCTATGAGTCAGTCTTAGATATAGCTTTCTTCTCCCTGTCAGTCTTGACCCGGGCAGTTTTCGACGACATTGAGCGGTGCGGCATTCTAGCCATTCTGGCGCCAGTTACTTATCCAGTTTTCCCGCTGCTTGTTCATATGTTCTTCCAGAACCTCCGGCCGGCCCCGGGTAATCTGTTAGAGCTGCGGACTACCATTGATGGCCACCCTATCGTCATCACCGTTGACACTTTGGCCACTCCTTCTCGGTGCCCCCATGTCTGCCCTCCTGGTCCTGAGTATCCTGTTCTGAGGAGGCCTTCTGATGCAGACATGGCTATTGCCCTTACTGGCCACTATGCAACTGGCAAGACTTTCACCACCCAGACTTATCTGCCCAACCACTTGTGGCTTTTTGATTCGGTCTTGTACCGAAATGTATTTATGGCGGGGCATAAGATCTAGAGGCGTTATGATTTTCTAGCAGCCCTTTATGCATTCTACACCGGGCACTAGTTCTCCATTCCGGCACTCTACTGGAGTGTCATGGTGAAGCTATACATAGATTATATCAGCAAAACCAAGCCCAAGCGGGCTAAGTATCTCCCCTTTGCTCATTTTATTACTTAGATCCTCCGGGACTAGCGCTACCCTTTCCATCCACAGGAGCGTTATGAGTTATGGGCTTACCACTATGGCAAGAAGGACTGGAATAAGAGATACAATGCTCTTATCAAGAGCTTGAATGAGGATGTTATCTTAGCAGCAAAGGGGGCTGCAGAGGCTGAGGAGGCAGAGATGGCAGCAGCAGCAGCAGCGGATGATCTAGCAGACGCACCGACGGCTACAGTACATATAGAGATAGACCTAGAGCAGCAGCCTCCAGTAGAGGAGCTACCACATCACTCTCCAGTTGGGTTGCCACTTCATTTCCAGGAGTAGACTCAGGATGTACCATAGTTTCATGATCCAGTTATTCCTGAGGCTCCAGTTCCGACACTCGACTTAGGAGAGCGTGTCTAGGCATTGAAGAATACAGTAGTCTCCCTCAGAGTAGATATTTTTACTCTTCGTATAGATGTTTTAGCTGCGTTACGTGACATATCCAGAGATATCCGGGGATCACGCCCCGCTCGCCCTTCCTCCTCTGCCTGATCTTTTTATCTCTTTTTTATCTGATATATATCTGTGATATTTGCCTGTTCTTTTTTATACTGATATGATATTTTTGCGGCCAGTCTGTCGGCCCAGACACTGTGATGTACCATATACTGTTTATTATTTTTCTTTCTATACATGTTATCTTTTGGATGTCATATCTTTGTATTGATATATCTGTTTGTGATTGACTCCATTATCAGGTGCATCCCAGTGACTTCAGTGAGAGAGTGCTGCCTAAAATTTTTCAAGACCACCCTTTTTCTTATCTCCTTAGTTCATTTTTTATCCCATTTACACTTGCATGTCCACTATGCACTGTTATTATCCCTTTTGTTATCTGATGAGTTTTATCCAAGTGCCATTTTTTCAGGACTGCAGTTAATTCCAAGTTTGGGGGGTTATACCACCCACTTTGGATATTTGTGTCCTGGCCATTCTTTGCCTTAGTTGGACTGGTATACTCTTCTCTTTTGTTCTCTTTGCACATTGAGGACATTGTGCCATTTAAGTTTAGGGGTAATGGGTGTTAATGCAGTGTTTGCTTTCAATTTAAAATTTTAAGCATGACTTGTGTATTTAAGGGATTTTCTATGATTGGTCCATAACTAGCTATGATTTAGATCTTTTGAGGACTATATTGCTTAAAATTTTAAAATTTCTTGACTTGAGAGTCCAATACTCCTTGTACGCCTTGTGAATGGCATTTAGGAGTAAATTTTTTGAAAAATTGATATCTTTTTTGCACTTGTGGTCCATATCATCCAGATTTTGTGATTGTTTTGAGATTCACTTTAGGACTCTGCACTAGCACAGGCGCACACTAGCATTCATTTGTAGGTACATGCTTTATTGATTATTGAATTGGTTATATCCCAATTAGGCTAGTAGTGCATTGAAAGCTTTCATCTTGATAAAAGTGGATAATAAACCCTTTTCATTGAGTAGCCGGGATTCTAGCCTCATTAAGCACTGAATTTCTCACACAGAAAGGTGGAAGGCCCAAACTCTAGGTTAACAATTGAATGCAATGAGAAGAAGAAGAAGAAGAAGAAGAAGAAGAAGAAGAAAAAAAAGAAGAAGAAAGTTGCAAAAGCAATAAAAAGTGAGGACTTCTCCCAATAGAAAGTTTCATTGACCTAACGCTCGACCTTATGGATCGCTAGAAAGCTTAATAGATTAACACATTGCACTATGCTTCTATCTTTGATCCTTAGGATTAGAAAAAAAAAAAAAAAAAAAAAAAATTCTAGTGAAAAGAATAAGCACACCTAGAACAATAAAACTTTAATAAAAGGTCCACTATTTGTCTTGATGATCGGTACTAAATTTGTGTGCTATCTTGAGGGTAAAGATGTGATCATTTCTTTAGTTGGCTTAGATAGCAACATATTTGATGCCGGTCCACTCAAAAAGGATTCTAGAGTTGTTTTAATTTGCATGATCATTCTCTTGATGTGTGGAGGACCATACTTTCTTGCTTGATGCTGAGATTTTGGGAGATTGCTTGGAAATGGTTGAAAAATTGCATACTTGAGGTAATTTTCTCCCAATGCTTGTTTGTAATATTGGTGCCTCTTTTGTGAGAATAAGCTTAATGTTTATGGTTATCATTTTTGGAAACCCTCACGAGACTTCACTCGTCCACTAGGGATAACCTAAGGGTTTAAAAGGCTTGTTGCATATGCTAAATGCAATCGTGTTCCCTACGAAAGTGGCGTTATCCATTTATAGCTTTTTAGTTCATAGTTGTATAGTCGTTCATTTCATTCTTTACTTTGTAGTTCATTGCTAGGGACTAGAAATATTTAAGTTTGGGGGTGTGATAAGCGCTGAAAAGTGCGCAATTAAACCCCTTAAGCTTAGGTATTCTAGGACCTTTATCTATCTTACTTTCCCGTCTTAGACTGATTTCATGTTATTGCCCTTTTAGGTACTTATCCCAAAAATAAGTTAATTCAGCCAAATAAGAGCTTAAAAGAAGCAATCCCAAGCTGAATGGAAGAAAGGAGCAAAGTGGAAGCAAAATGAAACAAAGTGTGGAAATCAGAATGTTCGATCGATCTCAATATTCCTTCGATCGATCAGAGTAGCATCGATTTGGACACTTCAAGATGGATCCAAGCCTTTGTCCTTATCCAAAAGATTCCACCATGTTCGATCGATCCAACATTTCTCAGATCGATCGAAATTATTCGATCTTATCCACACCTACTACCTCACCTACCACTCTTGTCTGTTTCCCAAAATATCTCAGAGATTTGTCTTTATTCAAAAAGGCGCTGCCAAGGATGATCGATCTCTGCAGCATTCGATGGATCTCTCCAATGTTCGATCGATCTCAACATAGTTTGATCGATCAAACCCTCTCAAGTGCGAATTAAATCAAATTCCAGCTCATTAAAAGTTATCTCATGGTGCAATCATTGGAGGAGCACTTGTGCACGAGTTTAGACCATTGGGTGTGACACTTGAGCTACCTATATAAAGATTTGAGCCACTTTTTACACATATACTTAGAAACATTCTTAAAGAGAAAGAAAGGAGAGGAGGAGAGGCTAGAGACACATTCTTGGGATTTCTTCCATTCTTCTAGGGTTCCATCAAGAAGGAGGTTATTCCTACCATGGAGATAGCCCTTGAGGGTTGGATGACTATTTCAATGAGTGGCTAAACATCTCCTTGGGGCTAGAGTTAGCCCTAAGCATGCCTTCTAGACTCTAATGCCTTGTATTTTGAGGGGATTTGTGTTGTAATCTTGTCTTGACACTTATTTTATATATGAATCTTGTTTATTCAATGATTTATGTGGTTTAATACTTCCAATTGATCATTTCATTTTATCCATATGTTTATGTATGCTAGAATAGATGTTCATGTGTTTATCTCTAGTTTTTGTGTTATTGATGCATGTCTATGTGTGTTGATGCTATGGATCTAGAGATTGTCAAGGCATAGTGCTTAATAGAATACTATTGTGGTTTATTTGATGGTTCATACTTATGTCTTGATGGATTGTGCCTCTCCCTTAGATTATTTAGTTTAATTTTCATGCCCTTAGCTTAGTTGTAGTGTAATTGCCTTAATTGTTAGATGGGAGGACAATCCATACTTGTTGTTTGATGTTCCATGCTTATGAATGCAAGTAGTATTATTCTCTAACCATGTGATGTGTTTGGATTATGAGCTTAAAGGTAGGATTAATGGCTTAGTTTGATGTATTGTGTTATTCACTTGGTTGCTTAGACAATATATGCTTAATTGGTCATCCATACTTGTTGAAACAATCAATCACACATTCTCAAATTCCAATACATGTTTACCCTCATTAATTTTACATTGAATGTCTAGAATGGTGATGTTTAGTGGTGACCTCTAGACCCCAAGACCTCACTCTCTTGTTTTCTCTAAATCTCATTTAAATTGCTTAGTTTACATTGAATTTGTTCAGTTTAGTTTGTAATCTAATAAACCAAACACACCACCTTTTGATCACTCGACCTACTAACCCTATACATTGTTTCCATTGCAAGCACTCCTATAATCCCTTGGGACGATCCCTACTCACCTTAGCTTTATTTTTAGTTAGAGGTAGTAGTGGCTTTTATAAATTTAAAACTTGGCCACATTGCACACTCACACTCTTTTGTGCATCTTTAGACGTTGGTGCCCGCGACACACTAAACATTGTTCTAATGTCGTAATAATATTTGCAATAATTCTATTTGGGTATATAAGCATGTTGATGTTGTTTTGTTTGAGGGGATTGCAAAATATATATATATATATATATATATATATATATATATATATATAGTGTTTCAGTGGCATTTTATAGTGTATTGGTGGTGGTTTTGGTTACGATTTGGGTGCTTTGAGTGGAGTTGATTGGGTAAAAAGAAAAGGATAAATACTTGTCTGGGGAGAATCGGTCGACGTGTAGCTTCCCACACGTTGACCGATATACCAAAATTTTGGGCAGTGAGGATGACACTCTATCAGTCGACATGAATTACTCACACGTTGACCGAATATCCCAAACACGTGTAATGTTCACACGTCGATCGGTTCCTGTTTTTTTATTGTTGTGTTTTATTTCCCTCTTTTACACTTTATTACACATTTAATGCAGCTTGTATTTACTATATAGCCCAATAAAGTATATTAATTATATTTTAACCACGAGAATGACCATATTACCCCCGGACTTCATCAAATGACTATTTTACCCTTTTGGGTCTTCAACCATCAAAATCACATTAAATGATCATTTTGCCCTTGTTATGCCTTAAAGTATTAATTTAATGGGAAATGAGTAGTTTTATTTGTGATATTACATTGTTTTATTGTTTTTATCTATTTCAGAACTTTAATTGAAATATCAGTCAACACCAGTGATTTTGGGTTTTAAAAGATGATATCCAAGAAGTTAGAAGAGTACATCCACTTGACCGAGTAATGATAAAGATCCGAGTCTAATTAGACATAGAAAAGAGTCCAAGAGAAGCCACAAGTTGATAAGAATGGAAACAAGAAGAAAAGGAAAAATCCTTCTCCAATTAGGAAACTTTCTCCAAAATTAATAACTTGAACCCATTTTGGTAATCTGTTGTATCTCTTTACTAGAATGTCAAAGCATCTCAATTCTTGTGGAGTTTGAAAGGAAATTCAAATATTTATAATTTTGTATTTCACGAGGATTTCGTAAAACAACTATTTACCTTATCAAAACTGGGCTAGAAGTCTATATGAATTTTGGAGTCCTTGTGTGGCAGAATTTCCATATATATCTTCTATTTGGAAAAGGGAACTTTGGGGCTATTCTTCTCTTATTTAAAGGAAGTTCTTTACATCATTATGATCATCATATAAAAGAGAGGAGGCGCATTGATAGTATAGTTTAGAGACTTTTTTCAGAATTAGGGAGGAGTTTTCAAAGACAAGATCAAGCAAGAGAAGATAAAGATGGAGGTTTCCACATCCATAAAGTTTTCTTCCTTCTCCATGAGCAGCTAAACTCTTTCTAAGGGATTAATGTAATTCTAATCTTAACTCCAATGGTTTAGTTATTTATTGTATTGGGATTATTTATTGTATGATGATTGCATGATTAAGGGCAAAACAATGGTTGTACCTTCATTTGGGGATTTAATGCTTAAATTCAATTATATTTAATATCTTACCTTGTTATAGGAAGAAGGATTTATAATCGATCTCAACCTCTCTATTTTCTATGATTATAGGGTAGGTTTATCATGCAATGGTGCTTAATGATCATATGCATAGGGGTTTGATGGGCCATGCTAAGGGAAGATGGGTCGTACTACAACCTTAGTTTAATGTAGTTAGGTAAATGATCATGCTAACCAAAGATGGGTTATGCTTGGCTCTAAATATATGAGTTTTTCTTTATAAATTATGTTATGTGCTTGTAGCCATACATCTTCTGATCATACAAAATATCCTAATAATATGTCTAATTGACCATTGGAGGGCAGATTAGTGGTGAAGTCAATACCTTAGACTCTCTATCTTTTGATCTCTCCAATTACTTAGTTTAAGTTAGATTTAAATAATTAGTTAAATTAAAATTTGAAACTTCTCTTTCGAATTAAATTAAAAATAATCCTAGTATCTTGACAGGATAGCTGTCGCGATCCTTAAGATTCGACACCCTCAACATAGCCCTATCCTACAAGGATTCGTACTATTGTGAGTGGTTTATCATTGAAGAAAACACACATCATTTATAACCACTAAATCAAACCCAAACTCCACTACCCTTCCCACTAAAGTCCTATTACATAAATTCGACATCCTAAAATTTATAGACAACAACAAAAATAAATAAATAAAAACTTTTCCAAACTTACAGCGGCAACTTGCATAACCAAAATTTGGATTCGAACTTAGGCCACCAAAAATATAAGACCCTAATACATAATCATTTTCCCTAGCATAATTTAATTTGGATTAAACATGATTTATATATGAATATTTTATATGTGCACTTAATGTATTGATAAGCGCTGAATATTGTATATTCAAGCATCCTTAATTGCATTAGTTAAGTCCATTATTTGATCTTTGTATACAGACTATCTTCATTTTTGTGTTCTTGTCTATTTTCAGGTGTACTCTCCAAAAAAAATAAAAAGAAGACTTTAAGAGTTTTTGAAGATCAAATGCATTTTGGGTTTCAACATCTAGGGCTAATCAAGAAAAGAGTTTCCAAAGGACCAACGGAAACTCTCAGTAACGCATTTGGATGAAGAAGGACTCAATAGTCCAAAGCTGAAGAAATGCAAAACAGTTGCATTTGGGCCAAGGCATTTTGGCACCTTGAGTCCGGATGCCTTGCACTATACTCACATCCGTACACCAAACCTCACGTTCGGACAGCAACCTACGGGTATCAGCACTGTCCCACTTATCTTTGGTTAAAGTTTGTTCTCTTTTACTAGGGAATTCAAATTTTGATGGGTTGGGGTTGTTTGGCAACCTATTTTGGGATTAAGAGGGGGCAAAAGGCTAAAGAGGAAGAAAATTAATTATTATTAGAAAGATATATTGCAGAGAGGAAGGATTTTCTTAGGGTTCACCTGTTGTTCTACATTCATGGGGCTGTAGTGGAATTCATCTTCTACTCCTTCAATCATTGAAACTGCTGCTATGTCCATAAGGAACTAACTTCCTTCCTAGGGGGTTAATGAAGCCCTTGCAAGTAAACATGCTTTGATTGTATATTGTATAAAGATGAGACTATGAAATGGTTTTTAATGGCATGTTGTATGAATAATTTGATAGTCCATAGCTTAGGGACGCCTTTGATGGATTATAGCTTAGGAAACATGTTTTAATCTACACACTAGTTTAGGTAGAGGAAGCATGCCAACCTTTGATGGATTATGCTTAATTCCTAATTATATGAAATTCTTGAAGAGAATGTGGTAATCATACATTGCTACATATTATGGTCTTATACATAGCTAGTTCCCCATGTATATTGCAATTGAGCATGTTTATGAGGTTTGTGGTGGATTCAAGTCCCTAGCTTTCTCTTTCTAAGTTTAATTCCATTTAAATTCACTTAATTTCTATTTTTGTTAACTTTCAATTCGTAGCTTAAAATGACAACTCAATCAAACTATAATCTTTTCTATATCAAACTAAAAGTAATTTTACAACTTTGGTTGCCATAAACTAGCAATCCTTGTGGTTCGACAACCCTTACTATACCCTTGTCCTACAATGACTCATGCTATTGTGAGTGGTATTTATAAGTGGTAACAAATTATTGTCATCAACTTTTGGCCCCATTGCCGGGGATTGCATACGGTTTTGTAATCAAAGTTTAAAAATTGCTTTATTTTTTATTGTATATATATATATATATATATATATTTATTTATTTATTTATTTATTTATTTATTTTGGTGTGTTTTATATCTTTAGTGTGTTTTTGTGTTACTAGGAACTAAAGACTTTTCAGGTGATCTGATTGCAAAATTTGAAGTCTTAAGGACTTTGGGTAAATTTTTGAAGTTTCTAGTTTATTCGTTGTTTGGCCCTTGTCAAGGCTATTGTAATTTTCTGTTTTGTTCAGAACATGGGTCCTTGTCGTGGCCATTTAAATATGTTTTTCATTATTGTTGAATTAAGGAGAAAGGGATCAATGTATGTGGATGAATCGGTGAAGGGTTGTTGTGATTGTTGTGTTTGTTAGTTGATGGTAAGTCGTAGGTCATCGTCTCTACCACATCTTAAGGAACCAATTGATATTGCTTTACTCGAAAGGACTCTTAGGCAACAAAGAAGGAACCTTAGGGATCCCGAAACTATAAGAGAACTTAAAATCGAAGTAGATAATAAGGCTAATGAACAAGCTAATCTTAAAAATGTTAATCTCAAAAATCCCAGAGTTAAAAATCCTAGAGCTGAGAATGAAAATGTAACCCCAATGACTTTAAGGGATCACTTTGTACCCTCCACATATACATCTCTATCATGTATTGTCATGCCTAATGTCAAGGCTATTCATTACGAGATCAAATCTACCACAATCCAAATGCTTCCAATTTATCATGAGTTTGATAATGAAAACCCTTATGAACATCTTGATGAGTTCTTGGAAATCTACTCCACTATCAAGATGAGGGACTTCCCCCAAGATGCACTTCCTATACTTCTTTTCCCATTTTCTCTAAAAGATAGAGTAAAGTATTGGTTGAACTCTCTTGTTGCAAATTCCATCACTTCGTGGGTCCAATTGCAACAAGAATTCCTTAAAAAGTACTATCCTGTTAGTAAGACCAACCAAATGCGTCGATCTATTCTTAGTTTTTCCTAAATTAATGGGGAACAATTTTATAAGACGTGGGAAAGACTTCAAGATTTTCTGAGGAAGTGTCTGCATCAACAAATTCCAAAGTGGCAATTGGTGTAAGCCTTTTATGATGGTTTAACTGAACCATATAGACAATTTTGATTCTTCATGTGGGGGGATGTTCATGTCCAAAAATCCAGATGATGCTTAGACTCTACTTGAGAATATAACCGAAAATATGCAACATAGTTCTTATAGAGCTTCTACTTCTAATGTTGGGAAACCCTTAAATCCGTGTCAACCATGGACTCTTAGGGAAGAATCCTCTCGAGTGGATGCCATAGCCCATAAAGTTTTTCAGCTTGTGGCACCACATCTCTTATCTTCTCAGAATTCTCTATCCAGTGCTATGTGTACACATTGCATAAGCACTTTTCACAATGCAGAAGATTGCCCCACATCGGATTAATTTTCTAGAGGTATGCCAGAACAGGCCAATGCCATGTTCTCTCACCCTGGAAATAATCCTTATTCCAATTATTATAATCTAGGTTGGAGAGATCATCCAAATTTCTCGTAGAGGCAACAAGCTCCACAAAATTCATCATTTTAAGGTCATTGACTCAGTCTAATTCTCAACCCATGAACCGGCCATTCCAAGCTTCTTTAAGCTACTGTCCTCCTTCCTATAATGCGTGCTCTTCTAATCAAAATCCCTGCTCCTCCTAACCCATCCCAATTGGATGAGATATTAAACTCCAATAAGCAGATAATGGCTGCCATTAGTGGTATGCAATCAATTGTGCAATTGGTTAATACTCATTCCTAATCAATAGCCAACATTGAAATCCAACTGGGACAATTGGCTACTTCTGTGAACCAATTTCATAAGAGGGATACAGGAAAACTTCCAGCTCAACTTGTGGTGAACCCGAAAGGGCAATATTTGATTGATGAAATCACTCTTCCGAGTGTATGAAATCTTGAGCAAATCCAAGCAATCACCACACTTGGGAGTGGAAGAATTGTGGACAATAAGGTTGATGAAAAAACTGAAACTCTTGCTCCCAAGAATTCAAGTTTTTCACCCAAAAATCTGAAAGTTAGTCCAAAAATTCCAAATCTGCCAATCCCAAATGTTGAGACATCTTATGAGCCCAAGGTTCCTTTTCCTCAACGCCTCAAAGAATCCAACCACTTTGGGAAAAAAGGTGATAAAATTCAGGAAATGTTTGAAGTCTTTAAGCAAGTAAAGATCAATATTTTTCTCTTTGATGCCATTAAGCAAATTCTACCTTATGCTAAATTTCTCAAAGATTTGTGTACTCAAAAACACATTTCTAAGAGTAATACTCCCAAGAAGGTGAGGTTAATTGAGCAAGCAAATGCAATCATTTAGCATAATACACCTCCAAAGTTTAAGGATCTGGATGCCTCGACAATCCCATGTGTTATTGGAGACAATGATATAGAAAAGGCCCTCCTTGACTTAGGATCAAGTGTAAATCTGATCCCTTACTCAGTATACTTATAACTTATCTTAGGAGAACTCAAACCAACCATGGTTGTCTTGCAACTTGCAGATAGATCTGTCAAATAACCTCGTGGTATCTTTAAGGATGTACTCATCAAGGTGGACAAGTTCTACTTTCCAGTAGACTTCTTGGTTCTCGATACTGAACCAGTTCACTATCCCAAATGACACATTCTCGTGATCCTTGGTCGACCTTTCTTAGCCATGGCTAATGCTTTAATTAATTGCTGAACTGGGGTGATGAATATTTCTTTTGGAAATATTAAGGTACAGCTCAATATTTTCAATGCTTCTCAACACCCTCCGGATGAAGATGGATATTTCTCTCTTGATATCATAGACGAAATGGTTAAAGAATCTCTCTCATTTATTCTAAGTCAAGATCTTCTTGAAACTTGCTTGGCTCACTTTGATTTTGAAGATTACGACATTGATCAATTTATTTGTGAAATCAATTCTTTGCTTAAGGCCATTGCAATCTTGGTTTTTCCTTCTTGAAAATTACCAAAAGAACCTTTTCTGCTAATTTCCAGCACTCCTCATGTTCCTTCGTTGGAATCTCCACCTCGACTTGAGCTAAAGCCACTCCCGACTAATCTTAAGTATGTATTTCTTGGTACAAATAAAACTTTTCCAGTCATTATTGCATCAGATCTTTCCAAAGACCAAGAAAACAATCTTTTAGTGGTGCTCTAAGAGCACAAAAAAGCTATTGGTTGGTCGGTGGCTGATTTAAAAGGAATTGACCCTTCTGTATATATGCACCGCATTCTTTTGGAGGAAGACGCGACATCTCCCCGAGTGGTACAGCGCCGGTTGAATCCTAACATGAAGGAGGTTGTCATGAAAGAGGTAATCAAGTTATTAGATGCGGTGATCATCTACCCCATCTCGGATAGCAAGTGGGTAAGTCCCACTCAAGTTGTTCTAAAGAAATTCGGCCTCACCGTTGTTGAAAATTCAACGGGAGAACTTGTGCCACAATGCACCACCACTAGTTGGCGTGTGTGCATAGATTATCAGAAACTCAACTCTGTAGCTAGGAAAGATCATTTTCCACTTCCATTCATTGATCAAATCCTAGAAAGATTAGCCGGCCAAAGTTACTATTATTTTCTTGATGGTTATTCTGGCTATAACCAAATGGCTATAGATCCTCAAGATCAAGAGAAGACCACCTTCACTTGTCCTTTTGGAACTTTTGCTTATCGTCGTATGTCCTTTGGGTTATGTAATGCACCAACCACTCTTTAGAGGTGCATGATGTCTATATTTTTTGATATGGTCAAAAACTTTCTTGAAGTGTTCATGGACGATTTTTCCGTCTTTGGATCTTCCTTTGACTCTTATCTTCATAATTTATCCCTTGTGCTTCAAAGACGAAGGAGACAAATCTAATCTTAAGTTGGGAAAAGAGTCACCTCATGGTACAAGAAGGGATTGTCTTGGGACACATTATCTCTAAAAGAGGGATTGAGGTCAATAAGGCAAAAGTTGAATTAATTCACAGCCTTCCTCCTCCCTCTTCGGTGAGACAAATTCGATCATTTCTTGGCCATGCTGGCTTTTATCACCGCTTCATCAAAGACTTCAGCAAGATATCCCGGCCTTTGTGCCATCTTCTTGCCAAGGATACTACTTTCAGCTTTGATGAAGCATGTTTGGAAGCTTTTAAGAAGCTCTGTTCACTACTTTCTTCCGCCCCAATCATGAAACCACCTAATTGGTCTCTTCCCTTTGAGATCATGTGTGATGCATCCGACTATGCATTAGGTGCTGTTCTGGGCCAGCATGTGGATAGAGCTCCTCATGCCATTTACTATGCTAGTAAGACCCTCTCAGATGCTCAATTGAATTATACAACAACTGAGAAAGAGTTGCTAGCTGTTGTTTATGCCTTGGACAAATTTCATTCATATCTTCTTGGATCCAAGGTCATTGTCTTCACGGATCATGCCACATTAAAGCATCTGCTTGCAAAGAAAGAGACCAAACCTCAATTCATTCGTTGGATACTCTTACTTTAAGAGTTCAACCTTGAGATTAAGGACAAGAAAGGCACTGATAATGTTGTAACAGACCATCTTTCTTGGCTTCTCATTAAGAACACTTCTGATTTTTCTCCAGTTCATGATTCCTTTCTGGATGAGCAATTGCTTCAGATTTTTTATGTGTCACCCCCTTGGTTTGCTGACATTGTCAATTATCTTACAGTTAGAAAAATTCTATGACATCCCTTGGATCCGAGACACGGGTTGATCAGGCCCAAGCCCAAACCCGAGGGAAATATCAAACAATTAATATTTAAAACGAACACAGATTACAAAATGAAATAAGGAATAAATAAATAAAAGCTGAAAGAATTCTAAAATATAATCCTTAAAGATTAAATGCCCAAAAATCCAATAATCCAAAACTTTCAATTGTTAAACAACTCGGGAATCCATCTCTAGTGGACCCCTAATAAAATCCAAACTGAAATGTAAATAACTGAAAAAACATCCAAAGTTAAACCATGGAAAGAAGTCCTACGTCATTGGAAGAGTGAGTGATAGTCTCTGTTCAGCACGATCAATCCTAAGACTAGAACTGTCGACTACCTGAAAAATAGAAGTGGGTCAGGCCCACGAACAAGTTCTATCCTACTAAAATCCGAATAGAGACTCGATACGCATGTACATCCTAAACAACTCAACAATAGCCATATAGTCCGTACATATATGTATCCACACTACGGGATTCTCACTGGACTACGAAGAGGGTCTCAACCTGAATAGAAGGCAACATGCAAAACACACCTGAGTGGGCATGAGTACCTAAGCCTAACAGGGTATACCTCAACCAACATAACCAGCTACGTATCCTACTGCATATACGCTTCCTAACTGTTGACTCTGAGACTTAAGCTCATATCGTGGTACCATAAAAATATATTAAAAGTCCTATCCTATCCATCCATAAGAAATCTAGTAAGCTGTCCAGCTTGTTCAGCTGCACTGACTTACATATCCATAGCAAGTAATCCAGTTAGTCATTCAACTTTGTTTCAGCTGATCTGACTTAAATATAAGTAGGATTTATTTTATAATCCATTCCCTTATTCCGTATAGGTAGGATTTAGTATTTTGAAACTAATCCATCCCTAATATGCCATCGTCCCATACCAGTGCATACAATCCATCCATCTAGTAGTTAATAATACAGATAATGAAAGTAAATATCAACTAATCCATACATCCAACAATTGATAATTAAAATATTAAATACAAACATCAATTGTTCCACACTAAGCATGTTCAAATTTTTGTAATTTAACCAGCTTATTTGATACTACTCCGCAAAGTCCAATAATTGATAATACAGATCATACATGTAAACATCAATTAATTCCAAGTAAGCATGATAGAATATATAAATCCACATGCTTACCTTATAACATTGAAACATGATTTAACTATAAAAACCATTCATGGAAAATTGTTAAAATAATATTGAACAATTTTAATCCTCCGCATCTAAAAATAGTATACCAATTTGTGTAAGAATTTTATACTATTCAAGCTATAATACAAGGTGGTTTACTATGCATTAACAAGGCCCTTGGGAGTTTTAAATAAGCTTAGGACACCTCTAAGAATCTCCAGTATAGCTTCTAATTAAACTGGAACATCAAAATCCAAGTACAAAAGTAAAATCCATCGCTAAAATTAAAAACAAACTGAAAATCCACAAAGAAGCAGGCTCCAAAAAGATGTAAAGGAGGCTCTAATTTAAGGTAGATGAGGCTCCAATTTATGGTAGAGGGGGCTCTAATTTAAGGTAGAGGAGGCTCCAAAAATATAGAGCAGGCTCCAATAACATGTAGATTAGGCCCAAAAAATGTAAAGCAGGCTCCAAAAAGATGTGGAGCCGCCTCCACTCTTCCCAGCCTCCGTCTTCTCCAACGCCGGCTAATTTCTGACTTTCTGATCATCTGTCCTCCACTCCTAAAGTTCCTAGGTATCTAAAACTAGGTCCAGTGTGTTCCAAAAAATATTTAAATTCATTATTTGTTAATCGACATCAATGAAAACATGAATTATGCAAGAAAATTTAAAAACAAGCAAACACCAATTCATGTAAAGGCATACTGTTGTAATTGAAACTAACATGCGAACCAGATTAATCTTTAATGTTTGTTTACTCCTGGAGTTATGTTAGGTATGTAAAGAACATGAGTCAAAGAGAAAGAGTTAGGAATAGAACTTGCCTGCGAGATTTTGAATTAAAATCTCTACACCGTCTTCCTAAGTTTTTCGGTGATTCCTACTGTTCCCGACTCCTCTGTTGCCCTTGGTTCCAACCACGAACAACACTCCTTCCGTCTCACCCTGGTCCGACCTTTAATCCACAGCCAAAGCACTAACCAGTTCTCTCTGTTTTCTCTCAAGTCCCTCTCTATTTTCCTCACAATTCTCACTGTTACGTCTCTCTGCCTGTACGTGAGTAAAGTTTTTGATTTCTAAACCCTAAGCCAACGTCTAATGATATATTTATATAGGCTTAAGGAAACCTAATTCCAATCTTAAGAGGAGACTAAATCGGCTAACCGTGGAGAAGAAAAATAAAACCCTAAAGCTATCCATTATACCGTTTAACCTAAATACACAATATATGAAAAACAATAATTCTATGTAAGCATACACGCATTCAATTACAACAAATTAATCATTTTAAAATTAAAACAAATAAAGCAAATATAAAATAAATAATTAGACAATTTACCAATTAACAAATAGCCAAATAGAACAAAAACCAAACAAACACATCAAGAATGCAAAAATTACAATAAAACCCTAAAATAAACTACCGAGACTATCCTTTTAAAATTAGGGGTATTACATTCTTCCCCCCTAACAAAAGAAATTCCGTCCTCGGAATTCGCTCTTACCTTCTTCTAATATTTCAGGAAACTACGAGCGAATAACATCCTCCCGTTCCTAAGTAGACTCAGCCTCATTGTGATGACTCCACTGAACATGTACTAAAGGGATAACCTTATTAAGAAGGATTTGATCTCGACGATAGACAATATGATACGATGGCTCCAAATATGTTGCATCCAGCTGCAACTCAATCTCCCCAACATCGATATACTGATACCGATCCTCATCTCGCAGAAATTTCCACAACATGGTAACATGGAACATATTATGTACATGATCCAAATTATTCGGAACTGCCAACCGATAAGCTACAGCGTCAATTCAATCCGTAATCATGAATGAAGTGACAAACCGCAGTGACAACTTCCCTTTCTTCCCAAAGCGCATTACTCCTTTCATAGGAGATACCTTGAGTAAAAACAATCTGAAACTCCAAAGCACAAGTGCGATGATCTGCATAACTCTTCTGCCGACTCTGGGCAGTGCGCATGCAATCCTTAATAAGAGCAATCTTCTCAGAGGTATCCATAATGAACTCAGGACCCAAAAATCTACTCTCGCCAACCTTCATCCAACAAATAGGCGATCGACATGATTGGCCGTATAATGCCTCAAACGGTGCCATCCCAATAGTTTTCTGGAAACTATTATTATAGGCAAACTGCACAAGTGGCAAATAATCCTCCTAGTGACCCTTGAAATCAAGAACAGAAGAACGAAGCATGTCCTCCATGATCTGATTAACCCTCTCGGTCTATCCATTTATCTGAGGATGATAAGCAGTACTAAGATGTAACTCTGTACCCAAAGCCTGCTGAAAACTCTTCCAAAACCCTGACACAAAGCTCGAATACCTGTCCGATATAATAGACAATGGAATGCCATGTAACTTTACAATCTTGGTAATTTAAAGTCTCGTCAACTGCTCCGAAGTAAAGTCAGTGTGAATAGGCAAGAAATGAGTGGATTTAGTTAATCTATCAATGATGACCCAAACAGAATTGTGATCCTTAAAGGAATTTGGCAACCCTCCACAAAATCCATAGAAATGCTCTCCCATTTCTACTCCGGTATCGGTAGTGGCTGTAGAGCTCCTGACAGCCAATGATAATCAATCTTAACCATTTGACAAGTATTACACTGAGAAACAAAAAGAGCAATGTCCCTTTTTATACCTGCCCACCAAAACTCAGAGTAATGAGTTTCAGTCATCACATCCTTCCTCAAACCATCAGCAGAAGGTACTACTAAACGTCCCTTGTACCTCAAACCTCTATCAGTCCCAACATAGTATAATGGAACCTCCCCGGAAGCTATCTCTGCAATTCTGTCAATGCACTGCTAATCCGTGAGTTGTGCTTTCAACACTTTGTAAATAATAGAAGGTGTAACTACCATACAAGCTATGAAAGCATCCGACAACTCATCCACCGTCTTCAAAGCATTCCATTCAGTGGTGAATAATGCAGAAAGACTAGCATCGGGTTGGAGACTGAGTGCATCTGCCACCACATTCACTTTCCCTGGATGATACTGTATTGATAAATGATAATTCTTCACAAACTCCAATCATCTGCGCTGTCTCATATTCAGCTCCCGCTGAGTGAACAACTACTGTAGACTCTTATGATCATTAAACAATCTGAAAGACTCACCCAACAGATAATACTTCTAAATACGTAAGGCAAATACCACAGCTGCCAACTCCAAATCATGTGTTGAATAATTTAGCCCATGAGGCTTAAGCTTACGAGATCCATAGGAAATTAGTCACTCTTCCTGCATCAAAACACATCTAAAACCTTACAAAGAAGCATCTGAGTAAACAAGATACTCTATCCCGCTCTGTGGAGTAGAAAAAATCGGTGCAGAAATCAACTTAGTCTTTAGCTCATCAAAAGCTCGCTGACAGTGTTTATCCCACACAAACCGTACACCCTTTTTAGTTAGATGAGTGAGTGATCCCGCTATCTTGGAGAACCCCTGGATGAACCTACGATAATATCCTGCCAATCCGAGGAAACTCCGAATCTCAGTAGGTGAAGTATGCTGTCCTCACTCAACCACTGCTGAAACCTTAGCTGGATCTACCGCTATTCTATGATAAGCATATCGTCAAGAAGTCTTTTACTTCAGGTCAAAAAGTTGGCTTTTCAATTCTCGGTTGTAACTCATCATTTCTATTTTCCCTCATGGTGCAGTTGAGTTATAAGATCCAAAGAATAAGAATCTTTTTATAGTCAATGGCCAGTGGCTTAAGCTACATTGACAACCTAGTCCCGATCAGATATGTGGATTCCATTATCTTGATGGATCCAATTTATGAGGACTAGTTAGATTCCCATATCATCTAGCTATAGACGTTAAATTTAGCACTCCAATCAAGCAATTCTTTTTATTCCAAGCTTCCTTATATCTTTGTTACCGTAAACCAATGTTTTTTGAAAATAACTAAGTAGAGACTCCACTTTACATTTTTCAAGAATCATCTAGATTTCCATTCCAATGGTCATCATGGGTTTCTTAAGTCATATTACAATTTCGGTAACATCTTCAGGAATTTTTGGGCTCATCTCTAGAACAAAACCTAGGCAGATTTGCGTCTAGACGCCATCCTTCGCGTCCAGACGCCACTACCTGGGCACAATTGCGTCTAGAAGCCATCCTTCGCATCCGGACACCCATTTCTGAGTCCTCCCGTGTCTGGACGCCAATACACGCGTCTGGATGCCAATACCTGGGCGTTGCCGCATCCGGACGCCAATTCATGCGTCAAGATGCCATGTTCAAATTGCTCCCACAGTTGCACGCATACCTAATGCCGCGCGCAGCCTATGGCATCCAGCGTACGGACGCCAGCCTTCGTGTCTAGATTCCACGACCCAGTAAGGAAACCGAGCCCATGTTTTAATGTTATAATTTGCCCCCTTTCTCTTTATTATTAATTTCATCCCTTGACATCCTACTTTCTAAATCTTTTCTCTCACTCTCTACATCTCCATTATTTCCCTTTTCTTCACCTTCCATCATCGTCATTCCATCAAAAAGGGTAAAGTTTAGAATTCCAAATTGAGGTAAGTTTCTTGTCTCTTTCGTCCTTTAAATTCTTGGGTATTACATGGAAGTTGGGGCTTGATATTATGGAGGATATATATATTGTTTGGGGGATTGTTGTGCTTCAATTACAGGTTTATAAATTTTGGGTTTTCCTTATTCTAATCTTCATACTTATTCTCTACTTTTTAGTCTTGCACACCACGTGTTTGACAAAAGTCCTGAACCAAATTTCTTCACTCCAATGGCTTCTAAAGCTGTTTCCAAGCGTCCTCGCACTTCCGAGGGGTCTTTTGAGGAGGTTCAAACTCCAAATTGGTCTAAATGGCCAATTGAATTTGACTCCAAATTCACCATTGAGCATGAATTCCAAACCTACCTAGAAACGATGTGGTCGGTTATGGAGTTGAAGAATCGTGGCGTCGTAGCTTTATTTTAGCTATGTGCTCATGTTTTCTTTCTGCGTATTATCCGGCAATTTTACTCCAACATGTCCTACTCATGCATAGAGCCAAATGTTATAAGGACAACAATTGATGTCACGCCTTATGCGTTCACCATCAATAACATTGCCACAGCTTGGGATTGTCCTTTAACTTCCCCTTTGAATGCGGAGGATGAGCCTATCTATGGCTTTTTCTCGGACACCATTACGTTACTGGACATTATTGAACCAAGGGGGGGATGAATTAGTTAAAACTTTATTTTATAAAACTTTCTCAAAACAACTAAACAAGCGTTCAAAGAACAGATAACACAAGGTTTACAAGGAAACCCTCTTAACTAGGGAAAAACTTGGTTCTTGGCCTCAGCCAATAAGTAATCCACTACTAGCTGTATGTATCTTGTTACACACTCAGCTATTTCACTCTCTGCACACACCCAAGCATAAGAATTGACACTAGTTTTCACAACTAATACACACGCTAGTACACCACAGTGCATTCAAGCACTCTCCCTGTCCTAAGCAACCTTGCTTGGACCAAATAAGCTCTCATAGCTCACCACACCCACTATTACAGATGTAACTCAGTACAATAAAGTCTTTGCAACAATTAAAATAAGATGGATAGCACAGAATTCCAAGTTACTGCCTCAAAACTATAATCTACTACATCTAGGGTTTGAGGGGTAAAATGGGAAATTCCTCTCGAGATCAATTCACCAGCACCTTACACAGTCTTCTTTCACTATAGTACTCATGTTCATAGCTTTGTACAATCAAATACATCATGAGTATATCACACAGTTTAATCTCAGTCCTTATTTTAACACAAGACAACTTTAGCCTTAGGGTTTGAATACTCAAAATCAAAACATACCATTTTTCTATCACAAGCTCAACTTCAACAATCTTGATTCACCAAAATATACTTACTAGAAGGTTAATTCATTACGAAACAGCTAAGAATACTTAAATAGTACTTGAATCCAAGATTAAATCAGAAAAACAAGCTTAACTAGTCATCACACTGTCCAATTCATTTTTAGCATATTTTCAACACAAACACAGTCTGAGCAAGTGTAAATAGTTGAATTATACCTGTGTCAACCTTCAAAATAGACCACAGCTGCTTGAAACACAATTTCACTACTCAAACCAGCCCTTGCACCAGTAAAACTAACAGTAGCAACATCTTCTCAGCAAATACACTAACAGGATAAGATTCAGTGAGTTGTTCTTACATAAGTCATCATCAAAACACTCAGAAAAACTTGTTCATTCAAAGCTCTCGAGAGAATACAGCTGCAGCTCACTTTTCTCAACTTTTCATAAAGCTTAAACCCTAAAAGTCACTATAACAACATATTTATAGTGACACTAAAATGCACAAGGCCTCACACACCAAGGATATACACCTGTCACCTCTAGCCAATGATTGAGAGAGCATATTTCAGATATTTTCAGATAAGAGGACCTCTCACAGCAAGCCACCTCAGCAATTTTGTCACTATGCACACCTGAATTCATACACACATATTGAAAGGCTCTGAATTGCATTTTCCTCTAGACTTAGCCTATAAGAAATGTAATATTCTTGTGTATACCATCTCTATAGGACCACTAGGATGTGCAACACACTTGAATGCAAATAGAAAGGACTAAAATACCCTTTGTAGCAAATTAACTCCCTCACAGCCAGTAGGTAGTCCTGAAGCTGTATATTTCACAATATAGGCTCAATCAAAGCTATGTAGTGCAATGCAGCTACCCAAACAAACGTATATCACTGAATTACAACTGAGAAAAGACCATAGTACCCCTGTGAGCACCTGTAGCTAAGACTGAAATACTGAACCTTTACTGTCACAGTGATTTTGATCACAACAGGCTGAAACATTGCAATGCACTATTACAGACCACTAAGTACAATGTGATACAAGGTAGTAAATGACAATACAACCCCAGGACCTTATTTCAACACACAATGTAGATAAAATTCATACTTGAAGCCACTAGAAACAATATTTTTTGATATTCAAAGGCAAACATTCCTTAAGATAACTTAGGACCAACAATCTTTCCTTTTTGCCTTTAATGACAAAAACCAATTAATCTTGAAATAAGATCTTAGAGATAAAGATTCAGTAAATAGAACAACCCAAATGCAAAAGAAATAGCTTTAAGTTATCCTTATTTCAGTCCATTTCTCCCCCTTTTTGACATTGAATGTCAAAAGGTGAGTTGGACCAACAATATAAGTTCAAGAGGGAGAATGAACAACCCTGAGAAGATCTCTAAAGGTTGAAAATCTCTGAGGAATAAGAGGTTTGGTCATGATATCTGCAAGTTGATCTTCAGTGGGCAAGTAAGTAATATCAATAAGGCCTTTTTGAACTTTCTCTCTGAGAAAGTGATACCTAATATCAATGTGTTTGCTTTTCCATTGTAGTGTGGGATTTTTGCTGATAGTAATAGCCTTTTGGTTGTCATAGAAAAATTTTGGAGGTCTTGAAAATTTGACTTCTAAGGTTTGATAGTGTAGTTTTCATCTAAAGTAGTTGAGAGTCAGCTTATGAGGCAGCTATATACTCAGCTTCAGAGATTGAAAGAGAGATAGTGTCCTGCTTTTTACTTAGCTAAGAAACTACATTGGAGCCAAGAATATAACAGCAACCAAAGGTACTTTTTCTGTCAGGTAAAGATCCACCCCAATCAACATCTGAGAAGGCTGCAATAGACATTGAGGGTGAGAAGATATAGTATAAACCATATGAGATGGTGCCCTTGACATATCTGAGAATTCTTTTGGCAGCTTGGAGATAAGAAACCTTTAGATTACTTTAAAATCTGGTCACTCAATCCACTGAATACATTATATCAGGCCTTGAAGCAGTAAGACACAGCAAACTTCCAATGATTGACCTATAAAGTGTTGAAGGAACAGCTTCAGTGGTGCACTACAATCATCCATTTTGAACTAAAGTGCACTTCAGTGGTGCACTAAAGTGTTTGGTATTAGGACATAGTGGTGTTAAAACAGCCTTACAATCATCCATTTTAAACTTTTGAAGTAGCTTAGAGGCATACTTTTGCTAAGAAATGAAGATTTCAGTGGATGTTTGAGTAATTTGCAGGCCTAAAAAGTATTTGAGAGTCCCCAAGAGTGACATTTCAAACCTTTTCTTCATGAGATTAGAAAATTCTGAAGCTAATGAGGTGTCTAAGCCACAAAACATGATATCATCAATATAGATTTGCAGAATTAGAAACTGTTCTTGATGAGTTTTTACATAAAGAGTATTATCAACCTTGAATCTGTGAAATCTTTGTTTAACTAAGAACTAATGTAGCTTCTCATACCAGGCTCTAGGGGCTTGTTTAAGACCATACAAAGCCTTACTTAGTTTGTAAACATAAGAGGGAAACTCTAAATCTTCAAAGCCTTTAGGCTATTCCAAGTACACTTCTTTATTTAGATCTCCATTAAGAAAAGCAGACTTGACATCCATTTGGTATACTTTAACTTGTTTGTGATAGGTAAAAGATAAAAGCATTCTAATGGATTCCATTCTTGCAACTGGAGCAAAAGTTTCATCATAATCAATACCAACCTGCTGAGAGTAACCTTTACACACCAATCTTGCCTTGTTTCTGATAACTGATCCCTTCTCATCCGTTTTATTTCTGAAAATCCACTTTGAGCCAATTACATTCTTGTCTTCAGGTCTGGGAACAAGTGCTCAAGTATCATTCTTATTAATTTGATCAAGTTCCTCTTGCATGGCAGCTAACCAGTCTTTACTTTTTTGAGCTTCAAAATAGAACTTTGGTTCAATGGATGACAGCATAACAAAGTGACTGTATTCTTCACCATCTTCAGCTTCTAAATCATTTAGCTTCTTTTTGTTTCTTATTTGAACTCCAGCTTAAAGTGAACCAATGATGTTCTCAGCTTGAACCTGCTTTTGTAGCACTGGATAAGTGGTTTCCCTTGGATCTTCAGGTTTAGTAACTGAGGAACTGGTTTCATTTGAACCAAAAGTATAGTCATAGTCTTTAAGAGGTATCGGCTTAGGATTCTCATCAAACTTCACATAATTGACTCAACCACCTCTGAAGACCTTAGATTGTAGCACTTGTAAACTTTGATTTTTGTAGAATACCCCAAGAATATGCCTTCATCTCCCTTTGAATCAAACTTACCCAAACTATTAATGTGATTCAATATATAACATTTGTTACCAAATATTTTGAAGTAGTGAACAGTTGCAGGTCTTCCATACCACAATTTATAAGGTGTTTTGGTTGAATTAGGTCTGAGAAGAACCCTATTTATGATGTACACAGCAGTACTCACAATTTCAACCCAAAAACCCTTTGCTAGACCTTTCTCTAAAAACATTATTCTACCTATTTCTTGAACTGTCCTGTTCTTCCTTTCTATAATCCCATTCTGTTGAGGAGTAGCAACAACTGAGAACTCTTTCTTAATACCCTTATCATCACAGTAGTGCTCAAATTCCTTCATGATGAATTCTGAGCGAAAGTCAGACCTAAGTCTCTTCACAGTGCTACTTCTTTCATTTTCAAAAAGATTAACAAACTTAATGAAGTGTGTAATAGCTTCTGATTTCTCCTTTAGGAAGTAAACCCACACCATTCTACTAAAGTCATCAATGAGAAGTATGAAGTACTTACTCCCACCAATGCTAGTAGTCCTAGTAGGACCATAGAGATCCATATGTATCAGGTCAAGTGCTTTTGAGATGTTAATTTCTTTTGAAGGAAATGAAACTTTGGTTTATTTTCCTTGTTGACAGGCTTTGCAAAGATGATCATTTTTAAAATTGAGTTCAAGAAGTCCTTTGACGACTTTTAGCTTCAAAATCTTCGATAAATTTCTTGAATGAAGATGCCCTAGTCTCTTGTGCCACAGATTAGCTTTATCACAAGTTGTCAAGTTACATTGAGTAGCTTGAAATTCTTCAGTAACAATATAAACATTTCTTGATGATCTACATGCTGAGAAAAGAACCTGTTTTGATTTAAGATCAACCACATTGCAATTTTCTTTGTCAAAACACATAGTCCTCCCACTGTCACATAACTGACTTACATTGAGAAGGTTGTGTTTGAGTCCTTCAACAAGTAAGACTTCTTAAATCTCAGGTAATTCTTTAGACTTGCTCACAGTACCTATACCAACAATTTTACCTTCTGATTGTCTTCAAAGATCACATCTCCACCATTAAATTGTTTCAAAGTGATAAATTTAGAACCATCACCTGTCATGTGTCTTGAGCAGCCACTGTCAATATACCATCTGTCCACTTTGTTACAAACCTTGAAGGCTGTATACACAAGCAAATTCACTGAGTTTAACTTCTTAGGAATCCACATCATCTTGGATTTGATAATAAAATCTTTATTCTTGACCTTCTGAGCTTGAGTTATATTAGACTTCTTCATATACATTTTGGTTACTTTGAAGTTCCTTATAGATGTTGTAACAAAATCATTTTTGTTTAGTCTTGAGGAGTTGAAATTGTTGTCATACAAATCAAATTTTGATCTTAAGGGTTTTATAACAGGATACCTTGCATACACTTCACCAGTTGTCGCTTTAACAAATATAGAGTAAGCTTGATTGACCTTTGTGGCTGAATCATACACATAGCCAATTCTAATCTTCCTAATTTGCTTTGTGGATTGCTTCCAGATCTCAGCCATCTTTAGGGATCTTTCTTCAAGAATGAGAGAGAGTTTTTCTTTACACTTCTTGGTAGACCACTAAGTGTTGACTTGAGGTTTCAATAGGCTTTGAAAAATAAGAGAAACTGAACACAACATTGACAGTTTAAGTTTGAAGCGTTTAATGAGAACTTGTTTGGACTTTAACAATTCTGAATTGAGCCTTTCTATCTGAGACTTCTGTTGATTACACTTCACTACAAGCCTTTCACATTCTTCAAGAATTTCCTCAATCTCAGTGCCACTATCTTCTTCAACTTGAACTGGAATTTGTGTTGCTTCAAGAATATCCATAAAAAGACATTCATCCTCTTGTGTCTACTCAGGTTTATCTTCTTCAGGAGCTGCATCCCAGTCTGAGATAAGTGTTTTTCTACCAAACCTTCCTTTGTAATTTCCTCCCTCATTCTTCTTCTGGCTTTGTCCCTTTAAGTTAGGACAATTAGATACAACATGACCAGGTTTACCATAACCATAACAGGTTAAATTTTATAGCTAATTCTTCTTTTTAAACCTGAACTTTCTGAATTTCTTAGCAAGGTAGGCTAACTCATTTTCTTCAAGATTTTCTTCAAACATTGTTTCAATTTCTTCAACAACTTCCTTTACTTTAAGACCAGCTTCTCTTCTATGAACAGCTAGAACACCAATTCTCATTTCATAAGTAGTGAGAGAGGCTTGAAGCTCATCAATCTTCATCTGAGAAAGATCTCTGTCTTTGAGAATTATCACTTTAGGATTGAATCTAGAAGTGAATGACCTTAGTATCTTCTTACAAACATCATCATCCTTAACATCTTCACTAAGAGCTCTCATATTGTTGACAAGTTCATTAATCCTAAACATGTACTCAGCAATAGTTTCTCTTTCTTCCATCTAACAGACCTCATACTGAACTTTGAATAGCTGTATCTTGTTCTCCTTAATAACCTTATTTCCCTCATGAGCTACCTGAATAGAATCCCACATTTCCTTGGCTGTTTTACAATTTTTAACTCTGGTGAACTCTTGTTGCCTTAAACCACAAAAGAGAACATGTTTGGCCTTGCCATCATTAGCCACAACCAATTTATCTTCAGCAAAGTGATTATCAAGATTAAGAATCACAACACCATGTATGGCAGTATGCCAAACATCATAGGACTGAGACATTAAGAAGGCTTCCATTCTAGTTTTCCAAGAGTCATAGTTTGATCCTTCAAACCCTAGAGCTTTGTTGATAACTTGACCTTTATCGATTGCTAGGATTAACTACAGGCTTATTAGAACCTCACGATGTAGACCAAAGCTCTGATACCAATTGTTAAACCAAGAAGGGGGGTGAATTGGTTAAAACTTTGCTTTATAAAACTCTCTCAAAATAACTAAACAAGTATTTAAAGAACAGATAACACAAGGTTTATAAGGAAACCCTCTTAACTAGGGAAAACCTTGGTTCTTGGCCTTAGCCAATAAGAATCCACTACTAGCTGTATGTATCTTGTTACACACTCAGCTGTCTCACTCTTTGCACACACCCAAGTACAAGAATAGACACTAGTTTTCACAACCAACACACACACTAGTACACCATAGTGTATATAAGCACTCCCCCAGCCCTTAGCAACCTTGCTTGGACCAAATAGGGTCTCATAGCTAACCACACCCACCATTACAGATGTAACTCAGTACAATAAAGTCTTTGCAACAAATAAAATAAGCTGAACAACCCAGAATTCCAAGTTACTGCCTTAAAACTACAATCTGCTGCATCTGGGGTTTGAGGGGTAAAATGGGAAATTCCTCTTGAGATCAATTCACCAGCACCTTACACAATATTCTTTCACTATAGTACTCATGTTTATAGCTTTGTACAATCAAATACATCATGAGTATATCACACAGTTTAATCTCAGTCCTTATTTCAGCACAAAACAGCTTTAGCCTTAGGGTTTGAAAACTCAAAATCAAAACATACCATTTTTCTGTCACAATCTCAACTTTAACAATCTTGATTCACCAAAATATACTTACTAGAAGGTTCACGAAACAGCTAAGAATACTCAAACAGTACTTGAATCCAAGATTAAATCAGAAAAACAAGCTTAACTAGTGATCACACTGTCCAAATTCATTTTCAGCATATTTTTAACACAAACATAGTCTAAGCAAGTGTAAATAGTTAAAGTATACCTGTGTCAACCTTCAAAATAGACCACAGTTGCTTGAAACAATTTCACTACTTAAACCGGCCCTTGCACCAGTAAAACTTACAGCAGCAACAGTTTCTCAGCAAATACACTAACAGGACAAGATTCAGTGACTTTTTCTTGCATGAGTCATCATTAAAACACTCAAAAAAAACTTGTTCATTCAAAGCTCTCGAGAGAATACTAGTTGCAGCTCACTTTTTTGAACTTTTCATAATGTTTAAACCCTATAGTCATTATAACAACATTTTATAATGACACTGAAATGCACAAGGCCTCACACACCAAGGATGTACACCTGTCACTTCTAGCCAATGATTGAGAAAGCATATTTCAGATATTTTCAAATGAGAGGACCTCTTATAGCAAGCCACCTCAGCAATTTTATCACTATGTACACCTGAATTCATACACACACATTGCAAGGTTGTGAATTGTATTTTTCTTTAGACTTAGCCCACAAGAAATGTAATCTTCTTGTATATACCATCTCTCTAAGACCACTTGTAATGACCCGGTCATTTCCTTCCCTTCCTTTTTCCTCAGAATTTTACTGATGAATTTTTTTCGTTGAAAATTCTTTTCTAAGTTCGGTTTCTCATCACTTAGTGTCGTCTCGAGTGCTCAAAAATGGTTTCTGAGACTCTTTCCTTTGGATTGACAACTTCCTTAAAGGACTGCGTCATTTCCACATTTTTCGTTTTTCAACACTATTCACTTTTCGTCCTTTTCCCTATTTTGTCTTTTCCCCGTTTGTCACTTTGTTGGCACAACCTCAGTTTTTGTGTTCGGATTTGGTTTTTGACTTCATGTATCTTCATTCTAAGTGGTTTCCACGAAATATGTATCATTGCTTTTGGAGTAAAGTACTGGTTGCTCCTGGTGTCCATAGGGGCATGGATGCATAATTTTTCAGAATCGTTTTCTTTTCTTGGGGTGTTTTTCATAAATATCTTTTGAAGATATTTTATTTTAGAAGTTTTTAAGAAAATATTTTCGGAAGATATTTTTCTTTTCTTGCAATTAATGAAAGTCTGGAACCTTGTATGGGATTCATTTTCACTTTTCGTCAAGTCGTGTACTCTTAAAATTGCTTTCTGGTCATTTTCTCCCAGTTTTAGGGTTTTTCGCCCCAGTTGTCGTCGAAATTGCTCGGGGCATATCTCTCTAATCAGGATTTAGTTTTTGATGTCATTTCTTTTGTTGTTCATATTTTCTCCTTTTGATTCTTTTTTGTTCATAGAGTTTTGTCATTTGAGCGCGTCTGCTCAAATTCCACTTTTCCGGACCCAGAGGGCCCTTTCGAGGCACTTTTAGGGTTTTACTATAAATAGGGGGTTATAAAATTAAAAAGTTATCTTCCCCTCTCTTCATGCACGACCAGAAGCTTCCATGGTAGCCCAAGGGGGGCTGCCAACCTTCTTTTCTCAATTAAAATTTCCACCCCTTGTTAAAAAGTCGTAGTGCCTTTGCGTTTTGTGTTTATCTTGACTACGCGCATTTTTCCCCCTTATTAGAACCCATTTTTGGCCATTTTTTTGAGTTCAGATTTGAGGTCAAGTTAGGATTTTGGTAGGTCCTCCTTGGAGATTAATGATCATGGCGTTGTCCCCGACAAAACCCCGAAGTATTGTCAGATTCGAAACCATTTCATTTTGGTGGCTTTTGAGATTTTCATCTCAAATTGAGGTAGGGGATGTATTAGGTTCATATTAATGCTGTATTGATTGTTGTATAAGCATATACAACTTGTAAGCATGCCTTTGTTCAAGTTTTAAATTTAATCTAATTATTTTCTATGTTTAAGATTTAATTCTCATGAAGGTGTGTACCTTAAAATTAAATTATGGCATACTAGTAAATTGGGCATTGGTATGTATATCAACATATATTAAATTGGGAGCATTTGAATGAGAAATGCATATTTTATTTAATATTTATCTTTTGTGAAAGATTAATTCACATAGTTGTAACAAGCATAAAATCAACTTGTAAAGTGATATTAAAATAGGCCTTGGTATGTTCTTCAACCTATGTAAAATTGAGGACATTTGGAGTTATTTGGAAATCAAGAGAAAATTAATTAATGAGTTTAATTAATTTTATTTTAAGTGTTTTAATCCCTTGATTTAATATTTGATGTGATATATGTGAAGACTATGCTATATCCTTTAACATATATTAATTTGAGATTATTTGGGATTGATTTGAAATCTAGAGAATTAAATTATTTTAGTTAATTAAATTCTATCTACTTGTTCCATGGATTTAATTATGTCTTTGAAATTGTTTCTATGTTTAAATCAAGGAATTGGACTTAGCATGATATAGGATATCATTGTCTTATATGACTTGTTTAAATATATCTTGTGTAGGTATATAACTTGTTAGAATATTACAATTGTTTACCTTGAAAGCTTGCTACTAAATTGAAGCTTATTTAGAACCAGTGGCTTAGGATGGTAATGTGGCTCAATTGTTGTAAAGTATTCTTGCTTTGTGAGTAAATTGCATATTGAGTATATGACATGTCATATGCTACTTAGACTTGAATTCTAGGACATGATTTGTGTGGATTCAACCTTACTTGTGCATGGAATGTGGTAACTTGCATTTGATTTTGTATAAGTTTTAAACGAAACCTTGTGAGGACATAATTTATATGATGGCTAGGGTTTGACTCTAGTGCGTGGACAAGTGTCCTCTAAGTCATAACTGCGCACTAGGTGGTAGCTTGTGGGTCGTAATTACCCGAAAATACTTCCTTGGTCTAACGACCGCATGTCCTAGTCTTTCCACTATTTTATTTCGCATTTAATTTCAAGTTATTAATCATGGATTACTTGTAGCTTCAGAATTGATGCTTACTTTGGGAATTTGAATCCTATTCGGCATACTTGAACTTGTATACTTGCTCCATAAGTTTAAATTTCATTTAGTATACTTGTGCAGTGTATACCTGTCTTATGTGTATTATGTGTATACTTATGTTTGTATACTTGATTTATGAGTACTCTATATATATATATATCGAATACTTGTGTATGTATGTTGGATATTCCTTTTCTTGTTTAACATGATTTAGGGTACTTGAACATATATGCTTGTATGTCATGTATCATGTTTTAATACGGTTTAGCGTACTTGAGCATGTATACTTGTATGTCGTTGTTCATTTCAATTGCATGAGTAGTTTAGGATGATCCCTGAGTCTCACTTTGACATAGACGTTAGGTGGCATGAGCCCCTTTAACATGTTTCACTTTAAGGTGATATAACTGTAAAATGCTAGGTCGATGCATGCTCATCTCCTACGAGTAGCTTTATGTTACTCACCCACGTAATGGGGATATTTTTCAGGTACAGGGACCTTGATTTGGGATGCACACTATGACATGGAAGTTTCGTAGACTTAAAGTATCATTTTCATAAAAATGTTGGCATAAAATCCTATTTGTAGCTTTGTGTCAAAACTTGTATCTTTGATTTCATATAGGTAACATGTACATAAGTACACCTTTTACGATGTATGTGACATGTATGAGATGAGGCCAGAGGCCAATGACTATTATTTTGTATTTTATGTAACTTTTGACTTCAAGAAATGTTATGGAAATATTAGAAAATGACAAGTCATTACTTCACCATGTTTGCATCGGGTGTGGGAATTCCATTTTTATTCTTTCATAGGGTCTCATTAATCATGTATGAAGTGTGGCCAAGGACCAAAGGGTAATCTGAAACCATTTCATATTTTTGGATTTCAAATTTTCCATTTTGAGTTCATTTTCACCATTTTTGGCCGTCGGGGGGTCGTATTTTGCATCGGCCATTTTTGAGAGCCACAGACCATTCCTGCGTGCTTAAAAATACTAAATACGTTTGCGTACATAATCATTTTAGCCTAGAAATGCATTTAGGGTCAAATGAACACTTAGTGCAAAATTGCATTTTCCTTATTTTTGGCCTAGACTAATAAGGGGCGTTCTGGGCATTTCATAGAGCATTTTTTTTTTCTTCTTTTGACATGGTCGGGTAGAAAACGTGATTTTAGGGGGGGGTTTCTTCTTCATGTTTTTCCAGAAAATGTCGTCATGGTACCAAAAATCCCTTGCAAAATTCAGTTTTCTGCAATGCATGTAGCAGCTTTTTAACCCTCTTGGCCTAAACTGATTTAGGGGCATTTTGGGAATTTTATTTAAAAATTAAATTCTGGTCTTGACATGGTCACATAGAAAACATTATTTTAAGGGGGGTTTCTTCACATCATTTTTCCAGAAAATGTCATCTCGGACTGAAAACTCCGCATCAAATCTAATTTCCTGTGCGCACCTGCACTATTTGCAAAAGTCTGTTGTAAGGGCATTTTGGGGATTTCACGTCAAAAATAAATTTTTCTTTTGACATGGTCAGCTTGAAAAAATGATTTTAAGGGGGGTTTCTTCTTCGTGTTTTTCCATAAAACATCGTTTATTACCTCAAAACTTCAACATTTTGCTATCAAAATACTATTCACGGCCTCGGCGTCGTCAAAACTTTGTTTTGACTTTTCTCTTCCATCTGGACTCCAAGTCAAGTGATTCTTGAGTCTAACTTGATTAATTTTTCACTGTCTTTCCAATGGTGTGCTCAGTAGCACACAGATCTTGCTAAAAATTATTATTTTGCCCTTGGGGCTAAACTTGTTCAGTTTTTTTTTTTTTTTTATAAAATTGCTTCCGCTATGCTTTCTGATGAGTTTCATGACTTCATGGGAAGTCACAAATGTGTCTTGGGAATGATGTACATTTCCAAAGACTATTTTGCCCTTGGGGGCTTATTTGGTCTTTTTCTGATCTTTTCTTCCGCGTCGGTTCTCGTCGAGTTCCGTGGCCTTATGAAAGGTCACTTTGGTGTCCTAGGGATGTTGTATATCCCTATAAACTTGTTTTCTATTTTTGCTTCCGCATTTTGGATCCGTTATCGGGTTAAACTACGGGTCATCACAGGACACGCTGGCCTAAAAACCAGGGCCGTCATAGGTGGTATTAGAGCTCCTAGGTTCGAAAACCTTAGGATGATGGGTTTTGGGTGCATATCATGCTTGTGTTGCCATGCTCTATATGTTTAGTTGCTTCTTGATAACATGTTTACGTGCTTATGTGGACGTATGCTTAGAAGTTTACTTAACTGTCTCAGCATGATATATGTGCTTGTTTACTTTAGTACATTGTATATACTTGCCTATTTTAGCATGTTGATTTATGCTTGTCTACTTAGTAAGTAGGTTATGCTTATTTGCTTTGGCTTATTACATGTGCTTGTTATTCATAGCATGATAGTATAATGCATACATTGACATGCGTTATGTGATTCCTTACTACTTGTGTAAGTATGTAATTCATTGCTATGTTACGCGTTAACTATTTATTTTTGTGTCTTGTTTAGACATTGCGGGTTGTCCCAGCTTGGTTGGTTGAGATTGATGCTAGGGCATCATCTCTTGGAGTTTCGTGGTGACCTTGATATGATGACGTCATTGGGGTCTTGTTTCTAGCATCATGGGATGATAGGTCAGATTGACCCGAGTCCTTCCTTGGGGATTGGGAGTTTTGTTTTCGTGAGCCTCAATGGCGAGGTCCTCACGTCTTTTCTTCTTAGAGTGATGGTTAGGGATTTGATAGGTGCATTGACTTGGGATTCTTCTTGTCTTACCTTGGACAGCTCTTACGAGCTAAGGTTGGGGTGTGTGTGTTTTCGTGTAATTAATAACCTTAGTGCAATTAATTACTCTCCCTCGTCATAGAAGACTTGGGGTTGCGTTTAGGGTTCTGATAGGATCCTATGGAGTTCTCATCAAACTCATTAGCATCTTGAGTTGAGTTTTCTTGTTGTGTCTCTTAATGGTTAGTGTTGGAACTATCCATTACATCGTTGTTTTTTTTGTGTGGCATTAGGATTCCATCTTGTGCTTATGCCAGTCTTGGGAAAAACTTGCAGACTCTTTGTTTTAGGAACCTTAGTGTTCATTCTGAGGAGATGATTCTTTTCCTCACGGAGAGAGATCGGACTCATCCTAGTTTTCAGATTCCTTTTTGTGAGTTATCCTTCTGAGAGCATTCCATCCCTTCTTGCTTTTGATTTTGTGGGATTGTTATTTGCATAGTCATTCCTACATGTTTGTATGCCTTGTTATTTTGAGCATGCCTTAGAAACATGTTTAGGGGATGTAACCATTTGATGGTTATGTGCTAGTATAGATGATGTGTTTTCCATTAACTATATCTGCTTGTCATGTTATTGTCATAGGCGATGTGTAGTATGCCTCTGATGCTTGACCCCTATGTGATAGGTAGCATATTTGATTGCCCTTTTACACTATGTGTTTAGTTATTTGATGCGTAGATTTTCAGTTACGTTTAGTATACTTGTACCTAATATGCTTGCACGTTGTTTATTTATTTCGTTTTGGTTTAGTATACTTGAGCCCGTAGACTTGTCTACCATGTATTTAGTACTGCTTAGTATACTTATGAGTGTATACTTGTACATATACATATATTGTGTTTCCATTTTGACATTTCTTATTATACTTGTGAATGTATACTTGCATAGATATATATCTGTTTCATAACTAATTGCCTTAGTAGTTCATTCCTTTTTATCATCACTGTGCTTGGGGTTGTATGACCTTGGTTGTCGGGATTGTGTGTGAGCTTGATCCGATGTCAGGATTCCTAGGTGTAGCCTTGTAGTAGGTCAGCTTTAGGATGACGTGGAAGATTTTAGGTGCATTGTCTTGTTAAGAGTCATTGTAGCTAGGGCGATGATGATATTGTTTGATTTTGTAAAGTTCGATCCATTGGCTTGAGGGCATAGACTTGCCAGGCTTTAGATTCATGACTGATATGGTTGACAACGATGTTTTGAGACTTGGGGTTGTCAGTTTTTCCAATATTGAGGATTTAAGGCCTTAAGCGTAGTGGTGTCTATGACATTGTTGTCAGAGTTTTGGATTGGCCAGAATGGTCCGGCCAGACATTTTGGACCATATCGCAACTCTCACAGAATGCCTGGTTCCCGTGGTGCTTTTGGTAATGATTGTTTGACATTGATGTCGTTTGTATCGATAGGTTTCACGGGTAAGCTTGTTGGGGGCAGATGATGAATTAGGACTTTATACTGTCATGCTACCGTACAAGTTGTGTGTGGGCGAGTGCTAGTTACCGTCGATGCTACCTTGCATTACCTAGCTAGTAATGTAAGTGTGGGCGGGCACTTAACACTGTGGATGCTACCACACCTTGGGTACGTTGAGGGTGGGTTCTAGTCGCTATTCATGCCGCCATGTTACTTCTGGTCGTGTTCTTTGTTTCGACGTGTAGTCTCCTTGGTCTCTTTTGGGTGGTTGACATTGAGTTAGTATGTTAATTCGTTTGAAGAGGTGTCTCACTGTTCGCGGTTTCGTGTCTCTTCATTGATCTTGAGACCTTTGGAGTTGTCCTTGGGTACTTTATGATCTGTTTCTTGGTGTAACCTTGTGTACGGTCTTTGTTCGATTCTTCTATGAGTGCTCCTAATTTTGGGGACAAAATCTCTTTAAGGAGGGTAGGTTGTAATGAGTCGGTCATTTCCTTCCCTTCTTTTTTCCTCAGAAATTTACGGATGAATTTTTTTCATTAAAAATTCTTTTCTAAGTTTGATTTTTCATCACTTAGTGTCCTCTCGAGTGCTAGAAAAATCATTCATGAGACTCTTTCCTTTGGATTAACAACTTCTTTAAAGGACAGCGTCATTTCCACATTTTTCATTTTTTGACACTATTCACTTTTCGTCTTTTTCCCTATTTTGTCTTTTTCCTGTTTGTCACTTTGTTGGCACAACCTCACTTTTTGTGTTCGGAGTTGGTTTTTGATCTCATGTATCTTCATTCTAAGTGGTTTCCACGAAATATGTATCTTTGTTTTCGGAGTAAAGTACTCTAGTTGCTCCTAGTGTCCATAGGGGCATGGATGCATAGTTTTTCAAATTTTTTTTCTTTTCTTGGAGTGTTTTTCATAAATATCTTTTGAAAATATTTTATTTTAGGAGTTTTTAAGAGAATATTTTTGGAAGATATTTTCATTCTGGGTCATTAGTGCAGTTTTCACTTTTTAGAGGGGTCATTGTGCAATTAATGAAAGTTATTGCAAAAATGCCTCGTTTTAAGCCTAGAACCTCATACATGATTCATTTTCACTTTTCATCAAGTCGTGTACTCTTAGAATTGCCTTCTGGTCATTTTCTCCCAGTTTCAGGGTTTTTGGCCTTGGTTGCCGCCTAACTTGTTCAGGGCATATCTCTCTGCTTAGGACTCAATTTTTGACGTTGTTTCTTCCGTTGTTCATATTTTCTCATTTTGGTTCTTTTTTGTTCATAGAGTTTTGTCATTTGAGCTTGTCTGTTCAAATTCTACTTTTCCGGACCCGGAGGGCCCTTCCGGGGCACTTTTAGGGTTTTACTATAAATAGGGGGTTATAAAATTAAAAAGTTATCTTCCCCTCTCTTCATGCATGACCAACAGCTGCCATGGCAGCCCAAAGGGGGCTGCCACCCTTCTTCTCTCAATTAAAACTTCCTCCCCTTGTTAAAAAGTCGTAGTGCCTTTGCGTTTTGTGTTTGTCTTGACTACTCGCATCATTCCCCCTTCTTAGAACCCGTTTTTGGCCATTTTTTGAGTTCGGCTTTGAGGTCAAGTTAGGATTTTGGTAGGTCCTCCTTGGAGTTTAATGATCACGGCGTTATCCCCGACAAAACCCCGAAGTATTGTAGGATTCAGAACCATTTCATTTTGGTGGCTTTTGAGATTTTCATCTCAAATTGAGATAGGGGATATCTTAGGTTCATATTCATGTTGTATTGATTGCTATATAAGCATACAACTTGTAAGCATGTCTTTGTTCAAGTTTTAGAATTTAATTTAATTATTTTCTATGTTTAAGATTTCATTATAATGAAAGTGTGTACCTTAGAATTAAATTGTGGCATGCTAATAAATTAGGTCTTGATATGTATATCAACATATATTAAATTGGGAGCATTTGAATAAGAAATGCATATTTTAGTTAATATTTATCTTTTGTGAAAGATTAATTCACATAGTTGTAATAAACATGAAATCAACTTGTAATATGATATTAAAATAGGCCTTGGTATGTTCTTCAACCTATATAAAATTGAGGACATTTGGAGTTATTTGGAAATATAAAGAAAATTAATTAATGAGTTTAATTAATTTTATTTTAAGTGTTTTAATCCCTTGATTCGATATTTGATGTAATATATGTGATGACTATGCTATGTCCCTTAACATATATTAATTTGAGATTATTTGGGATTGATTTGAAATATAAAGAATTTAATTATTTTACTTAATTAAATTTTATCTACTTGTTCCATGGATTTAACTATGTCTTTAAAATTGTTTCTATGTTTAAATCAAGGAATTGGACTTAGCATGATATAGGATATCATTGTCTTGCATGACTTGTTTAAATATATCTTGTGTAGGTATATAACTTGTCAGAATATTATAATTGTTTATCTTAAAAACTTGCTACTAAATTGAAGCTTATTTAGAACTTGTGGCTTAGGATGGTAATGTGGCTCAATTGTTGTAAAGTATTCTTACTTTGTGTGTAAATTGCATATTAAGTACATGACATGTCATATGCTACTTAGACTTGAATTCTAGGACATGGTTTGTGTGGATTAAACCTTACTTGTGCATGGAATGTGGTAACTTGCATTTGATTTTGTATAAGTTCTGAACTTATTGATTTTGGAAAGCTTGTGAGGACATAATTTATGTGATGGCTAGGGTTTGGCTCTAGTACGTGGACAAGTGTCCTCTAAGTCATAAGTGTGCACTAGGTGGCACCTTGTGGGTCGTAATTACCCGAAAATACTTGCTTGGTCTAGCGACCGCATGTCCTAGTCTTTTCACTATTTGATTTCGCATTTAATTTCAAGTTGTTAATCATAGATTACTTGTAGCTTGAGAATTGATGCTTACTTTGGGTATTTGAATCCTATTTAGTATACTTGAACTTGTATACTTGCTCCATGAGTTTAAATTTCATTTAGTATACTTATGCCGTGTATACCTGTCTTATGCGTATTTTGTTTAGTTTAGTATACTTGTATTTGTATACTTGTTTTGTGAGTACTCTATATATATATCGAATACTTGTGTATGTGTGTTAGATATTGCTTTTCTTGTTTAACATGATTTAGAGTACTTGAATATGTATGCTTGTATGTCGTGTATCCTGTTTTAATACGGTTTATTGTACTTGAGCATGTATACTTGTATGTCATTGTTCATTTCAGTTGCATGAGTAGCTTAGGATGATCTCTGAGTCTCACTTTGACATAGACGTTAGGTGGCATGATCCTCTTTAACATGTTTCACCTTATGGTGATATAATTATAAAATACTAGGTCGATGCATGCTTATTTCCTACGAGTAGCTTTATGTTACTCACCCACGTAGTGCTGACATTTTTTAGGTACAGGGACATTGATTTGGGAAGCATACTATGCTATGGAAGTTTTGTAGACTTGAAGTATCATTTTCATGAAAATGTTGGCATGAAATCCTATTTGTAACTTTGTATATCAAAACTTTTATCTTTAATTCCATATATGTAACGTATACATAAGTACACCTTTTACGATGTATTTGACACATATGAGATGAGGCTGGAGGCCAGTGACTATTATTTTGTATCCTATGTAACTTTTGACTTCAAGAAATATTATGGAAATATTAGAAAATGACAAGTCATTGCTTCACCATGTTTGCATCGGGTATGGGAATTCCATTTTTATTCTTTTATAGGGTCTCATTAATCATGTATGAAGTGTGGCCAAGGGCTAAATGGTAATCTGAAACTATTTCATATTTTTGGATTTCAAATTTTCCATTTTGAGTTCATTTTCGCCATTTGTGGCCGTCGGGGGGTTGTATTTTGCATCGGCCATTTTTTAGAGCCACGGACCATTCCCACTTCTTAAAAACACTATATACGTTTGCGTGCATAATCATTTTAGCCTAGAAATGCATTTAGGGTCAAATGAACACTTGGTGCAAAGTTACATTTTCCTTATTTTTGGCCAAGACTAATCAGGGGCGTTCTGGGCATTTCACAGTGCATTTTTTTTTCTACTTTTGACATGGTCGGGTAGAAAACGTGAGGTTAGGGGGGATTTCTTCTTCATATTTTTCCAGAAAATGTCATCTTGGTACTGGAAATCCCTTGAAAAGTTCAGTTTTCTGCTATGCATGTAGCAGCTTTTTAACCCTCTTAGCCTAAACTGATCTTGGGGCATTTTGGGGATTTTCTTTGAAAACTAAATTCCGGTCTTGTTATGGTCACATAGAAAACGTGATTTTAGGGGGGGTTTCTTCACAACATTTTTCTAGAAAATGTCATCTCGGACCCAAAAACCCCACGTCAAATCTGATTTCCTGTGCACACCTACACTATTTGAAAAAGTCTGTTGTAAGGGCATTTTGGGGATTTCACGTCAAAAATAAAATTTTCTTTTGACATGCTCAGCTTCTTCGTGTTTTTCCAAAAAATATCGTTTAGTACCTCAAAACGGCGCATGAACTTCAGCATTTTGCCCAGGTTACTATTTATTGCTGTCAAAACACTATTCACGGCCTTGGCGACATCGAAACTTTGTTTTGGCTTTTCTCTTCCATCCAGACTCTAAATCAAATGACTCTTGAGTGTAACCTGATTAATTTTTCTCTGTCTTTCCAATGGTGTACTCGGTAGCACCCAAATCTTGCTAAAAATTACTATTTTAGCCTTAGGGCTAAACTTGTTTGGTTTTCTTTTTTTCTTTTTTTTTTAAATTGCTTCCGCTATGCTTTCTTATGAGTTTCATGACTTAATGGGAAGTCACGGATGTGTCTTGGGAATGATGTATATTTCCAGAGACGTTGCTTCCATGTAAAAGACTATTTTGCCCTTGGGGGCTTATTTGGGCTTTTTCTGATCTTTTCTTCCGCGTCGGTTCTCGTAGAGTTCCGTGGCCTTATGAAAGGCCACTTTGGTGTCCTAGGGATGTTGGGATCCATTATCGGGTCAAACTACGGGTCATCACTGGACACGTGCAACACACTTGAATGCAAATAGAAAAGACCAAAATACCCTTGTAACAAATTAACTCCTTCACAGCCAGTAGGTAGTCCTGAAGCTGTATATTTCACAATATAGGCTCAATCAAAGCTCTCTAGTGCAATGCAGCTACCCAAACAAACGTATATCACTGAATTACAATTGAGAAAAAACCATAATACCCCTACGAGCACTTGTAGCTAAGACTAAAATACTGAACCTTCACTGTCACACTGATTTTGATCACAATAGGCTGAAACATTGCAATGCACTATTGCAGACCACTAAGTACAATGTGATGCAAGGTAGTAAATGACAATACAACCCTAGGACCTTATTTCAACACACAATGTAGATAAAATTCATACTTGAAGCCACTGGAAACAATGGTTTTTGACATTCAAAGGCAAACATTCATTAAGATAACTTAGGACCAACAGACATTGTGCTAAAATATGTCATAACAATTTCATAACTCGTCGCATAACTAGTACTAACAATTCCTACATTCCGTGCCAGCTTTGGGTTTTGGACTCTGTCCTTGCTAAGAATGTGTTTCCGGTTGCTAAGCATTCTGAAAGAAAGGGTGTTTTTCTAAATACCTTTATGCAGTGGAAAGAGGTTATGGTTTTGTGTCCCACAGCTCATTTAGGACCAGATTCTGAAGCTCTATCATGATCTCATTGTTAAGTAATTGGATAATGCCATGACATGGTCGTTCCCCTTTCCCTATTTGGTCACGAAGATACTTAAGAACAAGGGGCACAAGGCTCACCGTAAGGAGAAAAAGATAGAGGATGTGTACCTTTACAACCTCACTGAATGGAAGAAAAGTCAATCCCAATTGAAAAAAGCTCAACAGTTCCACATTGGTGATGTGTTCCATTGGGGTGATGTAGATGTTCCTATGGAGGCTGAGGATGATGACCCTGCACCTGTTGGCCCGTAGCCACCTGTTATGACTAGAGTAGAGTACGACTCTCTCAGCACCCGACTTGACACTCTTCAGCTGTAGGTTGGTACCATGGAGGGTACCCTTATGGACTTTTGTAAGGAGACTAGAGAGGGACACCAGCTCTTAAAGGCGATGGTGCAGTCACTGATTGATCGTACTCCCGGAGAAGTAGGCACTTCGTCTTCTACTCCGAGGGCAGACTAACTTTACATTTACTATTGTTATTTCCTTTTTAGTCTTGCATTTTGATACTATTTTGGGCCTTGTTTAGCATAACATATTGAGTGCACTTTTAGATGTGCACAGATTTTGATTTCTTTCCCAGTTTTAATAAAGCATGACATGTTATTTCAGATTTATATCCTTATCTATGTCTCTGATTTTATGCTTGGTACCTAGTTTATGTGGACAGATTATAAGGTACAAGTTTAGGGGAAGAACTTTGGCATTTTCAATGCAACTGGATGTAATGGAGTCACTGTTTCACACTTGGTAGTTTCCCTCTTTTTAAATTTCTATGCATGCTTAATTTTTATATAATTGTTTTCATATATTGAGGATAATGTATCATGTAAGTTTGGGGGTGTTAAGAGTTAGCTATCGTTAGCTATCCATATGCATATTGTCATTGTCAGATGTGGTTCTTTTGTTTATTCTTTATATATATATATATATATATATATATATATATATATATATATATATATATACATATATATATATATATATATTAATTGTATGTATAGGCCAATGATTTTTGGTGTTGTTGGAACTATTTTTTTTTTTTTTGGGGGGGGGGGGGGGTCTATGTGATTAATATAATTTATATACTTATATATAATATCAAGGAATGATTGAAAGTTGCTAGCATGCTTGTTTAAATAAATAAGGTCCATTATATGACTTACATGTTTTATTTTGGAGTTTTTCATCTCTAAATGACTTTACAATGCACATTGAGCACACCAGAAATTGCATTCCCTTCCTTGGGGTTTTATTTAATTGGCTTCCTGAATTAATAAGTGATGAGCACTGAAAAGTGCGTATTTAAACTCCTTAAGCTTAGGCATTCTAGTACCTTTATCTATCTTACTTTGCCGTTTTAGATTGATTTCGTATTATTTTCATTTTCAGGCACTTATCTCGAAAATAAGCTAACTCAGCCAAATAAGAGCTTAATTGAAGCAATTCTGAGATTAAACAAAGAAAGGAGCAAAGTGGAGGAAGAAAGAAGCAAAATGAAGCAAAACAGCAAATTCGATCGATCCAAGTCCAAGGTTCGATCGATCGAACATTGATCGATCTCAGCACTTCAAGATAGATCAAAGCCTTGACCCAAAAGCACTTAAGTCCAAAAGTTCGATCGATCTAACATCATTCTTCGATCGATCGAACACCATTGTCTTTATCCAAATGATTGAACCTATCCACAGCTGTACCACCCACTAACCACTTTTGTCCTTTTCCCATAAATATCTCCCATAAATATCTCGGATTTGTCTTTTTCTAAAAAGCTCAGCCAGTTGGATCGATCTAGCCTAAGTTCGATCGATCTCACTTACCTTCGATCGATCCAAGTTCGAGGTTCGATTGATCGAACTTCCTCTAGTGCAAAAAAGTTAAAATTCCATCTCATTAAAAGTTGTCCTTTATCCAATCATTAGGGAATATTGTGTGCACGACCCCAGCTCATTTTGGGTGTCATTTTGAGCTACCTATATAAGGATAAGGATTGTTTTTACAACGAAGAGCCAACATTATATTCATATCATCTCTTGGAGAGGAAGCTGAGAGGAAGAGGAGGCTAGAGACACCATTGGAGACTCTTCATCAACAAGGGGCAGATTTCAACCATGAAATTAGCCCTTGAGGGTTGGAGCATCATCACCATAAGTGGCTAGACATCCTCTTGGGGCTAGAGTTAGCCCCAAGCATGCTTTCTATATCTTAATCTTATGTATTATTGAGGGATTAGTGTTGTAATTGATGTTTTGACACTTTGATATATATAGATCTTGTTTATTCAATGATTTATGTGGTTTAAGGCTTCCAATTGGTCATTTCATTCTATCTATATGTCTATGTATGCTAGAATAGATGTTCATGTGCTTATCTCTAGATTTTGTGTTATTCATGCATGTTTATGTGTATTGATGCTATAGATTTAGAAATTGTCAAAACATTGTGCTTAAAAGAATGTTTTTGTGATTCTCTTGATGGTTCATGCTTATCTCTTGATGGATTGTGCCTCTCCCCTAGTTTATTTTCATACTAGTAGTGTAGATGTAGTGTAGTTGTAGTGTAGTATTAAATGAGAGGACAATCTATGCTTGTTGTTTGGCTCTTGAATGCAATTAGCATATGTCTATATCCTTGTATTGTATTTGGATTGTGAGCTTAATGAAAGGATTAATGACTTGTTTTGAGTTATTGTGCCTTTCACATTTGTTTAGACAATATATGCTTCATAGCTTAGATATATTGTGCCTTTCACATGATGTTTAGACAATACATGCTTAACTAGTCATCCTTGCTTGTTGAATCAACCAAATACACACACACCAATATTGCAACCCACTATTTGCCCTCATTAATCACTTGTCAATGATATAGAAATGCATTGCTTGGTGGTGATCTCTAAACCCCAAGATCTCTCTCTCTCTCTTTCTTACTTACTCTTAATTGCACTCTTTTTCTATTACTTAGTTTAATTTAGTTGCTCTTTAGTCAACCAACCAACCAATTGTTTGATCACTCAACCTACTAGCCCTAATTGTGATTCCATGACATTGCTCGATCCTCACAGTCCCTTGGGATGATCCCTACTCACTCTTGCTAAGTTAGTAGTAGTGTTGGTAGTGGTTTTTATAAATTTAAATTTGACCCAAAAGGCTTTTCTTGAACCGCACATTCACTACATCAATTTGGCATGTACGAACGGCTAGTCTGTAGTCGTACCAAATTTTGGCACCGTTACCGGGGTCTTATTGATTAGATTTGGCAACGTCGGATTTGTGGAATTGATTAGGATTAGTACTCTTTTGATCGTGTTTTTACTTTATTTTTATTTTTCTTTTTGGTTACTTATTGTGTTGTTCTTACTTAACAAGGTGCATTGAGCAAGAGGCAAGCAAAGGAGCATCTAAGCAAAGGAGCTAAGCAAAGAAAGGAAAAATGCTAAAAACTTAAAAAAAAAAAATTTGCTAAGATAAGCTTTAAAATTTGGAGTTGAAGTGCTAAAGGACCTTTGTGAGATTTTCTTTACTCAATCCCTTAGTTAAATCGTCGGCCCGCGTGGAGGCTTATTTTATATTGTCTTGCATCATTGAGTTAAAGTATGGGAGTATGAATTTAATGTTTGTGGAAGAAGTTTAATTGCATTGTTGTGAAGGCATAGTGTTTGTCATTCTTTGTGTTTGTTGTGTTTTGTATTGTTCATGCATAGGCGTCATTCATTAAGACCAACTCTTGCCCCTCTTGATTTGCATTTTGAATCTATCATTAGAAATCCTATGGGAAGAGGAAGTTCAAATAGAGCCAATCTTTCAATGGATGACAATAATGATAATCATGTTAAGGACATTGGTCACATAGACCAACAAGGTATCCTTCATCCCAATGCGCACAATGAGAATATACAAGTACCATTAGGCATGCCTAGGCCATTCATTCACCAACCACCATAACAACAAGGCCAAGTTCCATATGGAATGCCAAGGCCAATGTATGCTCCACAACCTCCCATCAACAATCAAGGAATTCAAAACCAAGGTGTTCATGTTGCACCTCAAATAGCTAATCCAACTCTTGCTTTAAGAGATCACTATGTGCCTAATGAATACAATGCACCTACATGCATCCAATTGCCTCCATTTAGAACACATCATTATAAAATTAAGCCACAAACCATTCAAATGTTTCCTAACTATCATGGACTTCCAAGTGAAAAACCTTACAAGCATTTGGATGAGTTTCTTGAAGTATGTTCCACCGTAAAATATACGGACATGCCGGAAGAGGTTTTAAGACTCAAACTTTTTCCATTCACCTTAAAAGACAAGGCAAAGTATTGGTTTAACAATCTTAGGCCTTTTTCAATCACTTCTTGGGCAGAAATGCAACAAGAGTTCTTTAAGAAGTACTCTCCGGTTTCTAAGACCAATGCTATAAGGACCTCAATTCGAGAATTTTCATATGGGGATGGAGAAACGTTTCATAAGGCATAGGAACGCTTTAATGAATTGCTTAGGAAGTGTCCACATCATGACATGTCCAAATGGCAATTAGTTCAATACTTCTTTGAGAGTTTATCAGACAACTATAAGGGTATGGTTGATGCTTCCATGGGTGGCTCATACATTGATAGGCATGAGGATGACGTGTGGCGTCTCTATGAAAGCATGAGTGAAAAGTCTTTGCATAGAACATTATCATCCAAGAATGGTAGAAATTCACAAGGTAGGAAGAGTGTTGGCTTACATCAAGTCGAATATTCAAATGAAATAGCCGTCGAAATGAAGTCTTTGTCTCAAAGGTTTGATCAATTTTTGATTAACCAAAACTCGGCGAACCAAGTTTCTTCCTTCCCTAACCATTCTCATCGTGCATCAAATGAAACATGTATGAATTGTTCTAGTGTTCTTCATTTTACTTCTCATTGTCCTCACGGACAAGTGCAAAGTGAACCTAATGAACAAGTCAATGCAGCTTTTGTGAACCATGGGAACAATCCTTATGGTAATCATTATAATACAAGTTGGAGGAATCATCCGAATTTCTCTTGGAAAAACCAAGGAGAGGGCTCAAACCCTTCCCAAGGCGGTTTTCAAGGGAAGTACATTTCACCTCCACTTCAAAACCAAGGATCCCAAGGTTATAGACCTTATCAATCACAAGGGAATCAATTTGCTAATTCTCATTTTCCCAACCAATCCTATTCCCAAGGTAATACTAGAAGTCCCGTCTTTGAACAGAAAGTTTTGAATGCTTTGGGCACTTTAGAGGCTAACACTCAATTGCTTCATTCTCACTCTCAATCTATTGCAAAGCTAGAAACCCAAGTAGGGCAAATAGCAAGCACTCTCAATGCAAGAGAGAAGGGAAAGATGCCTATAAATGCCCCACCTAAGCAACAATGTGTTGTGGAAACCCATTCCTCATTGGAAGGCCACGCCATTGAACATGTTAATGTGGTGACTACCTTGCGGAGTGGTAGGATTGTGAACAATCAAGTTGGAATGTCTAATGAAGAGAGTGAACCGGTGCAACCTCAAGTTGTCACCCGTCCCATTTCACATCCCACTCCTCCTTCATTACATATACATGACCTTGTAGATGAGAAAGTCTTAAAAGATGTGTTTGAAAAAGAAGTTTTGAAAAAGGATGTTGAAAAGGTTTTATTGAAAAATGATTTGAAAACTTCTTGTGTTGAAAAGAGTTCAAAAGAAAATTTTGAAAAAGTGTTTGAACCAAAGGTTCCATTTCCGGATGCCTTAAAAGGATCCATTTCAAAAGACAAGCAAAAGGCAAAAACCAATGAAATCATGAAAATGTTTAGGCAAGTGAAAGTTAATCTTCCACTATTAGATGCAATCAAGCAAATTCCGGCTTATGCCAAATTCTTGAAAGACTTGTGCACCCAAAAGCGGAAGAACAAGAGCCAAGCACCAAGAAAAGTGGTTTTGACCGAGCAAGTAAGCTCAATTTTGCAACATAACACTCTTCCACAGTTTAAGGACCCCGGTTCACCCACTACATCATGCATTATTGGTGATCATATCTTTAATCGGGTGCTTCTTGACTTAGGAGCAAGTGTTAATCTTCTTCCATACTCGGTTTATGTCAAATTGGGCTTAGGTGAATTGAAACCGACGTCGGTAGTTTTGCAACTTGCTGACCGATCCATAAAGAAGCCTAGGGGTATAATTGAGGATGTTTTGATAAGGATTGACAAATTCTTCTTCTCGGTTGATTTCGTTGTCATAGACACGGAACCGGTTCCCAATCCTAAGAGCCAAATTCCCGTTATCCTTCGACGTCCTTTCTTGGCAACCACTAATGCCAACATCAATTGTAGGACTGGGATAACGAAGATTTCATTTGGCCACATGAAGGTGAAGTTGAATATCTTTAATCCCACACCCAATTCATTTAACAAATATGAAGGAGAAGTCAATGTTGTAGATGAATGTCATGATCTTCAATGCCAAGGAAATGAGCTTTTGTGTAAAACCAAAACTTCCAAAGGATCATCTTCAACCTTGAATTCTAAAAGTCTTGTTTCAAACTCTTGCTTTGAAAGGGCATGGAAGCCCAAAAGTTGTAATTACATAGACAAGGGACCAAAGACTTCATTTGAGCTTAATCTAACAAGTTCTTCAAAGAACCATTTGTTGGGTGGAGTTCAAAGCATCTATCACCCCAACAAGGAGGGGATGCATTATAAGATCTTTGATCCGGGCTAAAAGAGCCCAATGTTTTGCTAGAGACATTAAAGACTAGCAAAAGCATTCGTAGGGTGTCAAAACCCTATTCGTCCCCCATTTCTATCTTTTATTTCATTTCTTACGAAGTCTAGATACTTGTTTTTGGTTCATATGCATTACAAGGAACTTTGGTGAGGATTGCATAAGCTTTCATGTCATTATTGAGCATTCTACAAAGTTTGACCGATCTCAAACTTGAGTTCGATTGATCGAACTCTTCTCTGCATCCAACACTTAGAAAAATTTTCGACCTACAGAAACCTACATCCAAATCACCTCTTTGTCCCATCGTTCGAACCAACTCCAAGATCGATCAAGAGACCTTCGATCGATCCAACTTCTAAGTTCGATCGATCTCATAACTCAACACTTAAAAAAATTTTGAGCCTGCATCAACCTGCATATTTCAGCTCTCTGTCTGATCATTCGAAACATTCCAAGATCGATCTGAAAGTTCTTCGATCGATCCAACTTCCTAGTTCGATCGATCTCATGTTCCAACACTTAGCCAAATTTTTGAACCAAAAACCTGCATATTTTTGCTCTCTGTCTGATCGATCGAACTCTTGTTTCGATCAATCTCAATCTTCATTTCATTATTTTAACTTTAATTTGACTTTTCAACTTTTCAAAAATCCAAAAATATTTGCATTTTTATTTTATTCTATTTTCACTCTCATTTTATTTTGTTTTAATTTTCAACAAGTTTTCAAAAATTCAAAAATATTTTAATTTATTTAGTTTTTAATTAATTAATTTTTTTTAAAAAAAAAAAAACCAAAAATCCAAAAATACTTTGAAAAGAGTTCATCAAAGTTCGATCGATCAGAACTCATCTTCGATCGATCGAACTAGTCGGGAAATGATTTTAAAAACAGATCTAAGAGTCTTGAGATCGATAATTTGGATCGATCTCACTCACCAAACGCTAGCCTCTCATCCCTCTTCACTATGAATCATCTTTCTTAGCTCCGGCAACTCCTCCGGCGAGATCCAAGCATCTCGAATCTTAGTTCATCTCCATCCTCTTCATCTCAGATCATCTCAGTTCATTCTCCATTCTCTCGCTCTCTTGAGTTAAGATCCGAGACATCCTTCCCTAGATTTGAACTCTCATGCATCAATACTTGTTGCAAATGTCGTAATCATGTTGCTCTTATGTTGAATCTTCCATTCTCAAAACTTTAGCATCCATGTCTATATATATATATGTGTGTGTATATGTATATGTGTGCATAGATTTTGAAGATTTTGTTAGATTTGGGTGTTTGGGCCACGTTTGGAGTGCATTTAGGCTTGATTTGTGTTGTTGGAGGGCCCACGAACTCATTCGTGTGGGCCCCATGCTTTAAAAGTCACAGATCTGTGACTGTTAGGTTTCATCGTCGCACTGTTCGATCGATCGAACAAATTTATGATCGATCTAAGATTTGCGATCGATCCAACTAATTTTTGATCAATCCAAATTTTGTGATTGATCCAACTCAATCTTCGATCGATCCAACCCAACCTTCGATCGATCCAACTTTTGTGATCGATCTCAATTCTTTTTCTGATCGATCGAATTTCACAGATCTCATATACACACTTCATTCATCTTATCTTATGTTCATGCTACCTTATATATGCCCAATGCCTGTGATATTCCACATTGGATGCATTTAGTACTCACATTGTTTAGCATGTTTCATATTCTGCCACTTGCATAGAATCATGTGATATTTTGTTTTATCTATCTTATTTGACATATATGTTTCTATATTGTGCTTTATATTCTATATATGCTGGCACTAACTTTTGAATTTCTATTTGCAGACTATGGCTCGCGTTAAGACGGTAGCACGTAAACACCGTCACGGCTCCAGCCGCAGACTTGATGACAGGGCCGGTCCATCTCATATCCAGGATCCTAGCCCCGAGCACACACAGAGGAGAGTTCGACAGCGGACTGGGGAGACTGCGCAGCCCTCTCATACAAAGGAGCCATTACACCCTACTCCACCCTCGTCGCCAGTTCATCCAGCACTCACTCCATCACCATCTCCATCGCATAGAGGCGCTAAGTAGCCGGCTCCACCTATTCAGCCAGCTCATTTACAATGTGACAGACTCACGTCTTGATATGCACACAAAACTATTGAGCACGAGTCAGCATTCGATACCGCATTCTTCTCCAGATCGGTGCTGACTCGATCTGCCTATCAGGACATCATTCAGCGGGGCCTCTCAACTATTCTTGCCCCAGTCATAGAGCCGATCTACTCGTGACTGGTACGGTTGTTCTACCAGAACCTCCGACCGTCGTCGCGCACTACAGCCGAGCTCATCACCTCTATCGATGGCCATAAGATCACCATTACAGTGGATACTCTGGCCCGTTCGACTCGCTGTCCACATCGGTGCCAGCCGGAGCTACATGAGACATATCCCAGGCTCCACAGGCCTTCTTACACTGATATGGCGATTTTTCTCATAGGTCACCATGCTGGTGGCGAGACCTTCGCCACCCAGACATTCTTGCCGGATGACCTGTGGTTTATAGATTCGGTTCTCTACCGAAATATATATATGGCGGGACATAAGATTCAGAGGCAGGGCAACTATCTAGCAGCCCTGTACGCCTTCTATACCGGCCACTGGGAGTCTATTCCTATGCTTATCTGGAGCGTGATAAGGAAGCTCTACGATGAGTACATCAGCAAGGAGGCGCCCGGAAGGGCCAAATCTCTTCCATTCAGCCACCTCATCATCCAGATTTTCATTGACCAGCGCTATCCTATCCACCCGCAGGAGCACCCCGAGAGAGGTTCTTGTCACTTCCTCAAGAAGGACTGGGACAAGAGCTACAGAGCTATTATCACTCACCTACAGGTCCATGCCGTACTGGCAGCTGCAGAGCTGGAGTTAGAGAAGGAGGTGGCAGCACAGGCCCAGGCAGAGGCACAGGCAGAGACAACAGCAGCACATCTCGCAGCGGACGACGCACCAGTCGATCCAGCTGCCGAGCATTTAGACATTAACTTAGAGAGCCCTGCAGACGATACAGAGCAGGACTCTCTAGCCAGGTCGCCCATTCATGAGCAGGAGCAGACTCAGGAGCTTTCTTCTGATTCATCTATGCTTGAGACTCCAGATATAACCCCCGGCTTTGGAGTACGTCTGTAGACGCTCAAGGATACTGTTGTTACCATCCGAGCTGACCTCACAGCCCACAGAGCTGAGTTTACTGCCTTCCGCACGGATGTCGCAACCATGTTCAGAGATTTATCCAGAGACATCTGCAGAGCCAGACCTGCCCGTCCTACCTCATCTTCCTGAGCTCCCAGTTCTTTCTATCTTATGATCCCTCTCTCCTTTTGATACTTTATTATTGTCATTGTATTATTTTTACAGCCGGTCTGTCAGCTTTGATATTTTTGTTCTACCTGCACTTTCTCTATTTTATATATCTATTTTTGCTATGGATGTTATATGATTGTATTCTCATATCTGTATGTTTGACTCCATCAGGTGCATCACAGTGACTTCAGTGAGAGAGTGCTACCCAATTTCCAGGACCACCCTTATACATCTCCCATTTCGTTATCTGTTTATCCCATTTACACTTGCATGACCACTGTGCACTGATTATCCCATTTTGTTATCTGATAAGTTTATCCAAGTGCCAATTTTTAGGACCACAGTTCATCCCAAGTTTGGGGGGGCAAAGCCACCCACTTCGGATACTTCAATCCCGATCATTCTTGTTTAGTTACACTGGTATACTCTTTCCTTTGCTCTCTTTGCACATTGAGGACATTGTGCAATTTAAGTTTGGGGGGAATGGTGTTCTACAGTGTTAGTTTTAAATTCAAATTTTTAGCATGACTTGTGTATTTGAGGGATATTTTTATGATTGGTCTATATCTAGCTATGATTTTGATCTTTTGAGGACTATATTGCTTAAAATTTAAAAATTTCTTGACTTGAGAGGCCAATACTCCTTGTATGCCTTGTGAAAGCCATTTAGGAGTAAATTTTTTGAAAGATTGATATCTTACTTGCATTTGTGGTCCACATCATCTTAATTTTGTAATTGTTTTGAGATTCACTCTAGTCTTCTATACTAGCATCGGCGCACACTAGCATTCATTTGTGGGGTACATGCTTTGTTAATTATTGAATTGGTTATATCCCAATTGAGCTAGTAGTGCATTGAAAACTTTCATTCTTGATAAAGGTGGATAACAACCCCTTTTCACTAAGTAGCCGGGATTCTAGCCTCATAAAGCACTGAACTTCTGGCGCCGAAAGGTGGAAGGCCCAAACTCTAGGTTAATAATTGTATTCAAAAAAAAAAAAAAAAAGGGTTGCAAAAGTAATAAAAAAAAGTGAGGACTTCTCCCAAAAAGGTGAGAAGTGGGAAATGATTAGATGGAGGTTGTCTTGATTTGTAGCCTAGATTTGAGCTTGTAAGTCCATAGGGGTGTTTGAACACCTAGTGCCCTAAAGCCGTCGGGTTTGGGAGTCATTGACCTAACGGTCGACCTCATGAATCGCTAGAAAGTCTAATAGATCAACACATTGCACTATACTTCCATCTTTGATCCTCAAAAAAATAAAAAAATGAATGAGTGAAAAGAATAAGCGCACCTAGAACAATAAAGCTTTAATAAAAGGTCCACTTTTTGTCTTGATGATCGGTACTAGATTTGTGTGCTAGTTTGAGGGTAAGGATGTGATTAATTCTTTAGTTGGCTTCGATAGCAACACATTTGATGCCGGTCCACTCAAAAGGATTCTAGAGTCGTTTTGATTTGTATGATCATTTTCTTGATGTGTAGAGGACCATACTTGTTTGCTTGATGTTGAAATTTTGGGAGATTGCTTAGAAAAGTTTGAAACATTGCATACTTGAGGTAGTTTTCTCCCAATACTTGTTTACAATATTGGTGCCTCTTTTGAAAGAATGAGCTTAATGTTTGTGGGTACCATTTCTGAAAACCCTCACGAGACTTCACTCGTCCACTAGGGGTAACCAAGGGGTTTAAAAGGCTTATTGCATATGCTAAATGCAATCGTGTTCCCTACGAAAGTGGCGTTATCCATTTATTGTTTTCTAGATTTATACTTGTATAGTTGTTTATTTCATTCCTTTTCTTTCTAGTTCATTGCTAGGGACTAGCAATATTTAAGTTTGGGGGTGTGATGAGCACTGAAAAGTGCGTATTTAAACCCCTTAAGCTTAGGCATTCTAGTACCTTTATCTATCTTACTTTGTCGTTTTAGATTAATTTCGTATTATTTTCATTTTCAGGCACTTATCCCGAAAATAAACTAACTCAGCCAAATAAGAGCTTAATTGAAGCAATTCTGAGATTAAACAAAGAAATGAGCAATGTGGAGGAAGAAAGAAGCAAAATGAAGCAAAACAACAAATTTGATCGATCCAAGTCCAAGGTTCGATCGATCGAACATTGATCGATCTCAGTACTTTAAGATAGATCCAAGCCTTGACCCAACAGCACTTAAGTCCAAAAGTTCGATCGATCCAACATCATTCTTCGATCGATCGAACACCATTGTCCTTATCCAAATGATTGATCCTATCCACAGTTGTACCACCCACTAACCACTTTTGTCCTTTTCCTATAAATATCTCCCATAAATATCTCGGATTTGTCTTTTTCCAAAAAGGTCAGCCAGTTTGATCAATCCAACCTAAGTTCGATCGATCTCACTTACCTTCAATCGATCCAAGTTCGAGGTTCGATCGATCGAACTTCCTCCAGTGCGAAAAAGTTAAAATTCCATCTCATTGAAAGTTGTCCTTTATCCAATCATTAGGGAATATTGTGTGCATGACCCCAGCTCATTTTGGGTGTCATTTTGACCTACCTATATAAGAATAAGGATTGCTTTTACAAGGGGGAGCCAACATTATATTCATATCATCTCTTGGAGAAGAAGCTGAGAGGAGGAGGAGGAGGAGGAGGAGGAGGAGGCTAGAGACACCATTGGAGACTCTTCATCAACAAGGAGTAGATTTCAACCATCGAATTAGCCCTTGAGGGTTAGAGCATCATCACCATGAGTGGCTAGACATCCTCTTGGGTCTAGAGTTAGCCCCAAGCATGCTTTCTATATCTTAATCTTGTGTATTATTGAGGGATTAGTGTTGTAATTGATGTTTTGACACTTTGATATATATAGATCTTATTTATTCAATTTGTTATGTGGTTTAATGCTTCTAATTGGTCATTTCATTCTATCTATATGTCTATGTACGCTAGAATAGATGTTCATGTGCTTATCTCTAGATTTTGTGTTATTCATGCATGTTTATGTGTATTGATGCTATAAATTTAAAGATTATCAAAACATTGTGCTTAAAAGAATGCTTTTGTGATTCTCTTGATGGTTCATGCTTATCTCTTGATGGATTGTGTCTCTCCCCTAGTTTATTTTCATGCTTGTAGTGTAGATGTATGTAGTTGTAGTGTAGTGTTAAATGGGAGGACAATCTATGCTTGTTGTTTGATGATCCAAGCTTTTGAATGCAATTAGCATATGTCTCTATCCGTGTGTTGTATTTGGATTGTGAGTTTAATGAAAGGATTAATGACTTGTTTTGATTTATTGTGCCTTTCACATGTTGTTTAGACAATATATGCTTCGTAACTTAGATATATTGTGCCTTTCACATGATATTTAGACAATACATGCTTAACTAGTCATCCTTGCTTGTTGAATCAACCAAAAACACACACACCAATATTGCAACCCACTATTTACCCTCATTAATCACTTGTCAATGATATAGAAATGCATTGCTTGGTGGTGATCTCTAAACCCCAAGATCTCTCTCTCTCTCTCGCTTACTCTGAATTGCACTCTTTTGCTATTACTTAGTTTAATTTAGTTGCTCTTTAATCAACCAACCAACCAGCCAATTGTTTGATCACTCGATCTACTAGCCCTAATTGTGATTCCATGACATTGCTCAATCTTCACAGTCCCTTGGGACGATCCCTACTCACTCTTACTACGTTAGTAGTAGTGTTGGTAGTGGTTTTTATAAATTTAAATTTAACCCAAAAGGCTTTTCTTGAACCGCACATTCACTACATCAATTTGCCGTGTACGAACAGCCAGTCCGTAGTCGTACCAATAAGTCGGATGAATGAAAGAATCCTTGGCATTGAAAAAAAAAATAATAAAACTGCATTCTTACAAAATGTCAACTGATTAAAAAGGAAGATAAGGAAAGAATGTAAGATGTATGATTAGTTTGAGTTTGTAGCCTAACCATTCCAAGTCGTTACGCCCTTGGGAGTGTCTTTACACTTAATGCCCTAAGACCATCGGTTTGGGAGTCATTGGCTCAACGCTTATTACATAGGGTGATTAGAGGGCTTAAGAAACTTAGACATTGCACATGATTATGCATAATAATAATAATAAATAAATAAATAACACAAAATGTATTCAAATAAATTCATTCATTGAATTATGATTTCAAAAGATAAATTAAGGATGTAAAAGACATTATAGGAGCCATAAAAGGGTTAAAAGTGTATTTTAAAAGAAAATGAAAATTTGGTTCACTTCTAAGGAACTTGAGATGAAATTCTACTATAAATGAGATGCTGAGGATCATGTATGTGGACTAGTTTGATGATGCATGAATGCTAGGAATTAAATAGTGTTTTGAGATGTCATTGTATGCATACTTGTTATAGTCTTCATGATAGAGTCTTTCACCCAAATTCATATGTTTCAATTTATACTAGAATGATTCGTGTTGCTTAATGCTTGTGGGTATCATTTCTGGTAAACCCTCACGAGACTTCACTCGTCCTCTAGGGATGCCTAGGGGTTTAAAAGGCTTGTTACATATGCTAAATGCAATCGTCACTCCCACAAAAGAGGAGAAATATGGATAGTTCATGGTGTGTTTCATTTTTTTTTTTTTTTTTTTTGCTAAGGGACTAGCAAAATGTAAGTTTGGGGGTGTGATAAGCACCAAATATTGTGTATTCAAGCGCCCTTAATTGCATTAGTTAAGTCCATTATTTGGTCTTTGTATATAGATTTTCTTCATTTTTGTGTTCCTGTCTATTTTCAGGTGTACTCTACAAAAATAAATAAATAAATAAATAAAGACTTTAAGAGTTTTTGAAGATCAAATGCATTTTGAGTTTCAACATCTAAGGTTAATCCAGAAAAAAGGTTCTAATTGACCTATGGAAACTTTCAGCAACACGTTTGGATGAAGAAGGACTCAATGGTCCAAAGCTAAAGAATGCAAAACAATTGTATTTGGGCCAAGGCATTTTGGCACCTTACGTCCAGACGCCAATTCTCACGTCTAGACGCCATGCACTGTACTCGCGTCCGTAAGCCAAACCTCGCATCCGGACGCCAACCTACGGGTATCAGCACTATCCCACTTATCTTTGGTCAAAGTTTGTTCCCTTTTACTAGGGAATTTGAATTTTGACGGGTTGGGGTTGTTTGGCAACCCATTTTGGGATTAAGAGGGGGCAAAATGCTAGAAAGGAAGAAAATTAATTATTATTAGAAAGATATATTGCAGAGAGGGAGGATTTTCCTAGGGTTCATGTGTTATTCTACATTCATGGGGCTGGAGTGGAATTCATCTTCTACTCCTTCGATCATTAAAGCTGATGCCATGTCCATAAGGAACTAATTTCCTTCCTAGGGGGTTGATGAAGCCCTTCCAAGTAAACATGCTTTGATTGTATATTAATTTGGGAAATAATGTATGTATATGACATATTTCATTATCTAGAGATTTATACATATTGTAAATTGGATTTCATTCAAATAAATAAATATATGGAATTGTTCATCTTATCTTAGATTTCAGTTGTGCATATTTATATTCCTTGTGTTGACCTTAAGGATTTCATCCAAATACAATCTAGAGGTTTTGATGATAATAAACCATTAATGGTGTTTAAGGACTAATATTTACATTGAGTGTTATAAATTATTCACATTCAAAGGATGACCTCAATGAAGCATGAAAAATCATTCCAAGTATTCCATTATTCAAGATCACATCAAGTAAAGCAATGGATAAAAAAAAGACATGAAGTTGCAAAGAAGCAAATGCAAAGTCCATCCACAGATAGCTTGGACTACAATGAGCAAGAAAGCAACTCAAAGAAAGGAAGAAACCAAGTTTACCTGAAAGCCTACACAATCATGGATAAAACGTGAAGAAAGGGTAGATAGGGTGGTAAGTGTTTAGGATTCAATGTCAAAGTATTTATGAATCCTTTTGAAGCTCATCTCTATAGGACCATGCAAATCATATCATCATTCATATGCTCCTATATCCATTAGCAATAGACTATGCACTTCATTCATATACAATTGACATATGGAGTCTTTACTAAAGAGTGAGTTAGTTCAAGCTTGCATAAGCTTTGAAATAACTCATCACTTGTGCTAGAAATGCTAAGACCATACACATCAATCATAAAATTCATATTGGTCAATAATTAAGGTATAAGAAGCCTTCATTACCATGAGTTGGTAATGGACATTAGAACCCCTGAATGCGCTCATAAAAAACTGTGTTTTTCGCTAAGTCTGAAAAATGGATTTTTGAAATAATGATTATTTCAAAATAATTTTCCCGATAATAACTCTTTATACTTCAACTAACCTAAACTGATTTTATCATAATATTTTTTACCAAGTCTACATTATGATATACAAATCTATTGTAATGCCTAAGAGAAGGTGTTTTCTTAGCAAAGGAAGAAGAAGCAAGTTAGCTTTAATTTGTAAGGGTTGATGTGACCCAAAGGAAGACTAAGAGAGGTTGTCTCTTAGTAAGGTGAAGCAAGGAGTTGCTTCATGTAAAAGTTTGCTCTCCACTCGTAAGGAGGTACCATAGTGGATTGGGAAGTCTCAAGAGGGGTCTTGAGCAGAGGAGTAGGAGTTTCTGAACCTCACTAAAATCGCCGTGTGAATGTTTGCAAATCTCTCTTCCCTTATCTCATTTACATATATGTTATTAATTGTTTATGCTTATATATTGATTATTACATAATTGTTAGAAGGTTTTAGTAAAATTTGCAAAACTGAAAATTGGCCATTGTCTGCCATAGATTCTATTCACCCTCCCTCTAGAGTCAATACTTGGGCAACACCTTGCAACTTATTGTGAGAATAAAGATGAGACCATGAAATGGTTTTTAATGGCATGTTGTGTGAAGAATTTGATAATCCATAGCTTAGGGACGCCTTTGGTGGATTATGCCGTAGTTTTTGCCTTCACGTGCATATACCATATATGTTGAGAAATTTGATAATCTATAACTTAGGAAACATGTTTTAATCTACACACTAGTTTAGGTAGAGGAAGCATACCAACCTTTGATGGGTTATACTTAATTCCTAATTATATAAAATTCTTGAAAAGAATGTGGTAATCATACATTGCTACATATCATAGTTGTATACATAGTTAGTTCCCTAAGTATATTGCAATTGAGCATGTTTATAAGGTTTGTGGTGGATTCAAGTCCCTAGCTTTCTCTTTCAAAGTTTAATTCCATTTAAATTCACTTAATTTATGTTTTTGTTAACTTTCAATTCGTAACTTAAAGTGACAACTCAATCAAACTATCATCTCTTCTATACCAAACTAAAAGTAATTTTACAACTTTTGTTGCCATAAACTAACAATCCTTGTAGTTCGACAACCCTTACTATAGCCTTGTCTTACAATGACTCGTGCTATTGCGAGTGGTATTTATAAGTGGTAACAAATGATTGACATCATGTATATGGTAGGATTCCTAGAGGGTAGTGCATTGTGAAGGTCTTGGTAATGTAAAAGCTTACTAAGTTTGTGGTAGGATAAGGGAAAATAATAATAATAATAATAATAATAATATATTTTTTCTTTTTTATTTTGTTATTTGTTCTTTTTTATTTTGTTTTTTATTTTGTTATTTGCAAGAAACTAATACAAACCACTCACACACATCTACTTTGGGAGGTAGAGGAGATACCACTAGGCCACAAGTAGAGGTGCAACTTGGGTTGGGCAACCCGAGTAAAGACCGATTTTTTGCGGGTTTAGACAATTATTTTTACAATTAGGGCTGGGTTTGGGTTGAAAAATCTCAACCTGAATTTATTTAGGGTTGGCCTTGGGTTGAGATGCTAGTACTCCGAGCCAACCCGAACCCAAATTTTAATATTATTTATACATATATTTATTTTAAATACATTATGCAAAATATTTAAACTATGATCACAATTTTTTCTTTTTAAATTTCTTTGTTAAATCTTAATTTATTTTATGTTAACATTTAGGAGAACTAATTTTCAAAAAATTTGTTTGAAATTTATTAAAAATTTGCAATAAATTTTTTTTTAAGAGTAATTTAATCTGAAACTAGTTCAACATCACATTAAAATTTTAATATGAAGATTTGCTATATGGGTAACCCGAATTAACTCGACTTTCTAACCTAAAATCTAGGCCCAAGTTGCAAACTCGAGTTTAAAAGTAAAAGAATGGGTTATGGCAGGTTGAATAATTAGAGTTGAGGATAAGGTTAAGGTTGGGCTAGGGTTAAGTATTTCATATATTGGGTTATGCTCAAGTTGTATCTCAAACATGCCCAACCCGCCCGAGTTGCAACCCTAGCAACAAGGCCCAATATATTAATAGACTAGTTGGTAAGTGTAAAATGAAGTGGGTGCATGTGATATTGAATGTACATAAATGACTAAGGTATAAAAAAGTGTTATTGGAGACTCTAGATGTTTCATATCTATATTATATAGCACATATATATTAAAGTTTCCTCTGAAGCTTTTACCAATTGACTTAGTGTGTTACATGTGTCAAACACTGAGGCGTGTTTAGAATATATTATGATATTATTTTTTTAATATTAGTCTTCAAATTTTGGCATATATCATGTTTAGAATGGTTCATATTGGTTTGAAATAATTCATAATATACCAAATTTTTTAGCCCAAACCCATATCACCAAATTGGTGATATTATGTGTTTTGGTACTGTATTAGAAGAACTAAAGAAAATTTTGGAATTTCTCAAAACAAATTTTCGTTACCAAAAAAGATTCCGATTTCTACCCAAAACACTCCAACAACAAAACGGTTGTTTTGGTATTGACAAAAAATACAACACCTAAAACATACTGCATGTCATACGGGCCCTTAGATTATATGTGTCACTTGCCAGTCCAGATAGGCCCAATATTTTCTAAGGTCCTACGTGAATGTGAAGTCCAAAAAAAAAAAATAAATAAATAAAAAATCCTAATAATATAAACTTTTTTGTCCAAATTGGAGGCCCTAGACGACGACTTGGGTCGCGAAGGCCCAAGACTAGCCTAATGTAAGTCTCATGATAACAAAACATGGTAGAACACATCAACAAGGCACTTGGACAAGTACTTGTTTATCGCATGTATATAATTAAAGCTCCTTTGGAAGGCTTTTCCACAGCCTGGGCATTTAAGCTTTTCATTGAATAGAGAACTACTAGCTGCAGTCACGCATGCGACTGTAGAAGGACAGTCGCGCCTCTCATTGGTTGAAAAACCAATCACAAAAGGTATAATTAATGTATCTTTCTTATTTTCATTGAACTTTAAAACTTAACATTTTACGACCAAATTAACCTTTACAACTTAACATTTTCCTCTCCTGCCATACGCATATATAATCTTCCTTCTTTCATTTATTACATATATATTATATTCATTCTTTATTTTATATTTTTTTAATAATTCTTAACTGCTTATATATATGTGTGTGTGTGTGTGTGTGTGTGTGCGTGCGCTCAATATTATGTGAACAGAAAGAAAAAGAAAAAAAAACACTCATGTGAATAGATTATTTCCTTTCCTTTTTCTTTTTTTCAATTCTTTTCCTTCATTTTATTTAACTATATATATATATATATATATATATATATATATATATATATATATATATGTTTATATATTTATATATATAAACATATATAGTTAACCATATCGTGTATGAATTATGAAACCACTCTTAATTTTCTTTTACACATTAACTAAAACTCAAATTCTATAATTTTAATTCAATTATCACTCAATCTCATAATATTAGTTCAAGGACCCAAGTATTGTCCTTACTTCAATTAAAACTTAATAATGGTGAAAACTAAAAATTCCATCAACATGAGCTACATATATATAACCATAAATATAAAGACAATTGTACAAAAATGTAAATAATAAAGGTTATATATATACATGTACGTATACATACAAATGAGAAAGAAAATAAAGATGTTAGAATTTAAAGGCTAATTTGGTCTTAAAATATTACTCCATCCGTCTCAAAATACTTGTCAATCTTTTCATTTAAGGATATCCCAAGAAACATGTCATATTCTAAAATTTAATGTACTATTTTTTATAACATTCCTAAACCATCCTTTTAACTAAACAACTGCACTAATTACAGAGTACTATTTTGTCTTTTAGTAAGGGCATATTTGAAACTTCACTCTTATCAATACAATAAAAAACTATTAAAACTCCACTACCATAAAAAGTTAGATTCCCCATGCAGGACATGTATTTTGAGACAAAGGGAATAAGTTTTAAAGTTCCATTAAAATAGGAAAGATATATTAATTATACCTTTTATGATTGGTGTAATGATCCTGTCATTTTCCTTCCTTTCTTTTTTTCCTATTTTTACGGATTAATTTTTTCCGTTGATGTTTTCCTTTCTAGGTTCGAGTTTGAGTTTGAAGAGCCACTACCACTACTACTACTAACGTAGCAAGAGTGAGCAGGAATCGTCCCAAGGGATTTGCAAGGTACTACGGAATCAATATCGGATTAGTAGGTCGAATGATCAAAGAGGGGTTTTGGTTGGTTGAATTAAACTAATGATTCAATTAAAAACATGCAAATTAAGATCAATCTAGAGATTAAGGTAAAGAGAATAAGAGAAAGGTCTTGGGGCATAGAGTTCACCACTAAGCTTCACTTCACTAAACATTAGCAATTGTAAATTTAGGGGGTTTCATGTTGTAAAACAAATGTGTGTGTACCATTAATTGGAAACTAAGCATGGATGGCAAATAAGCATAAATTGTCTAATCAATCTAGCGAGTAGCACAACCTATCAAATAAAGCCATTTACCATTCAATAAACCCACAATTAATGCACACACAAAAATCTAGAGAAATGTACTACTTGCACTCATAAGCATGGATCATCAAACAATAAGAATGGATTGTCTACCTATCTAGGAATTTAAAGCAACTACACTACAACTACACTAATGACATAGAAATTAAACTAATTAAGTTAAGGAGGCAGCACAATCCATCAAAAAATAAGCATGATCAATCAAACAAACCACGAGAGTAATCAATTAAGCACCATGCCTTGACTATCACTAGATTTTTAATTTCAACACACATAGACATGCATCAAACTCATAAAACCTAGTGTAAGCACATAACCATTCATTCTAGCATACATAGACATATGGATAGAAATAAAAGATCAATTGGAAGAATTAATCCATACAAATTATGTAAAAACTCAAGATCTATACAAATTCATGGTCAAAACATTATTTACGACATAAATCCCCAAAAACTACAAAATACTAAGTTTAGGAAGCAAGCCTATGGGCTATCTCTAGCCCCAAGAGAATGATCTAGCCACTCATGGTAGTGGTCATGGAACCCTCAAGGGTTTTCTTCAATGTAGGCACCATCTTCTTCCTCTTTGTTTTGCTCCAAAACCCTAATTCTATAGAGAGAAATATTTAAGAGCTATTTCTACTATTGGAAAATAAAACTTTGAACTAAAATTGCTAACCCTCTACAAATTGGTTCATTTTGATTTAAATACTAGCCTATTTGAGTAGGGAACAAGTCAGAAATAAGGCCTTTAATTGGTGCAAACTCGTAGCTACAAAAGTTGGTGGAGTTCTAGCGCGCTCGGGAATTTGACAGCTCACTGCCAGCACTTGCTTCGATCGATCGAAGCTGTCTTCGATCGATCAGACACTACTTTGATCAATCAAAACTGGCGTGGCAAGATATTTTGGACAACTGGCAACCTTATCCATTGAGCTGGCACCGCCTTAATCTCAATCGATTGTAGCTTTCTTTGATCAATTTGGACTTCCTTCGATTGATCGAAACTTAAACAGTGCAATTTTTCTGACTTTTTCTCGATCTTCTTCTTAACTCCAAAATTGAGCTAAAAGGCTCTTTTTAGCCTGTTTGAACCTTATTGACCTAAAATAGACAAAAACACAAATTAGAACTAAAACGGGAAAGTAAGATAGATGAATGGACTAAAATACCCTAACTTAAGTGCTAAAATGCATCACATTTGAGCACTTATCACCCCTTTTTATAAACCCCAAACACACCTTATACTGTTAATCTTCTTCCCAACGTTGCTTGAATGGGAAAATAAATAAATAAATAAAAAATCGACTCACTGATCTTTCCTTTTTCCATTCCACTTCATCTTTCTCATCCCCTATTAAGGGTCCATCCACGATCAGCCCTTAAACCCAACCTCCACTCTCAATCTCTCCATCAGCATCCCGCAACTTTTTTTTCTTCTCTTCCGTAGTACAGTGGGTGTCCAATTCCGATGACGGGGTGCGATACCAAGTTCGGGATTCTTCTCCGGTCACAGTTGATTGGGTCTGTCAGGCGTCGTTAGTACCATTTTTCTTCGGCCACGGTTTGTTGGTCGTTATTTTGTATTGCTCGCTGGTTTGGTGCTGGAATTGTGTTCTTCTCCGGCCGTAGGTTGCTACGCCGTCGACTGTGGGTGCAGTTGTAGTCTTCTTTTCCTCCAGTGAAGTAGGTGTCAAAATCCGGTGGGTTTGTTGGTAGCGGTCAAATTTTGGCGCCACAGTTTGAGTCCGATTCCGGTTGGAATTCATCTCTGGCAGGATTTGTTTGGTCTTGCGGGTCTCGTTGCCGAGTTTAGGTTTGATTTGCAGAGCTGTGGTGTTGTTGCAAGTATGTTTGTGACTAATTTGTGATGATGGTGGATAGTTATATGCAGTAATAGTGCAAATTTACATTTCTAGATTGTTAATTACATGGTCTGATTTTGTGAATTGGGTGTTGATTGTGGGGTTGTTGAAATCAGAACTGTAAATTTGCCCTTTGATGGCCATCAATAGGGGCTTGATGGAATCAGAACCGTCATAGGCCCTTAATTGGTCCTCTGTAACGTCTCTGAGTTGGACAGGCTCACGCGGCGCGTAGTCGTTGTTGGTCCTTTTGATGGCCGCGTAATTCCCCACGGCTACGAACATTTTGTAGACAACTTTGTAGATGACCACCATCAAAGTTACGATGATGAAAAACGCTGCCGGTAATAGCCCACTGTACTCCGTGATTGAATCCATCACCGTTGTGTACAATCCCATTTTCATTTTTCCCTTCTGTTCTGTTGAGAATTGAGAGACACTATTCTGTAAGGGTAAATTTGTGTCAATGCATTGGTGTCACATTTTTATTTGTTTATGAAATTATCAACTGCCACATCAGGTATAACTCTCAAAATGACATAGTTTTAAGTAAGAGTAAATTTGTCTTTTAATACTTCCGACCAAGTCACCTACCGGAATGCAAAAAATTAATAGTATAGGGGTTTTTTTTGCAACAAAATCATAGTTCAGGGAGGCTTCTTGTAGTTCAAGGGGTTAGTTGCAAAACCCCAATAGTTTAGGGGGGTTTTTTGCATTTAACCCAATTTTATATTAAAAGTTCGTTGTTTAAATTTTTAATACTCAATCCAATTAACTGTATTTGCATAGATATCATTTACTTTATTATTTTTTACTTAATTTTTTATTTTTAGGAGATTTTTTTACTTAATTCAAGGCACCTTATGTGAATTAATACTATGGTAATTTTATTTAAATTATTAAGTTGGATTCTGATGCAAATATTTGCGATCAGAATTTTAGTTACAATTGTGTATAAAGTTTGGGATTTATTATGAATGTGGTAATAATTGATTAATTCACTTTAGAATTAAATATGATATAATTATAATATTAAAAATGGGACTAAAATGATCATATGGACACTACCGAATAACAAATTAATAATTTGAAAAATAACCAAGGTGGGTATATTAACTGAAAGTTTTATACTTGAATGTGTGTGTGTATATATATATATGAAGTTATATAAAGTCTATACTCTGGTTTAGAATGAGAGTAATATATTATAAGATCCATACTCTATCTTAGAAGGAGAGTAATATATTATAAGATCCGTACTCTATCCCAGCAGGAGAATATAAAATTATAATGCCTATAAGGCAGGAAGTTATATATTAATGAAGTTAAAATGAAGTTATGAGATCATATTTATTTATATTATATTGATGTAGTGGTGTTGTATTCACTGGGCTTTAAGCTCACTCTTTCCATATCTATATTATTTCGAGTTCAAGGTTTGGTAGTTACTACTAAGTCTAGAGTCTTGGGTGTTGAATTAGGAAAGGAGCATGAGAAAGCCTAGGGAAAACTACACTTAAGTAAAGTTAGGGGTTCTAAATTACAAAGTGATCTATTTTTAAAGTTTAGTTTTCACTTTGATTGAATTTGGCAAAATAATCATGCATACATTGAAAATTATTGTTTATGTCCAAAATACCCTTTAAGCTCTCATTTTAAAATATTAAAATGCCTTTCTTAAATCAAATAATTCATTAATGAGTTTGCTAAGAACTTTAGTTCCACTCAAATTTTCAAAGCCAATGACAATCCTATCTATCTTCTTTCTTCTTCTTTTTTCAAAAATTAATGCTTTCTACCTTCTTGTGCTTTTTCACATAGCGTGATGTGTTTATTTAAGCATACGGAATTAATGAATTTTTGTGGTGGATTTTTTACAAGAGTGAATGTGAATTTTCAATAAAGCAATGGGGATAGTCATTCATACAAGAGGAAGAAGGATAATTCAAAATTTCTATACGTATGCTATTCATACGAGTGGAAGCAGGATAATTCTTGATTATCATTGCACATTAGAAAATAAAACAAATTATATAAGGAATATAATGGCACCCATATACATAAAAATTTGTTCAAACTACAATTGTTTGCCCTGCTTGGTTTGTGATAATGAGAAATAAAAAGAGAAAAATATTTTAAAAATTCTTGAAAGAGCCTTCAAAAAGACGTTCATGGTGGGCAAGGGGTCCTCCATGTAGGACTTGGCTAGGAGCCAAACACATAGCATCACTTATAGGGTAAATCCTCTTCTAAATTGGGATCCATGAATCCCTTCAACCAAATAACATCCTGAAGATTCTTCATGCCCTCCATTAGCAAAAAAACTGATTGAATAATTCAAAATGTTCTCATCTGCAATAATAGACTCTTTAGCTGATAATAACTCATCCAAAGCACTTTATTCATACATCTGCTCCTTGACATTAGAGCCACAACAAAAATCAATTCATTGAAATGAAAAGATTATATTATTTTAGAAGGACAATTTAGTATTTTAGAATAAGAGTTTAAGGACAATTTAGACCTAAATAATAATTATTAATCTATATGTAATTATTTTTCCTAATTCGATCAAAGTGAAAACTAAACTTTAAAAATAGAACACTTTGTAATTTAGAACCCCTAACTTTACTTAAGTGTAGTTTTCTATAATTAGATTAGTTTAGATGGGTTTGGTAATGTAACTTGTAATTAAAAATTTAGTTATGTCAGTACTTGCATAATAGGGTTGCGATTTGTTTTCTATTTGTAAAATATTAAGTAGGCATTCTGATGTATAATGACATCATATACAAATAAAGATAGATAAATGCTTTTTAATTGTTAAATTTATTAAATAATTTATATTGGGTTGGGGGTGCATCAAAAAAAACTTGCCGGAATTGCCGAAAATTGTGCATCATATGCTTTGGAGTATGAATTGTGGTCATCGGAGATTGATAACCTGTGAGGGGATTCTCAAGGATGTGGTGTGTGGTGTACACTGTTATAATGTGATGGTGGTGATGTTTGGGATTGAACCACAAAAATTTATACATATATATATATATATATATATATATATATATATATATAGTCTCTCTAAAACATCTTAGAGACAAATTACATGAACACTGTTATATATACCCCTGTAACATCACTTACTCATATCTGTTCACGTTCATCCCTAGCATCTTCGTCATGTACGAAACAAAATAAAAATAAAAATTAGAGAGATAAAAGGAAAGATTTTGCTTCTGATACCAAAGTTACAAGGGTTAAATGCATCTCTGTTAAAGAAAGATTTTGCTCTAAAACCAAAAAAAAAAAAATTCATTAGCATTTCCGTTAGTAGTACTGTAGACAGAGAATTAAATTTAGAGTTGTACTGACAACTATGTGACAATATCAATGATATCCGCAAATATGGAAGTTATTGAAAAAAGAGTTACCGAAAGAGAGAGACCGACCAAAAATTTAAACAAAAAGAGAAATACAGGTGATAGAGGACATTTTGCCTCTTCATTACTATTATTTTATATTTCTTTTGTTTTGTCATATGGGTATTTTAGATCTTTGAATTGCTAAATTCACCCCTTGCACAAATTGAAAAATAGAGGGGGATTTGTAAACAAATGGGGTTAATTGAATATGTTCTATATTATGTGGCAATTTTTTTACACTTAACCCTTTAAAATAAAATAATCAACTTATTAACCCTCCAATTAAAGAGAGTGTCATTGAATATGTTCTATATTATGTGGCAATTTTTTTACACTTGACCCTTTAAAATAAAATAATCAACTTGTTAACCCTCCAATTTGTTAAAGAAAGATTTTGCTTTAAAACCAAAAAAAAAAAAATTCATTAGCATTTCCATTAGTAGTACTGTAGATAGAGAATTAAATTTAGAGTTGTATTAACAACTATGTGACAATATCAATGATATCCGCTGATAGGGAAAAATAAACCTAACCTATCTTGACCTAACGATAAAGGCAACTAAGTGTTAACCAGCCGCCAGATCTCTTCTACTTTTGAAAGATAATATTTCGTTATCAAGGATAACGATTTCCATTGGATGAGTTCCATGGGATAATGACAAATCTTATCAAGGATAAGATTTCTATGGGATAAGTTCCATAGGATTAGGACTATGATATTCTAGTGACGATAAATAGGAAGACGACAAAAAAAAAATAAATAAATAAAAAAAAAAAAAAACTATTATTAAATTCCTGCCTTTCTTTTAGACCTCCGGTGATTGACTTAATCGTCGGAGAGCTCTTGGCAGGCACCACACCGGTGCCTTCAAGATTCATCGATCTTCTACTCTCTTCTTTGCAGGAAAACGGTGTCGTATCGGACCGCGTAGATTTCACCCTCAACAATTGGCGCCATCTGTAGGAAACGACAATTCCTTTAAATCAATTACTCGGTTGGGTATATGCACTTGCGGTCCGGTATGGTAGCTGGAACAAAAACATCATTGCAAGGATCCAGTCAAAGAGAAGGATCAGGTGAGCATCCAGACGTCCCGAATGACCAGGAACGGCTTGCAGCGTTAGACCTACAGGTCCAAACTCTGTATCAGAGTATAACCAATTAATCCAACAAAATGCAGAGATCTTGTGACATCTTATCCTAGCGGGACCACCACCGCAACAAGAATTGTCCGACCCATGTCCTTCCAATCTGAATGATGGGGGACAACACGAGGAGGACTGAGAAAACAATCCTTCTCACAAGTTCGAGGCGGAATAAAGGCAAGTCAGAAACCGACACAGAGAACCTCCTTCCCCGCCTCCGCGAAATCCCCAGTCTCAAATAAGCACAACTTTCTGTGTTAAGGAAAAGACAGAGAAAATTACCTATTTCGACCTACAGATTGAGGATCTCAAGGCGAAAATGGAAGATTTAATGCAGGCTATGAAAGGGAAAGGTCATGCCGCCATAGATAACCTAGTGCAGAGAATCAACCTGCCATTCAGCCCTGCCGTTATGAAATGCCCCCTGCCTAGCAAGTTCAGGATGCCCTCGTTCGAAAGCTTCGATGGGACCAAAGATCCCCTCGATCACCAAGTTTTTATGCATTTGCACGCCGTGCCAAATGCAATCATGTGTCGAGCTTTTCCCACTACACTTAAGGGATCGGCAAGAGTTTGGTTCAACAAGCTGAAGCCAGGAACCATTACCACCTTCGAAGAACTGAGCAAGCAGTTTGTGAGCCACTTCATTACAGGTCAGAGGCATAGGAGGTCGGCCACCTACCTGTTGACCATAAAGCAACAGAAGGGCGAGTCGATCCGGGAATACATCACCCAATTCAACACAGAGATGTTGCAGGCAGAAGAGGTGGACAACAAGGTGGCTTTGACTGTTTTCATAGGAGGACTCCAAACCTCCAGATTCTTGTTCGCCTTATCCAAAGAACCTCCCACCAGCATGGCAGAGTTGTTAATCAGAGCGCAGAAACATATGAATGCTGAAGAAGCCATGAGTGCAGGAAAGGGAAAGGAAAGAGAGGACAAGAAGAGGTCAGCCCCTCTCACCAGGGATGAAAAGGATACCAACTATAAGAGATCATTCTTCAGCCAAAGCGATAGGACATATAGTGAGGAAGACTCAGATAAGTATACTGACTAACAATTGTCTTACAGCTGGAATTAGCCTTATCAAGTCATTCAAAATAAAGACTAGGGGCATCTTAGTTCATCATTTCACGTGTTATTCTATTTTCCAATAAGTTCACCATCACCATTAAGATGGATGAACCTCAAGTTTTACGTAATAAAATATTACGTTTTTAGTTACCTACCTATGTGGTAATATTAAGCTTATAGTGATCTATTTTTCTCGTTAAAGGAACCAAAGGCCAACAACACATTTTTCCCTTATTAAAGGGATAAGAAATCGATTACTTCTTCTACATAGAAGGGTGAGATAATTAAAGCTTCCTTCATTTACTAGAGAGATGAGATGACTATCTCTCGTATTAAATGGGTCACCCTCCTTCAGACTACACCTCTTTCCCCCATAGAGGAACGAAGTTTTAACTTTATCTTCTTCCCTCGGTAAAGAGATGGAGGGTTAACTACTCCCTTATTAAAGGGTGAGCTCACAACACTCGAGTAAGTCTACTTCCCTTATTAAAAGTGGCAAGAAAGTAATCATCAAGCATGCTTAGCTCAGTAGGACTTGGCATTCTTGACGCTTGACAAAAATTTAATTCCCTTACTAAAGAGACGAGCTGAGGGAAGCTTGTAAAACCTAATTCCCTTACTAAAGGGATGAGTTGAGTGAAACTCGTAAAACCTAATTCCCTTACTAAAGGGACGAGCTGAGTGAAGCTCGTAAAACCTAATTCCCTTACTAAAGGGACGAGCTGAGGGAAGCTCATAAAATTTAATTCTCTTACTAAAGAGACGAGCTAAGTGAAGCTCGTTCCCTTATTATAGGAGTAACGAGTTGAGGGAAGCTTATAAAATTTAATTCTCTTACTAAAAGGATGAGCTGAGTGAAGCTTGTTCCCTTATTATAGGAGTGATGAGCTAAGTAAAGCTCATAAAATTTATTCCCTTTCCAAAGGGATGGGCTGACTAAAACCCATGAAGTTTACAACTAGTATATCGGATTTTCAAAAGAAAAATCCAGTTTTAAATCACTAAGGGTCATTGACCATGGGTTTTAATCCACGCCCTTCCAAAACAGAACCTTGATTTGGTATTTGTGCTAATTACCTAAGGGCAGAGTACCCATAGGAACATTATCCAAGGGAAGATTACCCAAGGGAACATTACCCAATAGCAGAGTACCAACATTACCCAGGGGCAGAGTATCCACGGGAACATTACCCAAGGGAAGATTACCCATGGAAACATCACCTAAGGGAAGAGTACCCAAGGGTTTAAAAAAAAAAAAAAAAAATCTACTGTTCAATGAACAGTACCTGCGGGCACTGTTCCCGAGGGAACAGTGCCGGGGGCAAAAAAAAAAAAAATTACATTCCCAAAGCTAGATGAGCAAGCTTGGGAATGGGGGGCAACTAATAGGGAAAAATAAACCTAACCTATTTTAACCTAACGATAGAGGCAACTAAGTGTTGACCAGCCACCAGATCTCTTATACTTTCGAAAGATAATATTTCGTTATCAAGGATAACGATTTCCATTGGATAAGTTCCATGGGATAATGACAAATCTTATCAAGGATAAGATTTCCATGGGATAAGGACTATGATATTCCAGTGACGATAAATAGGAAGACGACAAAAAAAAAAAAAAAAAAAAAAAAAAAAACAAAATTATTATTAAATTCCTGCCTTTCTTTTAGACCTCCGGTGACTGACTTGATTGTCGGAGAGCTCTTGGCAGGCACCACACCGGTGCCATCAAGATTCATTGATCTTCTACTCTCTTCTTTGCAGGAAAATGGTGTCGTATCGGACCGCGTGGATTTCACCCTCAATATCTGCAAATATGAAAGTCGTTCAAAAAAGAGTTACCGAAAGAGAGAAACCAACCAGAAAATTAAATAGAAAGAGAAATATAGGTGATAGAGGACATTTTGCCTCTTCATTACTATTATTTTTTATATCTTTTGTTTTGTCATATGGGTATTTTAGATATTTGAATTGCTAAATTCACCCCTTGCACAAATTGAAAAATAAAGGGGGTTTTGTAAACAAATGGGGTTAATTGAATATGTTCTATATTATGTAGCAAATTTTTTACACTTAACCCTTTAAAATAAAATAATCAACTTGTTAACCCTCCAATTAAAGAGAGCGTCATCGTGTGTGCGCGCACGCGTGCAACAGGCCAAAATTTTGGAAGAATGTTTTAATGTAAAAGATAATGCTAATTGCACTAAAAGTATATAATCTATATTTTCGAAAGAAAAATCAAATATATTTTTGTTTATTAGTATACTCCAATGTATTTATTTATACTTTACTCTCTCTCCCAAACAACCCCTGAACTTCAATTTTAAAAATATAAAAAAAAAAAAAAACCCTAAACTATTCCAATTTCTGCAAAAAAAAAAAAAAAAAAAAAAAAAAAAAAAAAAAAAAAAATAGTAGGTGACACTGTTCCGTTAGGTTTTGCTTAAAAATTTGGCACGTGACCTTGCTGTAATTTCAAAATGGCAAGATTACCCTTATTGCCGTTGTAGTATGTGAAAAAAAAAAAAAAAAAAAAAAAAACTAAGGAGAAGTTGAGCAAACAGATGATGCATATATATGTTTATATAGAGAGAGATACATAAAGTGAAAAATCCTCAATATTTTTTGCTCACCGAAAAGCATCTTGCTGGAAGACATGAATATATATACAAACACATAATATAACTTCTTTCAATCCTTATTTTGCTATTTCTTAGAAGATTGAAAATGGTTGAATCATTAATCACGATGAAAAAAAAAAAATTTGAATTTTAGAGGAAAACAAATTGCAACTGAACACAATCAAATCATGGACTCTGGCTGATGGAGTGTTCCAAACCAACAAATTTGCAAACTCATCACCTACGTACAAAGAAAAATAATCCCCATACCACACCAATCCATCATCACCTTCAATTCTCCAAAAAAAAAGCTTTTTTACCCAAATATTCAAACCCAACAACAGTGGACAACTCAACCATGGTGGCTTCGGAATCCAAAGATTCATAGAGCAACAGTAGCCATGGTTGCCGGGAGAGAACAACAACAACGACAAGAACAAAATTCAGAGCTTCACTCCATCTCCATCAATGATTTAATTGAGGTTGATTTTGCGATTTATTTTATTTTATTTGCCAAATCAGGTCCAAATCAAAATATCAGCAGTCGTCTGTGGTTGTCATCGGTGATGATCGTGGGCTGGTCGGCGATGTCGGAGGTTGCAATTGATCGGTGATGTCGTGACTGCCAGAGACGAGAGCGTAAAGGAGATTGTAGAGAGAGAAATAGCGCTCTGTACAAGTGGTGTTTGGCTAGCTTCTATATAGGTAGTATTTCGTTTAGTATAAGGTGGTGTTTGGCAAGTAATGTTGGTTGGTTATTGTGATATGGTGATGTGTCACAATGTTATTGCCTGTTCTAATTGCAATTGACATATCATCAACAACAGTTATTAAAATAGTGAAAGGATGTGGTTTTACTCTAGGGCACTTTGGTAATTTAATATTTTCGATAACCTCGCGTCGGTGACTGTTGATTTTGTCCTTAAATTACATTTTTTAAATAGTTTAAGAGACATTACTTAGTTTAGGAGTTTTGTGTTTTTGGTCAATCTTTCGGAGGGTTTATTTCACTTTACCCTAAAATTAATACTTTTTTACTTCCTTTCAATACTTTTAAACCCACATTTCAACGCACAAAGTATACGAGTGCTCTGATTCGTTGATCTGCTTTTAATTTGGGCGATTGATTGATTATATTTTGGGCTGGGCCTATTGTTGCTGGGCATGTTGTAGCTGGTCCACCAGCACTGTTTTGTTTGGGCCTAAATTTTCTTTGAGTCACTTCTCTGTACTTTTCTTTCCACGTTTTTAATAAATTTGCTTTAACCTTTCGTTAAAAAAAAATTGATAATAATAATAATAATAATAAATTCCCCAAATGAATCTCACCTCCTTTTTGGCATGGCACACTATGTTGTATCCCATGACTGAGAAAAATAATCTATATAATAAGAGTCATAAATTATATAACAAAATCGATTGGCAAAAGAGCTTATTTGAAATATCTTTTCAAACATTGTTTTTGATTTTTTGGATTTAAAAGCGGTTTTAAACCATGTTTGAAAGAGTTTTTATAGAACTTTCGATTCTTAAAAGAGCTTTTTGGATATAAGCTGGGATCCAGATTTTTCAAAAAAAAAACTCTTTTTCTAAAAATAGGAGAAGTTATATGAGGGTTTAATAAAACTTTCAATATACCAAATCTACCCTAAATGTGCTGATCAAAGTGGAATTGTTTGATATGGTGGGTGTTTGAAGTAGTTAAAATTGATCTGACAAGACTAACTATATATTATTTGTCTTTACAGACTGTTTGGTGGGTGGGATCAGAAGTAACATGGGCTTCATGTGCCATACAAAGACCTGGTCACCATCATCAACTTGTAAGGAAAACGCCCTCTGCTAAATTAGTTTCTGTGGAACACCGCATCTCAGTGAAATTGGAGGGACCACCCTTTCACTATCCTCATTTCATTATTATTTTCTTCTTTCAACCAATCTCATTCACACAACATGGGGATACCTAGCTTCTAGCTTCCAAACACTACCATTTTCTTTCTTCAAATTTCTAGTTTTCCAGTTTTTCATTTTAATAATCCACCAGATGATAAGGGCTATTTGAAAGAGAGGAGGAGGAAACTTATATGCAATTCCAGGGCGGGTTCTTAAAATTTTGAGAGGTCTTAAATGAACTTTAAAATTCGAGACCAATGTCTTAAAATCGAGACCCTTCCAAATAAGCTCTGGGTGATCGTCTGAGCCGTCTAAGCTTAGGGCCTGTGCAATCCTCATACATTTGTAAGTCCGAGTTGTTAATCAACCTTCTATTTTAATTAAAACCCATAATAAGTACTTAGGCCTAAAAAGCTAATCCAAGTGGCTAGCCAAGGATATGATGCATTGGGATTCACATAGTCTCCAATGTATTGCATCAAAGTGATGCAAAGGCCTCGGGTAGCCATTTCAGTTAGTCTATTAGGTTAGACTCAAGTGTGAAGATTTAAAATTCACTTAAAGGAGTTTTGAGTTCAACTCAACGGGTATTCAAATATTAGCACCTTGTAACAAGGGTATTGTTTCACATCGAATATGAATGAGGAGTGTCTTGAGTTTATAAGAGTAAACAGATAATACCAACAAACAAATGAACTTTTGAGTCAAATAGTTGATATTAGAGCCGCCTTAATTCCTTATTTGGTGTCACACAGAGCGCACATCTCTTTGGTGAGTATTCCTAGTAAAATCAAGTTAGATTTGTTTAAGTTACCATGTAATGAACGTGCATATATGCATTGAATAATGTTCAATATAGGTATATATACCATTCCATGATGGGTACGTATATGTAAGGTTGTAAACCTTTTGGGGACAAATATACAGGACATATCCGTATCAAGCTTTTAACAGTAGCTTTTGCAGATTGCTTTCTTAGCCTTAGAACATGCAACAGCAATAACTTCTCAGAAAAATGGAGCCACAGCCTAGCTAGAGAGTTATGGTTGTCCTCATTTGAGTAGGGATAATGGTGGATCAATTTTTGTTTTTAATTTTTTTTTTTTTTTTTTTTGGCAAAAAATACATACACCATTAACGTATTCACTTTGTCCCCTTCGGAACTCAAACCTCCAAAATTTACTTTGAAATGTGAAGGAGATACCGTTAGACCATACTCTTGGTATTGGTCAACTACGAAAAAATTTTAGATAGTCCGGGACCATTGTACAGGCTAATTACATTGGAAAAAACTTGTCCATTTTCAACACAATTATTTACATGTTCAATAGTGATTAGAGAACCATGTAATAACTTCTGATTAGTACTTTATCTACTTTTTTGGTGGTCTGATGAGGAGGACCACATTGAAAACCCCTTAATTGTGGAAACAATTCCACTTTTTAGAACCAAACCTAATGCTTTAAGGAGATTTGTTGATTGATAATTTGACAAAGTACATAACCTCCCACACTAGTAAAGCTGACATCTACCCAACTGAAAACTTTTTCTAATTGGGAATTAATTTCTCCTTCCTTGTTGTCCATGACATTAATTTGACATCTTTTTTAGATTTCCATTGCTATGAGTCTCTCTCATTCTCTCTCTCCTACAGTGCTACTCTTCTTTCACATTCAAGTACAAAGACATGTACTCGACATAGCAATGACATTCATTATATGAGTAATTGACAAGTCATGAAACAAGGGTCATAATTTGTGTGGTTGAGGACTTTGAATGTGGTAGAGGATAAAATGTAATCTTTTAGTGACGAAAAGGAAAGATTCTAACCATAGATAACTGGAAAGCTGATTCCCTATGGACAAAATTAATTGAAATGGCAATGAGAGAATATTTGAGTAATAAAACTCATCACATTCTGCACTGACTCTTTGTTTCGCTTCCTCTCCAAACTCAGACTGGTTTATTGTTCGCAACAAACGTTGATGGACAATGAATGTTAGACATGTACACCAATGAAAATGAATAAGAAACTTTTTGCTAGCTTTTCGGTTAGACGATTAGGTCTGAATATTTGTATTAATTTGTTGATTTTTTTATGTACCAAATTATGATATTGACAATGCTTCAGTCTTGCTCCATCAAGACAGATTTTGTCATGCACACCAACGTATCCTAATAAGAGGTTGACACCTCTTTTAAACTTAAAAAAATACAAAACATGGGTTATATCCATTTTTTTTAGTTAAACCCGAGAAATCTTTTTTTTTTTTCCTTACTCAACTTTGAATGTTATTTTTAATTAATTCATGAAAAATTGTATTTTCTACCTTTTCTGTTATTTTTAATTTTCTTGAGATAGAAAACTATTCTTAAAAAAATTGAACTAACCATTTCTATTTCGCTCTTTTAAAATATACCTCAACTGTTTTTTATGCATGCTATATATGAAAGTTATTCATTTTTTTCACTCAATTTTACGGTTATCTTATTTTTATTTCCTTTGTATATTTTTCTGTAAATAAGAATGAGAGCAAAAGGAACAAAAAAGAAACCATTGTCCTTATTTTTGAAAGCCAAAAAAACTCAAAATTTGAACAAAATCTCTTACTCGATTTAAGCTATTTGAAAGAGAGAAAAATTACACGCCAGACAAATATAATGTTTTAACATACCTGTTTTAAGAAAATGAATCAATCATTGCTAAGACCAAATCCAAATCGAATTCCAATATGAAGAGTAGTGGTGGAGGACACAATGGGAATTAGGTTTGGAATGATTGGTGGCTAAGGAAAAAGAAAGATGCAGATAAAGATACACAGATGGGAGCAAAGAGATAAAAAAAATAGATCTGTCAATTTAACCCTAAAAAATGGGTATAACCCATGTTTTGTATTTTTTTTTTAAGTTTAAAAGATGTGTCCGTCTCTTATTAGGACACGTTAGTGTACAAGACACAATCTGTCTTGATGGGGCAGAACTAAAGTATTTTCCTTATGATATTCAGGCCCACTAGTTAGATCTATTTGTTAAAGGATAATATTTGGATCCTCTCCTAGAAGGATAAACTTCATCCTCCAAAGTGATGTTAACCACTAAAAACTCGACACCTGTCCAAAAAATTAAATAATATTTAAAATAAAATAAATAAATGAGACCCACTTTTATTGGGTTAAAGGGTAGAGCTCGTCTAAGAGAAAAAAACCTTTACGGTTGTCGCTACCTCCACCGCCACGCAGCCACTCCCCACCGTTGGCCACCAGCCAATCCCCACCTCTCTCTAGTAATCGCCAAAATCACCCATATGTTGATGCTAAACAAAATAAGAGAGCACAAAATCAAACAACCAAAAATTCAAAGAACCAAGATTGATTGAGCAGTGCAATAAATGTCAATTTAGAGTTCATGAGATTCAAATCTCTTGTCTTGAAAAGCCAGTGGACGCAACGAAATTCCTTTGTTATGATGTCTACGATATCGATCTCCCAAGAGATTCAATTATTCTACAGTCAAAATGCTTTTGTTATACAAACTATAAACAAATCAATAATCGTTATTGAAGATTTTGATCAGTCATGAAAAATCAGGTGACTGGAGTTCGATGATTACGGCCAACAAACCTTATCTTCATCATGTTAACCCGCAAGAAAATTCATCTTTAATTTATTTATTTATTTATTTTGAATCAACATTTCACTAGTCGCCCCCGGGGGCTTGGATGAGTTGGTAAGGTGAGGGCATTGGCTTGCATCGGCCAGTGTTCAAGCCTTCCCGCCTTCTTTATTACCCTCGACTTAAAATATTGCTTGCATTGTGGGGCCGGGGTGAGCAGCCATGGATTTACCTCGTAGTTACAAGTCCAAAGGGCAGGTAGTTGCAAGGGTTCCCACGTCATCAAAAAAAAAAAAAAAAAAAAAAAAAAAAAAAAAAAAAAAAAACAACATTTCATTGGTCCATGTCATTTAGGAGGATGAAGATGGTCCTCCTATGGGAGGACCCAAGTATTTTCCTTTATTAAAATGAAACAACTAAGATAATTGATGACTTAAAGTAGGGTCTACAATACTACGGGGGTATGGTCACCCCCGAGGTTCTTAGCTATTGAATGTGGTGGTGGGACTCATTTGATGGATGATTTAACAGCTGAGAGACACTGGAGGTGTGACACACCTAGGTTATTATAAACGTTCTCCTAAAACAGGGTTTCACTTTAGATCATCAATAGTCATAATTATTTCACTTTAACAAATTGGCCTTACTAGTAGGCATGAATAGGGATGGGATATGAACGGGTTGGGTGGGCCAAGGTTAGCCTACGTTAAACCCAAGGTTCTAACATTTTAGGTGGCGCCAAGCCCCAGTCCCAAGAATCCTATCGCATCTCAGTCCGCACCAAATTACATCGGTATGTGACCTAAATCTTAATAATCAAGAAAATAAAATATTAAAATATATAACTATATACATGATAAGTGCTTAAATGTTGCACATTTTAGCACCTAAGTTAGGGTATTTTAGTCCCTTCATCTATCTTTATTTTCCTGTTTTAGTTCTAATTTGTATTTTTGTCTATTTCAGGTCAATAAGGTTCAAACGGGTTAAAAATAGTCTATTAAATCCTTTTTGGAGTCGAGCAGAAATAGTTCAGAAAAATTACCCTGGAACAGTGCATGATCGATTGCAAAATTCCACGATCGATCATAGGCCACGTCATCGTTCGTAGCCACGTCAGCAATTGGATAAAGCTGCCACATCATCGTTCGTTCAAGTTACAATTGATCGCAGAGAAGTGCGATCGTTCATAATGCCATATTAGTGCAATCTCAGCAAATAAGACGGCCAATTATCAAGATATGAGTGCCATATCAGCACGTTCGATCGCAGATTTTCACGATCTATCGCAAAATTCCACCATCGATCGCAACTCTGGTGGCAGTGAGCTCTTTTATTCCCGGCTTCGCCCGATCTTCACCTACCAAATGGCTGCAAGATTGAATCATTTAAGGGCCTGTTTCTGACCCATTTTGGCCTCCAAAGGTCTTTTATAAAAGGCAAAATGAACCATTTGTTAGGGGTTCACTCTTGTTCACTCATTTTTTAGTTAGCTAATATAACATTTGAAAGATAGTTACATAGTTTTCTCTCTCTAGAATTAGGGTTTTTGTGAAGAAAAGAGGCAAGAACATCAATATCTCTAGGGTTTCTACCAAGAAGACCAAGGGGAAGAAGATGAAGCCATGTTTGGGGATTGCCCTTGAGGGTTCCATAACCACATCCACTGTAATGACCCCGTCATTATCCTTCTTTTCCATTTCCTCAAATTTTACGGATAAATTTTTTCCGTTGATTTCTTTTTCTGAGGTTTTTTTTTTTTTTTTTTGGTCACTTTTTCACTATCTTTTCATTTTGCATAACCTATCGGGTCATGCTCGAATTCGATTCTGGCCTTGCCTACATTCATTATACTTGATTTCTATGTGATACACATTTTTATTTTTATAGAAAAGCATGCTAGATGTTTACTTTTGCCCATAGGGGTATAAATGTAAAGATTCTTAAAAATTATTTTCTTTACTTGGGGTGTATTTTGTAATTATATTTTGATGAAATTTTTTATTTAAGATTATTTTAAATATATCTTTTGAATGATACTTCATTTTAGGCTTTCTGAGAAATTCACTTTTTGAGTTATTCAGTGGGGGACATTTGTGTAATTATAAAAAGTTTTCAAAAAAGTTTCTCGTTTTGGGTTAAACCATTCATAAGGGGTTTATTTTCACTTTTTATTGACTCTAGAACTTTCGATTTTTTTTTGGGATTTTTATTCCATTTATTTTGAATTTTCGAACCCCGTGAGTCGTCAATCTTGTCTGGGGCATATCTCCTCGCTCGGGACTCAATTTTCATCCCCATTTTTTCCGTTGACCTTATAATTCCATTTTAAAACTTTTTTGTTCATGGACCATTTGCATTTGAGTGCGTCTTCACTGATTTCACTTCTTAGACCTAGACGGGGCCCGTTTGGACTGTTCGGGACACCTTTTTAACCTATTTAGGATTAGTGGATGAGAGAGAAAGTCATTTCACTTTTTCTTCTATGTAAAAGTAGCAGCCATAGCCTCCATTAAAGGACCTTAGAGCTGCCCCTTCTCTCTCCTCTTTTCATCTATTTCCTCTTTAATTTTCATCTTCGTGATTTAGGCTTGTTTGATCTCCTCGACGACGCGGTCATTTCTATCCGATCGGTTTTCGATTTGCAGCACTTTGATTTTTGGGCTGGGAGTTCAAGCTTGGATTTGGGTCTTGCCTCTTGAGGATTTCTTGCTCTCCTTGTTGTCCTCGCCAAAACCCCGAAGTTTCATCGTATTTTGTGGAGTTTCCTTTTGGTGGGATTTGAGATTTCACTTTGTCTTAAAGTGAGGTAGGGGGTGTTTCGTGTTTATAATCTTAGTATTTTACATATTTTTTGAGGTTTATATAATTTAGGGTAAAGTGCAAAAAACCCTTTCAACTATTGGCCATTTAGCAGAAAACCCCCATGATCTAATAATTTGACAAATAACCCCCCTGAACTAACATGTTTGTTGCAATTAACCCCAATCTAGTGATTAGCCGGTTGAATTTGACCGTGAAGAAGCACATGACGGTCATGTGACAGCCCAAAAATTTTTAAATGACCATACAACCCTTTATGAAGTTAAAAGACCACAATGCCCCCTCACCCTTACTATAAAACAACTTATTTTTAGTCTTTAACTACTGACGTGACCGATCGATTGGAGTAGCTCTCGCTGCCAGATTCTAACGTTGGAGTCGCCAGGATCTGACGTCAGAGTTGCCGCTCCCGAAGTCGTCTCACACGAGTTCACGAAGTGATCTTTCCGTGTACGTGATTATCGCGCTCGCTAGGGTTGGGGCTTTCACGCCTCAAGCTTTCCTCGCATCAACAATCCTCTTGAAAAATGCTATGTCAACGATCGATAGCTCCTCCATTCACCAGTTCGGCGTTGATCGACTTGGAAAAATAGCCTCGCCTAATTAGAAAAAAAAAATAAAAAATAAAAAATATAGGGCATTTCACTCATACGGTACTGTTAACCTCTTGATATTGAATAACACCACCAGCAAACCGCGGCTCATGGCAGTGATGTGATTCCGGCGGAATCAACCATGGTGATGCAATTCCGGTGAGGCTAAAAAGACCATCAGTTGAGAAAGATTTCTCTGTTTTTTTTATTATTATTATTAGTGTCGTTTCTCTTATGATGGAGATGACGACGCCGATGCCTATTTGACATAGTTGTATAACAAAATTTCAAGAAATTTGATATATATATATATATATATATATATATATATATATATCAATCCATCATCTGGCCTAAAATTAGGGATCCAAGCTTCATCGATTGATCAAATCGATGATTGGAGAGTTGAGAAAACATGAGTTGTGATATTTGTGGTCATCGGAGTCCGCCCGGTAGTCGTTGCAAGGATTTTACCCACAAAAAAAAAAAAAAAAAAATGTTGCAGAGATATTTGGTCTTTGCTCAGTTATGGTGTGAATGAGGAAGGAGGAAGAGGGTAACGGATCTCTTATTTTTGTAACAGATTTGGGTTGTTAGAAAGAAACGGCGACAGAGATGACGGAGTGGGATTGATCCGGTGACTGGATGACGGGTCGCCAACTGAGTAGAGAGTTGAAGCGGAAGAACTGATTCGGTGGTGAAACGACAAGGATTGGTGGTGAGAGTGTGTTAGAGGGCAGCGAGCAGCGCCGGTATCGTGATGTATGTAATGGTTACAATCGATGAAGGAGAGACGTATACAGTGCTGCTGCGCATCAAGCACAATTGACAGAGACGCGTGTAGCGCGTGAACGCGCGTTTTGATCTACACGCAGATTCTTTTAGATAGAGCGTGGTGTGGCAAACTTGGGCCAGTGGCTGAATCTTGCAAAATTTTGGCGGCGGGCTGATGGGAAACTGCAAGGTTGACGTCGATCTGTGGAAACTAAAAGGTACGGGTTTTGAATTTTTGATTCTTGCAGAATCTACGATCGACAAGTCGAGTTTTGAAGAATTCGCCTTCTAGGATTTTAGCCATTAATTCACACTATCCTGGTGGTGTGTTCTTATCATCTTTGGTGGCTATTCAATCCAGTGGTGCCTTTAATTTAGCTATGTTGCAAAGGTTTAAATGAGCGATGAAAATTAGGGTCCGCAGAGAGAAAGAGGGGATGGTGGTTTGGCAGCCTTTTAAGGTGGCGGTGGGCAGTGGAGAAGAGACAGATTACAGTTGTACTGTGGTGGTCAGGAGTTGGCAGCCGGAGGAAATGTAAAGGAGAAGGGGAAAGAACTGTGAATACAAAGGGGAGGGGACGATTTGCTCGAGTTTGGTGTTTTGCTAAAATTTTATGAAACGACGTGGTTTTATATAGGGGTAAAATTGTCTTTTATTATTTTCGTTATAACTAATTGACCGAAAATGTCATATAGGGGGTTAATTGCACCAAATTCAATAGTTCAAGGGTGCAAATTGTAGTTCAGGGGGGTTAATTGCACATAACCAATAGTTAAAGGAGTTTTTTTGCAGTTTACCCTATAATTTATATGCATGTTTAAAGTTTAGATCTAGAAATAATTTTTATTTTAATAAAATGATGATTTAATTTCATAGTTAAAGTATGCTTAGATTTAATTAATAATATGATATTTGGAGAACCCATGACTTGTTATTTATCATATATTATTTTTGGAATTTTTGGATAACTTTTGAAATCTAGAGATTTTTAATTTATTAAGTTAATTAAAAATTAATTAAGTGTTTTAATGACTTAATTAGACTTTTGACTTGATATTTGAGTTATTCATGGTATATTGTTCATTATATGTTAATTTCATGTCATTTGGTGATATTTTACAATATAGAGGAATTAATTAATTTTAATTTAATTAGCTCCCATTTAATGAAATTATGATTTAATTGCACCTTTGATGTTTTCAAGACCTATTATGTTACATGCCATGGTACTTGAGGACCTAGGGCATATCTTGTATGTTTCCATATTTTGTTTGTGTGTGGTATTTGATTATGTGCATTTAGTATATGTGTATATACTTGTTATGCACTACTTGTTGATTTTGGAAGTTTGGGAATGTCGTAAGTATAATTATGGTTATGGCTTGGCTCTAGTATGGGGGATATGAGAGCCCTCTATTTTTAGTGCGCGCTTAAGACGAAAGCACCCACGGGCTAGTAACCCAAGTGATGTTTGGTGTCGGTTTTATTCCGGCGTGACGTCCAAGTTTTCGCTTGTTTGATTTCGCATTTTAATTCCAAGTTGTTTACTTTGTGGATTTATATTTCATTACTTGGTATTTGAAGTTTCATATTGTTTAATTCTTATTTATTGTGGTTTATGTTGTGGATGTTTTAATATAGTTTAGGATGATCTCTTAGTCTCACCTTGGACATAAACATTAGGTGGCATGAATCACATGGATTAATTTATATCAACTTATAAAGACTTGCAAAACTTTAGGTTATACGCATGTTCATTTCCTACGAGTAGCTTTATGTTACTCACCCACGTAGTGGGGACATTTTTCAGGTACAGAAATCAAGATTTGGGATTTGTATTACGCTTAGGATGATTTGTAAACTTGAAGTATTTGATTCGTGCAAATGTTAGCATGATATGCTATTTTTAGTTTAAAATGTCAAAACTTGTATATTCGGCTCTAAATATGTATTGTGTATGTAAGTATACCTTTTGCGATGTATTTGACATGTATTTGATGGGGCCAAAGGCCAATGACCTTATGATTTACTTTCATGCAACTTTAACTTATGCTTAAATATGTGAAAAATAGAAAAATGCAAAGCTAGCTTTAGCATATCATTTTTAGCTGGGATGGTGGGAAGTGCGTTTTATCATTTTTCATAGTGTTTTTATATCATATGTGACGTGTAGCCAATGGCCAAATGGTCTTTTAAATGCATCTATGATGATTGACTTCTTTAAGTGCTTTAAAAGGGTATTTTTCATGATTTTGGGGTTCAAGTATGTCATATTTTACATTTGGGGTTCTAACATGATTTAAATTTTTACGGTACTAAGCATGACATATAAATTATGCTAGATTAGACCTTTATATATACTATTTACTACATGCGCTGTTTGTCTTGATTTTTATCTACTTGTTTTATGACAGAACATGTTTATATGAACTATTAAATAGTTATATAAGTATGTTGTTTTGTTTTTATGTTGTATGCTATGTGTTTAGCATAGTATGCACAGTTTGATTAAGTACCTTTTTACATAACACTTAGGGCCTTAAATTGATATTTACACAAGCATGCTAATTGATGGTTTTATGTCATTACATGTTATATGTCTTAAACTTATGGACTATGCTAAGTGTTGAACATGATTAAGTGTTAAATATTCATGTTAACTTGTGATGAGTTTTGAGCATGTTAGTACTACTTGAGTTGTTTATTTTGACTATTAGCTAATTACAATATGATGGAGCATGCTAGTTGTTATGTTTATGCTATGCTATATGATAAGAAGAAATATGTTCAGCATGATAAGACTTCCTTTTTGATTAAGCACTTAGGACATTGAAATGCTATTTATATGAGTACGCTATTTAGTAGCCTTAATGACCACATGCTATGTGTTTCACGTCTTGTGATGTATGCTAACAGAACAGTATGATCAAATATTAATGTGAATGTTGACTTGGTGTTAGTTTATGAACATACTAGTTCTTACTTACCTTGATTATTTTGACTTATATCTACTCACATGTGAAAGAGCATATTATATTTAAACTGTTAGCTACTTGCACAAATATATAATTTTGTTGCCTTGTTATATACTAAATGTCTAGTATGCCTATATGTATAAATGAATGTATTCGACGTGCTTAACCTGATTTTCATAAAAGCATGAGATGTATTCGACGTGCTTAACCTGATTTTAATAAAAGCATGAGGTGTAGTCTAGTGCGGTATCTTATTTTAAAATTCTCTATATATATGAGATGCATATGATTTTGGTTATCTTCAGATTAGTTTGTATTCCATTTAATTTTGAGCATTGTTATATACTGTCATCCTTACATGTTTATATGCCTTATCATTTTTTAGCTTGCCTTAGAGACATGTTTAGAATATGTGACTACTATAATACCTCTAATTTTAAAAGGATAGTCTCGATATTTAATTCATTGTTTTATTTTATTTTAAATTGATGTATTTAATTATTTGATTACGTAGCTAATTGTTTATGTGCGTTTAATTGAATGATTTGTTAAATTAATTATGTGTTTAAATGGTATTTTAATTAATTGATTTGTTTACATGTTGTGTGATGATGTGTACTTATTTTCTTTGCATGCTAAGTGTTGATTTGTATTTAATTGTTTTATTTTTATTTTAAAAGGAATAGGATATGGAGAGTAATAATGGACCAACCATTTGGATCCAAAGGACTACTTGAATAGTAGTTTAGATGGGTACGGATAATTACCTATGGATATTCGTATATATAGATATATGGGTATATATATATATATAAATGGTTTATTATTAATATTATTATTTAATTATTAATATTGATATTAGTAGTTATGATAAGATAATTAGTTTATATATATAGTTATATATATATTGTGTGTATTAATTATATATATAAAGTACGTGCACAATGTTAAGGTAATAAAAAGTGTTCCATGGTAATTTAGAATATTGAGATTTGTCTTATTATGTTACTAAGTTAGTAACTTATTATATTATTATTACTTTTGTGACAGCCGTATATAGGTAATGTTAAGGTAACTGTAAAGTGTCTTTATTATTATGTAAAAGTGTGTGATTGAATTATTAAGTTATTATTATATTAATAACTATTAGATGGCTGCAGTGACTTTTGTTATATGGTGGGTCTGATAGTCTATTTAGGTTACAAATAGGTTAATTCATTACAAAATATATATATATATATATATATATATATAGGTTGGTTCAGTAGAACTAGGTATTGCAAGGTAAGACGCGGAACAGAGAGGCGGCGCGAGAGAGAGGAAAAAAGTGAAAGAAAAAAAAAAAGAAGGAAAAGAAAGAGGTTAGGGTTTTTAATCAAAAAAAATCATAAAGGCAAGTTCTATTTCTTCTCTTTCCCTTTGATTCATAATCTATACATGCTAGATTAGTTCCAGGAATTAAATTAAATTAATTAAATATAATTGCATGAATAAAATCTAAAATTTCTATTCATGTGTTTATATTAATGAGTTTGTGTTGATTTTTCATGTTTCAAGGAATTGATGCATGTATTGGGTTTGTGTTAATTTTTCATTATTTTTGCAGATTATTGTTTTGTTTAATGATTTTGCCTTAAATATTTTTAAAACTAATCTTATTAATTCTAGGATAATAAATTGATTTTTGTTGTTTTGATTAATGGATTTATATTAAATATTTTATTGATTTGAATAGAAACATTACGGACTGGAGTGCATGATTTAAAATACACATGCTAAGTATGAAATTTAATCTATCTAAAAAGATTAAATTAATGGTTGAATATGGTAGGATTAAATTATTATTATTATTTTTTTTATTATTATTTGAATTTAAATGAATTTAATCAGATTATGGATGGGTACAAGTTTAATTGAGATGCATGTTAATTTCTTATGATGAAAATTAAATGTATATTATTTAGAATTGTTATTTTTGCTCAAATTAAATGCAAAGGATGTATAACATGATTTAAACTATGTTTATTTGGATGATTAGATGTCAATGTACTATTTGCGTCATCTTTGGGATTTAAAACCTTTATTTGGTTATGTTGTGGATAAATGCACCATTATAGAATGGGGGCATATTAGGGACGGATTAACTTATGAGTTAAGTCCTACCTATTTAAATTTATAAGGGAACAGATTAACCGACGAGTTAAGTCCTACTTATATTCGTATCAGGTCAACAAATTAGTTGGATGACATACTTGGTTTACTTTTATATTTTGGGTAAGATAGATTTATATATTTATAGATATATGCCATGATATTAGCTTGAGTCTTAGGATCGATGGTTAGAGAGCGTATGTGTAATGGGATGCATAGCTGGATTATGATGCTTGGTGGTGTACCTTGTTAGGTCTAGGCACTCATACCCACTTCATGTGCGTTTTTGCATGTTGCCTACTAATCAAGTTGAGACCGCCTTGTAATCCAGTGAGAGTCCTTTAGTGGGTATCTATATATATATATATATATATATATATATATATATATATATATATATATACGGACTACGTAGCAATTGTTGAGTTGACTAGGTTGTATATGTTTATCGGTTCTTTGTTTGGACTGTAGTAGAGTAGAACTTGTTTGTGGGCTTGACCCACCATTATTTTTCAGGTATTCGTCAGTTTCAGACTTAGAGGTTATTCGTGCTGAGCAAAGACAGTCATTCACTCTTCCAACTCTTTGTAGGATTCTCCTTCATGTTTTAGTTATTGGATTTATTTCATATCAGTTATTTTAGTTTGGAATTGAGTAAGGGTCCGCACGATGGATTCCTGAGTTGTAATAGTATTAGAGGGTTGAATAAGTTATTTTGGAGGACTATTTATTTATTAAATTTGAGGATTTATTATTTAGTTCCCTTCAGCTTATTATTTATTTATTATTCTTTTTGTATTCAAATGCTTGTTTAAATATTAATTGTTTGATATCATTCTATTCTGTGCTCTGACTTGATCACCCGTGACTCTAGAATCGAGGGGTATCATAGTTGGTATTAGAACACTCCAAGTTCAAGTGTCTCTAGGGTTTTTTCGTAATAAGACTTCCGCGTAATGTATTCTTTTGTTTAGAGCCTAAGTTTAGGATTCATTGTATTCCTTTACGGTCCACTTAAATCGTACTGATGTCTATCTTTCTATGTTAACAGAATGGTTAATGTTAGAAGAGGATAGAACATGTAAGGAAACAGGCAGCAAAGGAGAGCAGCACGTAGGCAGCAATATCTCCTACAACATCAGTGAGTTGCGGAGGAGCAACAACTGCTTCGATTTCAGGAGGAGGAGTAGGAGGAAGACGGTCAGTTGCACATAGAGCATGAGGAAGTCTAGTAGACTCAGGAGTCTCAGGATCGGGGCTACAATCAGGGTAGAGATCCAGAGTTTCCTCCCCATCTAAATAACCTCATTACTCGGGCTATAGAAGCAGTTGTAGCAGCTACACTCCAGAACCAGCCACCGATTCAATAGGCACCTATTCTAGCACCAGTGGTTCAGACTCGAGCTAAGAGTTCTTTCACATAGGGGAGCCCACCTGAGTTCACAGGCTCCACCGATGTGAAAGTAGCTCACTAGTGGAAGAAGGACATTAAGCGACATCTTCGCATAGTTAAGTGCACAGAGGTTCAAAAGCAGATGCTTGCTACCTTGAAGCTTGTCGAAGATGCACTCCAGGGGTGGGAGTCAGTTACCACCGTGGAGGAGAGGACTTCATTGACCTATGATTAGTTCAGTGCTCGCTTCGATGAGAAGTACTTTCCATATGCAGTCAGGATAACTATGAAGACTGAGTTCCTTAACTTAGAGTAGAAGAACATGAAAGTAGCAGAGTATGAGCAGCAGTTTACACATTTATCTCTTTTTGCTCCTGAGGAGGTGGATATCGAGGAGAAGAAACATAATAGCTTCGTTAAAGGGCTTATGTGGTCCATTAAATGATCTATTACAGGTAGTCTATCCTACACTACTTATGCTCAAGTGGTAGATGTTGCATTATAGCAGTATCAGTTGACTATGGACTTCAGATAGGCTAGGGGTGAGAAGCGAGGTGACAGAGACTACTAATCAGCTAGCTAAGAAATGGAACGACAGTGGACACCGACACAATGATAAGGGCAGATTCCAGGGACAACAGTCTTGAAAGAAGCACAAGGGTGGTTTAAATGCTCACGGAGATAGGGCACCTATTCAGAGACAGCAGAATGGGGGACCACAAGCAGGACAGAGGAGAAAATTTGGCACTTTCCAGGGTAGTTGCTATATGTGTGGAGAGTTTGGTCACACTTCTAGGTAGTGTCCTAAAGCAGAATAGGGACAGGGTCAGCATGTGTATCAAGGACAGAGGGCACCATTACCTTTACCCGCTCCATATATTCCACAGATTTAGGGATAGATTTATCCAGCTTTACCAGCACCACCACAGCCTCAGGGACAGGTATCGCAGCAGTTGCATTATGGTAGGGTGTATAACCCCATGCCATAGGATGTTCTGGCGCCTCAGGCTGTTGAGGGTATGTTTCCTATTCATGGTAAATCTGGTCATATTTTATTTGATACAGGTGTTACATATTCATTCGTGTCTAGTGCTTTTGTTGCATTATTTGGGATGACGATATGAGTGTGTGATAGACCTCATAGTATCTCTACACTTTTAGGCGATACTACCATTTTACATGAGGGTAATGGGCCTATGACACTAGATATTTGGTAGATTTCGATTTCTAGCCAATCTAGTGGTCTTGGACATGCACACTTATGACGTGATACTTGGAATGGATTGGTTATCTCACTACCATGCCCAAGTTAATTATTATGATAGGTCTATTGTTTTCACTATACCTGGTCAGGATATATACATTGTCACTATGCCACGTTCTAACGGGGTTTCTAGCATTTATTTGTTCTATGTGGAGGAGGAGACCGAGGAGGAGATTACTGTGTCACTGGATAGCATACCAGTTGTACAAAAAATTTTAGATGTTTTTCAAGAGATTCCAAGGTTGCCACCTAGTCGAGAGATAGACTTTGTGATCGACTTAACACCAAGCACTACGCCTATTGCTAGAGTACCATACAGGAAGGCACCAGTAGAGATGCGAGAACTGAGGGATCAGATTCAGCAATTGCTCAGTTAGGGTTTTATTCGTAGGAGTACTTCACCTTGGGGAATGCCAGTTTTGTTTATGAAGAAAAAGAATGGTTCACTTTGTCTGTGTATAGATTACAGGGAATTGAACAAGGTTACTATTCGTAACAAGTACCCTTTGCCCAGGATCGATGATCTTTTTTATCAGTTAAAAGGAGCTACATACTTCTCTAAAATTGATCGATGTTCTGGATATCATCAATTTTGGGTTAAGGAGCAAGATGTTCCTAGGACAGCGTTTCTCACTAGATATGGTTCTTATAAGTTTCGTGTCATGCCTTTGAGATTGACTAACACACCAGTAGTCTTCATGGATTTAATGAACAGAATCTTCAGGGCTTACTTAGATCAATTTGTCATCATATTCATTGATGATATTTTGATATAATCTAAGTCAGAGGACGATCATGCTAGACATCTTCGCACAGTGTTACAGACGCTTCGCGAACATCAGTTATATGCCAAGTTTGAGAAGTGTGAATTTTGGTAGCGAGAAGTGAAATTTTTGGGTCATGTGGTGTTAGAGAAGGGGATAACGGTAGATCCAGCCAAGGTCTCAGCAATAGTAGAGTGGGGATAACCTACTTCACCTACGAAGATTTGGAGTTTTCTGGGACTGGTAGGATACTATCATAGATTCATTCAGGGGTTCTCAAAGATAGCGGGACCACTCACTCATTTGACTAAGAAGGGTGTACAGTTCGTATGGGATGAACACTGTCAGAAAGTTTTTGATGAGTTAAAGAGCAAGTTGACTTTTACACCAACTCTGTCTATGCCACAGAGCGGGACAGAGTATCATGGCTACACAGATGCTTCTTTGCAAGGTCTTAGGTGTGTATTGATGCAGAAGGAATGCCCAATTTCGTATAGATCCCGTAAGTTTAATCCTCATGAGCTTAATTATCCAACATATGATTTGGAGTTGGCAGCTATGGTCTTTGCTTTACGTATTTAGAGGCATTATCTGTTGGAATAGTCTTTCAGATTATTTAGTGATCACAAGAGTCTGCAATATTTGTTCACACAGTGGGAGCTGAATATGAGACAGCGCCGATGTGTAGAGTTTGTGAAAGACTATCATTTCTCTATACAGTGCCATCCAGGGAAAGCAAATATGGTGGCAAATGCTCTCAATCGCCGACCCTATGCTAGTCTTTCTGTATTATTCACCATTGAGTGTGATGCTTTAAAGACAGTTGATGAGTTGTCCGATGCTTCTATGGCTTGTATGGTAGTTACGCCTTCGATCATTCATAAGGTATTGAAGGCACAACTCATAGATCAGCCATGCATTGATAAGGTTGCAGAGAAAACTTCTAGGGAGGTTCCATTTTATCGTGTGGGGACTGATAGAGGCCTGAGGTACAAAAGGCGTTTAGTCGTACATTCTGCTAATGATGTAATACCCTTAATTTTAAAAGGATAGTCCAGTTATTTATTTAATTGTTTAATTGCATTTTTATTTTATTTAATTGGTTATTTGTTTGTGTGTTTATTTAATGTTTATTTAAATTAGATTTTGTTTTGTTTTAATTGATTAATTGATTAATTATTTTATTTAAATTGGTTGATTATTTTAGTTAATTATTATTTGTATAATTATTTTAATTTCATGGTTTATTTTAATTGGATTAAGTTAAATGTTTTATTTATTAAATTAGGTTATAGTTTTAACTGTATAATGGAATTCACGTGTGTAGCCGTCACTGTTTTAAAACGTAGGTTTTGTTATGGGCTGTCAAGGATTAGGATTAGGGCTCTGTCTCTACACATAGAGGGAATAGGGTTTAGTTAAGTCTCTATATATATAGAACAGTACATTAACTTAGGGTTTTGAGAATACATAACCCCTATTCACGTACCAAAGATACAAAGATGATAGAGACTTGTGAGAGAACTGAGCGAGAGAAAATAGAACAAGGCTTAGGAGGAGAATAGAGAGGACCAAGGGAGAGTTGTGGTGGTTTAAACCAAAACTATAGGAGGCTAGACAATATTATAGTGTTGCCAGAAATTAGGAAGACGGTGACAAAGTTTTGAGTCCAAAACTACAGGTAAGTTCTTTTCTTTCTCCTTCTCGTTGGCTCGTGTTTTGTGCACCTAGATAGTCTCTAGGGTTTAATCAATCAATAACTGGAAGTTACAAGTTTAATATATGTTATATGGATGATCTGTTTGTGTTGAAATCCAATCTGTTACAGTTCATGCATGTCTCGTTTTAGTTTTCTGTTCTTTAAGCATGTTGTTTCTGTTGTAACTTTAGTCTCTGTAATTGATTTCAACTACTATAAACGAACCATGGGAATTTTACTAGGGTATTATAAGACTCTTAAGATGAGTTTTAGAAATCAACAGAGTGGTATGAATGGTCCGGAGACAGAGCAGACGGGCTGAAGCGAAGCAGGAACGGACTGAAGCTCTCATAGGGGGAGAGAGCAGGCTCCATGGAGGGAGGAGCCGGCTCCCCCATGAGTAGAGCCTGCTCTAGAGGAAGTAGAGCAGACTCTACCTCTAAAATGGGTGGCTCTAGGCTTACAAGAGCCTGCTCTTCAAGAATTAGAGCAGGCTCCTTTCAATTTATACATTCTGTTATTGTTTTTACGAACTACTTGCTATTATTTAGGCACTTGGGGTTCTTGAACAGTTTTAGGACTTTAATGGGGGTTTCAATAATTAATTTAGGATGTAATCAAAGTCTTGGATTGCATAAAATACCCTCTTTGTATTAATGAAATTAACAGTGCGCTATTTAACAACTTGCCCGCGGTTAACTGTTGGAAGGAAGTTAAATTGTCTAATTTTAATTTGACAATTTAAGGTGCTATAATATGATTCTAAATTAAATTTTAGATGTATGAGAGAGTCTTTTAATTAAAAAATTGGACTTGTAGCATAGTTTATCGCTCGGTGCTAAAACAATAAAACAGTATACAAGGATGCAACCTAGCAAACTATTCATGAATAAAAGGAACTGAATTGCTAGAATTAATTTTAGCAATTTCTTAGACAATATTATGATTTTAAAACTTATTTATATGCATGATAGAGTTATTGATTTATTAAAACTGATCTATTCGTGCTCTGGATGCTAGTTGTTGAACTGTAAACAATACATGGTTTAACTCTTGGATTTAAATTGCTGAACCTTTAAACATCTTTTTGCAATTATTTGGATATTGGTTTTGGACTGTAAATTGCTAAACGATTATATATATGTTGTAATTTACATGGATATGGAGGATTGTATGCACCGATATGGGACGGTGACATACTAGGGATGGTTTAGCTCAAAACGCCTAAACCTAAACTAATGGATTAAAGGAATGGATTGAAAAATATTGAATCCTAATTGTGACTAAGTTAGATCAACTGCGACTAAGTTGAATGGCTTTCTAGATTAATTGGTTTGTAATTAAGTCATATCAACTGAATAAGTTGAGTGACTAATTAGTTTGTGTACTGTATGTCAGCTCAATGAACTATTGAATGATATACTCTGTTGGACGGACTTTAAATATATGGTTATGATACCACGAGATGAGCTTGAGTCTCAGACCATTGGTTAGGGTGCGTATATGCGGTGGATGCGTAGCTGGCTATAGTAATTTGAAGTGTACCCTTTTAGGTCTAGGTACTCATGCCCACCCTTGGGTGCCTATTCGCATGTTGCCTTCTATTCAGGTTGAGACCCCTACTGTAGTTCAGTGAATGTCCTTAGTGTGGATATATATATATGTATGGACTAGATAGATATTGTGAGGTATCTATGGTGTATCTGCGTATCGGGTCATTGTATGGATTGCAGTTAGATTAGAACTTGCTCGTGGGCCTAACCCACTCTTCTATTATTCTTTTCAGGTGCAGGTCGGTTCCAGCCTTAGAGCTTGATCGTGCTTGTCAAGGACAGTCTCACATTCATCTGTTTACGTAGGACTTCTCTCGATGATTCCAGCTTAATTTATTTTCAGTTTTTAGTTCAGTTGGGATTTTATTTAGGGGTCCACTAGTTAGATTCCCGAGTTGTACTCTTGGAGATTTTGGAAGATTTGAGTATTATTATTATTATCGTTTGGAGGATTTTATATATATTTTTTGGTTTCTTTATTTAAATTCTTAAATTTTTATTCTGTGTTCATATTAAAATACTTTAATTGTTTGATATTCTCTCGGGTTTGGGCTTGGGCCTGATCAACCCGTGTCTCGGATCCGAGGGGTATCACAAATGATTTGAGGAAGGATGTGATGATTGAGACTCACCATCTTGAGTTTTGTGTTCATCCAGGAGGAGACAAGATGTATCAGGACATGAAACAACAGTTTTGTGGGCAGGTATGAAGAAGGACATTGCTATCTTTATCTCTAAGTGTGGTACTTGTCAGATGGTTAAGATTGATTGATCATCAGAGACCGCCTGGTTCCCTACAACCACTTCCTATACTGGAGTGGAAATGGGAGAGTATCTCTATGGATTTTATGGAGGGATTACCAAATTCCAACAGAAACCACAATTCTATTTGGGTCATTATTGATAGGTTGACCAAATTAGTTCATTTCTTGCCTATTAGCACTGATTTTGCTTCAGAACAATTGGCGAGGCTTTACATTGTGGAGATTGTGAAGCTGCATGGCATACCCATGTCTATTATATCAGACATGGATTCGAGCTTTGTATCGGGATTTTGGGAGAGTTTTCAGCAGGTTTTGGGTACCGAATTACATCTTAGCACTGCTTATCATCCTCGGACAGATGGACAAATTGAGAGGGTTAATCAGATCATGGAGGATATGATTCGTTCTTGTGTCATTGACTTTAAGGGTCATTAGGAGGACTATTTGCCACTTGTGGAGTTTGCATATAACAATAGTTTTCAAAAAACTATTGGTATGGCACCGTTTGAAGCATTATATGGTCGACCGTGTCGATCTCCTATTTGTTAGATAGAGGTTGGCGAGAGCAGATTTCTGAGTCTTGAGTTCATCAAGGATACCTCTGAAAAGATCGTTCTTATTAGGGATCGTATGCGCACTGCCCAGAGCAAGTAGAAGAGTTATGTAGATCGTCGTACTCGTACTTTGGAGTTTCAGGTGGGGGATCAGGTGTTGCTCAAAATGTCTCCCATGAAGGGTGTAATGCGCTTTGGGAAGAAGGGGAAGTTATCACCATGTTTTATCAGTCCTTTTACGATTACGGATTGAGTCGGAGCCGTAGCTTATCGGTTAGCACTTCTGGATCATTTACATCGGGTCCATAATGTTTTCCATGTGTCCATGTTGTGAAAAATTTTGTGCGATAAGGATCGCTATCAGCATATAGATGTTGGCGAGATTGTGTTGCAGCTGGATGCGACATATGTTGAGCCACTATGTCGTATTCTTGATCATCGTGATCAAGTGCTTCGCAACAAGACTATTCCTTTTGTGCGTGTTCAGTGGAGTTATCATAATAAATGCCGAGTCCACTTGGGAACGGGAAGATGTCATCCGTTTAAAATTTCCAGAATTGCTGAAATAAGGTAAAAGGTGAATTCCGAGGACGGAATTCCTTTTGTTAGGGGGGAAGAATGTAATACCCCTAATTTTAAAAGGATAGTCTCGGTATTTAATTTATTATTTTATTTTATTTTAAATTGATGTATTTGATTATTTGATTACGTAACTAATTGTTTATGTGCGTTTAATTGAATGATTTGTTAAATTAATTATGTGTTTAAATGGTATTTTAATTAATTGATTTGTTTACATGTCGTGAGATGATGTGTATTTATTTTCTTTGTATGCTAAGTGTTGATTTGTATTTAATTGTTTTACTTTTATTTTAAAAGGAATCAGATATGGAGAGTAATAATGGACCAACCATTTGGGCCCAAAGGACTACTTGAATAGGAGTTTAGATGGGTATGGATAATTACCCATGGATATTTGTATATATAGATATATAGGTAGATATATATATATATATGGTTTATGTAATGACCCGGTCATTTTCTTCCTTTTCCTTTTTCCTCAAATTTTGCGGATAAATTTTTTCCGTTGTCTTTTCTTTTCTGTGAATGGTTTTTCGTCACTTAGTGTCTTCTTGGGTGCTCGGAAATGGTTTCTGAGACTCTTTTCTGTGGATTGACAACTTCCTTTGAGTACCGAGTCATTTCCACAATTTTCGTTTTTTGACACTATTCACTTTTTGTCCTTATTCCTATTTCGTTCTTTTCCCTATTTCATCTTTTCCCCGTTTGTCACTTTGTTGGCAAAATCTCACTTCTTGTGCTCGGAATTGGTTTTTGACTTCACGTATCTTTATCGTGAGTGGTTTCCACGAAATACGTATCTTTACTTTTATAAGAAAGTACTCTGGTTGCTCTAATGTCCATAGGGGCATGGATGCATAATTCTTTGAAATTAATTTCTTTTTTTGGGGTATTTTTCGTAAATATCTTTTGAAGATATTTTATTTCAGGGGTATCTAAGAAAATATCTTTTGGAAGATATTTTCATTCTGGGGCAGTTTTGTAGTTAACCTTTTTGTGGGGGCCATTGTGCAATTAATGAAAGTTGTTGCAAATTATCTTGTTTTGAGCTTGGATCCTCGTACGGGATTCATTTTCACTTTTCTTCGAGTCGTAAACTCTTAGAAGTCCCTTCTGGTCGATGTTTTCCAGTTTCAGGGTTTCTGGCCCTAGTTTGTGCCAAATTTGTTTGGGGTATAACTTTCTGCTCGAGACTCAGTTTTTTACACCGTTTCTTCCGTTATTCTTATTTTCTCATTTTAAATCTTTTTTGTTCACAGAGTTTCATCATTTGAGTGCGTCTGCTCAAATTTCACTTTTCCGGACCCGGCGGGGCCTGTTCGGGGCACTTTTTGATATTTCTATAAAAGGGGGATGAGATATTTTGTTTTTTCATCTTCCCCACTCTCTTGCACGACCTGAAGCTTCTATGGCAGCCCAAGGGAGGCTGCCACCTTCTCTCTCCTCATTTGAACTTCATTTATTTGTCTAAACATAGTAAGGCCTTTGCGTTTTGTGTTCGTGTTGACTACGCGCTTCTTTCACCCTTATTAGAACCCATTTCTGGCCAAATTTTGAGTTTGGTTTTGAAGTGAAGTTGTGATTTTCATGGGTCCTCTTTGGAGTTTATCGTTCATGGTGTTGTCCCCGACGAAACCCCGAAGTATTGTCGGATTCGGAGTCGTTTCGTTTTGATGGCTTTTGAGATTTTCATCTCAAATTGAGGTAGGGGGTGTCTTAGGTTTATATTATTATTGTATTGATTGTTTTATAAACATATACAACTTGTGAGCATGCCTTGATCAAGTTTTTAGAATTTAATTTAATTATTTTCTTTGTTTAAGATTTAATTCTCATGATGCTAGGCAACTTAGAATTAAATTGTGGCATGCTAGAAATTTAGGCCTTGGTATGGTGGTGGATATATATTAAATTGGGGTTATTTGAATAAGAATTGCAAATTTTATTTAATATTTATCTTTTGTGAAAGTTTAATTCACCTAGTTGTATCAAGCATGGAATCAACTTGTAATGTGATATTAAAGTAAGCCTTGGTGAGTTCTTTAACATATATTAAATTGAGAACATTTAGATATGTTTGAAAATCTAGAGAAAAATTAATTAATGAGCTTAATTAATTTTATTTTAAGTGTGTTGGTCACTTAAATTGATATTGGAGGTAATAGGTTGATAATCCCTTGAAATGTGGTCTGTTTAATCACCTTGTGAGCATGTTACTAATTTGATGTAGAATTAGTACTTGAGACATCTTGAAATGGTAATTGGACTTAGCATGATATAGAATATCATTGACTTGCATAGCTTGTTTAGATATATCTTGTGTAGGTGTATAGCTTGTTAGAATATTGCAAATTGTTTACCTTGGAAGCTAGTTACTAAATTGGGACTTATTTAGTACTTGTGGCTTAGTGTGGTAATGTGGTTCAATTGTTGTAAAATATTATTGTTTTGGTGTATAAATTGCATATTAGAGACTTGACATGTCATATGCTATCTAGACTTGAATTCTAGGACATGGTTTGTGTGGATTCAACCTTATTTGTGCATGGAAGATAACTTTATGCATTAGTGGATTTGGTATAAGTTTGGTCTAACTTATTGATTTTTGTATAAGTTTTGGACTTATTGATTTTGGAAAGCTTGTAAGGACATATTTCACGTGATGGCTAGGGTTTAGCTCTAGTACGGAGACAAGAGTCTTCTAAGTCATAAGTGCGCACTAGGTAGTACCTTGTGGGTTGTAATTGCCCGGAATAACTTATGCATGTGCGCACTAGGTAGGGCCTTGTGGGTCGTAATTACCTAGAAACACTTATTTGGTCTAGTGACCATATGTCCTAGTCTTTCTACTTTGATTTCGCATTCAATTTCAAGTTGTTAATCATGGATTACTTGAAGCTTAAGAATTAATGCTTGCTTTGGATATTTGATCTTACTTAGTATACTTGAAACTGTATACTTGTTTTGTGCATTTAGAGCTCATATAGTGTACTTGTATGCTTACTCCGTGAATTTAGATTTCATTTAGTATGCTTGTGCAGTTTATACTTATTTTAGGTGTATCTTTCTTAGCTTAGTATACTTGTGTCGGTATACTTGATTTACGAGATTTTCATATAAAATGCATACTTGTGTAAATATGCTTAGACATTGCATGACTTGTCTTAATGTGGTTTAGTATACTTGAGCATGTATACTTGTATGTTGTTGTTCACTTTAAATTGCATGAGTAGCTTAGGATGATCCCTGAGTCTCACTTGACATAGACGTTAGGTGGCATGAGCCCCTTTGACATGTTTCACCTTAAGGTGATGTATTTGTAAAACGCTAGGTCGATGCATGATCATCTCCTACGAGTAGCTTTATGTTACTCACCCACGTAGTGGGGACATTTTTCCTGTACCAGGATCAAGATTCGGGATTCACATCATGCTTGGATGATTTATAGACTTGAAGTTCTCATTTCTTATAAATGTTGGCTTGAAATGCCATTTATAACTTTATATGTCAAAATGTGTAAATTTGATTCTATTTTTGTAATGTGTACATAAGTACACTCTTTACAATGTATTTGACATGTATGATATGAGGCCATAGGCCAATGACATCTAATTTGTATCCTATGTAGCTTTTAACTTCATGAAATATTATGAAAATATTAAAAAATGCCGAGTCATTGCTTCACTATGCTTGCATCGGGTGTGGGAATTACATTTTTTTTTCTTTTATAGGGTCTCATTAATCATGTATGAAGTGTGGCCAAGGGCCAAACGGTAATTTGAAATCATTTGTTAATTTTGGTTTTCAAATTTCCCTTTTCTTGTTCATCTTTGCCTTTTTGCCCGTTGGGGTGTTGGATTTTGTATCGATGGTATTTTTAAGCCATGGACCATTGTAGCACATCTTAATAGGTAAGTTATGTTTGAGTGCATGATCATTTTCAAGAAAAACCACTTCCTTGGCAATTTGAGCCTCCTAGGAACTCATTTTGAGATTTTGTTACATAATCTGATCTAGGGGTATTCTAGACCTTTCACATTAGTTTTATTTTCTTCTTTCAACATAGTCGATTAGAAAACGTGATTTTAGGGAGGGTTTCTTCTTTGTATTTTTCCAGAAAACATCGTCTTGGTACCGAAAATCCCTCGTGAAGTTTCAGCTTCCAGTTTTCATTTTAGCAGTTTTTTAACTCTTTTGACCAGATTTCTTAGGAGGACATTTTGGCCATTTTATAGTGAGTTTTTTTTTTTTTTAATTCTCCTCGAGTCACGTAGAAAACTCAATTTTGAGGGGGGTTTCTTCTTTGTGTTTTTGCAAAAAAATTCATCTAGGCCTCCAAATTCAGCCTCTGTTCCGGATTTTTCTGGAAAAAAACCATACAGCAGCTTTATGGGCTGCTGCCAGCCATGTGTGCGTGCGCATGGGTGTGTGCATGGGGCTGTCGTGGCCCCTCGTCGGGCCGCCGCGACGTTAATTCTTCTTTTGGGCTTTTCTCCTTCGTCCGCACTCCGATTCAAGTGAATTTTTTTTTGAACTTGACTAATTTTTCGTTGTCTTTCCAACGGTATGCTCAGTTGCACGCGGTTCTTCCTAGATGATTACCAGTTTACCCTTTTTGCCTTAAGTGCTTGTTTTTCTTCGTCATGCCGTTTCTCCTTCGTCCGGACTCCGGACTCGAATCATGCAATTCTTGAGTCCATCTTGATTAGTTTTTCGTTGTCCTTCCAACGGTGTGCTCGGTGGCACCCGAATCTACAGTTTTTAGAAATAACTATTTTGCCCCTAGGGGCTTATTTGTCATATTTTCGATCTTTTGCTTCCGTATCAGTTCTTGTTGAGTTCCACAACCTCATGGAAGGTCACTTTGACTTCTTAGAGTCTTGTTTTCTGTTTTCGCTTCCGCATTCGGATCCGTTATCGGATCATCCTCTCGGTTCATTACTGACGCACTGGCTAAAAACTAGGGCCGTCACAGTTTATTATTAATATTATTATTTAATTATTATAATTAATAATAGTAGTTATGATAAGATAATTAGTTTATATATATAGTTATATATATATATATTGTGTGTATTAATTATATATATAAAGTACGTGCACAGTGTTAAGGTAATAAAAAGTGTTCTATGGTAATTTAGAATATTGAGATTTGTCTTATTATGTTACTAAGTTAGTAACTTATTATATTATTATTATTTTTTATGGCAGCTGTATATAGGTAAAGTTAAGGTAACTGTACGGTGTCTTTATTATTATGTAAAAGTGTGTGATTGAATTATTAAGTTATTATTATATTAGTAACTATTAGATGGCGGCTGTGACTTTTGTTATATGGTGGGCCTGATAGTCTATTTAGGTTAGAAATAGGTTAATTCATTACAATATATATATATATATATAGGTTTGTTCAGCAGTAGGGATTTCAAGGTAAGACGCAGAGTAGAGAGGTAACACGAGACAAAAAAAAAAGGAAGAGAAAGAGGAAGAAGGAGGTTAGGGTTTTTAATCAAAAAAAATCCTTAAGACAAGTTCTATTTCTTCTCTTTCCCTTTGATTCATAATCCATACATGCTAGATTAGTTTCAGGAATTTAATTAAATTAATTAAATATAATTGCATGAATAAAATCTGAAATTTCTATTCATGTGTTTATATTAATGAGTTTGTTTTGATTTTTCATGTTTCAAGGAATTGATGCATGTATTGGGTTTGTGCTGATTTTTTTTTTTTTTTTTTTTTTTTGCAGATTATTGTTTTGTTTAATGATTTTGCCTTAAATATTTTTAAAACTAATCTGATTAATTCTTGGATAATAAATTGATGTTTGTTGTTTTGATTAATGGATCTATATTAAATATTTTATTTATTTGAATAGATTCATTACGGACTGATGTGCATGATTTAAAATAGACATGCTAAGTATGAAATTTAATCTATTTAAAAAGATTTAATTAATGGTTGAATATGGTAGGGTTAAATCATTATTATTATTATTATTATTATTATTATTATTATCATTGTTTGAATTTAAATGAATTTAATCAGATTATGGATGGGTACAAGTTTAATTGCGATGCATGTTAATTTCTTATGATGAAAATTAAATGTATGTTATTTAGAATTGTTATTTTTGCTCAAATTAAATTGAAAGGATGTTTAACATGATTTAAATTATGTTTATTTTGATGATTAGATGTCAATGTACTATTTGTGTCATCTTTGGGATTTAAAACCTTTATTTGGTTATGTTGTGGATAAATGCACCATTATGGGATGGGGGCATGTTAGGGACGGATTAACTTATGATTTTAGTCCTACCTATTTGTAATACCCCTAATTTCAAAAGGATAGTCTCGGCATTTATTTATATGTTTTATTTGCATTTTTAAATTATTTAATTGATTAATTAATTATTTGTTTATGTGTTTAGTTTAATTAAGTGGTCCGCTTAGGTGTATTTGTTAGGATTTAACTGTTGTATTTTTATTTAAAGGAGTTGGGCTATGGATAATAGTAATGGACCACACTAATGGGTCACATGGACTACTTGGATAGGATTATTATTGGGTATAGATAATTACCCATGGGGTGTAGTACATATACATATGGGTATATATGTATATTTATGGATATTATATTTATGTATATGTTTATATATATATATAGTTATAAGTTAATTGTGTATATATATATGTGTGTTTTTTCATCATGTACAGACTTATATGTATTATTCTTTTATTTTTATTTTTCTTTTCCCTTAAGTTAGCAGACGTAAGGTGCAATAAGGATTAGGGTTGGTTTTGTATATGTCTATATATATATATAGTGTTGTCTGTCTTAGGGTTCAAAAAACCCTATTCACGTCACTTTATAGAGGAGAGTGTTAGCAGAGAATTGAGAGAGAGAACCGTGAAGAGAGAACGGAGAACTCGGCCAAAGCTCAAGGCTGAACCAAGGGAGAAAGGAACGGGGTCTGCTTGTGAGTTAGAACCAGAGCAGTAGGAGGCTTGACGGTAATCAGAAGTTGCCAGAAAATCTAGGAAGAAGAAGATTAAGTTTCAATCTGAAACTTGAGGCAAGTTCTTCTTCTATCTCCTTCCCTTAGACTTCGTGTTCTTTACAAGCCTAAGTTAATTCCAGGAACTAATCAGACTTTAAATTAATCTATTATGTATGCTAATTCTGGTTTAAAACAATGTTAGATAAATTTACTTGTAACTGATTTATCTTGCAATTTATGCCATGAGTATTTGTTTTATTTAATGTTAATGATGCATAATTGTTTTAAATAAATTACTGGAATGAGTCGGGACTTAGTTCAGACTCTTAGGACAATCAACAATGGAGAACAGAGGAATTGGAACTCGTCAGAGACGAGGAAGATGATGCAGAATAGGGTGAAAGCTGGCTCCCAAGGGGTGAGTGCCGGCTCCTAAAAGGGAATTATTTTGACGACTCTCAGAGGGAAAGAGCCAGCTCCTTGAAGTTGAGAGCCTACTCCCTCAAGACCAGAGCTTGCTCTCAAGGGGACAGAGCTTACTCCCAGAAGGACAGAGCTTGCTCTCAAGCGGACAGAGCTTGCTCTCAAGTGGATAGAGCTTGTTCCCTAATTTGGGAGCATGCTCCATCGTTGCTACTTTAATATTTTGGGATTTTTGGCTACTGTTTTGAGGTTTTGGATGTTCCAGGGCTGTGTAGGTTACTATGGGTGATTTAAATGACTATAGTGAGTATGTTAAATACCTAGAATGCATAATTAATAATTATATGCTATGGAACGATGAACAACGTGAAATTTTAATTAAATTTACATGTTGTTAATGGATGGTTTAATTGCCTAGTATTATTTTAGCAATCGAAATTGATGATATATGATCTTAATCATGCATTGACAGCATAATATGATTATGTTATTATCTAATTTTTATCATGCTTGTTTATGGAATTAATTAATGTGTTATTTTAATTATTTCATTAATTATTGGACTATATGGATGAAATGCACCGGTACTGGATGGTGGCATTCTAGGGACGGATTAACCAAAAAAGTTAAATCCTACCTATTCTAGTATAAGGGAATAGATTAACTATAATGTTAAATCCTACTTATATTCATATCAGGTCAACGGAATAGTTGGATGACATATCGGATATTTATTTTATGTTCTGAATAGGATGGATTTATATATGTATAGATATATGCCATGATATGAGCTTGAGTCTCAGGATCTTGGTTAGGGAGTGTATATGCAGTGGGATGCATAGCTGGCTATGATGGTTAGTGGTGTACTCTGTTTGTAATAACCCGGTCATTTTCCTCCATTTCCTTTTCTCAAATTTTACGGATAAATTTTTTCCGTTTAATTTTCTTTTCCGAGTTCTGTTTCTCATCACTTGGTGTCATCTCGAATGCCTGGAAATGGTTTCTAAAACTCTTTCATTTGGATTGACAACTTCCTTTAAGGACCGAGTCATTTCCACGTTTTCATTTTTTTGACACTATTCATTTTTCGTCCTTTTCCCTATTTTGTCTTTTTCCCCGTTGGTCACTTTTTTGGTACAATCTCACTTTTCATGCTTGGAGTTGGTTTTTGACTTCACGTATCTTCATTCTATGTGGTTTTCACGAAATATGTATGTTTACTTTTGTAAAAAAGTACTCTGGTTGCTCCCGGTGTCCATAAGGGCATGGATGTACAATTCTTCAGAATCTTTTTCTTTTCTTGGGATGTTTTTCATAAATATCTTTTGAAGATATTTTATTTTAGGGTTTTTGAAGAAAATATTTTTTGAAGATATTTTCATTCTGGGTCGTTAGTGGAGTTAACCCTTTTTATAGGGGCCATTGTGCAATTAACGAAAGTTTTTGCAAAATACCTCATTTTGAGCCTGGACCCTCGTAGAGGATTCATTTTCATATTTCATCATGTCGTGTGCTCTTAGAATTTCCTCCCGGACGTTTTCCTCAGTTTTAGGGATTTTTTACCCCAGTTATCGCTAAACTTGTTCGGGGCATATCTTTCTACTCGGGACTCATTTTTTTATGTTATTTCTTCTGTTATTCATTTGTTTTCATTTTGGTTCTTTTTCATTCATGGAGTTTTGCCGTTTGAGATCGTCTGCTCAAATTTCACTTTTTCGGATCCGACGGGACCCTTTCGGGGCACTTTTAGGGTTTTACTATAAATAGAATGACTTAAAGTCAAAAATCTGATTTTTCATCATCTTCCCCACTCTTTGGCTGACAGCCATGGCAGCCCCTTGGGATGCCACCTTTTCTTCTTCTCCTCCACTTGATTTCCTTTGTAAAAAGTCTTTCACCTTAACATTTATCATAGGCCTCGTCGTGCTCTACCTTTCCCCGTTATTAGAATCCATTTCTGACCACTTTCAAGTTCGGGTTTGAACTTTCATGGTACCTCAAAGGTTAAAGTTGTTCCTCTCGTTGTTCCCGACATAACCTCGTGGTATCGTCGGATTTAAAGCACTTTTCTTTCGGTGGGGAATTGAGATTTTCATCTCAATTTGAGATAGGGTGTGTTATAGTTTATATTCTTGATATATTGCATGCTATTGATGCTTATACAACTCAATTGCATATCTTTGTATTAAATCTAGAAATTTTATTATTTATTTGTCTTGTATGAGATTTGATTTTCCCGGTTGGTTATAGCTTAGTTTAAACTTAATATGACCATTAACATATATTAAATTGAGAGCATTTGGACAAGTATTGAAGTTTTTATTTAATATTTTTCTTAAATGAAAATTTAATTCATGTGGCCTTATCTAGCATGAAATAAAAATGTAATGTCATATTATATTAGGCCCTAATATACTCTTCAACATATGTAAATTTGAGAGCATTCGAAGATGTTTTAAAATCTAGAGATAATTAATTAATTTATTCCAAGTGCACTATTCACTCCATTGGATTTCTGACTTGATATTATTGATGTGCATGCCATATACTTTCACATATATTAAATTAGGAATATTTGATTAGGTTTTGAAACCTTTCATTTATTTTTTTTCTTGTATAAAGGTTTAATTATCATGGTTGTAGCTTGCATGGAAATCACTTGTATTAGGCTATTAAATTAAGTCTTGGCATGTTATATAACATACTTTAATTTGAGAGCATTTGGATGAGTTTTGAAACCTAGAGATTTTGATTAAAAGAATTAATTAAAACCTATTCAATGATTCCATGAGTTTGATTAAGTTCTAACTTGGTATTCATGATTTCCTTGACAAGTTCCCTCACGTGTATCAATTTGAGAATAATCGGATAACTTTTGAAACTTATATTTAATTAATTTTTTTGTATGGAACGTAAGTCATATGGTTGTAACTTGTATTTCATGGTTGTCTTGGAATGACTTAATTATCCATCCATATATGGCTTAGTAAATAATTAAATCATTAATCTTATACTTGTGATATATTTACATCAATGGATTCCTTGTGGTTTAAATCCTAATTTGTAGTCTATGTAGAAACATATCATGATCTCTTGACATTTCACATGCCATCATAGTTGAGAATTTAGGGCATGACTTGTGTGTTTCCAAAATCTTGGTCGTGCATGAAACGTGGTTAACGCATTACTTATATCTTGATTTGCACAACTTGTTGATTTTAGAACTTGGGATATCAATTAAGAATTGACATGGCTAGGACTTGGTTCTAGTACAGGAGGTAGGGAGCTCCCTATGCTACAGTGTGCACTAGGGGAAGGTACCTATGGGTTAGTAACCCTAAAGTGATCCCAAGAGTACGATTTTAATCCCGGCGATATCCGAGTACCCACATTGATTGATTTCACTCTTTAAATTTCAAGCCGCTATTCCTTGAAGATTTAAAACTTGTCGTGTTATGTGAAATGCTCCAATCTTGTTAATTGCATTGATATTATGCCTTATCCTTGATTTCATGTATTATTCTTGTCGTGTAAATTGAAATGTTCCAATCATGTTAATTGCATTGATAATGTGTTCCTTGTATTCAAGTACCCTTCTTGTCGTGTTGTATGGATTATTCTAAACCTTGTTCAATTACATTGATAATGTAACTCATGTTAAATTATAAACTTTTGGGTTCCTTGGATTATCCCAACCTTGTTCAATTTCATAGATATCTTTATTCATGTTGCTTCATGGTGCGACCGAGCGTGTGCACAAAATAATGCACAACACTTTAGGTTTAGAAATAATATCAAGTGGGCACCATATTTTAAAATTTATAAAACCACTAAACACTTATACTATGGAGTATGAAGTGAGCAGGGATCGTCCCAAGAGATCTAAACAATTATAGGTTTTCCAGAATTGAATTATACTTTAGTGCTTCTGTGATTGCCAAAAGGGTTTTGTTTGTGATTAAAACTAATTTTAAACTAAATGATTGCAATAAAGAAATAGAGTTTAAGAGATTGGAAAGAGACTTAGAGTGTAGGATTCACCACTAAGCACATTCCCTAACTCACTCACTTTCAACTAATTGGGGAAATAATACTATGTAATCTATATGTGGCTAACAAGAGCAATGAAAAGTGTAAACCATCAATTTCAAGCATGAATCAACTACCTAATGACAATTAAACTAAGTGTAGTGCAATTCACCCATTCAAAGCATGATTTATCAATCCAAGTTACAAATTTAACACACATTAATCTAGAAGATAATGCAATTGTGACAAAAAGTATGGAATTCAAACATAAGTATGGATGGTCTACTTACCTAATAATTGAATTGCAATTAAATTCATTAAACTTAAATTAAACTAATTAAACATGAATTTAAAACTAATTAAACAACAAATTAACCTAAACATGTAGTACCATCCATCAAATGTAAGCATTTTTCATCAATTTGAAACACAATTACAACTAAGCAATACCATGCATAGCCATCACAAGAATCAATTAACAAAGAATTCGTGTGTAAAATTTGTTTATCAATCAACCGTACATAAGACAATATGAGATTAATACAGATAATCAATTGGAAGAATTTAATTCATAATATTCAAGACTATACACTAATTACATAAATTAATCCCCAAAAAGTATGAAAAGAGAGAGAGAATAGGTTACATGCTTAGGGTTTATCCAACCCTAAGTAGAAGAATCAGCCACTCATGGTTGATGGAGTCGAAGATATGACAATCCCCATCATCTGCTTCATCTTCTCTGAACTTTTCTTCCAAACCCTAGCCTGTTCTTCTTTTTCCCTTTCTTCGCGTGTTTTTCCAGAGAGAAAATACGATACCACGATACAGAAAAAAAATAAAAATAAAACTCTTTTTTTTTTCTCTAATAATCTTTACCTAAATAAAAACTAAAACTAACCCTAATCTAATGGCTCACTGGGCCTTAAGTAACAATCTCATTAAAGCCCAACAGTTCCCAAAATGAGCCCAAAAATTAAATAAAAACTGTAATGTTGCTAAGTTCTGGGGGATCGATCCCCCACCCTGGGGATCGATCCCCCCAGAGTTGACAAATTCCTTTAAGCCTTATTCAGCTCCATTTTTGCCCCGGGCTATTTGGTTTGCTTCTCCATCTTTGGGAACATCATCAAAGGCCCGAAATTGACCGCTTTGTGCCATTGTCTGAAAATCTTTGCTTAACTCCAAAAAGGCTTAATTGGACCGTTCTTAGCTCATTTTAACTTTATTGCCCTGAAATACACATAAACATAAATTAGGACTAAAACATAAAATTAAGATAGATGCAAAGACTGAAATACCTTAGCTTAGGTGCTGAAATGTGCAACATTTAAGCACTTATTACGCCCCCAAACTTAGATATTGCTAGTCCCTAGCAATAAACTACAGCATGGAAATGAAACAAACATATATACGATTATGAACTAATAAAGCAAATAAAGATAACACCACTTTCGTAGGGATCACGGTTGCATTTAGCATATGCAACAAGCCTTTTAAACCCCTAGGTTACCCCTAGTGGACGAGTGAAGTCTCGTGACGGTTTACAGAAATGGTACCCACAAACATCAACAGCTCTTTCTCACTTGAGAAGTAACGACACATATTAAACAAGTGTTGAAAGTAGACTACCTCAAGTATGCAAATTTCTGCCATTTCTAAGCTATTCTCAATATTTCAACATCATGTAAGCAAAAACGGTCCTCCACACATCAATCAATTAATCATGCAAATTGAATCAATTATATCATCCTTTTAAGTGAACCGGCATCAAAATGTGTTGCTATCCTAGCAAATCAAAGTAATGGCATAGCCTTACCCTCAAACTAGCATGCAGATATAGTACCAGACATCAAGACATTGAATGAACCTTGTTATTTAATCAAACATTCTTTTTTTTTTTTTATTGATTTCATTTTTTATTTTTATGTATGACCATGTGCAATGTCCAAGTTCCTTAAGCTCTCTAATCACCCCATGTAACAAGCGTTGAGCCAACGACTCCCAAACCAGATGGTCTTAGGGCGTTAAGTGTAAAGACACTCCTAAGGGCGTAATGACTCGGAATGGCTAGGCTACGAACTCAAACTAATCATACATCTTACATTCTTTCCTTGTCTTCCTTTTTAATCAGTTGACATGTTGAAAGAATGCAATTTTTTTTTTTTTTTTTTTTTTTTTTTTTCTTCTTCTCACCTTTGGTGAGTGCTTTTATTTCTTTTCTGCAAGGTCATTTTATCAAGAATGAAAGCTTTCAAAACATACTAGCTCAATTGGGATAAACCAAGACAATAATCAACTAAGCATATACCCCACAAATTGAATGCTAGTGTGCGCAAGTGCAAATGTAGAATTCTAGAATCAACTCTCAAAGCATTTTCAACCAACAAGATGATGTGTACCACAAAAGCAAACATGATGTCAAAAATTAAAATTTACCCCTAAATGGCATCCTAGAGCATACAAGAAGTATTAGACTCTAATAACTTGTTTTTTAAAGGCACTATGCTTCAAAAGTTCGAAATCATTGCCAAATGTATCTCAAATCTCAATCATGCATTTAAAGCTCAACTTAAAGTAGAATGTAATAAGGTTACCTTACCCCCAAACTTAAACTGTACATTGTCCTCAATGTGCAATGAGAACAATAGAAGAAATGAAAAGAGTATACCGTAATGACAAAAGTTTAGGACGTCCGACAATGATCCATGATAAAAGAGGTCTCTCCCAAACTTGGACGCAAAAACCTACTAGAAAAGCCACACTAGCAACTCACATCAAATATCAAATGGGATAAGTAAAGCATACATTCCAAAACAATATAGAACAAGATGTAAAGAGATATGATATCAAGCCCTTTGTAAAAAATGAAAACATGCATAACTAAGCAGAAGGGCATAACGGGGACACATATTTCTGAAATTTTTGTGATATGTTTTTTTTTTTTTTTTTTAATTTCAAGAATGGGATTGATCTCGCAGTTTTTTTTTTTTTTTTTTTTTTTTTTTTTTTTTTTTAACACAAAGAAAAATATTCTAAACTAAAAAGAAAAAATATATACTAAACTAAAAAAAAATAAATATATACTAAAATAAATCAATTCAATTTTTTTTTTTGTTTTTACAAAGGAAAAGAACATGTATATACAACCAACAAAATAAAATAAGAAAAATGGACTAAGTTTAAGTTTAACGTCTCTAACAAAACAGAATGCTACCGAAATTTTATTTATTTTTTTAAAATAAATCAATTCAAATTTTTTTTTTTTTTTTTTTTAAATTATCAATGCAATTGTTTTTAACAACACTTCAACTGTTTTTTTTTTTTTTTTTTTAAATATATATATATATATATATATATATATATTTATTTTTTAAACAACAATTCAAATTTTTTTTTTTTTATTATTTAAATTTTTTAATGTATTTTTTTATTTAATTTTATTATTATTATTTATTTATTTACATTTTTTTTTTTTTTTTATGTAACACAAGCTCGCCGGAGAAGAAACCGGCTGCGCTGGGTAAACCAGTTCAAGAATCGCCGGCGAAGATTACCCACAAGCTCGCCGGAGAGAAGAGCCCAGCCGAAATAGGACTCATCCACGTCAAGGACAAGCACGGCCGGAATCGCTTGGAGAAAATCCCGCCGGAATCGACAGAGAACAAACCAGCCGTGATTCACAAACACGCCGGAAAGAAACGGCGAATCACGGCCGGAGAAGAACGACGCCGAAATCCCCAGAGAACGATCCAGCCGCGCGACAGAGAACCCAGCCGGCGCTGGAAAACGTCGAAATCGAAATCGCCGGGAAATAACCCAGCCGGCGCTGGAAAGATCCAGCCTTGATCGCCGGATAAATGGCGAATCACGAGCTCGCCAGAAAACGCCGGAGAAAACGGTGATGCAGAAACTCGCCGGAAGGAACAAGCCGCGACGCCGCAAAGATAATAGCCAGTCGCCGTTGGAAGTACCAACCGCGTCGGAAAATAAAAGGCGAAGCAAACGGCGAACTCAAACCGTCAGCGGAGAAGAACTCAGTCCATGGCGCCGGAATTTGAAGCTTTTGATGCCGCGGTAAAGAAGAAGAAAACAGTGAGGGATGGATGAGAAATTGGGTTTGGATGTGGGTTAAGGGTTTGCTGGGAAATAGAAGATTGATGTATTTGGATTGAAGAGATTTGCGGGGAAAGGAAGAAAATTTTGTTTGGGCACAGAGAGTAGGGCAAGCTAAGGGGCTCGATCACCCTAAGTGAGGGATCGTTAATTTTATGCAAAAAAATTTCGCTCCACTGTGGACTGCGAAAGGGGAGATACATGGAAAAAGGGATCAATCCACATGATTGGGGGATCGATCCACATGGGCCATTTTTTTGTTGCTCTCTGCCAAAGAATGGGATTGATCTCCCAATTGTTTTTTTTTTTTTTAGCAAAACTACAAAGAATATATACACTAAAATGAAAAATATATAAAAATAAAAAAAAAATAAAAATAATAATAAATATAATTGAAATAAAATCACATACCAGCCTAAATTAACTAGTACTATTTTTTTTTTACCTTTTTTTTTTTTTTTTTTTTTTTTTGAATAAAACAAAACTAAAATGAAATATATATACTAAAATAAAATATATATATATACTAAAATAATGAAAGCATGTAAAGAAACAAAATGAAAGAAAAATAAAAAATAAAAATAAAAAAGGAAAGTAAACAAGCACTAACAAGGGGTAAAAGAATTTTTTTTTTTTTTTTTTTGTTTTCTCTGGGCGATGGCCGCCCAATGCCGGGTGAATGATTGCCCGACACCTGATAGGCAAAATTTTTATTTATTTATTTATTTATTATTATTATTATTTTAAAAAAACTACAACAAAGTATGTATAAGCAAAATAAAAAAACAAAGAAATAAAAATGCAAATGAAAAACAAAAAGAAATAAGGGAGAAATAAAGTTGTGAAACTCTACAAAAAAATACTAATGTTTAACGTCTCTAGCAAGACGTTGAGGCAACATGCTAATCAAAAGTATCAAAAACCGGATATGAGACATCCTCATTAATCCGTTTGTCTATTTTCCCAAGTAGATCCTCTCTCATAACAACAAATTCATCTCCCAAAAGAATGACTTGAAAAGAAATGATGTAAGATGCAATTTGTTTCCTTTCATCAATGGTCTTGAAAATGAAATCAATAATGGGCAGTCTTGAACTTGGCAAGGCAACGTCTTTCAAAGACTCAATTGAATTATTAGGGAACGCACTCTTTTCATCCATTTTCTCTTCTTCAATGATCACCATCTCTTCACTTTCCAAGTTACCTATGGAGTTCATTAGAAAGTTCACTTCATATGTGGAGTTTTCGATGTCAAAACCACATCCTTCATACATTTTCAAAAGGCACGCCTCAAGAGGGTCGTTGGAGATAATAAAAGGAAGGTTCTCTTTTACAAGTTCCTCCTTTTCCTCTCCTACCTCTATAGTGGTCAACAACTCCTCACTCTCTAAGGTATCAATTTCCTCATGTTCAAGATTACAAGGAATGTCCTCATAATTCAATTTATGCTCTATTGGATTAGTCACTAACTTACTTGCCTCACCCTCTTCTATTATCATGTTTTGCTCACTTTGATTAGTCATTAATTGACTTGCCTCTTCTTCCTCTTCCTCTTGACGAGAAAGAGTACTTGCAATTTCCTCCACTTGAGCTTTTAGTATGGCTAGCCTATGAGAATGAGAATTAATAAGTTGTTTCCTTTCATTAAGTTCATCAATTAGAGCTAACATTTTATTTTCAAATCCGGGAGAGTAAGTTAATGGAGATGGTTCCTCATAAAATGGTGGGGGAGGGTAGTAGTCATAAGAGTGATCAAGTCCATTATATGATGATGATTCATGAAATGCATTGGACTCACTCTCATAAGGATCATGATATGATGGAGATGCATAAGGATAAAGGGTAAAATTTTCCCCCAAACTTGGATCAAATAAGAGCTCCATTCACATTCACAATCCAAAAACCATAAAATAATTGCCTCGACAATGGCTCATGCATATAACAATGAAAGTAATGGCCTCGACAAGGACCTATGCTTGGATAAAATATTTAAGCATTATGAAAGCCTCAACAAGGACTATCTCGCAAGCATAGAAAAATGGACAATTAGGGTAAGAATTGCTTACAAAGGTCCTTAAGCAATTTCAAATTCCAATGATTGCTTTAAGCTCCAATGTTCACCTTTCTTGTATCAAATACCTAATTGCATATTAAATGAGAAAATAAAAATTAAAATGACTTAAAAGTAAACAATCAACAAAGAACTAATGTCTAATTCAATTATTTAAAACCGTTAGATCCCCGGTAACGGCGCCAAAACTATGGTGCGACCGAGCGTGTGCACAAAATAATGCACAACACTTTAGGTTTAGAAATAATGTCAAGTGGGCACCATATTTTAAAATTTATAAAACCACTAAACACTTATACTATGGAGTATGAAGTGAGCAGGGATCGTCCCAAGAGATCTAAACAATTATAGGTTTTCCAGAATTGAATTATACTTTAGTGCTTCTGTGATTGCCAAAAGGGTTTTGTTTGTGATTAAAACTAATTTTAAACTAAATGATTGCAATAAAGAAATAGAGTTTAAGAGATTGGAAAGAGACTTAGAGTGTAGGATTCACCACTAAGCACATTCCCTAACTCACTCACTTTCAACTAATTGGGGAAATAATACTATGTAATCTATATGTGGCTAACAAGAGCAATGAAAAGTGTAAACCATCAATTTCAAGCATGAATCAACTACCTAATGACAATTAAACTAAGTGTAGTGCAATTCACCCATTCAAAGCATGATTTATCAATCCAAGTTACAAATTTAACACACATTAATCTAGAAGATAATGCAATTGTGACAAAAAGTATGGAATTCAAACATAAGTATGGATGGTCTACTTACCTAATAATTGAATTGCAATTAAATTCATTAAACTTAAATTAAACTAATTAAACATGAATTTAAAACTAATTAAACAACAAATTAACCTAAACATGTAGTACCATCCATCAAATGTAAGCATTTTTCATCAATTTGAAACACAATTACAACTAAGCAATACCATGCATAACCATCACAAGAATCAATTAACAAAGAATTCGTGTGTAAAATTTGTTTATCAATCAACCGTACATAAGACAATATGAGATTAATACAGATAATCAATTGGAAGAATTTAATTCATAATATTCAAGACTATACACTAATTACATAAATTAATCCCCAAAAAGTATGAAAAGAGAGAGAGAATAGGTTACATGCTTAGGGTTTATCCAACCCTAAGTAGAAGAATCAGCCACTCATGGTTGATAGAGTCGAAGATATGACAATCCCCATCATCTGCTTCATCTTCTCTGAACTTTTCTTCCAAACCCTAGCCTGTTCTTCTTTTTCCCTTTCTTCGCGTGTTTTTCCAGAGAGAAAATACGATACCACGATACAGAAAAAAAATAAAAATAAAACTCTTTTTTTTTTCTCTAATAATCTTTACCTAAATAAAAACTAAAACTAACCCTAATCTAATGGCTCACTGGGCCTTAAGTAACAATCTCATTAAAGCCCAACAGTTCCCAAAATGAGCCCAAAAATTAAATAAAAACTGTAATGTTGCTAAGTCCTGGGGGATCGATCCCCCACCCTGGGGATCGATCCCCCCAGAGTTGACAAATTCCTTTAAGCCTTATTCAGCTCCATTTTTGCCCCGGGCTATTTGGTTTGCTTCTCCATCTTTGGGAACATCATCAAAGGCCCGAAATTGACCGCTTTGTGCCATTGTCTGAAAATCTTTGCTTAACTCCAAAAAGGCTTAATTGGACCGTTCTTAGCTCATTTTAACTTTATTGCCCTGAAATACACATAAACATAAATTAGGACTAAAACATAAAATTAAGATAGATGCAAAGACTGAAATACCTTAGCTTAGGTGCTGAAATGTGCAACATTTAAGCACTTATCACTTCATGTTGATATGACTTAGGAAAGATCCTATGTAAGCATCTTGACTTAGATTCTAGGTGGCATGAACCGTTTCAGTAGTTATTGCATTCTAGGTTAAAAGTTGATAACTTTGGATACCTATGTCTCGTTGCGTTACATAATGTGCCCCTATATTGTTTAAATTGCATGAATGATGTGCTTTATGCTAGAAATACTCTAAGGTAGCTTAGGATGCTCCCTGAGTCTCATTTAGACATAGACATTAAGTAGCATAATCCCCTTTAACATGTTTCACCTTAAGGTGATATTATTGTAAAATGCTAGTTCAATGCATGCTCATTTCCTACGAGTAGCTTTATATTACTCACCCCGAAGTTACTGGGGACATTTTTTAAGTACGAAAACTTGGTTCATGATGCTCATCATTCGTTGGATGACTTGTAGCTTTTAAGTTTCCATTTCATACAAATGTTAGCTTGAAATGTCATTTAGTGACTTTCTATGTCAAAACTTGTATCTTTAATTCTATATATGTAATGTGCACTTAAGTACACCTTTTGTAATGTATTTGACTTGTGTGAGATGAGGCCGGAGGCCAATGACATTTATATTATATTTTATGTAATTCTTGACTTCATGAAATATTATGAAATATTGAAAAATCGCAAGTCATTGCTTCACCATGTTTGCATCAGGTGTGGGAATTCTATTTTTATTCTTTCATAGGGTCTCATTAATCATGTATGAAGTGTGGCCAAGGGCCAAATGGTAATTTGAGATCATTTGTTAATTTTGGTTTACAAATTTTTCATTTCTAGTTCATTTTAGCCATTTTGGCCGTCGGGGGAGGGGGGGGGTCATATTTTGCATCGACGGTATTTTTACACTGTGGGTTATTGTAGCACGTCTTAATAGGTAAGTCACGTCTGTGTGCATGATCATTTTCAATAAAAACCCTTTCCTTTGTGATTGGAGCCTCCTATGGACTCATTTTACAATTTTCTTGCATAATCCGGTTTAAGGGCATTTTGGGGTTTTCTTTTAGGAAATAAACTCCGGCCTTGATATGATCACTTAGAAAACGTGATTTTAGGGGGGATTTCTTCTTCTTGTTTTTCCAGAAAATGTTGTCTTGGTGCCGGAAATCCCGTGCAAAGTTTAGTTTTCTGTTATGCTTGTAGCAGCTTTATAACTCTCTTGCCCTTTTCTGATCTAGGGGCATTCTGGGTATTTTAAAGTGTATTTTTTTTGTTTTCTCCCATGTAGCCAAGTAGAAACATGATTTTAAAGCGGGTTTCTATTTTGTGTTTTTACAAAAAAAAAAAACATTTTGATGCTGAAAACAACTCGCAGATCTGGAAACCTGGTGCGTTTCAGGTTTTTCCCGAAAAAGTTCTGATCTAAGGGGCATTTCGGGTATTTCACTTGAAAAATAAAAACTTCTCTTGACACGGTCATGTAGAAAGCATATATTTTTTTTTAGGGGGGGGGGGGGGGGTCTTCATAATTTTTTTCCAAAAAATGTCGTTTAAGACCTCAAAACCCTATTTGAATTCCAAAAATCTGTGCAGGCCCTGCACATGCTTGAAACCCAGAAAGTTGGTTTTTTTGAGTGACGCTTCATATCTTCTTCGTCCCGACACCAAATCAAGTAATTTTGAGTCTAAGTTTATTAAATTTTGCTTGTCTATCTAATGGTATGCACAGTTGCATCCAATTCTATCTGAAAGGACTATTTTACCCCTTGTCAAGTACCCTTGCCGCACTGATTTGAAATCCAAAAGTTGATTTTTTTGAAACTTTGACGTTTCATATCTTATTCATCCGGACTTCGAATCAAGTGATTCTTGAGTCTAGATTTATTAATTTTTCCTTTTCTATCTAATGGTATGCTCAGTTGCATCTATTTTTGTTTAAAAAGACCATTTTACCCCTTGTCAAGTACCCTTGCCGCACTGATTTGAAACCCGGAAAGTTGATTTTTTTTTTTAAACTTTGACGTTTCATATCTTCTTCATCCGGACTCCGAATCAAGTGATTCTTGAGTCCATCTTGATTTTTTTTTTTTGTTGTCTTTCCAGCGGTGTGCTTGGGAGCACCTGAATCCATATTTTCATAAATGACTATTTTGCCCCTAGGGGCTTAATTGTTATTTTTCAAATCTTTTGCTTCCGCGTCAGTTCTCATTGAGTTCCATGACCCCATGGGAGGTCATCAAAGTGTCTTAGAGGTATGTTGTGCCTTGTGAGATCATTGTTTTGTTTCTTACTTCCACATCTGGATCCGTTATCGGATCAACCTTCAGTTCATCACATGAGGCACTGGCTTGAAAAACCAGAGTCGTGACACTGTTAGGTCTAGGTACTCATGTCCATTTCAGGTACATTTTGCATGTTGCCTGCTAGTCAGGTTGAGGCCACCTTGTAGTCCAGTGAGAGTCCCTTAGTGTGTGTGTGTGTATATATATATATAAATGGACTATATAGCTATTGTTGGATTAACTAGGATGTATATGTGTATCGGGTCTTTGTTTAGATTGTCGTAGGGTAGAACTTGTTCGTGGGCTTGACCCACTATTATTTTTCAGGTATTCGACAATTCCAGTCTTAGGGATTGTTCGTGCCCAGCAGAGACTGTCATTCACTCTTCTGATTTGACATAGGACTTTATCTTATGTTTCTTTCCATTTTCAGATATATATATTTTTTTAGTTGGGATATTATTAAGGGTCCACTAGATGGATTCCCGAGTTTTAATAATATTAGAGGTTTTAGAAATTTTATTAGAGGATTATTTAATTAGTATTTCGAGGATTTATTATTTAGATTTCTTCCAGCTTATTTAATCTTTATTCTTTAAATTTTTCTTGTATCTATGCTTATTTATATACTTAATTGTTTGGTATTCCTCGGATCTGTGCTCGGACTAGATCACCCGTGGCTCTAGAATCGAGGGGTATCAAATTATTTAAATTTATAAGGGAATGGATTAACAAACGAGTTAAGTCCTACTTATATTCGTGTCAGGTCAACAAAATAGTTGGATGACATACTTAGTTTACTTTTACGTTTTGGGTAGGATGGATTTATATATGTATAGATATATGCCATGATATGAGCTTAAGTCTCAGGATCGATGGTTAGGGAACGTATATGCAATGGGATGTGTTGGGTGTGTCGTCGTCCTACCACACCACAAGCTTAAAAAGTGTGTATTAAGGCGAGGGCCAAGTTTTACATTTATAGAAGCCACTACTACCTTCACTAAGAATACAGTTAGGGTGAGTAGGGATAGTCCCAAGGGATTGGAGTCGTACTTGGTTGTGGAATCGCTATTAGGGTTAGTAGGTCGAGTGATCAAACAAATGGTTGGTTGGTTAATTAAACTAGAGAGCAAATTAAACTAAATAATTGAATGAAACAAAGAGTAAGTAAGAGAGAGAGTTCTTGGGATTTAGAGGTCACCACCAAACAATGCTTTTCTACACCTTTAACAAGTGACTAATGAGGGAAATGTATGTTGCCATATTGATGTGTGTGTGTGCTTGGTTGATTCAATTAGCAAGGGTAACCAATTAAGCATACATTGTCTAATCAACATGTGAAAAGCACAATATATCTAGCAATTAAGTATATATTGTCGAAATAGTATATGAAAAGCATAACATATCTAGCAAGTCATTAATCCTTTCATTAAGCTCACAAGCCAAATACACCACAAGGTTAGAGACATATGCTACTTGCATTCAAAAGTATGGAACATCAAATAACAAGCATAGATTGTCCTCTCATCTAACAACTATGCTACCACTACACTACAATTAAGCTAATGACATGAAATTAAACTAATTAAGCTAAGGGAGAGGCACAAGCCATCAAGAAATGAGCATGGACCATCTAGACAATCACAAGAGCATTCCTTTAAGCACAATGTTTTGACAATCTCTAGATCTATAGCATTAATACACATAGACATGCATCAATAACACAAGAAATAGAGACAAACATATGAACATATATTCTAGCATACATAGACATATGGATAGAATAAAATGATCAATTGGAAGCATTATACCACAAATCATTGAATAAACAAGATCTATATATATATAAGTGCCAAAACATGTATTACAACATTAATCCCTCAATAATACACAAAATCAAGATGTAGAAAGCATGTTTAGGGCTAACTCTAGCCCTAAGAGGATGTCTAGCCACTCATGGTAGTGCTTCTCTAACCCTCAAGGGCTAACTCCATGGTAGAGATTTGCTCCTTGGATGATGAAGAGTCTCCAATGGTGTCTCTAGCCTCCTCCTCCTCTAAGCTTGCTCTCCAAGAGATGATATGATATGATATTAGCTCCCCTTTGTAAAAAGCAATCCTTATCCTTATATAGGTAAGTCAAATGACACCCAAAAATGAGCTGGGGTCGTGCACATAATATTCCTTAATGATTGGATAAAGGACAACTTTCAATGAGCTGGAAATTTAACTTTTTCGCACTGAAGGAAGTTCGATCGATCGAACCTTGGACTTAGATCGATCGAACTTTGTTAAGATCCATCAAACTTTGGCTGGATCAATCTTCATTAGTGGCACTTTTTGGATAAAGACAAATCTGAGATATTTTAAAGATATTTTTAGGAAAAGGACAAAAGTAGTTGGTAGGGTGGTACAACTAGATATGATCAATCATTTGGATAAGGACAAAGCAGTTCGATCGATCGAAGAATGATGTTGGATCGATCGAACTTTTGAGATCTCTGAAAATGTCATTGTGGCTCTGATCCATCTTGAAGTGCTGAGATCGATCATGTTGGATCAATCGAACTTTGATCTGAGATCGATCGAAGATGTTGATTTCCACTTTTTTCTTCCTTTTGCTTCCACTTGGCTCCTTTCTTTGATTCATCCCAGAATTGCTTCAATTAAGCTCTTATTTGGCTGAGTTAGCTTATTTTCGGGATAAGTGCCTGAAATTGGAAATAATACGAAATCAATCTAAAACGGTAAAGTAAGATAGATAAAGGTATTAGAATGCCTAAGCTTAAGGGGTTTAAATACGCACTTTTCAACGCTTATCACACCCCCAAACTTAAATATTGCTAGTCCCTAGCAATGAACTAGAAAGTAAAGGAATGAAATGAACAACTATACAAGTATGAATTTAGAAAACAATAAATGGATAACGCCACTTTCGTAGGGAACACTATTACACTTAGCACATGCAACAAGCCTTTTAAACCCCTAGGTTACCCCTAGTGGATGAGTGAAGTCTCGTGAGGGTTTCCAGAAATGATACCCATAAACATTAAGCTCATTCTATCAAAAGAGGTACCAATATTGCAAACAAGCATTGGGAGAAAACTACCTCAAGTATGCAATTTTTCAAAACTTTCCAAGCAATCTCCAAAAATCTTAACATCAAGCAAGCAAGTATGGTCCTCCACACATCAAGAAAATGATCATGCAAATTAAAACAACTCTAGAATCCTTTTGAGTGGACCAGCATAAAATATGTTGCTATCTAAGCCAACTAAAGAATTAATCATATCCTTGTCCTCAAATTAGTACACAAATCTAGTACCGATCATCAAGATAAAAAGTGGACCTTTTATTAAAGTTTTATTCGTCTAGGTGTGGTTATTTATTTATTTATTTTTATATAGGATCAAAGATGGAAGCATAGTGTAATGTGTTGATCTCTTAAGCTTTCTAGTAATTCATGAGGTCGAGCCTTAGGTCAATGACTCCCAAACCAGACGGCTTTAGGGCATTAGGCGTTCAAACACCCCTACGGACTTACAAGCTCAAATTAACTAGGCTACAAATCAAGACAACCTCCATCTAATCATTTCCCACTTCTCACCTTTTGGGAGAAGTCCTCACTTTTTTTTTTTATTGCTTTTGCAACTTTTTTTTTTTTTTTTTTTTGTTTTTTGAATAAGCAAGTTCAATTATTAACCTAGAGTTTGGGCCCTCCACCTTTCGGCGCGAGAAGTTCAGTGCTTGATGAGGCTAGAATCCCGGCTACTTAGTGAAAATGGGTTGTTATCCACCTTTATCAGGAATGAAAGCTTTCAATGCACTGCTAGCCCAATTGGGATATAACCAATTCAATAATCAACAAAGCATGTACCCCACAAATGAATGTTATTGTGCGCCGATGCTAGTGTAGAATCCTAGAATAAATCTCAAAACAATCACAAAATCAAGATGATGTGGACCACAAGTGCAAGCAAGATATCAATCTTTCGAAAAATTTACTCCTAAATGGCATCCATAAGGCATACAAAGAGTATTGGACTCTCAAGTCAAGCAATTTTTAAATTTTAAGCAATATAGTCCTCAAAAGGTCAAAATCATAGCTAGATATGGACCAATCATAGAAATATCCCTCAAATACACAAGTCATGCTCAAATTCTTGAAATTTAAAGCTAACACTGCAAAACACCATTCCCCCAAACTTAAATGGCACAATGTCCTCATTGTGCAAAGAGAACAAAGGAAAGAGTATACCAGTGCAACTAAGCAACAATGATTGGGACTGAAGTATCCAAAGTGGGTGGCATGGCCCCCCCAAACTTGGGATGAACTGTGGTCCTGAAATTGGCACTTGGATAAACTTATCAGATAACAAAATGGGATAATTAGTGCACAGTGGACATGCAAGTGTAAATGTGATAAACAGATAAAGAGATGAGAGAGGTATAAGGGTGGTCCTGAAAATCGGGTAGCACTCTCTCACTGAAGTCACTGTGATGCACCTGATGGAGTTAAAAGGACAGATGTATCAATAAAAGCATATGACATCCATCATAGATAAAAACAACAATAAAGTGCAATACGTCCAGTGTCAAAGGCGACAGACCCAGCTGCAAAAATAATAGTATCACAAGTGTAGTAGACACACAACATAGATAGAGAGCATAAAAAGATAAAGAGACTAGGAGTCTCAGGCAGAGAGGGCAGGACGAGTAGAGCGAACTCCGCGGATCTCCCTGGCTAAGTCATCAATGGCAGTCAAGATCTCCGTACGGAGGCCAGCAATGTCAGCTCTAATGGCAACCAGCATATTCAGACGAAGGGTAGCAATGTCAGCTCTAAGGGCAACCAGCATATCCTCCAAACTCTGAAGTTGCTCCTCTAAGCGACATATCTGATCATGTGCCTCAGGTGTGGCTGATGTAAAAGAACTGTCATTCTTAGTCATGGTCTGCAAAAAGAAAATCTTGCAATGGGAGTTAGCGCTAGAATAAATAATTGAAAGCACAATAGAAACATGTATGTCAAATAAGATAGACAAAACATATATGACATGAATCTATGCAAGTGATAGGATGTGAAGCATGCTAAGCAATGTAAGTATGAAATGCATCCAATGTGGAATATCACAGGCATTGGGCATAAATATGATAGCATGAAGTGAATATAAGATGAATGAAGTGTGTATGTGAGATCGATCACAAAGGTTGGATCGATCAAAAGTAAGTGAGATCGATCTCACAACTTCGATCGATCTGAGACACAAGTTTAATCGATCGAACTGTGTTATGTAAAAAACGAGAAGTCACAGATCTGTGACTATGGAAGCACAGGACCCACATGAACATGTTTGAGGGCTTATTAACACAACAACCATCAATCACAATCACCTAAAATGGCTCACACTCCCAAAAATCAAAGTAACTCATTACAATGGACACGGCATAAAGACGAATATAGACATATATGCATGAAAAGCTTAAAACTTCATCTATGGCCAACAATCATCATGAATATTGGAACGGATCAAACACTTAAAGCATACTCTTAACAAATCGAGGTGTGAAATCAATAATAGGGTCTCGGATCTTACCTTGAATCAAAGAGATGAGAGATGAAATGTGAAGAGGAAGAAGATCCGAGAAGAGGGAGAGATCGACACCTGGTTCACTCCGGAGATCTCGCCGGAGATGGAGGAAATGGGTGAGGTTATAGCGGCGTAGGAACTAGTATTTGGAAATGAGGGAGAATGAGATCTTATCCTCGGTTCTATTTAAAAACTGTCGCTCTTTAGTTCGATCGATCGAACTAGAATCACCAGATCGATCGAACTTTGAATGATCTCTTCACAAAGTATTTTTGGATTTTTTTTTTTTTTGAATAAGCAATAAATAAAATAAAACAAAATCTTTTTGTATTTTTGAAATATTTTTGAGAAATAAAATAAAATAAAATTAGAATAAAATAAAAATATTTTTGGATTTTAAAAATTGAAAAAGTCAAAACAAAGTCAAACAATAAAATGGAGAACTGAGATCGATTTGAACAAAATGTTCGATCGATCAGACAGAGGGCAAAAATATGTAGGTGATAAGTGCTTAAATGTTGCACATTTCAGCACCTATGCTAGGGTATTTCAGTCTTTGCATCTATCTTAATTTCATATTTTAGTCCTAATTTATGTTTATGTGTATTTCAGGGCAATAAAGTTAAAATGAGCTAAGAACGGTCCATTAAAGCCTTTTTGGAGTCAAGCAAATATATTCAGAAAAAGTTCAGAAAATGACAAAAAGAGGTCGTAGCCCATTGCTCGTATAGTGTGTTTATTATTCGAAAGCGGTCAATCTCGGGCCTTTGATGATGTTCCCAAAGATGAAGTAGCAAATCAATTAGCCCGAAGCCAAAATGGAGCTAAATAAGGATTAAATGAAATTTCCAACTCTGGGGGGATCGATCCCTCAGGGTGGGGGATCGATCCCCCAGGACTTGGTAACATTATAGGATTTTCTTATTGTTTGGGCTTATTTTGTGAACTATTGGCCTTTAATAGGGTTATTATTTAAGGCCCAGTGAGCCATTAGTTTAGGGTTAGTTTTTATTTTATTTAGGAGAGAGTTTTATTATTTTATTATTAAGTTTTAATTATTAAGGTTTATTTTTTTCTGTACCGTGATATTACGTTCTCTCTAGGGGAAAAAGGAAAAGCTAGGGTTTGAAGAACATTTTTACAGAGGCTTTGTCTACAATTGAAGGAAAAAGAAGAAGGAGCCAATAGATGGAGATGGAGCTTGTTGACACCATGATCATCTTCTCCATGAGCTAGTTCTTCACTTAGGGCTTGGATGAGCCCTAAGTTCATGTAACCTTAACCTTTGTATTTCTTTTCTTGGGGAATTATTATGTTGTAATTAAATTATATGGCCTTGTGATTTATTTATATATACATGCTTGATTTGATAAATTAGGGTTTGTATTAATGAATTCTTCCATTGAAATCTCCAATTGATTGTATGTCTATGTATGATTAATTAGGGATTTTATTCTTCATTAGATGACTAGAACTTAATTCTTTCATTAATTCTATATGTAATTTGCATGTCTATGTGTGATTGCTTTAGGATTATATTCTACATTAAATACTTCTTGTAGTTGTGTTTAGTGATAGCCATAACATGATACTTATTTGATACATTGTCAATTAATTTGATGGATAAAGGCTTAATCTTGATGGGTTGTTCTACAAATTAGCTTTCTTGTTATTAGTTAATTGTAGTTAAGTAGGCAATTTGTACTTGATTATGTTAATCCATGCTTCTAATTACAATTAGTATTATTCTCTTGATTGATGTGTGCTCTTATTTGATACATTTGTGAATGTGTATGGTGGGTTATGACGTAATCTTGAATGGGTTCTACACTTTAGTTTAATTGTCATTAAGTAGACAACTCATTCTTGATGTTGATAATTTATGCTTACAATTGTGATTTGTGATGATAATGTGGCTACATCTATAATTACACTAATGATTTCCCCATTAATTGAAAGTAAATGGTTAATTACATGAGCATAGTGGTGAATCCTAACCCTAAGACTCTCTTCATATCTCTTTAATTCTTAGTTTAATTTAATTTAATTTACTTGCATTGTCATTTCTATTTCCATATTTTCGATTTAACTCTAGTTTAATCATTTCACCAAAAATCTTTTTCTCTCTCTCTCTCTCTTTCTTGTGCAATCTCATTAGCACTAAAATCAAGTTTAATCCCAACACGTGTTCAATCCCTTGGGTTCGATCCCTACTCGCTTCATACTACATAGTATAAGTGTTTAGTGGTTTTATAAATTTTAAAATATGATGCCCACTTGACATTATTTCTAAACCTAAAGTGTTGTGCATTATTTTGTGCACACACTCGAGTTGCATTATAATTTTGGCGCCGTTGCCGGGAATTGACGGTTTAGTTGGAATTAAATTAGGCATTAGGGCTAATTTGATTGTTTTCTTTAAATTACTATTTTCTTACTAATTCTTCTTGTTATATTAGGTACTTGAAAAGAAGAGGAGTAAGCATTGGATCTTGGCACCATTGAGACATTGTTGCTAGGGACTTTCGTGAGCTTTCTTGAATTTTTTTTACTATAATTGTTCAATTCTCTACATGCTTGTGAGATAGCCCTTGTCGAGGCTATCACATTTTTTTTAAATTCTTGTCCAAGCATAAGCCCAAAAGGAGGCTATTGCTTTCTTGATAGAAAGCATCGGCCCGTGTGGAGGCAATTTAATTTTGTGTATTGATATAACATGGGAGTATGGGACCATCGTAATAATCGAGGTGTGAAATCAATAATAGGGTCTCGGATCTTACCTTGAATCAAAGAGAGGAGAGATGAAATGTGAAGAGGAAAAAGATCCGAGAAGAGGGAGAGATCGACACCTGGTTCACTCCGGAGATCTCGCCGGAGATGGAGGAAATGGGTGAGGTTACAGCGGCGTAGGAACTAGTATTTGGAAATGAGGGAGAATGAGATCTTATCCTCGGTTCTATTTAAAAACTGTCGCTCTTTAGTTCGATCGAACATTGAATGATCTCTTCATAAAGTATTTTTGGATTTTTTTTTTTTTTTTTTGAATAAGCAATAAATAAAATAAAACAAAATCTTTTTGTATTTTTGAAATGTTTTTGAGAAATAAAATAAAATAAAATGAGAATAAAATAAAATAAAAAATTGGATTTTAAAAATTGAAAAAGTCAAAACAAAGTCAAACAATAAAATGGAGAACTGAGATCGATTTGAACAAAATGTTCGATCGATCAGACAGAGGGCAAAAATATGTAGGTTTTTGGTTCAAAATTTTGGCTAAGTATTGGAACGTGAAGATCGATCGAACATCGGAGTTGGATTAATCGAAGAACTTCCGATCGATCTTGAAATGTTTCGATCGATGAGACAGAGAGGTGAAATATGCAGGTTGATGCAGGCTCAAAATTTTTCTAAGTGTTGGATTATGAGATTGATCAAACTTTGAAGTTGGATCGATCGATCGATCTAAGAATAAGTTCGAACGATGGGACAGAGAGGTGATTTGGATGTAGGTGGATGCAGGTAGAAAATTTTTCTAAGTGTTGGATGTAGGTGGAAGTTCGATCGATCGAACTCTCATTTGAGATCGATCGAACTTATGCAAAATGCTCAATCGCAACACAAAATTCCATGCAATCCTAATCACAATTCCTATCAATGCATATGAACCAAAAATAAGTATCTAGACTTCGCAAGAAATGAAATTTAAGATAGAAATGAAGGAGGAATAGGGTTTTGACACCCTACGAAATGTTTTTGCTAGTCTTTAACGTTTCTAGCAAGACATTGGGCTCTTTTAGCCCGGATCAAAGATCTTGTAATGCATCCCCTCCTTGTTGGGGTGACAGATGCTTTGAACTCCACCCAACAAATGGTTCTTTAAAGAACTTGTTGGATTAAGCTCAAACGAAACTTCTGATCCCTTGTCAATGCAATCTTCTATGTGTTCATACACCGGGTCAACTAGATGTGCAGCTTCCAAATGTCTTTGAAAGACTTGACCCTCGATGTAAGGTTTCAACCTCTGTCCATTAACATTAAAAATGTTTCCCTTCTTCAAATTTTTTATTTCAACCGCCCCATAAGGTGCAATAGAGATGATTTCATAAGGACCCTCCCATTTGGTTCTCAGTTTCCTAGGAAAGAGTTTCAGTTTAGAGTTAAAAAGCCAGGCTTTTTAACCGGGTTCTAAAGACTTTTTCACAATATGCTTATCATGAAAGGCTTTGGTTCTTTCTTTGTAGAGTTTGGCATTATCATAAGCATTATGTCTCAATTCTTCTAACTCACTTAATTGAAGTAGCCTATTCTCTCCAGCTTTATCAAGGTCAAAATTGAGCTTTTTAACTGCCCATAAGGCTTTATGCTCTAGCTCAACTGGAAGATGGCAAGGCTTTCCATATACAAGTCTATAAGGAGACATACCAATGGAAGTCTTGTATGCCGTCCGATAAGCCCACAAAGCATCATTTAGCTTCCTTGACCAATCCTTCTAGGTGGTGTTAACCGTTTTCTTAAGAATATGTTTAATTTCCCGATTAGACACTTCAACTTACCCACTTGTTTGAGGATGGTAGGGAGTGGCTACCTTATGAGTGACGTAGTACTTAAGAAATAAGTGCTTCAAGAATTGATTGCAAAAATATTTTCCTCCATCACTTATTATAGCCCTTGGCATACCAAAACGAGCAAAGATATTGGATTTAATGAATTGAATGACCACGGAGTGGTCATTTGTTTTTGTAGCACATGCTTCCACCCACTTGGAGACATAATCAACGGCAATAAAAATGTATTGAAAACCATAGGACATAGGAAATGGACCCATAAAATCAATGCCCCATATATCAACGATCTCAACAACCAGTATATTGGTCAAGGGCATCATATCTCTTCTAGACATTGTCCCCATCTTTTGACATCTCTCGCCCACTTTGAAGAACCTTCAAGGCGGTCTTCTTTGCACTAAAATGCCCACCACATGCAAGAGTGTGACAAAACACTAGGACACTTGGAATTTCACTCTCCGGAATGCATTTTCTCACAATTTGATCTGGACAATATCGGTATAAGACAGGGTCTTCCTAATAGTAATTCCGGATGTTGGCAAAGAAACGATTTTTTTCGTTCTTCGACCAAGAAGTTGGTAGCTTACCTACTGCCAATGTAATGACTCGGTCATTTTTCTTCCTTTTCTTTTTCTTAGATTTTAACGGATATTTTTCTTTTTCCATTGTCTTTTCCTTTTTCGCTTCGGTTTTTCATCACTTGATGTCATCTCGAGTGCTCTGGAATGATTTCCGAGACTCTTTTCCTTGGATTGACAACTTCATTTGGGGATTGTGTCATTTTCATATTTTATTTTTCCGAACACTATTCACATTTTTTTTTTCTCATTTATCCTTTTTCCTTTCACAACCTCACTTTTTGTGCTTGGATTTGATTCCGGTTTTGCATGCATTCATGATATTTGATTTCCATGATAATGGTATTTTTACTTTTCTAGAAAAGCATGTTGATTACTTACTTCCTTCATAAAGGGGCATTAATGCATACTTTAGTGTAATTTTTCTTAACTTATGGGGTTTTAGTGTAATTAAATAAAGTAATTATTTTTCATCTTGGGGACCATTTTGTAATTAAATTTGGAAGATATTTTCAAAAGGGGCCTTTTTGTAATTTTTAAAAAGTGTGACAAGTGTCACACTCTCATTGGTCCACTTGTTGACATTTGTGTGGAAACACTTTGATGCATTGGATAATGACATTTGGAGGGTGAGGATTCACTCACTTGTTGGCCTAGGATTGGTGCACTTGTTGGCTTGGATGGTTGACAAGTGTAGGTGTGGGATTAAGCCTAGGAAAGAGCCATGGATTGGTGACAAGTGTAGGTTCACAATTTAGTCTTGCAAATATTTTTGGGCCACTTTAGGATTATGGTTTTAAAGGAGGATTTTTGTGCAATTGACCATAGATGTGTGTGTTGACCATGGTGTAGGATCACATAGTGAGTGGAGGATTTCTATTTCCTCCACTCACACATTTTCACATTTCATCTCTTTCTTCCTCACCACAAAACCCTAGCCTCCATGGATGAAGCTTGAAGCTTTAAGCATTGACCTTGATCTTTGAGGCCCTTCCACTTACTTTAGACCATAAAGCTTGGAATACTTTTTGTTCCCCTCATCCTCCTCTTCAAAACCCTTAAAGGATCTAACCTAACTCCTAGTTTTGCTTTGGTATCTAGGGATTCAATTCTCTAGTGAGGTATTGATCTATTATTTTGAAGTATTTTTATGTCATTATTGAGTGTTTTACATGCATAGAAAAAAAGGACTTGTATTCTGCCCTTAAACTATTTTAACTTGAAATAAATCTTGTCAAATTAAATATATAACATGAAAATATAATCAATTAACTTCCAATTAGTTTTGGTTTCATGTAATTTGGATTTAAAATGAATTAATTATGAATTTTTGAAGTTGCAAGCTAGTTGCTGGAAATTTAAATCTTTTCTTATCCGGTCTGGAAATGAATTTAATTTTTACTAGAACTTTCCCCATGGACTCTACACTACTCAGAATTTTTTCACGATTTTAGAGCATTTCTAAAATTTTTTAAAAATCCGAGACTATCTGCTGTCCATGTTTTTATTGCAGCTAGAAAACATATTTTTAGATAATTTATTTCACTAACCTTTTGACATTGGATCATGGCTAAAATTTTCAATTTTACACTCTCATATGTTTACTTCCAAAATAAATTAGGTTTGCCCAATTTGGATGTCAAATGAATTTTTCATGAATTTTCAAAGTTGGAAGCTACAGACAAAAAATGTGTTTTCTGGGCAGAATTTGTTTCAAATTTGTGGGTCAAAACTATTTCAATTGAGAAAATATTTTGTTAAACTAAGTTTATATTATCAAATTACAGTGTTTAAGCTTTCATTGGGCTTTGGATTCATTCAATTTGGATTAGAATTGATTTTTTATGAATTTCCCAAGTTGAAGGTAACAAGCTGAAATATCTGTCTTGCGGACCAAAAATTTGGGGCGATTTCACTTCAGTGATAATTGGGATTTTCATTCCAATTGAGGTAGGGGATGTTCTAGACTTTTGTGTGTGTTGTATTGAGTGTTTAGCATGATTATACAACTTAATTGCATGCCTTGTATTGATTCTAGAAAATTAGTATTAATTATTTCTTTGTATGAAATTTAATTCACAAGGATGTGTATAACTTAGAACGGAATTGTGGCATGCTAGAAAATCATGTTTTAATATGTTTGTTAACATATATTAAATTGGGATTAATTGAATAAGAGTTGCACTTTTTATTTAATATTTATCTTTTGTGAAAGATTGAATCCCATGATCGTACCTTGCATGAAATTGACTTGTGATATGCTTTTAAATTATATCTTGGCATGTTGTTTAGCATACTTTAAATTGAGAGCATTTGGACAAGTATGAAAATCTAGAGATTTTAATTAAAATGATTAATTAAAATCTAATTAAGGGTTCCATTGGCCTAATTAAGTGTTTAACTTGATATTTGTGATAACTATGACTTATGTTCTAGCATATGTTAATTTGGAGGCCATTTGATTGAGATTTGAAACCTAGGGAATTTAATTAGTTTATTGATTAAATTCCATTTCTATTGTATTATTGATTAATTCATGTATTTGTTATTGATAGTATGTTTAAAGCATGACTTTTGACTTATAATGAATTTACAAGTTTATATTTTCAATATTGGATTATATTGTTATAGTGTGTAGCGAATCACACTTTGAAGATTCGACATTGTCATCCTACAGTAGTTGTCGATTTAGGGCATGTATTGTGTGGATACAATCTACTTGTGCATGGAATATGATTTTGTGCATTATATAAATTATGTATAAGTTGTGAACTTACTTGGATTATTTTGGAGTCTTGGGACATTGTTTTGTGAGATGGCTAAAGTTTGGCTCTAGCACGGGGACGTGAGTCCTCTAAGTCAAAAGTTCGCGCATTGGGTAGGCTGCCTGGGGGTTAGTAGCTCCAAATTTGCCTTGTCTCGGCGGAAATCCGAGCTTTGATGTCCAAGTCTTCCACTATTTGTTTTCGCATTCAATTCCAAGTTGACAATCATGTTTAATTGTGACTTGTGGTTTTGGTTATTGGCGATTTGATGTTGTTAAGTACATCAATACTAAATTGTTATATTTAGTTGTTTTCACACTTTTAGATTTCAAGTTGATTACCTTGAGAATCTATGTCTTGACGTGTGGTATTAGAAATTCTAATTGTACTAAATTGTTATATTTAGTTGTTTTCGTAATTGTAGATTTCAAGTTAGTAACTTTGAGAATCTATATCTAGTTGCTTGTATAGCATGTTTCTATGTTGGTTAAATTGCATAGATGTTGTGATTTGTGATCTATTGTTCAAATGTGACTTAGGAATGATCTTACAAATTCGTTAGGTCGCATGACCCACTTTGGTTGTTCTAGAATTTTAGATTTCAAGTTGATAACCTTGGGAATCTACATTTTGTTGCTTTGTGTAAGCATGCTACTATGTTGTTGGAATTACATGAATGATGTGATTATGCTAGAAATGATCTAGGGTAGCTTAGGATGCTCCCGGGGTCTCATCTTGATATAGACGTTAGGTGGCATGAGCCCCTTTAACATGTTTCACCTTAAGGTGATGAAATTGTAAAACGTAGGTCAATGCATGCTCATTTCCTACGAGTAGCTTTATGTTACTATCCCCTATGATACTGGTGCATATTTCAGGTATAGGATACAAGATTGGAAATTGCAATTGCTTGGGTGATTGGCTGAGTTGAGCTTCTTTAGAAGCATTCTTGTTCACATGCAAGTGTTAGCATGTTCATGATTTGTCTATGAAATGTAATTTTTCTAACTTAGAGGTTTAACATGTCAAATGTTGTAAATGAATTGTAATAAGGCCTTGGGCCATTGTAGCATGTTTAAAATACCATTTTATACTTGCGTATATGTTCACATCATCACACAATAGCATATAATGCAATTTGATCATGCCATGGGGAGTCATTTTGATGCCTTAGGGATGACGTACATCTCTAGTGGTCACTTAGTTTCCTTCGTTTCCGCATTTCGGAACCGTTATCGGGTCATTCTTTTGGTTCATCACAGGACACACTGGGTTAAAAAATCTAAGATCGTCACAGCCAAATAATTCACAATGTCGGCAAACCAAGGCATTTTTCCATTAGAAATTTGAAAGAGTTGTTCATCTGGAAAAGAGTCACAGATTGGTAGACTAGGGAAAGGCTCTATCGATAACCTAGAAAAATGATCGGCAACCATATTTTCGGTGCCTTTCTTGTCTTTAATTTCAAAATCGAATTCCTGAAGAAGCAAAATCCATCTAATTAGCCTAGGTATTGTTTCCCTTTTTGTCAATAGATGTCTCAAGGCGGCATAATCAGAATAAACAACAACCTTGGACCCTAAGAGATAGGAATGAAATTTATCAAGAGCATACACTACGGCAAGTAATTCTTTCTCGGTAGTGGAGTAATTCAATTGAGCTCCTGTGAAAGTTTTACTTGCATAGTATATGGCATAAGGAAGCTTTCCCACTCTTTGTCCCAAAATTGCCCCTATGGCATAATCAGAAGCATCACACATGATTTCAAATGGCAATGACCAATTGGGAGGTTGCATGATAGGAGCAGATGATAATAATTCATGCAATTTATAAAAAGCATCTAGGCATGCTTGGTCAAAGACAAAAGGAGTTTCCTTGGCAAGAAGGTTGCACAAGGGTCGAGCAATTTTGCTAAAGTCTTTGATAAAACGGTGGTAAAAGCCAGCATGACCTAGAAAGGAGCGAACTTCTCTCACCATTGAAGGTGGAGGCAATTCAGAAATAAGCTCGACCTTTGCTTTATATACCTCTATTCCTCTCCTTGAGATAACGTGACCCAAAAAAAATACCCTCTTGAACCATGAAATGGCTCTTTTCCCAACTAAGTACAAGGTTGGTTTCACAACATCTCTTAAGCACTAGATCTAAATTTTTGAGGCATACATTAAATGAAGACCCAAAAACAGAAAAATCATCCATAAAAACCTCTAGATACTCTTCCACCATATCCGAGAAAATTGACATCATACACCTTTGGAATTTAGCGGGTGCATTGCACAAACCAAAAGGCATCCGTCGATAAGCAAATGTGCCGAATGGACATGTAAAGGTGGTTTTCTCTTGGTCTAGTGGATCAAGGGCTACTTGATTGTACCCCGAATAGCCATCAAGGAAGCAATAATATTGTTGCCCAGCCAATCTCTCTAGAATTTGATCAATGAATGGCAAGGGGAAGTGATCCTTTCTAGTGGCGGCATTCAATTTGCGGTAATCAATGCATACATGCCATGAATTGGCAGTACGCTTAGAGATTTCCTCACCCTTTGCATTCTTAACCACCATCATCCCCGATTTTTTGGGAACTACTTGAGTTGGACTCACCCATTTGCTATCGGAGATTGGGTAAATGATTCCGGCATCTAAGAGTTTGACAACTTCCTTCTTAATTACCTCCTTCATGTTTGGATTAAGTCTCCTTTGGGCCTCCTTAAAGGGTTTTACATCATCTTCCATAAGTATGCAATGCATACAAATAGTAGGGTCAATTCCCTTAAGATCCACCACACTCCATCCTATGGCTTCCTTATTTTCTTTAAGCACACTTAAGAGAGCATCTTCTTGGCCTTTTTCAAGACTTGAAGAAATAATAGCCGGAAGAGTCTCTTTTGGTCCTAAGAATACATACTTGAGATTTGAAGGTAGAGTTTTAAGCTCAAGAATTGGTGGAGAGACTAAAGATGAGACCGGTGGAGTGCTAGAGAGTGGAGGAAGAGGTTCTATTGGAGTTTTCCAAAATGAAAAATCTAAGCTTGCAACAGATTCCATGAGATTCCTTACTTCATTCATTGATTTTTCATCATCAAATCCATAACTTCCATACATTTCAAGAAGACAAGAAGCAAGAGGATCATCAGATAAAAGAGATGAAAGACTATCCTCAATTGGTTGTTCATTACCATCGTTGGAATCGATTCCTCAACAACCTCATCTAACACATCTACAAGGCAGCACTCATCTTCATCTATGGGATGTCGACTTGCATGAAAAACATTAAGTTTGATCATCATATTGCCAAAAGAGAGGTCCATAATCCCGGATCTACAATTAATTGTTGCATTTGTGGTGGCAAGGAATGGTCTTCCCAAGCTGATTGGGATGTGGTTGGAGGGATTAGCAACCGGTTCGGTATCAAGAATTATGAAATCAACCGGAAAGTAGAATTTATCCACCTTGACAAGAATGTCCTCAACCATGCCCCTAGGTGTTTTGACGGATCTATCGGCGATTTGAAGCACCACCGAGGTTGGCTTCAATTCATTCAACCCTAATTGGACATATACAGAGTAATGAATCAAATTGACACTTGCACCTAAGTCAAGAAGAGCTCTACGAATTTCATGAGTTCCAATTACATAAGAAATAGTCGGAGCACCGGGATCTTTGAACTTAAGCGGAGTGTTTTGTTAAAGAATGGAACTCACTTGCTCCGTGAGGAACACTTTTTTAGGGCTTGGTCCCTTGCTATTCCTCTTTTGTGTGCAAAGATCTTTCAAGAATTTTGCATAAGGCAGAATTTACTTAATGGCATCCAAAAGAGGAAGATTGATGTTGACTTGCTTAAAAACTTTCATGATGTCATGTGTTTTCCCTTCTGCCTCCCATAAGGCGAAGTTTCTTTTAAAGCATAAGGGAATGGAGCTTTTGGCTCACAAGACTTTGTAATTTAAGAGGATGATGAAGAAGATTGAGAATTCTGGTTAGGAACATTTTCATTCAAAGGAGTAGGAGTGGAATTGGGAATTGGATGGGTGATAACTTTAAGTTGTACCGATTCACTATCTTCCTTTGGTAGTTTAACCCTATTGTCCACTTGCTTACCACTTCTTAAAGTGGTGATGGCTTGCGCTTGAGCTTGGGAAAAACACCCCGATGTAGGGTTTGCTTCCACACAAAATTGGGTTTTTGGATTCCTCTCGGGTTGACTAGGCAATTTCCTAATTTCTCTTGCATTCAATGCATTAGCTATGGTCCCAATTTGGGATTCAAGCTTTGATATGGATTGAGAGTAGGAATGCAACAAGTTGGTATCCTTCTCTAAGCTACCCAAGGCCATCAAAACCTTATCTTCAAATGTAGAATTACTAGAAAGTGCTTGAGGATAATGAAAGCCAACTTGGGAATCATACATTTGAGGATGTGAGAAGTCATTCATTCTTTGATGATGGAAAGAAGAAGAAAAAACAAACCATTGAGGACCTCTATTTCTTTTATGAGGTGGAATGTATTTTCTTTGAAAAATTTTAGCTTAATAAGGGCTTGAGCATTCTTTCCACAATGGAACATATGCATTTGAATAGGAGTGAGCAAATGTAGCATTAACTTGTTCAAAGTGTTCATTAACAACATGTCCATGGGGACAATCGAAAGTAGTATGCAAAACACTTGAACATGTCATGCAAGGCTCACAAAGATGAGTTGTATGATGAAAAGGAGATACATTGATAGCCGGTTTTTGATTCAATAAGAATTAATCAAGTTTTTGAGAAAGATTTTTAACCTCGGCTACAATTTCCCTTGAACTTTCAATTTGATACACTATTACACTTTTCTCCTTTTTAGTAAAACCATGATCAAGCTGAGAAGTGTAATATTTGTGCAAAGAGTTTTCACTCATTTTTTCAAAAAGGTGCCAAATGTCATCTTCATGTTTTCCAAAATATGAACCTCCACATGAGGTATCAACTATGTCCTTTTGCATGTCGGATAGGCTTTCATAGAAGTATTGGACAACTTGCCATTTTGGAATACCATGATGCGGACACTTTCTTAGCAAGTCATTCAATCTCTCCCAGGCCTTATGCAACAACTCTCCTTCCCTTTGAGAAAATTCTCTAATTGAAGCACACATTACATTGGTCAAACTTACGGGGTAAAATTTTTTTAAAAACTCATTTTGCATTTGTGCCCAAGATGTTATTGAATTTACTCCTAAAGTATTGAACCAATGCTTTGCTTTATTTTTAAGCGTGAAAGGGAAGATAAGTAATTTAAGAACTTCCTCCGGGACATCCATGTACCTCACGGTGGAACATAGTTCAAGAAATTCATTAAGATGCCTATATGGTTCCTTTTCATCCAAGCCATAAAAGAGTGGACACATTTGAATGGTCTTGGGCTTGATTTCATATTGATTAGCCTCAAAATTAGGCAACACAATGCAAGTAGGTGCATGGTATGCATGAAGATTATAATGATCACGAAGGACGATTAGAGGAATTGGAGCTTGAACTCCGGGGTTATATTGATTAAGAGGTAGGTTTTGCATGAAGCGTGGGCCTAAGTAGCCAAGATTACCCTCTAGATTTTCCATGTGATTGCCTAGAATGTATGATATGACAAGGTCTATTCCCGACTACAAGCGACACACAAATCACAACAAAACAAGCAAGCACTCGTCCTTTGCAACAAATCAACAATCAACAAACTTCCTCCACATACAATGTTCCCACACTCCCATGCTCAAACAATATGCAAGAAAAGTAAATTGCCTCCACGCGGGCCTACGATTTAACTAAGAGATTGAGTAAAAAAGTCTCACAAAGGTCCTTTAGCACTTCAACTCCAAATTTAAAGCTTAGCTTAGCAATTTTTTTAAATTTTTAGCACTTTTCCTTGCTTGTTTAGCTCCTTTGCTTGATGGCTCCTTTATTTGCCTCCTAGCTCAATGCTCCTTGTAGAAGATAAACAAACACAATAAGTAATCAAAAGAAAAATAAAAACAAAGTAAAGACACAATCAAAAGAGTACTAATTCCTAATTGATTCCATAAATACGACGTTACCTAATCCCCGGCAACGGCGCCAAAAACTTGTTGGGTGTGTCGTTGTCCTACCACACCACAAGCTTAAAGAGTGTGCATTAAGGCGAAGGCCAAGTTTTACATTTATAAAAGCCACTACTACGTTCACTAAGAATATAGTTAGGGTGAGTAGGGATCGTCCCAAGGGATTGGAGTCGTACTTGGTTGTGGAATTGCTATTAGGGTTAGTAGGTCAAGTGATCAAACAAATAGTTGGTTGGTTGATTAAACTAGAGAGCAAATTAAACTAAATAATTGAATGCTACAAAGAGTAAGTGAGAAAGTTCTTGGGGTTTAGAGGTCACCACCAAACAATGCTTTTCTACACCCTTAACAAATGACTAATGAGGGAAATGTATGTTGCAATATTGATGTGTGTGTGTGCTTCGTTGATTCAATTAGCAAGGGTAACTAATTAAGCATACATTGTCTAATCAACATGTGAAAAGCATAATATATCTAGCAATTAAGTATATATTGTCTAAATAACATATGAAAAGCACAACATAACTAGTAAGTCATTAATCATTTCATTAAGCTCACAAGCCAAATACACCACAAGGTTAGAGACATATGCTACTTGCATTCAAAAGTATGAAACATTAAACAATAAGCATGGATTGTCCTCTCATCTAACAACTATGCTACCACTACACTACAATTAAGCTAATGACATGAAATTAAACTAATTAAGCTAAGGGAGAGGCACAATCCATCAAGAAATGAGCATGGACCATCTAGAAAATCACAAGAGCATTCCTTTAAGCACAATGTTTTGACAATCTCTAGATCTATAACATTAATACACATAGACATGCATCAATAATACAAGAAATAGAGGCAAGCATATGAACATCTATTCTAGCATACATAGACATATGGATAGAATGAAATGATCAATTGGAAGCATTATACCACATAAATCATTGAATAAACAAGATCTATATATATATAATTGCCAAAACATGTATTACAACATTAATCCCTCAATAATACACAAAATCAAGATGTAGAAAGCATGTTTGGGGCTAACTCTAGCCCCAAGAGGATGTCTAGCCACTCATGGTAGTACTTCTCCAACCCTCAAGGGCTAACTCCATGGTAGATATTTGCTCCTTGGATGATGAAAAGTCTCCAATGGTGTCTCTAGCCTCCTCCTCCTCTAAGCTAGCTCTCCAAGAAATGATATGATATGATATTAGCTTCCCCTTGTAAAAAGTAATCCTTATCCTTATATAGGTAGGTCAAATGACACCCAAAAATGAGCTAGGGTCGTGCACATAATATTCCCTAATGCTTGGATAAAGGACAACTTTCAATGAGTTAGAAATTTAACTTTTTCGCACTGGAGGAAGTTCGATCGATCGAACCTTGGACTTGGATCAATCGAACTTTGTTGAGATCCATCGAACTTAGGCTAGATCGATCTTCATTGGTGGCGCTTTTTGGATAAAGACAAATCTGAGATATTTTGAAGATATTTTTGGGAAAAGGACAAAAGTGGTTGGTAGGGTGGTACAACTAGATAAGATCAATCATTTGGATAAGGACAAAGCAGTTCGATCGATCGAAGAATGATGTTGTATCGATCGAACTTTTGAGATCTTTGAAAATGTTATTGTGGCTCTGATCCATCTTGAAGTGCTGAGATCGATCATGTTGGATTGATCAAACTTTGATCTGAGATCGATCGAAGATGTTGATTTCCACCTTTTTCTTCCTTTTGTTTCCACTTGGCTCCTTTCTTTGATTCATCCCAGAATTGCTTCAATTAAGCTCTTATTTGGCTAAGTTAGGTTATTTTCGGGATAAATGCCTGAAAATGGAAATAATACGAAATTAATCTAAAACGGTAAAGTAAGATAGATAAAGGTACTAGAATGCCTAAGCTTAAGGGGTTTAAATACGCACTTTTCAGCGCTCATCAGGATGCATAGCTAGATTATGATGCTTGATGGTGTACCCTGTTAGGTCTAGGCACTCATGCCGACTTCATGTGCATTTTTGCATGTTGCCTACTAGTCAGGTTGAGACCGCCTTATAGTCCAGTGACAGTTCTTTAATGTGTATCTATATATATATATATATATATATACAGACTATGTAGCTATTATTGAGTTGACTAGGATGTATATGTTTATCAGATCTCTGTTTAAAATGTAGTAGAGTAGAACTTGTTCGTGGGCCTGACCCACCATTATTTTTCAGGTGTTCGTCAGTTTCAGACTTAGAGGTTGTTTGTGCTGAGCAGAGACAGTCATTCACTTTTTCGACTCTACGTAGGATTCTTCTTCATGTTTTAGTTACTGGATTTATTTTATTTCAGTTATTTCAGTTTGGATTTGAATAGGGGTCCACACGATGGATTCCTGAGTTGTAATGGTATCAGAGGATTGAATAAGTTATTTTGGAGGATTATTTATTTATTAAATTTGAGGATTTATTATTTAGTTCCCTTTAGCTTATTATTTATTTATTTATGTATTATTCTTTTTGTATTCAAATGCTTGTTTAAATATTAATTGTTTGATATCCTTCGGTTCTATGCTTGGATTTGATCACCCGTGGCTCTAGATTCAAGGGGTATCACAATTACGTGGTAGTTTGTGTAATGATATAGATGATGTATTTTTCATATATTATATCTGTCTAACGTGTTGGTATCGTTAGTAACGCATGTCGTGTTGTTACTTATTTGATCCCTATGTAATAGGTGGATTATTCGACTTCCTTATGTGTACAGTGTACTTAGTATTATGGTATTATTTGGTTTATGTATTTTGATGTTATGGGTATGTGCTACGTGGTGTCGAGTACATGCATTGGTGCATTGAACTGCATTGTAGTTTCACACATGATGTATATATTTATTCCAGGATTTGTGATACGGTCACTGTGTGCGTAGCTATTTCATGATGAGGGACATAGTTTCCTATTGTTATTTTGTTTATGCTTTAGGCTTACATGAGATTTTTAGAAATGTCAAGCATGACGGGAAGGGGTAAATTTCAGGTGTTCAATGATTTTTTTTATTCGCCTAACTTACTTTTGTATTGATGATATCGTTGTGGATATTTGTACACATATGTGTTTATATACCTTTAAAGTACTTGATTAAATGTCTATCGGAGTAGTTTAGACATTTTGTTGCATTATGATGCATTGGGATCATTTTCGTCATACGTGGGTCATGGTATGTATGCCACTTTGGCCGTCAGTTCATTATGGTCATCATTGAGTTTAGGAGTTGTGTATACATGGCATGCAAAGCATTTTTGAAAGATAGATGTTATCCATAGGATGTAGAAGGGCACTCATTCATCTTTGTAGGTGCGGAATGTGATTCCGGTAATCCTAGCACATCATCATTGTAGGTGTGGAATGTGATTCCGGTAATCCCAACACATCATCTTTGTATGTGCGGAATATGGTTCCAGTGATCCTAACACGTCATCTTTGCGAGTGCGGAATGTGATTCCGATAATTCCAGCGCATTATCATTATAGGTGCGGAATGTGATTCCAGTGATTCCAGCACATTGTTATCATTTTTATATTATGACATAGGTTTATAACTGTAATTCATGGTGCCATTCAATCATTGTTGCATGGGGTTTGTGACTGGTCATCGGGATCGTGATGTGTGAGCTACATAGTGGACTTGTGCTTTGAGGATTTGGTTGTCCGTGATTAGGATTTAATTCAGCTTGATGACTTTTGGGTGTGGCCTTATGGTGAGTTTGTTTCATGATAGTGTTTTGCACAATTTCATGATCGTTAATGATTTCTTTGCAGAATTTGGCTTTTGAATTGTTTTGGGAGACTTGTCGACACTTTTGTTTTCTGATTCATTGGGGATTTGTCACATTGGTGATAGGTGACTATTTTGTGGTGACTTCTCTCTTCGATTCTCTTTAGAGAAATTTAGTTTTAAAGGATGGATTTGAGGTGTGATGCTCATTCTGGAGACATATTGTATTAAGGAGACTCTGTGTAGAGGATTTTCGGTGTAATATCTTGTGGTGAGGATCATTGTGACTTGGGAGATATCAATATCTTTTTGATTTTGTGAAGTTCGATCCATTTCAGTTTGAGGACACAGACTTGTCAAGCTTTGGGATTCGTGCTCGGGAGTTGTTTAATAGTGGTGTTTTGAGGAGTCCATGATTTGATAAAAGTAACTTGATTTAGAGGTTTAATGATTTGGAGTTGTCATTTTTTTTAGTATTGAGGATTTAGGGTCTTAAGCTTAGCGGTGCCTGTGACATTGTTGTCAAAGTTTTTGGGATTGGATAAGTGGACCGGCTGGACATCTTTGGACCATACCCCAACTCTCACAAAATGCATGGTTCCCGTGATGCTTTTGGTAATGATCATTTTCGGCATTGATGTCAGTTGTATCGAGAAGCTGGGGCAGGTTTTGAGTTGGTGCCTTATACTGTCATGCTACCGTACCAAGTTGTGTGTTATGGACGAGTACTAGTTGTCGTCGATGCTACCTTACTAACGAGTAAGTGTGGGTGGGCACTAGACGCTGTCGTTGTTACCACGTACTTGAGTACGTTGTGGGCGAGTTTTGGTCACTATTCATTCTGCCATGTTGCCTTTAGCTAGGTGCCTTGATTCGATGTGTTGTTGTTTCGGAGTTCTTTCGGTGATGGTCATTAGATTTGGGAGTTGATTTGTTTGGAGATGTGTTTCACAATTTGGTGGTTTCATGTCTTTTCGTTTGATCATATGATTTTTGGAGTTATCCTTTGAGACTCGATGATGTGTTTCTGGATGTGACTTAGTGCTTGGTCCTGGTTTTGTTCTCCATGGGATGTGCCTAATTTTGTGGACGAAATCTCTTTAAGGAGGGTAAGTTGTAATAATCCGGTCATTATCCTTCTTTTTCATTCCCTCAAATTTTATGGATAAATTTTTTCCGTTGATTTCTTTTTCTAAGTTTTCTTTTTTCGTCACTTTTTCACTATCTTTTCATTTTGCGTAACCTATCAGGTCGTGCTCGAATTTGATTTCGGACTTGCATGCATTCATTATACTTGATTTATATGTGATACGCATTTTTTCTTTTGCAGAAAAGCATGCTAAATGTTTACTTTTTCCCGTAGGGGTATAAATGCAAAGAATCATGAAAATTATTTTCTTTACTTGGGGTGTTTTAGTAATTATATTTTGATGAAATTTTGTATTTAGGGTTCTTTTAAATGTATCTTTTGAATGGAACTTCATTTTAGGCTTTCTGAGAAATTCACTTTTTGAGTTATTTAGTGGGGGGGCATTTATGTAATTATGGAAAGTTTTTGAAAATTTTTCTCGTTTTGGGTTAAAACTTTCATGAGTGGTTTATTTTCACTTTTTATTGACTATGGCACTTCCAAAAAAAAATTTTGGATTTTTATTCCATTTATTTTGAATTTTTGAACCCCGTTAGTCATCAATCTTGTCTGGGGCATATTTCCTCGCTCAGGACTCGATTTTCGACCCGTTTCTTCCGTTAACCTTAGAATTCTATTTTGAAACTTTTTCATTCATGGATAATCTGCATTTGAGCACGTCTTCACTAATTTCACTTTTTAGACCGGACGGGGCCCATTCGGACTGTTCGGAACACCTTTTTGACCTACTTAGGGTTAGTGGATGAGAGAGAAAGTCATTTCACTTTTTCTTCCATGTAAAAGTAGCAGCCATAGCCTCCATTGAAGGACCTTAGAGTTGCCCCTTCTCTCTCTCCTCATTTTCATCTATTTCCTCTTTGATTTTCATCTTCGCGATTTAAACTCTTTTGATCTCCTCGATGACGCGGCCATTTTTATCCAATCGGTTTTTGATTTGTAGCACTTTGATTTTTGGGCTGGGAGTTCAAACTTGGGTTTGGGTCTTGCCTCTTGAGCATTTCTTGTTCTCCTTGTTGTCCCCGTCAAAACTCCAAAATTTCATCGCATTTTGTGGAATTTCATTTTGGTAGGATTTGAGATTTCATCTCAAAGTGAGGTAGGGGGTGTTTCATATTTATAATCTTAGTGTTTTACATGTTTTTGAGGTTTATATAATTTAAATGCATATTTAAAGTATAGATCTAGAAATAATTTTTATTTTATTTAAATGATGATTTAATTTCATAGTTGAAGCATGCTTAGATTTAATTAATAATATGATATTTGGAGAACCCATGACTTGTTGTTTATCATATATTATTTTTGAAATTTTTGGATAACTTTTGAAATCTAGAGATTTTTAATTTATTAAGTTAATTAAAAATTAATTAAGTGTTTTAATGACTTAATTACACTTTTGACTTGATATTTGAGTTATTCATGGTATGTTGTTCATTATATGTTAATTTTACGTCATTTGGTGATATTTTGTAATTTAGAGGAATCAATTAATTTTGATTTAATTAGCTCCCATTTAATGAAATTATGATTTAATTGCACCTTTGATGTTTTCAAGACCTATTATGTTATATGTCATGGAGGACCTAGGGCATGTTGTGTGTTTCCACATTTTGATTGTGTGTGGTATTTGATTATGTGCATTTAGTATATGTGTATATACTTGTTGTGCACTACTTGTTGATTTTGGAAGCTTGGGGATGTCGTAAGTATAATTATGGTTAGGGCTCGGCTCTAGTACGAGGGATATGAGAGCCCATTATTTTTAGTGCACACTTAAAGGGAAAGCACCCATGGGCTAGTAACCCAAATGATGCTTGGTGTCAGTTTTATTCCGGCGTGACGTCCAAGTTTCTGCTTGTTTGATTTCGCATTTTAATTCCAAGTTGTTTACTTTGTGGATTTATATTTCATTACTTGGTATTTGAAGTTTCATGTTGTTTAATTGTTTATTTATTGTGGTTTATGTTGTGGATGTTCTAATATAGCTTACGATGATCCCTTAGTCTCACCTTGGATATAGATGTTCGGTGGCATAAACAATATGGATTGATTTATATCAACTTATAAAGCCTTGCAAAACTTTAGGTTATACGCATGTTCATTTCCTACGAGTAGCTTTATGTTACTCACCCACATAATGGGGACATTTTTTAGGTATAGGAATCAAGATTTGGGATTTACATTATGCCCTGGATGATTTGTAGACTTGATGTATTTGATTAATGCAAATGTTAGCATGAAATGCTATTTTTAGTTTAAAATGTCAAAACTTGTATATTCGGTTCTAAAAATGTATTATGTACGTAAGTATACCTTTTGTGATATATTTGACATGTATGTGATGGGGCCAAAGGCCAATGACCTTATGCTTTACTTTCATGCAACTTGAACTTATACTTAAATATATGAAAAATAGAAAAATACAAAGGTTTAGTATGTCATTTTTAACTTATATGGTGGGAAATGCGTTTTATCATTTTTCATAGTGTTTATATCATATGTGACGTGTGGCCAATGGCCAATCGGTCTTTTGAATGCATCTATGATGATTGACTTCACAAAGTGTTTTAAAAGGGTATTTTTCATGATTTTGGGGTTCAAGCATGTCATATTTTGCATTTGAAGTATTTTGAGGCCATGGGCCATTGGGACGTATTTTGCATGCACAATCGTTTTAGCCCACAACTTCATATTTGGTCATTTAAACACTTAGTTGCTCTCATTTTTACATTTTTCGCAAAATCTGGTTTAAGGGCATTTTGGGAATTTTTCTTTGAAAATAAATTCCGGTCTTGACATGGTCACTTAGAAAATGTGATTTTTGGGGGGATTTCTTCACAACATTTTTCCAAAAAATATCGTCTCGGTCTCGAAAATCCCGCATCAAATTTAATTTTCTGGTGTGCGCACTTTTTCAAGAAAAAAAAGTCTGATCTCAAGGGTATTTTGGGCATTTTAGCTCAAAAATAAAATTTTCTTTTGACATGGTTAGTTTGGAAAAATTATTTTAAGGGGGTTTCTTCTTCGTATTTTTCCAAAAAAGGTTATTTAGTGCCTCAAAACGGCACACGACTTTCAATATTTTCTGCCCAGGTACTATTCACTGCTGTCAAAACACTGTTAACGGCCGCGACGATGTCAAAACTTTGTTTCGACTTTTCTCTTTCATCAGGACTCCGAATTAAGTGATTCTTGAGTCTATCTTTATTAATTTTTCATTGTCTATCCAATGGTGTGCTCGGTAGCACCCATAACATTCTGAAAATTACCATTTTTCCCCTAGGGCTAAACTTGTCCATTTTTAAAACTTTGCTTCCACATTTTGTTTTCTTTTAAGTTTTGTGGCTTTATGGGAAGCCATGTTTGTGTCTTAGGGATGACGTATATCTCTTGAGACTTTGTTTGCATGTTAAATGACCATCTTGCCCTTGGGGGCATACTTGGTCTATTTTCACCGTTTTGCCTCCGCATTTGTTTTCATTTCACCTACTTTGTGTTTTATTTTCGCTTCCATATTCCGGATCCGTTATCGGGTCAAATTTCAGGTGACATTGACATAAAATTCGGAACGTCACATCCACCTCCTCTATGAGTGGCTAAACATCATCTTAGGGTTTGGATGAGCCCTAGGCTTGTACTCTAAACCCTGGTCTTTGTCTTTTTAGGAAATTCTTTGTTGTAATGAATGCTATAGCCTTGTGAATATATGAATCTTAGTTTGTCCTATGATTTCTATGGTTAAATTCTTTCTATTAATTCTCTAGAATGGTTACATGTCTATGTGTGATTAGTTGAGGATTATATATTTATACTATTTTTTCTATATTTGTTGCATGTCTATGTGTGATTAATTTAGGATTTAGTGATGGCTATACATGGATTTCATTAGACACACTTGTTGATTAATTTGATGGGTTATGCTTATTCTTAATGGATTGTTCTACATCTTTAGTTTAATTGTCTTAATTTCATTTTCTTAGTTTAATTATAGTGTACTTGCATTTAAATTCCTAGATAGGTAGAAAATTCATGTTTATATTTGATAATCCATGCTCATTGTTGCAAGTTGTACATTTCTCTAGATTAATGTGTTTTACAATTGTTAATTAATTGGATGGTTCATGCTTAGACTTGATGAGTTGTATTACATCCTAGTTTACTTGTTGTTAAGTAGAAAATTCATGCTTGTATTTGATATCCATGCTCACTGTTGCAATTGGTAGCACACATTTGGGTTACAACATGATTTTTCCTCAATTAGATGAATGCTAGTGGTTTAGTGAACGAGCTTAGCGGTGATTCCTATGCCCTAAGACTCCTCTCCTAACTTCTAAACTCTAATTCTTACTTTAATTTGTTTTGCATTGTATGGTTTTAAATTCAATTGTAGTTTAATCAAACCAAACCAAACCTCTTTCAATCTTTTAACCTACTAATCCAAGTTTAATTCCAAGTACCTTTTTTATCTCTTGGGACGATCCTTTCTCACTATACTTCATTGTATATGTGTTAAGTGGTTTATAACTGATAGGGAAAAATATAAACCTACCCTACCCTCGATAAGATTGATTAGATTTCATTATCAAGGATAATAAAATCAAATATGACGTGATTCAACAAGTAAGAATAATCCTACTATAACTGGAGGAGGTCAAAAGGATTAAATCATATCCCGACAAATCTGGTAATAAATCTCCTATGATTTCGCACAAGCGGAAGATAAGGTCAACCATCGACATCAGCGGAACGATTTTGATTCCAATCGACAGCTATAAATAGGGCATCAAGCCATTAAAGAAGGTACGACGTAAAAACTATTATTAATCCCTGCCTTCTTTTTAGACCTCCGTGACTAATTTGATCGTCGGAAAGCTCTTGGCAGGCACCACACCGGTGCCGTCAAGGTTCATTGATCTTCTCCTCTCTTCCTTGCAGGAAAACGGTATCGTATCGGACTGCGCGAATTTCAGCCTCAACAGTTGGCGCCGTCTGTGGGAATCACGATTCCCTTGAGTCAATTAATTACTCGTTGGGTATATACGTTTACAGTCCAGTATGGTTACCAAAGGAACACCGTCACAAGGATCTGGTCAAAGGGTAGAGTCGATTGAAAACCTGGACATCCCAAACGACCAGGCACGGCTTGCAGCGTTGGAACTACAGGTTCAAACTCTAAGTCAAGGTATGAACCAGTTGATCCAGCAAAATGCAACGCTCTTGCAACACCTTGTTCCACCGGCTCAACAAAACTTTCCAGGAAAAGATCTCTCAAGTCCAAACGGAGGTAATGAAAATCTTGAAGAGAGGGATAATCATTCCCCCCAAAATGAGACTGAAGTGGAACAAAGCCAGGTGGGAACCCGACATAGAGAGGTGGTTCACCCATCTCTCCTACGGAGTTCCTGACCTCCTGAAAGCATAGCCTTCTGTCTTAAGGAAAAGACAAAGAAAGTTACCCATCTCGACTTGCAGATCAAGGATCTCAAGGGATTAGCGAGATGAAATCATGTGCCGAGCTTTTCCCACTACACTTAAGGGATTAGCGAGAGTTTGGTTCAACAAGTTGAAGCCAGGAACCATCAACACCTTCGAAGAATTGAGTAAGCAGTTTGTGAGCCACTTCATTGCAGGTTAGAGGCATAGGAGGCCGGCTACCTACCTGTTTACCGTGGAGCAACAAAAGGAAGAGCCGATTCGAGAATACATCACCCGATTCAACGCAGAGATGTTGCAGGTAGAAGAGGCGGACGACAAGGTAGCTTTAACCGCTTTCATAGGAGGACTCCAAACCTCCAGATTCTTGTTGTCCTTATCAAAAGTTCTCTTTATCAAAACAACCTCCCACCAGCATGATAGAGTTGCTGGTCAGAGCGCAAAAACACATCACCGCTGAAGACACCATGAGTGCACGGAAGGAATGAGAGGATAAGAAGAGGCCAGCCCCTCTCGCCAGGGATGAAAATAATACCAAATATAAGAAATCGTTCTTCAGCCAGAGTGACAGCACATATCTTGAGAATGACTCAGATGAGTATACCGACTAGAAATTGTCTTGCGGCTGGAATTAGCCTTATCAAGTCATTCACAATAAAGACTGGGGGCATCTTGGTTAATCATTTTAAATGGAGGGTAGCTCCATCACGTGTTATTTTGTTTTTAATAATGATGGTCTTTAATAAAATTCCTTTTAGTTTATACGTGCAGTATCCCCATACTATAAGGGATAGTAAATGAGTGTCATGTATTACAAGGACCCAGGCTGAATGAATCCTGTAATCCGTATCCCCGTACTATAAGGGATAGTAAATGAGTGTCCTGTATTACAAGGACCTGGGCTGAATGAATCCCGTAATCCGTATCCCCGTACTATAAGGGAATAGTAAATGAGTGTCCTGTATTACAAGGACCCGGGCTGAATGAATCCCGTCATCCATATCCCTGGACTATAGGGGATAAGTATCTTGTATTATCAGGACCCGGGTTGAATGAATTCCGTAATCCATATCCCTGTAATATAAGGGATAATAAATGAATGTCATGTACTACAAGGACCTAGGTTGGATGAATCCCATAATCAATATCCCCTTACAATAAGGGATAGTAAATAAAAATCCTTTATTAAAGAGGTGAGCTGAGTAAAACTCGTAAAGTTCAATTCCCTTACTAAAGGGACGAGCTGAGTAAAACTTGTAAAATTCAATTCCCTTATTAAGGAGTGAAACTCGTATAATTTATTCCCTTATAAAAGGAAGAGTATTGTTCCCTCGGGTGCAAAAAAAAAAAAAAAAAAAAAAAAAAAAAAAAAAAAAAATTATTATTACTATTCATGAACAATACCCGCGGGTACTACTCATGCACAGTAGCCGCGGGTACTGTTCCCTCCGGTACAAAAAAAAAAAAAACCTAAGTTACTATTCACATGAATAGTGCCCGTGGGAATAGTACCAGCGGGTACTGTTCACAGGGGTATTAAAAAAAAAAAAAATCCCTCAGTTACTATTCACATGAATAGTGCCCGCGGGTACTGTTCACCGGGGTTGAAAAAAAAAAAAAAAAAAAAAAAGTATTATTATTATTTATTACATTCCCAAAGCTAGACGTGCAAGCTTGGGAATGGGGGGCAACTGATAGGGAAAAATATAAACCTACCCTACCCTCGATAAGATTGATTAGATTTTATTATCAAGGATAATGAAATCAAATCTGACGTGTTTCAACAAGTACGAATAATCCTACTATAACTGGAGGAGGTCAAAAGGATTAAATCATATCCTGACAAATCTGGTAATAAATCTCCTATGATTTCGCACAAGCAGAAGATAAGGTCAACCATCGACATCAGCGGAACGATTTTGATTCCAATCGACAGCCATAAATAGGGCATCAAGGCATTAAAGAAGGTACGACGTAAAAACTATTATTAATCCCTGCCTTCTTTTTAGACCTCCGTGACTAATTTGATCGTCGGCGAGCTCTTGGCAAGCACCACACCGGTGCCATCAAGGTTCATCGATCTTCTTCTCTCTTCCTTGCAGGAAAACGGTATCGTATCGGACTGCGTGAATTTCAGCCTCAACAATAAATATTTAATCCTTGATGACACTTGATACATTTTCTAGCACATTCTAAAAGTGACACATTTTTGTGCACACACACGGATCACATCAAGTTTTTGGCGTCGTTGCCAAGGATTTTAAACAATTTTACTTAGAATCGAATTAGGTATTAGTACTCATTTGATTGCTTGTCTTTAATTTCTTTTTATTTTTCTCACTTGCTACTTATGCAATTAGGTACTTGAAGTAAAGGAAAGCAAGCATTGGAACTCGACATCATTGCTTGGGACCTTTGTGAGCGTATCTTAAACTCATTTATTTTAATTGTGCATCAGTCCTTGTTGTAACCCTTTACTTAATTGTTGAAAGCATGGGTCCTTGTCGCGGCCATTAATTTCTTATATTGATATAACATAGGAGTATGGGAACATCATATGTGGAGGTTGTGAATTGTTGTTGATTGAAGTTGTTGGTGTGTTGACTAATCCTAGTGCGATTATTTCCACTCTTAATCATCGCATCACTCCAATGGAAGACCAAAATATGAATCTTGGTTATCTAGACCCCAACATGATCTCACAACCTCATCTAGGCCAAATTCCTCCCAGAGTTCAAGCTCCAAATCCTCCAATGGTCATTCATGATCATTACACTCTTAATATATACAATGCACCGACATGCATCCAATTGCCAAATTTTAGGGCCAATCATTATGAGATTAAACCTTCAACCATTCAAATGTGTCCCATTTTTCATGGGTTAAGCAATGAAGAGCCCTACAAACATTTGGATGAGTTTCTAAAGGGGTGTCCCACCGTGAAAATCACGAATGTCTCCGAAGAAGTTTAAAAAATGAAGTTATTTTCTTCCACTCTTTCGGACAAAGGTAAATATTCGTTCAACAACTTGGGGTTGAATACTACAACATTACGAGCTCAATTACAACAAGAATTTCTAAAAAAGTATTACATCGCGAGTAGAACTAATTCAATAAGAACTTTAATTCGTGAGTTTATCCAAGGAGATAGAGAACCTTTACATAAGGTATGGGAGCAGTTGAATGACTTGCTACGGAAATGCCCACATCATGCACTTCCCAAGTGACAATTAGTTCAATACTTCTATGAGAGCTTATCTGATACCCACAAAGGTATGGTTGATTTTTCATGTGGAGGTTCATATTTAGAAGAAAAAAAAAAAAAAAAAAATGAGGATGACATTTGGCGCCTCTTTGAGAATATGAGTAAGAATTCAATGCATAGATCTCAATCCTTTCGGGAAAGTCATAATTTTAATGTTTTTGGAAGAAGAACTCAAACTTGTATCAAGTGGAGAGTTCAATGGAGATTACCGCTAAGGTTAAAACTCTTACCCAAAGGCTTGACTAATTCTTGTTGAGTCAAAAACTGGCTGACTTGTTCTAGTTACAATCACAATTCTTCCAATTGCCCTCAAGGACAAGCTTTTTCAAGTAAGCAACAAGAACAAGTTAATGCCACATTCGCTCATCCCTATTCCAATGCTTATATTTCGAGATTTCAAAATTTTCTTCGAAAAATCAAGGAGCAAGCGCAAACCCTCCTCAAAGTTAAAATTTCCAAGGAAAAAATGTGCCTCCTCACCTTCAAAATGCAAATTCTCAAGGATACCATTCTCCTTTCTATCCCCATCAAAATGTGAATCACTATTCTTACCCTCAAGCTTCCAATTCTCAAGCTTACTCTCATTAATCTCTAGCACCTAGGAATCCCACCTTTGAGGACAAGGTTTTGGCGGCCTTGGGTGGTTTAAAAGCTAACAATCAATTGTTGCACTCTCATTCTCAATCCATCTCAAAGCTTGAATCCCAAATCAGAAAAATAGCTAATTCCATGGATGCGAGAGAAAAAGGTAAGTTGCCTAGCCAACCCGAGACCAATCCCAAGAGGTGAAAACAACTCCTACATCGGTATTTCCTCCACATAAGCAAGTGCAAGCTATAACCACATTGAGACGTGGTAAGCGAGTGGACAATAGGGTAGAGAGACCAAGTGAAGTTAGTTAACTGGTGCAACCAAGTGGTTGCCCCCGTCCCATTCCAAATCTCATTCCTACTTCATTGGATGCAAGTGGTTCCAAAAAGAACCTTCCATCATCATCATCATCATCTCCCTAATTAGAGAAGCCTTATGAGCCAAAAGGTCCATTATTTTATGAGACTTCACCATTTGGGAGACAAGAGGGAAAAATCTATGACATGATGGAAGTTTTCAAGCAAGTTAAAATCAATCTTTCTCTCCTAGATGCTATTAGGAAAATTCCACTATATGCAAAGTTCTTGAAGGACTTGTGCACTCAAAAGAGGAAGAATAAGGGACAAAGCCCTGAGAAAGTGCTCCTTACGGAGTAAGTGAGCTCCATCCTTTTACATAACACTCCTTCTAAGTTCAAAGACCTCGGTGCTCCAACAATTTCTTGTGTCATTGGGAACCATGAGGTTCGTAGGGCTCTTCTTAACTTAGGGGCAAGTGTTAACCTCATCCCTTACTCCGTGTATGTGCAATTAGGATTGAGTGATTTAAAGCCAACTTCGGTGGTACTCCAATTAGCCAATAAATTTACCAAGAAGCCTAGGGGAATGGTTGAGGACATCTTCATTAAGGTTTATAAATTCTACTTTCCGGTTGATTTTGTTGTGCTAGATACCGAACTGGTTTCCAATCCTACCAATCACATTCCAATCATCCTAGGAAGACCATTCCTTGCCACCGCTAAAGCACCATGATCCCTACGAAAATGGTGTTATCATTTTATGCTTTCTAGTTAATAGTTGTAAAGTTATTCATTTCCTTCTTTACTTCATAGTTCATTGCTAGGGACTAACAATATTTAAGTTTGGGGGTGTGATAAGTGCTCAAATATTACACATTTTAGCACCTAAGTTAGGGTATTTTAGTCCATTCATCTATCTTTATTTTTTCATTTTAGTTCTAATTTGTGTTTTTATCTATTTCAGGTCAATAAGATTCAAACGGGCTAAAAACAGTCTATTAAAGCCTTTTTGGAGTCAAGCAGAAAATTTGAAAAAAGTTCAAAAAAAGTACCTTGAAACAATGTACGATCGATCGCAGGCCACGTCATCATTCGTAACCACGTCAGTAATTAGATAAGGCTACCACATCATCATTCGTTTAAGTCACAATTGATCGTAGAGAAGTGCAATCGTTCGTAATGCCACGTCAGCGCCAACTCAGCGGATAAAGCGGCCAATTGTCAAGATAAGAGTGCCACGTCAACACAATCGATCGCAGATTTTCACGATCAATCGCAGAATTCCACGATCAATCGCAACTCTGCTGGCAGTGAGCTGTTTTATTCCCAACTTTGCCCGATCTTCACCTACCAAATGGTTGCGAGATTGAATCATTTAGGGGCCTGTTTCTGACCCATTTTGGCTTCCAAAGGTCTTGTATAAAAGGCAAAATGAACCATTTGTTAGGGGTTCACTCTTGTTCACTTATTTTTTAGTTAGCTAATATAACATTTGATAGATAGTTACGTAGTTTTCTCTCTCTAGAATTAGGGTTTTTATGAAGAAAAAAGGCAAGAACATCAACATCTCTAGGGTTTTTACCAAGAAGACCAAGGGGAAGAAGATGAAGCCATGTTTTGGGATTGCCCTTGAGGGTTCCATAACCACATCCACATTCTCCATAAGTGGTTAAACATCATCTTAGGGCTTAGATGAGCCTTGGGTTTGTACTCTAAACCCTAGTCTTTATTTTTTTGGGGAATTATTTGTTGTAATGAATGCTATAACCTTATGAATATATAAATCTTGGTTTGTCCTATGATTTCTATGGTTAAATTCTTCTTATTAATTATCTAGATTGATTGCATGTCTATGTGTGATTACTTGAGGATTATATCTCTACACTATTTTTTTTTTCTATATTGGCTGCATGTTTATGTGTGATTAATTTAGGATTTAGTGATGGCTATGCATGGATTTCATTAGATATATTTGTTGATTAATTTCATGGATTATGCTTATGCTTGATGGATTGTTCTACATCTTTAGTTTAATTGTCTTAATTTCATTGTCTTAGTTTAATTGTAGTGTAATTGCATTTCAATTCCTAGATAAGTAGACAATCCATGCTTGTATTTGATAATAAATGTTTATTGTTGCAAGTTGCATATTTCTCTAGATTAATGTGTGCTATAATTGTTAATTAATTGGATGGTTCATGCTTAGACTTGGTGAGTTGGACTACATCCTAGTTTACTTGTTGTTAAGTAGACAATTCATGCTTATATTTGATATCCATGCTTATTGTTGCAATTGGTAGCACACATTTGGGTTACAACATGATTTTTCCCCAATTAGATGAATGTTAGTGGTTTAGTGAATGAGCTTAGCGGTGATTTCTATGTCCTAAAACTCCTCTCCTATCTTCTAAACTTTAATTTCTTAGCTTTAATTTGTTTTGCATTGCATGTTTTTAAATTCAATTGTAGTTTAATCAAACCAAACCAAACCTCTGTCAATCTCTTGACCTACTAATTCAAGTTTAATTCCAAGTACCTTTTTGATCTCTTGGGATGATGCCTTCTCACTATACTCCATTGTATACGTGTTAAGTGGTTTATAAATATTTAATCATTCATGCACACTTGACACATTTTCTAGCATATTCTAAAAGTGACACGTTTTTGTGCACACACACGAATCGCATCAATACACTTGGCTTAAAGTTAAAGTATAATATACAAATCCTAAAATCACCTCACTTAAAGTAGACTAATCATTTACATAGCAAGAAGGCATACGTGTAATTTTGATGAAACAACAATTTCAAAGCAAAAAAGAATAATTCAATAAAATAGGGTTTTTATTTGAGACTTTGTGTGATTAAAACTTGTTGGACTTAATAAAATTCATTCATATTATAATTTGGAAAGAATTCAAAATTTTATATTTTTTATTATGTTGTTTCTTAACTAAAATTTTATTATTTTATTATGTTACTTTAAAATAAAGTAACATAATTGAATATCCATGAATCCATAATTGATGATACTGCAAATAATCTAATTTTAAATGTATTATATATAAATAAACTATAACCTTAAAAATATAAAAGTTATAAACTAGCTATTCTTATATTTCAGATTCTACGAGTTTCTCGGGTTTGTAAAACTTTTGCTCAAATTCCACCCAAAATAAATTCAGACTTTAAAATAAAACTCAGTCTCATTCATAGTCTCAAGTACCTTGTCGAATCCCGTAAAAATTTTGGGCAAGAATCGGGTTCTTAATTAGTCCTACCCCTAGGCATGAATATCATTTTCCTAATTAATGTACCTACCACTTGTTCAACATAAATTAGTTCTATTTTATCTACGGAGTACAAATTTAACATGTCTTTACTCTTCGTGAGTTAGTTATATTCGTAGGCATAGTAACAAGGTAGCCTATATATGCAGGGTTGGCCCTGAGATTTTCAATTTTTTTAGAGGTCCTGGCAAACTTTCAAATGTGAGGCTCTGTATAAGGTTTCCCACGCATAAATTTTTTTATAAGAATGCGAAATGTTCATTAAAATGAGACGATAAACACATAAAATATATTAATGTTGAAAACACAAAAAACAAAACTCGGTCTTAGTAATTTATAAAGAGCACGGTCCAGTTTACATCAAAAAATTAAAAGAAATATTCAAAACAACTTGGTCACAAAAATCAAAATTCAACTTCATATCAGAATAAATGTGATCATCTTACATTTTGAGCTGCAAAATTATCAATTAGAGCACTTTAATTGATAACTTTTTTGTTCCTCTTGGTAAAGTTTTTGTTAAGACTTGTAACTCTTAAAATAATTATGTCCCATCAATATCAAAATCCATGTCATATTTTAGCAGATATTACAAGATTATTTTAGAAAATGTGATAGTTTATTGCATCCATAAGTTAAAAAATAAAAAAATAAAAATAAAAATAAAAATTAGGCAGGTGATAGAAACTAATTATTGTTACCATACAAATTATTGTATAATATATATAAATTGATATTATAAGTTAGTGTTTATTGCCATAATTTTTTTAAAAAATTATTTATTACCATAAATTTTCATGATATATAAATATATATTGTCTTTTAATTATCGAAATTATGGCATAAATATGAGATATATATCCTATTATATTTACACTATGGACTTAAATAGTCCTTCCAAATTGGAGGTCCTAGGCCATGTACTGTGGCAAAACTCTTCAAAAGCCATGTTGTGAGGAATGTGGAATTACAATTCATTCGGGGGCATATCTTGAGGCTGGCAGAGCGGATTCCTCTCTATTCCGTTTTGTGATTGTAGATGATTTATGTATAACATTGTTGTTTGTGTTTGCTATTTTAAAGTAAAAATAATAATAATAATAATAATAATAACTAAGAAAATTGTTAACACACAAAAATGGCAGCCTAGGTGACAGCCACTTCGGCGTTGACATAGGCCAATGGAAAGAAGACAATTGGACCAACTCATGGTCCAATTTTGGGTCAACACATGGCAATGATAGATGATGAACAAAATTATAACATGTGGACATTAGAGGAAGCTACACTTGTGTTAGTTGAATTATTACACATGGCATAATTAAGAAGGGACATTTGTCCATTTTAGTTCAGCCGGATAATAGGGACAGCTAGCCATCTTAATTCAACCACAAATAAAGTCTTGTTTGAGCCCAGAATGAAACTAGGATATGAATACCTTAATAAATAAGGTGATTCCAATAAAGTCTGCACGTAGAAGAACTCTTACAAACTACCTAGTTTAGTTTTTTTAGAGTTCCTATTTACAAGGGAAGTGGGCCAAGTACTTGCTAAGGAAGGTGGGATAAGTTGGTTCCTAAAATTAAGGAGAAAGTTAGAATTTGTCAGCTAAAAGCACTAAGAGAAGTCCTATTTTAAAGGGAATGATGTCGTTGTTGCAGAACGTGGTATAAATATATATACACATTTATATATATATATATATATATATATATATATATATATATATATATATAAATGTGTATATATATTTATACCACGTTCTGCAATTATTCGAACAAGCAGGCAAGGATGTGGGACACATGGCATCGCTGGAAGAAGACTGCAGTTCGTGGGTCTGGAAGTTGAACTTCTGCCGCCAGCAATGGAATTCTTGGATAGTTTGCTTCCTATAATCAAGGAAGAGATTGGCCTATTAAGTTGGACACGTATGGAAACTGCTATAAACTACCCAACTCAGTTTAGAAGTCCCTATTATTAAGGAATTCAAAATCAATGAACGGCTAAGGAAGGTGGTTCCTAAATTCTAAGGATAATGGGATCGTTGTGTTGCATGCATTAAATCTATTTCAAAAAGGAATGAAGCACCAGCAGTTGAAGTACGTGGTGTGTGTGTGTGTATATATATATATATATATATATATATATATATATTCAGATGAGCAGTTAAAAGAACGTGAGACATACGGCAGCAGTGGAAGAAGTTAATAGTTCGTGGGTCTGGAAGTTAGGATTTTGCAGCTGGACATGGGATAAGTGTCTTGTAAAGAAGAAATAGGCAGTTGCTTAATAGGACATGGGTCCTTCTTGTAAGGTTTGTAATTCCTATAAATAGTTTGTTTAGAACTATATTTCAAACTCTCTCAACGACATCAACCAACATTCAATACTTGTTATTTCAAATCAAGCAATTTCAATACAAGTTATTTTAATTCATTTACATTCAAGCACTTACTTTCAGTTTTGCATTTCAATTCATTAGATAACATTGTAGTCTTAACTAAAAGTCCTTTCATCGAAGGCAAATCCGAAACCTCACAATCGCTTGATAGTTCCAAAAGGATCTTCCTTTTCATTCGATCTCTCTAAATCTTTCAAGATTCTAGCTCGCATGCACATTCTAAGTGTCCTAATTTTGCGGAAAAATAAATATAATAATAATATTATTAATAGGACAGAGTGTGGACACGCCATTCAAACTCCTAAAATGAATTGAATCCAAGTTAATTTGTATTAAAATGAGCTAACAAGTGTACTCTTCAACATTATGTTATTATGTATTCTTAGCATATATCTATATTAACTTAAGCCGTATGGGGTATATATATATATATTTTTTTTTTTTTTTTTTGGGTAACTAATCTTAACATATATCTACATTAACTAAAGCCGTATAGGGTAAATTGCCGATTTGGTTAAAGATAATCATTTACAATTTATAGCATCTCCAGCCGTTTATTAAAATATTCTTTAATGTAAAATATACACTGCCACATGTGATGTATAATTTTATTTATTTATTATTATTATTATTATCTCCAGCAGTCTGTTATGATACACAAATGTGTAAAATTGTTTTGTATTTTACACAACTTTTTTACACAGTCAAATCAACATATTTTCTTTTTCCTCCCTCTTTCTCATTCCATTAAAGAATTAACTATATATTAAGTAGGTTTGTAAAAGTTGCGTGGGTCATAACATGATACATGGTTGGTTGTTATTGAGAGATATATTTTTACACAAAAGGTATAAAACAACCGTTGGAGATAAAAATAAATAATTCAAAATTTTTGTGTAAATCAATTATAACACATCAGATTTACACAAAAAAAAATATACACAACGGTAAGAGCATCTCTAACAGTATGTTAAAATATTCTTTTGTGTAAAATATATATTACCATGTATAATGTGTAATTTTTTTTTTTATCTCCAGCAGTCTGTGAAGATATACTGCCACGTCACCAATGTATAAAATTATTGTGTATTTTACACAACGTACCTACGTCATCAATGTGTAAAATTATTGTGTATTTTACAAAACGTTTTTATACAGCTATATTAGCATATTTCCTTTCTTATCTCTCTTTCCCATTCCATTAACGAATAACCCTATATTAAGTAAGTTTTAAAAAATTATATGGGATCCACGCATGACAGTGGTTAATTGTTATTGGGTAATATATTTTTACACAAAAAATATTAAACAACCATTAAAGCTAAAAATAAATAATTCAAATTTTTTGTATAAATTTATTACGACTTATCAGATTTACATAAGAAGATATACACAACGGTTGGAGATACTTTTAAATGTTGTTTAGTTAATGACATTCACAAATTTTTCAAATTGACCGATCACACCCCAATCGTCTTTAAAGTAATATGAAATATTGAAGTTGCCTCCAAATCCAAAATATCATCTCAACAAAATGACCAAAATACCCTTCAATCAACATAACTTTTAGTCTCTTCCATTATCCCCTTATCTCTTTCCCTCCCCACCGACCATTGCTGCCACCACCAAAAGATAAAAACAAAATAAAAAATGTTAATATATATAATCAATTTGTATACTCATATATATATATATCATCATCATCATCATCATCATCATCTTTTATACATATACACATATATAGTAGCACTAGGCACCAAATTAGGTACCAATAATCCCACAGGACTATGCTGGAATTTCAAAAGGTTAATCAACTTTGTTATCATGCTGGTGATATAATGAGACAGTTCATGACAAGTTTTTTTTTTTTTTTTCTTATAATTATTTTTTATAAAAAAATAAAAAATAAATGCGTGATTGAAGTATGAGATAACATGGGTGTGATCGAACTACCATGAAATAGCCTTGAAAAAAAACTAATATATATATAAAAGAACTACTGTGCAATAGAGTAAAGTAAGATTCTTTGTGATTGAAGTATGATACATGGTATACTATGTGTATATAAAAATACAAAACCTACTCTGACATGGGTATAAAAGTACTCGGACCTTTGAGAATATACATACTTTTACGGGAGAAGTATATGCCATGCAAGTAGGGTAGGGTTTTGCCCGGTTTTTAGCTATATTTACTTGAATATAATACGGAGTACATATAATATATATATATATATATATTTCTATTTCTCGTGAGTGGTGTCTTGACCATATGAAGATAAAGGTATTGGAGATTCAAAACTTGCAGTTAAGTGCACATGGGATTCAGTTGCTATATCTTACTATATGGATTCACTGTGAAAAATAAAGGTTCTTTTACCCGACGCAACTTAATATAATCACAAAGCTCAAGTCTCAACAACACACAAGAACCAATGTGTACCTTCGAAGTACACTTGTCATCGGTCTGTGACTTTGGTAGAAAAAAAGAGTTTTGATTTATTTTTTTATTTTTTTATAAATTGTTAAAAATCTCATAACTATATTTTAATTTATAAATAACTCATTTAAAGTATATTTTGTGCATAATATTCTTTAAACTATTATATTTTGTTATAAATTGTTCAATGTATAAATTATTTTTCATTAAATGATCACAATGTTCTTTCTTATTGAATTATACTTAATTTATTATTCTCATTGAAATAAATTATGAAAAAAATTCATACTAATTTGATGACATATGCTACATTAAATTTGTATAAATTACTTTTAATTTTTAAAATTAATTATTTAAGTAAATATCTTGAGTATAAAATTTTAAATCAATTTAAGTAATTTCTCAATTTTTCATGAATATATTACATGAAAAAGAAGGTATTTTTTTTTTATTTAAGTAATTTATTAATTTTTTTATGAATATATTGTATAAAAAAGAAGGTATTTTATATTGTAATTTTTTTTAAACTAAGTATAATAAGTTTTACGATAAAAAGTAAAATTTTGATAATAAGTTGATCATTTTAGAAAATGTTAGTTACAAATTTTTACTTTTATGATAAATTGATACTAATAATAAAATTAAAGTAAATAATATAATTAATATCTAAATAAGAGAAAAAATGATTAAAAATTTTAATAAGAAATGACAAATTTAATGAAAAAGGGTATGATAGTTTTTTTTGATAAATTTGTCCTTAATTATAATAAATCAATAATTTAAGAGGGATAATTTGTAATTCAAAAATGTTATTTACAATAGGGCAACATATCAAGTTCAAGCAATTTTTTGTATTTTATCCAACTTTTTTTTAAAAAAAAATTTGTAATTGGATGACTATACCCGTACCGATGTCATGACACAAGCGAAATTTAAGCCTTTGAGAAACTCACATTCAATACACTGATACTATTTTTCCATCGAAAATTCGTCTTTATCATCCAATTGTGCTATGCCGTAGGGAAAGAAAGAAAAAAAATAAAATTGGGTTTTCCGATTAACGGAAGTGACTAAAAGTTGAGTACTTAATAATTTATTTATGTGGACCCACTCTGTGAAGTTGGGAACTGCTTCTTTCGCCTGGCCAGCTCCTCAGTTCTGCAGAGTCACGAGCCCAATAATCATAAAGAACCAATTGTACTCTTTGGTACACTGATCATTGGTCTCACTTTACAATGGAAGAGACTTGATTTTCAAACACAGGGGCGACGGGTATGAAAGTGTTTCGAGTCTGTGGATTGTGGATGGAATTCTGCCCCTTGCTTTCCGGAAACAAGGCTAATAAAGTTGACTTACATATATTCTTTTTCAATTTAAGTGTTGTTTTTGAATACTAATACAATTATTTTTAAAAAGACAGAGGGACATGAATTATTTTTTTGAAAAATTATTAAATTATTCTTTTAAGTTTTAAATATTTAATTTTAAAATTTAAAACTTAAAGTATATATATATGAAAAGATGGAAGATATATTGTTTGAAAAAGAAAAGTCCACAATTATTTTGAAATAGACAAAAAAAGAAAGCATGATATTTATTTTTGACAGAGAGAGTATTTATTTACGAGTACTTTAATAATTTTGAAAAAGCTAATGTTTTCAGAATCATGTACAGTAATAATTTTGAAACTCATGAATTTTTTTAATCGAAGATACTAACCCACTGAATTATGAAGGTGTCTATGTCATTTATTGTAACTCAATTGTATAAGGTGTTAGTTTTTGCTTTCTTGCACAATATTTGAGAGCCAAATAGAGATTAGTGTTTGAGAGGTTTAACATTTCTTTCATGTTGGTACAGTAAAAAATCTATCTGCCATCTTCACCATGGTAAATTGTTTTGACGGAAAAAATATATTTTATTTTTCAGGTAAAATATTTTTTTCTTTTTATTGTTTTGGTTATTGTCAAAACTCTAGGTCGAGATTGAGACCGAGTCCATCGGACAAGGCTTGTAAAATAACTTGTCAAAAATTAATAATTAAATTATTTTTGTTAGATTTTAATATATTTTTTTCATAAATATTTTACGATAACCAAATACCAAAAAATTAAAAAATAAATTTTTTTAAAAATATTTTATATACAAACAAAAGGAGCCTAAGTGATAAAAAATAAATTTATTAAAAATAATATTTCCTTTTTCAGTAAATATATCTAGATATATACGAGTCTCGTGTGAATGAACCATACACAATAGTGGATAGAAAATTGATATTCTGGGAAAAATCAAATTCACTAAAAAAAAAAAAAAATAAATAAATATAAATTGGGATCCATAATTGCCAGCCATTCAAATAGATATGGTGGGAGAGAAAAGAAAGCTCTTTAAAACTTGAGACAGAATGTTGGCAACCGAAACAAATATACTTCAAAGTGTGATGTTGAAATATGTAGTCAATTTCGGAGCCAATTGGGGCAGGACAAAAACGATTTTTTTCTCTTGTTATTGAGCCAAACAAAAATCTATTAAATCAGCCACATCTAAACATTTAAAAGACATGATCATCATTATAATCATTCGACTTTCATATCAACAGATTGAATTGGGTACATAATTTAATTTTTTCATTCGTACTCATCACAAAATATTTCACTTGTCAAATTTAAGGTTTTAAAAATAATTCTATTACTTCATTCCACGTTTATCTTTGATCGTCTGTCTTTGCCTTTTATATGAATTAATTTTCCTCTTTTTGCTAACTCATGTATTCATCCTCTCCGGAATCTTCTTTACATTAAAAATTATGTGCCCAAAATTAGCATTTTTATCAATAAATCTTCATTATATGTGTTGTCCTTAGTCAAGAGTAAAAGAGTCGAAGAAGAGAAGCGGCAAGATTTAAGTCACATAGAGTGAAAACAGGAGTCAAAGCGCATTCAGAACCATGACTTGTAGTTATAGTATTATTCACGATCGTAGTGTAACGGAATCGAATAAATATTAATATAAATCGATTCATAAATGCGTGTAACGGCGTCAAATTCTTTAAAAAGAATTACGAACCGATCGATACGATGAACCATGCTCCAAACGTGAAATTAAAACTACACTTAAAACGTAAAATTGACATCCATTTAGAATGATTGCATGACATTAGAAAAAAAAGAATTACACACTAACTGATACAGTGAACCATGCATAAAGCGTGAAAGTAAAATTGCACTCAAAACGTAAAATTGATATCTATTTAGAACCATTGTGTGACATTCGGTGTCAGTGTCAATGGACATAACACAAAATAGACTACTAGAGGTAAATTAAAAGTAGAGAGAGAATAGGGGCCGTGTTGTCAATTGGAGGGCCAACAAAGGAGAGAACCCAATGGGTCTTGGCTCCCACCATGTCCTTATACACAATACACATACCCCCAAAACACCCGTGGTCTGTCCTTTTCCCTTGCAACCCCACATGACTCACTCTCTCTCTCTCTCAACTTACTTAATAAATACCCTTAAAACCCCTCTCTAGCCGCTCACAGCACACGGCCAGCCCTATTCTCTTCTCTGAAGTCTCTCACAAACGCATACACACTCTCTTTCAGCCAAAAATGGCGATTAGAAAATCAAACAAACTAGCACAAACTGCAGTCCTGAAGCAAATTCTCAAGAGATGCTCGAGCTTAGGAAAGAAACACGGCTACGACGACGACGGCCTCCCTCTCGACGTGCCAAAAGGCCACTTCGCTGTGTACGTCGGAGAGAACAGAACTAGATACATAGTCCCGATCTCGTTCTTGTCTCATCCCGAATTCCAGTGCCTTCTCCGGCGAGCCGAGGAAGAGTTCGGCTTCGATCACGACATGGGTCTCACAATTCCCTGTGAAGAAGGGGTTTTCCGGTCACTGACGTCGATGCTCAGTTGAAGTGTGATCATTTTGGTTGGAGAGAGATGGGTCACCTCCAAGAAAGGCAGCATATTTAATATATGCTTCTTTCTTTCTTTTTTTACATCTTTCTTCACTGTATTTTGATCTAGCTAGTGATCTTTTTTTTAAAGAACCTTTTGGGTTTTTCTGTTAAATGACTCTAAACCCAAAAACCCATCAAGGCCTAAAATTGTAAAAAGTATGAGATTTTCCTCAAGAGAGGCGTATTGTTATTTACACCCTTTGAGTTTGAGAGCTTGATGTTATGGAAGGACTAATTTTCATGTTACTCTCTGTTTTTGTGTTGATGTTTGGATTTGAAATTAGAAAAAAATTAACACAAATTTTGAATTAAATTTTTTTTCGATCACAAATCTAAGGCACTGATACTCCAAAATGACATAAGTAATGACCAACTAGATCTTCTGTGCATGGATTTAAATAGATCTAAGACAGCAAACAAGATGTCTGTCAATACAAGTATACATGTACGGAATATATATATATATATATATATATATATATATATTGGAAACAGTTTGGCCCAAGGAAGAACGGACGGTGGTTGTAGGAATTGTTGTCTCTATCCTGTTACAGATGCTTCGAAGTAAATGCAAAGGTTAATAATGAATTATTGCATGTTTGGGTAAAGGTCATATTAATTCTTGTTCAGATGGTAGTTGGAAAGGAATTGTGGTGGTTGGAGAGGAATTCGGAGCCAGTACAAGGAGAGGACACTACTTTTAGGGCGCGAATCACCCATTGTAATTATTCTTGCAGCCCTATGTTGTCCATTATCTCGTGCGTTGGTTTGATCACGTATTTTTTTATAAAACAGACCTTAAATTCGCGTTTGATAATTACACCACTATTTATAAGTAACATTTTACCACCATTTATAAGTAACATTACACAATCTAAAAAGTAATATCATACGAGTCTAAAAGTAACATCACCATTTATGTGCATACCTTAATTTAAGGGTGAAGATACACCACCATTTATAAGTAACATCACAGAATCTAAAATGTACCATCACAGGAGTCTAAAAGTAATATCACCATTTATGTACATATCTTAATTTAAGGGTAAAGATACTTATAAATGATGGTGAAATGTTACTTATAAATAGTAGTGTAATTGCCAAACATAGTATGTTGAATTGAGTTACATTTGTATGTGACATTACTTAGTCTGTATTATGTGCATAACTTATTTTGTGTGTGAAGATACTTATAAATAGTGGTGAAAAATGATCCAAACGCTGTCTCAATTCCACTCAAACGCTGCCTTAAGAGCTATTAAATGAAGAATGATGTGGCAAAATAGAGGCCACTTAAAACTCACAACAGGGGACCTCATAGAAAGCTCACAACAAAGGATTTGCGCCCCTACTTTTTAGTGCATCAAAGTTCTTAGGGTGTGCAAAAAATCCGTCTCCGAACTATCAATTAATCATGAAACTCTCTTAATTTAAGAATTATCTCCCTAAACTATCAAAATAGTGCACTTTAAGGACAAAATAAATAATTGGTCTCATTAGAGACCTCCAAAAATGTTTGATTACGAAATTACTTTTTAGTGAAACTCCGTCTTTTTATTGTTTTAGTTCTTGATGTTGCTGACGTGGCAAATGCAATCTAAATAGCCAATAGCTAATAGTATTATGACAGCACATCACTTTATCACAATTACCCACTTAACACTTAAATTAGATTTTTTTTAACCCTTAACACTATTGCCAAACACAACCTAATTAGAGTAATTTCATTACATATTTTTGCGCCAAACACGGTTTTATGCATAACTCTTTCTCTCTCCACGCTCTCTTACACTTTTGTTCACCCGTAGCCAAAGATATTGTCTACCAATCACCTCCGGTAGCCATCTTCACCGACCAGTGGGTCTTCAAGGAAGTTCACGGTCTATATGATGATCAGCAGAAAAGTTTATTGCCTGTGTCTGTTTGTGGTTCACCGGAATGAGATTTCATTGGTTTGGTCGCTGTGATTGTGTCGTTGCTTATAGCTTCTTACCGGCGGTCATAAAGCTTACAGTCGAGCTCTCACTAGGTTTGATGCGATTTCCCGTTGACGCTTAGAGTTTCTCGTGTGCCATCATGGAGATTGACGTTGGGCTCTCACCGGTTTCACTGCGATTGCGTCATTGATGTGTAGAGCTTCTCGCCAACGGTCATGAAGTTTGAGGTTGGGCTCGCACTGGTTTTAATGAAAAAAATTTCAATTCTTGGTACACTTTTGATTGGAATGTCCAAGTCGTTTCCTATTGCAAATAGGTAGGAATCAAAGATTAGAATCTAATGAGTGATACGATTCACCACCTACTTGTTTGGTTTTTTAGGGAAAAAAAAAGTAAGGCTAAACCTCTGTTTTTAGGAATACAGAGTAAACAATACAGATTGTATCAAAATATATTAGGGGAATTTGGACTTCTTTGTCAGCATCAAGAGCGAAATCAAAGATACCATTGTTTTTTATGCACGTGACTAGTCCTTCAGCATCAGAATTGAAGTCGTCGAAGATTAGCATCTCTTAGGAAAAAAAGGTTTTAATTCAATCAAATGATAGTAAATTGTACCCATCACTTGTTCTTCTGATGACTATTATAGAGGATTTATACCCTTCACTCTCTCTTCATCTTCCAATTGTTACATAAAGATATCCCACTGCCTCAAAAAATTCGTGACTTTTTTTGTAGAATCTTTTCACACCCACACTCTCTCTTTATATATATATATATATATATTCACATTTGCGATTGCTAAGCTGCTTCAAAATCTCAGTTTCTACTTCTGTCTTCTAATGAACACAGCTTCAACCTTCACCTTCATTTTCTCCCAAAATCTTAGGTTCGGCCATTCTCATATTCTAAAATATGTTACGCCTATATAACATATACATATATGGTGTACATATATATACCCATCTTGATAGGTTTGTCGAGGATGAAAGCTATATGGAGAGACGGAGATGTGGCAGGGATTAACATATTAGGGATTTAATTAGGGCTTTTTATTAATTTCATATTGTAACAGTAAGAAGGGTAAAACGGTAATTTTTATAATACAACCTTCATTTTATGACAAAATGAACTGGAACAGTGTCGTTGGTTTATTTTGCAAAAATTGGAATAGTTTAGGGGGTTTTCTGTAAAAATAAAAGTTTAAGGGGTTTTTTTGGGAGAGAGAGTAAAGTTTAAGGGGGTTATTTGCACTTTACCCAAGTTACTATTATTATTATTGTGAGTTGTACGCGGTGGAATGGCTGTGGAATATAATATGGATAATAAATCTAGAAGGATGGTGAATAGATTTAACTTGCTCCTTTATCTAATTTTTACTTATTTTAATTTTACTGAAATAAAAGTAAAATCAAACCCACAAAGCAAAAATAAAGTGCAAGTAAAGTAAATAAAGTTTTGAGAGATGACACCAGGATTTTTAGTGAGGAAACCCCAATTGGTAGAATAAACGAATTGTTGCGGGAAAAATCTCGTGGACTGTGCAGTTTAGAGCAAAACGATATGCTATATTTGAAGCAAAGTACACTAAATTTTGACTCAGGCTCACACCCTATTGTTCTACTAAAAACCCATCACTGACAATCCTTAGCTTTGCGACTCTCCCGTCCAACAGCTTTTGACTTCAGGCTTACTATTGATCTCTGTAGAAGAGTTGCAGGTAGATCAAACAACAATCCACGAATGCTTTGACCCCTTCAGAGTGTGATTGCTTCACCCCTTTTCTTCAAGATATGAATTTGATGAAAAATGAATGAATTATGCTTTTCAGAATTTCTGAATCTTCAATTATGCTCCAATTCTGATTAGATGGAGAACAACACTCCTAAATCATTCCTGTGTTTATGTGTTTGCTCTCAAAAATAAAATCAGAAAAAACATATTGATTTTCTAAATAAAAATCTTTGTTAAACAATTCTCTCAATTAGAAAAATATATATTTTTAAGTCCTAAAAGTTTAAGAGAGAAAGCATATATTTATAGACTTTGAAAACCTAAGTATACTTGGAAATTAAACAAGTCAATTTCATACATAGGATTTTGGAAGGAAATTTATACCAAGTAGAAAGTTTAGACAAAATAGGAAACTAAAATCCTAAAGTAAGGGAAGGCTTAACAGTTTGGAAAAATTCTGTTTTGGAAACTTTAAAGAAACATACCATGTATGTATAGTGTCTTAAGTGGGAAACAACTTCCTAAAGTGTTATTCATACATTTTTTGTAGATCATAGTTTATCAAACTTGAACGACTTTTCAATTCCGTAGCCGATCTCGATCTTGATATGGTAACTTGAAAATTATAACTCGATCAGATTCGTTTTGACACCGAAATTAGCCCATTACAAAAATTATATCTCACAATCTCCCCCTTTGGCAATTTCGTGACAAAACCCCTAAGACAACAAGTAATCAACCCAAACAGAAAAAGTAAATTACATTTATTGTCCAAAAATAGACATAAAGCGGAACTCTTTTTGAATCATATGAAGCTTCATCACTTGTAGTTTTCTTCCCCCTGTAATCTGCACATCAGCTCAACAAAACAACCCATGAAGCTTAATCAAGAAAGATAAACAATCAACATATATATTAATATATGAATATCAATGATATATGTCTCCCCCTCAAATGTGCACACTTCTCTCTCTTTTTGTTACAAATTGACAAATAAAGCTAAAAAAAGAAGGAAAATAAATAATAAGAGAGAATTAACATGAAGAGAGACAAAAATATCTTCTATGTATATGATATAGCAAGAAGCACGACAATATGATAATATATAGTAGCAATGGAACCAAAGACAAGTATCCAAGATAACACATGTTCTATCCACAAGATAAATAGAACCAATCATGCTCACAATCACACACACATGATATCTCTATCCAATCAAAAACAAAAATTCCTAATAAAAACTAAAATGAAAATCTTTTTTTATTTTTCTGATATTTGAACAAAAAAAATGAGATAGCAATTTCCATGAATTTCAAGCATACACGAGATCCAAAAATTTCGGAAGAATTTAAGAGAATTTAAAAATACGAAATTTTTAGACACCACAAATTATTCAATCAAATCAATTTTCAAGCATGCACTCACAACATGAAATTCAACTTGCAATTTTTATGAAGATTTAGAAATTTACCTAGCAAGTTCATGTGTGTATGTGTGTGTGTGATCCAATCTCATCAAATTTCAATCAAATCACATTGATCAACTGCCTAAACCATATTGATTGAAAAATATCAAGATAAAATTGTTTTGAGCAAATTTTACTAAGCAAGACAACTTTCACTCTAAAGAGTAGACAACAATTCCCTATTTCGACTTATCTTCTGCTTTCTTTTTACTCGATTAGCTCATCTTCAAAGTCTAGTAGGAACTTTCTAACTAGTCTCAATAGGTAGTCTTTTCTTTAGCAAAGATTTTCGGCATTCTTTTGATTTTTCTTTTTATTTCATGCTGAAATTTTTAAAATTTTTATTTTTATTTTAAAACACATGTGCTTCATTTATTTATTTATTTATTTATTTTTTTTTTTAAAAAAAACAATAACCGTTGTAGATTTTATGAGCAATATGACCTAGTCAACTTCACAATGATTTTCAACTAAATTTTCTCGGAGTTGGACTAGTGCACATAAAAAATATAAACTCAAGAGACTCATCTCTAAAAAGAAATAAGCAAAGAAAATTGTTTTTCAACATATAGATTACACATCAAGACCATTTTCATCAAATAATCATGTATCCCCATTTTGCATTCAAACATAATTAATTTAAGAGAAATAATTATCACTCATGTATTGACAAGAAAAACATAATCATTACTTTCTCATGAAAAAAAAAAAACAACCTAAATCCTAAACTACAAGATATGGTCCAATGGAAACAAGATATTCATCAAAACATAGTACATAACCATAAAACCTCTTTAGGACTTAGTTAGGTGGGTTTGCACCCATAGACCTACTAAAAACAAGTCTCATAGCATCAACATGCATATAATTAACCAAGTCTTCCTTTTTTTATCCACACGGTCTTCACATTTAACTTTTAAAAAAACTTTTCAATTCCAACCTTTTTCTTGTTTGAGTAATTCTTAGCATGAGAATTTTTAGGTTGATTCACAAATTTTGCTTTCTAGCATGAACCCTATTCTTAGCATAAGAACTATAAGGAAGAAATTCAGAAAAATATTCTCTTCTCTTCCTATAGCAATAATATTAGTTATGTTTATTCCTACCACAATAAGTGTAATGCAAAATAGTAGGCATATTAGACATATTATCATTTGATGAATCAACAACCTTAGATTTATTTTTATGCATATTCAAGTTATTGGGTTTCACAAAAATAGTTTTACCCTTACTACTAGATGAAGCCTCATTAAAACCTAAGCCAGTTTTGTCATTCACATTCTTACCAACATTAATCATCTTATCAAACTTAATCTGTCCAGAAGTAAAAACAATCAATTTTTTTGTGACTTTTTCAATTCAAGCTCAAGAAAATTAAATTTGGTAATAAAAGATTTTCTAGCAGAATTAGCTTGACTTACCTCACTCTCGAGAACTTTTACTTTACCTTGAAGATTATGAATTTCAGCTTTGTTCTCCTCAAGCAATTTCTGTTTTTCTCATTCTCCTTCTTCAAGGTATCATTCTCCTTTTTTTTTAATTATGTCTAGTTCATCAGACTGCTCCTGACTGGCCTTTGACGTTGCCTTAAAATTTTTCAATGTATTGTTTTCACTTGGTTCTTCATCAATATTCTTATCATCTGAATCATAAGAACCAACATTGCTCAATGTCACAAATTTGGTAGAATCTCCTACATAAGAAGAAGAATTATTAGCAATATCATTATCAACTAGAAGCATCTTTCTTATTTTTCTTATCTTTGAATTTAGAAGAATCTCCTTTACAAAAATTTTTATTCTTTGTATTTGTAAAGAGTCTTCCATATCTTTTAGATAAACGAGAAATTTCCTCATCAGAACTTAAATCATCAAAAACAAGATCCAATTCACCTTTATTCATAGGATTTTCCATTATGAATTTTTTAAAACAAAAAAAAATATTTTTTAAAAAAACTTCCACAAGGATTAACTCAATGGGTAGAGGTTGGCTCTGATACCACTTGTGAGTTGTGGAATATAACATGGATAATTAACCTAGAAGGATGGTGAATAGATTTAACATGCTCCTTTATCCAATTTTTACTTATTTTAATTGTACCAAAATAAAACTAAAATCAAACCCACAAAATGAAAATAAAGTGTAAGTAAAGTAAATAAAGTTTGAGAGATGACACTAGGATTTTTAGCGAGGAAACCCCAATTGGTAGAATAGACCAATTGTTGCAGGAAAAACCTCATGAATTATGCAGTCTAGAGCAAAACGATCCACTATGTTTGAAGCAAAGCACACTGAACTTTGACTTAGGCTCACACCCTATCATTATACTAAAAATCAATCTGTAATGACCCGGTCATTTCTTTCCTTTCCTTTTTCCTCAGAATTTCACGGATGAATTTTTTTCATTGAAATTTCTTTTCTTAGTTCAGTTTCTCGTCATTTAGTGTCGTCTCGAGTGCTTAGAAATAGTTTCTAAGACTCTTTCCTTTGAATTGACAACTTCCTTTAAGGACCGAGTCATTTCTACATTTTCATTTTTTGATACTATTCACTTTTCGTCCTTTTCCTTATTTTGTCTTTTCCCCATTTGTCACTTTGTTTGCATAACCTCACTTTTTGTGTTCGGAGTTGGTTTTTGACTTCATGTATCTTCATTCTAAGTGGTTTCCATGAAATACATATCTTTACTTTTGTAGGAAAGTACTCTGGTTGCTCCCGGTGTCCATAGGGGCATGGATGCAAAGTTCTTCAGAAACATTTTTGTTTCTTGGGGTATTTTTCATAAATATCTTTTGAAGATATTTTATTTTAGGGTTTTTAAGAAAATATTTTTGGAAGATATTTTCATTATGGGTCATTAGTGCAGTTTTCACTTTTTGGAGGAGCTATTGTGCAATTAATAAAATTTATTGCAAAAATGTCTCGTTTTGAGCGTGGATCCTCGTACGGGATTCATTATCACTTTTCGTCGAGTCATGTACTCTTAGAATTGCTTTCTGGTCGTTTTCCCCCAATTTCAGGGTTTATGGCCCCGGTTGCCGCCGAACTTGTTCAGCGCATATTTCTCTGCTTGGGACTCGGCTTTTGACGTCATTTCTTTGGTTGTTCATATTTTTTCATTTTGGTTCTTTTTCATTCACAGAGTTTTATCATTTGAGCGCGTTTACTCAAATTCCATTTTTCCGGACCCGGCGGGGCCCTTTCGGGGCACTTTTAGGGTTTTCCTATAAAAGGGGGGTGAGACATTTCATTTTTGACCTTCTCTTCTCTTCATGCATGACCAGCAGCTGCCATTGCAGCCTAAAGGGGGGCTATGATACCCCTCGGATCCGAGACACGGGTTGATCAGGCCCAGGCCCAAACCCGAGGGAATATCAAACAATTAAAGTATTTTAAAACAAACACAGAATATTAATAAAATTTAAGAATTAAAATAACAAAGCTGAAAGAATTATGAAATATAAAATCCTCCAAATGATACTGAATAATAATACTCCAATTTTCCAAAACCTCCAAGAGTACAACTTGGGAATCCATCTAGTGGACCCCTAAACAAAAATCCCAACTGAACTAAACAACTGAAAATAAATCAAACTAAAACATACAGAAAAGTCCTACGTAAGCAACTGAATGAGAATTGTCCTCAACAAGCACGATCAAGCTCTAAGGCTGGAACCGTCCTGAACCTAAAAAGAATAAAAGAGTGGGTCAGGCCTACGAACATGTAATGACCCGGTCATTTCATTCCTTTCCTTTTTCCTTAGAATTTTACGAATGAATTTTTTTCGTTGAAATTCCTTTTCTAAGTTCGGTTTCTCGTTGCTTAGTGTCATCTCGAGTGCTCGAAAATGGTTTCTGAGACTATTTCCTTTGGATTGACAACTTCCTTTGAGGACCGAGTCATTTTCACAATTTTCGTTTTTTGACACTATTCACTTTTTTGTCCTTATTCCTATTTCGTCCTTTTCCCTATTTCGTCTTTTCCCCGTTTGTCACTTTGTATGCAAAACCTCATTTTTTGTGCTCAGAGTTGGTTTTTGACTTCACGTATCTTTCTCGTGAGTGGTTTTCACGAAATACATATCCTAACTTTTGCAGGAAAGTACTCTGGTTGCTCCCAGTGTTTATAGGGGCATGGATGCATAATTCTTTGAAATTAATTTCTTTTCTTGGGGTGTTTTTCGTAAAAATCTTTTGAAGATATTTTATCTCAGGGTTATCTAAGAAAATATCTTTTGGAAGATATTTTCAGTCTGGGGCAGTTTTGCGGTTAACCCTTTTTGGGGGGGCCATTGTGCAATTAATGAAAGTTGCTGCAAATTATCTTGTTTTGAGCCTGGATCCTTGTACGGGATTCTTTTTCACTTTTCATCGAGTCTTAAACTCTTAGAAGTCCCTTTTGGTCGATGTTTTCCAGTTTCAGGGTTTCTGGCCCCGGTTTGCACCAAACTTGTTTGGGGCATAACTTTCTGCTCAGGACTCAGTTTTTGATGTTGTTTCTTCCGTTATTCTTATTTTCTAATTTTGAATCTTTTTCATTCATAGAGTTTCATCATTTGAGCGCGTCTGCTCAAATTTCCCTTTTCCGGACTCGGCAGGGCCCATTCGGGGCACTTTTTGAGATTTCTATAAAAGGGGGAGGAGATATTTTATTTTTTCATCTTCCCCACTCTCTTGCACGACCTGAAGCTTCTATGGCAGCCCAAGGGAGGCTTCCACCTTCTCTCTCCTCATTTGAACTTCATTTCTTTGTCAAAACATAGTAGGGCCTTTGCGTTTTGTGTTCGTGTTGACTACGCGCTTCTTTCACCCTTATTAGAACCCGTTTTTGGCCAAATTTTGAGTTCAGGTTTGAAGTCAAGTTGTAATTTTGATGGGGCTTCTTGTGGGTTCATGTAGATCATGTTGTCCCCGACAAAACCCTTCGGTATCGTCAGATTCGGAGCACTTTTTTTTCGGTGGGATTTTGAGATTTTCATCTCAAATTGAGGTAGGGGATGTCTTAGGTTTATATTATTGTTGTATTGATTGTTTTATAAGCATATACAACTAGTGAGCATGCCTTGTTCAAGTTTTTAGAATTTAATTTATTTATTTTCTTTGTTTAGGATTTAATTCTAATGATGATATATAGTTTAAAATTAAATTGTGGCACGCTAGTAAATTAGGCTTTGGTGAGTTGTGTAACATATATTAAATTTGGAGCATTTGAGTAAGAATTTTAAAACTTATTTAATATTTATCTTTTGTGAAAGATTAATTCACATAGTTGTATCAAGTATGAAACCAACTTGTAATGTGATATTAAAGTAGGCCTTGGTGAGTTCTTTAACATATATTAAATTGAGGACATTTGGATATGTTTGAAAATCTAGAGAAAAATTAATTAATGAGCTTAATTAATTTTATTTTAAGTGTGTTGGTCACTTAAATTGATATTGGAGGTAATAGGTTGATAATCTCTTGAAATGTAGTCTACTTAATCACCTTGTGAGCATGTTACTAATTTAATGTAGAATTAGTACTTGAGACCTCTTGAAATGGTTATTGGACTTAGCATGATATAGAATATCATTGACTTGCATAACTTGTTTAGATATATCTTGTGTAGGTGTATAGCTTGTTAGAATATTACAATTGTTTACCTTGGAAGCTAGTTACTAAATTGGGACTTATTTAGTACTTGTGGCTTAGTGTGGTAATATGGTTCAATTGTTGTAAAATATTCTTATTTGGTGTATAAATTGCGTATTGGAGGCTTGACATGTCATATGCTATCTAGACTTGAATTATAGGACATGGTTTGTGTGGATTCAACCTTATTTGTGCATGAAAGATGGTTTTATGCATTAGTGGATTTGGTATAAGTTTGGTCTAACTTATTGATTTTTGTATAAGTTTTGGACTTATTGATTTTGGAAAGCTTGTAAGGACATATTTCACGTAATGGCTAGGGTTTGGCTCTAGTGCGGAGACAAAAGTCTTCTAAGTCATAAGTGCGCACTAGGTAGTACCTTGTGGGTCGTAATTACTCGGAATAACTTATGCATGTGCGCACTAGGTAGTGCCTTGTGGGTCGTAATTACCCGGAAACACTTGCTTGGTCTAGTTACCATATGTCCTAATCTTTCTACTTTGATTTCGCATTCAATTTCAAGTTGTTAATAATGGATTACTTGTAACTTGAGAATTGGTGCTTCCTATGTATTTTGATCTCATTTAGTATGCTTGAAACTGTATACTTGAACTTGTATCCTTGTTGGTGTATCTAAACTCTATCTAGTGTATTTACGCTTAGTACGCTTGTCTTGTGTGTGCGGATTTTATTTTCGTATACTTGTGCTATATATACCTGTCTTATGCGTATGTGTTTAGCTTAGTATACTTGTGTTTATATACTTGATTTATGAGTACTCTATACATATATCTTATACTTGTGTATGTATGCTAGATATTGCTTATCCTGTTTAACATGATTTAGTATACTTGTGAGCATGTGTACTTGAATGTCGTGTATCATGTTTTAATACGGTTTAGTGTACTTGAGCATGTTTACTTGTATACCGTAGTTCATTTCAATTGCATGAATAGCTTAGGATGATCCCTGAGTCTCACTTTGACATAGACGTTAGGTGGCATGAGTCCCTCTAACATGTTTCACCTTAAGGTGATAGAATTGTAAAATGCTAGGTCGATGCATGTTCATCTCCTACGAGTAGCTTTATATTACTCACCCACGTAGTGGGGACATTTTTCAGGTACCGGGATCAAGATTCGGGATTCACATCATGCTTGGATGATTTGTAGACTTGAAGTTCTCGTTTCTTGTAAATGTTGGCTTGAAATGCCATTTATAGCTTTATATGTCAAAATGTGTAAATTTGATTCTATTTTTGTAATGTGTATATAAGTACACTCTTTACAATGTATTTGACATGTATGAGATGAGGCCGGAAGCCAATGACATGTATCTTGCTTTCTATGCACTTTCGTTTTCAAGGCTTAATATGAAAATGTTGAAAAATGCTTAGACATTGTGTCATAACTTTTGCATCGGGTGTGGTAATTTCATTTTTATTCTTTCGTAGGGTCTCATTAATCATGTTTGAAGTGTGGCCAAGGGCCAAACGGTAATTTGAAATCATTTGTCAATTTTGGTTTCCATATTTTCAATTTCAAGTTCATTTTCGCCTTTTTGGCCGTCGGGGGGTCGGATTTTGACTCGGCCATTTCCGGGAGCCGCGGACCATTCCCACGCGCTCAAAATCACCATTTACGTCTGCGTGCATGATCGTTTCTGGAAAAAACCCTTTCCTTTGTGATTTGAGCCTCCTATGGAACCATTTTTTTCAATTTTGTTACATAATCTGTTCTAGGGGCATTATAGACTTTTCACATCAGTTTTATTTTCTTCTTTCGACATGGTCGCTTAGAAAACGTGATTTTAGAGGGGGGGGGGGTTTCTTCTTCGTGTTTTTCCAGAAAACATCGTCTTGGTACCGGAAATCCCTCGTGAAGTTTCAGCTTCTAGTTTCATTTTAGCAGCTTTTTAGCTCTTTTGACCAGATTTCTTGGGAGGGCATTTTGGCCATTTTGCAGAGAGTTTTTTTTTTGAATTCTCTTAAGTCACGTAGAAACTCAATTTTGAGGGGGGTTTCTTCTTTGTGTTTTTGCAAAAAAGTTCATCTAGGCCTCCAAATTCAACCTCTATCCTGGAATTTTCTGAAAAAAAAAAAAAACTACACTGCAGCTTTATGGGCTGCTGCTAGCCATGGTGCACCTAGCGCGTGCGCGGCGTGCATGGGTGCGCACATGGGCGTGCTCATGGGGCTGTCATGGCCCCTCGTCGGGCCACCGCGACGTCAATTCTTCTTTTGGGCTTTTCTTCTTCGTCGGGACTCCGATTCAAGTGAATTTTTTTTTGAACTTGATTAATTTTTTGTCGTCTATCCAATGGTGTACTCGGTTACACCTAGATATTTCTAGATAATTACTAGTTTGCCCTTAAAGCTTTAAGTGTCTGTTTTTCGTCGTCATACCGTTTCTCCTTCTTCCGGACTCCGAATCATGCGATTCTTGAGTCCATCTTGATTAGTTTTTTGTTGTCCTTCCAGCGGTGTGCTTGGTGGCACCCGAATCTATAGTTTTCAGAAATGACTATTTTGCCCCTAGGGCTTATTTGTCATATTTTCGATCTTTTGCTTTCGCATCAGTTCTTGTTGAGTTCCACGACCTCATGGAAGGTCACTTTGACTTCTTAGGGTCTTATTTTCTGTTTTTGCTTCTGCATATCGGATCCGTTATCGGCCTGTGACGACCCTGGTTTTTAGGCCAGCGTGTCCTGTGATGAACTGAAGATTGACCCGATAACGGATCCGATATGCGGAAGCGAAAATAGAAAACAAGACTCTAAGAAGCCAAAGTGACTTTCTATGAGGTCGTGGAACTCAACAAGAACTGATGCGGAAGCAAAAGATCGAAAATATGACAAATAAGCCCCTAGGGGCAAAATAGTTATTTCTGAAAACTGTAGATTCGGGTGCCACCGAACACACCGCTGGAAGGACAATGAAAAACTAGTCAAGATGGACTCAAGAATCGATGATTCGGAGTCCGGATGAAGGAGAAACGGCATGACGACGAAAAACGGACACTTAAAGCTTTAAGGGCAAACTGGTAATTATCCAAAAATATCTGGGTGTAATCGAGCATACCGTTGGATAGACGATGAAAAATTAATCAAGTTAAAAAAAAAATTCACTTGAATCGGAGTCCGGACGAAGGAGAAAGCCCAAAAGAAGAATTGACGTCGCGGCGGCCCGACGAGGGGCCATGACAGACCCATGCGCACGCCCATGCGCGCACCCATGCACGCCGTGCGTGCGCTGGGTGCACCATGGCTGGCAGCAGCAGCCATAAAGCTGCTGTGGGGTTATTTTTCAGAAAAATCCAGAACAGAGGCTGAATTTGGAGGCCTAGATGAATTTTTTTGCAAAAACACAAAGAAGAAACCCCCCTCAAAGAAGAAAATAAAACTACCGTGAAAAGTCTACAATGCCCCTAGATCAGAATATGCAAAAAAGTGCGAAATGAATTCACAAGAGGCTCAAAACACAAACGATAAGGTTTTGCCCAGAAACGACCATGCACGCAAACGTAACTTACTTATTTGGACGTGTTACAATGGTCCACGACTTAAAAATACCACCGATACAAAATCCGACCCCCCAACGGGCAAAAAGGCAAAAATGGAACTTGAAATGAAAACTCAGAATCCAAAAATACAAAATGGGATCAAATGACCATTTGGCCCTTGGCCACACTTCAAACATGATTTATAAGACCTTATGAAAGAATGAAAATGGAATTCCCACACCCGATGCAACCATGGTAAAGCAATGACTTGCGATTTTTCAAGATTTTCACAATATTTCATGAAGTTAAAAAGTACATAGAATACAATATAATGGTCATTGGCCTCCGGCCTCATCTCATACATATCAAATACATTGAAAGGAGTGTACTTAAGTACACATTACATACATGGAATCAAATATACATATTTTGACATATAAGTCTACAAAATGACATTTCATGCTAACATTTGCATGAAATGGAAATTTGAAAGCTACACGACATCCAAGGAATGTTAGGCATCACGAACCAAGTCTTCGTACCTGAAATATGCCCCAGTATCGTAGGGGTGAGTAACATAAAGCTACTCGTAGGAGATGAGCATGCGTCGACCTAGCATTTTATAAATTTATCACCTTAAGGTGAAACATGTTAAAGGAGTTCATGCCACCTAACATCTATATCGAAATGAGACTCAGGGAGCATCCTAAGCTACCTTAGAGTGTTTCTAGCATAAATCACATCATCTATGCCATTTAAACAATATGGAAGCACGTTATACAAAGCAACAAGATATAGGTTCTTAAAGGTATTAACTTGCAATTTTGAATACAGAAACAACTAAAGTGATCATGTCACCTAACGTCTATGTTCTAAATAAGTGTAAGGAATCATCCTAGGCCATGCTGAACAATCAAAACGCAATTTACCACTTCAATGCAATCTGACCACATAAAAGCATATTATACAAGGCAACAAAATACAATTTCTTAAAGCTATCAGCTTGAAATCTAAAGCACGAAAACAACAGAAGTGGGTCATGCCACCTAACGTCTAAGTTATAAATGAATCAATAGGATTAATCCTAAGCTTTATTAGAACGTCAAAACACGATTTTCAATATCGATGCAATTTAACCAACATTGGAACTTCCAATACAACGCATAAAGCACAATTTCGCAAAGTTAACATCCTGTAACTTAAAATGGAACGACAATTAAGAAACAACAAGTTACAACATCATCTGGTTATCAACTTGAAAATGAAATGCGAAATCAAACAAAGTGGATACTCGGACGTTACGCCGGATCAAACCGATAACATAGTTACTTTAGGGTTACTAGCCCATGGATAACCTCCCTATGTGCGCACTAGACTATATAGAGGGACTATCCCCCGTACTAGAACCACGTCCTAGCCATAATCAAACAACGACATCCCCAAGTTTCCAAAATCAACAAGTTGTGCTATAACGCATATATCAACAGGAATATGCAAGATAATCAACTATCTACCAAGCACAACCAAATTTGGAAACCTATACAATACATGCTCTAAGTCCACAACTAATATTATGTGATGAATGTCGAATCTTCAGTGTGCGATTCGTTACACGCTATGCATGAATGATGTTAAATATGAAATGTGCAAATCATTACACAAGGCAACAATATATTCAATAAGGAAAACATATTCTCATGAGTATAAACATAGCAACTATGTTATCCAATGCTTAAAACATAACCAAATGAATATACAACAAGTCCATGTCTAGGATTTTGATATAGAAATGACTTTCAAACACAATTAAATCCATGGCTCAATTCGATAGAATTTAATTAAATAAAAATAATTAAATTCCCTAGATTCTAATTCAATTCCAAATAACCTCAAATTAATACATATTAAAGAACATGGCATGGTCATCACCTATATCCATTCTAAAACTCAATTAGGTTATTGGAACAACAAAGTAGAACTTTAATTAAATCATGCTAATTTAATTACCAAGGTTCTAAAGCAACTTCAAATGGTTCACAATTAATATATACTAGTAAACAAGTCATGGCCAATACAAATATTAAGTTAAAATCTTAATTAAGCTAATGGGACCACAAAATAGATTTTAATTAATTCTTTTAATTAAAATCTTTAGATTTTCAAACTTTACCAAATACTCTCAATTTAACATATCTTAGAGAACATGCTAAGGACTAATGTAATATCACATTATAAGCTTATTTCATGCAAGTAACACCTATGTAAATTAAACTTTTCCTAAAGTTAAATATAAAATAAAGGTTGCAATTCTTATGCAATTAATCCCAATTTAATATATGTGAACAACCACACCAAAGGTTAATTTTCTAGCATGCCACAATTCAATTCCAAGTTGTATATCACTATGAGGATTAAATCTTAAACAAGGAAATTAATTAAATGAAAGGTTTCAAAATCTCACCGAATATTCTAAATCAAATATATGTGAAGCTATATGGCATGTAGATCAAGAATATTAAGTCGGAATTCAAATAGAGTGAATAGTGCACTCGGGGTAAATTAATTAATCAAATTAATTAATAATTACTAATTTTCAAAACACCTCCAATTACTTTCAAATTCAACTATGTTGAAGAGCATGCTAAGGCCTAATATAATATGCTAACACATATTAATTTCAAGCTAGTTAAGGCCATGTGAATTAACCTTTCACCTAAGATAAATATTAAATAGAATCTTTAATACTTATTCAAATGTTCCAATTTTAATACATGACAATGAGCATATCGAGGGGCAATATAAAATCATGCTACATGTTTAAACCAAGTCATAAGCAACCGGGAAAATTAGATCCCGTACAAGAAAAATAAATAATAAAATATTTAGATTTTATATTTAATCATGCAAACAAGTAGTATAAGCATCACAAGCATGCTATATAACAAAAATTTAAACCTAGAACATCTCCTACCTCAATTTGAGATGAAAATCTCAAAAGCCATCAAAATGGAACGGCTCCGAATCCGACGAAACTACTAGGTTTTGTCGGGGACAACGCCGTGAACATAACCCACATCAAAGCCCCATCAAAAGCATAACTTGACCTCAAAACCAAACTCAAGAAATGGTCAAAATTGAATTCTAATAAGGGGGAAAGGTAGAGCACGGCGAGGGGAACAACAAACGTTAAGGCCGAAGACTTTCCATCAAGGAAAAGTGAACCAAAAGAGGAGAGAGAAGATGGCAGCACCCCTTGGGCTGCCATGGGAGCTCTAGGTCGTGCATGAAGAGGGGAGAAGATGAAAAATGAAATATCTCACCCCCCTTTTATAGAAATCTCAAAAAGTGCCCCGAACGGGCCCCGCCGGGTCAGAAAAAATAAACTTTCAGCAGACGCGCTCAAATGGAAAAAATTTGTGAACAAAAAAGATTCAAAATGATAAAATATGAATAACGGAAGAAACAGCGTCAAAAACCGAGTCCCGAGCAGAAAGTTATGCCCCAAACAAGTTCGGCGGCATCCGAGTCCAAAAATTCTGAAACTGGAAAAAAATGACCAGAACGGAATTCTAAGAGTCCAAGACTCGACGAAATGTGAAAATAAATCCCATACGAGGATCCAGGCTCCAAACAAGACATTTTGCAATAACTTTCGTTAATTGCACAATGACCCAACAAAAAGGGTTAACTGCGAAACTGCCCCAGAATGAAAATATCTTGCAAAAGATATTTTCTTAGATACCCTTGAAATAAAATATTTTCAAAAGATATTTATGAAAAACACCCCAAGAAATGAAAAAGATTCTAAAGAATTGTGCATGCATGCCCCTGTGGGCACCAAGAGCAACCAGAATACTTTCTTACAAAAGTAAAGATACATATTTCAAGGAAACCACTCAAGATGAAGGCATGTGAAGTCAAAAACCAACTCCAAGCATGAGAAGTGAGGTTGTGCCAAAAACTGACAAATGGAGATAAGACAGGATAGGGAAAAGGACGAAATAGTGCATAGTGTCAAAAAACGAAAAATGTGAAAATGACTCGGTCCTCAAAGGAAGTTGTCAATCCACGGAAAAGAGTCTCAGGAACCAATTCCGAGCACTCGAGATGACACTAAGCGACACGAAACAGAGCTTAGAAAAGAAAATTAAACGAAAAAAATTCATTCGTAAAATTTCAGGAAAAAGGAAAGGAAGGCAAATGACTGGGTCGTTACAGGTTAATCTTCGGTTCATCACAGGGCACGCTGGCCTAAAAACCAGGGTCATTACAGAACAAGTGTAATCTAACTGCAATCCATACCATGACCCGATACGCAGATACACCCTAGATACCTCATAATATCTATGTAGTCCATAAATATATATATCCACACTAAGGGACATTCACTGGACTACAATAGGGGTCTCAACCTGAATAGAAGGCAACATGCGAAAACACACCCAAAGGTGGGCATGAGTACCTATACCTAACAGGGTACACCTCAACCTATCATAGCCAGCTACGCATCCACTGCATATACGCACCCTAACCAACGAGCCTGAGACTCAAGCTCATCTCGTGGTACTATAACCATATATCTAAAATCCGTCCAAAACCAGAGTATGTCATTCAATTATTCATTGAGCTGACATATAATACACAGTCCAGTTAGTTACTCAACTTATTCAGTTGATATGACTTAACTACAACCAACCAATCCAGGAAGTCATTCAACTTAGTCAATTGATCCAAGCGTTAATCCATGCAATTGCAGAAAAAGGTTTAATATTTCAACAATTAGTATCCAGAGCATGCATAGGTCAAAATTAATAAATAAATGACCCTATCATGCATTTAAAATAAGTTTTATAATCATACTATAACCCATTCAATTGCTAAAATTTAATTAAGCAATTAATTTCCTTCCATCCGTTAACAATATAAACAAATAGTTTAATTTTATATTGTTCGTCCCATTAACTTAGAGGTAAAGCTTAATCAATTAGAGTTCTTAATAACACCCTAAATTAACTACTTAACCCCTCTGTGAAGTCCCAAAATTAATCAAAACAGTTCAACCCTCATACAGTCTTAATACAGTGCGTCAAAAAATTCAGAAAAGGCAAAATTGGGAGAGCCTGCTCCATAAGTTTAGGAGTGGGCTCTTTTGTGCATGGAGCTGGCTCCATGACTCTTGGAGCTGGCTCTATGAGTGTGGGAGCCGGCTCGCACTTCCATGGAGCCGGCTCTCTCCTCCTCTGAGAGCCTCCAGTCCCGTTTCGCTCCGTTTCAGCCCATCTGCTCCATCTCTGGCCATTCCAACCTTACTGTTCTTCCTCTAAATTAAACTTAAAGGTCTTAAATCTCATCTAGTATTAGTCCAGACCTTGGTTTATAACAGTAAGACTCAATACAAAGATTAAAACAATGGCGACTTTTTATGCTAAAAACAGACGATGAAACCATACATACAAGAATTACTTCAGATAAATTTCCACAGACTACAGATAATCAATTTAACACATAATAATCATGCATGGTTCAATTAAAGGTCCAATTAATCTCCTAGAGACTATCTAGGTGCATAGAACACAAGTCAATGGGAGAGAGGAAGAAAATAACTTGCCTGTGATTTCAGTAACGAAATCTCGGCGTCGTCTCTAAGTTTCCGGCAATACTAAACACCGTCAAGCCTCCTATTACTCAACCTCCCCTTCTCCTAGGTCCGACCTTGAATCCCTAGCTGAAACCCTCACTGCAATTGCTCTGTTCTTCTCACAACTGCTCTCTGTTTCCCTCTGTATCTTTGGTACATGAATTAGGTTTTACCAACCCTTGTTATAGACTATAACCGTGTATTTATAGGCATAAATATAACCTAAGTCTAATGGTAATACAAGACGAAAACCCTAATTAAATTAAACCCTAGTCGACCCATAGAACAAAACCCACGTTATAATATTATGTATGCTATCAATTAATAAAACTAAGTTACCTAATTAAAACATTACATTCATTTAAAGAAAATAGAACAAGGAATACAATTAAACCAATTTCAAATTAAAAATTAAAACATTTAATTCATTTAGAGAAAATAAAACAAAGAATACAATTAATTCCATTTAATTCAAATAAGTCAAAAATCAAATAAACATTTAACAAACAAAAATAAAAATTAAACAAATAAAACAAATAAAAATGCAATAAAATAAATAATAAAATGCCGAGACTATCATTTTAAAATTAGGGGTATTACATTCTTCCCCCCTAACAAAAAGGAATTCCGTCCTTGGAATTCGCTCTTACCTTTTTCCAATATTTCAGGAACTGTGAGCGAATGACATCCTCCCATTCCGAAGTAGACTCAGCCTCATTGTGATGACTCCACTGAAGACACACCAAAGGGATAACCTTATTACGAAGGATTTGATCCCGACGGTTGACAATACGACACGGTGCCTCCAAATATGTTGCATCCGGCTGCAACTCAATCTCCCCAACATTGATATGCTGATACCGATCCTCATCTTGTAGAAATTTCCGCAACATGGAAACATGAAACACGTTGTACACGCGATCTAAAGTATTCGGTAGTGCGAACTGATAAGCGACAGCGATAGCTCCAACTCGATTCGGAATCGTGAATGGACCGACAAATCACGGAGAGAACTTCCCTTTCTTCCCAAAGCGCATTACACCCTTTATAGGAGACACTTTGAGTAGAACCTGATCCCCAACCTGAAACTCCAAAGCACGTGTGCGACGATCGGCATAACTCTTCTGCCGACTCTGCGTAGTGCGCATGCAATCCTTAATAAAAGCAATCTTCTCAAAAGTATTCTTAATGAACTTAGGATCCAAGAATCTGCTCTCACCAACCTCCATCCAACAAACAGGCGATCAACACGGTTGGCCGTATAATGCCTCAAATGGTGCCATATCAATAGTCTTTTGGAAACTATTGTTATATGCAAACTCCACCAGTGGCAAATAATCCTCCCAGTGGCCCTTGAAATCAAGAACACACGACCGAAGCATATCCTTCATAATCTGATTAACCCTCTCAGTTTGTCCATCAGTTTGAGGATGATAAGTAGTGCTAAGATACAACTCTGTACCCAAAGCCTGCTGAAAACTCTTCCAGAATCCTGACACAAAGCTCGAATCCCTGTCCGATATAATAAACAACAGAATTCCATGCAGCTTTACAATCTCCGTAATGTAAAATCTCACCAACTGCACCGAAGTGAAGTCAGTACGAATAGGCAAGAAATGAGCTAATTTCGTTAATCTGTCCACAATGACCCAAATGGAATTGTGATTTCCTTGAAGGAATTAGGCAATCCCTCAACAAAATCCATAGAAATGCTCTCCCATTTCCATTCTGGTATCGGTAATGGCTGTAGAGCTCCTGGCGGCCTCTGATGATCAATCTTGACCATCTGACAAGTACTACATCGAGAGAGAAAAATGGCAATGTTCTTTTTCATACCTGCCCACCAAAACTGCCGTTTCATAACCTGATTCATTTTGTCGCCCCCTGGATGAACAAAAAACTTAGAATGGTGAGTCTCAGTCATCACATCCTTCCCCAAATCATCAGCAGAAGGTACCACCAACCATCCCTTATACCTCAAACCTCCATCAGCCCCAACATAGTAAAATGAGACCTCCTCGGAAGCTATCTCTACAACTTTGTCAATGCACTGCTGATCCGTGAATTGTGCCTTCAAAACCTTATGAATGATAAAAGGTGTAACTACTATGCAAGCGATGAAAGCATCCGACAACTCATCCACCATCTTCAAAGTATTCCACTCAGTAGTGAATAGAGCAGAAAGACTAGCAACGGGTCGGCGACTGAGTGCATCTGCCACCACATTCGCTTTCCCTGGATGGTACTGTATAGAGAAGTGATAGTCTTTCACAAACTCCAACCATCTGCGCTGTCTCATACTCAGCTCCCGCTGAGTGAACAAATACTACAGGCTCTTATGATCGCTAAATAATTTGAAGGACTCTCCCAATAGATAATGCTTCCAAATACGTAAGGCAAAGACCACAGCTGCCAACTCCAAATCATGTGTTGGATAATTATGCTCGTGAGGCTTAAGCTTACATGATCCATGATGAGTGCTGAAAAGTGCGTATTTAAACCCCTTAAGTTTAGGCATTCTAGTACCTTTATCTATCTTACTTTACCATTTTAGATTGATTTCGTGTTATTTCCATTTTCAGGCACTTATCCTGAAAATAAGCTAACTCAGCCAAATAAGAGTAGAAACGAAACAATTCTGGGATGAATTAAAGAAAGGAGCTAAGTGGAAGCAAAAGGAAGCAAAATGTGGAATTCAACATCTTCGATCGATCTCAGATCAAAGTTCGATCGATCCAACATGATCGATTTCAGCACTTCAAGATGGATCTGAGCCATGATGACATTTTTAGAGATCTCAAAAGTTTGATCGATCTAACATCATTCTTCGATCGATCGAACTACTTTATCCTTATCCAAATGATTGATCTTATCTAGTTGTACCACCCTACCAACCACTTTTGTCCTTATCTTCGAAATATCTCAGATTTGTTTTTATCCAAAAAGGCGTCGCCATTAAGGATCGATCCAACTTCAGTTCGATAGATCTCAGCTATGTTCGATCGATCCAAGTCCAAGGTTCGATCGATCGAACTTCCTCTAGTGCGAAAAAGTTAAATTTTCAGCTCATTGAAAGGTGTCCTTATCCAATCATTAGGGGATATTTTGTGCACGACCCCAGCTCATTTTGTGTGTCACTTGACCTACCTATATATGGAATATGATACACTTTTTGAGGAGGATCCATCTATCACAATAGAGGCTATTCTTAAGAAGGAAGAAAGGAGGAGAAGGCTAGAGATATAAGCTTGGGAGCTCTTTATCAACCAAGGAGTAGATTTCTTCCATGGAGTTTGCCCTTGAGGGTTAGAGAAGCATTACCATGAGTGGCTAGACATCCTCTTGGGGCTAGAGTTAGCCCCAAGCATGCTTTCTACATCTTAATTTTGTGTATTATTGAGGGATTAGTGTTGTAATACATGTTTTGGCACTTATATATATATAAATCTTGTTTATTCAATGATTTATGTGGTTTAATACTTCTAATTGATCATTTCATTCTATCCATATGTCTATGTATGCTAGAATAGATGTTCATTTGTTTGTCTCTATTTCTTGTGTTATTGATGCATGTCTATGTGTATTAATGCCATAGATCTAGAGATTGTCAAAACATAGTGCTTAATGGAATGCTTTTGTAATTTTCTTGATGGTTTATGCTCATTGCTTGATGGATTGTGCCTCTCCTTTAGTTTAATTAGTTTAATTTCATGTCATTAGCTTAATTGTAGTGTAGTGGTAGTATAGTTGTTAGATGGGAGGACAATCCATGCTTGTTGTTTGATGTTCCATACTTTTGAATGCAAGTAGTATATGTCTCTAACCTTGTGGTGTATTTGGCTTGTGAGCTTAATGAAATGATTAATGACTTGCTAGATATATTATGCTTTTCACATGCTATTTAGACAATATATACTTAATTGTTAGATATATTGTGCTTTTCACATGTTGCTTAGACAATATATACTTAATTGGTCATTATTGCTAATTGAATCAACCAAACACACAAACACATCAATATTGTAACATATATTTCCCTCATTAGTCACTTGTTAAGGGTGTAGAAAAGTATTGTCTGGTAGTGACCTCTAAACCCCAAGATCTCTCTCTCTTACTTACTCTTTATTGCATTCAATTGTTTAGTTTAATTTGCACTCTAGTTTAATCAACCAACCAACTATTTGTTTGATCACTCGACCTACTAACCCTAATTGTGATTCCACAACCAAATTCGACTCCAATCCCTTGGGACGATCCCTACTTGCCCTAAATATATTTTTAGTGAAGGTAGTTTTGGCTTTTATAAATGTAAAACTTAGTCCTCGCCTTAATGCACGCTCTTAAGCTTATGGTAGGACGACACACCATAGTTTTTGGCACCATTGCCAGGGATCGAACCCGGGTTATCCGTGTGACAGATCTGTGACTTTTTGATTTTCACGTCGCACAGTTCGATCGATCGAACTTATTTCTCAGATCGATCTTGAGAGATCAATCGAACTTAATTTTTCAGTTTCTCAGATCGATCGAAGTTTTAAGATCGATCTCACATTTTTTGTGATCGATCGAACTTCACAGATTTCATACACACATTCCATGCATCTTATCTTGTGTCATGCTATCTTATATATGCCCAATGCCTGTGATATTCCACATTGGATGCATTTCATACTCATACTGCTTAGTATGTTCACATCCTGTCACTTGCATAGATTCATGTCATATCTGTTTTGTCTATCTTATTTGACATACATGTCTCTATTTTGTGCTTTCAATTCTTTATTCTAGCACTAACTCCCGTTGCAAGTTTTTCTTTTTCTTTTGACAGGCCATGCCTAGGACAAAAACTGTTGCCATGAGGCGACACGGGCCTCAGAGACGTATCAGACCTAGGATAGAGGAGCCATCAGAGCCCTCTCATATATAAGATGAGCTAGCAGAGACTATTCTACCTCTGTCACCTTCTCATAAGGCTGAGGCTGGTCATATTTTATCTACTTCATAGGCTTAGGCTGTGTTCACTCCATCTCCATCACAGGATGAGGCTGAGGCTGAGCATTCTCCATCCCCTTCTCAGGCTTAGGCTGTATTTACACCATCACCATCTCCACCACACCAGCCACCTCAGCTAGCTCGAGAGCGTGATAGGCCATTGCCCAGATATGCACAGATGTCAGTGGCTCATGAGTCAGTTTTTGATGTTGACTTCTTCTCCAGATCGGTGCTGACCCGATCAGCTTATGATGATATTATCCGGAGGGGCCTTGCAGCTATTCTTGCCCCAATTATTGAGCCAGTCTACTCGCGGCTAGTTCGGGTGTTCTTCTAGAACCTCTGACCATCCCCGCGTACCACGGTAGAGCTGGTCACTACCATAGATGGCCACCAGATTTCTATTATTGTGGACATACTAGCCAGATCATGCCATTATCCACACTGATGCCCTCCGGAGCTACAAGAGCTTTATCCTAGGCTATACAGGCCTTCTTATGCCAACATGGCAGTTTTCTTGACAGGTCACTATGCCAATGGCGAGACTTTCGCCACCCACACTTATCTTCCAGATGACCTATGGTTCTTTGATTCCGTTCTCTTTCAGAACATATATATGGTCGGGCACAAGATTTAGCGGTGAGGAGACTATTTGACAGCCTTCTACGCATTCTACATGGGCCACTAGGTATCTATCCCCGCGCTCATCTGGAGCGTGGTGGGGAAGCTCTACGTAAGCATATCAGTAAGGAGAGGCCCAAAAGGGCTAAGTCTCTTCCATTTGGCCACCTCATCACCCAGATCCTGCTAGACCAGCGATATCCTTCCCATCCTCGGGAGCACCCTGAGAGAGGTTCCTGCCACTTCTTGAATAAGGACTGGGACAAGAGCTATAATGCTATTATTACCCAATTACAGGAGGATGCAGCTCAGGCGACAGAGGACTTAGATTTAGACGATTTAGAGGCTGAGGTCCTAGCAGTAGCAGCAGACACGGCAGCGGACGACCCACCAGTTGATCTGGCTGTTGAGCATTTGGATATTGATTTAGAGCGACCTGTAGATGACGCAGAGGAACACTCTCTAGCTGGATCACCCATTCATGTAGAGGAGCAGACTTAGGATCTTTCTTCTGATTCATTCGTACCTGAGGCTCCTAGTCAGACCCCTAGCTTTGGAAAGCGTCTTCAAGCTCTGGAGGATGCAGTGGTTGCTATTAGAGCTGATACTGCTGCCATTAGAGCTGATGCTGTGGCCCACCAAGCTGATTTTGCTACATTCTGCATGGATGTCATGACTATACTCCGAGACTTATCTCACGATATCCGCGGAGCTCGCCCTGCCAGTCCTGCCCCACCTACCTGAGATTCTCTTTCCTTTTATCTCTCTATACTCCATCTCTCTGATTCATATCTGTTACTTTCATCACTGTATTTATTTGCAGTCGGATATGTCGGCTTTGATCTTTTGATGTACTCTATACTTTATTTTCTTTATATATATTTTTGCTATGGATGTCATATATTATGTTCTTATATCTATCTGTTTGACTCCATCAGGTGCATCTAATGACTACAGTGAGAGAGAATGCTACATAATTTTTAGGACCACCCTTATACCTCTCTCACTGCTTTATTTCATTTACACTTATATGTCCACTGTGCACTGATTCTCCCCTTTTGTTATCTGATGAGTTTATCCAAGTGCCAAATTTCAGGACCACAGTTAATCCCAAGTTTGGGGGGGCCATGCCACCCACTTTGGATACTTCATTCCCAGGCATTCTTTGCCTTAATTGCACTGGTATACTCTTTCCTTTTATTCTCTTTGCACATTGAGGACATTGTGCCATTTAAGTTTGGGGGTAATGGTGTATGTTACAGTGTTTGCTTTAAATTCAAAATTTTGAGCATGACTTGTGTATTTGAGAGATTATATATGATTGGTCCATGATTAGCGATGATTTTGATCTTTTGAGGACTATATTGCTTAAAATTTAAAAATTGCTTGACTTGAGAGTCCAATACTCCTTGTATGCCTTATGGATGCCTTTTAGGAGTAAGTTTTTCGAAAGATTAATATCTTGCTTGCACTTGTGGTCCACATCATCTTGATTTTGTGATTATTTTGAGATTCACTTTAGGATTCTACACTAGCACAGGCGCACACTAGCATTCATTTGTGGGGTACATGCTTTGTTGATTATTGAATTAGTCCAATTAGGCTAGTAGTGCATTGAAAGCTTTCATTCTTGATAAAGGTGGATAACAACCCCTTTTCACTAAGTAGCCGGGATTCTAGCCTCATCAAGCATTGAACTTCTTGCGCCCAAAGGTGGAAGGCCCAAACTCTAGGTTAATAATTGAACTTGCTTACAAAAAAAAAAAAAAAAAAAAGGTTGCTAAAGCAATAAAAAGTGAGGACTTATCCCAAAAGGTGAGAAGTGGGAAATGATTAGATGGAGGTTGTCTTGATTTGTAGCCTAGTTGATTTGTAAGTTCGTAGGGGTGTTTGAACACCTAGTGCCCTAAAGCTGTTTGGTTTGGGAGTCATTGACCTAACGCTTGATCTCATGAATCGCTAGAAAGCTTAATAGATCAACACATTGCACCATACTTCCATCTTTGATCCTCAAAAAAAAAAAAAAAAAAAAAAAATCGAGTGAAAATAATAAGCGCACCTAGAACAATAAAGCTTTAATAAAAGGTCCACTTTTTGTCTTGATGATCGGTACTAGATTTGTGTGCTAGTTTGAGGGTAAGGATGTGATAAATTCTTTAGTTGGCTTAGATAGCAACACATTTGATGCCGGTCCACTCAAAAAGGATTCTAGAGTTGTTTTGATTTGCATGATCATTTTCTTGATGTGTGGAGGACTATACTTGCTTGCTTGATGTTGAGATTTTGGGAGATTGCTTAGAAATGTTTGAAAAATTGCATACTTGAGGTAGTTTTCTCCTAATGCTTGTTTGCAATATTGGTGTCTCTTTTGAAAGAATGAGCTTAATGTTTGTGGGTATCATTTCTGGAAACCCTCACGAGACTTCACTCGTCCACTAGGAGTAACCTAGGGGTTTAAGAGGCTTGTTGACTATGCTAAGTGCAATCGTGTTCCCTACGAAAGTGGCGTTATCCATTTATTGCTTTCTATTTCATAGTTGTATAGTTGTTCATTTCATTCCTTGACTTTCTAGTTCATTGCTAGGGACTAGCAACATTTAAGTTTGGGGGTGTGATAAGCATTGAAAAGTACGTATTTAAACCCCTTAAACTTTGGCATTCTAGTAACTTTTATCTATCTTATTTTACCGTTATAGATTGATTTCGTGTTGTTTCCATTTTCAGGCACTTATCCAGAAAATAAGCAAACTCAGCCAAATAAGAGCAGAAATGAAGCAATTCTGGGATGAATTAAAGAAAGGAGCCAAGTGGAAGCAAAAGGTGGAATTTAACATCTTCGATCGATCTTAGATCAAAGTTCGATCGATCCAACATGATCGATCTCAACACTTCAAGATGGATTTGAGCCATGATGACATTTTCAGAGATCTCAAAAGTTCGATCAATCCAACATCATTCTTCGATCGATCGAACTACCTTGTCCTTATCCAAATGATTGATCTTATCTAATTGTACCACCCTACTAACCACTTTTGTCCTTTTCCCAAAAATATCTTCGAAATATCTCATATTTGTTTTTATCCAAAAAGGCGCCGCCATTGAGGATCGATACAACTTTAGTTTGATAGATCTCAGCTATGTTCGATCGATCTAAATCCAAGGTTCGATCGATCGAACTTCCTTTAGTGCGAAAAAGTTAAATTTCCAGCTCATTGAAAGGTGTCCTTATCCGATCATTAGGGAATATTTTGTGCACGACCCCAGCTCATTTTGTGTGTCACTTGACCTACCTATATATAGAATATGATACACTTTTTGAGGTGGATTCATCTATCACAATAGAGGCTATTCTTAGGGAGGAAGAAAGGAGGAGAAGGCTAGAGGCACAAGCTTGGGAGCTCTTTATCAACCAAGGAGTAGATTTCTTCCATGGAGTTTGCCCTTGAGGGTTGAAGAAGCATTACCATGAGTGGCTAGACCTCCTCTTGGGGCCTGAGTTAGCCCCAAGTATGCTTTCTACATCTTGATTTTGTGTATTATTGAGGGATTAGTGTTGTAATACATGTTTTGGCACTTATATATATATAGATCTTGTTTATTCAATGATTTATGTGGTTTAATGCTTCCAATTGATCATTTCATTCTATCCATATGTCTATGTATGCTAGAATAGATGTTCATGTGTTTGTCTCTATTTCTTGTGTTATTGATGCATGTCTATGTGTATTAATGCCATACATCTAGAGATTGTCAAAACATAGTACTTAAGGGAATGCTCTTGTAATTTTTTTGATAGTTCATGCTCATTGCTTGATGGATTGTGCCTCTCCCTTAGTTTAATTAGTTTAATTTCAAGTCATTAGCTTATTGTAATGTAGTGGTAGTATAGTTGTTAGATGGGAGGACAATCCATGCTTGTTGTTTGATGTTCCATACTTTTGAATGCAAGCAACATATGTCTCTAACCTTGTGGTATATTTGTCTTGCGAGCTTAATGAAATGATTAATGACTTACTAGATATATTGTGCTTTTCACATGCTATTTAGACAATATATACTTAATTGTTAAATATATTGTGCTTTTCACATGTTGCTCAGACAATATATACTTAATTGGTCATCATTGCTAGTTGAATCAACCAAACACACACACACATTAATATTATAACACACATTTCCCTCATTAGTCACTTGTTAAGGGTGTAGAAAAGTTTTATTTGGTAGTGACCTCTAAACCCCAAGATCTCTCTCTCTTACTTACTCTTTATTGCATTCAATTATTTAGTTTAATTTACTCTCTAGTTTAATTAAACTACCAACTATTTGTTTGATCACTCGACCTACTAACCCTAATTGTGATTCCACAACCAAATTCGACTCCAATCCCTTGGGATGATCCCTGCTTGCCCTAACTATATTTTTAGTGAAGGTAGTAGTGGCTTTTATAAATGTAAAACTTGGCCCTCGCCTTAATGAACACTCTTAAGCTTATGGTAGGATGGCACACCAATCCATACGAAATCGGTCATTGCTCCTACATCAAAACACATCTAAGACCTTGCAAAGAAGCATCTGTGTAGACAAGATACTCTATCCCGCTCTGTGAGGTAGATAAAACTGGTGCAGAAGTTAACTTAGTTTTCAGCTCATCAAAAGCTTTCTGACAGTGTTCATCCCACATGAACCGTACACCCTTTTTTGTCAAATGAGTGAGTGGTCCCACTATCTTGGGGAACCCCTGGATGAACCTACGATAATATCCTGCCAATCCGAGGAAACTCCAAATCTCAGTAGGTGAAGTAAGCTATCCCCACTCAACTATCGCTGAAACCTTGGCTAGATCCACCGCTATTCCCCTTTCTGACACCACGTGACCCAGAAACTTCACCTCCCGCTGCCAAAATTCACATTTATCGAACTTAGCATATAACTAGTGTTCACAAAGCGTCTGCAACACAATCCAAAGATGTTTAGCATGATCATATCCTCAGACCTAGAATAGATCAAGATATCATCAATAAAAATAATGATAAACTGTAACACCCCCACATTTTCCACGCATAAGTTGATCAGGCTTATACATGAAAAACGAGGGATATCAAAAACAATTGGCAATATACAAGCATGGAATACAAAGTGATGATAATAAAAGAATTTAGACAGGAAAGGAACACTAAATAATACAACATCCATCCATCCTTTATTTAATACAGTACTCTATTACAACTTGGAAATCCTATGTCAAGGATCCCTAAATATAACCCTGAGAGTTCAACGTCAAAAGTAAATAAAAACAGAAACTGAAGTAATACATAAAACTTCTACCCTGAACTGGATCGTAAGAGTAGATGAGTTTGGATGGTGGTCCCTCACTGCTAACCTCAACATTGGAACGGGTACTGACCGTATCCTGAAATAACAACAATGGTGGGTCAACCCCACGAGCAAGTCCTCTCTACTATGACCCAAATCAGAGAATCAAATAAATTAATCATTATGAATCGGATGAGTACTATATCTGTATACATCCTAAGGGAACTATCCAATGTATAACATGACCTCAACCAGAATAGACGGTGATCACTTAGACTCACACTAGGTGGTTAAGTGTCGCCTTTCCCTACCCGGGAAATTAGCTATTATACATGGTGCACGGTACTGACAACACAGACTATAACGAACTACACAGTGATAACACCTCTCAAAGTACTGATGAATATACTGAGCATATAAATTAGGAAATACATGCCAATAATATTACTAAATATACTGAGCATGTCAATTAGGCAACACATGCCAATAATATTAAACCACATACCCCGACAGCCACACATCTGTCTATAGCAACGAATGCATAAGGTATAAATGAGTCTAAACTTATTAGCCAGCTCACATGGTTCTATATGGCAACACATCCATATAATATAAATGCGACATAATTTAAACAGTCCATTTATTCTCTGAAATACACACAGCATAATAATCGTGGTTGATATATGATTAACAGTATAAATAACCCATAACATCTAATGGATAACTTATATGACGATAACCGTGACATTATTAACAGTACTAATGAATACCATTTAATAAAATAATAACACCACCTATAGTAATGTTGTTCAAATGAATCACATTCATATCCGTACGGTAAACGGCCAATTAAGGTTTAGAAATATTAATCGGCCCTAATAATACTTAGCGGGTATTGAAATAATAATTTCGTGGCCCGTTAAACTCGTAAATACCAACCCCGTACCTAAAAATCCAAGTTTAAGGCTCTGGAATTTTCAAAACAGGCCCTAGGGGTAATCTGGTAATTTCCAGCAGCTGACAGGGCCCCTCACGCGCCCCCACGCGCCGCCCTAAGCTTCCCCACGCGCAGCCCAATGTTTTCCACTCTCTCACGCGCTTGCACGCGCTTCCATGCGCGTCTGGAGAGTTCCACGCGCGCGCACGCGCTCCCACGCGCGCGTTGAAGGCTCCTACAGACGTGGCGTCCTCCGGTTGGTTGGCTGCATCACCTTACCTACCTGCGCGCCACACCGGATCAATCCACCTACCTTCCCTCCATCCAACGCTCACGGATCCGGGTGTACCGCGGTAACATGGACCGCGGTGCACCGGATCAATCGCTGCTGTTTAATGGTCCAGATGCGCGCGCATACCCTCCTATAGTGCGCCGCATCACACCGGATCACTCCGGTCATCTCCCCCATTGCCGGCGACCGGAAAACTTGCCGGAAGGTCGCCGGAAAATACAGAAAAATTCCGAAAATTGCCCAAAAATTCTAGAAAAAATTCTAAAGCCTTAAATAACAATTTCCTAAGTTTCAAATAATTACCTAGGCTAATAATAAATTATTTAACCCTTAAATAATTAATATCTCATTATTTTAATAAATTAAATAATTAATTTCTCATTGTCCTAGCATGGTTTCTAACCTCAAAAAAATAGCCGAATAAATGTAATGAATAATTTATGGACTCAAAGGGGAAAAGTAGATAATAACTTGCCTTTTTGGATTTAAAATAAATCCGCCGATTGCGCGTAATCGGGTAAATTCCCTACACCGGTCCAGGCTCCTTTCTTTCTCTCTTTTCCTTTCGGTCTTATACAAGAACTCACTTTTATTATTTCCTTCATCAACTTATGTGAATCCTCAACTAAAGGGCTAACTTCTATATATAGATAACTTATATAATTTAAATATTACAAATATCTATTTTTGCATTTAATTAACCACATTCCCAACCAGAAGGCTTTAAGGCTAACAAGCCAAGTCAAGCAAGATGTCCTAAGGTAAATCCTATTCTAAGATTTAATTTCTTCATCATTACATTGATTTAATACTATTATTATTTATTATAAATATTATTATTATTTTTATTATTAATAAACTATTATAATTATTATTATTATAAATATTATTATTATTATATTATTATTATTATTAAATACAAATTAAATACTTTAATTAAATAATATTAATTAGTCTAAAACATAACCAATAAAATGTCTAAACTAATCATTATAATATATAGAACAAAAAAATCAATATTACATGCACAAATAAATAAAATTAATTAAATAATTTAACATATATAATTAAAAGGTGAATAAATCTACACATTAAAGAATTAACCTAACACAAAATTAATTTAAATAAACTCTTTGAAATTACGGGGTATTACATTCTCCCCCCCTAATAAAGGAATTTCGTCCCCGAAATTCACTACATACCTGTATTAAAAAGCTCTGGATACTTAGCACGGATAATATCTTCCCGTTCCCAAGTAGACTCTGTAGCACTATGATGACTCCACTGTACACGTACTAATGGAATAGTCTTCGTGCGCAGTATCTGATTCCTACGATCGAGAATACAGTAAGGTTGTTCCAAATAGGTTGCATCGGGTTGCAACTCAATTTCACCCACATCAATGTGTTAATATCGATCTTCTTCCCGTAGAAATTTTCGCAGCATAGATACATGAAAAACATTATGTACCCTATGAAGATTATCTGGTAGAGCCAGACGATAAGCTACTGCCCCAATCCGATCCGTAATCATAAAAGGATCCACAAAACGAGGCGATAACTTACCCTTTGACCCAAACCGCATTACTCCCTTCATGGGAGAAACCTTAAGCAAAACCTGATCACCAACCTTAAACTCCAAAACACGAGTTCGACGGTCAGCATAACTTTTCTGTCTGCTTTGAGCTGTACGCATCCGATCCCTAATGATAGCGATCTTTTCTGACGTGTCCTTAATAAATTCAGGACCCAAAAAGCTGTTCTCACCAACTCCAAGCCAACAGACAGGAGACCTACACGGTCTACCATACAAAGCCTCAATGGTGCCATACCAATAGTTTTCTGATAACTATTGTTATAAGCAAACTCTGACAGCGGCAAATATTCCTCCCAATTGCCCTTAAAATCAAGAACACATGCCCGCAACATGTCTTCTAAAATTTGATTAACTCGCTCAGTCTGTCCATCTGTTTGAGGATGATAAGCAGTGCTAAGATAAAGTTCTGTACCCAAAGCCTGCTGAAAGCTCCTCCAAAATCCTGATACAAACTTCGGATCTCTATCTGATACGATGGACAATGGTACGCCATGAAGTTTCACCATTTCTGCAATATACAGCTTAGCATACTGTTCTAACGTAAAGTTTGAATGAACAGGCAGAAAATGAGCGGGCTTGGTCAATCTATCAACAATGACCCAAATAGAGTTGTGATTATGCTGTGAAGTAGGTAATCCCTCTATGAAGTCCATGGAAATACTCTCCCATTTCCACTCTGGTATGGGAAGTGGCTGTAACGATCCTGGCGGTCTCTGATGATCAATCTTAATCATCTGACAAGTGCTACATTTAGAGACAAAGATAGCTATGTCTCTCTTCATGCCGGCCCACCAAAACTGGCGTTTCATGTCATGATACATCTTGTCTCCCCCTGGATGTACAGAGAACTGAGAAGTGTGTGTCTCTCTCATCACAACATTTCTCAAATTGTCAGCTGAAGGCACAATTAAACGTCCTTTGTACCTCAATCCTCCATCAGTCCCTATAGAATAAAAAGGAACATCTCCGGAGGCTAACTCCGAAACCCGATCAATACACTGTTGATCTGAGAGTTGCGCTTGAATGACCTGATGAATGATAGAAGGAGTTACTACCACACATGCCATAAAAGCGTCTGCTAACTCATCAACAGTCTTCAAAGCATCCCACTCTGTTACAAACAAAGTTGAAAGGCTGACATAGGGTCGGCGGCTGAGTGCGTCTGCTACAACATTCGCTTTCACTGGATGATACTGTATAGAGAAATGATAGTCTTTCACGAACTCCAACCATCTGCGCTGTCTCATATTCAGTTCCCTCTGTGTGAACAAATACTGTAGACTTTTATGATCGCTAAACAATCGAAAAGTCTCCCCCAAAAGATAATGCCTCCAAATACGCAAGGCAAAAACCACTGCTGCGAGCTCTAGATCGTGAGTCGGGTAATTAAGCTCATGAGGCTTAAGCTTCCTAGACCCATAAGAAACTGGTCGCTCTTCTTGCATCAACACACAACCCAAACCCTTCAGAGAAGCGTCGATAAATACTAAATACTCGATTCCACTCTGAGGTGTGGCTAAGACAGGTGCAGAAGTTAACTTACTCTTCAATTCAGCAAAAGCAGTCTGACAAGAATCATCCCATACAAATGGTACATTCTTCTTAGTCAGATGAGTAAGTGGACCCGCAATTTTGGAAAATCCCTGGATGAACCTGCGATAATACCCCGCCAATCCCAGAAAACTGCGAATTTCTGTCGGTGAGGTAGGCTGTCCCCACTCCATAACGGCCGTAACCTTGGCTGGATCTACTGCTAACCCTTCTTCTGACACTACATGACCCAGAAATTTGACCTCTTTCTGCCAAAATTCACACTTCTCAAACTTCGCAAACAACTGATGTTCTCGAAGTGTCTGCAATACTGTGCGTAAATGTCTGGCATGGTCCTTCTCCGACTTAGAGTAAACCAGAATATCATCAATGAAAACAATGACAAACTGATCTAAGTATTCTCTGAATACTCTATTCATCAAGTCCATAAAGACAGCTGGAGCGTTCGTTAAACCGAAAGGCATAACACGAAACTCATAAGATCCGTACCGTGTAAGAAATGCTGTCTTTGGAACATCTTGTTCTCTGACTCGTAGCTGATGATAACCAAACCTCAAATCGATCTTTGAGAAGTAAGTAACTCCCTTCAACTGATCAAACAGGTCATCAATTCTGGGCAACGGGTACTTGTTGCGAACAGTGACCTTGTTCAGTTCTCTGTAATCAATACAAAGACGAAGAGATCCATCCTTCTTCTTTACAAACAGTACTGGTGCTCCCCATGGTGAAGTACTCCTGCGAATAAATCCCTGGCTGAGCAACTGCTGAATTTGATCTTTCAACTCTCGCATCTCCACTGGTGCCATTCTGTACGGCGCCTTAGCAATAGGCGTAGTGCCTGGAGCTAAATCAATAACGAAGTCTATCTCTCGACTCGGTGGCAAGCCTGGAATTTCCTGGAATACATCTTGGAATTCCTGTACTACCGGGATGCTATCAAGAGATACCGCAGTCGCTTCCTGTGAGTCCTCCTCAAGAACGAATAAATAAGTGCTAGGCCCTCTATCAGGTTGTGGTACAACAAGAAGATACATCTCCTGTTCTGGTATAGCAAATACAATAGACTTTTCGTAACAGTTAACCTGAGCATGGTACTGAGATAACCAGTCCATCCCAAGTATAACATCATACGAATGCATATCTAACACTAACAAATTTGCAAGAAATCGAAGCCGGCCTATATCTATAAGGATATCACCGCTACACTCTCGTAAAATTGCGCCAACTCCCAATGGTGTATAAATGTTAAGAGGTTGGTCACATAACTGAGTCGTCATACCAGATAAGATAACAAAAGATCTAGACACAAAAGAATGTGATGCACCCGTGTCAAACAGTATACGAGCAGTTCTACCATGTATAGAAAACATACCCTCAATAGCCTGAGGAGCCTGCGCATTATGTGGCATGAAGTTATAAACTCTGCCATGATGCAACTGCTGTGGAGGTTGTCCCGGAGGAAATGGTGGTGCTGGAAGTGCTGGAAAATTCTGAACTTGCCCACGTGGCATCGGTGGGGCCGGTAGAGGTAACGGCTGATTAGGTCTCGGCTGCCCATACTGTCCCTGCTTAGCTTTGGGACACATCTTGGCCGGATGCCCAATCTCTCTACAGTGATAACAACGTCCCGTAAAAGGACCTGCCTGCCTTCTCTGTTGATTTCCCGACCACTGTTCCTGTCCGGTCTGAGGTACCCCACCTTGTCTACCCTGATTAGGGACTCCATCCCTCTGCACATCTGGGTTTCCTTTGTTTTTCTTCCAAGGTTGATGTCCTTGAAATCTGCCCCGATCATTGGACTTGGTACCACTGCTGCTTCCTTTCTCCACTGTCTGGTAGTCTCGGTTAGCCCGCTTATCTCCCTTGGACTTCCGGTAATCACTCCTCATCTGGCAGTGCTGTAAAGTGGCATTAACCACCTGGATATAAGTAGTATATGCCGGACTACCTATGATCACCACTTTAATCGGCCATATCAACCCCTTAACAAAGCGGTCTCTCTTCTTCTCTTCCGTATTGACCTCCTCTGGTGCAAATAATGACAAGTTAATGAACTTCTGTTCATACTCAGCCACAGTCATATCCTCCTGTTGCAGATCCAGAAATTCAGTCTTCATCGCTGATCTTACTGACATAGGAAAATACTTGTCATCAAAGCGAGTCTGAAATTCAGCATAAGTCAATCTGGTCCTCTCTTCGACAGTCGTAATAGACTCCCACCACTGCAATGCATTGCCTATCAGCATAAACGTAGCTAGCATCTGTTTCTGCACTTCGGTACAGATTACCATCCGAAGATGACGCTCGCTCTCCTGTTTCCACTGATATGCTAACAGGACATCTGTGGACCCTGCAAATGTCGGTGGATTCCCCCTGATAAACGAGTGACGAGTTTTGTCCCATGACATTGGCTGCGCCACTGGTTCAGGAACAGGTACTATCGGAGGAGGTTGCTGGTTTCGTAGAGCAGATGCTACTCCTGCAGCTACAGCTCGTGCAATAATATCAGCAACTTGAGGGGAAAATTCCTGATTCTCATTTTGAGTTGGGGAAATACTGCGATGCTGGTTCACATTCCTTGTCCCACGCCGAGACATCCTTCTTTTAAATTCAGAAAAATCTAACGTCAGTACATTATCATGGACCGACTAAAAGAATACAAAGAACCCTAATACTTAGGCTCTAATTATCAGAATACACAACGCGGAAGTATAGTAATCACAGATCCCTAAGACACTCGAACCTGGAATGCTCTGATACCAACTGTAACACCCCCACATTTTCCACGCATAAGTTGATAAGGCTTATACATGAAAAACGAGGGATATCAAAAACAATTGGCAATATACAAGAATGGAATACAAAGTGATGATAATAAAAGAATTTAGACAGGAAAGGAACACTAAATAATACAGCATCCATCCATCCTTTATTTAATACAGTACTCCATTACAACTTGGAAATCCTATGTCAAGGATCCCTAAATATAACCCTGAGAGTTCAACGTCAAAAGTAAATAAAAACTGAAACTGAAGTAATACATAAAACTTCTACACTGAACTGGATCGTAAGAGTAGATAAGTTCGGATGGTGGTCCCTCACTGCTAACCTCAACCTTGGAACGGGTACTGACCATATCCTGAAATAACAACAATGATGGGTCAACCCCACGAGCAAGTCCTCTCTACTATGACCCAAATCAGAGAATCAAATAAATTAATCATTATGAATCGGATGAGTACTATATCTGTATACATCCTAAGGGAACTATCCAATGTATAACATGACCTCAACCAGAATAGACGGTGATCACTTAGACTCACACTAGGTGGTTAAGTGTCGCCTTTCCCTACCTGGGAAATCAGCTATTATACATGGTGCACGGTACTGACAACACAGACTATAACGAACTACACAGTGATAACACCTCTCAAAGTACTGATGAATATACTGAGCATATAAATTAGGCAACACATGCCAATAATATTACTAAATATACTGAGCATGTCAATTAGGCAACACATGCCAATAATATTAAACCACATACCCCGACAGCCACACATCTGTCTATAGCAACGAATGCATAAGGTATAAATGAGTCTAAACTTATTAGCCAGCTCACATGGTTCTATATGGCAACACATCCATATAATATAAATGCGACATAATTTAAATAGTCCATTTATTCTTTGAAATACACACAGCATAATAATCGTGGTTGATATATGATTAACAGTATAAATAACCCATAACATCTAATGGATAACTTATATGACGATAACCGTGACATTATTAACAGTACTAATAAATTCCATTTAATAAAATAAGAACACCACCTATAGTAATGTTGTTCAAATGAATCACATTCATATCTGTACGGTAAACAGCCAATTAAGGTTTAGAAATATTAATCGGCCCTAATAATACTTAGCGGGTATTGAAATAATAATTTCGTGGCCCGTTAAACCCGTAAATACCAACCCCGTACCTAAAAATCCAAGTTTAAGGCTCTGAAATTTTCAAAACAGGCCCTAGGGGTAATCTAGTAATTTCCAGCAGCTGACAGGGCCCCTCACGCGCCCCCACGCACCGCCCTAAGCTTCCCCACGCGCAGCCCAATGTTTTCCACTCTCTCACGCGCTTGCACGCGCTTGCACGCGCGTCTGGAGAGTTCCACGCGCGCGCACGCGCTCCCACGCGCGCGTTGAAGGCTCCTACAGACGTGGCGTCCTCCGGTTGGTTGGCTGCATCACTTTACCTACCTGCGCGCCACACCGGATCAATCCACCTACCTTCCCTCCATCCAACGCTCACGGATCTGGGTGTACCGCGGTAACATGGACCGCGGTGCACCGGATCAATCGCTGCTGTTTAATGGTCCAGATGCGCGCGCATACCCTCCTATAGTGCGCCGCATCACACCGGATCACTCCGGTCATCTCCCTTATTGCCGGCGACCGGAAAACTCGCCGGAAGGTCGCCGGAAAATACAGAAAAATTCCGAAAATTGCCCAAAAATTCTAGAAAAAATTCTAAAGCCTTAAATAACAATTTCCTAAGTTTCAAATAATTACCTAGGCTAATAATAAATTATTTAACCCTTAAATAATTAATATCTCATTATTTTAATAAATTAAATAATTAATTTCTCATTGTTCTAGCATGGTTTCTAACCTCAAAAAAATAGCCGAATAAATGTAATGAATAATTTATGGACTCAAAGGGGAAAAGTAGATAATAACTTGCCTTTTTGGATTTAAAATAAATCCGCCGGTTGCGCGTAATCGGGTAAATTCCCTACACCGGTCCAGGCTCCTTTCTTTCTCTCTTTTCCTTTCGGTCTTATACAAGAACTCACTTTTATTATTTCCTTCATCAACTTATGTGAATCCTCAACTAAAGGGCTAACTTTTATATATAGATAACTTATATAATTTAAATATTACAAATATCTATTTTTGCATTTAATTAACCACATTCCCAACCATAAGGCTTTAAGGCTAACAAGCCAAGTCAAGCAAGATGTCCTAAGGTAAATCCTATCCTAAGATTTAATTTCTTCATCATTACATTGATTTAATACTATTATTATTTATTATAAATATTATTATTATTTTTATTATTAATAAACTATTATAATTATTATTATTATAAATATTATTATTATTATTATTAAATAGAAATTAAATACTTTAATTAAATAATATTAATTAATCTAAAACATAACCAATAAAATGTCTAAACTAATCATTATAATATATAGAACAAAAAAATCAATATTACATGCACAAATAAATAAAATTAATTAAATAATTTAACATATATAATTAAAAGGTGAATAAATCTACACATTAAAGAATTAACCTAACACAAAATTAATTTAAATAAACTCTTTAAAATTACGGGGTATTACATAAACTGATCCAAATAAGCCCTGAACACTCTGTTCATTAATTCTATGAAGACTGCTGGTGCATTAGTCAACCCGAACGGCATCACACGAAACTCATAAGATCAATATCTAGTGAGAAACGTTGTCCTTGGAACATCCTGCTCCCTAACCCGAAGTTGATGATATCCAGAACGTAGATCAATCTTAGAGAAGTACGTAGCTCCCTTCAATTGATCAAAAAGATCATCAATCCTGGGCAAAGGGTACTTGTTACGAATAGTAACCTTGTTTAACTCCCTGTAATCTATACACAGGCGCAGTGAACCATCCTTCTTTTTCACAAACAAAACCGGTACTCCCTAGGGTGACGTACTCCTATAAATAAAACCCTGGCTGAGTAATTGCTAAATCTGATCCCTCAGCTCTCGCATCTCCACCGGTGCTATCCTGTATGGTGCCCTAGCAATAGGCGTAGTGCCTGGAGCTAAGTCGATCACAAAGTCAATCTCGCGACTTGGTGGCAACCCTAGAATCTTCTGAAAAACATCCAGAAAATCCTGTACAATTGGTATGCTATCCAAAGATACAATAATCCCTTCTTCCGTTTCCTCCTCCATATAGAACAAATAGGTGCTAGTGACCTCGTTAGAACGTGGCATAGCGACGATGTACATATCTTGACTAGGTATGGTGAAAACAACAGACCTATCATAACAATCAACTTGGACATGGTAGTGCGATAACCAATCCATCTCAAGTATCACATCATAAGTGTGCATGTCTAGGACCAAAAGATTGGCTAGAAATCTGAGTCTACCAATATCTAGTGTCACAGGCTCATCACTTTCATGAAGAATGGCTGTATTGCCTAACGGTGTAGAAATACCTTGAGGTCTACTGCATACCCATGTCGTCATCCCAGATAAAGTAACAAAAGATCTAGCTACAAATGAGTGTGTAGCACCCGTATCAAATAAAACACGACCTTTTGAACCATGAATAAGAAACATACCCTCAACAGCCTGAGGTGCCTGAATATCCTACAGCATGGGGTTAAAAACCCTGCCGTAATATAACTGCTGTGGTGCCTGTCCATGAGGCTGCGACAGTGTCGGTAATGCCGGATATGTCTGTCCTTGAATTCGTGGAACCTGTGGAGCTGATAATGGCACTGGTTCCCTCTGTCCCTATTGTACATGCTGTCCCTGTCCCTGTCCTGCTTTAGGACACTGCCTGGAAGTGTGACCATACTCTCCACAAGTATAGCAACTACCCTGGAAAATACCAAATGGCCTCCTCTGTCGGTTAGCCCGTGGTCCCCCATTCTGCTGTCGCTGAATAGGTGCCCCATCCCTGTGAGCATCCGAACCACCCTTATGCTTCTTCTAAGGCTGCTGTCCTTAAAATTTGCCCTAGTCATTGTTTTGATATCCGTTGCCATTCCCTTTCTCAGCTGACTGATTAGCAGAGTCTCTATCACTCCGCTTCTCACCCTTAGCCTGTCTGAAGTCCATGGTCAACTGATACTACTGTAAAGCAGTATCTACCACCTGAGTATAGGTAGTATAGGCTGGACAACAGGTAATAGATCGCTTAATAGACCACATGAGTCCCTTAACGAAACTATTACGCTTCTTTTCCTCTGTATCCACCTCCTCCGGAGCAAACAGAGATAAGCGTGTGAACTGCTGCTCAAACTCTGCCACTGACATGTTACCCTGCTGTAGATTAAGAAACTCTGTCTTTATAGCTTCCCTGACTGCATAAGGAAGGTACTTCTCATCAAAGCGTGCATTGAACTGATCATAAGTCAAAGCCATCCTCTCCTGTACGGTGGTAACTGATTCCCACCACTGTAGTGCATCTTTAACTAGTTTGAAGGTAGCAAGAATCTACTTTTAAACCTCCGTGTACTAAACCAGACGAAGATGTCGCTCGATATCCTTGTTCCACTGATGAGCTGCTTCACATCGGTAAAGCCTGAGAACTCAGGTGGGCTCCCCTTTGTGAAAGAACTCCTAGTCTTCTCCCAAGTATCAGTCTGAACAATCGGTGTTGGTAACGGTGCCGACTGTACCTGTGGCTAATTCCGAAGTGCAGCTGTTACCCCTACTTCTATAGCCCGAGCAATGAGGTCGTTGATGTGAGGAGGATACTCTGGATCTCCTCCCTAATCCCGAGTCTGCTAAACTGCATCCTGTTCCTCCTGAAACTGACCATCATCATACTGAAACCCAGGTATTTGCTGCTCTTCCTCCATTTGCTAACGCCGCAGTTGTTCCTGCTGCCTATATGCCGCTCTCCTCTGTCGACTGTTCATATTCTGTCCTCTTCTAGCGTTAACCATGCTGTTAACATAGAAAGACAGACATCAGTACGAGTTTAAATGAACCGTAAAGGAATACAATGAATCCAAAACTTAAGCTCTAATTAAGAGAAAACGCTACACGGAAGTCTTAATACGTAACATCCTAGAGACACTTGAACTTGGAGTGCTCTGATACCAACTATGATACCCCTCAGATTTGAGACATGGGTTGATATAGCCCAGGCCCAAACCCTAGGGAATATCAAACAATTAAAGTATTTTAAAATGAACACAGAATATTGAAAAATTTTAAGAATTTAAATAACAAAGCTGAAAGAATTATGAAATATAAAATCCTCCAAATGATATTGAATAATAATACTCCAATTCTCCTGGTGTGGTGTCGCCGCCAAGCACCAAAAGTTTGCAAAAGATGTTGGACTAAGAGGAGTGTGACCAAGTTTTACATTTATAATTTGCCACTACTACCTTTCACTAAAAATATAGTTAGGGCGAGTAGGGATCATCCCAAGGGATTGGTGGGTCGTATTAGTTTGTGGATTCGAGATTAGGGTTAGTAGGTCGAGTGATCAAAAGATTGGTTGGTGATTGAATTATACTAAGATGCAATTTAAACTAAAGTAAACAATTGAATGCAATAGAGAGAAAATAAGACAGAGAGATCTTGGGATTTAGAGATCACCACTAAGCATAGCTTTTCTACACCCTTAATGAATGATTAATGAGGGGAAAACATGTATTGCAACAATAGTGTGTGTGTGTGGTTGTTTCAACAAGCATGGATGACTAATTAAGTATATATTGTCTAAGCAACATAGTGGATAGCGCAATATATCAAACTAAGCCATTAATCATTTCTTTAAGCTCACAATCCAAATATATCACAAGGTTAGAGACATATGCTACTTGTTTTCATAAGTATGGAACATCGAACAACAAGCATAGATTGTCCTCCCATTTAACATCTAAACTACAACTACACTACAATTAAGCTAATGACATGAAATTAAACTAATTAAACTAAGGGAGAGGCACAATCCATCAAGAAATGAGTATGAACCATCAAATAAACCACAAGAGCATTCTATTAAGCACTATGTCTTGACAATCTCTAAATATATAGCATCAATACACATAAACATGCATCAATAACACAAAATCTAGAGACAAACACATGAACATCTATTCTATTATACATAGACATATGGATAGAATGAAATAATCAATTGAAAGCATTAAACCACACAAATCATTAAATAAACAAGATCTATGTATATAAAAATGTCAAAACATGTATCACAATACAAATCCCCTCAAAAATACATAAATTAAGATGTAGAAAGCATGTTTAGGGCTAACTCTAGCCCCAAGAGGATGTCTAGCCACTCTTGGATGGAGTCCTCCAACCCTCTAGGGCTAACTCCATGGCAGAAATTACTCCTCTTCTTGGTTGATGGAAGAACTCCAAGCTTGTGTCTCTAGCCTCTTCTCTTCTTTTCTTCCTCACTAAGAATATAATATATCAATTGTGTCCAAAGTCGCTCTCTAGTATATCAAGTATGTATATCTATATGCTCTCAAGAATGGCTCATATTCCTTATATAGGTAGGTTAAAATGTCACCCCCAATTACCTGGGCTCGTACACCAATATTCCTCCCAATGATTGGATATGAGACAACTTTTAATGAGCTGGAAATTCAATTTTCTCGCACTTGGGGAAGTTCGATCAATCAAACTTGTGGTGAGATCGATTGAACATGGCTGAGATCTATCGAATTTTAGCTGGATCGATCCTCTATGGCGGCACCTTTTTGGATAAAGACAAATTTGAGATATTTTGGGGAAAGAGACAAAAATGGTAGGTGGGATGGTACAACAGGATAAGATGGAATCTTTTCGATCGATCTGGGAATTGTTGGATCGATCAAACTTTGTGGGATCTTTGGATAAGGACAAAAGAGCTTGGATCCATCTTGAAATGTCTTGATCGATGAACTTTTGACCGATCGAATATTTCCTGAGATCGATCGAACTTGTTGAATTTCCACCACTTGCTTCATTTTGCTCCCACTTTGCTCCCTTCTTTGATTCATCTCAAGATTGCTTCAATTATGTCTTATTTAGCTGAGTTAGCTTATTTTGCGGATAAGTACCTAAAGAGGGCAATAACAAGAAATTAGTCTAAAACAGGAAAGTAAGATAGATAAAGGTCCTAGAATACCTAAGCTTAAGGGGTTTAAATGCGCACTTTTCAGCGCTCATCACACCCCCAAACTTAAATATTGCTAGTCCCTAACAATGAACTAGAAAGTAAAGGAATGAAATGAACAACTATACGAGTATGAACTAAAAAGTAATAAATGGATAACGCCACTTTCGTAGGGAACACGATTACATTTAGCGTGTGCAACAAGCCTTTTAAACCCCTAGTAGACGAGTGAAGTCTCGTGAGGGTTTCCAGAAATGATACCCACAAACATTAAGCTCAATATCATAAAAGAGACACCAATATTGCAAACAAGCATTGGGAGAAAACTACCTTAAGTATGCAATTTTTCAACCCTTTCCAAGCAATCTCCCAAAATTTGAACATCAAACAAACAAGTATGGTCCTCCACACATCAAGAAAATGATCATGCAAATCAAAACAACTCTAGAATCCTTTTTGAGTGGACCGGCATCAAATATGTTGCTATCTAAGCCAACTAAAGAAATGATCATGTAACGACCCGGTCATTTACCTCCCTTTCCTTTTTCTTGAAATTTTACGAATGAATTTTTTTCGTTTAATTTTCCTTTCTGAACTCTGTTTCTTGTCACTTAGTGTCATCTCGAGTGCTTGGAAATGATTTCTAAAACTCTTTTCCGTGGATTGACAACTTCCTTTGAGGACCGAGTCATTTCTGCATTTTCACTTTTCGGACACTATGCGCTATTTCGTCTTTTTCCCTATTCTGTCTTATCTTCGTTTGTCACTTGTTTGGCAAAACCTCACTTTTCATGCTCGGAGTTAGTTTTTGACTTCACGTACCTTCATCTTCAGCGGTTTCCTTAAAACACGTGTCTTACTTTTGTAAGAAAGTACTCTGGTTGCTCTTGGTGTCCATAGGGGCATGGATGCATAGTTCCTTGGAATTATTTTCTTTTCTTGGGGTGTTTTTCATAAATATCTTTTGAAGATATTTTATTTCAGGGGTATCTAAGAAAATATTTTTGGAAGATATTTTCATTATGGGGCATTAGTGCAGTTAACCCTTTTTGGAGGGGCCATTGTGCAATTAACGAAAGTTATTACAAAAATATCTCGTCTGGAGCTTGGATCCTCGTACAGGATTCATTTTTCCATTTCATCTAGTCAAGTACTCTTAGAATTCCGTTCTGGTCGTTTTTCTCCAGTTTCAGAGTTTCTGACCCCAGTTGCCGCCGAACTTGTTCGGGCCATATCTCTCAGCTTGGGACTCAGTTTTTGACACTGTTTCTTCCGTTGTTCATATTTTCTCATTTGGAATCTTTTTTTGTTTATGGAGTTTTTCCGTTTGAGCGCGTCTGCTCAAAATCCACTTTTCTAGACTCAGCAGGGCCCTTTCGGGGCACTTTTTGAGATTTTCTATAAATAGGGGACTTAAAGAGAAAAATCAGAATTTTCCTCTTCTTCTTCCTCTCCCATGGCCGGCCAAGCTCCCTCCCATGGCTGCCATCTTCTCTCTCCTCTTTTGGTTAACTTTTCTTTGATGAAAAGTCTTCGGCCTTAACGTTTAATGCTTGTCTTGACGCCGTCCATCTTATGCCCTTATTAGAATCGATTTCCGACGATTTTTCAAGTTCAGGTTTGGAGTTAAGTTGAGATTTTCATGGGGCTTCTTGCAGATTCTTGTTCACGGTGTTGTCCCCGACAAAACCTCTCGGTATCGTCGAATTCGGAGCACTTTTATTTTGGTTGGCCTTTGAGATTTCATCTCAAATTGAGGTAGGGGGTATTATAATTTATTTTCTTATTATATTGCATGCTTGTGATGCTTATATACTTCATATACATGTCTTTGTATCAAATCTAGCAACCTTGATTTATTATTTCTTAGTGTAAGATCTAATTTTCCCGGTTGTCCATAGTTTGATTTAAACATGTGGCATGATAGAATATTACCCCTTAACATGATCATTGACATATATTAAATCTAGATCATTTGGACAAATAACGAAGATTTTATTTAATATTTATCTTGAATAAAATATTAAATCACATGGCTTTAATTAACTTGAAATCGATATGTGTTAGCATATTAAATTAGGCCCTAGCATGCTTTTCAACATAGATTAATTTGAGAGTAAATGGTGATGTTTTAAAATCTAGAGAATAATTAATTATTTAATTAATTAATTTATTCCAGGTGTACTATTTACCCCATTGGAATTCCGACTTGACATTCATGATTTACATGTCATGTAGTTTCACATATATTAAATCTAGAATATTTGATTAGGTTTTAGAACTTTTCAATTATTATATTTCTAGTATTAAAGTTTAATACTCAAGGTAGTATCTTGCTTAGAACTTACTTGTATCATGGTTTTAAAACGAGTCTTGACATGTTGCATAACATACTTTAATTTGAGGTCATTTGGATGACTTTTAAAATCTAGAGACTTTAATTAAATGAATTAATTAAAATCCATTCAATGGTTCCATGAGCTAGATTAAGTTTCTAACCTTGTATTCATGATTTCCTTGGTAAGTTCCTTCACGTGTATTACATTGAGCATAACCGGATAAGTTCTAGACTGCATAGATATTATGCCTTGTTCTTGGATTCATGTGTTTTCTTTATCGTGTTACTTAGAATATTCCAATCTTGTTACTTGCATAGATATTATGCCTCGTCTTTGATTTCGTGTATTACTTCATGTCGTGCTAATTGGTATGTTCCAATCATGTAAATTACATTGATAATGTGATCCTTATATTCCCTTGTTTTCTTATCGTGTTGTATGGATTGTCCCTAACCTTGTTCAATTGCATAGATATTATGCCTTGTCCTTGACTTCATGTATAATCTCTTTTCATGTTTCATGGAATGTCCCATCCTTGTTTAATCGTATAGATCATATGCCTCGTCCTTGATTTCAAGTATACTTCACGTCGTGTTAATTGGAATATCCCAATCTTGTTTACTTGCATAGACATTATGCCTTGTTCTTGATTCCATGCGTTATTCTTGTGGTGTTCTTTGGATTGTTCCATTCTTGACTTGTTTCATATATGTATATATATTATGATTCTTGTTGATATTACTCCATGGTAGCTTAGGATGCTCCCTGAGTCTAACCCTTGACACAGATGTTAGGCGACATGATCCCTTTTGAAATGATTCATGTTGTCTAAAAATCTTAAAGAAATCTAGTCTTGTTTATTCACCCCAAAGTTACTGGGTGTTTTGTAGGTAAAGAAGTTTTGTTGTGGGATACACAGCTCTCTTAGACATGCTAGAAGTCTTGAAGTATTTTTGATGACATTGAATATGCACATGTTAGCATATCATGTTTACTTTTGTTTATTTTGGCAAAACTTGTATTCTTTGATTCCATATATGTAAAGTATGCATAAGCACACTCTTTTCATTGTATTCAATATGTATAAGATGAGGCCGAAGGCCAAGGACATGTACCTTGTATCCCATGTATTTTTCGACTTCATGAAATTTTATGAAAATATTAAAAAATGCCAAGTCATTGTCTTGCCATGGTTGCATCGGGTTTGGGAATTCCATTTTCATTCTTTCATAGGGTTTCATTAATTATGTATGAAGTGTGGCCAAGGGCCAAACGGTCATTTGAAACCATTTCCTAATTTTGGTTTTCAATTTTTCTCATTTCAAGTTAATTTTCACCTTTTTGGCCGTTGGGGGGTCGGATTTTGATTCGGCCTTTTCCGGGAGCCGTGGATCATTCTCGCATGCTCAAAATCATCATTTACATTTGCGTGAATGATCGTTTCCATGAAAAACCCTTTCGTTTGTGTTTTGAGCCTCCTATGGATTCATTTCACCTTTTTGTTGAAAAACTCGGCCCAAGGGCATTTTGGGGATTTCCTTTGGGAAATAAATTCCAGTCTTAACTCTGTCACATAGAAAATGTGATTTTAAGGGGAGTTTCTTCACCAAATTGTTCCGAAAAATGTCATCTTGATCTCAAAAATCGTGCTCCAAACTCAATTTTCTGCTAAAACACTGTTTCTACTGCATTTTTAGCATACTGTTCAAGTTGAACAGGTTCAAGAATAGTTGAACCAGTTCAAGAAATGTTGAATCGGTTCAAGTCTTCTAGAATTTTTAGTTTTGGACTTCGAACTTCAAACAAACGTAACTTCTTCGTTTTAATTCGAAATTGGTCCGTTCTTAAGTCTAAACTGACCGTGTCGAAGTAAGCTTTCCAATGATACTAATTTCAGCTTCAGATTCTTTTCCTAGCTCAATATAGCCTTGTTTTAGTGAGAGGGTGTCGGATTTGGTTCGAACTGGGATAGGGTTATTTTGAGATTTCTCTTCCTTTGGCCTTGGGACTTCATGTGAAGTTACCAAAGGTTGTTTTTTAATGTTTTTGATCTCGTTGGACTTGTTAGAAGTCAAATTCCTTCCTCTTAGGGTAAAATGACCATTTTACCCTTAGTCCTTCCTTCGGTAGGGTTTTCATACCCTTGTCATTGTTTTGCTTCCGCACTTTGTTTCTTCTGGTTTCGTGACCTCATGGAAGGTTATCAAAGGGTATTAGAGGTGTGTTATGCCTTGGGAGGCCATTGTCTTGTTTCTTGCTTCTGCATCTGGATCTGTTAATGGGTTAATCTTCGGTTCATCACTGTAGTACCAGGTTGAATCAAAACCCGGGTCGTTACAGATCACATCCATACCCTCAAACTAGCACACAAATCTAGTACCGATCATCAAGACAAAGAGTGGACCTTTTATTAAAGCTTTATTATTCTAGGTGCGCTTATTCTTTTCACTCAATTTTTTTTTTTACTATCTTAAGGATCAAAGATGGAAGCATAGTGCAATGTGTTGATCTATTAAGCTTTCTAGCGATCCATGAGGTCGAGCGTTAGGTCAATGACTCCTAAACCAGACAGCTTTAGGGCATTAGGTGTTTATGTTGGTAAACGTGCAAGTTTTTAAAAACTTTTGAGGGATTTGCAATCATGGAACTTGATTCATCACATAGAGACAAGTTTTATGCAAAAACAAATAAAAGATGATGTATGATTCAATAAACAGATTGAATACTTACATCAAAGGTCTGAGTAAACCTTTTAATCTTTCCTCTAAAGTGAATGTTCTCACTTATTGTAGATCCCTTTAGCAAGATCCTTTCTCCTTCTTCTTGATTATAATCTTCCCTTTAGGAATCACCAATATGCCTTGATGAATGACCTTGGAATCTAGGCATGTGGTAGCCTCCTTTTAGAAGAGAAAACAAACCCTAAAATCTAGAGAGAGAAAGTGTATTCCTATTTCTTGTTCTGAAAGTCCCCCTTAAAATATACATGGACCCATGCATATATAGGCAAAATAAAAATAAGAATAAGGAAACAATGAATCATTCTCTATCTCTAAATCAACTTTCTCAATTCTAACAGAACTCCAGTATCAACTTGGGCTATTGGTGAGAATCCTTTTGGGCTTGCTATTTTCTTGGCTCCTATAAATTAATAATTGGTCCAGTCCATTAAACCATGGACCCAATTCAATTAATTCATAAATTAATTTCTACTCCACTAAAAGAAATTAATTGCCCTCCAATTAAATAGTAAATAACCTCTAAATCAATGTTGCACTTTGACCTCTCTACGCATAATTATTTATCGGATAATTAAAGTCATCAATCCGACAATATAATTATTTTGTTACCTTTGATTATTTCTGGCTCGATCACAATAAAATATTTATTTGACAAAAATAATACTTTACTAAATAAATATATATAGAAAACATTTGTCTAAAACATACGAAGGCCTTCGAATTTAATTTGTGATCAACCATAATCAAAACAAAATAAATACAAATAGCACTGATGCAAATATTGAGAATATAGACCTCTAACTATTAATTACATAACTACCCAAAGTGTAGATCTAAGGATCCTGAGGTATCCGCCGAACAAATCAAAGTAATTATTAATTAATAAAAGAGTCTATACTTCTCTCATGCTTGAGAGTCAAAAGCCATGACTGTGATAGAGAGCAATTGCATACGACAACTCTCACAATATATCTCAATCTATCGTGTACTCGGTTCAAGTCTTAACTAATTAAATGTCCATCCATAATTACCGACTTTGAACCATTTATGATTACTAATTTATAACATAGTATTAATTGCCATTACTTACATATATAAATATATCTTGTAATCAAGTGGACACAATCAATTCCATAATGAATTGAAAAATAATACATTCCATTCACCAATTGTATAATGCTTTAATAATAATATTCAGATAAGGAACCATGATTTTTACAATCCAAAATAAGAATTTGCTATGCTAGGGCACACATATCCCAACAGCTCCCACTTGCACTTATAGCCAATTCGAATCACATCTAACTCCCATGTTCTCCATATAATGATCAAACATCTTGATCGGTAAAGCCTTTGTGAATGGATCAGCAAGGTTATATTTCGATGCAATCTTGGCTACAAGTATATCTCCTCGCTTTACTATATCACGAACCACATGATGTTTCCTCTAAATGTGTCTTGTTCCGTTATGAAATTTTGGGTCCTTTGTTTGGGCTATAGCAGCACTATTATCGCAATGAAGCGTCATAGGCCGATCTATATGCTCCATAACCTCTAGTTCAATTAGAAAGTTTCTCAACCAAACAGCTTCTTTTGCTGCCTCAGAGGTTGCAATGTATTCAGCTTCTATGTTTAAGTCAGCAGTACAACCCTCCTTGACACTCTTCCAACTAATTGCCTTTCCATTGAACTTAAACACATATCCAGATGTAGATCTCCTGGCATCTGGATCTGATTAAAAATCAGAATCTGTATATCCGACTGGAACCAGATCATCACCTCCATAAACGAGCATGAGATTCTTAGTTCTTCTAAGGTATTTTAAGATATTCTTCACAGCTGACCAATGATCAAGTCCGAAATTGGACTGATATCTACTGACAATCCCTACAGAGTAGTAGATGTGTGGTCTGGTACAGAACATGGCATACATGAGACTACCAACTGCCGAAGCATATGGTACCCGCCTCATTTGCTCAATTTCCTTATCAGTCTTGGGAGACTGGTCATTAGAAAGAGCCAACCCATGTATAAATGGCAAAAATCCTTTCTTAGAGTTTTCCATTCCAAACTTGATCAGAACTTTGTCAATGTAAGACTCTTGAGACAAGCCTATTTTCTTTTAACCCGATCTCGCATAAGCTTGATCCCAAGAATATAGCTTGCTTCTCCAAGATCTTTCATCTCAAATTTATTGAACAACCACCTTTCAACTGATGACAAAGCCTCTACATCATTACCAATGAGTAAGATGTCATCAACATATAAAACGAGAATCATGATGACATTACCCTGTTTTTTCTTGTAAACGCAAGGTTCAAACACATTTTGTTCAAAGCCAAATAATTTGACTGCCTGATCAAAACAAATGTTCCTTGTGCGTGAAGCTTGCTTAAGTCCATAAGTAGACCTATTCAACTTACATACACAGTCCTTATGACCTTTAACTATGAAACCGTCTGGTTGCCTCATGTAGATGTCTTGTTCAAGATGGCCATTTAAAAATGCCGTCTTAACATCCATCTGCTATATCTCATAGTCATAATAAGCACTAATGGCCAAAAGAATGTGAACAGATTTAAGCATTGCAACTGGTGAGAATGTATCCTCAAAATCAATACCTTCACGTTGAGTGAAGCCTTTGGCAACCAGTCTAGCTTTGAATGTCTCAACATTCCCATCCATTCCTCTCTTTTGTTTGTAAATCCACTTACAACCAATGGGCTGAACCCCACTAGGAAGTTCTACAATATCCCAGACTTTGTTAGAATACATAGATTCCAACTCTGATTTCATGGCATCTTTCCAACGATTTGCATCTATATCGGTCAATACTTTCGCATAGCTTACTGGGTCCGACTCATGCTTATCGGGGACGGCCTCATAGACCTCACCCAAAAGTGTGAGTTTTTTGGGTCGGATGATAGTCCTCCCACTACGCCGAAGGACCGGTGCAGGAATCGATGTACTAGATGATGGTAATTCAACAGGGACTTCTTGTGTCTCATCATTCTCAGTATTTATATTAGGTGTGTCCACATGAGGTATATCTGATGTGCCAACCATCTCCTCTAACACTATCTGGCTACTAGGTCTGTGGTTCATAATATAATCCTCCTCCAGGTAAACAGCATGAGTGCTGACAATAACCTTATTGTCCATGGGATCATAAAATAATCCACCTCTAGTGCCCGTAGGATAGCCAAGAAATAAGCATACATCTGATCTTGCTTCCCACTTGTTTGCCTATTTCTTATGCACGTGTGCTGGACACCCTCATATATGCATGTGATTTAAACTAGGTTTACGTCCAAACCACAGTTCATATGGCATTCCCGAAATAGACTTGGATGGAACACAGTTCAAAATGTACATCGCTGATTCTAAGGCTAATCCCCAAAATGATAGAGGTAATGAAGCAAAACTCATCATAGATCTAACCATGTTAAACAAAGTTCTGTTTCTCCTTTCTGCCACTCCATTCTGTTGAGGGCAGTGAGGTGAGGATAACTGGCGCATAATACCCTCATTAACCATATGATCCTTGAACTCCCCCAAGAGGTATTGACCTCCTCGATCAGATCGAAGTGTTTTGATAAGTTTACCTAATCTATGCTCCACTTCAGACTGAAACTCACGGAATTTTCCATAAGCTGCTGACTTGTGTCGCAATAGGTAAATATATCCAAAACGTGAATAATCATCAATGAAAGTGATGAAGTACTCAAACTCTCCTCTCGTTTGGGTGTTCAAAGGACCACACACGTCTGTGTGCACCAACTCTAATTGTTCTTTGGCTCTATATGGCTGAGTAAGCCCTTCGAGTCATCTTTCCTTTAATACAGGATTCACAAGTTGGCATAGGCTCCTCTGCCTCACAAGGTAATAAACCTTCTTTAACCAACCATTGAATCCTATTTTGATTGATGTGACCCAATCGTAGATGCCAATGATACAATGAGTTTGGAGAAACTGCTTTTCTTTTAACATTCAATCTTAATAAAGTTGCATTTAATTCATAATTTTGCATTTGATATGATCTAGGAGTTAAAATATATAGACTATCTTTCAATGCACCAGAAGTTATAACACAACCATTTAATTTAATTAAAACATTTTTTTCTAAAAGTAAAAATATAGTTTTTGCAAACCAACGAAGAAACTGAAATTAAATTGCGCCTAACATTTGGCGCATAAAGACAATCTTCTAAAATAAGACTCCTCCCACTATCAAACTGCATATGAACCACTCCCACTGCTTTAGCTTCCACATTGGCATTAGATCCCACATGTAAGTATATCTCTCCTTCATTAGGCTTTTGGACTCCTGTAATCCCTGCAATGAATTGCAAACATGATTATACCTTTTCCTTTGCCTTGCGTGCGAAGTGTGAGGCAGTCAGGTTTCTAGTGACCCGGTTGACTGCAATGGAAGCAGTTTCCTTTGCCTTCAACCCGCACTTTCTTCTTTCCCTTATCCTTTTGGATTACTTTGTTTGGCAAAACCACAGTTTTGGCATCATCCTTCTTCTTTTTCTTGCCCCTCCTCTTGAGCTTAGAAGTGGATGGTCCAGCAGACTGAGTGTAGTTGATAGATGCACCCTTACTTTTGATTATCCCTTCAAAGGTTACCAACTCATTCAAAAGTTCAGCGAGTGAGTACTCAAGCTTATTCATAGAATAATTAACCCTAAAAGAGTTAAATGAGTCTGGCAATGAAGCGATAATCATGTCAACCTGAAGTTCACGGTCCAAGTTGCATCCAAGGATCTCAAGTTCATTTAGAAAACTAATCATTTTTAAAGCATGTTCCCGAACTGAAGTACCTTGGACCATCTTGATGGTCATCAAGTTTGTCATAGCATTTTGGCGTGCACTCTTACCAATTTGCCCAAACATTTCCTTGAGGTTAAGCATGATGTCTGCAGAAGTGAGATATTGAAGATGTTGACTTTGGAGTACATTCGAGAGTGAAGTAAGAATGTAGCACCTAGTCATCTCATCTGCTTTATTCCATTTCTTAAAAACTTCATGCTCCTCAGGAGGATCCTCAGGCAAAGGTGGAGAAGGTCAGGGAGTAGTAAGCACATAATTCAACCCCTCATATGTGAGTACAATATCTAGTTGCCTTTCCAGTTAATCGATTTTCTTTTACTATGTTTGCAAGTGGACTGAATGGACTAGTCATGATAAATCTAAAAATAAAAGCATTCATACAATAAATAAAGTGAATAAAAAATAATCATGCAAGAATAAAATAATTAATTAATTGTGGGTCCCTTAACCATATTGCATGAAAATCGGGCAATCAATATGCCAATAACTTATCCAGTTGGCGGAATTCATTATTGCTTATTGATGAGAACAACTCATTATTTCCATATCTCTTTAAACAATGCCTTATCTATATATGAAATAATTCCCGATTAGGTTTAACCTTTCTAAAATCACCTAGTATAGACCACTCCGTTGGGGAGCTAATACTATTGATTTTAGATTGAGTGTATAACGTACTTAATGCTCCAACGAAAAATCAAATATTAAATATATTGCCATTATTAGCTTAGACTCTTTAAATCATGCGTAGGGCCTTATTTTTAAAGATCTAACTATAATGATCATTTAATAAATATATTTTCGTGAGACAACCATTATTGTAATCTAGACTCTTTAAATCATGCGTGGGGCCTTATTTTTAAAGATCTAATCACAATGGTTATAATTGCAAAGGCCATGGGGTAATGTATAAAAATCCCCACTCCCACTCAATTTTTAATTAAATATAACTAGGGTTTTCAATTCATGATTTAATGTATGCAAAACGCCTTGATTTTAATTCAATTAAATTTAGAAAATATATGGATTTTAAATGATTCATTAATATTTAATTTGAGGCAAAAATAATTTACAAAAATAATTTTTCGTTTCTCAATAAATGCCCTCAAATTAATTAGCAATCTAATCCAATTTATCTTCATAATTTAATTAATATAAATCAAGCCATTTAGATAAAAAATCATGGATCCAATGCATGAACAATTATAATCCGTATTAAATTATTCCATGCACCACATAAATAATCAAACCATAGACAGAAGAAATTTAAATGGCCAATGGATTCAGCTTTTAACATATAAATACTATTCTTGTTGTACTGGCGTCCTTCAACAGTCTGTAAACACCCATAGGAAGCTTGTACGCGTTAGGAGAAGCAAAATGCTGCTTGGAACGAGCCCCAAGGACCCCACACGCGCTCACACGCGCCTTGAGCAAGTAGAAGGACAACACACGAGCCCCCACGCGCCTGGGACGCGTGGGACGCGCCCCCACGCACTGGCACGCGCCAGGGGCGCGTGGGACGCGCTTCCACGTGCCTGCACACGTGTGAAGGGAGTGAGGCTTTGGCTGGCGTGTGCATCTCACGCGCCAACATGTTTTCCAAGTCCTTTCTCCTGGCATGTGCTCCTCACGCGCCAGGCTCACCATCCCTGCACCACATGTGATTTCAGCCTCCTCCGACGCCTTTTCTCGCCGTCGGCGAAGCTCCAGCCACCGGAAAAAGGCCGAAAAATTCCAGAAAAATCAGAAAAATTCCTAGAAAATTAAATTAAGCCTCAAAAAGTTCCAGAAAAAATCCAGAAAATTCGAAAAAATTCCAGAAAATTACTGAAGCATAATTTAACACTTTTGGACCCTCTTGAAGTTTCATAGCATCGACGAATATTACATGGCTTTAATAAATACTTACAATTTGAAATACAATGGAAAAAATTAAATTACATCATTGAATTTTCAAACGACTAAATCAAAGCCATAATTACATTCATTCAAAGATAAAATTACATTCAATATACCTATAAGCTTCATCCATGGCCCAAACACACATCATCATCCATTCACAATTATACATACATCATCATATATCAATATATATCAACATAATAAATCATACATCAACATACATCAATAAATATATATATGTATATATGATTTGGATCCATGAAGATGATTTTTATAAACACATGATCTCTAGTAATGAATCAAACCATGCTCTGATACCACTGTTGGGAAACGTGCAAGTTTTTAAAAACTTTTGAGGGATTTGCAATCATGGATCTTGATTCATCACATAGGGACAAGTTTTATGTAAAAACAAATAAAGATGATGTATGATTCAATAAACAGATTTAATACTTATATCAAAGGTCTGAGTAAACCTTTTAATCTTTCCTCTAAAGTGAATGTTCTCACTTATTGTAGATCCCTTTAGCAAGATTATTTCTCCTTCTTCTTGATTATAATCTTCCCTTTAGGAATCACCAATATACCTTGATGAATGACCTTGGAATCTAAGCTTGTAGTAGTCTCTTTTTAGAAGAGAAAACAAACCCTAAAATCTAAAGAGAGAAAGTGTATTCCTATTTCTTGTTCTGAAAGTCCCCCTTAAAATATACATGGACCCATGTATATATAGGCAAAATAAAAATTAGAATAAGAAAACAATAAATCATTCTCCATCTCTAAATCAACTTTCTCAATTCTAACAGGACTCCAATATCAACTTGGGCTATTGGTGAGAATCCTTTTGGGCTTACTATTTTCTTGGCTCCTATAAATTAATAATTGGTCCAGTCCATTAAACCATGGACCCAATTCAATTAATTCATAAATTAATTTCTACTCCACTAAAAGAAATTAATTGCACTCCAATTAAATAATAAATAACCTCTAAGTCAATGTTGCACTTTGACCCCTCTATGCATAATTATTTATCGGATAATTAAAGTCATCAATCTGACAATATAATTAATATAATTATTTTGTTACCTTTGATTATTTCCGGCTCGATCACAATAAAATATTTATTTGACGAAAATAATAATTTACTAAATAAATATATATAGAAAACATTTGTCTAAAATATACGAAGGCGTTCGAATTTAATTTGTGATCAACCATAATCAAAACAACATAAATACAAATAGCATTGATGCAAATATTGAGAATATAGACCTCTAACTATTAATTGCATAACTACCCAAAGTGTCGATCTAAGGATCCCGAGGTATCTGCCGAACAAATCAAAGTAATTATTAATTAATAAAAGAGTCTATACTTCTCTCATGCTTGAGAGTCAAAAGCCATGATTGTGATAGAGAGCAATTGCATATGACAGCTCTCGCAATATATCTCAATCTATCGTGGACTCGGTTCAAGTCTTAACTAATTAAATGTACATCCATAATTACCGACTTTGAACCATTTATGATTACTAATTTATAACATAGTATTAATTACCATTACATACATATATAAATATATCTTGTAATCAAGTGGACAAATCAATTCCATAATGAATCGAAAAATAATATATTCCATTCACCAATTGTATAATGCTTTAATGATAATATTCAGATAAGGAACCATGACTTTTACAATCCAAAATAAGAATTTGCTATGCTAGGACACACATATCCTAACAGTTCAAACCACCCTAAGGACTTACAAGCTCAAATCAACTAAGCTACAAATCAAAATAACCTCTATCTAATCATTTCCCACTTCTCACCTTTTAGGAGAAGTCTTCACTTTTTTTTTATTGCTTTTGCAACTTTTTCTTCTTCTTCTTCTTCTTTTTTTATTTTTTTTATTTTTTTTATGAGTAAACAAATTCAATTATTAACCTAAAGTTTGGGCCCTCCACCTTTCGGTGCGAGAAATTCAGTGCTTGATGAGGCTAGAATCCCGGTTACTTAGTGAAAAGGGGTTGTTATCCACCTTTATCAAGAATGAAAGCTTTTAATGCATTACTTGCTAAATTGGGATATAACCAATTCAATAAATGAATGCTAGTGTGCGCCTGTGCTAGTGTAGAATCCTAGAGTGAATCTCAAAACAATCACATAAACAGGATGATGTGGACCACAAGTGCAAGCAAGATATCAATCTTTCGAAAAATTTACTCCTAAATGGCATCCACAAGGCATACAAGGAGTATTGGACTCTCAAGTCAAGAAATTTTTAAATTTTAAGCAATATAGTTCTCAAAAGATCAAAATCATAGCTAGTTATAGACCAATCATAAACAATCCCTCAAATGCACAAATCATGCTCAAAATTTTGAATTGAAAGTAAATACTGCAATTAACACCATTACCCCCCCAAACTTAAATAGCACAGTGTCCTCAATATGCAAAGAGAACAAAGGAAAGAGTATACTAGTGCTGCTAAGCAAAGAATAGCCGGGACACAAGTATCCAAAGTAGGTGGCATAACCCTCCCAAACTTGGGATTAATTGTGGTTCTGAAAAGATGGCACTAGGATAAAACTCATCAGATAACAAAAGGGATAATAATAGTGCACAGTGGACATGCAAGTGTAAATGGGATAGTCAAATAAAGTAATGAGAGAGAAATAAGGATGGTCCTGAAAATTTTGTAGCACTCTCTCACTGAAATCACTGGAATGCACCTGATAGAGTTAGACAGATAGATATATCAATAGACAATATGACATCCAAAAACAAAGCATGTATAAAATAAGAACAGTATGTGGTACATCGCAGTAATAGGGCCGATAGACTGGCCTAAAAAATAACAGTATCAGAAATATAACAATCACATCACAGATGTAAAATGAGAAGGAGATATAAAAATTATGAAGAGGAGGTAGGACGGGCAGAGTGTGCTTCGCGGATGTCTCTAGATAGATCTTGTAATGCGGCTATGACATCCGTACGGAGTGAAGCAATATTAGCCCGGATGGAAACCATGCCATCCTCTAGAGTCTGAAGACGCTCTCTGAAGCTGGGTATCTGAATTGGTGCCTCAGGTGCTGCTGGATTGGGAGAATGATGATCCTGAGCCTACTCCTCATTATGAACGAGCGACCCAATCGGAGAGTGATGTTCTGGGTCCTCTACGGGCTGCTCTAAATCAATATCCATATGCATGGCAGCCGGATCGACTGGTACATCGTCCGCTGCTAGCTGCTGCCTGCTCCATCTCCTCTATCTCAAGCTCTTCAGCTGCCTTTGCAGCATCCTCCTATAGACTCTTGATAAGAGCATTGTAGCACTTATCCTCGTCCTTCTTCTTGAATGAGCAGACCCCAGACTCAATTCGCTCCCGTGGCTGGAAGGGATAGCACTGGTCCCACAATATCTGTGTAATGAGATGGCCAAATGGGAGATACTTAGCCCGTTTGGGCCTGGCCTTGCTAATGTGATCAACATATAACTTCATCATAACGCTCTAGATAAGTGCATGAATGGATTGCCAATGCCTTGTATAGAAGGCGTACAGAGCTGTCAGATAGTCGTCGCGCCTCTGTATCTTGTGGCTGGCTATGAATACATTTCGGAATAACACCGAATCAAAGAACCAAAGGTCGTCTGGCAGATAAGTGCGCGTGGCAAAAGTCTCACCAACTGCATAGTGACCTGTGAGTGCCACTGCCATATCGACATAGGAAGGCCTCCATAGAGTAGGATATGTAGCCTCGAGATTAGGAGGGCAGATATGTGGACATCGGCAAGATCTGGATAGAGTGTCCACAGTGATACTGATAGGGTGGCCGTCAATGGTAGTCCGCAGCTCCCTCAGGTTACTTAGGGCAGGTTGGAGGTTCTGGAAGAACATCCGGACCAACCTCAGGTACACTGGATATGTAGCAGGGGCTAATATGGCTGAAATGCCCCTCCGGTCTATGTCATCATATGCTACACTGGTAAGAACAGACCGAGAGAAGAAGTCTATATCGAAGACCGACTCATGCGCCACCTGAAGGCTTGAGTATCTCGGCAATGGCCGGTCTAAGTCCTGGGCTAGCTGAGCTGGGGGTAGTGATGGAGATGGTATATGCTCAACCTCAGCATCAGCCTGTAAAGAAGATGCCTCAGTCGAAGACTGTAGTCTAGAGTCAGCGGATGGGGACTGAGCTGTATCTGCCTTTGGCTGGTCCTATATCTGCTCTGGCTCTGGCTCAGGAATGGGATCCTAGACGTGAGATGGACCTGCCTAGTCGTCTAATCTCCGCTTAACTCTGCAATGATAATGTCCAAGGGTAACAGTCTTGACCCTAGCCATGGCCTGCAAAATCAAAGGAAACTCAAAAAGGAAGTCAGTGCTGGTATGAAGAATTAAAGCACATTTTATAGAATCATATATGTCAAATAAGATAGACAAAACAGATAAGGAACTTGAATCTATGCAAGAGATAAGGAATAAGTGACATGATGTGAAGCATGCTAGACAATATAAGTACGAAATGCATCCAATGTGGAAAACACAGGCATTGGGCATGTATGAGATAGCATGAAACACAAGAGATGGTGTGTGAAATGTGTGATGTAAATTTATGAAGTTCGATCGATCATAAAAATGTGAGATCGATGTAAGTTCGATCGATCTTGAATAAGTGAGATCGATCTATTTCAGATCGATCTGAGAAAAAGTTCGATCGATCGAACTGTGAGGTGAAATTTGAAAATTCACAGATCTGTGACGTGGATGGCACGGGGGCCTCACAAGCAAGCTCGTGGGCCCCTCTACACAACAAATCAACAATTTTGGTCACTTGGCCCGTGACCCCCAAAATCAAAAATTAAAACCAAAAATATAAAACGATATATATACATATATATACACATAAATACAGAGGTTCAAACCTTCATATATGGCAATAATCATCATCATAACATCGTAGATCAAATATGGAAAGTATGGATTCATCAACATGAAGCTTGAAATCAAAAGGGAAGAACTCAAATCTTACCCAAAACTGAGAGAGAAGTGGATCGAAGGAGAGAGAGATGAAATTTGAGATCCGAGATGAGGGAGAGAGATTCGGGCACGATGGAATCGCCGGAGCACTCGTTGGAGATGGAAGAGAAGGGTTGCAGCGGCGAGGGGAAGCTAGGGTTTTTTGGATCGATCTTTGAATCGATCTGAAATAACCCTTGGCCTTTATTTTTAAAAACATTCCCTCTTCAGTTTAATCGATTGAATTGAAATCTTAGATCGATCGAACTAGTATCGATATCTCCTCACTAAAAGACAAAATTATTTTTGAAGCTTTTGAATTTTTGAAAATTGAAAATCAAAAATTAAAAATGAAAAATATTTTTTTGGATTTTTGAAAAATAAAACTAAATAAAATAAAAATAAACTACGTAAAATAAAACAAAACAAAAGAATTATTATTATTTTTTTGAAATATAAAATAGAATAAAAGAAAAGAAAATATTTTTGGGATTTTTGAAAAATAATAGACAAAAATAAAATAAAATAAAAAATACAAGAAATAAAAGTATTTTTGAAAACTTTGAAAACCCCATATATATATATTTTTTAATTCAGAATAAAATATTTTTTGGAGTTTTTTTTAAAATTTAAAATTCAAAACAAAAGTCAAACTTAAAGTCAAAACAGTAAATCAAAGAACAGAGATCGATCTCTCCAAGATCGATCTCAGAAAGAGTCAGATCGATCGAACATGCAAAAACCTGCAGACATAATCGAACGATGGGACAGAGAGGTCTTTTGCAGAGGGTGGATGCAGGTTCAAAATTTTTCTAAGTGTTGAGACTGCAAATCGATCCAAGATGAAGTTGGATCGATCGGAGAACTATAGATCGATCTAGGAACAAGTTCGAACGATAGGACAGAGAGCTGAAATATACAGGTTTTCTTCGAACGATTGGACAGAGAGGTGATTGGATGTTGGTTGGATGCAGGTATGGAGTTCGATCAATCAAACCTCCTTGGAGATTGATCGAACAAGAACAAAATACTCATTTTCAACATGACAGTGCATGCAATCCTAATCACAGTTCCTAGCAATGTATATGAACCTAAAGCAAATATCTAGACTTCGCAAGAAATGAAATTTAAAATAGAAATGAAGGAAGAATAGGGTTGTGACACCCTACAAAATGTACTAGTCTTTAACGTCTCTAGCAAGACGTTGGGCTCTTTTAGCCTGGATCAAACATCTTGTAGTGCATCCCTTCCTTGATGGGGTGATAAGTACTTTGAACTCCACCCAATAAATGGTTCCCTAGAGAGCTTATTGGATTAGGCTCAAAGGAACTTGTTGGTCCTTGGTCAAAATGATCTTTGGGCTTCCATGCCCTTTCAAAACAAGATTTTGAAATAACTTTCTTGGAATTCAAGGTTGAAGATAATTTTTTTGAAATTTTGGTTTCACACAAAGACTCTATTCCTTCACATTCATGGTCATGATATTTCTCTACAACATTCACTTCTTCATGCTTGTCAAATGAATTGGGGGTCGGATTGAAGATATTCAACTTCACCTTCATGTGGCCAAATGAGATCTTCATTATCCCTATCCTATAATTAATGTTGGCATTCGCGGTTGCCAAGAAAGGACGGCCAAAGATAACGAGAATTTGGCTCTTAGGATTCGAGACCGGTTCCATGTCAATGACAATGAAATCAACGGGGAAGAAAAATTTATCAGTCTTAATCAATACATCCTCAATGATACCCCTAGGCTTTTTAATTGATCGGTCGGTAAGTTGCAAAACCACCGACGTCGGTTTCAAGTCTCCTAAGCCTAATTTGACATACACCGAGTATGGAAGAAGGTTAACACTTGCTCCTAAGTCTAAGAGAGCCCAATTAATGATATGATCACCAATGATGCATGAAGTAGTAGGTGAGCCGGGGTATTTGAACTTTGGAAGAGTGTTATGTTGCAAAATAGAGCTCACTTGCTCGGTCAAAACCACTTTCCTAGGTGCTTGGCTTTTGTTCTTCCTCTTTTGGGTGCATAAATCTTTTAAGAACTTGGCATAAGCCAGAATTTACTTGATTGCATCCAAAAGAGGAAGGTTGACTTTCACTTACCTAAACATCCATAATTTCATTTGTTTTGGCCTTTTGCTTGTCAATTGAAATGGATCCTTTTAAGGCATCTGGAAATAGAGCTTATGGCTCAAAAACTTTTTCAGAATTTTTCCTTGAAGTCTCTTCAACACAAGAAGTTTTGGAATCATTTTGCAAATTTTTCTTTTCAAAATCACTTTTTAAATCACTTTTTGACACTTTCTCATTTGAATAATCATGCATATGCAATGAATGAGGAATACAATGTGAAACGGGACGGGTGTCAACTTGTGGTTGCACCGGTTCACTCTCTTCATTGGACATGCCCAATTGGTTGTCCACAATCTTCCCACTTCTCAAGGTAGTCACCGCATTAACATGCTCAATTGTGTGACCTTCCGATGAGGAATGAGTCTCTATAACACATTGTTGCTTTGGTGGGGCATTCAAAGACATTTTCCCTTTCTCTTTAGCATTTAAAGTACTAGCTATTTGCCCTACTTGGGTTTCTAGCTTAACAATGGATTGAGAATGAAAATGAAGCAATTGAGTATTCGCCTCTAGAGTGCCTAGAGCGGTCAAAACTTTCTCTTCAAAAGCGGGACTCTTAGAATTTCCTTGAGAATATGACGGTAGATTAGGAAAATGAGAATTAGAAAATTGATTTCCTCGTGATTGATATGGTTTATATCATTGGAAACCTTGGCTTTGCATCAGAGGCAAAACATACTTCCCTTGGAAACCACCTTGGGAAGGGTTTGAGCCTTCCCCTTGGTTTCTCCAAGAGAAGTTCGGGTGATTCCTCCAACTAGAATTATAGTGATTGCCATAGGGATTGTTCCTTTGATTAACAAAAGCTGCATTGACTTGTTCATGATGTTCACTTTGCATATGTCCATGGGGACAATTGGAAGTAGAATGTAAAAAACTTGAACAAGTCAGACATGATTCATTGGATGTATGATGGGAATGGTTAGGGATAGAAGATACTTGATTTGCCGAGTTTTGGTTGATCAAGAATTGATCAAACCTTTGAGATAAGGATTTCATCTCGGCGGCTATTTCGTTGGAATGGTCAACTTGATGTAAGCCAACACTTTTCCTTCCACTTGAATTCCTACCATTTTTAGAAGATAAAGTTTGATGCAAAGAATTTTCATTCATGCTCTCATAAAGACGCCACACGTCATCCTCATGCCTATCAATGTAAGAGCCACCCAAGGAAGCATCAACCATGCCCTTGTAATTTATCGGATAAACTCTCAATGAAATATTGAATTAATTGCCATTTGGGCATGTCATGATATGGACACTTCCTAAGTAATTCATTGAATCTTTCCCATGCCTCATGAAATGTTTCCCCATCCCCGTGTGAAAACTCTCAAATTAAGGTTCTCATGGCATTGGTCTTAGAAACCGGATAGTACTTCTTCAAGAACTCTTGTTGCATTTCTGCCCAAGAAGTTATTGAAAAAGGCCTAAGATTGTTAAATCAATATTTTGCCTTGTCTTTAAGGGTGAATGGAAAAAGTTTAAGCCTTAAGACCTCTTCCGGCATGTCCGTGTATCTCACGGTGGAACATACTTCAAGAAACTCATCCAAATGCTTATAAGGTTCTTCATTTGGAAGTCCATGATAGTTAGGAAGCATTTGAATGGTTTGTGGTTTGATCTCATAGTGGTGTACTCTAAATGGTGGCAATTGAATGCATGTGGGTGCATTATATTCATTAGGCACATAGTGATTTCTTAAAGCAAGGGGAAGGTTAACAATTGGAGGTGCAACATAGGCACCTTGATTGCCTTATACTATGGGAGGTTGTGGAGCATATGTGACGGCCCAAGTTTTGTAAACCCGGTGCGTCAGTGATGACCAAAAGATGACCCGATAATGGATCCGAAATGCGGAAGCGAAAGGTGAAACAATGGTCTCTAGAGAAACAATGCATCTCTAAGACACCAATGTGACCCTCAATGAGGTCATGGAACCCAAAGGAAAACAAATGCGAAAGTGTCGTTTCAAAAACGGACAAAAAGGAACCTAGGGGCAAAATGGTCATTTTGTAAAAAAATGGATTCAAGTGCTATCGAGCACACCACTGGGAAGACAATGAAAAACTAGTGATGATGGACTCAAGAATTTCATTATCTGGATTCCGGACGAAGGAGAAACGACAAAACAAAGAAAAACGAGCAATAAAGCTAAAAGGGTAAACTAGTAATTATCTAAAAATATCTGGGTTCAACCGAGTACACCGTTGGATAGACAATGAAAAATTAATCAATTTAAAAAAAAAAACCTCACTTGATTTGGAGTCCGGATGAGGGAGAAAGGTCAAAAACAAAATTGACGTCGCGGCGGCCCGACGAAGGCCGTGACAGCTACAGTGCCGTCAACCCACTACTGCTGCAACTGAGAGTAAAAACAGGCATCTAAACGGACTTTTCTGGAAAAACTCAAAGAAGAAACCCCCCCTAAAATCAAGTTTTCTACCCGACCAATGGACGGAAACAAAAAAAAATGCATTATAAAATATCCAAAATACCCTCAAGAAAATCAGGTCTAGAGGTCAAAAATCGTTCCAAGCTACTGCCCAAAGAAAGGAAATAGGGCTTCAGAAGGTTTTTAAATTGCCTAAATTGAAAATGCAATCTTAAAATACACCCACAAGACCCCCGGAAGTTTCGGATCGATCGTCACGCTTTTCAAAGAAAAGTCGATGAATAGTACCAAGTATATTTGCACTAAAGTCGGCAAAAACCTGGCAGCAATGATTTTTCGGAAAAAAATAGATTTTTGAGGGCCAAGATGGCATTTTCTGGAAAAACACAAAGAAGAAACCCCCCTCAAAATTTAGTTTTCTATGTGACTTTTGAGGAAAAATGAAAAAAATGCATTTTGAAATACCCGAAATGCCCCTAGAATAGAATATGGTAAAACTCCCTAAAAATACTACTTAGAGTCTTTGTTTTATCAAGGATGGTGTTGTTTGCCAAAGTGAGCATGCAAGCATATGTAATGTGATAAAATAGATGTGTTGCAATGGCCTATGGCCTCATGGCATGTCATATGCAAAATAGAACCCTTCAATGCATTAATCTACATATCTTCCATAGGCAACAATGAAGTTCAAAGTTAGCATACATTTCACATAAGTGTCTTTGGCCCTTGGCCTCATTGCAACCACATTCTAAGAGTGTCAAAAGGTGCACTTAAGTGCACATTACATAACTTAGACAATAAGTACAAGTTTTATCAAAGTAAGCAAAAGTAGGATAAGATATGCTAACATATGCATATTCTATGTCATCAAAAATACTTCAAGAACTCTAGTGAGTCTAAGAATGCTGTGCATCCCACACTAAGGCTTCTTTACCTGCAAAACACCCATTAACTTAGGGGTGAGTAAACAAGTTTACTCGTAGGGAATGCATGGGTTTATCTTTGTACCAAGTTACAATCCAATACCATTTAATTCATGCTATCAAGTGACAATAGAACTTTCAACATAACACAATGAGATGTAATTTTACAAAGTTAACAACTTGGAATTTAAATGCAAAATCAAACGAAAGTGGATACTTGGACGTCACGCCGGATCAAACCGACAATGTGGTTACTTTAGGGTTACTAGCCTATGGGTAACCTCCCTATGTGCGCACTAGACTTGTAGAGGGACTTTCCCCCGTACTAGAACCATGCCCTAGCCATAGTCATAACAACGACATCCCCAAGTTTTCAAAATCAACATTTTGTGCACATTACATATATGTATCAACATAACATATATATATACAGTGTAAAGCCATCAACATGCACAAATCAATTTTGGAAACACAATACATGCCCTAAGTTCTCAACAAAAATGGCATAAAAAATATTGAATGATCATTATGCAATTTGCCACTAATTACAACAATATCATTCAACAACAAGAATATAGCCTCACAAGTATGATATAAGTTTAAAATCATAATTTAAACAATTAAATAAAACAACTAAATTCCCTAGATTTTACTTCTCATCCAAACATGCTCAATTTAATATATGTTGTAGTACATGTCATGGTTATTATATAAATCACTTCAAAACTTGATTTAAGTCATGGGAGCATATAAATAAAAATTAATTAAATTAATTCATTAATCCCTCTAGATTTTAAAACAACTCTAAATGACCTCAAATTAACATAAGTTATGAATCAAGCCATTGTCATGTTATTTATCAAGTCTAAAGTGAAATACATACAAGTCACAATTAATCATTTATTTCTCATTTTAATACAAGACAAACATATAACTTAGACATCACTTTAGGAACAAATAAAATCAGTTGGAAGATAAATGACAACACCCCCTACCTCAATAGAGAATTGAATCTCTATAATCCAAGCAACCAAGCTCAAAATGGAAAACAAGTTTAGGGTTAATGAAGAGGGGAGTGAGAGGAAGCTTTTGTCTTCCAAGGTTTTATGTCTAAGGTGAGTGGAAGGAGGCCAAAATGAAGAAGAAAGCTATTAACCAAGCTTTTCTTCAATGGTGGCTAGGTTATGGTTCTTGAAGACAAGTGAAAATGAAAATGATAAAGTACAAGATGGTGAGTGGAAGGGCTAGAAATCCTCCACTCACTATGTGCTCTTACACTACCTCTCTCACACACACAGTGCAAGACTAAATGGTGAACCTACACTTGTCATGAATCTATGGTTCATTCCTAGGCTTAATCTCAAGCCTACACTTGTCACCATCCTATGTAAACTTCCAAGACTTAATATTGAACCTACATTTGTGAACCATCCATACCAACAAGTGTACCAATCTTAGGCCAACTAGTGGGTGAATCTCCACCCTCCACATGTCATTATCCAAGGAATCAAAGTATTTCCACACAAATGTCAACAAGTAGACCAATGAGAGTGTGACACTTGTCACACTTTTCTAAAATTACAAACAAGTCCTTTTTGAAAATATCTTCCAAATTAAATTGCAAAATGGTCCCTAAGACGAAAAATAATTACTTTACTTAATTACCTAAAAACCCCCTCAAGTTATGGATAATTATAAAAAGTCTTATTTTCATGGCTTTTACAAAGAAAGTAAGCATTTAATATGCATTTCTACAAAAGTAAAAATGTAGATGTCATGGAATTTAAATATCATGGACGTATGCAAAACCGGAATCAAATCCGAGCACAAAAATAAGGTTATGCAAGGAAAAAACAAAAGAAACAGGAAAAAGACGAAAAAAGAAAATCGCCAAAAATGGAAAAGGAGGAAAAAGGCCGGGTCATTACAGCATACATTGGCCTTGGCATTCCTAATGAAACTTGGCCTTGTTTTTATGGTGGGTGAATGAATGGCCTCGGCATGCCTAATGGTACTTGCATGTTATCATGATGCACATTGGGGTGGATGATACCTTTTTGGTGTATGTGACCAAGGTCCTCCACATGGTCCTCATTATGTACTTCCATTGATGAAATGGATTGACTAGAACTTCCTCTTCCCTAGGGTTTCGAACAACGGATTCAAGATTAAAATCGAGAGGGACAAGAATAGGTTTCAATGATATATAACCATACATGCACAACAAGACATAAACACGCAACAAACAATCAACAATCACTTCACCTTCGCAACAAATCAATTAACAACAAACTTCCTCCACATACAATAACCCCATACTCCCATGCTATCAACAATATGCAAAGAATAATAAAATTGCCTCCACGTGGGCTCACGATTTATATAAGAAATGAAATACAAGCCTCCACGCAGGTCGATGATTTAACTAGAGATTTAGTTAAGAAAGAGCTCACAAAGGGTCCTTTAGCACTTCAATTCAATTTTCAATTTTAGCCTTGCAAATTTTTTAGATTTTAGCTTTTTCCTTGCTTCTGCTTAGCTCCTTACTTAAAATGCTCCTTTGCTCACCTTCTAGCTCAATGCACTTAGTCAAACAAGAACCAACACAATAAATAACCAAAATGAAAATGAAAATAAAGTGAAGACACGATCAAAAGAGTACTAATTCCTAATTGATTCCACAAATACAACGTTGCCTTCAATCAATCCCCGACAATGGCGCTAAAAACATGGTGTGGTGTCGCCGCCAAACACCAAAAGTTTGTAAAAAATGTTGGACTAAGATGAGTGTGGCCAAGTTTTACATTTATAATTTACCACTACTACCTTTCACTAAAAATATAGTTAGGGCGAGTAGGGATCGTCCCAAGGGATTGGTGGGTTGTATTAGGTTGTGGAATCGAGATTTGGGTTAGTAGGTCGAGTTATCAAAAGATTGGTTGGTGATTGAATTATACTAAGATGCAATTTAAACTAAAGTAAACAATTGAATGCAATAGAGAGAAAATAAGAAAGAGAGATCTTGGGATTTAGTGATCACCACTAAGCATAGCTTTTCTACACCCTTAATGAATGATTAATGAGGGCAAAACTTGTATTGCAACAATAGTGTGTGTGTGTGGTTGTTTCAACAAGCATGGATAACTAATTAAGTATATATTGTCTAAGCAACATAGTGGATAGCACAATATATCAAGCTAAGCCATTAATCCTTTCTTTAAGCTCACAATTCAAACATATAACAAGGTTAGAGACATATGCTACTAGTTTTCATAAGTATGGAACATCAAATAATAAGCATAGATTGTCCTCCCACTTAACATCTAAACTACAACTACATTACAATTAAGCTAATGACATGAAATTAAACTAATTAAACTAAGGGAGAGGCACAATCTATCAAGAAATGAGTATGAACCATCAAATAAACCAGAAGAGCATTCTATTAAGCATTATATCTTGACAATATCTAGATCTATAGCATCAATACACATAAGCATGCATCAATAACACAAAATCTAGAGACAAACACATGAACATCTATTCCAGCATACATAGAAGGATAGAATGAAATGATCAATTGGAAGCATTACACCACACAAATCATTGAATAAACAAGATCTATGTATATAAAAATGTCAAAACATGTATCACAATACAAATTCCCTAAAAAAATATAGAAATCAAGATGTAAAAGTATGCTTAGGGCTAACTCTAGCCCTAAGAGAATGTCTAGCCACTCATGGATGGTGTCCTCCAACCCTCAAGGGCTAACTCCATGGTAGAAATTGCTCCTCTTCTTGGTTGATAGAACAACTCCAAGCTTGTGTCTCTAGCCTCCTCTCTTCTTTTCTTCCTCTTTAAAAATATGATATATCAATTGTGTCCAAAGTCTCTCTCTAGTATACCAAGTGTGTATATCTATATGCTCTCAAGAATGGCTCATATTCCTTATATAGGTACGTTAAAATGTCACCCCCAATGGCCTGAGCTCGTACACCAATATTCCTCCCAATGATTGGATATGAGACAACTTTTAATGAGCTGGAAATTGAATTTTCTCGCATTTGGGGAAGTTCGATCGATCGAACTTGTGCTGAGATCGATCGAACATGGCTGAGATCTATCGAATTTTGGCTGGATCGATCCTCTATGGCGGCGCCTTTTTGGATAAAGATAAATCTGAGATATTTTGGGGAAAGAGACAAAATTGGTAGGTGGGGTGGTACGACAGGATTAGATAGAATCTTTTCGATTGATCTGGGAATTGTTGGATCAATCAAACTTTGTGGGATCTTTGGATAAGGACAAAAGAGCTTGGATCCATCTTGAAATGTTAAGATCGATGAATTTTTGATCGATCGAATATTTCATGAGATCGATCGAACTTGCTGAATTTCCACCACTTGCTACCTTTTGCTCCCACTTTGCTCCCTTCTTTGATTCATCTCAAGATTGCTTCAATTATGCTCTTATTTAGCTGAGCTAGCTTATTTTGGGGATAAGTACCTAAAGAGGGCAATAACACGAAATTAGTCTAAAATGGGAAAGTAAGATAGATAAAGGTCCTACAATACCTAAGCTTAAGGGGTTTAAATGCGCACTTTTCAATGCTCATCATCTCCAAAACCTCCAAGAGTACAACTTGGGAATCCATCTAGTGGACCCCTAAACAAAAATTCCAACTGAATTGAACAACTGAAAATAAATCAAACTAGAATATAGAGAAAAGTCTTACGTAAGCAGATGAATGAGAAATTGTCCTCGACAAGCACGATCAAGCTCTGAGGCTAGAACTGTCCTGTACCTGGAAAGAATAAAAGAGTGGGTCAGGCCCACGAACAAGTTCTAATCTAACTGCAATCCATTTAGTGACCCGATACGCAGATACACCCTAGATACCTCACAATATCTATGTAGTCCATAAATATATATATCCACACTAAGGGACATTCACTGGACTACCATAGGGGTCTCAACCTGAATAGAAGGTAACATGCGAAAACGCACCCAAAGGTGAGCATGAGTACCTAGACCTAACAGGGTACACCTTAACCTATCATAGCCAGCTACGCATCCACCGTATATATACACCCTAACCAATGAGCCTGAGACTCAAGCTCATCTCGTGGTACGATAACCATATATCTAAAGTCTGTCCAAAACCAAACTATGTCATTCAATTATTCATTGAGCTGGCATATAATACACAATCCAGTTAGTCACTCAACTTATTCAGTTGATATGACTTAACTACAACCAACCAATCCAGGAAGTCATTCAACTTAGTCAGCTGATCTGACTTAAACAAAAGTGGGATTCAATAATTTTCAATCCATTCCTTTAATCTGATAGGTTAGGTCTTAGCATTTTGAGCTAAACCATCCCTAGTATGCCACCGTCCCATACCGGTGCATACAATCCTCCATATCCATGTAAATTACAACACATAAATAATAATTTAGCAATTTACAGTCCAAAACCGTTATCCCAATAATTGCAGAAGAGTGTCTAATATTTCAACAATTAAAATCCAAGCATTAATCTATGCAATTGCAGAAAAAGGTTTAATATTTCAACAATTAGCATCTAGAGCATGCATAGATCAAAATTAATAAATAAATGACCCTATCAATCATTTAAAATAAGTTTTATAATCATACTATATCCCATTCAATTGCGAAAATTTAATTAAGGAATTAATTTCCTTCCATCCGTTAACAGCATAAACAAATAGTTTAATTTTATACTGTTCGCCCCATTAACTTAGAGGTAATGCTTAATAAATTAGAGTTCTTAATAACATCCTAAATTAGCTACTTAACCTCTCTGTAAAGTCCCAGAATTAATCAAAACAGTTCAACCCTCAAACAGTCTCAATACAGTGCATCAAAAAATTCAGAAAAAGGCAAAATTGAGAGAGCTTGCTCCATAACTTTGGGAGCAGGCTCTTTTGTGCATGGAGCCGGCTCCATGACTCTTGGATCTGGCTCTATGAGTGTGGGAGCCGGCTCGTACTTCCATGGAGCTGGCTCTCTCCTCCTCTGAGAGCCTCCAGTCCCTTTTCGCTCCGTTTCAGCCCATCTGCTCCGTCTCTGGCCATTCCAACCTAACTACTTTTCCTCTAAATTAAACTTAAAGTTCTTAAATCTCATCTAGTATTAGTCTAGACCTTGGTTTATAATAGTAAGACTTAATACAAATATTAAAACAGTGGCGACTTTTTATGCTAAAAACAGACGATGAAACCATACATGCAAGAATTACTTCAGATAAATTTCCACAGACTACAGATAATCAATTTAACACATAATAATCATGCATGGTTCAATTAAAGGTCCAATTAATCTCCTAGAGACTATCTAGGTGCATAGAACACAAGCCAACAGGAGAGAAGAAGAAAAGAACTTGCCTGTGATATTAGTAATGAAATCTCGGCATCGTCTCTAAGTTTCCGACAATACTGAACACCGTCAAGCCTCCTATTACTCAACCTCCCCTTCTTCTAGGTCCAACCTTGAATCCTTAGCCGAAACCCTCACTGCAATTGCTTTGTTCTTCTCACAATTGTTCTCTGTTTCCCTTTGTATCTTTGGTACGTGAATAGGGTTTTTCCAACCCTTGCTATAGACTATAAACGTGTATTTATAGGCATAAATATAACCTAAGTCTAATGGTAATACAAGACAGAAACCCTAATTAAATTAAATCCTAGTTGGCCCATAGAACAAAACCCACGTTAATATCTTATGTCTGCTACCAATTAATAAAACTAAGTTACCTAATTAAAACATTACATTCACTTTAAAAAAATAGAACAAGGAATACAATTAAACCAATTTCAAATTAAAAATTAAACATTTAATTCATTTAGAGAAAATAAAACAAATAATACAATTAATTCCATTTAACTCAAATAAGTCAAATATCAAATAATAAAAATCAAATAAACAATTAACAGACAAAAATAACAATTAAACAAATAAAACAAATAAAAATGCAATAAAATAAATAATAAAATGCTGAGACTATCCTTTTAAAATTAGGGGTATTACAGGGGCTGCCACCTTTCTTCTCTCAATTAAACCTCATTCCCTTTGTTATAAAGTCATAGGGCCTTTGCGTTTTGTGTTTATCTTGACGACGCACATCTTTCCCCCTTATTAGAACCCATTTTTGGCCAAATTTTGAGTTCTGGTTTGAGGTCAAGTTAGGATTTTGGTATGTCTTGCTTGGGGTTTATTGATCACTGTATTGTCCCCGACAAAACCCCGAAGTATTGTCGGATTCGGAACCGTTTCATTTTGGTGGCTTTTGAGATTTTCATCTCAAATTGAGGTAGGGGATGTCTTAGGTTTATATTAATGTTGTATTGATTGTTATATAAGCAAATACAACTTGTAAGCATGCCTTTGTTCAAGTTTTAAAATTTAATTTAATTATTTTCTATGCTTAAGATTTAATTCTCATGAAGGTGTGTACCTTAGAATTAAATTGCGGCATGCTAGTAAATTAGGCCTTGGTATATATATCAACATATATTAAATTGGGAGCATTTGAATAAGAAATACAAATTTTATTTAATATTTATCTTTTGTGAAAGATTAATTCACATAATTGTAACAAGTATGAAATCAACTTGTAATGTGATATTAAAATAGACCTTGGTATGTTCTTCAACCTATGTAAAATTGAGGACATTTGGAGTTATTTGGAAATCTAGAGAAAATTAATTAATGAGTTTAATTAATTTTATTTTAAGTGTTTTAACCCCTTGATTCGATATTTGATGTGATATATGTGAAAACTATGCTATGTCCCTTAACATATATTAATTTGAGATTATTTTGGATTGATTTGAAATCTAGAGAATTTAATTATTTTAGTTAATTAAATTCTATCTACTTGTTCCATGGATTTAACTATGTCTTTGAAATTGTTTCTATATTTAAATTAAGGAATTGGACTTAGCATGATATAGGATATCATTGTCTTGCATGACTTGTTTTGTAACGACCTGGTCATTTGCCTTCCTTTCCTTTTTCCTGAAATTTTACAAATGAATTTTTTTCGTTTAATTTTCTTTTCTGAGCTCTGTTTCGTGTCGCCTAGTGTCATCTTGAGTGCTCAAAATTGGTTCCTGAGACTCTTTTCCATGGATTGACAACTTCCTTTGAGGACCGAGTCATTTTTGCATTTTCACTTTTCGGACACTATGCGCCTTTCGTCATTTTCTCTGTTTCGTCTTTTTCCCTATTCTGTCTTTTCCCTATTTGTCACATTGTTGGCACAACCTCACTTCTAATGCTCGGAGTTGGTTTTTGACTTCACGTGCCTTCATCTTGAGTGGTTTCCTCGAAATACGTATCTTTACTTTTGCAAGAAAGTACTCTGGTTGCTCCCGGTGTCCATATGAGCATGGATGCAAAGTTCTTTGAAATTATTTTCTTTTCATGGGGTGTTTTTCGTAAATATCTTTTGAAGATATTTTATTTCAGGGGTTTTTTAGAAAATATTTTTGGAAGATATTTTCATTCTAGGCCATAAGTGCAGTTTTCACTTTTTGGAGGGGCCATTGTGCAATTAATGAAAGTTATTGCAAAATGTCTTGTTTTGAGCCTGGATCCTCGTACGGGATTCATTTTCACATTTCGTCGAGTTGTGTACTCTTGGAATTTCCTCCTGGTCGATGTTTTCCAGTTTCAGGGTTTCTGGCCCCGGTTTTTGCCAAACTTGTTATGGGCATAACTTTCTACTCGGGACTCGGTTTTTTATGCTATTTCTTCCATTGTTCATATTTTATCATTTTAAATCTTTTTCGTTCACAAAGTTTTGCCATTTCAGCACGTCTGCTCAAAATTTACTTTTTCGGACCCGGCAAGGCCCGTTCGGGGCACTTTTTGAGATTTCTATAAAAGGGGGGTGAGATATTTCATTTTTTTATCTTCTCCCCTCTTCATGCACGACCTGGAGCTCCCATGGCAGTCCAAGGGGTGCTGCCATCTTCTCTCTCCTCTTTTGGTTCACTTTTCCTTAATGGAAAGTCTTCGGCCTTAACATTTGTTGTTCCCCTCGCCGTGCTCTACCTTTCCCCCTTATTAGAATTCAGTTTTGACCATTTCTTGAGTTTGGTTTTGAGGTCAAGTTATGATTTTGATGGGGGTTATGTTCACGGTGTTGTCCCCGACAAAACCTCTCGGTTTCGTCGAATTCGGAGCACTTTTATTTTGGTGGGCCTTTGGGATTTTCATCTCAAATTAAGGTAGGAGATGTTCTAAGTTTAAATTCTTGTTATATAGCATGCTTGTGATGCTTATACTACTTGTTTGCATGATTAAATATAAAATCTAGAGATTTTATTATTTATTTTTCTTGTACGGGATCTAATTTTTCCGGTTGCTCATGGCTTGGTTTAAACATGTAGCATGATTTTATATTGCCCCTTGATATGCTCATTGTCATGTAATAAAATTGGAACATTTGAATAGGTATTAAAGATTTTATTTAATATTTATTTTAGGTGAAAGATTAATTCACATAGCCTTAACTAGCTTAAAATCAATATGTGTTAGTATACTAAATTAGGCTTTAGCATGCTCTCCAACATAGTTGAATTTGAAAGTGATTGGATGTATTTTGAAAATTACTAATTATTAATTAATTTGCCCCGAGTGCACTATTCACTCTATTTGAATTCCGACTTGATATTCTTGATTTACATGCCATATAGTTTCACATATATTTGATTTAGAATATTCGGTTAGGTTTTGAAACCTTTTATTTAATTAAATTCCATGTTTAAGATTTAATCCTCATGGTGATATACAACTTGGGATTGTATTGTGGCATGCTAGAAAATTAAGCTTTGGTATAGTTGTTCACATATATTAAATTGAGAGCATTTGGTTAAGTTTGAAAATCTAGAGATTTTAATTAAAAGAATTAATTAAAATCTATTTTGTGGTCCCATTAGCTTAATTAAGATTTTAACTTGATATTTGTATTGGCCATGACTTGTTTACTAGTATATATTAATTGTGGACCATTTGAAGTTACTTTAGAACCTTGGTAATTAAATTAGCATGATTTAATTAAAGTTCTACCTTGTTGTTCCAACAACCTAATTGAGTTTTAGAATGGATATAGGTGATGACCATGCCATGTCCTTTAACATGTATTAAATTGAGGTTATTTGAAATTGGATCAGAATCTAGAGAATTTAATTGTGTTTATCTTTTTAAATTCTATCAATTTGCTCCATGATCTAGTTGTGTTTTAGAAGTGGTTTCTATATTCAAATCATAGACTTGGACTTGTTGTATATTCATTTGGTTATGTTTTGAACATTGGATAACATAGTTGCTATGTTTGTATTCATGAGAATATGTTTTCCTTATTGAATATATTGTTGCCTTGTGTAATGATTTGCACACGAATAGTTGCTATGTTTGTATTCATGAGAATATGTTTTCCTTATTGAATATATTGTTGCCTTGTGTAATGATTTGCACACTTCGTGTTTAACATCTTTCATGCATAGCGTGTAACGAATCGCACACTGAAGATTCGACATTCATCATATCATATTAGTTGTGGATTTAGAGCATGTATTGTATAGGTTTCCAAATTTGGTTGTGCTTAGTCGATAGTTGATTATCTTGCATATTCCTGTTGATATATGCGTTGTTGCACAACTTGTTGATTTTGGAAACTTGGGGATGTCGTTGTTTGACTATGGCTAGGACGTGGTTCTAGTACGGGGGATAGTCCCTCTATATATAGTCTAGTGCGCACATAGGGAGGTTACCCATGGGCTAGTAACCCTAAAGTAACTATGTTGTCGGTTTAATTCGGCGTGACGTCCGAGTATCCTCTTTGTTTGATTTCGCATTTCAATTTCAAGTTGATAACTAGATGATGTTGTAACTTGCTGTTTCTTATTTGTCGTTCCATTTTAAGTTACAGGATGTTAACTTTGCGAAATTGTGCTTTATGCATTGTATTGGAAGTTCCAATGTTGGTTAAATTGCATCAATATTGAAAATCGTGTTTTGACGTTCTAATAAAGCTTAGGATTGATCCTATTGATTCATTTATAACATAAACGTTAGGTGGCATGAACCACTACTGTTATTTTGTGCTTTAGATTCTAAGTTGATGGCTTTGAGAACTTAAACCTTGTTGCATTGTATAACATGCTCTTTTGTTGTTGAATTGCATGGATAATGTGATTCTTGTTAACTTGTATTCAAATATGTTTTTGTCATGTTGTATGGATTACTCTAGACCTAGTTCAATTGTATTGAAAATGCAATTCATGTTAATCTATGCTCAAGCATTCTTCTTGTCGTGTTCTTTGGATTATCCCAACTATGATTCGTTTCATACACGTATGTATATCATGATTCTTGTTGCTTAGACTCTAAGGTAGCTTAGGATGCTCCCCGAGTCTCACTTGGACATAGACGTTAGGTGGCATGAGCCCCTTTAACATGTTTCACCTTAAGGTGATAAATTTGTAAAATGCTAGGTCGATGCATGCTCATTTCCTACGAGTAGCTTTATGTTACTCACCCCCACGATACTGGGGCATATTTCAGGTACGAAGACTTGGTTCGTAAAGCCTAGCATTCCTTGGATGTCGGGTAGCTTTCAAGTTTCCATTTCATGCAAATGTTAGCATGAAATGTCATTTTGTAGACTTATATGTCAAAATATGTATATTTGATTCCATGCGTGTAATGTGTACATAAGTGCACTCCTTTCAATGTATTTGATATGTATGAGATGAGGCCGGAGGCCAATGACATGTATATTGTATTCTATGCAACTTTTTAACTTCATGAAATGTTATGAAAAACTTGAAAAATCGCAAGCCATTGCTTCACCACGGTTGCATCGGGTGTGGGAATTCCATTTTCATTTTTTTATAGGGTCTTATTAATCTTGTATGAAGTGTGGCCAAGGGCCAAACGGTCATTTGATCCCGTTTTACATTTGTGGATTCCATGTTTTCCATTCCAAGTCCATTTTTGCCTTTTTGCCCATTGGGGGGTCGGATTTTGTATCGGCTATATTTTTAAGCCATGGACCATTGTAGCGCGTCTAAATAGGTAAGTTACGTTTGCGTGCATGGTCGTTTTCGAGCAAAACCTTATCATTTGTGTTTTGAGCCTCTTGTGAATTCATTTCGCATTTTTTTTTGCATATTCTGATCTACGGGCATTATGGACCTTTCACATCAGTTTTATTTTCTTCTTTTGACATGGTTGAATAGAAAACATGATTTTAGGGGGGGTTTCTTCTTTGTGTTTTCCCAGAAAATGTCGTCTTGGTACCGGAAATCCCTCGTCAAGTTTCAGCTTCCAGTTTTCATTTAGCAGCTTTATGACCCTCTTGTTCAGTTCTGATCTAGGGGCATTTTGGGGATTTGACAGTGAGTTTTTTTCGATTCCGTCTATGGGGTCAGGTAGAAAACTTGATTTTAGGGGTGGTTTCTTCTTCGTGTTTTTCCAGAAAAACTCGTCTTGACCTCCGTTTCAAGCCTCAGTTTTGGGCAGATCAAAAAAAATGTAGCAGCAGCCAAGGGCTGCCACCAGCCATGTCTTTGGGCGCCAGCATGCACGCTGGTGGGCTCGCGCATTGGCGCCGTGTGCGCCATGGCCCCTCGTTGGGCCGCCGCGACGTCAATTCTTCTTTTGGGCTTTTCTCCTTCGTCCGGACTCCGATTCAAGTGAATTGTTTTTTTAACTTGACTAATTTTTCGCTGTCTTTCCAACGGTGTGCTCAGTTGCACCGGTTCTTCCTGGATAATTACCAGTTTACCCTTTTGGCTTTAAGTGCTCGTTTTTCTTCGTCATGCCGTTTCTCCTTCGTTCGGACTCCGAATCATGCGATTCTTGAGTCCATCTTGATTAGTTTTTCATTGTCCTTCCAGTGGTGTGCTCGGTGGCACCTGAATCTACAGTTTTTGTAAATGACTATTTTGCCCCTGGGGGCTTATTTGTCATATTTTCGATCTTTTGCTTCTGCATCAGTTCTTGTTGAGTTCCACGACCTCATGGAAGGTCACTTTGACTTCTTAGAGTCTTGTTTTCTGTTTTTGCTTCCGCATTCGGATCCGTTATCGGATCATCCTTACGGTTCATCACAGGGTCGCCATATGTTTAAATATATTTTGTGTAGGCATATAGTATGTTAGAATATTACAATTGTTTACCTTGAAAGCTAGTTACTAAATTGTAGCTTATTTAGTACTTGTGGCTTAGGATGGTAATTTGTTTCAATTGTTGTAAAATATTCTTACTTTAGGTGTAAATTGCATATTGAGGACATGACACGTCATATGCTATATGGACTTGAATTCTAGGACATAGTTTGTATGGATTCAACCTTACTTATGCATGGAATATGGTAACCTGCATTTGATTTTGTATAAGTTTTGAACTTATTAATTTTGAAAAGCTTGTGAGGACATAATTTATGTGATGGCTATGGTTTGGCTCTAGTGCATGGACAAGTGTCCTCTAAGTCATAAGCGCGCACTAGGTGGTACCTTGATGGTCGTAATTACCGGACAATACTTGCTTGGTCTAGCGATCGCATGTCCTAGTCTTTCCATTATTTGATTTCGCGTTTAATTTTAAGTTGTTAATCATAGATTACTTGTAGCTTGAGAATTGATACTTGCTTTGGGTATTTGAATCTTGTTTAGTATACTTGAACTTGTATACTTGTTCCATGAGTTTAAATAGCATTTAGTATACTTGTGTTGTGTACTTGATATACGAGATTCCATATTAAATGTATACTTGTGTGAATATACTTAGACATTACATGATTTGTCTTAATATGGTTTAATATACTTAGAAATGTATGCTTATATGTTGTATATCGTGTTTTAGCATCGTTTTGTATACCTGAGTATGTATACTTGTATGCCGTTGTTCGTTTTAATTGCATGAGTAGCTTAGGATGATCCCTGAGTCTCACTTATGACATAGACGTTAGGTAGCATGATCCTTAAGTTGTTTCATATAAATGTAATAACCTTGTAAAATGCTAGGCCGATGCATACTCATTTCCTACGAGTAGCTTTATGTTACTCATCCCGAAGTTACTGGGGATTTATTTCAGGTATGAAGACTTGGTTCGTGATGTTCATCATTCCTTGGATGACTTGTAACTTTTAAGTTTCCATTTCATGCTAATGTTAGCATGAAATATCATTTTGTAGCCTTATACGTCAAAACTTGTACGAAAATATTGAAAAATGACAAGTCTTTGCTTCACTATGTTTGCATCGGGTGTGGGAATTCCATTTTTATTCTTTTATAGGGTCTCATTAATCATATATGAAGTGTGGCCAAGGGCCAAACTATAATTTGAAATCATTTGCTAATTTTGGTTTTCAAATTTCCCATTTCTCGTTCATTTTCGCCTTTTTTGCCATCGGGGGGTCGAATTTTGCATCGGCGGTATTTGTAAGCCATAGACCATTGTAGCACATCCTATTAGGTAAGTTACGTTTGCGTGCATGATTGTTTTCAAGTTTAGAGTCATATTTCACAAAATAAGTACTCTATTGATTTACTTTTGAGTTTTGAAGCCTTTACTGATCTAGGGGCATTTTGGCCATTTCACGGTATTTTTTTTTTTTTTCATTTTCTCACGCGTTGCTGAGTAGAAAATTTGATTTCGGGAGGGGTTTCTTTTTCGTGTTTTTCAGAAAAATTCGTTTGATGGCCCGTTTTTGCTCTCTATTACGGACAGATCCTATAACAGGCTAACAGCTTTTTGACCCTCTTGACCTCTTCTGATCTAGGGCATTTTGGGTATTTCACAGTGAGTTTTTTTCATTTCCTTCCACGTGGTCGAGTATAAAACTTGATTTTGGGGGGGGGGGGGGGGTTTCTTCTTCGTGTTTTTCCAGAAAAATTCATTTTGGTCTACGTTTTAAGCCTTAGTTCTGGAAAATCTACTTTGGACCCTTGCTGTTAGCATGTGCAAGCCATTGGGCGCCGCATGGGGCGCCGGTGGGGGCAAGCATGGGGCTGCCATGGCCTTCATCGGGCCACTGCGATGTCTCAACTTCAAACCCTTGTTTCTCCCTCGTCCGGACTCCAAATTGAGTGAACTTTTTTTTGAACTTGACTAATTTTTCACTATCTTTCCAACGTTATTCTCAGTTGCACCCGGATCTTCCTGGATAATAACTAGTTTACCCTTTTAGCCTTAGGTGCTTGTTTTTCTTTGTCTTGCCGTTTCTTTTTCGTCCAGACTCTGAATCATGCGATTCTTGAGTCCATCTTGATTAGTTTTGTTATCTTTCCAGCAGCGTGCTTGGTGGCACCCCAATCCATAGTTTCAGAATTGACTATTTTGCCCCTGGGGGCTTAATTGTTATTTTTTTTTTTATCTTAGCTTCCGCGTTTGATTCTTTTAAGTTCCATGACCTCATGGAAGGTCATCAAAGTGTCTTAGAGGTGTGTTGTGCCTTGAGAGACTGTTGTTTTGTTTCTTGCTTCCGCATCTAGATCCGCTATCGGGTTAGTCTTCGGTTCATCATAGGACGCACTGGCTTGAAAAACCAGGGTCGTCACAGGTGGCATTAGAGCTCCTAGGTTCGAAAACCTTAGGACGACGGGTTTTGGGTGCATATCACGCTTGTGTTGTCATACTCTATGTTTTTATTTGCTTCTTGATAACATGTTAAATGTGATCACATGTTTACGTGCTTATGTGGATGTATGTTTAGAAGTTTACTTTAATTATCTTAGCATGATATATATGGTTGTTGCTTTAGTATATTATATGTGCTTGCCTGCCTTAGCATACTGTATATGCTTGTTGGCCTTATTACATTGTATATGCTTGTCTATTTTAGCATATTGATTTACGCTTGTCTGCTTAGCATGTTGGTTATGCTTGTCTACTTTAGTGTATTGCATGTACTTGTTATTCTTAGCATGATAATATAATGCATACATTGACATGCCTTATGTGATTCCTTACTACATGTGTAAGTATGTAATTCATTGCTATGTTTTGCATTAACTGTTTATTTTTGAGTCTTGTTTAGGCATTGCGGGTTATCCCAGCTTGGTTGGTTGAGATTGATGCTAGGGCATCCTCTCTTGGAATTTCGTGATGACCTTGATGTGATGACGTCATTGGGGTCTTGTTTCTAGTGTCATGAGATGATGAGTTAGATTGGCTCGAGTCCTTCCTTGGGGATTGGGAGTTTTGTTTTTGTGAGCCTCAATAGTGAGGTCCTCGCGTCTCTTCTTCTTAGAGTGATGGTTGGAGATTTGATAGGTGCGTTGACCTAGGATTCTTCTTATCTTGCCTTGGACAGCTCTTATGAGCTAAGGTTAGGGTGTGAGTAGTTTCGTGTAATTAATTGCATTGGTGCAATTAATTACTCTCCCTCGTCCTTGGAGACTTAGGATTTTGTGTTTATGGTTCCAATAGGATCCTGTGGAGTTCTCATCGAACTCATTGGCATCTTTAGTTGAGTCCTCTTGTTGGTGTCTCGTAATGGTTATTATTGAGACTATCCATGCATCATTGTTTGTTTTATGTGGAGTTAGGAGTCCACCTTGTGTTGAGCCAGTCTTGGGAAAAACTTGTAGATTCTTTGTTTCGGGAACCTTAGTGTTCATTCTAGGAGATAATTCATTTCCTCACGGTGAGGGATTGGACTCATTCGGGTTTTTGGGATTCACTTTTGGTGAGTTTGTCCTTTTGAGAGGCATTTCATCCTTTCTTGCTTGTGTTTTGTGGGATTGTTATTTGCATAGTCATTCCTACATGTTTATATGCCCTATTTTTTTGAGCATGCCTTAGAAACGTGTTAGGAGATGTGACTATTTGGTAGTTATGTAAGGATATAGATGATGTGTTTTCCATTTACTATATTTGCTCATCATGCTAGCGTCATAGGTGATGTGTAGCATTTCTCTGATGCTTGACCCTTATGTGGACTTTTACCTAGTATGCTTGCACGTTGTTTATTTCAGTTCATTTTGGTTTAGTATACCTGAGCCTGTATACTTGTCTACCATGGATTTAGTACTACTTAGTATACTTGTGGATGTATACTTGTACACATATATTGTATTTCCATTTCGATATTTCTTAGTATACTTGTGAATGTATTGTGTGTTTACTAAAGAAGAGAGAAAGTTGATTTTGTCTATTCGGCATATCAAGTTCTCTATTGAGTCTATAATAGAGGAATTTGAGATTCCCAATGGGGTAGACATTGTCGAATACCCAGAAGGGGCTGATTTCAGTTCCAGCGAAGGTGTAGGGGATGATGAATTGCTTCTATCAGTTGGACACCTTAACGCTCTTCGGTTCCCTCTTCACCCCTTCTATCATCTGGTCTTCAATAAGTTAGGACTTGCCCCTCTCCAAGTAAACCCTAGCTTTTTTCGAATAGTCTCGGCACTTCTGGTTTGCCGAAGGTTGGAGAGTCTTGACTTGACTCTCGCTGACTTTCTCATTACCTATACCATCGCCAGGCATGGGACCGAGCCGGCCATTTTTACTTCACTTCCCCTCTTCAGTAAAGGATATGTACAGACCTCCCTTCCTCTGAGAAGAAGTGGAAAGAGAGGATGATAATTATGTAGGGGAATTGGTCTGTGAATAAATCGAATACCCTCCCCATCCCTCGCAAATTTGGGAGGCTAGGTATAAAGTATCTTCTCTCATTCCATGAAAGGTGCTTTGGTTGTTTCCCATGTCAAGTTTTATTATTTCATCATACTTATGAATTTCTTGGTCTTCTTTCAGCAACATTCCCCTCCTTCGCAGCTAAGAAGAGACTTGTTTTTCTCGAAACACAAGTTTGGAGCGACCCTTCTTCGGTTGAGGACTTACTTTCTTCCACCAACCTTAAAGAAATTGCCTCCAGTGCCACAGCTACAGACCTGATGGTTTTGGCACTTCCATCTTTCGATAGATTCCCCATGACTGAGGAGGAGAAATAGAGCGCTGAGGCTTTGAAGAAGAGAGCTGTTGAAGCGCCGCCTTTGGTGGTCATCAGATCTACTGAGCACGAGCAGGAGATTAACGAGCCCCTTCTGAAGAAGGCAAGGTCGAACCCTTCCTCCCCCATCAAAGGCAAGAATGTCCCCAAGGGCAAGGGAAAGAAAGTTGGGGAAACTAACCCAGAAGAGGAGGTTCGGGCTTACGCCTAAGCTGAAACTGAAGAACCTTGGAGGCCTATTTTCTCGAGGGCTGACAAGTTAATCTTTCATTATGGGGATTCAATAGTCTCTGATCCCTCTGCTGCCTTGGCAGTTGCTCGAGGGATGTGGTTACCCAAGGATGAAGAAATCATTGGGAAGCTGGGGTTGGATTAGCTACTACCATCCGCCCCAGTTGATGCTGTGAAGGTTTATTCTTTTCTCTTCACTTGTTTAATTCTTTAGATTTCTTTTCACCGCATATTTGTTGATATTGTTATTATTGACTATGTAGAGTCTGTACCAAACTATGGCACTTTGTGCCACCGCTGAAGCTCAGTTTTTTTCCATTAAGAAATTGGAAAGAGACCTGGGCAATGCTGAAAAGAATGCTTCGCATTTTGCTATGAATGCGAAGATCGCATCTGATGCGAGGGATGTCTACAAGAATCGCCTGGCAGCTTCTGAGGCTAAGGTGGAGACTCTGGAAGCTGAACTCAAGTGATTGAATGACGCAATTGGCACCTGCATCACTGCTGGGATGCAAATGCAAGGATGCTACACAACTCTGGTGTGCCTATCCAGTGCCAAAGCATTCAGATTCGGCTTCAACCTGGGTTCAGGTGATAAGGCTAAGGATCCAGAGGCATTTAATGCTGACATGAATGTGTCCTTCCCTTACGCTGAAGGTCCTCAGGCCCAAGAAGCTGAAATACTGTTTGCTGCTATGGTGAAGTCTTATCAGGAAGACCATCCTGCTTCAAGCTTGCCAACTCATCCATCTTTTGACCTGCCAGCACCTTTATCCACAAGTCTGAATGTAGTGGATGCCTTTGACTCTGCTCCCTTTGATCCAAAAAGGAAGTAGAGTGGTGTAACTCTTTTATTTATTTATTATTTTTTTTTTTGAAGGGATGATGTAGAAACAACATATTTTTGCTCTTGAAATGTAGGGACTACATTTATTCTGAAGTATCTTTCATGATTGTGAATGTTTTTGATTTTTACACTATTACACTGTAATAATATGCTCCTACCCTCAAGGAGGAAGGCTCATTGCCTGAGAGTTTCGTACCTCTTGTGGTCCGAAGCAAAAACAGGAATGATGATAAGAAGGGAATCCCTTTGATCGTTTAATTAATATTTGAGGATGGTTTCTCCATCTAGTATTCTAACCGTCAAGGGAACCCTTCTTGCCATTAATTCGTATGGCATAGGTATATCAATACTTGTTTTCCTTGTATTATTTCAATGTGGGACAAAACTTTCCATGGGTTGTATACCATTAGTCCATTAAAAAGGATCTGTGGGTGTGTTACCATAGAGAACTTTTGCCCCCAGTTGGAATTACACCTTATTGACGTAGCCTCAGACTTAAATCATCCGAGGTGGTATACTCTTCGGCTACGAGCCTGAGAGAAATTGTATTGTACCGGACTTTTGTTATCCAAAGCGATGTGTTCCTCGGCCACGAGCTTGGGAGGAGTTATTTTGCGCTGGGCTCTTGAAGTCCGAAGCGATGTGTTCCTCGGCTATGAGCCTGAGATGATTTTTACTACGCTGGACTCTTGAGGCCCGAAGCGTTGTGTTCCTCGACAATGAGCCTGAGAGGAACTATATTGTGTTGGACTTTTGAGGTCCGAAGCGATGTGTTCCTCGGCTATAAGCCTGAGAGAATTTTTACTGCGTCTGACTCTTGAGGCCCGAAGTGTTGTATTCCTTAGCAATGATCCTGAGAGGAACTGTATTGTGCTGGACTCTTAAGGTCTGAAGCGATGTGTTCCTCGGCTATGAGCTCGAGAGGAACTGTATTGTGCTGGACTCTTGAGGTTTGAAGCGATGTGTTCCTCGGCTATGAGCCCGAGAGGAATTGTATTACGTTGGACTCTTAAGGTCTGAGACCTAATCTGGAAAACTTACCAAGTATGCAAAACTGGCTGAAGATTCAAAAATGATATGAGGCTAAGAAAGAGAGTAATTGTAACTGAGAAGTCCCCCATACCTTTGTTTGGGAGACTTTCTTCCACAGAAACTCTCTTCGTGGCAACCAAATGTGGTGTGCTAACTCTATATTTATTATACACCACTTGTACTCCTATTCGATGTGGGACAAAGAATGGAACTCAATATGGGCCTAGAAACTTGGTGTGTTTGAAAAAAGAATAATTGCAAAGAATGCCCACTGGTACCAAGGTTTTTGAACACAATCTGGGCTGGGCCGTTACTGTTACCAGTGGGCTCTCTTTGCAATGCATTCATATACTTTAATATTTTCTTATACAAATGAATGTACAGAGGTATTCTTTTTCAATGTAGGACAACAATACAGTATGAGTTCTGAGCTAGGTAAAGCCTGAATATCCAATAAGCATTCGTTTGCAATACACATGCACTCTACAGTACGTTTCCCATGTAAAAAGACTTTTAAGTACAATCAATAAGCAAAAAATATATCTTTGCTTTGTTTTGCTTTGTTTGTGAAAATATCTTTCTTTTATTTGTTTGTGATAATATCTTTCTTTTGTCATAATATCAATAGTAGGGTGTATGTGCATTGCCCTTTTATAACGAAAAAGAAAGTAGCAACAAGTAATACCCCATATTACTAAAGTAAAAGGAGTAAAGATGTGTAGTACTCAAGAATCCTTTATTATACGGGCTTAGAAACAGCTATGTTTGTAGAAAAATAGATGTATATTGTTTGAAAAATAAAATGAATAAACCATATTGTCTAATGATAGTACCTTTTTAGGTGAATTGCATTCCATAGACGTGCAATTGGACGTCCATCAGCTTTAGCCAACTGGTAAGCTCCTTTCCCAACTACTTCTGTGACTTTGTAAGGTCCAGCCCGATTGGGTTGTAATTTCTTAACATGGGCAGTCTCTTACTTCAGCACCCAATCACCTTCCACAAAACTTCTGAACCGGACTCGGTTGTTGTAACTATTACACAACTGTTGTTGGTATGAAGCGAGTCTAATTGCTGCAGTATCCCTTTTTTCTTCCAAGAGGTCAAGGCTATGCTTGAGCTGCTGATCATTGTTCCTTTCGAGCACTAGATGGGTCCGAAGAGTAGGAACTGCTGATTCCGTGTGTAATGACTCGGTCATTTTCATGCCTTTCCTTTTCTCGGATTTTCACGGATATTTTTTTTCCGTTGATCTTTTCCTTTCTAAGTTTGGATTTGATGGATTTTGGTCGACTTACTTCCATATAAGGGGTGAAGTCTTTGACCTTGCTGTCTTTCATTTCAGAGATGGAGTCGTGGTGTTGTCCTTCTTAGGACTGGTGGTTCCCTTTATTTCATGTCTTCCCTTGGGGAGTTTTTGCCGTTGTTGTTGATGGGTTGTGGTGCTCAGAGTGAGTGGATTGGTGTGAGATCATTTTTCGGGGACTTGTATCCATATCATTAAGGATTTGTTTGATTCATGAGGTGAGCTTGATGCTCTTTTGAGGATGCCTTTTGGAGACTTGTTTCAGTTTTGGAGACCTTGATGTGGTTGACTCTTGGGAGGAGTTCTGAAAGATCGTTGTTAGATCTGGCTTGTTTGTGGAGCTTTTTCGTCCTAGTTATGACTAGGCATAGTTTTGAGGAATCGTAGTTCTAGTGTTTGTTTATGGATCGATGGAAAATTAAGGAATTTTGATTTAGCTTTGTGTGGCCAAGTACGGTTTAGAGAGACTCATTTTGTAATTTTAATTGTTGTCAGAATTTTGATATGTGTGCCACTTAGTGGACTTGTGTTTTGAGGATTTAGTTATCTATAATAGGGATGCGGATCTGATGTTTGATTACGGTGTAATCTTATAGTTGATCTGTTTCAGGGAGATATGAAGGACTTTCGATGAAATGTCTTATCGTGAGGTTCGTTTTGATTGCTGTAGGCATTGATTTGTTTGTCAGGTTTTGGATTCCTGATTAATGTTGTTAATAGGGGTATTTTGAGACATTGGAGATGTTGGTTTTGTTGTATTGAGGATTTGGGGCCTTAAGCATAGCGGTACCTATAGCATTATTGTCAGAGTTTTGGGATTGGCCAGGATGGTCAGGCCGGACATCTTTGGACTATATCTCAACTCTCACAAAATGTTGGTCTCCGTAGTGCTTTTGGCAATGATCATTTTTTTTTTGACATTGATGTCATTTGTATCGAGAGGTTTCTTGGGTAGACCTAGTGGGGGGCAGGTTATGAACTAGTGCCTTATACTGTCATACTACCGTACAAAGTTGTGTGTTATGGGCGAGTACTAGTTGCCGTCGATGCTACCTTACTGAAGAGTAAGTGTGGGCGGGCACTAGGTACTGTCATTGCTACCACACATTTGAGTGTGTCGTGGGTGGGTTTTGGTTACTATTCGTACTGCCACATTGTGTTTGTTCTGTACCCTGATTGGATACGTGATTATTTTGGAGTCCTTTGTGGTGGATGTGTTTTGGATCCGTTTGATGGTTGTCAGGAGGGATGCTTTCGGTTGTTGTCTTCCGTTCCTTTATCTGACCTTGGGTATTGTGTGTGAGTTCTGACTTGTTATGTGGCCATGTAGTCACTTTTCCTTTGAGAGGTTGTCTGGTCATAAGAACGTGGGTGCAAATGACACTTGGTTGTGGGGTTCCTTTCAGCTTTGGGGTCGCTGGTGTAGCGTGTTGTGTGGGATACTCGAAGATGTACTCTGTGGTTTTCCTGGTTTCGCCTTTTGTTGGTTGGGGCTGGATTTCGGGGACGAAATCCTTTTAAGGTGGGAAGGTTGTAATGACCCGGTCATTTTCATTCCTTTCCTTTTCTCGGATTTTCACGGATATTTTTTTTCCGTTAATCTTTTCCTTTCTGAGTTCGGTTTCTCGTCACTTAACGTTATCTTGAGTGCTCAGGGATGGTTTTCGAGACTCTTTTCCTTGGATTGATGACTTCCTTTGAAGACCGAGTCATTTTCATATTTTCACTTTTGTGACACTATTCACTTTCGTCTTTTTCTGGGTTGTCACTTTGTTAGCATAACCTCACTTTTTGTGTTCGAATTTGATTCCGGTTTTGCATGCGTCCATGATATTTAAATTCCTTGCTATGTGTATTTTCACTTTTGTAGAAAAGCATGCTAAGTGCTTACTTTTCTTGTAAAGGGTATAGACGCGTGACTTTTTTGTAATTTTCTAAACTTAAGGGGTTTTTGTGTAATTACTGTAAAGTAATTATTTTTCGTCTTAGGGACCATTTTGTAATTTAATTTGGGAGATATTTTTAAAAAGAACCTTTTTGCAATTTCTGGAAAGTGTGACAAGTGTCACACTCTCATTGGTCCACTTGTTGACATGTGTGTGGAAGCATTTTGAGGCCTTGGATGAGGTCATGTGGAGGGTGGAGATTTAACCACTTGTTGACCTAGGATTGGTGCACTTGTTGGCTTGGATGGTTGACAAGTGTAGGCTTGAGATTTAGCCTAGGATGGAGCCTTGGATTTGTGACAAGTGTAGGCTCACAATTTGATCTTGCATTAGTGTGTGTGTGAGAGGTAGCGTAAGAGCACATAGTGAGTGGAGGATCTCTATCCCCTCCACTCACATTTCATCTTCATCATTTTTCATTTCCTTCCTCTCTTGTAAAGAAAACCCTAGCCTCCATGGATAGAGCCTAAAGCCTTAAGCTTTGACCTTTATTTTTGAGAGCCTTCCATTGATTTCCAAGCTTGAACTTGGGAATACATTTTGTTCCCCTCATCTTCCTCTTCATAACCCTAGAAGGGTTTGCTATTTTGTGTTGATTTTGCCTTGGATTCTAGAGAGACACTTCTCTAGTGAGGTAGGGGATGTTTTAGGGTTGTATTTTTTGTTATCTTGCATACTATTGATGCTTATATAAGTTGTATGCATGTCTTTTGCTAATTTGATAAATTAGTGATTTATCATATCTTACATATAAATCATTTTAGACTTGGTAAATGGCAAGGCCATGAGTTAATCTTTGATATATGTTAATTTGAGATGATTTAGATGAGTTTTCAAATCTAAAGATTAAATGGATTTAATTTGATTTAAATTCTAGTAAATTGTGTTTTGCTTGTATCCCATTTTAGATTTGAGATATGGTATGACCATGAGTTGGTACTTGTTATATATTAATTTGGGATCATTTGAATAACTTTTGAAATATAGAGATTTAATTAAAATTGAATTAATTAAATTCTATATGAAGGTATCTTGCTCATTTTGTACTTTTGACTTGATATATGTAATGAGCATGCTATATTGTTTAACATAGATTAAATTGAGGTTATTTCGAATAGATTTGAAATCTAGAGAATTTAATTATTTTGTTTAATTAAATTCTATCTAATGGCTCCATGGATCTATTGGTATTTTTGAAGTTGTTTCTATATTCAAATCAAGGACTTGAACTTGTTATATATTCACTTTGTTGTGTTTTGAGTATTGGAAAACTTTGCTGTTATATTTATATTTATGAGAACATGTTTTCTTTATGGAATATATTGATGCCATGTGTAGTGAATTGCACACTTTGTAATTGACATTATGTATGTCATTTAGAATTGAAACTCTAAGGCATGGATTGTGTGGTTTCAACCTACTTGTGCATAGAAGGTGTTTTAATGCATTATATAAGTTATGTATAAGTTGTGAACTTATTTGGTTTAATTTTGGAATCTTGGAACATTGTTTAGTTGAGATGGCTAGGGTTTGGCTCTAGTACGGGGACGTGAGTCCTCTAAGTCATTGAGATAGTGCGCACTTAGGGTGGTCTTCCCTGCGGGTTAGTGCCCGGAATAACCATTGAGGTCTCGGCAGAATTCCGAGCTTAGATGTCCAAGTCTTCCATTATTTGTTTTCGCATTCAATTCCAAGTTAACAATCATGTTTATATTGTAACTTGTGGTTTTGGTTATTGGCGATTTTGATGTTGTTAAGTACATCCATGTTTATAATTTTAATAAATCATTTTGATGTTGTTAAGTACATCCATACTAAATTACTATATTTAGTTGATTACACACTTTTAGATTTCTAGTTGATAACCTAGAGAACCTATGTCTTGATGTGTGGTATTAGATATCCTAATTATGCTAAATTGTTATATTTAGTTGATGTTGCATTTTAGACTTCAAGTTGATTACCTTGAGAATCTATATGTTGTTGCTTTGTGTAAGCATGCTCCTGTGTTGTTGCCTTGTGTAAGCATGAACCTATGTTGCTAAAATTGCATGAATGAGGTGATTGATGATAGAAATGATCTTAGGTAGCTAGGATGCTCCTTGAGTCTCACCTTTGACATAGATTTAAGGTGGAATAAACCATAATAATTAAATCATGCAAACTTGTAAAATGTAGGCCGATGTGTGCTTATTTCCTATGAGTAGCTTTATGTTACTCACCCCTATGATACTGGGGCATATTTCAGGTACAAGAATCAAGGTTGCAATTCTCGTCATGCTTGGATGATTGGTGGACTTAAAGATTTCCATTTCTTGTAAAGGTTGGCTTGAAAAGCCACTTGTAGCCTTATATGTCAAAATATGTATATTTGAATTTAAACATGTAATGTGTACACGAGTACACTCTTTACAATATATTTAATATGTATGAGATGAGGCCGGAGGCCAATGACATGTATTTGTATCCTATGTAGTTTTGACTTCATGATATATTATGAAAATATTGAAAAATGTTAAGTTATTGTCTCACTATGTTTGCATCGGGTGTGGGAATTCCGTTTTGATTCTTCCGTAGGATCTCATTAATCATGTATGAAGTGTGGCCAAGGGCCAAATGGTAATTTCAACCATTTGTTAATTTTGGTTTTCAAAATTTCCATTTCATATTCATTTTCGCTTTTTTGGCCGTCGGGGGGTCGGATTTTGCATCGGTCATTTTCGGGAGCCGCGGACCATTCCCGTGTGCTCAAAATCACTTATTACGTTTGCGTGCATATTCGTTTTAGCCTAGAAGTGCATTTGGGTTCAAATGTATGTTTGGTGCAAATTCACATTTTTGCCGTTTTGAGCCTAAACTGAGCATAGGGGCATTTTGGGGTTTTCACTTGAAAATAAAGTTTTCTTTTGGCCAGGTTGGCTAGAAAACATGATTTTGAGGGTAGTTTCTTCTTTGTGTTTTTCTCAAAAAGGCCCAGAAAGTCCTCAAAATTGCATTTGAAGTTGGCATTTTCAGGTGCAGCTACAGTAGTTCGAGCGCTTTAAAGGGGGGGTTCGAGCGCTCTGACTTTGGGCAGAATTCTCGGTGCAATTTTCGAGTGCTCGAAGTCCTTGTTTGAGTGCTCAAAGTACTGTTCACGAGTGTGTGTGTTTTGGTTCAGCACTGCACCTCCTACTTCAAATCATCATATCTTCTTCGTTTTAACTCTGAATTGGTCCATTCTTGAGTCTAAATTGATCATGTTGAAATAAGCTTTCCGATGGTACTAATTAGAGCTTCAGATTCTTTTTGTAGCTTAGGATATTCAAGTTTTAGTAAGCTAGTGTCTGTTTTTGGTTCGAACCGGGATAGGGTTTCCCTTCCTTCGACTTCAGAACTTGATATCTTTGCCGTCCGGACTTCGAATCAAGTGATTCTTGAGTTTATCTTTATTAATTTTTCGTTGCCTTTCCAATGGTGTGCACGATGGCACCCATTTTAATGTGGAATGACCATTTTGCCCCTAGGTTCATTCTTTTTCGTTTTTAAAACGTTGCTTCCGCATTTTCTTCCTTTGGTTTCGTGACCTCATTGAGGGTTACATTGGTGTCTTAGAGGAGTGCTGTATCTCTAGAGACCGTTGTTTTATCTTTTGCTTCTACATTTTGGATCCGTTTTGGGTCATCACAGGACACACTGGGTTGAAAAATCCAGGGTCGTCATAGGTGTATCTGAGCTCCTAGGTTCAAAAACCTTAGGACGATTGGTTTTGGGTGCATATCATACTTATGTTGCGATGCTCTATGTGCTTATATGCTTCATGATAACATGTTTTGGTTTGATAATATGTTTTTGTGCTTATGTGCTATATGTGGTATGCTAACTGTATAGCTTGCTTGGATTCCATTGTAAACAGCATGACATATGATGTGTGCTAGATTAGAATTATATATACATTGTTGTGTTGCATATTTGGTAGGACTTGGGATTAGTCATTGGATGTTTGAGTTGAGATTGAGTCATTTGGTGAGTTTTCACTTAGTACGATGGTTGGTGAAATTGGTTTCATTTTGGCATTCTTCCTTGAGGTTGTTGGTGATTGTCCACATGGTTTTATGGTAGTATAGGTTGTTGTCGACCTAGCATTGGTCTGAGGTAGGTGGTGAGACACCTTTTGTTTAGGCTTTCGTGAGGTGAGTCCTTTGGCGTTGCCATGGTGCTGGATTGTTGGTTTTGGGCCACGATGAGGTCATGGACCTCTTAGGATCCTTAATTGTTTTGGAAGGTTCCTCTGATATTACAATTTTCGTGGGCTAGTACGTTGTGGGCGGGTGCATGGCACTGTCATGCTACCGTACTGGCTAGCTACAAGTGCAGTTCGGATGGAATCAATGTGAGTTTTGTTGTGATAGGCGTTGTCCTTTTGGTTGGTGATGATGTGAGTTTTGTTTTGGGCGTCTGGTGTTGAGACGGTGATTGATGGTCGTTTTGAGGACGATTTTAGAGATTGAATTGGTTGTCTGATTGTATGGCTAAAGTAGCCATTTTGTTTGAGTTCTCTTTGTGTGATGATGCTTTTGGGATCGAGTCGATTGATCGATGTTTTGGGTTAGTGAAAGCATTGCATTGTTAGTGTCATTTATAGTGTCACCTCTAGATTCGGAGTTGGATTGTTAGAGTCTTACCATTGTGGTAAAGGCTCATGTTTGTTTTGAGACAGGTTATTGTCGCATTGGTTTTGGAGTCAATTTATGGCTAGGAATTGTCCTTCCTTTTACCTAGACACTCTAGGACATGATGTCCATAAGTTTCATTGTTGCATCATTTTATTTTCTATAGTTTCGCTTACTACCATGTTAGTAGTATGATTTGTGATGTTGTGATGTATAAGTAGGTGGAAGTGTATCCACATTTGTTTCCTTGTTATGTGGCATTAGTATGCCGTCTTTATATATTTAGAGATGCCATGTTGTTATTGCGCTTTAGTGACATGCTTTTGTGCTTACGTGGAGAGTGTTGCATGTACCTTTGATTTTTATCTATGTGAGTAGATTTATTTCTTGGTAGTTACATTTCCTTGTCATATGCATAACTTCCAGGTTTGGTTTTCCCCATTCATTTCCCTCGATCGCACGTAGTGTGTATGCGGGTTTCCACGAGGGTTTTGTGTTGGTTCGTGTTAGGGACTTCACAAGGAGTGAGTCTCTTCTCTTTGTTGCAGTGTGCACAGCTTTGGGGTTGGTTGGTCCGTGAGGATCACTATCATTGTCTTGAGTCCTTCGTGAGGATTTGATGGATTTTGGTCGACTTACTTCCATATAAGGGGTGAAGTCTTTGACCTTGCTGTCTTTCATTTCAGAGATGGAGTCGTGGTGTTGTCCTTCTTAGGACTGGTGGTTCCCTTTATTTCATGTCTTCCCTTGGGGAGTTTTTGCCGTGGTTGTTGATGGGTTGTGGTGCTCTGAGTGAGTGGATTGGTGTGAGATCATTTTTTGGGGACTTATGTCCATATCATTAAGGATTTGTTTGATTCATGAGGTGAGCTCGATGCTCTTTTGAGGATGCCTTTTAGAGACTTGTTTCAGTTTTGGAGACCTTGATGTGGTTGACTCTTGGGAGGAGTTTTGAAAGATCGTTGTTAGATCTGGCTTGTTTGTGGAGCTTTCTCGTCCTAGTTATGACTAGGCGTAGTTTTAAGGAATCGTAGTTCTAGTGATCATTTATGGATCGATGGAAAATTGAGGAATTTTGATTTAGCTTCATGTGGCCAAGTACGGTTTAGAGAGACTCATTTTGTAATTTTAATTGTTGTCAGAATTTTGATATGTGTGCTACTTGGTGGACTTGTGTTTTGAGGATTTAGTTATCCATAATAGGGATGCGGATCTGATGTTTGATTACGGTGTAATCTTGTAGTTGATCTGTTTCAGGGAGATATGAAGGACTTTCGATGAAATGTCTTATCGTGAGGTTCGTTTTGATTGCTGTAGGCGTTGATTTGCTTGTCAGGTTTTGGATTCCTGATTAATGTTGTTAATAGGGGTATTTTGAGACATTGGAGATGTTGGTTTTGTTGTATTGAGGATTTGGGGCCTTAAGCATAGCGGTACCTATAGCATTGTTGTCAGAGTTTTGGGATTGGCCAGGATGGTCAGGCCAGACATCTTTGGACTATATCTCAAATCTCACAAAATGTTGGTCTCCGTAGTGCTTTTGGCAATGATCATTTTTTTTTGACATTGATGTCATTTGTATCGAGAGGTTTCTTGGGTAGACCTAGTGGGGGGCAGGTTATGAACTAGTGCCTTATACTGTCATACTACCGTATAAAGTTGTGTGTTGTGGGCGAGTACTAGTTGTCGTCGATGCTACCTTACTGAAGAGTAAGTGTGGGCGGGTACTAGGTACTGTCATTGCTACCACACATTTGAGTGCGTCGTGGGTGGGTTTTGGTTACTATTCGTACTGCCACGTTGTGTTTGTTCTGTGCCCTGATTGGATACGTGATTATTTTGGAGTCCTTTTTGGTGGATGTGTTTTGGATCCGTTTGATGGTTTTCATGAGGGATGCTTTCGGTTGTTGTCTTCCTTTCCCTTGTCTGACCTTGGGTATTGTGTGTGAGTTCTAACTTGTTATGTGGCCATGTAGTCACTTTTCCTTTGAGAGGTTGTCTGGTCATAAGAACGTGGGTGCAAATGACACTTGGTTGTGGGGTTCCTTTCAGCTTTGGGGTCGCTGGTGTAGCGTGTTGTGTTGGATACTCGGAGATGTACTCTGTGGTTTTCCTGGTTTCGCCTTTTGTTGGTTGGGGCTGGATTTCAGGGACGAAATCCTTTTAAGGTGGGAAGGTTGTAATGACCCGGTCATTTTTATTCCTTTCCTTTTCTCGGATTTTCACGGATATTTTTTTTCCGTTGATCTTTTCCTTTCTGAGTTCGGTTTCTCGTCACTTAACGTCATCTTGAGTGCTCAGGGATGGTTTTCGAGACTCTTTTCCTTGGATTGACGACTTCCTTTGAAGACCGAGTCATTTTCATATTTTCACTTTTGTGACACTATTCACTTTCATTTTTTTCTCTGTTGTCAACTTTTTCTTTAGGCAGCTGAAAATGGTTTGGTTAGTTATTTTAGCCTGCCCTTTCTCCTACGGATGGCTAACTGCGGCTAACTTTTGCCTGATCCCATGCTCGGCAAAAAAATTTCTGGTGCTTCTGTTATCCAAGTTCGGACCATTATCCATCATGATAACGTTTGGTACTCCAAATCGACATATTATGTTGTTACATAGAAAACTTTTTACTTACTCGTGGGTTACACTTGAATAAGCCTCTGCCTCCACCCATTTTGTGAAGTAATCCATGGCTAGCAACATGTATTCCTTTTGCTTTACTGTTTTGGGTAAAGGACCTACCATATCAATCCCCCATTGTACGAATGGCCATGGATTCGCCATCACGTGCAAGTCTTCTGCAGGCTGGTGTTTCATCGGGCCATGTCGCTGGCACTTGTCATACCTTCGGGAGTATTCTTCAACATTTCAAGCCAGGGATGGCCAAAAATAGCCTTGAGTAAGGACTTTATGTGCCAAGGACCTGCCGCCAAAGTGGTTGCCACAATCCCCGTCATGAATCTATTTCAGAATCATGAGAGCCTCGGTGGGACTTAAACATTTCAGGTAAGGACATGAGAATGACTTCCGATACAATTGATTATTGATGATAGAATATTTGGCTACAGTGAGCCTGAGTTTTTGTGCCTTGGTTTTCTAGTTCGAAAGAGTTCCCTCCTTGAGGTAAGCTTCCAATGGATCCATCCAGCATGGCTCACGTGGAACATCTGGGATCAGCATTATCTCCTACCGAGTGCTTATACTTGGTTCGTCCAAGATGTCAATTAGTACTATCCGGACTAAATCTTTATTTGAAAAAGACACTGCAGCAGCCAACTGATCTTCTTCAGAATTCTCCTCATGAGGTACTTTATAGAATTCGATTTAATCAAACCCTCATGTGGCACTCTCCACAGCCTCCCTATAAGCTTTCATTCTATCTTCCTTGGGCTGATACTGGCCTATTACCTGATTCACAACAAGTTTAGAATTACTAAAAACTTTTAGACACCTTACCTAGAGCTAGTTTGCTAACCAAAGCCTGGCAAGCAAGGCCTCATACTCTGCCTCGTTGTCAGTGGCAGGAAAAGTCAGACAGATTGATTGCTGCAACTTGGTGCCTTCGGGGGTTATGATAATGATTTCGGCCCCGGCACTAATCAGGTTCGAGGAACCATCCACCCGAAGCTCCCATTGTGGCTCAGGAGGACTTGGCTTTTCGGGCTTATCCTCATACTTCAAGAGGAAGTCATCTAATGTTTGTCCTTTGTGTGACACCTTTGGTTCGTAGGATATATCAAAGGAATTAAGTTCGATTGCCCATTTAGTTATTTTTTCGGATAAATCTGGCTTGGAAAAAATGACTTGTATGGGGTAGTTGGTAAGAACTTTGATGCTGTGCGACTTAAAGTAGTGTCGAAGCTTTCTCTTTTCATACATCAATGCTAGTATGATCTTCTCTACTTTGCTATATCGTGCTTCTGCATCTGTCATTGTCTTACTGGTGTAGAAGACTGGATACTGGTTCTTCCCTTCTTCTCTAATCAACACTGCACTCGTGGCTATGCTGGAGATTGCTAAGTACATGATAAGAGTTTTACCAGGCTTCGGAGCTGACAGAATTGGGGGTTCAGCCATATAGCACTTTAGTTAATTGAGAGCAGCCTGCTGTTAAAGTCCCCATATGTCTTTTTTTTTTGGACCTTATTGCATCAAACAATGGTTTGCACTTATCTAACAATTGAGAGATAAATCGATTGAGAGCTGTGATTCAGCCGGTCAAAACCTGTACTTCCTTGCGGGTTTTTGGTTCTTGATTTTATATAAGGGCCTGAGCCTGAGTCAGACTCACCTCAATTCCCCTTTTATTTACAATATAACTAAGGAACTGACTTGAAGAAATCGCAAAAGAGCACTTCGAAGGGTTTAGATTCATATCATACCTTCTCAAAGTATCAAATATCTCTTGGAGGTGCTTAGGATGTTCCTCATTCTTCACACTTTTGACCACCATGTCGTCGATATAGGCCTCGACCATCTTTCCCAACATCTCGTGGAAGATCTTGTTAACAAGGCATTGGTAAGTTGCCCCAACATTCTTGAGTCTGAAGGGCATGACTTTATAACAGTAGGTGCCTTTCTCTGTTATAAAAACAGTTTTCTCTTCATCTTCTGGATTCATAAGGATTTGGTTATAGCCAAAGTATGCATCAAGAAACGTGAGCCTTTCAAAACCAGTGATAGTATCAACCATCTGATCTATTTTGGGTAATGGAAAATGTCTTTAGGGCAGGCTTTGTTGAGATTAGTAAAATCTATGCACACCCTCCATTTTTCATTCTTCTTTTGAACTACCACCACGTTAGAGAGCCATTGTGGGTAGTGCACCTCTTGGATGAAGCCCGCCTGAAGCAATTTGCTTACTTCTTCAGCTATAATTCGGTTGTGCTTAGGAGCAAACCTTCTGTGCCTCTGCTTGACTGGTTTGAATGCCGGATCCACCTTCAGGCTATGGCATGAGACTAAAGGATTGATTCCCACCATGTCTGAATGTTCCCAAGCAAATGCATCTGTGTTCTGTCGAATGACATCAATTAACGCTTTCTTTTCTTCGGCTATGGGGGAAGAACCTATATAAGTGACCTTTTGAGGATCACCAAGAATTACTTCGACAGCCTCCAGAGACTCCTCAATAGGCTTTGCAGCTTCAGCTTCATCCTCTGCTTTCAAATACCTGGGCAGAGGGTTCTGCAATTGCTATTTGGACATACTCCCAGGAGGCGCAATTGGTTGGGACGGTTTTGCTACCTTCTTTGCTTCATTCTGTGTCAACATGTAGCATTCTTTGGCAGCAACTTGATCTTCCCTAAGATTAATAACCTCTTTACCGTTCAGAGACAAGCATCGCATCATTTGATGAAGGGTAGATGGAACCCCATTCATTCAGTGGATCCAGCCTCTTCCCATAATAAGATTATAAGAAGGATGGATCTCCGTTAGAACAAAGTTCTCTTTTAGTGTCCTCTTTGCTGTAGTCATAGATAGGTCAATTACCCCAAGGGGGTCCACTTTTGTGCCATCAAACCCCATCAAGGGGCTAAAGGTGGGCCGAATTGATGATGACTGAATCTCCAGTTGTGCAAAGACTGCCTTTGTGATGATATTGGCACTACTACCTGGATCTATTAAAACCCTCTTAATCATGCAATTCGCCACCAAGAGACTGATGACCAATGGATCCTCGTGAGGGAGTTGAACTCTGGATAGATCTCCATCGCCGAACACAATATTGACGCTTCCCGTAGTGATAGTGTTCACTGAGGATAACCTTCTTAGCTTATAAGCTATCCTCAGTCGGGATCTATATACCTCCCCTGACTTTTGATCATCCTCCGATCTTCTATGTATTGGATGGATGACCTTCACTTGATTACCTTCGACTTTTCGGGGATTGACCTCTCGGGGCTTCACATACTCCTTTGTTGTGAGGTAGTCTACTAATTCACCTCTCATTATCATGTTTTTCACCTGCCGCCTAAGGGATTTGCAATCATTAGTTGTATGCCCGTAATCTCTATGGTAGGCGCAGTGCTTGTTCTTGTCTCTCTGCTCCAAAGGTTGCTTTATTGGCTGAGGGGCTGCAAACTTCATCTTATTCTCTTGGAATAGCTGAGCCAAGGTTATACGAAGAGGTGTGAATCTTTCCTTTATCCTTTGCCTTTTCTCGGGTACCTGAATGATTGGTGTTGAAGCGTGCTGGCTTTTTCAGCTTTTTGAATTTGAAACCCTTTCCTGAGGCTTGTTCTCCACTGTGACGAGGGTGGCATGTTGCGCTCGGTGGGCTACATTCTCCTCAAGCCGGATGTAGATCTGTGCCCTAGCATTGAGAGTCTGCATATCTGGAGGGGAATATTTAACTAGGGATGTATGGAACTTGGTTCCCTGAATCATTGCAAGTTTGAACATTTCTATTGCGGTAGCAGGATGGCAATCTGCTATTTTTGAAGCCTCCATGTTAAATCTGGACAAGAAATCCTGTAATGTTTCGCCTTTCTTTTGCCTTATAGTGAAGAGGCTAGTAATACTCTTCTTTTGCTTCTTATTTCCGTAATACTGCGCTAGGAACATAGTGCATAAAGTTTCATAGTCTGGAATGGATTTGTGTGGCCTATTCCTAAACCACTCTAGCGCAGCTACTATTAGACTGCTAGGAAAAACTTTACACATCAACGGATCGTTGTGATCATCCAGAGCCAGCTTTTGTGCGTAGTGATCTAGGTGCCGAGAAGGATCTCCCGTACCATCAAACTGGGTAAAGGAAGGCATAGTGAATTTCTTAGGTCTGTCAACAAGGTATACATCATTAGTGAATGGGGTCTTCACTAGAAAATTCTTATGTTCCCTGGCCATCTTGGCAATCGTTTGAACTCTCAGGAGTCTCTTCTCGTCAAAAGCCTCCTTTACTTCTGCACCATTTGGAATACCATTAGACTATACCGTAAGCTTACGGCTGGACTCGGCCTGTTCATCCTACATGCGATGAGGAAGATTGTCTAAAGCAACCGCTTAGGACCTTGTCCTCTACTCTTGCTGAACTTTATTGGGCTGAGCTTCATTAGACCGTACCCCATTGACCTAAGGCTCGTTAACCTGAGGAGCGTTTTGGTTGGGAGGAGGCACGGCCCCATCAACTGGTGGTGGCTGAGGTGTCAACTGAGCCATAGCCGTTTGAAGGGTGTCGTTTTGTTGTTGAAGCAATGCAATCTGGGCTACACTGGCTTCGTTCGCCTGATGAAGTATTTCGAATTGGTGCAAGAACTCTTCTCGCATCTTTTGCGTTAACTCCATCTGCCAATCAGCTGCCGTTGCAAATTCTCTATTCGCCATTCCGAATTGTAGTAACAGAAATGATTTGAAACAACAGTGGGGATATATTTTTATACGTTTCCCACAGACAGTGCCAAAGTGTAGGTGTAAAATTTCTCTTTATTAAAATAAATAAAAAGAAAAATACAACTCACTAAAAAATAAGCAATTATAACACTCAGAGAAAAGCATATAATGCTCGATGATTTTATTGGAGGTATAGGCCTCTATTTATAAGAAACAAGGTGGTGTAATTATGGTAGGACTCGCCTGGCTTGTCCTCCAATCCGTTCCATACATGACATTCTTTACAATTATAATCCTTTCATTTTTACAATTCTTTCCATGCAAAACTTTCCTTGCACAGAAGTTGCTTTCTTTGCTGAATCCTTTGTCTAGTGGGATTGGTCTGCCTTTAATTAACGTTGGGCTGAGTGTGGGCTGATCTAAACAGTTTGGTAAATGGGCTTGGAGTTCAACCTTAGCGCCCCAGGCTGTTGATGTCTTCACTGGGCCTGAATGAGATGGTACACATCTGGGCTTAGTAGATGGGCCGAATGGCCTCAGTCAGCGATCTATATGGAAGAAAGACTCTGCCCAGGCTTATTCTAGATTGGGCTCTCCCAATCTGGGCTTGATACCATTTGGGCCTTTGCTGTATATAATATGAATTTGTAGTGTGGTGACGTGGACGATTTTTATTAGAGGGGGGATTTTTTCCCTCCACATTAGGCTTACTCTTGATCTCTGTAAAAGAGTTGCACGTAAATCAAACAACACTCCACGAATGCTTTAACCCTTTAAAGTGTGATCGCTTCACCCCTTTTCTTCAAGATCTGAATTTGATGAAGAATGAATGAATTATGCTTTTTAGAATTTCTAAATCTTCAATTATGCTCCAATTCTAATGAGATAGAAAACAATACTCCTAAATCACTCTTGTGTTTATGTGTGTGCTCTAAAAAATAAAATCAGAAAAATCATATTGATTTTCTAAATAAAAATCTCTTTCAAATAATTCTCTCAATTAGAAAAATATATATTTTTAAGTCCTAAAAGTTTAAGAGAGAAAACATATATTTATAGACTTTTGAAAATCTAATTGTACTTGGAAAACAAGTTAATTTCATGATTTCATACATAGGATTTTAGAAGGAAGTCATTACCAAATAGGAAGTTTAGACATAACATGAACCTAAAATCCTAAACTGTAAGGGAAGGCTTAACAGTTTGGAAGAATTCTATTTTGAAAAATTTGAAGAAACATGCCATGTATGTATAGTGTCCTAAGTGGGAAACAACTTCCTAAAGTGTTGTTCATACCTTTTTTGTAAATCATAGTTTATCAAACTTGAACAACCTTTCAATTCCATAGCCGATCTCGATCTTGATATGATAACTTGAAAATTATAACTCGATCAGACTCATTTGGACATCAAAATTAGCCAATTATAAAAATTATATCTCACAATTATTACCCGAGTCTATGAGGTTTGATCAAATTATGTACTATACTCTTATATTGTTCTTATTCTTGTTCTTCTTTTTTTTTTTTTCGTTGATAGACATGACTAAATTTTATAAAATAACAATTTTGTATTTCTTTTATATACATTATTGTAATATAAGGGTATTATTGACAATAAACAATGAACATTATATCTTTGTATAATTTACTTAAACATGAACGAGGGTCAGTGTAATTTACTCTATTTTTTTCGAACCCTCTACACCCATTATATTGAGACAATATTCATTACATCAAGCGAACATAATGCACACAACACCACTAACTAAATATGTTAATACCACAAATTTGGACAAATAGAAAGTTGACATGTGGCGATTTCCAGGGGAACTTGCCACACGAGATTACTGTTCCAACAACTCAAAAGGAATGCTACCCTGTAGACAGTTCCACCTAGCCACCCAAGTTTGAATCATGGAACCGTTCAGATGCTGACACATGGCATTTAAAGATTGAATCAAATGCGGAAGGGATTCAGTGAGACACAAGCTCACTATAAATATGATGACCGTTTCATCTTTTCTTTTTCCGAGTTAATTTTTTTTATTATTATTATTTATTGTTATTATTATTTTATTTTATTTCTTTTTGTCTTTGGGTTGTGTGGACCTAAGACAAGGTCAAGTGTCTGAGAATGGCTCTCGACACTTCATGCATTCATTTTAGTGCATTTTATCCTTATAGCATAGTTTAATTGTGTAACATTGCATGCTTCTTTAATTATACGTTCATGTGGGTATTTGTGCTATTTCACTTTGGGGACATTTTCACTTTTGGGGTTCTTTGTGCGATTATTGATGAGTGCTCAAATGTGACACATTTTAGCACATAAATTAGGGTATTTTAGTCCATTCATTTATCTTACTTTTATGTCTTAGATACTTATTTGTGTTATTCCCTGTTTCAGGTGAATAATGTTCAAACAGGCTAACAAGAGCCATTTAGACCATTTTTAGAGTTAAGGAGCAAAGTTAGAAATAAGCCAAGAAAATTGCATCAGAGGAACTTTGATCAATCAAAGGGAAGTCCCGATCGATCGAAATGGTCTACAATCGATCGAAATGAAGGCGGTGCCAGCGCAGCAAAGTGGATAAGGCCCGAAGATATTTTTGATGCCACTTCATCTTCGATCAATCGAAGCTAAGTATTTGATCGATCAAAAATCTTCGATCGATCGAAATGCCAGCAGGTAGTAAGCTGTCTAATTCTCGAGCGCGCCGATTTTTACCTACCGTGCATAGCTGTGAATTTCCTCCAATCAGAGGTTATTATTCTGACTTGGTCCTTACTCAAAGGAGTGTGTAATTGATTTATTGAACATCATTGTAGTAGATTATTTTTATTACATTTACCAATTATAGAATAGATAGTTTTTCTCTCTAGAATTAAGGTTTTGGAGAAGAAAGTAAGGATGAAGATGATGAAGTCAACCTCCAAGCTAGCCTTTGAGGGTTCCAAGTCCACTATAATGAGTGGCTAAATCCTTTTCTTAAGGCTAGAGATAGCCCCTAGGCTTGCTTCTCAAACCTAGCTTTTGTGTATTTTTGGGGATTTTAGTTGTAATAGATATTTTGACCATGAATAAATATAGATCTTGTAATTTCTACTTGATTTGTATGTACTAATGCTTTCAATTGATATTTTTTTCCTAAATTTCAATTGATCATTTAGCTCTAGTTATATGTCTATGTATGCTAGAATTGATATTCATGTTTTTATCTTTAGATTTAATGAATTTGATGCATGTCTATGTGTATTGATGATGTTAATCTAGTGATGGTCAAAGCATGGTGCTTAATGGAACACTTTTGTGATTTATTTGATAGTTCACACTTGTTTCCTGATGGATTGTATCACAACTCTAGTTTAATTAGTTTAATTTCGTGTTTCTAGCCTAGTTGTAGTGTAGATGCTTTAATTTTTTAGGTAGGTGAACAATCCATTCTTATTTCTTGATGTTCAGATTGTATATCTTTAGATATTTGTGTGCGCATTAATTGTGATTTAATTGAATGGAATCTTGGTCCCATTTGATAGGTTGTACTATTCATTAAAATTGGCTAAACAATCTATACTTTTTTTCCATCCATGCTTAGTTTCAATTAATGTCACACACACACACAAAGTTACAATTTAAATTTCCCTATTAATGTATAATTGCTAGTGTTTGATAAAGTGAAGCTTAGTGGTGACTCTATACCCCAAGACCTCTCTCCTATATCTTTTCCCTAATTTCTAGATTGCTCTATTTTTACTTGCATTAATCTTTAATTGCATTGTAGTTTAGTTAATCAATCACCAATCAATCTTTGATCATTCGACCTACTAATCCGACATTAATTTCCATCACACATACACCTCCGATCCCTTGGGACGATCTCTGCTCACTCTAACTATATTTCTAGTTAGAAGTGGTACTGGCATTTCATAAATTTAAACTTGGCCATACTTTTGCACTTTGGTGCATCGACACGGCACATACCAAGTTTTGGCGCCGTTGCCGGGGATTTGGCACTATTATATTTGGAAATTAATTAGGAATTAATACTCTTTTGATTTTGTCTTAATTTTTATTTTAATTTTACTTTTGGTTACTTATTGTGTTTGTTCTTGATTGGCTAGGTGAATTGAGCCAAAAAAGTGAAGCAGAGGGAATTTGAAAAGCAAGATAAGCAAAAGAAGCCAAGTGAAGCTAAGCAAGAGCATAAAAAGCTTTAAAATAAAATAAAAATTGCAGCGCAAGCAAGGCAAAGAAAAAAATTGAAAAATCATTTGAAGTTGCTTAAGGACCCTTATGAGCTTTTCTAAACTCAATCTCTAGTTAAATCGTGAGCCCGCGTGGAGGCAAGTCTTTACTTTTCTTAGATAGATCATGAGCCCACGTGGAGAAAATTTAATTTTTCTTGCATAGTGTTTAAAGCATGGGAGTATGGGATCATCGTATGTAAAGGATTATTGATAATTGTAATACCCCTGATTTTAAAAGGATAGTCTCGGTATTTATTTATTTATTTTAATTGTATTTTTAATTATTTAATTGATTATTTGACTAATTGCTTATGGGTTTAATTGAATTAAGTGTTATTTGAGTATTTGATTATGTGTCTATGTGTTATTTGTATTTGCCTATGTGTTAATTGTTTAATTAGATTATGTGCTTAAATGGTGTTTTGATTAATTGTATATTAAATGTTTTATTTTATTTTTTTATTTTATTTTATTTTTCTTTTATGGTTATGGTTAGTAGTAATGGGTCAACCAATTGGGTCCCATGGACTACTTGGATAGGAGGTTGGATGGATATGGATTATTACCCATGGATAGTTGTGTGTATATATATATATAGATATATATTATATACATATATAAAAAGGAAAGTAATTTATTAATTACTTTTATAGTAACTTGGGTAGTAATATTGAATCTGATGTATATATTTTATATTTAAATAATAAAAATATATATAGATTTGATACGTGTTATGTTTTAAGTTACTTTATAATATTATGGTAACTTAAATATTATTGGATAATCCATTAATAAATAATGGGTAATGTATTAATTACTTTTATGGTAACTTGGGTAGTAATATTTAATCTGATGTATATGTTTTATATTTAAATAATAAAAATATACATAGATTTGATACGTATTATGTTTTAAGTTACTTTATAATATTATAGTAACTTAGGTATTATTGGATGATCTATTAATAAATAACGGGACGTGTATAATTTATTTATTTAATAAAGATATACATAAATTATATACGTAACATATTTTACTTACCTTTTTAATATTTTAATTTTTATTTTTTTAAGTTGACTTGGATTAGGAAAAGGGTTAGGGTTATTTTATTTAGCTTATAAATATATAGCTATAGGTTGTAAAAAGGGGTTAGAAATATTCACGTAATATATTCTAGAGAGAAAGAGTTAGAGAGAGAAGGAGGAAAAAGAATGAAGAAGGAGAAAAACCATGTAGAGAGAAGATAAAAGAAGAAGAAATTTAACTTTCGATCCGAAAGTTTAAGGCAAGTTCTTCTTCTATCTCTTTCCCTTTGATTCGTGTTTCTGTACATGGTTAGAAATTCCAGGATTTATTAAACACGTAAAATTAAATAATTCTGCATGTTTAATTGGATTCGAACATAGGTTTTATGAAATTGGTTCATATCTGTTCTTATGTTGTGAATTGATAAATGCATGATTTTGATTTGATTTCTGGTGTGAATTTTTTCATATTTAAATTATGTATTTTTCATATCTGTGGAATGATGGAACATAGAAACATGCCTAGGATTCCTAAACGTGAAATAGGGACTAGGTTTGGGTTTAAATAAATTTAAATAGACTCAATCATAATGATGCTTGCTATTTGAAGGTTTTAAACAAACGAATGGATTTAATCTTTTAAAATATTTTAGCAATTGAGATTAAATGTGTAGGATGAATTGGATATGGAGAATGCTTATTTGATGGTATAATAAAATATCATCATGTATAAGATTCAGTTTGTATAGGACATATGATATAGGAAGCTTAAATAAATAATAAGTCATTCCTATTTTGTGATAACTTGATATCATATTATCATAGTTATTTCTGGATTGTTTGATGTATTTCCTTAATCGTTACATCAATTGTTGGATTGTGTGGTTTAATGCACCGGTATGAGACGGTGGTATTCGAGGGATGGATTAACTTATCAGTTAAGTCCTACCTATTTTATATAAGGGAATGGTTTAACTAAAATGTTAAGTCCTATTTATATTCAAGTCAGGTCAGCTAAACAAGTTGAATGACTTATGGAGGATTAATTTATTATATAAGGGAATGAATTAACTAAAATGTTAAGTCCTACTTATATTCAAGTCAGGTCAGCTGAACAAGTTGAATGACTTATGGAGGATTAATTTATGCTGGATAAGATGGTTACTAGATTATATATATATAAGTATGGTGCCATGATATGAGCTTGCGTCTCAGGATTAGTGGTTAGGGCGTGTATATCGCTAGGGATGTGTAGCTAGATATAGTGTAGTTATGTACCCTAGTAGGTTTAGATACTCATGCCCACTATATGTGCATTTTGCATGTTGCCAACTATTCAAGTTGAGACACCCCTATAGTCTAGTGAGGTTCCTTTAGTGTGTGTGTATATATATATATATACGGACTACTAGTTACTGTTGGATTGACTAGGATGTATACGTGTATCGGATCTTTGCTTAGACTGTAGTAGAATAAAACTTGTTTGTGGGCCTGACCCACCATTATTTTTCAGGTTTTCGTCAGGAGTAGAGGTTGTTCGTGCTGAGCGGGAATCAGTCTACTTCAATCTTCCAATTCTACATAGGAGATTCTTTTATGCTTCGTTCTTCAGTTGTAGACAATTATTGCTGTCACTTGTTTAGATTGGTTTTTAGGGATCCACACAGTATGGATTCCCAAGTTGTATTAATGGAGGATTTATTGTATCAAAATGATTTTATTATTAATGAAAATTTATTAAGAGGTTTTATTATTGAATTTTTCTTTTAGTTTTCTTTCAGCAAATTATTTCAGCAAATTGTTTATTCCAATTTATTCTTTTGTACTCCGTGTTCGTTTATTGCTGATTTTGTTTTTGATATCCTCAGGTATTCGGGCGTGGGCCTGGCCAACCCGCATTCGAAAATCCAAGGGTATCACAATTATTGATTTGTTACGGAGGTGAAATGATTGCTACTTGCTTGTTGTTTGTTTTTGTTTTGTTTGTGCATGCATGGTAGTAGGTCATTAAATCCTACTCTTGTCTCACTTAATTTGAATCTTGAATCATTTGTTCGTCATTCTAAGGGAAAGGGTAATTCTAGTCAATCCATTTCATCAATGGAAGACATCAATGAGGACCATGTCGACGACCTTAGTCACATAGACCAACAAGGCATTCTTCACCCTAATGTGCATCATGACAATATTCAAGTACCATTAGGCATGCCAAGGCCATTCATTCCACCACAACAACAAGGCCAAGTTCCATTGGGAATGCCTCGGCCAATTTTTGCTCCACAACCTCCCATTCTTCAAGGCAATCAAGGTGCTTATGTAACACCACCGGTTGTGAATCCTCCACTTGCTTTGCGTGACCATTATGTGCCTAATGAATAAAATGCACACACTTGCATTCAATTGCCCCCTTTTAGAGCACATCACTATGAAATTAAACCGCAAACCATTTAAATGATTCCTAATTATCATTGACTTCCAAGTGAAGAATCTTATAAGCATTTGGATGAATTTCTTGAAGTGTGTTCCACCGTAAAATACACGGACATGCCGGAAGAGGTTTTGAGATTAAAACTTTTTCCTTTTACCCTTAAAGATAAGGCAAAATATTGGTTCAACAATCTTAGGCCTTTTTCAATAACTTCTTGGGCAGAAATGCAATAAGAGTTCTTGAAGAAGTACTATCCAGTTTCAAAGACTAATGCTATGAGAACTTCAATTCGAGAATTTTCTCAAGGGGAAGGGGAATTGTTTCATGAGGCATGGGAGTGCCTTAATGATTTGCTTAGGAAGTGTCCACATCATGACATTCCTAAATAGCAATTGTTTCTTTGAAAGTTTGTCGGATAATTTCAAGGGTATGGTTGATGCATCTGTGGGTGTTTCTTATCTTGATAGACATGAGGATGATGTATGGCGTCTTTATGAAAGCATGAGTGAAAATTCAATGCGTCGATCCTTATCTTCTGAAAATGGTAAAAATTTAGGTGGAAGGAAGAATGTCGGCTTGTATCAAGTTGACAATTCCAATGACATAGCCGTCGAAGTCAAGTCTTTATCTCAAAGGTTTGATCAATTTTTTATCAACCAAAATTTGGGGTGAATCAAGTGTCTTCCTCCCAAATCATGTTCATCATTATAATTCTAATGAATCATGCATGACTTGTTCTAGTGTCTTACATTCTACTTCCAATTGTCCCCATGGACATGTGCAAAGTGAGAACCATGAACAAGCAAATGCTGTCTTTGTCAACTAAGGAAATAATCCCTATGGATCACATTACAATCCTGGGTGGAGGAACCATCCAAACATCTCTTGGAAAAGCCAAGGGGAAGGTTCAAATCTTCCCTAAGGTGGTTTTCAAGGAAAGTATGTTCCACCTCCAATGCAAAACCAAGGTTCCCAAGGTTATAGATCTTCTTTTCAATCATCAAATGGAAACCAATTTTCAAACTCTCATTTTCCTAATCAATCATCTTACTCTTAAGGAAATTATAGGAGTCCAGCTTTTAAGCAGAAAGTGTTGACTGCTTTGGGTACTTTAGAGGCAAACACTCAATTGCTTTATTCCCATTCCCAATCCACTGCTAAGCTAGAAACCCAAGTTGGGAAAATAGCTAGTACTTTAAATGCTAGAGAAAAATGGAAGATGCCTTTAAATACCCCACCAAAACAACAATTTGTTGTGGAGACCAATTCCTCATCGGAAGGTCACACAATTGAACATGTCAATGTGGTGACAACCTTGAGAAGTGGAAAAATTGTTGACAACCAAGTTGGTGTCCAAAATGAAATGAGTGAACCGGTGCAACCAAAAGTTGACACCCATCCCGTTTCTCATTTTATTCCTCCTTCATTGCATGTGCATGAGCCATTTGTTGAAAAAGTTTTGAAAGATGATTTGAAAACTTCTTATGTTGAAAGTGATTCAAAGAAAGATTTTAAAAAAGCTTTTGAGCCTAAAGCTCCATTTTCGGATGCCTTAAAAGGGTCCGTTTCTCTTGAAAAACAAAAGACCAAAGTGAATGAAATAATTAAAGTGTTTAGGCAAGTGAAGATTAATCTTCCACTCTTGGATGCAATCAAACAAATTCCGGCTTATGCCAAATTTTTGAAAGATCCTTGCACCCAAAAGATGAAGAACAAAAGCCAATCACCAAAGAAAGTGGTCTTGACCGAGCATGTAAGCTCCATTTTGCAATATAACACTCTCCCAAAATTTTAGGACCCCGGTTCACTTACTACTTCTTGCATCATTGGTGACCTTGTCATTAATCGGGCTCTTCTAGATTTAGGAGTAAGTGTTAACCTTCTTCCATATTCGGTGTATGTCAAATTGGGCTTAGGAGACTTGAAACTGACATCGGTAGTTTTACAACTTGCTGACCGATCCATTAAAAAGCCCCGGGGTATTTATTAAGGATGTCTTGATTAAAATTGATAAATTCTTCTTCCCGGTTGATTTTGTTGTCATTAACATGGAACCGGTCCTGAATCCCAAGAGCCAAATTCCAATTATCCTTGTGATGAGCACTGAAAAGTGCGTATTTAAACCCCTTAAGCTTAGGCATTCTAGTACCTTTATCTATCTTACTTTACCGTTTTAGATTGATTTCGTATTATTTCCATTTTCAGGCACTTATTCCGAAAGTAAGCTAACTTAGCCAAATAAGAGCTTAATTGAAGCAATTCTGGGATTAAACAAAGAAAGGAGCAAAGTGGAGAAAGAGGGAAGCAAATGAAGCCAAAGCTAGCAAGCAGCAAAGTTCAATCGATCTAAGTTCAAGGTTCGATCGATCGAACAATGATCGATCTCAGCACTTCAAGATAGATCCAAGCCTTGACCCAAAAGCATAAAGTTCCAAAAGTTCGATCGATCCAACACCATCCTTTGATCGATCGAACACTTTCGTCCTTATTCAAATGATTGATCCTATCCACAGTTGTACCACCCACTAACCATTTTTGTCCTTTTCCCATAATATCTCCCATAAATATCTCCGCTTTATTTTTTTCCAAAAAACTCAGCCAATTGGATCGATCCAGCCTAAGTTCGATCGATCTCACTTACTTTCGATCAATCCAAGTTCAAGGTTCAATCGATCGAACTTCCTCCAGTGCCAAAAAGTTAAAATTCCATCTCATTGAAAGTTGTCCTTGATCCAATCATTAGGGAATATTGTGTGCACGACCCCAGCTCATTTTGGGTGTCATTTTGACCTACCTATATAAGGATAAGGATTGCTTTTACAAAGGGAGCTAACATTATTTTCATATCATCTCTTGGAGAGGAAGCTTAGAGGAAGAGGAGGCTAGAGACACCATTGGAGACTCTTCATCAACAAGGAGCAGATTTCAACCATGGAATTAACCCTTGAGGGTTGGAGCATCATCACTATGAGTGGCTAGACATCCTCTTGGGGCTAGAGTTAGCCCCAAGCATGCTTTCTATATCTTAATCTTGTGTATTATTGAGGGATTAGTGTTGTAATTGATGTTTTGACACTTTGATATATATAGATCTTGTTTATTCGATGATTTATATGGTTTAATGCTTCCAATTGATCATTTCATTCTATCCATATGTCTATATATGCTAGAATCGATGTTCATGTGCTTATCTCTAGATTTTGTATTATTGATGCATGTCTGTGTATTGATGCTATAGATTTGGAGATTGTCAAAACATTGTGCTTAAAAGAATGCTTTTGTGATTCTCTTGATGGTTCATGCTTATCTCTTGATGGATTGTGCCTCTCCCTTAGTTTATTTTCATGCTAGTAGTGTAGAAGTAGTGTAGTTGTAGTGTAGTGTTAAATGGGAGGACAATCTATACTTATTGTTTGATGATCCAAGCTTTTAAATACAATTAGCATATGTCTCTAACCTTGTGTTGTATTTGGATTGTGAGCTTAATGAAAGGATTAATGACTTGTTTTGATTTATTGTACCTTTCACATGTTGTTTAGACAATATATGCTTCATTGCTTAGATATATTGTGCCTTTCACATGATGTTTAGACAATACATGCTTAACTAGTCATCCTTGCTTGTTGAATCAACCAAACACACACACACACCCCAATATTGCAACACACCATTTGCCCTCATTAATCACTTGTCAATGATATAGAAATGCATTGCTTGGTGGTGATCTCTAAACCCCAAGATCTCTCTCTCTTACTTACTCTTAATTGCATTCATTTGCTATCACTTAGTTTAATTTAGTTGCTCTTTAATCAACCAACCAACCAATTGTTTGATCACTCGACCTACTAGCCCTAATTGTGATTCCATGACATTGCTCAATCCCCATAATCCCCTGGGACGACCCCTTTTCACTCATACTACATATTATAGGTGTTAAGCGGTTTATAAATTTAAGTATGATGCCCACTTGACACTAATTTCCAAACTCAAAGTGTCGTGCATTATTATGTGCACACCTAGGGGAAAACATCACCTTGGCTATCCCTTCTTGGCAACCGTAAATGCCAACATCAATTGTAGGACAAGGATAATGAAAATATCATTTAGGCATATGAAAGTGAAGTTGAATATATTTAATCCAACCTTGAATTCAATAGACAAGCATGAAGAAGTGTTGGTTATGGAAAAGTGTCTAGACAATGAATTTAAAAAAATTGAGTCTTTGCTTGAAAATGAAATTTCTAAAAGTTTATCTTCCAAAATGAGTTCAAAGAATGTTGTTTTGAAAACAATTGTTGAAAGGGCATGGAAGCCCAAGAGTAGCATTGACAAAGGACCATCAATTTCCTTTGAATCAAATCCAACAAGTTCTTTAGGGAACTATTTGTTGGGTGGGATTCAAAATTCCATTCACCCCGTCATAGAGGGGATGCCAAATAAGATTTTTTATCCGGACTAAAAGATCCCAACGTCTTGCTAGAGACGTTAAAGACTAGTGCATTTAATAAGATTTGACAACCCTATACCACCCTTATTTTTGTTTTTACATCTTTCTGCGTCGTCTAGATATGAATTGATTTGAAAAATCTGGCTTGACAGCCATTTTCTGCATTTTGAGTACTGCCAGGGACATTTCGATCGATCGAACTCAGGTTTGATTGATCGAAGTCTCACTTCGATCGATCGAATCACTTGTAATGAGGACCCTTCAGTTTCTATTTCTATCGATCAAAGTTAAGTTCAATCGATCGAAATCCATTTTGGATCGATCGAAGTTAAGGGTTCGATTGATCAAAATTCTTCGATCGATCGAAAATGCGTCATTTGAATTTTTCGAAAATCCCTTTGGCCAGTTCAGCTTCCTAATTTTATTTTCTTTTTCTTTTTCTTTTTTTCTTTTCTTTTTCTTTTCCTCCCCTATTTTCCTTATTCTTTTCTTTTTTCGTTTCTTTTTATTTTTCTTTCTTCTTCCCTATTCATCTTCTTCTCCCTCACAAAACCCTGGCCACTACCATCTCTCTCCCTCACCCGAATCCATCTCCCTCCCTCTCAATCCATCTCTCTCTCTGATCTCTCCCTCAACCTCACATCACCAACACCATCCAACCTCCTCTCATCTTCGGCGAGAACCGAGAAGCTCTTCCCGCCCCGAACCTCTAGTGAAGCAGGCGAGTTTTGGCCCAAAGGTGGCCAAAACCAGTTTTTCTCTCTCCATTCCATCTCGGCTTCTCTCTCTTTCATCACCTCCGGCCGATTTAGGCCAAGGAAGACCCGAATCCATCTCCGGCAAGCTCTGAATTTTCCGGTGAGACTCTGGTCACCTTCTCTGACGCCGGCAAGGTCGAAAAACCTCATTTTTCGCTCCAAATTGCTCCCTCTACCCTTCTCTTCACTTCTTTGAGTCGGGTATGTCCGAATTTATTTTTATTTTATTTTTGTTTTCTTTAAATTTTATCTTTAGTTCAATTTTAATTTTATATAGTTTTGCATTTTAATTGTTAGTTTGTATATATTCTTGTGCATATATGAAACTTGAAAACAAAATAGAAAAATTAAAAACAACAAAAACAAATAAAAATGCAAAATGCAAAATCCAAAACAAAATAAAAATTTTGTTGAAAATTATTACTAAAAAAAAATTGTTGGAACCAGTTGATTAGACCTGAACTTCATATTGATTAAATAATTGCTGGATTGTGGAGCTAATGGTTGTTGATTGTAATTGTTAGAAGGATAATGGGCAAATTGAATTGGTTTTGTGGATTGTTGTGGGCGGTGTCCCTCTTAATTGTTAAAATTGCTTGAATGGATTGTTGAAGTTGATTTAATTGTTGAATTATTATGTTGAAAATTTTTAGGATGTCAATTTTTAAGAGGAAACCATGTCGGATTTTTGAAAAATTTCTACACTTAGTTTTTAAAGCAAGGCATGTGGTTTGATTTTTGGGACATGAGATAGAATTTGAAAAGAATTTTAAAATTGATCTTGGGTTAAAAAGAAAGAAGGTATTTGATTTGTTTTCTAGATGAAAGGTTGAAGTTGATTTTGAAATGGCTTTGAAAGTTTAAATTGTTGTGAGCATAGTTCCATCTTGTCTTATTTGTTTTTGAAAAAGGAATACATAGATTTATTCTAAGTTGTCTCCATTGATTGCAAGCATGACTTGATTTGATTTTGTGCTTTTGAAATTGAAAATGCTAAGTCTTGTCTTAATGCATGTAAAATGTTTCAAATGGGCTTCTTTGCAAAAAATTTTATTCGATTCAGTGCATTGTTTTGGTAAAATGAGCTTCCATTGTTAACATGCTTTGTGATCACACTTGTTAAGTTTCAAATGATTTTAAAAAAAGGGAAAATTTTGGGCTTTGATTGAAAAATGTGAAGTTGAGTTTCAAATGTATGTGATCTAATTCTTGATTTTTGCCATGCTAGGGCAACAGTTTGATATCTCTTGACATTCTTTATCATGATTTTTATTTCCTTGTGCTTATTGACTTTGAGACCTGCCAAATGAGGTTTCTGACTAAGTTTGGGGGTGTCATATGGATTCTTAGAATTTTAAATGCATAATTTGGATGTTGTATCTGTTCTTTGGCCTTAGTTGAGATTTTAAACTAAAATATAAACCAAGTTAGGACTTTGTTTACTTGATATTGTTGTTTATCTAATTACATGCCATTGTCTTGATATCTTATAAACTTGTGATCTAATCTTGATGACCGAGGTTCTTTCCGGTCCAGATTTTGACTTCTAGAGGGTAAGTTTCTTGTATTCTCATATTTATCCATTCTATGCTTTATTTGAGCATTAAAGGAGGTCACGAGCCATGAGTGATTTTAGGACTTTGATTTTGTTGCATTGCTATATAGGATATTTCTTTGTCTAGAGTTGTTCTTATTTGTGCATCATTTAGATATATGCCATTTAGCAGCATACCACGTCTAGGATTCTTTCTTGAACTTGCCTGTCATAAGATGCCTTGGATTGGTATGTTTTGTAATAGTGCATTTCACTTAGTCTTTATTGCATGACATGCCTATTTCTTGAGTCCTAGGTTGACACTTGCCATGCCTATATACTCCATGTTATCCTGTTGCTCTATTTTGATCTTCATTATTGCACCTATAGACATTCTTGCTAGGAATTGATACGATGTCATCCTAGAGTCTACTTGTTATACCATTGCAGCATCTTCTTGAGTTTTAGGTTTGTGAATGCATGTTGCATCATTTATGCACATCACAGCCTATGCTTGTCCTGTTGATCATATTTCTGCTCCATCTATTTCATATGTGACTTTTCTGCCCTCTATGCTATTATTGCCTATATAATCTGTTTTGTTTAGCTAAGGCATGTAGAATGATGATTTTGAAGCTTTCCCAATCACTTCTTGCACAAGCGTGATTCTATTTGTCTATTTACCCTTTCTATCTGTTTCAGGCATGCTTTGTGTTTCCTTATCAGTTGCTTACCATATTTTCTACCTATGCACTGATTTATAATTGCTTTTATAAATGTAACTTAGAAGAAAGACTCTTGCCAGAAAGAGAGTTACCAGAGTGCCATAGCCTACATCTCTAGTTATAGAGTCTTCCTCTTCATCTTCTTCTTCTTCTTCATCTACCATGGATGCCGAGCATGCCTTATAAGAGAGGTCCTACTTGAGTCTTACACCAGTAAGACACGGGAGACCGAGTACAGATTTGATACAGTGCTATTTACTACACTTGACCAGACCAGATGGTCTTATGATGAGCTCATAAGGCAGGGCATTGCTGCTATTATGACTCCAGCAGACACAGTTGTCTACCCCCGGTTAGTTGTTCTCTTCTACCAGCACCTCTGGATAGATGAGGATGACAGACTTCTTCTACACACTACCATTGATGGTCAGGAGATCGATATTTCTCTCCCAGCTATAGCTGCTGCTAGTCGATGCCCCCATACTTCTCTACTGGCTGATGATACTCAGGAGCCTCTGTTCCCTAACCATCCACCATTTCCCACTGAGTTGACTATGGTAGCCATATTATCTCCATAGGTGGCATATGAGGGGCACACATTTGCTTTCCCTACCGATCATGGCACTCAGAGGAGAGAGGGGATCTTCCAGGCTTTATATTGTTTAGATCAGGGTTACTGGTTCTCCATTCCTACACCCATCTGGGAGCTTATCCACAAGTTCTGGAAGAACTTGCATTTTTCACTTACCACTAGAGCAGAGACCTAGCCATTACCATTTGGCCATTCGATCACATAGCTACTCTTAGCCCAGAGGTATCAGTTTGACCTTGAGGAGATTGCAGAGCCTGACACTGACAGGGCAAAAAGAGCTTATGATCTGGCCCGGTGGAACAAGATTTTCAATTCATGCTGCAAAAATAGAGCCAACAGAGACTTCAAGAGACTACAGGCACAACTACAGAGAGAGGCAGCCCAGGCAGCCACAGCAGGCAATGTTCCAGAGGATGATACAGCTGATAGATCTCCTTCCAGACAGAGACGTCACATTACTACTTCTGGTTCTACCTCCCAGCCAGATGTACCTGGTGCATCTTAGTGCACTGGCCCTTCACATGCTCCTCCTACTAAGCCGATAGCCCATACCATCACTGATTCTAGCTACAGATCAGAGGTAGCTCAGTTGCATACAGATTTCATATCTTTCAGAGCTGATATGAGTGAGCGTTACGAGGATATTTTGAGGAAGTATGATGACCTGGTGGGGAGACACGACAATCTGGTGCGGAGACATGATGACTTAGTTCGGAGATTCGATGCACGGCGAGATGATGTAGCTGAGGTGAGACATGAGCTTGGAGCTTTGAGGACTGACCTTACCACTTCGCTCACTCACCACAGTACTGAGATGCCTGCCACGCTGCAGCATATTACCGACATGACTACTCCTGATCCTACCACCCGATTCCATTTCCTCTTTCTCATACTTATTATCTGCATTGCTATGACTGTGATATTTCTGCACTATTTGGATATTTGCACTGGTTTCTAGATATTTGGATATTTGTTCTTGGATATTTCTAGATATTTTGCTTCACTAGATATTTGATCTTACATTTATTTTCTAATTATGGATTTTTGGATCTTTGATATTAGTTTTGGCCATCCTATGTTATATCTTGCTATATGCCGTGATTTTTTCCCAGTTCTCAGCATCACTTCTCATTTATATCATTAATGCATATGCTTTGACCAGTTGTTAGTGCGACCATTTTCAGACAGTTTTTTGGAATCTAAGTTTGGGGGTGCACCTTGCAAAGCTAAGCTTCCGTTGCCGGGTCCCTTTTGTTTCACCCATTTAGTATAATTTTTCCATTATGTATTGCTTCTTTGCACATTGAGGACAATGCACAAATTAAGTTTGGGGGTGTATTATCATATCTTACATGTCGCATTTGATTTCTATGCATGTGATATAATCTAAGATTCTTGGGCTATGATTTCGATCTTTTGAGGACCATGATACTTAGAATTTAAAAATTGCTTGATTTGAAAGTCCAATACTCCTTATATGCCTTATGGATACCTTTTAGGAGTAAATGTTTTGAAAAATTGATACCTTGTTTGCATTTGTGGTCTACATCATCCAGATTTTGTGATTGTTTTGAGATTCACTCTAGGATTCTACACTAGCACAGGCGCACACTAGCATTCATTTGTGGGGTGCATGCTTTGTTAATTATTGAATTGGTTATATCCCAATTGGGCTAGTAGTGCATTGAAAGCTTTCATTTTGACAAAAGTGGATAACAAACCCTTTTCATTGACTAGCTGGGATTCTAGCCTCATCAAGCACTGAATTTCTCATACCGAAAGGTGGAGGGCCCAAACTCTAGGTTAATAATTGAATGTTAAAAAAAAAAAAAAAAAAAGTTGTTGCAAAAGCAATAAAAAAGTGAGGACTTCTCCCAAAAGGTGAGAAGTGGGAAATAATTAGATATAGGTTGTTTTGATTTGTAGCCTAGTTGATGTAACGACCCAGTCATTTGCCTTCCTTTCCTTTTTCCTGAAATTTTACGAATGAAATTTTTTCGTTTAATTTTCTTTTCTGAGCTCTGTTTCGTGTCGCTTAGTGTCATCTCGAGTGCTCGGAATTGGTTCCTGATACTCTTTTCCATGGATTGACAATTTCCTTTGAGGACCGAGTCATTTTCACATTTTTCGTTTTTCAACACTATGCGTTATTTCGTCCTTTTCCCTATTTTATCTTATCTTCGTTGTCAGATTTTGGCACAACCTCACTTCTCATGCTCGGAGTTGGTTTTTGACTTCACGTGCCTTCATCTTGAGTGGTTTCCTCGAAATACGTATCTTTACTTTTGCAAGAAAGTACTCTGGTTGCTCTCGGTGTCCATAGGGGCATGGATGCACAATTCTTCAGAATCTTTTTCATTTCTTGGGGTGTTTTTCTTAAATATCTTTTGAAGATATTTTATTTCATGGGCATCTAAGAAAATATCTTTTGGAAGATATTTTCATTCTGGGGCAATTTCGCAGTTAACCCTTTTGTAGGAGCCATTGTGTAATTAACGAAAGTTATTGCAAAAACGTCTCGTCTGGAGCCTGGATCCTCGTACAGGATTCATTTTCACATTTTGTCGAGTTGTGTACTCTTGGAATTTCCTCCTGGTCGATGTTTTCCAGTTTTAGGGTTTCTAGCCCTGGTTTGCGCCAAACTTGTTTTGGGCATAACTTTCTGCTCGGGACTCATTTTTTGACGCCGTTTCTTCCATTATTCATATTTTATCATTTTGAATCTTTTTCATTCACAAAGTTTTGCCATTTGAGCACGTCTGCTCAAAGTTTACTTTTTCGGACCCGGCGGGGCCCGTTCGGGGCACTTTTTGAGATTTCTATAAAAGGGGGGTGAGATATTTCATTTTTCATCTTCTCCCCTCTTCATGCACGACCTGGAGCTCCCATGGCAGCCCAAGGGGTGCTTCCATCTTCTCTCTCCTCTTTTGGTTAACTTTTCCTTGATGGAAAGTCTTCGGCCTTAACGTTTGTTGTTCCCCTCGCCGTGCTCTACCTTTCCCCCTTATTAGAATTCAGTTTTGACCATTTCTTGAGTTTGGTTTTGAGGTCAAGTTATGATTTTGCTGGTGCTTTCATGGGGGTTATGTTCACGGCGTTGTCCCCGACAAAACCTAGTAGTATCGTCGAATTCGGAGCACTTTTATTTTGGTGGGCCTTTGGGATTTTCATCTCAAATTGAGGTAGGAGATGCTCTAGGTTTAAATTCTTGTTATATAGCATGCTTGTGATGCTTATACTACTTGTTTGCATGATTAAATATAAAATCTAGAGATTTTATTATTTATTTTTCTTGTACGGGATCTAATTTTCCCGGTTACTCATGACTTGGTTTAAACATGTAGCATGATTTTATATTGCCCCTTGATATGCTCATTGTCGTGTATTAAAATTGGAACATTTGAATAAGTATTAAAGATTTTATTTAATATTTATCTTAGGTGAAAGATTAATTCACATGGCCTTAACTAGCTTGAAATTAATATGTGTTAGCATATTAAATTAGGCCTTAGCATGCTCTCCAACATAGTTGAATTTGAAAGTGATTGGAGGTGTTTTGAAAATTAGTAATTATTAATTAATTTACCCCGAGTGCACTATTCACTCTATTTAAATTCCGACTTGATATTCTTGATTTACATGCCATATAGCTTCACATATATTTGATTTAGAATATTCAGTTAGGTTTTGAAACCTTTCATTTAATTAATTTCCTTATTTAAGATTTAATCCTCATGGTGATATACAACTTGGAATTGAATTGCGGCATGCTAAAAAATTAAGCTTTGGTGTGGTTGTTCATATATATTAAATTGGGATTAGTTGCATGAGAATTGCAATCTTTATTTTATATTTAACGTTAGTGAAAGTTTAATTTACATATGTGTAACTTGCATGAAATAAGCTTGTAATGTGATATTACATTAGTCATTGGCATGTTCTCTAAGATATGTTAAATTGAGAGCATTTGGTTAAGTTTAAAAATCTAGAGATTTTAATTAAAAGAATTAATTAAAATCTATTTTGTGGTCCCATTAGCTTAATTAAGGTTTTAATTTGATATTTGTATTGGCCATGACTTGTTTACTAGTATATATTAATTTGGGGCTATCTGAAGTTGTTTTAAAACCTTGGGATTTAAATTAGCATGATTTAATTAAAGTTCTACTTTGTTGTTCTAACAACCTAATTGAGTTTTAGAATGGATATGGGTGATGACTTTGCCATGTCCTTTAACATGTATTAAATTGAGGTTAATTGGAATTGAATCGGAATCTAGAGAATTTAATTGTGTTTATCTATTTAAATTCTATCAATTTGCTCCATGATCTAGTTGTGTTTTAGAAGTGGTTTCTATATTCAAATCATAGACTTAGACTTGTTGTATATTTATTTGGTTATGTTTTGAAAATTGGATAACATAGTTGCTATGTTTGTATTCATGAGAATATGTTTTCCTTATTGAATATATTGTTGCCTTATGTAATGATTTGCACACTTTGTGTTTAACATCTTTCATACATAGCGTGTAACGAATCGCACACTGAAGATTCGACATTCATCATATCATATTAGTTGTGGATTTAGAGCATGTATTGTATAGGTTTCCAAATTTGGTTGTGCTTAGTAGATAGTTGATTATCTTGCATATTCCTGTTGATATATGCGTTGTTGCACAACTTGTTGATTTTGGAAACTTGGGGATGTCGTTGTTTGACTATGGCTAGGACGTAGTTCTAGTACGGGGGATAGTCCCTCTATATGGTCTAGTGCGCACATAGGGAGGTTACCCGTGGGCCAGTAACCCTAAAGTAACTATGTTGTCTGTCTGATCCGGCGTGACGTCCGAGTATCCACTTTGTTTGATTTCGCATTTCATTTTCAAGTTGATAACTAGATGATGTTGTAACTTGTTGTTTCTTAATTGTCATTCCATTTTAAGTTACAGGATGTTAACTTTGCGAAATTGTGCTTTATGCGTTGTATTGGAAGTTCCAATGTTGGTTAAATTGCATCGATATTGAAAATCGTGTTCTGACGTTCTAATAAAGCTTAAGATTGATCCTATTGATTCATTTATAACTTAGACGTTAAGTGGCATGACCCACTTTTGTTGTTTCCGTGCTTTAGATTTCAAGCTGATAGCTTTAAGAAATTGTATTTTGTTGCCTTGTATAATATGCTTTTATGTGGTTAGATTGCATTGAAGTTGTAAATTGCGTTTTGATTGTTCAGCATGGCATAGGATGATTCCTTAGACTTATTTAGAACATAGACGTTAGGTAACATGATCACTTTAGTTGTTTCTGTATTCGGGATTGCAAGTTAGTACCTTTAAGAACCTATATCCTGTTGCTTTGTATAACGTGCTTCCATATTGTTTAAATGGCATAGATGATGTGATTTATGCTAGAAACACTCTAAGGTAGCTTAGGATGCTCCCTGAGTCTCATTTCGATATAGACATTAGGTGGCATGAACCCCTTTAACATGTTTCACCTTAAGGTGATAAATTTGTAAAATGCTAGGTTGATGCATGCTCATCTCCTACGAGTAGCTCTATGTTACTCACCCCTACGATACTGGGGCATATTTCAGGTACGAAGACTTGGTTCGTGACGCCTAGCATTCCTTGGATGTTGTGTAGCTTTCAAGTTTCCATTTCATGCAAATGTTAGCATGAAATGTCATTTTGTAGACTTATATGTCAAAATATGTATATTTGATTCCATGTATGTAATATGCACATAAGTGCACTCCTTTCAATGTATTTGACATGTATGGGATGAGGCCGGAGGCCAATGATATGTGTATTGTATTCTATGCAACTTTTTAACTTCATGAAATGTTATGAAAACCTTAAAAAAATCGCAAGTCATTGCTTCACCACGGTTGCATCAGGTGTGGGAATTCCATTTTCATTCTTTTATAGGGTCTTATTAATCTTGTATGAAGTGTGGCCAAGGGCCAAACGGTCATTTGATCCCGTTTTATATTTTTGGATTCCATATTTTTCATTCCAAGTCCATTGGCCTTTTTGCTCGTTGGGGGGTCGGATTTTGCATCGGTGGTATTTTTAAGTCGTGGACCATTGTAGCACGTCCAAATAGGTAAGTTACGTTTGTGTGCATGGTCGTTTCCGGGCAAAACCTTATCGTTTGTGTTTTGAGCCTCTTGTGAATTCATTTCGCATTTTTTCTTGCATATTCTGATCTAGGGGCATTATGGACCTTTCACGGTGGTTTTATTTTCTTCTTTCAACATGGTTGAATAGAAAACATGATTTTAGGGGGGGTTTCTTTTCTGTGTTTTTCCAGAAAATGTCGTCTTGGCATCGGAAATCGCTTACGAATTTCAGCTTTCAGTTTTCTATATAGCAGCTTTTTCGACCCTCTGGACCAGATTTCTTGGGAGAGCATTTTGGGCCTTTTACATTGCAATTTTTTTGAATTCTCTCGCGAGTCACGTAGAAAACTCAATTTTGAGGTGGGTTTCTTCTTTGTGTTTTTGCAAAAAAGTTCATCTAGGCTTTCAAATTCAGCCTCTATTCCGGATTCTTCTGAAAAATAACCACATAGCAGCTTTTGGGCTGCTGCTGCCAGCCATGGTGCACCCAGCGCGCGTGTGGCGTGCATGGACGTGCGCGTGGGCGTGTGCATGGGGTTATCATGGCCCCTCGTCGGGCCGCCGCGACGTCATTTCTTCTTTTGGGCGTTTCTCCTTCGTCCGGACTCCGATTCAAGTGAATTTTTTTTGAACTTGACTAACTTTTCGCTGTCTTTCCAACGATGTGCTCGGTTGCACCCGGTTCTTCCTAGATAATTACCAGTTTACCCTTTTTGCCTTAAGTGCTCGTTTTTCTTCGTCATGCCGTTTCTCCTTCGTACGGACTCCGAATCATGCGATTCTTGAGTCCATCTTTATTAGTTTTTTGTTGTCCTTCTAGCGGTGTGCTCGGTGGTACCCGAATCTATAGTTTTCAGAAATGACTATTTTACCCCCGGGGGGCTTATTTGTCATATTTTTGATCTTTTGCTTCCGCATCAGTTCTTGTTGAGTTTCACGACCTCATGGAAGGTTACTTTGACTTCTTAGAGTCTTGTTTTTTGTTTTTGCTTTCGCATTCGGATTCGTTATCGGATCATCCTTACGGTTCATCACAGGACACGCTGGCCTAAAAACCAGGGTCATCACAATTGATTTGAGCTTGTAAGTCCTTAGGGGTGTTTGAACACCTAATGCCTTAAAGCCGTCCGGTTTAGGAGTCATTGACCTAACGCTCGACCTCATGGATCGCTAGAAAGCTTAATAGATCACTACATTGCACCATGCTTCCATCTTTGATCCTCTAGGTTAGTGTATATATATATATATATATATATATATATATATATATATATATAATCAAGTGAATAGAATAATTGCACCTAGTTGAATAAAGCTTTAATAGAAGGTCCACTCTTTGTTTTGATGATCGGGACTAGATTTGTGTGCTAGTTTGAGGGTAAAGATGTGATCATTTCTTTAGTTAGCTTAGCTAACAACATATTTGATGCCAGTTCACTTAAAAGGATTCTAGAGTTGTTTTGATTTGCATGATCATTGTTATGATATGTGGAGGACCATACTTGCTTACTTGATGTTGAGATTCTGGGAGATTGCTTGGAAAGGGTTGAAAAATTGCATATTTGAGGTACTTTTCTCCCAATGCTTATTTTGTATATTGGTGTCTCTCTTGTGAGAAAGAGCTCAATGTTTGTGGGTATCATTTCTGGAAACCCTCACAAGACTTCACTCGTCCACTAGGGGTAACCTAGGGGTTTAAAAGGCTTATTGCATATGCTAAATGCAATCGTGTTCTCTACGAAAGTGGCGTTATCCTTTTATTGCTTTCTAGTTCATAGTTACTTAGTTGTTTATTTCTTTTCTTTCCTTGTAGTTCATTGCAAGGGACTAGCAATATCTAAGTTTGGGGGTGTGATGAGTGCCCAAATGTGACGCATTTTAACACCTAAGCTAGAGTATTTTAGTCTATTCATCTTTCTTACTTTCATGTCTTAGATACTTATTTTGTGTTATTGCCTATTTTAGGTGAATAATGTTCAGACAGGCTAACAAGAGCCAGTTAGACCATTTTTGGAGTTAAGGAGCAAAGTTGGAAAGAAGCCAAGGAAATTGCATCAGAGGAACTTCGATCGATCGAAGGGAGGTCCCGATCGATCGAAATAGTCTACAATTGATCGAAATGAAGGCAGTACCAGCTCAGCAAAGTGGATAAGGCCCGAAGATTTTTTTGATGCCACGTCAGCTTCGATCGATCGAAGCTAAGTGTTTAATTCGATCGATCGAAATGCCTGCTGGCAATAAGCTGTATAATTCCCGAGCACGCCGATTTCTACCTACCGTGCATAGCTGCGAATTTCCTCTAATCAGAGGCTATTATTCTGACTTAGTCCTTACTCAAAGGAGTGTGTAATTGATTTATTGAACATCATTATAGTAAAATATTATTATTACATTTACCAATTATGGAATAGATAGTTTTTCTCTCTAAAATTAGGGTTTTGGAGAAGAAAACAAAGATAAAGATGAGAAAGCCAACCTTCAAGGTAGCCCTTGAGGGTTCCAAGTCCACTACAATGAGTGGCTAAATCCTTCTCTTGGGGCTAGAGATAGCCCCTAGGCTTGCTTCTCAAACCTAGTTTTTGTGTATTTTTAGGAATTTTAATTGTAATAGATGTTTTGACCATGAATAAATATAGATCTTGTGATTTCTACTTAATTTGTATGTATTAATGCTTTCAATTGATCATTTAGCTCTAGTCATATGTCTATGCATACTAGAATTGATGTTCACGTTTTTATCTTTAGATTTAATGAATTTGATGTATGTTTATGTGTATTGATGATCTTAATCTAGTGATGGTCAAGGCATGGTGCTTAATGGAACACTTTTGTGATTTATTTGATGGTTCACACTTCTTTCTTGATGGATTGTATCACATCTCTAGTTTAATTAATTTAATTTCATGTTTCTAGCCTAGTTGTAGTATAGATGCTTTAATTTTTTAGGTAGGTGAACAATCCATTCTTATTTCTTGATATTCTATACTTTTGAATGCAAAGAGTGTATATCTCTAGATATTTGTGTGTGCATTAATTGTGGTTTAATTGAATGGAATCTTGGTCTCATTTGATAGGTTGTGCTATTCATTAAAATTGGCTAGACAATCTATACTTTTTTGCCATCCATACTTAGTTTCAATTAATGTCACACACACACACAAAGTTACAATTTAAATTTCCCCATTAATGTAAAATTGCTAGTGTTTGATGAAGTGAAGCTTACTGGTGACTCTATGCCCCAAGACCTCTCTCCTATATATTTTCCCTAATTTCTAGATTGCTCTCTTTTTACTTGCATTAATCTCTAATTGCATTGTAGTTTAGTTAATCAATCACCAATCAATCTTTGATCATTTGACCTATTAATCTGACATTAATTTCCATTACAAATACACCTCCGATTCTTTGGGACGATCCCTACTCACCCTAACTATATTTTTAGTTAAAAGTGGTAGTGGCATTTCATAAATTTAAACTTGGCTACACTTTTGCAATTTAGTGCATCGACATGGCACACACCAATTATCTTTTGAAGATATTTTATTTTGGGGCATTAGCGCAATTATCTTTTGAAGATATTTCTTGGAGTGAATTTTATGCAATTAGGGGAAAGTTGGGACAAGTGTCTCATTTTCATTGGACCATGTGTTTAAAGGGGATTGGTGACATGTGTAGGGCTTGGATGGTGCCAAGTGTGGGGTTGGATGTGTGTTTTTTGTGGAGACAAATGGAGGGCTTAGATTTGAGTATGTGTGTGAGAGGTAGTGCTAGGGTTGCTTATAAGATATATATCATATATTGTATCACTTTTTCCCCAAGGCTTCATCTTCTTCCTTCCACTTTCTCTCTTTACCTCTATTGATGCTTAACCTTAGATCTTAGTTTCCTCCACATTCCTCAAACCTTTTGACCACATCATAGGAAGAAGAAAGCTTGGTGGCACCTTGGACAACAATACCCATGTCTTGGATTCTTCATTTGTACCTTTTTTCTCTTGGATTCTAGAGAGGCTTTCTCTAGTGAGGTAAGGGGTGTAGTATGATTGTAACCTAGGATTTTCATTGTGTTTTGGGGTTTATCATGAGTTGTGTGTGTTGTGTGAGTTATAGGGAGATTTAGCCAGTTTTGCTTCATAACTTAGGCTCTATGATGTTTACTGCATGATTATGTATATCTTGCAAGCTTATTATTCATGTGCTAGGATGATAGTTAAATGTTAACTTCATTGAGATTTAATTTCCATTATTCATGTATTACCTTCACTATTATAACTTGTTAGTCTTATGTATATTGCTTGTCTAAGTAGTATGTGGTTTATTTCCTATATTAATCATCATATGATATGCTTACATGTTTGACTTGCCAAGGTATTGAGACCTTAAATTGCTAGCATAAGATTGATCTTTTATAGGACATATCAATGTTAGCATATGCGCGCGCGCGCGCACACACACACACATCTTGCTTGATTTTTTGCCATGGTTAGCATTGGAGACTTAGGACATGGAATGCTAGATTCTCACAACTTATGTGTGCATAGAAGGTAAAATGTAATGTTTCTCAATTTTTTTTATTTTTTTATTTTTTGAATTTATTTATTTTCTAGCCGCATTTTGTGTGCACACAGGTTAGCATGCCACATAAGTTTCGAGAGTGGTTTGGGACATTTATTTGAGTTTAGCTCTTAGAAATGTATTTGGGGTCATTTTGTCATTTTTAGATTTTCGGGCCAAAAGGTCCCCGATGGGAACCGCACTCGTATTTTTCATGCTCGGGATTATTTTTCGAGCCCATTGCATTTCATATTATATTATTTGTGACATATTTATATGATTGGGTGCTTATGTGGGTGATTATATCATGTTTTGGGGTGATTTTGCAAAAAGGGATTTTTAGAGATATTTTGAGGTCAACTGCATCCTACTTTGACCCAAGCTTTATATAGGACCACACATCCATTTTTTGGGTTGTTTTCCTCTTCCTCCCAACCGAGCCCTTCATTTTCTCTCTCTAAAAATCTCTCTCTCTAAGCTTGAAGTTTCAAGCTCAAATTCCTCAATTTTCCCTTTAGATTTTGACTTGTCTATTAAATGGAAAGTTAACGAGCACGACGAGGGCTACGATTTGATCAGAGCCGATTTCCAATTGGACCACTTTGGTGATTTCAATTTTGGGGCAAATTTAGGGTTTTCGCTTGATTTTGAGGTAAAGGTGTCTAAACCTCAATTCTTTTTATTTTTATGAGCTAATCTTCTTATGTTTGTGATATCGCATGTATAAACTGTGATTTTAAAGCATGACTTCATGTTTTATGCGATTAAATGTATTAAATTACATGCTTATATGATTTTTTGGGAAAATAGACGTTTAATTGATGGTATGGCATGACTTGCTTATCTAAAAAGCCATGATTAATATTTTGATTGCATGAGAAATTGTTATATTAAGAACCTTCAAAGCATGCAAGTATGGTTGTAGTTATGATGTAAGGAATTTCACGTTGGCATGACATAGAAGTGCACGTAACATTCATGCATTGGCATTGGGGTTGAAATGTGAAATTGATTTTGTAATGAAAAATTAGTTTGGGAAAGATTTTTAAAAGGAATTTTGCAAAAATCGGGCGGTAAGGAGTTACCTTGTGTCTATGGCGTTAATGACACCTAGAGGGGAAGTAGGGAGACTGCAATACGCATGGTTGAGTTACCTAAGCCCCAAATGACGCTAAGGGGTTACCTTAGGTCAGGGATAGTTAGCCAATCCTCCTCTTATGGCACCGATGAGTCACCTCGGGCTGAGTTACATTAACGGTTTGACAGTCACGGTGTTGGAAAAGATTTTGGAAAATGGGGAGTGACATTGCATAGCATTGGCATTGAATAACATTGCATTATTTTGCTTGGATTGTATGGTGATGAAGGTGTTAATATTTTCCACAAGTTAAGCGTGATCCCTTTCTCTATATTCTATACTTTGTGTTGGATTCACGAGATTATTAAGGAGTGCGCTTTAGGAACCTCTTACTAAGCCATTGTGATTACCCCTTTATTATCATTTTCAAGTCATGGAAAGGAAGTGGTGGATGAAATTCCTCCACAAGCTTAGATGGGGAGGGAGAGATTGCTTTTTACATCCCTTGTAACCAAATTTCATTTTATAAAACTTTGGCAAATGACATGTAATTGTCTTTTAGATTGCGACCTTATCAATGTAACTATATTCTTTTGGGCATTTTTATGTATATTTTGGATATGTTTATGATGACAATAGATTTCTATGGTTTAAATGTAAAGCAAGAATGATGAATGAATGGGACTCAAGCACTTTTGTGTCACCATGTATTTGATTTTATAAATTGGGTTGTCGTATACATTTTGGACCATTGTTGCTTATGTTTTGGACATATTTGAGGCGTATGGAATCGTTCTATAACTTAATAGGCAATGTAGGAACCAAGCCAAGGCCAATATATGGCCTAAGAATCATTTTTAAGGCCAGAGCTCGAGCACAAACGTTTGTGCTCAAGCACAGGGCCCTAGGCCGAGAACCAGTTTCTGTAGGGTGGCTTGTGCTCAAGCACAAGGGGTCTATGCTTGAGCACTTGGGTCTTGAGCTCAAGCACAAACTTTTGTGTTTCAGCATTGGGGTAGTTTTTGGTGGGCAGCTCTCGGAACTTTTCATTGCAGGTCCTAGAGCTTGAGTTTAGCGTTGAGCTCGAGTACAAATGGTTGTGCTTGAGCACAAAGTGACCCTACACTTATATTAGTTCAAACATCAAACATGTGATGCCCCTAGATTCCAGAACACGGGTCGATCAAATCTGCGCACAACACCGAGGGAGTATCAAATAATTAAGTAATAAATGAACACGGAATACAAAAGATAATAAGAATAAATAATAAAGTTGAAAAGAAAACTAACTAATAAATCCTCTATTTATAATAATCCAATAAAATAATCCTCCATTAAAAATTCGAATACTCTGATACTAATAACAATCTAGATTACAACTCAGGAATCCATTATGTGGACCCCTAAATAAAATCCCAAATAAATAAATAACTGAAATAGACAAATCCAAAGTCTGAAAGCATAAAGAAGCATCCTACGCAGTAGAGTGATGAAGACTGGTCTTTTCTTAGCACGAATAATCTCTACACCTGACGAACACCTGAAAATTAATAGTGGGTCACCCATGAACAAGTTCTACTCTACTACATCTCAAACAGAGACCTGATACACATATACATCCTAGTCAACTTAAACAATAACTACATAGTCCGTATTTATATAGATACATACTAAAGGACTCTCACTAGACTATAAGGCGGCCTCAACTTAAATAGTAGGCAACATACAAAATGCACACAAAGTGTGCATGAGTACCATGATCTACCAGGGCACACAACTATCTACTATATCCAATTATGCATTCCAGGCGATATACGCTCCCTAATCACCGATCTTGAGAAGTAAACTATCCGCTATAGTCTTTCAATGGTATGTCATTCACATAATTCTGTGAATTGACATGAATAGATGTAACTTAGCTTATTAGATAGTCCATCTAAATAATATGCCCCCATATCTTAACAATGGTGCATTAATCCGTATTATAACCAAATAAAGGTTTCTATTTCCATACAAAGATTCAAGCATGTATTCACATTAATTAATACAGAGATAATCATGATATAAATCATATAATATCCATTACATTTATTTAAGCAATATTAACAATTTAAATGGCACGTAGTTAATTTACAACACAAGTAGTTAACCTATATCTCTATTAAATTATATAGTCCTCCATGCACATGATTAAAATCATTTAAGCATTAATTCAATTGTTAAAACAAATTAAATTCATGAAATCATTTATTAAACAACATAAAAGATACTTAAAATTTCATACTATCCAATTCCTTGGCATATTAAAATATATAATATGCATAGCAGTCCGTATCGGGACTATTACAGCCTTTTAAAAATCATGAAACAGACTTGAACAACTTTCAGTATGAAAAATCCCCAAAACTCCCTTTATAGTACCAAAATGGTCGACCGGTTATCCAATTCGGTCAATCGTTAGGCCAATTCGGTCAACCGATACTCCAAATCGGTCGACCGGTTACTGTGACAAATCTTTTTCAATATCTCTGGCAACCTGTTCTTCCTCCAAACTCCATTGTTAAAGTTCCTATGTCCCAGAGTGTCCCAACATTGATTTTTGAGTATATAAACATCATTACATCAATTTAAAACACAAACCATGCATCAAATCATCAAATCATGCAAGAATTATACAAACCTATAAACATATAATCATATATTGTAAATATGATTTTAGCTTGCATAAAGGTTTATTAATTCCCATCACTCATCCTAGACTTATCCTAAACATGTATAGAACACCTGATCAAAGGAGAAGAGTTAGAAAAAGAACTTGCCTTAAGGTTTTCAGATTAAAAACCTAAATCTCCTTTTCTGTTTTCTTCTCAAATTTCGACGACTCTTATGTTGGCTTTGCGACCTTCTATTGCTCCTAGTTTAACCCACGAACAACCTCTTTTGATCTCCCTTGGTTTAGCCTTTACTCTTTACCAAAACCCTATCTATGTTTCTTTTTTTCTCTGGCTCCTTTAGTAAGCACGTAAAAACCAAAAACCTAATCTACAGACTTATATAACATATATATATATATAAGCTTCTAATCCTAATCCTACCCCAATTACTCCCCTGCCTTAGGGAATAAGAAAAGGAAAACAAAATAGGAAAAAGGTAATATATATATACATACAGACATACTAACTATCTACTATACGGGTAAATATATATACATATAAATAAACAGTAATATATATATTATTACTAATAATAAAACAACAACAATAATAATAATAATAATACTATCATTTATATATATATATCCATATATATAAAAACCTAATATCCATGGGTAAATAACCACACCAATTAAGACTCCTATCCAAGTAGTCCATGTGACCCATTGGGTTAGTCCATTACTACTATCCAAATTCATCCTTTAAAAATAAAAATAAACTTTTAATTCCTAACAAATAATTACACATAAACACATAGCATTAAAACAAATAATTTGATACAAACAATTAATTTAAAATACACAATTTAAACACATAATTTAATTAAACAAATAATTCTATTAAACACATAAACAATTAACCAAGTAATCAAATAATCAATTAAAATGCAATAAAATGAATAAATAAATCCCAAACATATCCTTTTAAAATTAGGAGTATTATATTCTTCCCCCCTAACAAAAGGAATTCCGTCCTCGAAATTCGCCCTTACCTTAGACTCAGCCTCATTATGATGGCTTCACTGGACACGCACAAGAGGTATGACCTTGTTACAAAGAATTTGATCCCTACGGTCTATAATACAACACGGTGGCTCCACATATGTTGCATTCGGCTGTAATTTAATCTCACCAACATTAATATGCTGATAATGATCCTCATCTCGCAGAAATTTCTGCAACATGGAAACATAAAACACAATGTGACACGATGTAAATGGTCCGGAAGTGCTAACCGATATGTTACAGCTCCAACTTGATCCGTAATCATAAAAGGACCGATAAAATGTGGTGACAACTTCCCTTTCTTTCCAAACCGCATTACTCCCTTCATAAGAGACACTTTGAACAAAACCTTATCTCCAACCTGAAACTCCAATGCACGAGTACGTCAGTCTACATAACTCTTCTGCCTATTCTGGGCACTGTGCATATGATCCCTAATAAGTGCGATCTTCTCAAAGGTATCCTTAATAAACTCAGGACCCAAAAATTGGCTTTTTCCAACCTCCATTGAATAAACAGGAGATCTACATGGTCAACCATATAATGCCTCAGATGGTGCCATACCAATAGTCTTCTGAAACCTATTGTTATATGCAAACTCTACGAGTGGCGCAAATAATCCTCCCAATGGCCCTTAAAGTCAAGGACACAAGAACGAAGCATATCCTCCATGATCTGATCAACCCTATTAGTCTGTCCATCAGTATGACGATGATAAGCAGTGCTAAGAAACAACTCTATACCCAAAGCCTGCTGAAAACTCTTCCAAAATCCTAAAACAAAGCTCGAATCCCTATCCGATATAATGGATAATGGTATGCTTTGTAACTTCACAATCTCTGTAATGTAAAGTCTCACCAACTATTACGAAGTGAAATCAGTCTGAATAGGCAAGAAATGAGCTAATTTAGTCAACCTATCAATGATGACCCAAATGGAATTGTGATCCTTAATTGAATTAGGCAATCCCTTCACAAAATTGATAAAAATGCTCTCCCATTTGCACTCTGGTATAGGTAGTGGTTGTAAAGAACCTGACGGTTTAGGATGATCAATCTTGACCATCTAGCAAATACTACACTTAGAGACAAAAATAGCAATGTCTTTCTTCATATCTGCCCACCAAAATTTTCGCTTTATATCTTAATACATCTTATCTCCACCTAGATGGATAGAAAACTCAGATTTGTAAGTCTCGATCATCACATCCTTCTTGAAATCATTAGCAGAAGGTACTACTAAATGCCCTTTGTACCTCAAGCATCCATCTATCCAAATATTGTACAATGGAACATCTCTAGAAGCTAACTCTGCAACTTTATCAATGCACTGCTGATCTGTGAGTTGTGCCTCAAGTACCTTGTGAATGATAGAGGGTGTAACTACCATGCAAGCCATAAAATCATCGGACAACTAATCAACTTTCTTTAAAGCATCCTACTCAGTGGCGAATAGTGCAGAAAGACTAGCATAGGGTCGGCGACTGAGTCCATCTGCCACCACATTGGCTTTCCCTGGATGGTACCATATAGAGAAATGATAGTCTTTCATAAACTCTGACCATTTGTGCTGTCTCATATTTAACTCCTTCTGAGTGAATAAATATTACAAGCTCTTGTGATCACTAAATAGTCTGAAAGACTCTCCTAACAGATAATGCCTCCACATGCGTAAGGCAAAGTGTAATGACCCGGTCATTTTCTTTCCTTTCCTTTCCTCTGATTTTTACGGATATTTTTTTTTCGTTGATCTTTCTTTTCTGGGTTCGGCTTCTTGTCACTTAGTGTCATCTTGAGTGCTCAGGAATGGTTTTTGATACTCTTTCCTTTGGTTTGACGACTTCCTTTGAGGACCGAGTCATTTTCACGTTTTCACTTTTGTGACACTATTCACTTTTTATCTTTTTCTCGGTTGTCACTTTGTTGGAATAACCTCATTTTTCGTGTTCAGATTTGATTTTGGTTTTGTATGCATCCACGATATTTAAATTCCATGCTATGTGGTTTCGTGTTCAGATTTGATTTTGGTTTTGTATGCATCCACGATATTTAAATTCCATGCTCTGTGTATTTTTACTTTTGTAGAAAAGCATGCTAGTTGTGGTCTTTCTTCCTTAGGGGTGTGGATGCACACTTCTTTGTAATTTCTCTTTCTTTTGGGGTCATTTGTGTAATTACTGTAAAGTAATTATTTTTCGTCTTAGGGACCATTTTGCAATTTAATTTGGAAGATATTTTTAGAAAGGACCTTTTTGCAATTTTCGAAAAGTATGACAAGTGTCACACTCTCATTGGTCCACTTGTTGACATTTGTGTCGAAACACTTTGATGCCTTGGATGATGACATGTGGAGGGTGGAGATTCAACCACTTGTTGGCTTAGGATTGGTGCACTTGTTGGCTTGGATGGTTGACAAGTGTAGGCTTGAGATTAAGCCTAGGATGGAGTCTTGGATGAGTGACAAGTGTATGCCCCAAATTAAGTCTTGCAATTAATTTTTAGGCCACTTTGGAATTGTGTTGTTAAAAGGGGTTTTTGTGCAATTGACCAAAACTTGTGTGTGTTGACCTTGGTGTAAGACCATATAGTGAGTGGAGGATTTCTATTTCCTCCACTCACATTCTTTCACACTTAATTTATGTTGGTCCTAAAGTTCTTTATGCAGTATTTGCCTTTTTAATGTCAAAAATCAGTGTAGCAATGGTTTCTTTATTATTAATGTTGCTTGAAATAAGTCTCAAGGGTTGTGTGGTCATTTTCACATCAGTGATTTATACTCCATATCTGTCCTGAAAATTCATCACAGTGTACTAACCTGTCTTGCTGAAATTGTTGAATTTTGTGTGGACTTAGTTCATAAAGTTGTCTCTGATGGTTCCAGGCGTACCATTGTCTTTTCTCAGCTGTACTCAATATAGATACGTATGTTCAGGATGCTGCATTGCACTGGAATGATCTCATTAAAGCTGCATTGTCACTTATACAGTCTCAGGACTTTTTCTTAGCTGAGAAGATATAAATCTGTTGCAAGGGTATCTTGGTAATTTTCTTCTATGCTCATGTGTATGTCATGCTCCAGTGGTCCTAAAGCAAATGAATATGCAAGAATATTGCATTTTTTAGAGGTTAAGTATTGAGCTGAATGGTGTGCACTGTCCTATAGTGTGTATGTGTATTTTTCAGTACATATAGTGTCAAAAGTGCTGAGGTGTCCTTTAGTAATTGCCTCTTGCTCCTTAAAATATCTGCATTGTGCTTTATCAATGATTGGCTTGAGGTGACAGGTGTATTCCGAGAGTGTATGGAGTTCAGTGCACCTTGTGGTTTTATATATATATGCTGTTATAGCCATTTTAGGGATCAAAGCCTTGAGAATGAAAAGTGACATTCAGCTGTAGCCTAAATTACCTAGAGAGCATTGAATGAATTTGATTTACTGAGAGTATCATGATGATTTATGCTATAAAATCTCACTGATTCAACCTTTGCTGAGGTTCTTTACTGAGAAAATGTTGCTGCTGCTGTTTTTGTTGTTGCAAGGGCTGGATTGAGTAGTGAATATGAGTTCGAAGGTGCTATGGTCTAGTTTGTAAGCTGACACAGGTATAATTCCCTGATTTACACTTGCTCAATACAAAGTTATGTTGAAAATCATGCTGAACTCATATTTGGACAGTAATCACATCAGTTCTGCTGAATTTAATGACTGATTCTTGGATTTCGGTACTAATTGATTAAGCCTTGCTATATTATGAGTTTTTAATCTTCTAGCAAGTATATTTTAATGAATCTAATCTGTTGAAATTGACTTTGTGAGAGAATTGTGGTTAGCTGCTATTTTTAGTATTTAAACCCTTGTGTTGAACTGAGTTTTGCTGAACCAAGGCCTGTTATGAACTTTGTGATTTGCTCATGCTACAATTCATTGTTCAATGTTATGATCATAAGTACTATAGTGAATGAAGACTGAATATGATGCTATTGATTGATTCTCGAAAGGAAATTCCTATTTTACCTCTCAAGTACTGATTGCTGCAAATGGTTGTTTTGAAGTGGTAATTTGGAATTCTGAGGTGTCTGCCCTATTTCAAATTGTAGGAAAGACTTGTGTTTCTTGTATATCATCTACTTGATGTATTTGGTGAGCCTAGAGAGCTTGTTTGGTCCTGGCAGGGTTGCGTAGGACAGGGGGAGTGTATGTGTACACTTTGTTGAGCTAGTGTGTGAGTGAAGTGTGTGAAAGCTAGTGTCTACTTTTGATACAAAGGTGTGTGCAGAGAGTGAGACGGCTGAGTGTGTAACAACTTACTTACAACTAGTGGATGCTTGCATTGGCTGAGGCCAAGACCCAAGGTTTTCCCTAATTAAGAGGGTTTCCTTGTAAAACCTGTTGCATTACTTTATCTACTGTTTTAATTTAACTTTCAGTTTAAAGAAAGAAGGAAAGAGTTGACCAATTCACCCCCCCCCCCCCCCTCTTGGTCCAACAATTGGTATCAGAGCTTTGGTTTGCTGCACAGGGTTCTAATAAGCCTGCAGCTGTTCTTTGCAATGGATGAAGGCCAAGTTATAAACAAAGCTCCAGGGTTCAGTGGTGTGAACTATGATTCATGGAAAATCAGAATGGAGGCATTTTTAATGTCTCACTCTTATGATGTCTAGCATGCTGCTATGCATGGTATTGTAATTGTTAGTCCTGAAAATCCTACTGAAGCTGACAAAGTTGCTGTTGCTAATGATGGTAAAGCTAAACATGTCCTCTATTGTGCTTTGAAGTAACAAGAGTTTATCAGAGTTAAGAATTGCAAAACTGCTAAGGAGATGTGGGACTCTCTTCAAGCTGCTCATGAAGGAAGCTCTATTATCAAAGAAAACAAAATTCAACTCTTCAAAGTTCAGTATGAAGCTTGTAAGATGGAAGAAAGGGAAACTGTAGCTGATTACTTGTTCAGGATCAATGATATTATGAATAATATGAAATCTCTTGGTGAAGACATTAAGGACTCTGAGGTTTGCAAGAAGATATTTAGGTCACTTACACCTAGGTTCAATGCAAAAGTTACAATTCTTGAGGACAAAGGCTTATCTCAAATGAAGATTGATGAACTATAAGCCTCTCTCACTGCTTATAAAATGAGAATTGGTGTTCCAACTTTTCAAAGACGAGAAGCTGCTCTGAAAGCCAAAGAAGTTATAGAGGAATCTGAACCTAAGTTTGAAGAGGATGATCTAGAAGAAGATGAAGTGGCCTATTTGTCAAAGAAATTCAAGAAGTTCAGGTTTAAGAAGAAAAACCAGTCTCAAAACCTAACTTGTTATGGTTATGGTAAGCCAGGTCATTATGTCTCGAATTGTCCATCTTCCAAAAGGCAACACCAGAGAAAGAATGAGGGAAGAAACTTTAAAATAAATTTTGGAAAGAATGCCTTTATTTCTAATTGGGACTCTACACCTGAAGAAGACAAAACTGAAGAACCACAAGAAGATGAGTGCTTGTTTATGGCTACTCTTGAAACCTCACAAGCTGTATCAAAAGTTGAAGAAGATAGTGACTCAGAAATAGAAGAAATACTTGAGGAATGTGAAAGACTTGCTGTGAAGTGCAATCAACAGAAATCTCAGATAAAGACTCTCAATTCAGAACTACAAAAAACCAAACAACTTCTTGTAAACCACTTCAGGCTTAAATTGTCAACTGTGTGTTCAGTTACTCTAGTCTTCTCAAGCCTACTGAAGTCTCAATACAACACATAATGGTCTACTAAAAGGTGCAAAGAAGAACTCTCATTGATTCTTGAAGAAAGATCTTTAAAGATGGCTGAAATTTGGAAGCAATCCACTAAGCAAATTGGAAAGACTAGTATTGGTTATGTTTGTGACACTGCAGCCAAGGTTAAACAAAACCACTCAGTGTTTGTCAGGGCCACCTCTGGTGAGGTTTATGCTAGATTTCCAATTATAAAACCCATGAGACCAAAATATGACCACACCTGCAGCAATCTGAAGTTGAATGAAAATGACTTTGTCACATCTTCCATCAGAAATTTCAAAATCACCAAGATGTATATGAAGAAATCTGACTTAACTCAAGATCAGAAAGTCAAGGATAAAAGATCTTTTGTGAAGTCCAAGATGATGTGGATACCTAAAAGGATGAATGCAGTGAGTATATTGGTATATACAGCTTTCAAAGCCTATAACACCAATGACAAATGGTATATTGACAGTGGTTGCTCAAGGTATATGACAGGTGATGGTTCCAAGTTTGCATCTCTGAAGAACTTCGATGGAGGAAATGTTATCTTTGGAGATAACCAAAAGGCTAAGATAATTGGAATTGGGACTGTGAATAAATCTGAAGAATTGCCTGAGATTAAAGAGGTTTTACTTGTTGAAGGCCTTAAACACAATCTTCTAAATGTGAGTCAGCTATGTGACAGTGGGAAGAAGGTGTGCTTTAATAAAGAGAAGTGTAATATTGTTGACATTGAATTAGAAAAGGTTCTATTCTCAGCCTGCAGATCTTCTGGAAAAATGTATACAGTATCTGAAGAAGCCACACAATGTAACTTGACCACTCTAGATGAAGCTGTACTGTAGCATAAGAGACTAGGTCATCTTCACTTAAAGAATCTAATCAAAATTCTGAAGCTGAAGGCTGTGAAAGGCTTACCTAATCTAAAATTCAGTGATAACCATCTCTGCAGAGCTTGTCAACAAGGAAAACAAACAAAAGTAGCATTTCCTTCCAAAGAGATCAACACTTCCAAAGCTCTTGATTTAATTCATAAGGATCTCTGTGGTCCTACCAGAACTACAAGCATTGGAGGAAGTAAGTATTTTATGCTACTCATTGATGATTTTAGTAGAATGGTGTTGGTTTATTTTCTAAAAGAGAAATCTGATGCTATTACACACTTTATTAAGTTTGTTAACCTGGTTGAAAATGAAAAAGGTTGCACTATAAAGAGACTAAGGTCTGATTTTGGTTCTGAATTTACAATGAGAGAGTTTGAAAGCTATTGTGATGTAAAGGGTATTAAGAAAGAATTTTTAGCTGTTGCAGCTCCTCAATAGAATGGAGTAGTGGAAAGGAAAAACAGGACTGTGCAGGAAATGGGGAGAACTTTGTTACTTGAAAAAGGTCTTGCAAAAGGCTTTTGGGCTGAAGCTGTTAGTACTGCAGTATATATCATCAACAGGGTGCTTCTTAAACCTAATTTAACTAAGACTCCATTTGAACTATGGTATGGAAGGCCTGCAACAGTTTATTACTTTAAGTTGTTTGGCAGCAGATGTTTTATTCTCAATCATACAAATAACCTAGGGAAAATTGATTCTAAGGCTGATGAAGGTATATTCTTGGGATACTCTATCAAAAGTAAGGCTTACAGATGTTACAATCTCAGATCCTCTAAAGTTGTTGAATCAATTCATGTTAAATTTGATGAAAATCCTCAATCTAGTATCAATGATGAAAGTTGTTCAATACCTGGATCAACAGAAGCTAGTCCTTCTCATTCAGTTAAAGAGTTAAATAAAGCTACTCAATTCACTTCAAGGTTTGACAATCAAAGGGAAACTATCTATCCAGTTCTGCAGAAATAGGTCCAAGCTGAAAATATCATTGGATCACCTCAGGCTGGTGTTCAAACAAGACACAAAAAAAGGCTCATTAAATTAGAAGCTGAAGATGGAGAAGAGTACAGTCATTTTGCTATGTTACCCTCCATTGAACCAAAGTCTTATAATGAAGCTCAGCAAAGTGAAGATTGGATAGCAGCTATGCAAGAAGAACTTAATCAGATTCACAAAAATGATACTTGGACGTTAATTCCTAGACCTGCATCTAAAAATGTCATTGGTTCTAAGTGGATTTACAGGAACAAGTTGGATGAAAAAGGATCTGTTATTAGAAATAAAGCAAGACTGGTCTGCAAAGGTTACTCTCAACAAGCAAGAATTGATTATGATGAAACTTTTGCACCAGTTACTAGGCTAGAATCAATCAGAATGCTCTTGTCATTTGCATGTCACAAACAAGTCAAGATCTATCAAATGGATGTGAAGTCTACCTTTTTGAATGGAGACCTAAAAGAAGAAGTTTATTTGGAACAACTTGAAGGTTTTAAAGATCACAAGCATCCCTCTTATGTATTCAAACTGAACAAAGCTTTGTATGGTCTCAAACAAGCTCCTAGAGCTTGGTATGAAAAATTACATCACTTCTTGGTTGAGCAAGGCTTTCAAAGAGGAAAAGTTGACAGCACTCTTTATGTCAAAATTCAGCAAGATCAATTTCTTATACTTCAAATCTATGTAGATGACATCATGTTCTGTGGTTCAGATACCTCTTTAGCATTAGAGTTTGCAAATTTAATGAAAACCAGATTTGAAATGTCACTCTTGGGACCTCTCAGATACTTCCTAGGCCTGCAAATCCATCAAACTTCTACAGGGATTTTCATTTCTCAACAGAAATATGCATTTGAGTTGCTTAAAAAGTTTCATATGAATGATTGCAAGCCTGTTTCAACTCTTTTATGTCCTAATACCAAGCTCTCTCTTGAGTGTACTACAGAATCTGTTCCTTCTACACTTTATAGGTCTATCATTGGAAGTCTCTTATACCTCACAGCTTCCAGACTAGATATTATGTATTCTGTGGGACTGGTAGCAAGATTTCAGTGCAATCCTAGACTCTCTCATCTCCAGGCTGCTAAAAGATTCTTAGATATATCAAAGGAACTATCTCCTATAGTTTGCACTACATTGTTTCCCCTACACTATCTATAATAGTCTTTTCAGATGCTGATTGGGGTGGCTCCTTACCTGATAGAAAAAGTACTTCAGGTTGCTGTTATCTCCTTGGTTCAAATATTGTTTCTTGGTTGAGTAAGAAACAAGATACTATCTCTCTTTCTACTTCAGAAGCTGAGTATATTGCTGCTTCTCAGGCTACTTCCCAACTTCTCTAGATGAACACTACTCTTGCAGATCTTGGTCTCCACTTCTCAGCTCCTATACTCTACTGTGATAATCAAAGTGCCATTGCCATAAGTAAGAATCCCACACTTCACTGGAAGAGCAAATGTATTGATATTATGTATCATTTTCTTCGAGACAAAGTTCAGACAGGTCTCATTGGCATCACTTATTTACCCATTGAACATCAACTTGCAGAAATCATGACCAAACCTCTTCTCCCTCACAGGTTTTCAACTCTTAGAACTCTTCTTAGGGTTGTTCAACCTCCTTTCTGATCTTCTCATTGTTGGTCCTTCTCACCTTTTGTCCTTCAATATCAAAAAGGACGAGAATGGACTGAAATATGGGGTAGTTTACTAAAATAAGGGGTTGTTTACTGATACTGTTACTATGTTCATTACTTTAGTTGAATCTGCTTCACTGAGGTCTTATTTCATGATTGAAGTTTTTGTCATTAAAGGCAAAAGGGGGAGATTGTTGGTCCTAAAGTTCTTTATGCAGTGTTTGCCTTTTTAATGTCAAAAATCAGTGTAGCAGTGGTTTCTTCATTATTAATGTTGCTTGAAATAAGTCTCAAGGGTTGTGTGGTCAGTTCACATCAGTGATATATACTCTATATTTGTCCTGAAAATTCATCACAGTGTACTAACCTGTTCTTGCTGAAATTGCTGAATTTTGTGTGGACTTAGTTCATAAAGTTGTCTCTGATGGTTCCAGGCGTACCATTGTCTTTTCTCAGCTGTACTTAATATAGATACGTATGTTCAGGATGCTGCATTGCACTGGAATGATCTCATTGAAGCTGCATTGTCACTTTTATAGTCTCAGGAATTTTTCTTAGCTGAGAAGATATAAATCTGTTGCAAGGGTATCTTGGTAATTTTCTTTTATGCTCATGTGTATGTCATGCTCCAGTGGTCCCAGAGCAAATGAATATGCAAGAATATTGCATTTCTTAGAGGTTAAGTATTGAGCTGAATGGTGTGCACTGTCCTGTAGCATGTATGTGTATTTTTCAGTATATATAGTGTCAAAAATGCTGAGGTGTCCTTCAGTAATTGCCTCTTGCTCCTTAAAATATCTACATTATGCTTTATCAATGATTGGCTTGAGGTGACAGGTGTATTCCGAGAGTGTATGGAGTTCAGTGCACCTTGTGGTTATATATATATATGTTGTTATAGCCATTTTAGGGATCAAAGCCTTGAGAATGAAAAGTGACATTCAGCTGTAGCCTAAATTACCTAGAGAGCGTTGAATAAATTTGATTTACTGAGAGTATCATGATGATTTATGCTATAAAATCTCACTGATTCAACCTTTGCTGAGGTTCTTTACTGAGAAAATGTTGTTGCTGCTGTTTTTGCTATTGCAAGGGCTGGATTGAGTAGTGAATATGAGTTCGAAGGTGCTATGGTCTAGTTTGTAAGCTGACACAGGTATAATTCACTGATTTACACTTGCTCAATACAAAGTTATGTTGAAAATCATGCTGAACTCATATTTGGACAGTAATCACATCAGTTCTGCTGAATTTAATGACTGATTCTTGGATTTCAGTACTAATTGATTAAGCCTTGCTATATTATGAGTTTTTGATCTTCTAACAAGTATATTTTGATGAATCTAATCTGTTGAAATTGACTTTGTGAGAGAATTGTGGTTAGCTGCTATTTTCAGTATTCAAACCCTTGTGTTGAACTGAGTTTTGCTGAACCAAGGCCGGTTATGAACTTTGTGATTTGCTCATGCTACAATTCATTGTTCAATGTTATGCTCATAAGTACTACAGTGAATGAAGACTGAATATGATGCTATTGATTGATTCTCGAAAGGAAATTCCTATTTTACCCCTCAAGTACTGATTGCTGCAAATGGTTGTTTTGAAGTGGTAATTTGGAATTCTGAGGTGTTTGCCCTATTTCAAATTGTAGGAAAGACTTGTGTTTCTTGTATATCATCTACTTGATGTATTTGGTGAGCCTAGAGAGCTTGTTTGGTCCTGGCAGGGTTGCCTAGGACAGGGGGAGTGTATGTGTACACTTTGTTGAGCTAGTGTGTGAGTGAAGTGTGTGAAAGCTAGTGTATACTTCTGATACAAGGGTGTGTGCAGAGAGTGAGACAGCTGAGTGTGTAACAGCTTACTTACAACTAGTGGATACTTGCATTGGCTGAGGCCAAGACCCAAGGTTTTCCCTAATTAAGAGGGTTTCCTTGTAAAACCTGTTGCATTGCTTTATCTACTGTTTTAATTTAACTTTTAGTTTAAAGAAAGAAAGAAGGAGTTGAGCAATTCACCCCCCCCCCTCTTGGTCCAACAATTTCTATCTTTTCCCTCTCTTGTAAAGAAAACCCTAGCCTCCATTGATGGAGCTTGAAACCTTAGGCCTTGACCTTGATTTTTGATGGCCTTCCACTCACCTTAGACCTTGAAGCTTGGAACATTTTTTGTTCCCCTCATCCTCCTCTACATAACCCTAGAATGGTTTGCCATTTTGTGTTGATTTGCCTTAGATTCTAGAGAGACTCTTCTCTAGTGAGGTAGGGGATGTTATAGGGTTATATTTTTGTTTCTTGTATGCTATTGATGCTTTTATAAGTTGTATGTATGTCTTTTGTTAATTTGAGAAATTAGTGATTTATCATATCTTGCAGATAACTCATTTTAGACTTGGTAAATGGCATGGCCATGAGTTGATCTTTGATATATATTAATTTGGGATGATTTAGATGAATTTTCAAATCTAGAGATTAAATGGATTTAATTTTATTTAAATTCTAGTAAATTGTATTATACTTGTATTATATTTTAGACTTGAGATATGGTATGACCATGATTTGGTGCTTGATATATATTAATTAGGGATCATTTGAATAACTTTTGAAATCTAGAGATTTGATTAATTTAAATTAATTAAATTCTATATGATGTTATCTTGCTCATTTGACACTTTTGATTTGATATATGTAATGAGCATGCTATGTTGTTTAACTTATATTAATTTGAGGTTATTCAAATTTGATTTGTAATCTAGAGAATTTGATTATCTTGTTTAATTAAATTCTATCTAATGGCCCCATGGATCTATTGGTATTTTAGAAGTTGTTTCTATATTCAATCATGGACTTGAACTTGTTATGTATTCACTTTGTTGTGTTTTGATCATTGGACAACTTTGTTGTTATATTTATATTCATGAGAACATGTTTTCTTTATGGAATATATTGATGCCATGTGTAATGTAACGACCCAGTCATTTGCCTCCTTTTCTTTTTTCTTGAAATTTTACGAATGAATTTTTTTCCTTTAATTTTCTTTTCTGAGCTCTATTTCGTGTCGCTTAGTGTTATCTCGAGTGCTCGGAATTGGTTTCGAGACTCTTTCATGTGAATTGACAACTTCCTTGGAGGACCGAGTCATTTTCGAATTTTCACTTTTTGGACACTATGCGCCTTTTGTCCTTTTCCCTGTTTCGTCTTTTTCCCTATTCTGTCTTTTCCCCATTTGTCACATTGTTGGCACAGCCTCACTTCCCATGCTTGAAGTTGGTTCTTGACTTCACGTGCCTTCATCTTGAATGGTTTCCTTGAAATACGTATCTTCACTTTTGCAAGAAAGTACTCTAGTTGCTCCCGGTGTCCATAGGGGCGTGAATGCACGATTCTTCAGAATCTTTTTCTTTTCTAGGGGTGTTTTTCATAAATATCTTTTGAAGATATTTTATTTCAGGGGTATCTAAGAAAATATCTTTTGGAAGATATTTTCATTCTAGGGCAGTTTAGTAGTTAACCCTTTTTGTAGGGGCCATTGTGCAATTAACGAAAGTTATTACAAAATGTCTCGTCTGGAGCCTGGATCCTTGTACGGGATTCATTTTCACTTTTCATTGACTCGTAAATTCATAGAATTTCCTTTTGGTCATTTTTCTCTAGTTTCAGAGTTTCTGAACCTGGTTGCCGCCGAACTTGTTCGGGGCAAAACTAGCTCCTCGGGACTCAGTTTTTGATGTCGTTTCATTTGTTGTTCATATTTTCACATTTTGAATTTTTTTCGTTCACGGAGTTTTGCCATTTGAGCGCGTTTACTCAAATTCCACTTTTCCGGACCCGGCGGGGCCCGTTCGGGGCACTTTTTGAGATTTCTATAAAAGGGGGGTGAAATATTTTATTTTTTATCTTCCCCACTGTCCTTGCACGACCTGAAGTAGCCATGGATGTCCATGGAGCTGCCACCTTCTCTCTCCTCCTTTGATTTACTTTTCCTAAGTGAAAAGTCTTCGACTTTCACGTTTTTTGTTTCCCTCGACGTGTTCTATCATTCCCCCTTATTAAAATTCATTTATGACCATTTCTTGATTTTGGGTTTGAGGTCAAGTTGTTATTTTCATGGGGCTTCCTTCAGATTCATGTAGATCGTGTTGTCCCCGACAAAACCCTTCGGTTTCGGCGAATTCGGGACACTTTTTTTCAGTGGGGATTTGAGGTTTTCATCTCAAATTAAGGTAGGGGGTGTTCTAGGTTGCTTTCTTGTTATATAGCATGCTTGTGATGCTTATGATACTTGTTTACATGCTTGGATATTAAATCTAGAGATTTTAATTGTTTATTTTCTAGCATGTGATTTGATTTTCCCGGTTGCCTATAGCCTTATTTAAACATGTGGCATGATAGAATATTACCCCTTGGTATGTTGATTAACATATATTAAATTGAGAGAAATTGAACAACTAACGAAGATTTTATTTAATATACTAGAATAAAATATTAAATCATGTGGCCTTAACTAGCTTGAAATTAATATGTGTTAGCATATTATATTAGGTCTTAGCATGCTCTTCAACATAGTTGAATTTGAAAGTAATTGGAGGTGTTTTAAAAATTAGTAATTATTAATTAATTTGATTAATTAATTTGCCCCGAGTGCGCTATTCACTCTATTTAAATTCCGACTTGATATTCTTGACTTACATGCCATATAGCTTCACATATATTTGATTTAGAATATTCGGTTAGGTTTTCAAACCTTTCATTTAATTAAATTCCTTGTTTAAGATTTAATCCTAATGGCGATATACAACTAGGAATTGAATTGTGGCATGCTAGAAAATTAAGCTTAGGTATAGTTGTTCACATATATTAAATTGAGATTAATTACATGAGAATTGCAACTTTACATATATATTTAACTTTAGTGAAAGTTTAATTCACATGGTCTTAAATTGAATGAAATAAACTTGTAATGTAATATTACATTAGTTCTTGGCATGTTCTCTAAGATATGTTAAATTGAGAGCATTTGGTTAAGTTTAAAAATCTAGAGATTTTAGTTAAAAGAATTAATTAAAATCTATTTCGTGGTCCCATTAGCTTAATTAAGGTTTTAACTTGATATTTGTATTGGCCATGACTTGTTTACTAATATATATTAATTTGGGACTATCTGAAGTTGTTTTAGAACCTTGGGATTTAAATTAGCATGATTTAATTAAAGTTCTACTTTGTTGTTCTAACAACCTAATTGAGTTTTAGAATGGATATGGGTGATGATCTTGCCATGTCCTTTAACATGTATTAAATTGAGGTTAATTAAAATTGAATCGGAATCTAGAGAATTTATTTGTGTTTATCTATTTAAATTCTATCAATTTGCTCTATGATCTAGTTGTGTTTTAGAAGTGGTTTTTATATTCAAATCATGGACTTAGACTTGTTGTATATTCATTTGGTTATGTTTTGAACATTGGATAACATAGTTGCTGTGTTTGTACTCATGATTATATGTTTTCCTTATTGAATATATTGTTGCCTTGTGTAATGATTTGCACACTTCGTGTTTAACATCTTTCATACAAAGCTTGTAACGAATCGCACACTGAAGATTCGACATTCATCATATCATATTAGTTGTGGATTTAGAGCATGTATTGTATAGGTTTCCAAATTTGGTTGTGCTTGGTAGATAGTTGATTATCATGCATATTCCTGTTGATATATGCGTTGTTGCACAACTTGTTGATTTTGGAAACTTGGGGATGTCGTTGTTTGACTATGGCTAGGACGTGGTTCTAGTACGGGGGATAGTCCCTCTATGTAGTCTAGTGCGCACATAGGGAGGTTACCCATGGGCTAGTAACCCTAAAGTAACTATGTTATCGGTCTGATCCGGCGTGACGTCCGAGTATCCACTTTGTTTGATCTTGCATTTCATTTTCAAGTTGATAACTAGATGATGTTGTAACTTGTTGTTCCTTTTTTTCGTTCCATTTTAAGTTACATGATGTTAACTTTGCGAAATTGTGCTTTATGCATTGTATTGGAAGTTCCAATGTTGGTTAAATTGCATCGATATTGAAAATTGTGTTTTGACGTTCTAACAAAGCTTATGATTGATCCTGTTGATTCATTTACAACTTAGACGTTAGGTGGCATGAACCACCACTGTTATTTTGTGTTTTATATTCTAAGTTGATGGCTTTGAGAACTTATACCTTGTTGTATTGTATAACATGCTCTTTTGTTGTTGAATTGCATGGACAATGTGATTCTTGTTACTTGTATTCAAATATGTTTTTGTCATGTTATATGGATTACTCTAGACCTAGTTCAATTGTATTGAAAATGCAATTCATGTTAATCTATGCTCAAGCATTCTTCTTGTCGTGTTCTTTAGATTATCCCAACCATGATTCGTTTCAGACACGTATGTATACCATGATTATTGTTGCTTAGACTTTAAGGTAGCTTAGGATGCTCCCCGAGTCTCACTTGGACATAGACGTTAGGTGGCATGAGCCCCTTTAACATGTTTCACCTTAAGGTGATAAAATTGTAGAATGCTAGGTCGATGCATGCTCATTTCCTACGAGTAGCTTTATGTTACTCACCCACGTAGTGGGGACATTTTTCAGATATGAAGACTTGGTTTGTGGTGCTCATTGCTCCTTGGATGGCTTATAGTTTTTAAGTTTCCATTTTATACAAGTGTTAGCATAAAATACCTCTTTGTAACGTTATGTATAAAAATATGTATTATTTGATTCCATATATGCAGTGTGTACATGAGTTCACTCTTTACAACGTATTTGATATGTATGAGATGAGGCTGGAGGCCAATGACCATTATATTGTATTCTATGTACTTTTTAACTTCATGAAATATTATAAAAATCTTGAAAAATCACAAGTCAATGCTTCACCATGGTTGCATCGGGTGTGGGAATTCTATTCTCATTCTTTCATAGGGTCTTATTAATCTTGTATGGAGTGTGGCCAAGGGCCAAACGGTCATTTGACTCCATTTAATATTTTTGGATTCCATGTTTTCCATTCCACGTTCATTTTTGCCTTTTTGCCCGTTGGGGGGTCGGATTTTGCATCGGCTATATTTTTAAGCCATGGACCATTGTAGCGCGTCTAAATAGGTAAGTTACGTTTGCGTGCATGGTCGTTTCCGGGCAAAACCTCATCGTTTGTGTTTCGAGCCTTCTACGGACTCACTTTGCACTTTTGTTGCAAATTCTGATCTAGGGGTATTCTAGACCTTTCACATTAGTTTTATATTCTTCTTTCAATATGGTCACTTAGAAAACGTGATTTTAGGGGAGATTTCTTTTTTGTGTTTTTCTAGAAAATGTCGTCTTGGTACCGGAAATACCTCGTGAAGTTTCAGGTTCCAGTTTTCATTTAGCAGCTTTATGACCCTCATGACCAAATTTCTTAGAGGGGCATTTTGGGCATTTTACAGTGATTTTTTTTCGTTTCCGTTCTTGAAGTCGGGTAGAAAACTCGATTTTAGGGAGGTTTTCTTCTTCGTGTTTTTTCAGAAAAACTCGTTTCGACCTCCGTTTCAAGCCTCAGTTTTGGAAAATCCACTTTGGACCCTTGCTGTTAGCATATGCATGCCATTGGGCCCCGGCATGGGCGCCGGGGGGCTCGTGCATGGGCGCTGTGCGCACCATGGCCTTCGTCGGGCCGCCGCAACGTCTCAACTTCAAACCCTCGTTTCTCCCTCGTCCGAACTCCAAATCGAGTGAACTTTTTTTTGAACTTGACTAAATTTTCACTGTCTTTCCAACGGTGTGCTCGGTTACACCCGGATCTTCCTAAATAATTACCAATTTACCCTTTTAGCCTTAAGTGCTCGTTTTTCTTCGTCAGGCCGTTCTCCTTCGTCCGGACTTCGAATCATGCGATTCTTAAGTCCATCCTGATTATTTTTTGTTGTCTTTCCAGCGGTGTGCTCGGTGGCACCCGAATCCAAATTTTTTAAAAATGACTATTTTGCCCCTGGGGGCTTATTTGTTATATTTTTGATCTTTTGCTTTCGCATCAGTTCTCATTGAGTTCCACGACCTCATGGAAGGTCACTTTGACTTCTTAAAGTCTTATTTTATATTTTCGCTTCCGCATATCGGATCCGTTATCGGGTCAATCTTCGGTTCATCACAGGACACGCTGGCCTAAAAACCAGGGTCGTCACAGGTGGTATCAGAGCGTTTGGGTAAGAATAGCTTGAAGGACGGGTTTTGGGTGCATATCTTGCTCACGTTGTTTTGCTTTAATGTGTCATTTATATCTTGATAACATGCTTTGTTTGATAACATGTCTTGTATGATAACATGTTCATAGAGCTATTACCTTCTCTCTCCTCCTTTGATTTACTTTTCCTAAGTGAAAAGTCTTCGGCTTTCAAGTTTTTTGTTCCCCTCGACGTGTTCTATCATTCCACCTTATTAGAATTCATTTCATACCATTTCTTGAGTTTGGGTTTGAGGTCAAGTTGTGATTTTCATGGGGCTTCCTTCGAATGCATGTAGATCGTGTTGTCCCCGACAAAACCCTTCGGTTTCGGCGAATTCGGGACACTTTTTTTTAGTGGGGATTTGAGGTTTTCATCTCAAATTGAGGTAGGGGGTGTTCTAAGTTGCTTTCTTGTTATATAGCATACTTGTGATGCTTATGCTACTTGTTTACATGCTTGGATGTTAAATCTAGAGATTTTAATTCTTTATTTTCTAGCATGTGATTTGATTTTCCCGGTTGCCTATAGCCTTGTTTAAACATGTGGCATGATAGAATATTGCCCCTTGGTATGTTGATTAACATATATTAAATTGAGAGAAATTGGACAAGTAACGAAGATTTTATTTAATATTTTACTACAATAAAATATTAAATCATGTGGCCTTAACTAGCTTGAAATTAATATGTGTTAGCATATTATATTAGGCCTTAGCATGCACTTCAACATAGTTGAATGTGAAAGTAATTAGAGGTGTTTTGAAAATTAGTAATTATTAATTAATTTGCCCCGGGTGCACTATTCACTCTATTTAAATTCCGACTTGATATTCTTGACTTACATGCCATATAGCTTCACATATATTTGATTTAGAATATTCGGTTAGGTTTTCAAACCTTTCATTTAATTAAATTCCTTGTTTAAGATTTAATCCTCATGGTGATATACAACTTAGAATTGAATTGTGGCATGCTAGAAAATTAAGCTAAGATATAGTTGTTCATATATATTAAATTGGGACTAATTGCATGAGAATTGCAACTTTTAATGTATATTTAACTTTAGTGAAAGTTTAATTCACATGGCCTTAAATTGAATGAAATAAACTTGCAATGTGATATTACATTAGTCATTGACATGTTCTCTAAGATATGTTAAATTGAGAGCATTTGGTTACGTTTAAAAATCTAGAGATTTCAATTAAAAGAATTAATTAAAATCTATTTCGTGGTCCCATTAGCTTAATTAAGGTTTTAACTTGATATTTGTATTGGCCATGACTTGTTTACTAATATAGAATAATTTGGGACTATCTGAAGTTGTTTTAGAACCTTGGGATTTAAATTAGCATGATTTAATTAAAGTTCTACTTTGTTGTTCTAACAACCTAATTGAGTTTTAGAATGGATATAGGTGATGACCTTGCGATGTCCTTTAACATGTATTAAATTGAGATTAATTAGAATTCAATCGGAATCTAGAGAATTTAATTGTGTTTATCTATTTAAATTCTATCAATTTGCTCTATGATCTAGTTGTGTTTTAGAAGTGGCTTTTATATTCAAATCATGGACTTAGACTTGTTGTATATTCATTTGGTTATGTTTTGAACATTGGATAACATAGTTGCTATGTTTGTACTCATAATTATATGTTTTTCTTATTGAATATATTGTTGCCTTGTGTAATGATTTGCACACTTCGTATTTAACATCTTTCATACAAAGCTTGTAACGAATCGCACACTGAAGATTCGACATTCATCATATCATATTAGTTGTGGATTTAGAGCATGTATTGTATAGGTTTCCAAATTTGGTTGTGCTAGTAGATAGTTGATTATCATGCATATTCTTGTTGATATATACGTTGTTGCACAACTTGTTGATTTTGGAAGCTTGGGGATTTCGTTGTTCGACTATGGCTAGGACGTGGTTCTAGTACGGGGGATAGTCCCTCTATGTAGTCCAGTGCGCACATAGGGAGGTTACCCATGGGCTAGTAACCCTAAAATAACTATGTTGTCGGTCTTATCCGGCGTGACGTCCGAGTATCCACTTTGTTTGATCTCGCATTTCATTTTCAAGTTGATAACTAAATGATATTGTAACTTGTTGTTCCTTATTTTTCGTTCCATTTTAAGTTACACGATGTTAACTTTGCGAAATTGTGTTTTATGCGTTGTATTGGAAGTTCCAATGTTAGTTAAATTGCATCGATATTGAAAATTGTGTTTTGTCGTTCTAACAAAGCTTAGGATTGATCCTGTTGATTCATTTACAACTTAGACGTTAGGTGGCATAAACCACCACTGTTATTTTGTGCTTTAGATTCTAAGTTGATGGCTTAGAGAACTTATACCTTGTTGCGTTGTATAACATGCTCTTTTGTTGTTGAATTGCATGGATAATGTGATTCTTGTTAACTTGTATTCAAATATGCTTTTGTCATGTTATATGGATTACTCTAGACCTTGTTCAATTGTATTAATGCAATTCATGTTAATCTATGCTCAAGCATTCTTCTTGTCATGTTCTTTAGATTATCCCAACCATGATTCGTTTCATACATGTATGTATATCATGATTCTTGTTGCTTAGACTCTAAGGTAGTTTAGGATGCTCCCCGAGTCTTACTTGGACATAGACGTTAGGTGGCATGAGCCCCTTTAACATGTTTCACCTTAAGTTGATAAAATTGTAAAATACTAGGTCGATGCATGCTAATTTCTTACGAGTAGCTTTATGTTACTCACCCACGTAAAGGGGACTTTTTTCAGGTTTGAAGACTTGGTTCGTGGTGCTCTTTGCTCCTTGGATGGCTTGTAGTTTTTAAGTTTCCATTTTATGCAAGTGTTAGCATAAAATGCCTCTTTGTAACCTTATGTATAAAAATATGTATTATTTGATTCCATATTTGTAGTGTGTACATGAGTACACTCTTTATAATGTATTTGATATGTATGAGATGAGGCCAGAGGCCAATGACCATTATATTGTATTCTATGTACTTTTTAACTTCATGAAATATTATGAAAATCTTGAAAAATCGCAAGTTAATGCTTCACCATGGTTGCATCGAGTGTGGGAATTCTATTCTTATTCTTTCATAGGGTCTTATTAATCTTGTATGAAGTGTGGCCAAGGGCCAAACGGTCATTTGACTCCATTATATATTTTTGAATTCCATGTTTTCCATTCCACGTTCATTTTTGCCTTTTTGCCCGTTGGGGGGTCGGATTCTGAATCGGCTATATTTTTAAGCCATCGACCATTGTAGCGAGTCTAAATAGGTAAGTTACATTTGCGTACATGGTCTTTTCCAGGCAAAACCTCATCGTTTGTGTTTCGAGCCTTCTACGGACTCACTTTGCACTTTTGTTGCATATTTTGATCTAGTGGCATTCTAGACCTGTCACATCAGTTTTATTTTCTTCTTTCAATATAGTCACTTAGAAAATATGATTTTAGGGGGGGGTTTCTTTTTTGTGTTTTTCCAGAAAATGTCATCTTGGTACCTGAAATCCCTCGTAAAGTTTCAGCTTCCAGTTTTCATTTAGCAGCTATATGACCCTCATGACCAGATTTCTTGGAGGGGCATTTTGGGCATTTTACAGTGATTTTTTTTTTCGTTTTCGTTCACGCGATAGGGTAGAAAACTCAATTTTAGGGTTGGTTTCTTCTTCGTGTTTTTCCTGAAAAACTCGTTTCGACCTCCGTTTCAAGCCTCAGTTCTGGAAAATCTGCTTTGGACCCTTGCTGTCAGCATATGCATGCCATTGGGCGCCGGCATTGGCGCCGGTGGGCTCGTGCATGGGCGCCGTGTGCGCCATGGCCTTCGTCGGGCCGCCGCGACGTCTTAACTTCAAACCCTCGTTTCTCCTCGTCCGAACTCCAAATCGAGTGAACTTTTTTTTGAACTTGACTAAATTTTTGTTGTCTTTCCAACGATGTGCTCAGTTGTACCCAGATCTTCCTGGATAGTTACCAGTTTACCCTTTTAGGCTTAAGTGCTCGTTTTTCTTCGTCAGGCCATTTCTCCTTCATCCGGACTCCGAATCATGCGATTCTTAAGTCCATCCTGATTATTTTTTTGTTGTGTTTCCAGCGGTGTGCTCGGTGGCACCCTAATCCACATTTTTCAAAAATGACTATTTTGCCCCTGGGGGTTTATTTGTCATATTTTTGATCTTTTGCTTCCGCATCAGTTCTTATCAGAGCACAGGACACGCTGGTCTAAAAACCACCACTGTTATTTTGTATATCATGATTCTTGTTGCTTATCCCAACCATGATTCGTTTCATACACGTATGTATATCATGATTCTTGTTGCTTAGACTCTAAGGTAGCTTAGGATGCTCCCCGAGTCTCACTTGGACATAGACGTTAGGTGGCATGAGCCCCTTTAACATGTTTCACCTTAAGGTGATAAAATTGTAAAATGCTAGGTCGATGCATATTTGTCATATTTTTTATCTTTTGCTTCCGCATCAGTTCTCATTGAGTTTCACGACCTCATAGAAGGTCACTTTGACTTCTTAGAGTCTTGTTTTATGTTTTTGCTTCCGTATATCGTATCCGTTATCGGGTCAATCTTCGGTTCATCACAGGACACGCTGGCCTAAAAACCAGGGTCGTCACATGTAATGAATTGCACACTTTGTAATTGACATTAGATATGCCATTTTAGAATTGAAACTCTAAGGCATGGATTGTGTGGTTTCAACCTACTTGTGCATGGAAGGTGGTTTTCGTGCATTATATAAATTACGTATAAGTTGTGAACTTATTCGATTATTTTGGAGTCTTGGGACATTGTTACAAGTGACATGGCTAGAGTTTGGCTCTAGTGCAGGAGGTATGAGTTCTCCCCAGTTGAGATAGTGCACATTAAGATGGTCTTCCCAGCGGGTTAATGCCCGGAATAACCATTTAGTTCTCGGCGAAAATCCACAACGTGATGTCCAAGTCTTCCACTATTTGATTTCGCATTCAATTCCAAGTTGACAATCATGTTTAATTGTGACTTGTGGTTTTGGCTGTTGGCGATTGATGTTGTTAAGTACATCCATACTAAATTGTTATATTTAGTTATTTTCACACTTTTAGATTTCAAGTTGATAACTTAGATAATCTATGTCTTGATATGTGGTATTTGAAATTCTAATTGTACTAAATTGTTATATTTAGTTGTTATTGCATTTTAGATTTCAAGATGGTAACCTTGAGAATCTATATCTTGATACTTGTGTAGCATGCTTCTATGTTGGTTGATTACGTAGATATTGTGATTTGTGCTTTGTTGTTCAAATGTAACTTTGGAATGATCTTATAGATTCATTTGGAACATAGACTTTAGGTGGCATGATCCACTATAATTGTTTTAGCATTTTAGATTTCAAGTTAGTGACCTTGAGAACCTACATCTTGTTGTTTTGTATAGCATGCTCCCATGTTACTTGAATTGCACGAATGATGTGATTTGTGCTAGAAATGATCTTAGGTAGCTTAGGATGCTCCCTGGGTCACACTTTGACATAGACGTTAGGTGGCATGAGCCTCTTTAACATGTTTTACCTTAAGGTGATAAAATTGTAAAAAGTTAGGTCGATGCAAGCTCATCTCCTACGAGTAGCTTTATGTTACTCACCCACATTGTGGGGGCATTTTTCAGTTACAGGAATTAAAGTTAAGACTCTCATTATGCTTGGATGGTTTGTGGACTTGGAGGTTTCCATCTTTGTGAAGGTTGGTTTGGAATGCCATTTGTAACCTTATTTGTCAAAATATGTATATTTGATTCCATATATGTAGTGTGCACATGAGTGCACTCCTTACAATATATTCAACATGTATAAGATGAGGCCGGAGGCTAATGTCATATATTTTGTATCCAATGTAATTTTTGACTTCATGAGATTTTGTGAAAATATTGAAAAATCACAAGTTATTGTTTCACCATGGGTGCATCGGGTGTGGGAATTCCATTTTCATTCTTTCATAGGGTCTTATTAATCATGTATGAAATGTGGTCAAGGGCCAAATGGTCATTTGAAGTCATTTGCTGATTTTGGTTTTCAAAGTTTCCATTTTAAGTTCATTTTCGCCTTTCTGGCCGTCGAGGGGTCAAATTTTGACTCGGCCATTTTCGGGAGCCGCGGACCATTACCGCACACTCAAAATCACTATTTACGTTTGTGTGAATGATCGTTTTCATGAAAAACCCCTTTTGTTTGTGTTTTGAGCCTCCTATGGACTCATTTCACCTTTTTGTTAAAAAATTCAGCTTAAGGTTATTTTGGGAATTTTCTTTGGGAAATAAATTCCGTTCTTGACTCTATCACATAGAAAATGTGATTTTAGGGGGAGTTTCCTCACAACTTTTTTCCGAAAAATGTCATATTGACCTCGAAAATCGTGTCACAAACTCATTTTTCTGCTAAAACACTATTTCTGCCGCATTTTGGGTGTTCTGTTCAAGTTGAACCGGTTCAAGGTGTCATTTTGGTTCAGCTTAGGTGTACTTCCAATGTTGAACTAGTTCAAGAATGTTGAACCGGTTCAAGTCTTCTAAAGTTTTCAGACTTCCAACTTCAAACTGATATAACTTCTTCGTTTTAAGTCCGAATTGGTCCGTTCTTAAGTCTAAACTAACCGTGTCAAAGTAAGATTTCCTATGGTATGAATTTCAGTTTTAGATTCTTTTCCTAGCTCATGATATCCTCGTTTTAGTGAGAGGGTGTCGGATTTGGTTAGAACCGGGATAGGGTTCTTCTGGGATTTCATTTCCTTTGGCCTTGAGACTTCATGTGAAGTTACCAAAGGATGTTTTTGGATGTTTTTGATCTCATTTGACTTGTTAGGATTCAAATTCCTTCCTCTTAGGGTAAAATGACTATTTGACCCTTGGTCTTTCTTTTGGTAGGGTTTTGATACCCTTGTCTTCATTTTGCTTCCGCCGAGTCTCAAAATTCCTTGAAGAGCCATTCTTGTGTCCTAGGGATAATGTACATCTCTGTGGACTTGTTTTCATTTTGCTTCCGCATTCTGGATCCACTTCGGGTCATCACAGGACACACTGGGTTGAAAAATCCAGGGTCATCACAGGTGGTATCAGAGCTCCTAGGTTTGAATACCTTGGACAACGGGTTTTGGGTGCATATCATACTAATGTTTCCATACTATATGTGTTTATATATTTCATGATAATATGTTTGTGTGCTTATGTGCAATATGCGGTATGCTATCTGTTTAGCCTATTTTGATTATATTGTAAAGAGCATGACATATGATGTATGCTAGATTAGATTTGTATATGGATGATTGTTTTGCATATTTGACAGGACTTGGGATTAGTCATAGGATGTTTGACTTGAGGTTGAGTTGTTTGGTGAGTTTGCACTTAGTGTGATGGTTGGTGTGTCTGGTTTTGTTTAGGCACTCTTCTTTGAGGTTGTTGGTGATTGTCCACATGGTTTTACGGTAGTTTAGGTTATTGTTGGCCTAGCATTGGCTTTGGATATGTGGAAGGTCACCTTTTGTTTGGGCTCTTGTGAGTTGAGTCATTAAGCGTAGCCTTAATTAGAGCTTTTGGATCGTTTGTGGATTTGTTGGTTTTGGGCCATGATGAGGTTATGGACCTCTTAGGATCATTGGTTGTTTGGGGTGGTTCCTCTGAGATTGCAATTTTCGTGGGCGTGTACGTTTGTGGGCGGGTGCATGGCACTGACATGCTACCATGCTGGCTAGCTACGAGCGCAGTTCGGATGGAATCTGTGATACCCCCTACTTTCGAAACACGGGTTGATCAAATCCGCGCACAAAATTAAGGGATATCAAAAACAATTAAAGCATTTAAACAAGCACAGATTACAAAACTAAATATTAAAGAATAAATAACTTCACTAAAAGGAATCTATTAAATAAAAGTTCCATTACCAATTCTCCAAAACTTACAACTCGGGAATCCAGTAACTCAAGGACCCCTTAACCAAAATCCATTATCTCGAAGTTCATTATTAAATGCTAATATAAAATGAAATAATAATATTGTCCTCATTTTAAATAAACTAAAAGAGTAGATAAGTCCTCCAGCTGCGGATCCTCAACCTTGAGACTTGAACTTCTAATAACCTGAAAAATAAATCGCGGGTTAAACCCTACGAGCAATTTCACTCTACCAAACCTCTGAAAACCAATAAACGGATCATCTCTACCAAAACCATTTCTAATAAAGCTTTTAACTTTAATATACGATGCTACAAATATATATAAACACTTATATATATAATATAATAAACCTATATGTGAATAAGTTCATTGAATTGTTAAAACTATACACCAATGATTAATTATTAGTCATACCTAGACCAAATCCCCATTTATAATTTTTATCAAAAGTAAACTCCACTCACCTTAATTATATCCTAAACATCAATTTAACCATTAAAACAATAAATTGCAATTTAAGGAACAATCTAATAAATCCAAAACCCAATAATACTATTGATTGTTTAAATTACATACCATAATATAGGTTTTGACAAATCATCCATGTTTCCACCAATACTATTTTATTAATATATATAAAATAATACATTAACCGGTACATACTAGATTATTCTAATCATAATCTAACCTATACAAACAATAACCTTAGATGCAATTTTAATCATCTAAACACATAGCAATAAAATTAGGCACTGGCAAATCAACCATGCCATTATAAATATATTTATTTAAATATTAGCAATTCAACCATGCTTCCTTAAGTATATTTACTTATACAATTAACTAGCAACTCAACCATACTTTTCATATATAAAATTTATTCATATCTAGTAAGGCAGTATATTTAAGCCTTTGGCAACTCATCCATGTCTACAATTCAACCATAGATTAACATTAAACGTAACTATCATTTAATCCATACGTAAACATCTTATGCGTATTACACGAATAACCTTAATTTACTAATCAGTCAATCCAGATACTCGTAAATAATATAAATATATGTGTGTATATATATATCCCCATATATGTTATTTAATATATATATATATTTATACATCTATCCACACATATATCAATCCACACACACACAGACACACACACACACACACACACACACATATATATATATATATACCTCCTTCCATAATAATCATATATTAGTCAAATCATACATTACATATATATATATATATAACAATATATATATAAACACTTCCTTCCATCCCCAACTATTAATTAAATATATGTACGCACATTAAATACCATAGTGACTCTATGACTCTCAAAATACCACGAACGCATCCTCTAACGGTTGCTTTCAACCCCAATAGTTTAAAAATCAACTTTAATAAGTCACTGGACCCCACAGAAACTTACCTGGTCCTCAAACACCTCTGCACGCGCCTCTACGCGCCGCACCATGCCCCAAGACTCACTACACGCGCTTCCACGCACCACCACAAGCTGACAGGTATCTTCAGCCACCCCCACGCGCAGTACAGGCGCCCCCACGTGCCTGTTCTTCATTCAGGAGGACGTGGTTGCTTCTGGTTGGCTAGAACACTGGCCTTTGGTGAGTTGTGTTACACTGAATTAATTTTGTTGTTGACTGGACCAAGTCAACGGTCCGGATACACACTCCCACAGAACTCCATGCGCCGCGATGCACCGGATCCCTTCTTTGTTAACCAGATTGATCCAAGGGACTAGATCAGTGTGTACACCTTCTACCCATGCACACACCCACACTTGATAATCCGAAAATCATCAGGACCATCATAAGGTCCTGATTTGAGGCGCACCGAAGTGCTGCGCTCCGCGACACACTGAATCTAAGCCTCCTATTTGTGGCACCGATTTCTTTACCACCCTCCAGTGCATATATATGAACAATATATATAAATATATATATACAGAATATATAAAATAAATTCTAAACCATAAAATAATTCTAGAAAATTTTCATAATATCCCAGAAAATTCTAGAAAAATCCCAAAAGCTTAATTTAATTATTTTGGGCCTAATTAAACTTACATAATTAAATTAAGACCTATTTAATTTAATTAATCATGCTTCACAAGGTTAAAGCAATCTATAAAAATTTTAAAAAATAAAATTTAGTTAACCTAACCTCACATACAAGATTTAAATTATCAGAACTATTCATACATATATTCACATGTTTAAACCTAAAATTTTGTAAAGAATAAACATGTTCTTCTAATCCAATTAATAATTTATTTTTAATTAACACAATAAAAATATAATTTTGATACTCAAGGTGATAGGTTTATAAATTTTAAGAGGAGAACCAGAGAAGAACTTGCCTGTCTCTTCCAATTCCTGCCTCCTTTTTCTCTGATCCGGCTTCCTCCTTATCAGCCCTTTTTTTCCTCTCTCTTACTCTCTTATTTTTCTAACGTGGAAAAAACCTCTAACCCTAAAATCTTATACACATATTTATGCACATTAAAAATCCAATTCCCTTTCCAATTGTGACTTACCAAAAATAATAATAATAATTTTAAACATTAAATATATATACACACATATATTATATAGTATATATATATTCCTTCCATAAATCATTAGTTAAATAATCATCTATACATATATATATATATATCAATAAATATAAATATATTTATATATATCCTACCATAATGATTATTGATTAATTATATTTATCCACATATAATTATATATATATATATATATATATATATATATATATATATATATATAAAATTATAGAAAGATAAATCCTTTAAATATCTTTATAATCATGGGCCTTTATTAATTAACCCAACAAGGCTTTATTCATGCCCAAGCCCCATCCATTGGTCCCACTCCTTTTAAGTCCAAACCAATTAACTTAAATAAATAAAATAATTAAATTTAAACCTATTAAATACAAATATTTCATACAAGTTTAATTAATCACAAATCAAATAAACAATTCATCCCTAGCAATCCACAAATCAAACAACATATCAATTCAACCAACATAATTACGAATTAAAACAAGACAATTAATTTACACACCTAATTAAATAAAACAACTCATTTAAAAATAATAAAATAAAAAAAAAACCAATCAATCACAATTAAATCAAACAAATCAATTAAAAAATAAAACAATAATAATTAATTCCAATTAATAAATCCTTTAAAATTTCGGGGTATTACATTCTTCCCCCCTAACAAAAAAGAATTCCGTCCTCGGAATTCACGAATCCACGAAATGAAACCCTGGTTATTTATCCCAATTTTTCATTTCCCCTTATCAAAACGTTTTCCCTATTAGATATCCAATAAGTAAATATCTATAGTAAAATACCTACCATTCATGTGTAACTCAAACACCTAGTGGGCTAATATACTAACAGTCAATGGTTTATATAGATATCACCATCATACGTCAACCACAATCCAGATACTAAGGAATATAATGCACTTATATCTAACAAGTCATGTCGACGTCTACCTCAAAATAGAAAACATACCCTCAATTCTTCTGAGGTGCCCATGCATTGCAAGGTGTGGCATTGTACACCATGCCCTGATGCAACTACTGCATAGGCTATCCCTGCGGTGGCGGTGGTGCTGGTAAGGCCGAAAATGTCTGAGCCTGCACACGTGGAATCTGTGGAGTAGGTAATGGTTGCCACTGACCCTGTTGCCCATACTGTTTCTGAGCCAACCCAGGACACCGTTTGGCTGAATGCCCATAATCTCCATACTTATAGCAATGACCCCTAAATATATCTGACTACCTTTCCTGGTGATTACCCTGTAGCTATCCCTATCCAAACTGAGGTACTCTATTCTGCTGACCCTGTGGGTGGGTGTGTCGTGGGCAGGGTGCGAAAGACACTGTCAGGCTACCACACTGGCGAGCTACGAGTGCATAGTCCCATATCGCCTGGGTAGAGGAAAAGTGAAGTGCTTATATGTAAGTGTGTCATCTCCAATTGGTATGAGGCCTTTTAGGGTAAAGCTCAAGAACAAAACCGTGCGGGCTCAGGCCCAAAGCGGACAATATCATACCATGTGGTGGAGTAGGTCGTTACAAATAGTATCAGAGTCTAACCCAGCCGGAAGTGTGCCGACGGGGACGTCGGGCCTCCAAGGGGGGTGGATTGTGATGACCCTGTGGGCGGGTGTGTCGTGGGCTGAGTGCGAGAGACACTGTCAAGCTACCACACTGGTGAGCTATGGGTGCATAGTCCCACATCGCCTGGGTAGAGGAAAGGTGAAGTGCTTATATGAATGTAACGACCCAGTCATTTGCCTTCCTTTCCTTTTTCCTGAAATTTTACGAATGAATTTTTTTCGTTTAAATTTCTTTTCTGAGCTCTGTTTCGTGTTGCTTAGTGTCATCTCGAGTGCTCAAAATTGGTTCCTGAGACTCTTTTCCGTGGATTGACAACTTCCTTTGAGGACCGAGTCATTTTCACATTTTTCGTTTTTTGACACTATGCGCTATTTCGTCCTTTTCCCTATTTTGCCTTATCTCTGTTTGTCAGTTTTTGGCACAACCTTACTTCTCATGCTCGGAGTTGGTTTTTGACTTCACGTGTCTTCATCTTGAGTGGTTTCCACGAAATACGTATCTTTACTTTTGTAAGAAAGTACTTTGGTTGCTCCCGGTGTCCATAGGGGCATGGATGCAAAGTTCTTTGAAATTATTTTCTTTTCTTGAGGTACTTTTCGAAAATATCTTTTGAAGATATTTTATTTCAGGGGTTTGTAAGAAAATATTTTTGGAAGATATTTTCATTCTGGGCTATAAGTGCAGTTTTTACTTTTTGGAAGGGCCATTGTGCAATTAATGAAAATTATTGCAAAATGTCTTCTTTTGAGCCTGGATCCTCGTACGGGATTCATTTTCACATTTCGTCGAGTTGTGTATTCTTGGAATTTCCTCTTGGTCGATGTTTTCCAATTTCAGGGTTTCTGGCCCCGGTTTTCGCTAAACTTGTTTTGGGCCTAACTTTCTCCTCGGAACTCGATTTTTGACGCCGTTTCTTCCGTTGTTCATATTTTATCATTTTAAATCTTTTTTATTTACAAAGTTTTTCCATTTGAGCACGTCTGCTCAAATTTTACTTTTTCGGACCCGGCGGGGCCCGTTTGGGGCACTTTTTGAGATTTCTATAAAAGAGGGGTGAGATATTTCATTTTTCATCTTCTCCCCTCTTCATGCACGACCTGGAGCTCCCATGGCAGCCCAAGGGGTGCTGCCATCTTCTCTCTCCTCTTTTGGTTCACTTTTCCTTGATGGAAAGTCTTCGGCCTTAACGTTTGTTGTTCCCCTCGCCGTGCTCTACCTTTCCCCTTATTAGAATTCAATTTTGACCATTTCTTGAGTTTGGTTTTGAGGTCAAGTTATGATTTTCAAGGGGCTTCTTGCAGATTCTTGTTCACGGTGTTGTCCCCGATAAAACCTCTCGGTATCGTCGAATTCGAAGCACTTTTATTTTGGTGGGCCTTTGGGATTTTCACCTCAAATTGAGGTAGGAGATGTTCTAGGTTTAAATTCTTGTTATATAGCATGCTTGTGATGCTTATACTACTTGTTTGCATGATTAAATATAAAATCTAGAGATTTTATTATTTATTTTTCTTGTACGGGATCTAATTTTCCTAGTTGCTCATGACTTGGTTTAAACATGTAGCATGATTTTATATTGCCCCTTGATATGCTCATTGTCATGTATTAAAATTGGAACATTTGAATAAGTATTAAAAAATTTATTTAATATTTATCTTAGGTGAAAGATTAATTCACATGGCCTTAACTAGCTTGAAATTAATATGTGTTAGCATATTATATTAGGCCTTAGCATGCTCTTCAACATAGTTGAATTTGAAAGTAATTGGAGGTGTTTTGAAAATTAGTAATTATTAATTAATTTGCCCCGAGTGCACTATTCACTCCATTCGAATTCCGACTTGATATTCTTGATCTACATGCCATATAGCTTCACATATATTTGATTTAGAATATTCGGTGAGGTTTTGAAACCTTTCATTTAATTAATTTCCTTGTTTAAGATTTAATCCTCATGGTGATATACAACTTAGAATTGAATTGTGGCATACTAGAAAATTAAGCTTTGGTGTGGTTGTTCACATGTATTAAATTGGGATTAATTGCATGAGAATTGCAACCTTTATTTTATATTTAACTTTAGTGAAAGTTTGATTTACATAGGTGTAACTTGCATGAAATAAGCTTAAAATGTGATATTACATTAGTCCTTGGCATGTTCTCTAAGATATGTTAAATTGAGAGTATTTGGTTAAGTTTGAAAAATCTAGATATTTTAATTAAAAGAATTAATTAAAATCTATTTCGTGGTCCCATTAGCTTAATTAAGGTTTTAACTTGATATTTGTATTGGCCATGACTTGTTTACTAGTATATATTAATTTGGAACTATTAGAAGTTGTTTTAGAACCTTGGGATTTAAATTAGCATGATTTAACTAAAGTTCTACTTTGTTGTTCTAACAACCTAATTGAGTTTTAGAATGAATATAGGTGATGACCTTGCCATGCCATTTAACATGTATTAAATTGAAGTTAATTGAAATTGAATCGGAAATCTAGAGAATTTAATTGTGTTTATCTATTTAAATTCTATCAATTTGCTCCATGATCTAGTTGTGTTTTAGAAGTGGTTTCTATAATCAAATTATGGACTTAGACTTGTTGTATATTCATTTGGTTATCTTTTGAGCATTGGATAACATAGTTGCTATGTTTGTATTCATGAGAATATGTTTTCCTTATTGAATATATTGTTGCCTTGTGTGATGATTTGCACACTTCGTATTTAACATCATTCATGCATAGCGTGTAACGAATCGCACACTGAAGATTCGACATTCATCACATCATATTAGTTGTGGACTTAGAGCATGGATTGTATAGGTTTCCAAATTTGGTTGTGCTTGGTAGATAGTTGATTATCTTGCATATTCCTATTGATATATGCGTTGTTGCACAACTTGTTGATTTTGGAAACTTGGGGATGTCGTTGTTTGACTATGGCTTGGACATGGTTCTAGTACGGGGGATAATCCCTCTATATATAGTCTAGTGCGCACATAGGGAGGTTACCCATGGGCTAGTAACCCTAAAGTAACTATGTTGTCGGTCTGATCCGGCGTGACGTCCGAGTATCCACTTTGTTTGATTTCGCATTTCATTTTCAAGTTGATAACTAGATGATGTTGTAACTTGTTGTTTCTTATTTGTCGTTCCATTTTAAGTTACAGGATGTTAACTTTGCGAAATTGTGCTTTATGCGTTGTATTGGAAGTTCCAATGTTGGTTAAATTGCATCGATATTGAAAATCGTGTTTTGATGTTCTAATAAAGCTTAGGATTGATCCTATTGATTCTTTTATAACATAGACGTTAGGTGGCATGAACCACTACTGTTATTTTGTGCTTTAGATTCTAAGTTGATGGCTTTGAGAACTTAAACCTTGTTGTATTGTATAACATGCTCTTTTGTTGTTGAATTGCATGGATAATGTGATTCTTGTTAACTTGTATTCAAATATGCTTTTGTCACGTTGTATGGATTACTCTAGACCTAGTTCAATTGTATTGAAAATGCAGTTCATGTTAATCTATGCTCAAGCATTCTTCTTGTCGTGTTCTTTGGATTATCCCAACCATGATTCGTTTCATACACGTATGTATATCATGATTCTTGTTGCTTAGACTCTAAGGTAGCTTAGGATGCTCCCCGAGTCTCACTTGGACATAGACGTTAGGTGGCTTGAGCCCCTTTAACATGTTTCACCTTAAGGTGATAAATTTGTAAAATACTAGGTCGATGCATGCTCATCTCCTACGAGTAGCTTTATGTTACTCACCCCTACGATACTGGGGCATATTTCAGGTACGAAGACTTGGTTCGTGAAGCCTAGCATTCCTTGGATGTCGTGTAGCTTTCAAGTTTCCATTTCATGCAAATGTTAGCAGGAAATGTCATTTTGTAGACTTATATGTCAAAATATGTATATTTGATTCCATGTATGTAATGTGTACTTAAGTACACTCCTTTCAATGTAATTGATATGTATGAGATGAGGCCGGAGGCCAATGACATGTATATTGTGTTCTATGTACTTTTTAACTTCATGAAATATTGTGAAAATCTTGAAAAATCGCAAGTCATTGCCTCACCATGGTTGCATCGGGTGTGGGAATTCCATTTTCATTCTTTTATAGGGTCTTATTAATCTTGTATGAAGTGTGGCCAAGGGCCAAACGGTCATTTGATCCCGTTTTGTATTTTTGGATTCCGAGTTTTCATTCCAAGTTCCATTTTTGCCTTTTTGCCCGTTGGGGGGTCGGGTTTTGTATCGGTGGTATTTTTAAGTCATGGACCATTGTAGCACGTCCAAATAGGTAAGTTACGTTTGCGTGCATGGTCGTTTCCGGGCAAAACCTTATCGTTTGTGTTTTGAGCCTCTTGTGAATTCATTTCGCATTTTTTTTGCATATTCTGATCTAGGGGCATTATGGACCTTTCACGGTGGTTTTATTTTCTTCTTTCAATATGGTTGAATAGAAAACATGATTTTAGGGGGGGTTTCTTTTCCGTGTTTTTCCAGAAAATGTCGTCTTGGCATCGGAAATCGCTTACGAAGTTCAGCTTTCAGTTTTCTATATAGCTGCTTTTTCGACCCTCTGGACCAGATTTCTTGGGAGGGCATTTTGGGCATTTTACATTGCGTTTTTTTTGAATTCTTTCGCGGGTCACGTAGAAAACTCAATTTTGAGGGGGTTTATTCTTTGTGTTTTTGCAAAAAAATTCATCTAGGCCTCCAAATTCAGCCTCTGTTCGGGATTTTTCTGGAAAATAAGCCCACAGCAGCTTTATGGGCTGCTGCTGCCAGCCATGGTGCACCCAGAGCGCGCGCGGCGTGCATGGGCGCGCGCATGGGCGTGCATGGGGGCTGTCATGGCCCCCTCGTCGGGCCGCCGCGACGTCAACTCTTCTTTTAGGCTTTTCTCCTTCGTCCGGACTCCGATTCAAGTGAATTTTTTTTGAACTTGACTAATTTTTCGCTGTCTTTCCAACGGTGAGCTCGGTTGCACCCGGTTCTTCCTGAATAATTACCAGTTTACCCTTTTTGCCTTAAGTGCTCGTTTTTCTTCGTCATGCCGTTTCTCCTTCGTCCGGACTCCGAATCATGCGATTCTTGAGTCCATCTTGATTAGATTTTTGTTGTCCTTCCAGCGGTGTGCTCGGTGGCACACGAATCTACAGTTTTCAGAAATGACTATTTTGCCCCTGGGGGCTTATTTGTCATATTTTCGATGTTTTGCTTCCACATCAATTCTTGTTGAGTTCCACGACCTCATGGAAGGTCACTTTGACTTCTTAGAGTCTTGTTTTCTATTTTTGCTTCCGCATTCGGATCCGTTATCGGATCATCCTTGTGGTTCATCACAGGACACGCTGGCCTAAAAACCAGGGTCGTCACAGGTGGTATCAGAGTGTCCGGGTTCGAATACCTTGGACGACGGGTTTTGGGTGCATATCATGCTCATGTTGTTTTACTTTGATTTGTCATTTGTATCTTGATAACATGTCTTGTATGATAACATGTTCAGGTGTTTTGAGACATCTATCATTGGTTGAGCATGCTTTTGTGTATATATGCTTCCTGATAACATGTTCTGTGTCACTATCATGTTCTGGTGTGATAACATGTCTGCGTGCTTCTTGAAAACATGTTTGATTTGATAACATGCCTATTTGCTTATGTGGCAACTTGTTTACTACTTGTGTGAGTAGACAGTTATGCTATGTTGCATGCTACTTGTTTACTTTATGTCAAGTTTTTGCATTGTCTCTTAGGATTTGTCGTATCCCTCTGATGCGTTCTTGTTTCACGAGTTTCTTCCTTGGATAGGAGAAATTCATTCTGTAAGGACCCATGTAGGGAACCTTCTTATCTATTTTGTTGGTTGATGCGAGTGAGGCTCATGTGAGCGTAGACGACTGCGATTCATTTCCTTTCCCTTGTCTGGTGGAGTGAGACGTGGGCCAGGGGGGCACCATTTCATTTCCATTTCCATCATTGCTTTTAGATCTAAGGCCTTAAGTATAATGGTGCCAATGCCATTGTTGCCAGAGTTTTGGGATTAGCTACCCCAACTCTCGCAGATGCCTGGCACCCGCGGTGCTTCTGGTAATGATCATTTTTGACATTGATGTCATTCGTATCAATTGGTTTCTCAGAGTTGACCTAGTTGGGGCATGTTATGAACTAGTGCCTTATACCGTCATGCTACCTTGCTGACAAGTAAGTGTGGGCGGGTTCTGGTCACTGTTCGTACTGCCTTGTCACTCTCTTCTTTCATTGTGTTCGATGCTTTGTTTTCTTGGGATTCTCTCGGTGGTTGACATTGAGTTAACGTGCCAGTTCGTATGAGGTTTTGTCTCAGTTCATGGTTTCGCGTTCCTTCAGTTGATCTTTAGACTTCAGGATTTGTCCTTCAGTGCGTTGTGAGTTGTCCTTTGATTTGACCTTTTGTTCGGTCATTATTCTGTTCTCTCTGGTATGTTCCTAATTTCGGGGACGAAATTCCTTTAAGGAGGGTAGGTTGTAACGACCCAGTCATTTGCCTTCCTTTCCTTTTTCCTGAAATTTTACGAATGAATTTTTTTCGTTTAAATTTCTTTTCTAAGCTCTGTTTCGTGTCGCTTAGTGTCATCTCGAGTGCTCAGAATTGGTTCCTGAGACTCTTTTCCGTGGATTGACAACTTCCTTTGAGGACCGAGTCATTTTCACATTTTTCGTTTTTCGACACTATGTGTTATTTCGTCCTTTTCCCTATTTTGTCTTATCTCTGTTTGTCAGTTTTTGGCATAACCTCATTTCTCATGCTCGGAGTTGGTTTTTGACTTCACGTGTCTTCATCTTGAGTGGTTTCCACGAAATACGTATCTTTACTTTTGTAAGAAAGTACTTTGGTTGCTCCCGGTGTCCATAGGGGCATGGATGCAAAGTTCTTTGAAATTATTTTATTTTCTTGAGGTGTTTTTCGTAAATATCTTTTGAAGATATATTATTTCAAGGGTTTTTAAGAAAATATTTTTGGAAGATATTTTCATTCTGGGCCATAAGTGCAGTTTTCACTTTTTGGAGGGGCCATTGTGCAATTAATGAAAGTTATTACAAAATGTCTTGTTTTGAGCCTGGATCCTCGTACGGGATTCATTTTCACATTTCGTCGAGTTGTGTATTCTTGGAATTTCCTCTTGGTCGATGTTTTCCAGTTTCAGGGTTTCTAGCTCTAGTTTTCGCCAAATTTGTTTTGGGTATAACTTTCTGCTCGGGACTTGGTTTTTGACGCCATTTCTTCCATTGTTCATATTTTATCATTTTAAATCTTTTTTGTTCACAAAGTTTTTCCATTTGAGCGCGTCTGCTCAAATTTTACTTTTTCGGACCTGGCGGGGCCCGTTTGGGGCACTTTTTGAGATTTCTATAAAAGAGGGGTTATATATTTCATTTTTCATCTTCTCCCCTCTTCATGCACAACCTGGAGCTCTCATGGCAGCCCAAGGGGTGCTGCCATCTTCTCTCTCCTCTTTTGGTTCACTTTTCCTTGATGGAAAGTCTTCGGCCTTAACGTTTGTTGTTCCCCTCGCCGTGCTCTACCTTTCCCCCTTATTAGAATTCAGTTTTGACCATTTCTTGAGTTTGGTTTTGAGGTCAAGTTATGATTTTCAAGGGGCTTCTTGCGGATTCTTGTTCACGGTGTTGTCCCCGACAAAACCTCTCGGTATTGTCGAATTCGGAGCATTTTTATTTTGGTGGGCCTTTGGGATTTTCATCTCAAATTAAGGTAGGAGATGTTCTAGGTTTAAATTCTTGTTATATAGCATGCTTGTGATGCTTATACTACTTGTTTGCATGATTAAATATAAAATCTAGAGATTTTATTATTTATTTTTCTTGTACGGGATCTAATTTTCCCGGTTGCTCATGACTTGGTTTAAACATGTAGCCTGATTTTATATTGCCCCTTGATATGCTCATTGTCGTGTATTAAAATTGGAACATTTGAATAAGTATTAAAGATTTTATTTAATATTTATCTTAGGTGAAAGATTAATTCACATGGCCTTAACTAGCTTGAAATTAATATGTGTTAGCATATTATATTAGGCCTTAGCATGCTCTTCAACATAGTTGAATTTGAAAGTAATTGGAGGTGTTTTGAAAATTAGTAATTATTAATTAATTTGCCCCGAGTGCACTATTCACTCCATTCGAATTCCGACTTGATATTCTTGATCTACATGCCATATAGCTTCACATATATTTGATTTAGAATATTCGGTGAGGTTTTGAAACCTTTCATTTAATTAATTTCCTTGTTTAAGATTTAATCCTCATGGTGATATACAACTTAGAATTGAATTGTGGCATGCTAGAAAATTAAGCTTTGGTGTGGTTGTTCACATGTATTAAATTGGGATTAATTGTATGAGAATTACAACCTTTATTTTATATTTAACTTTAGGGAAAGTTTGATTTACATAGGTGTAACTTGCATGAAATAAGCTTGAAATGTGATATTACATTAGTCCTTGGCATGTTCTCTAAGATATGTTAAATTGAGAGCATTTGGTTAAGTTTGAAAAATCTAGAGATTTTAATTAAAAGAATTAATTAAAATCTATTTCGTGGTCCCATTAGCTTAATTAAGGTTTTAACTTGATATTTGTATTGGCCATGACTTGTTTACTAGTATATATTAATTTGGAACTATTAGAAGTTGTTTTAGAACCTTGGGATTTAAATTAGCACGATTTAACTAAAGTTCTACTTTGTTGTTCTAACAACCTAATTGAGTTTTAGAATGAAGATAGGTGATGACCTTGCCATGCCCTTTAACATGTATTAAATTGAGGTTAATTGAAATTGAATCGGAAATCTAGAGAATTTAATTGTGTTTATCTATTTAAATTCTATCAATTTGCTCCATGATCTAGTTGTGTTCTAGAAGTGGTTTTTATATTCAAATCATGGACTTAGACTTGTTGTATATTCATTTGGTTATCTTTTGAACATTGGATAACATAGTTGCTATGTTTGTATTTATGAGAATATGTTTTCCTTATTGAATATATTGTTGCCTTGTGTGATGATTTGCACACTTCGTATTTAACATCATTCATGCATATCTCGTAACGAATCGCACACTCAAGATTCGACATTCATCACATCATATTAGTTGTGGACTTAGAGCATGGATTGTATAGGTTTCCAAATTTGGTTGTGCTTGGTAGATAGTTGATTATCTTGCATATTCCTATTGATATATGCGTTGTTGCACAACTTGTTGATTTTGGAAACTTGGGGATGTCGTTGTTTGACTATGGCTTGGACATGGTTCTAGTAAGGGGGATAATCCCTCTATATATAGTCTAGTGCGCACATAGGGAGGTTACCCATGGGCTAGTAACCCTAAAGTAACTATGTTGTCGGTCTGATCCGGCGTGACGTCCGAGTATCCACTTTGTTTGATTTCGCATTTCATTTTCAAGTTGATAACTAGATGATGTTGTAACTTGTTGTTTCTTATTTGTCGTTCCATTTTAAGTTACAGGATGTTAACTTTGCGAAATTGTGCTTTATGCGTTGTATTGGAAGTTCCAATGTTGGTTAAATTGTATCGATATTGAAAATCGTGTTTTGACGTTCTAATAAAGCTTAGGATTGATCCTATTGATTCTTTTATAACATAGACGTTAGGTGGCATGAACCACTACTGTTATTTTGTGCTTTAGATTCTAAGTTGATGGCTTTGAGAACTTAAACCTTGTTGTATTGTATAACATTCTCTTTTGTTGTTGAATTGCATGGATAATGTGATTCTTGTTAACTTGTATTCAAATATGCTTTTGTCACGTTGTATGGATTACTCTAGACCTAGTTCAATTGTATTGAAAATGCAGTTCATGTTAATCTATGCTCAAGCATTCTTCTTGTCGTGTTCTTTGGATTATCCCAACCATGATTCGTTTCATACACATATGTATATCATGATTCTTGTTGCTTAGACTCTAAGGTAGCTTAGGATGCTCCCCGAGTCTCACTTGGACATAGACGTTAGGTGGCATGAGCCCCTTTAACATGTTTCACCTTAAGGTGATAAATTTGTAAAATACTAGGTCGATGCATGCTCATCTCCTACGAGTAGCTTTATGTTACTCACCCCTACGATACTGGGGCATATTTCAGGTACGAAGACTTGGTTCGTGAAGCCTAGCATTCCTTGGATGTCGTGTAGCTTTCAAGTTTCCATTTCATGCAAATGTTAGCAGGAAATGTCATTTTGTAGACTTATATGTCAAAATATGTATATTTGATTCCATGTATGTAATGTGTACTTAAGTACACTCCTTTCAATGTAATTGATATGTATGAGATGAGGCCGGAGGCCAATGACATGTATATTGTGTTCTATGTACTTTTTAACTTCATGAAATATTGTGAAAATCTTGAAAAATCGCAAGTCATTGCTTCACCATGGTTGCATCGGGTGTGGGAATTCCATTTTCATTCTTTTATAGGGTCTTATTAATCTTGTATGAAGTGTGGCCAAGGGCCAAACGGTCATTTGATCCCGTTTTGTATTTTTGGATTCCGAGTTTTCATTCCAAGTTCCATTTTTGCCTTTTTGCCCGTTGGGGGGTCGGGTTTTGTATCGGTGGTATTTTTAAGTCGTGGACCATTGTAGCACGTCCAAATAGGTAAGTTACGTTTGAGTGTATGGTTGTTTCCGGGCAAAACCTTATCGTTTGTGTTTTGAGCCTCTTGTGAATTCATTTCGCATTTTTTTTGCATATTCTGATCTAGGGGCATTATGGACCTTTCACGGTGGTTTTATTTTGTTCTTTCAACATGGTTGAATAGAAAACATGATTTTAGGGGGGGTTTCTTTTCCGTGTTTTTCCAGAAAACGTCGTCTTGGCATCGGAAATCGCTTACGAAGTTCAGCTTTCAGTTTTCTATATAGCAGCTTTTTCGACCCTCTGGACCAGATTTCTTGAGAGGGCATTTTGTGCATTTTACATTGCGTTTTTTTTGAATTCTCTCGCGAATCACGTAGAAAACTCAATTTTGAGGGGGGTTTCTTCTTTGTGTTTTTGCAAAAAAAATCATCTAGGCCTCCAAATTCAGCCTCTGTTCGGGATTTTTCTGGAAAATAAGCCCACAGCAGCTTTATGGGCTGCTGCTGCCAGCCATGGTGCACCCAGCGCGCGCGCGGCGTGCATGGGCGCGCGCATGGGCGTGCATGGGGGCTGTCATGGCCCCCTCGTCGGGCCGCCGCGACGTCAACTCTTCTTTTGGGCTTTTCTCCTTCGTCCGGACTCCGATTCAAGTGAATTTTTTTTTGAACTTGACTAATTTTTCGCTGTCTTTCCAACAGTGTGCTCGGTTGCACCTGTTTGTTCCTGGATAATTATCTGTTTACCCTTTTTGCCTTAAGTGCTCGTTTTTCTTCATCATGCCGTTTCTCCTTCGTCCGGACTTCGAATCATGCGATTCTTGAGTCCATATTGATTAGTTTTTGATTTTCCTTCCAGTGGTGTGCTCGGTGGCACCCGAATCTACAGTTTTCAAAAATGACTATTTTGCCCCTGGGGGTTTATTTGTCATATTTTCGATCTTTTGCTTCCGCATCAATTCTTGTTGAGTTCCACGACCTCATGGAAGGTCACTTTGACTTCTTCGAGTCTTGTTTTCTGTTTTCGCTTCCGCATTCGGATCCGTTATCGGATTATCCTTACGGTTCATCACAGGACACGCTGGCCTAAAAACCAGGGTCGTCACAATGTAAGTGTGTCATCTCCAATTGGTATAAGGCCTTTTGGGGTAAAGCTCAAGAACAAAACCTTGCGGGCTCAGGCCCAAAGCGGATAATATCATACCATGTGGTGGAGTAGGTCGTTACAGAATCAGCGTTGGTTTTTGTTCCGATAAGCGTTGTCCTTTTGGGTTGGCGATGATGTGAGTTTTGTTTTGTGCATGTGGTGTTGAGACGGTGATAGATGGTCGTTTTGGGGACGATTTTGGAGATTGATTTGATTATTCTATTATATGGCTAGAGTAGCCATTTCATTTGAGTTCTCCTTGTATGATGACGCTTTTGGGATCAAGTCGATTGATTGATGTTTCAGGTTAGTGAGAGCATTGCATTGTTAGTGTCACTTATAGTGTCACCCTTAGATTCGAAGATGGATTGTTAGAGTCTTACCATTGTGGTAAGGGCTCACGATTGTTTCGAGACAGGTTGTTGTCGTATTGGTTTTTGGAGTCAGTTTGTTGCTAAGACTGGTCTTCCTTTTACCTAGATACTCTAGGACATGATGTCCATAGGGTTCATTGTTGCATCATTTTTATTTTCTATAGTTTTGTTTACTACCATGTTAGTAGTATGATGTATGATATTGTGATACATGAGTAGGTGGAAGTGTATCCACATTTGTTGTAACGACCCAGATTTCTCAACCCAGTGCGTTAGTGATGAACTGGAAGTTGACCCGATAACGGACCCGAAATGCGGAAGCGAAAGAAGCTAAATGACCTCAAGAAATGTACGTCATCCCTAAGGCCCCAAAATGACTCTCCATAAAGCCACGGAACTCAAATGAGCCAAGCAAATGAAGCAAGAATGCCTAACCCGAAAAGAGATGAACTAAACGCAAAATGGTCATTTCTCACTGAAAAGGGTGCCACCATGCACACCATTGGAAGGACAACGAAAAATGAACAAAATTAGACTCAAGAATCGTCTGATTCTGAGTCCGGGCAGAAAAGATATGAAATTCCAACACCCGATGCGAAAAGTTATGAAACAATGACCTAACCTTTTCCAATATTTTCATAAAAAACTTTGAAAACAAAAGTGCATAGAAAACGAGATACATATCATTGGCCTCTGGCCTCATCTCATACATGTTAAATACATTGAAAAGAGTGCACTTACGTACACTTTACATATACGAATCAACGAATACAAGTTTAAACAAATAGGGCTACAAAGAGGCATCGTATGCTAACACTTGCATAAAATAGAAACTTAGAAACTGTAAGCCATCCAAGGAGTAATGGAATCTTCAAATCCTGAGTCCTGTACCTGAAATATGCCCCAGTATCATAGGGGTGAGTAACATAAAGCTACTCGTAAGAGATGAGCATGCATCGACCTAGCATTTTACAATTTTATCACCTTATGGTGAAACATGTTAAAGGGGCTCATGCTACCTAACGTCTATGTCAAGATGAAACCCAAAGAGCATCCTAAGCTACTTAGATCATTTATATCATAATCACATTGTTCATGCAATTCAAACAACATGGAAACATGTTATACAAGGCAACAAGATATAGATTCTCAAAGTCTTCAACTTGAAATCCAAAATACGAAAACAACAAGTGTGGGTCATACCACCTAACGTCTATGTTCAAAATGAATCTATAAGGTCATTCCTAAACTACGTTTGAACATCAAAACACAAATTATGATATCGATACAATTTAACCAACAATAGAACTTCCAATACAACGCATGAAGCATGCTTTTACAAAGCTACATCTTAAGCTCAAAATAGGAAATCAAATAAGGAACAACAAGTTACGATATCATCTAGTTATCAACTTGAAATGAAATATGAAATCAAACAAAGTGGATACTCGGACGTCACGCTGGATCAGACCGATAACATAGTTACTTTAGGGTTATTAACCCATGGGTAACCTCCTTATGTGCGCACTAGACTACATAGAGGGACAATCCCCCGTACTAGAACCAAGTCCTAGCCGTAGCCAAACAACGACATCCCCAAGTTTCCAAAATCAACAAATTGTGCAACAACGTATATATATCAACATGTATATACAAGATATCAACTATTTACCAAGCACAATCCAATATTTGCAAACTTATATAATACATGCTCAAAATTCACAACTACTATGGCATGTAAGATGTCAAATACAAAGTGTGCAATTCCTTACACATAGCAATAATATATTCAATAAGGAAAAACATATTCTCATGAATATAAAAGTAACAACTATGTTATCCAATGCTCAAAAGTAATCAAGTGAACGTACATCAAATCCAAATCTATAATTTAAATATAGAAACAACTACCAAAATGCAATTAAATCCATGGAGTAATAAAGTAAAATTTAATTAAACATAAATAGTTAAATTCTCTAAATTCCAAGTTAATCCAAATAACCTCAATTTAATATATATTGAAAGACATGTCATGGTCATCATATATATAACATCAAATGACAAGTTAAGTGATTAAAACACTTAAAACAAAATTAATCAAGCTAATTAATTAATTTCCTCTAGGTTTTTAAACAATTCCAAATGCCCTCAATTTAATCTATGTTAGAGAACATGCCAAGGCCTATTTAAATACCACATTACAACTTGATTTAATTCTTGATACAACCATGTGAATTAAAGTTTCACTAAAGATAAATATTAAATAAAAGTTGTAATTCTTAATCAAATGATCCAAATTTAATATATGTTAACCAACATATCTAAGCATAATTTCCTAGCATGTTACAATTCAAATCAAAGTTATACATCATCATAAATTTTAAATTTTATACAAAGAAATAAAAATTACTAACTTTCTAGATTTGATACAAGGCATACATATATATTGTATAATCATGGCAAACACACAATACAACACACAAATAATCCTAAAACATTCCCTACCTCAATTGGAATGAAAATCCCAATTACCACCGAAATGAAATCGCCCCAAATTTTGGTCCGCAAAATAGATTTTTCAGCTTGCTACCTTCAACTTGTAAAATTCATAAAAAATTCAATTCTAACCCAAATTGAATGAATCCAAAGGCCAATGAAAGCTTAAAAACTGTAATTTGATAATATCAATTTAGTTTAACAAAATATTTTCCCAATTGAAACAGTTTTAACCCACAACTTTGAAACAAATTCTGCCCAGAAAACACATTTTCAGCCTGTAGCTTCCAACTTTGAAAATTCATGAAAAATTCATTTGACATCCAAATTGGGCAAACCTAATTTATTTTGGAAGTAAACATATGAGAGTGTAAAACTAAAAATTTAAGCTATGATCCAATGTAAAAAGATTAGTGAAATAAATCATCTAAAAATATGTTTTCCAGCTGTAATAAAAACATGGATAGCAGATAGTTTCGGATTTTTAAAAAAATGTAAAAATGCTGTAAAATCGTGAAAAAATTCTGAGTAGTGTAAAACCCATGGGGGAAGTTCCAGTAAAAATTTCAAGGCAATTGAAGTACCACACCTCCATATAAAAATTCATTTCCGGACCAAAAAGGAAAAGCTTCAAATTTCCAGCAACTAGCTTGCAACTTCAAAAATTCATAACTAATTAATTTTATATCCAAATTACATGAAACGAAAACTAAATGAAAGTTAATTGAGTATATTTTCATATTCTATATTGAATTTGATAAGATTAATTTCAAGTTAAAATAGTTTAAGGGCAAAATACAAGTTCTTCTCTTCCATGCATGTAAAACACTCAATAATGACATAAAAATACTTCAAAATAATAGATCAATACCTCACTAGAGAATTGGATCTCTAGATACCAAAGCAAAACTAGGAGTTAGGCTAGATCCTTCAAAGTTTTAAAGAGGAGGATGAGGGGAACAAAAAGTATTCCAAGCTTTATGGTCTAAAGTAAGTGGAAGGGCCTCAAAGATCAAGGTCAATGCCTAAGGCTTCAAGCTCCATCCATGGAGGCTAGGGTTTTTTTGTAAGGAAGAGAATGAAATAATGTGGTTAAGTGTGAGTGGAGGAAATAGAAATCCTCCACTCACTATGTGCTCTTACACCATGGTCAACACACACATCTATGGCCAATTGCACAAAAACCCTCCTTTAAAACCATAATCCCAAAGTAGCCCAAAGATATTTGCAAGACTAAATTGTGAACCTACACTTGTCACCAATCCATGGCTCCTTCCTAGGCTTAATCTCACACCTACACTTGTCAACCATTCAAGCCAACAAGTGCACCAATCCTAGGCCAACAAGTGGATGAATCCTCACCCTCCAAATGTCATCATCCAATGCATTTAAGTGTTTCCACGCAAATGTCAACAAGTGGACCAATGAGAGTATGACACTTGTCACACTTTTTCAAAAATTGTAAAAAGGTCCTTTTTGAAAATACCTTCCAAATTTAATTGCAAAATGATCCCTAAGATGAAAAATAATTACTTTATTTAATTACACTAAAACCCCACAAGTTAAGAATAATTACACTAAAGTATGCATTAATGCCCCTTTATGAAAGAAGTAAGCAATCAACATGTTTTTCTAAAAAAGTAAAAATACCACTATCATGGAAATTAAATATCATGAATGCATGCAAAACTGGAATCAAATCCGAGCACAAAAAGTGAGGTTGTGCAAGGAAAAAGGATAAACGAGAAAAAGACAAAATGTGAATAGTGTTCGGAAAAATAAAATATGGAAATGACACAATCCCCAAAGGAAGTTGTCAATCCAAGGAAAAGAGTCTCGGAAATCATTCCAGAGCACTCGAGACGACATCAAGTGATGAAAAACCGAACTCAAAAAGGAAAAGACAACGGAAAAAAAATATCCGTTAAAATCTAAGAAAAAGAAAAGGAAGAAAAATGACCGGGTCATTACAACCTTCCCACCTTAAAGGGATTTCGTTCCTGAAATCTTGCCCCAACAAAACAAAAAGGCGAAACCAGGATAACTACGGAGTACATCTCTGAGTATCCCTCACAACATGCTACGAAAGCAATCCCAAAACTGAAGACAACGTCAACCCCATGTCATTCGCACCCACGTGCTCACTACAGGACAACCCCTCAAAAGAAAAGTGATCACATGGCCACACCACAAGTCGAAACTCACACACAGAACTTAAGGCCAGACGAGGGAACGGAAGACAATAATCGAAAGCACCCCTCCTGACGAACCATCAAAAGGAACCAAAAACAACCACCAACAGAACTCCAAGATATCCATGAATCAAATCAAAGTACTAAACAAAGACGACATGGCAGTACGAATAGCGACCAGAACCCGCCCACGACGTACTCAAATGTGTGGTAGCAATGACAATTCCTAGTGTCTGCCCACACTTACTCGTCACTAAGGTAGCATCGACGGCAATTAGCACCCGCCCACAGCACACAACTTGTACGGTAGCATGACAGTATAAGGCACCAATTCATAACCTACCCCCACTAGGTCTACCCATGAAACCTCTCGATACAAATGACTTTGATGTCAAAAATGATCATTATCAAAAGCACTACGGAAACCAACATTTTGTGAGAGTTAAGATATGGTCCAAAGATGTCCGGCCGGACCATCCTGGCCAATCCCAAAACTCTGACAACAATGCCATTGGTACCGCTACGCTTAAGGCCTTAAATCCTCAATACAAAAGGACTAACAATTTTAACATCTCAAAACACTACTATCAACAACATCAATTACGAATCCAAAGTCTGACAAGCAAAACAGCATCTCCAAAATCCCAGATACCATCCTAAAATAGATCAACTATAAGACTACTTATCGTAATCAAACATCGGATCAAAATCCCTATCACGGATAACTAGATCCTCGAAATACAAGTCCACAAAGTGGCACACACGTCAAAATCTTGACAACCAAGGTCATAGAACGAGTCTCTCAAAATCATACTTGACAACACCAAGCTAAATCAAAATTCCTCAATTTCGATCCATCTATAAACAACCACTAGAACTACGATTCCTCAAGGCCATGCCTAGTCATAACTAGGACGAGAAAACTCCACAAGCAAGCCATATCCAATAACGATCCTCCAAAACTCCTCCTCAGAGTCAACCACATCCAGGCCTCCAAAACTGGAACAAGTCTCCAAAAGACATTCTCAAAAGAGCATCGAGTTCACCTCACGAATCAAACAATCCTCAAAGATATGGACATAAGTCTCCATAAAATGATCTCACACCATTCAACTCACTTGAGCACCACAACCGTTAACAACCACGGCAGGAACTCCCCAAGGGAAGACACGAAAGAAAGGGGACCACCAGTCCTAAAAAGGACAACACCACGACTCCATCTCTGAAATGAAAGACAACAAAGTCAACGACTTCACCCCCTATATGGAAGTAAGTCGACCAAAATCTATCAAATCCTCACCAAGGGCTCAAGACAAAAACAATGATCCTCATGGACCAACTAACCCCAAAACAGTGCACAACGCAACGGAGGGAAGAGACTCACTCCTTGTGAAGTCCCTAACACGAACCAACACAAAACCATTGTGGAAACCCACATACAGACTACGAGCGACCAAGGGAAACGAATGGGAAAACCAAACCTGAAAGTCATGCATATGACAAGGAATGCAACTACCAGAAAGAAAATCTACTTACATAGATGAAAATCAAAAGCACATGCTGCACGTCTCCATATAAACACAAAAGCAAGTCATTAAAGCGCAGTAACAACATGGCATCTCGAAGCATATAAGAAAGGCATGTTATTTCCGCACAATAAGAAGGCAAACGTGGATAGACCTCCACCTACTCATGCATCACAATATCATAAATCATACTACTAACATGGTAGTAAATGAAACTGCAGAAAACAAAAGTGATGGAACAATGAACCCTATGGACATCGTGTCCTAGAGTGCTTAGGTAAAAAAGAAGGACCAGTCCTAGCCATACACTGACTCCAAAAACCAATGCAACAACAACCTGTTTCAAAACAAACGTGAGCCCTTACCACAATGGTAAGACTCCTACAATCCATCTCTGAATCTAAGGGTAACACTACAAGTGACACTAACAATGCAATGCTCTCTCTACCCGAAGCATCTATCAATCGACTTGACCCCAAAAGCGTCATCGCGCAAGGAGAACTCAAAGAAAATGGTAACTCTAGCCATACAATCAGACAACCAAATCGATCACTACGACTGGTCCCCAAAATAACCATCATCATTATCGATCAAAAGGACTACACCTATCGGAACAAAACCCAACGCTGATTCCATCCGAACTGCACTCGTAGCTTGCCAGTATGGTAGCATGACAATGCCATGCACCCGCCCACAACGTACCCGCCCACGAAAATTGCAATCTCAGAGGAACCTTCCAAAACAACCAAGGATCCCAAAAGGTCCAAAACCTAACCATGGCCTAAAATCAACAAATCCAGTACTACGGTTGTGCCTAATGGCTCACCCCACGAGAGCCTAAACAAAAGGTGTCTCTCCACCTACCTCAAAACCAACTCTAGGTCAACAACAACCTAAACTACAATACAACCATGACTACAATCACCATCAACCTCAACTCGAGCCTCAATGACCGATCTCGTGTCATGCCAAATATGTAACATAGTTATGCATATACAAATTTGATCTAGAATACATCATATTTTATGCTCTTTACATAATAATTAAATCATGCTAAACAAACGGCATACCACATGTAACACGTAAGCACATAAACATGTTATCAAACCAAAACATGTTATCATGAAGCATATAAACACATAGAGCATGGCAACATAAGCATGATATGCACCCAAAACCCGTCGTCCAAGGTATTCAAACCTAGGAGCTTTGATACCACCTGTAACGCACCGGGTTGAGAAATCCGGGTCATTACATTTGTCTTCTTGTTGTGTGGCGTTAGCATGCCTTCTTTATATGCTTAGAGATGCCATGTTGTTACTGTATTTTAATGACATGCTTTTGTGCTTACGTGGAGATGTGCTGCATGTACCCTTGATTTTATCTATGTGAGTAGATTTACCTTTTTGGTAGTTGCATTTCCTTGTTATTTGCATGACTTTCATATTTGGTTTTCCCTTTTTACTCCCTTTTCGTATGTGTCGTGTTGACATTTGTGGGAGAATAGGGTTCATTTTCTTTCTTGGTTCAAGTAAGGGATTTCACAAGGAGTGAGTCTCTTCTCTTCGTTGTATTGTGCACAGTTTTGGGGTTGGTTGGTTCGTGAGGATCACCATGTTGTTTTGAGTCCTTGGTGAGGATTTGGTTGATTTTGGTCGACTTACTTCCATGTAGGGGGTGAAGTCTTTGACCTTGTTGTCTTTCAATTCAGAGACAGATTCGTGGTGTTGTTCTTCTTAGGACTAGTGGTTTCCTTTCTTTAGTGTCTCCCCTTAGGGAGTTTTTGCCGTGGTTGTTGACGGAGTTATGGTGCTCAGAGTGATTTGATTGGTGTAAGATCATTTTTGGGGACTTGTATCCATTTGATTGAGGATTTGGTTGACTCGTTGTATGAGTTTGAGGATGTTTCGGGATGTCTTTTGGAGACTTGTTTCCGTTTTGACGACCTTGATGTGGTTGACTCTTAAGAGGAGTTTTGAAGGATCGTTGTTGGATCTGGCTTGTTTGTGGAGTATTCTCATCCTAGTTATGACTAGGCATAGTTTTGAGGAATCGTAGTTCTAGTGGTTGTTTATGAATCGATGGAAATTGAGGAATTTTGATTTAGCTTGGTGATGCCAAGCACGGTTTTGAGAGATTCATTTTGTGACCTTAGTTGTCAGAATTTTGATGTGTGTGCCACTTGGTGGACTTGTATTTTAAGGATTTAGTTATCCATGATAGGGATGTGGATTTGATGTTTGATTACGGTGTGATCTTGTAGTTGATCTGTTTCAGGGAGATATAAAGGACTTTTGATAAAATGTCTTGTAGTAAGGTTCGTTTTGATTTCTGGAGGTTTCGATTTGCTTTTCAGGCTTTGGATTCTTGATTGATGTTATTGGTAGTAGTATTTTGAAACGTTAGAGATGTTGGTTTTGCTGTATTGAGGATTTGAGGCCTTAAGAATAATGATGCCTATGGCAGTGTTGTCAGAGTTTGGGATTGGATGGGATGGTCTGTAACTTCTTTGGACCATATTCCAACTTTCACAGATGCCTGGTTCCCACATTGCTTTTGGCCATGATTGTTTTGCAACATTGATGTCATTGGTATCGAGAGGTTTCATAGGTAGACCTAATGGGGGGCAGGTTATGAATTAGTGCCTTATACTGTCATGCTACCGTACAAAGTTGTGTGTTGTGGGCGAGTGCTAGTTGCCGTCGATGCTACCTTTCTGACGAGTAAGTGTAGGCGGGCGCTAGGTACTGTCATTGCTACCACACATTTGAGTACGTCGTGGGCGGGTTCTGGTCACTATTCGTACTGCCATGTCATCTTTGTTCTGTACCCTGACTTGATACATGGATATCTTGGAGTTCTTTTGGTGGTTATTTTTGGTTTCTTATGGTGGTTCTTCAAGAGGGATGCTTTCGATTGTTGTCTTCCATTCCCTCATCTGACCTTAGTTTCTGTGTGTGTGTTCTGACTTGTTGTGTGGCCGCATAATCACTTTCCTTTTGAGAGGTTGTCCTGTCATGAGCACGTGGGTGCAAATGACATTGGTTTGTACTTTGTCTTTCAGTTTTAGGATTGCTTTTGTAGCATGTTGTGTGGGATACTCGGAGATGTACTCCGTAGTTACCTTGGTTTCACCTTTTGTTTTGTTGGGGCTAGATTTCGGGGATGAAATCCCTTTAAGGTGGGAAGGTTGTAATGACCCGGTCATTTTCCTTCCTTTCATTTCCTCTGATTTTTACAGATATTTTTTTTTCGTTGATCTTTCTTTTCTGGGTTCCGCTTCTCGTCACTTAGTGTCATCTTGAGTGCTTGGGAATGGTTTCTGATACTCTTTCCTTTGGTTTGACGACTTCCTTTGAGGACCGAGTCATTTTTACATTTTCACTTTTGTGACACTATTCACTTTTCGTCTTTTTCTCGGTTGTCAGTTTGTTGGACTAACCTCATTTTTCGTGTTCGGATTTGATTCTGATTTTGCATGCATCGACAATATTTAAATTCCATGCTATGTGTATTTTTACTTTTGTAGAAAAGCATGCTAGTGGTGGTCTTTCTTCCTTAGGGGTGTGGATGCACACTTCTTTATAATTTCTCTTTCTTTTGGGGTCATTTGTGTAATTACTATAAAGTAATTATTTTTCTTCTTAGGGACCATTTTGCAATTTAATTTGGAAGATATTTTCAAAAAGGACCTTTTTGCAATTTTCGAAAAGTGTGACAAGTGTCACACTCTCATTGGTCCACTTGTTGACATTTGTGTGGAAACACTTTGATGCCTTGGATGATGACATGTGGAGGGTGGAGATTCAACCACTTATTGGCTTAGGATTGGTGCACTTGTTGGCTTGGATGGTTGACAAGTGTAGACTTGAGATTAAGCCTAGAATAGAGCCTTGGATGAGTGACAAGTGTATGCTCCAAATTAAGTCTTGCAATTAATTTTTGGGCCACTTTGGAATTATGTTGTTAAGAGGTGTTTTTGTGCAATTGACCAAAACTTGTGTGTGTTGACCTTGGTGTAAGACCATATAGTGAGTGGAGGATTTCTATTTCCTCCACTCACGTTCTTTCACACTTAATTTCTATCTCTTCCCTCTCTTGTAAAGAAAACCCTAGCCTCTATGAATGGAGCTTGAAACCTTAGGCATTGACCTTGATTTTTGATGGCCTTCCACTCATCTCAGACCTTGAAGCTTGGAACACTTTTTGTTCCCCTCATCCTCCTCTACATAACCCTAGAAGGGTTTGCCATTTTGTGTTGATTTGCCTTGGATTCTAGAGAGACTATTCTCTAGTGAGGTAGGGGATGTTATAGGATTATATTTTTGTTTATTGCATGCTATTGATGCTTTTATAAGTTGTATGCATGTCTTTTGTTAATTTGAGAAATTAGTGATTTATCATATCTTGCATATAACTCATTTTAGACTTGGTAAATGGCATTGCCATGAGTTGATCTTTGATATATATTAATTTGGGATGATTTAGATGAATTTTCAAATCTAGAGATTAAATGGATTTAATTTGTTTTAAATTCTAGTAAATTGTATTTTACTTGTATTCTATTTTAGACTTGAGATATGGTATGACCATGATTTGGTGCTTCATATATATTAATTAGGGATCATTTGAATAACTTTTGAAATCTAGAGATTTGATTAATTTAAATTAATTAAATTCTATATGATGTTAACTTGCTCATTTAACACTTTTGATTTGATATATGTAATGAGCATGCTATGTTGTTTAACATATATTAATTTGAGGTTATTCGAATTTGATTTGAAATCTAGAGAATTTGATTATCTTGTTTAATTAAATTCTATCTAATGGCTTCATGGATCTATTGGTATTTTAGAAGTTGTTTCTATATTCAAATCATGGACTTGAACTTGTTATGTATTCACTTTGTTGTGTTTTGAGCATTGGACAACTTTGTTGTTATATTTATATTCATGAGAACATGTTTTCTTTATGGAATATATTGATGCCATGTGTTATGAATTGCACACTTTGTAATTGACATTATATATGCCATTTCAGAATTGAAACTCTAAGGCATGGATTGTGTGGTTTCAACCTACTTGTGCATGGAAGGTAGTTTTCGTGCATTATATAAATTACGTATAAGTTGTGAACTTATTTGATTATTTTGGAGTCTTGGGACATTGTTACAAGTGACATGGCTAGAGTTTGGCTCTAGTGCGGGAGGTATGAGTTCTCCCCAGTTGAGATAGTGCGCACTAGGGTGGTCTTCCCAGCGGGTTAATGCCCGGAATAACCATTTAGTTCTTGGCGGAAATCCGAGACGTGATGTCCAAGTCTTCCACTATTTGATTTCGCATTCAATTCCAAGTTGACAATCATGTTTAATTGTGACTTGTGGTTTTGGCTATTGGCGATTGATGTTGTTAAGTACATTCATACTAAATTGTTATATTTAGTTGTTTTCATACTTTTAGATTTCAAGTTGATAACTTAAAGAATCTATGTCTTGATGTGTGGTATTTGAAATTCTAATTGTACTAAATTGTTATATTTAGTTGTTATTGCATTTTAGATTTCAAGATGGTAACCTTTAGAATCTATATCTTGATACTTGTGTAGCATGCTTCTATGTTGGTTAATTGCGTAGATATTGTGATTTGTGCTTTGTTGTTTAAATGTGACTTTGGAATGATCCTATACATTCATTTGGAACATAGACTTTAGGGGGCATGATCCACTATAATTGTTTTAGCATTTTAGATTTCAAGTTAGTGACCTTGAGAATCTACATCTTGTTGCTTTGTATAGCATGCTCCCATGTTACTTGAATTGCACGAATGGTGTGATTTGTGCTAGAAATGATATTAGGTAGCTTAGAATGCTCCCTGGGTCACACTTTGACATAGATGTTAGGTGGCATGAGCCCCTTTAACATGTTTCACCTTAAGGTGATAAAATTATAAAAAGTTAGGTCGATGCATGTTCATCTCCTACGAGTAGCTTTATATTACTCACCCACATTGTGGGGACATTTTTTAGGTACAAAAATTAAAGTTGAGACTCTCATTATGCTTGGATGGTTTGTGGACTTGGAGGTTTCCATCTTTGTGAAGGTTGGCTTGGAATGCCATTTGTAACCTTATTTGTCAAAATGTGTATATTTGATTCCATATATGGAGTGTGCACATGAGTGCACTCCTTACAATGTATTCAACATGTATAAGATGAGGCCGGAGGCCAATGTCATGTATTTTGTATCCTATGTAATTTTTGACTTCATGAGATTTTGTGAAAATATTGAAAAATCACAAGTTATTGTTTCACCATGGGTGCATCGGGTGAGGGAATTCCATTTTCATTCTTTCATAGGGTCTTATTAATCATGTATGAAGTGTGGCCAAGGGCCAAACGGTCATTTGAAGTCATTTGTTGATTTTGGTTTTCAAAGTTTCCATTTTAAGTTTATTTTCGCCTTTTTGGCCGTCGGGGGGTCAGATTTTGACTCGGCCATTTCCGGGAGCCACGGACCATTCCCGCGCACTCAAAATCACTATTTACGTTTGTGTGAATGATCGTTTTCATGAAAACCCCTTTCGTTTGTGTTTTGAGCCTCCTATGGACTCATTTCACCTTTTTGTTAAAAAATTCAGCTTAAGGGTATTTTGGGAATTTTCTTTGGGAAATAAATTCCGTTCTTGACTCCGTCACATAGAGAATGTGATTTTAGGGGGAGTTTCTTCATGACTTTTTTTCCGAAAAATGTCATCTTGACCTCGAAAACCAGTTCAATTATTCTTGAACCGGTTCAACTTGAACAGAACACCCAAAATGCAGCAGAAAGAATGACCAATGTTGAACCGGTTCAAGTCTTCCAGAGTTTTCAGTTTTGGACTTCCAACTTCAAACTGATGTAACTTCTTTGTTTTAACTCCGAATTGGTCCCTTTTTGAGTCTAAACTGACCACGTCGAAATAATATTTCTCATGGTATGAGTTTCAGTTTCAAATTATTTTCCTAGCTCATGATATCCTCATTTTAGTGAGAGGGTGTCGGATTTGGTTCGAACCGGGATAGGGTTCTTCTGGGATTTCATTTCCTTTGGCCTTGAGACTTCATGTGAAGTTACCAAAGGATGTTTTTGGATGTTTTTGATCTCATTTGACTTGTTGGGATTCAAATTCCTTCCTCTTAGGGTAAAATAACAATTTTACCCTTGGTCCTTCTTTTGGTAGGGTTTTGATACCCTTGTCTTCATTTTGCTTCCGCTGAGTATCAAAATTTCTTGAAGGGTCATTCTTGTGTCCTAGGGATAATGTACATCTCTGTGGACTTGTTTTCATTTTGCTTCCGCATTCTGGATCCACTTCGGGTCATCACAGGACACACTGGGTTGAAAAATCCATGGTCGTCACACAAAGACCAGAGCTACTAACTCTAAATCGTGTGTCAGGTAGTTACTCTCATAAGGCTTAAGCTTACAAGATCCGTATAAACCTGGTCATTCTTTCTGCATCAAAACATACCTAATACCTTGCAAAGAAGCATCGGTATAAACAAGATACTTTATCCCGCTCTATGGAGTAGATAGAACAGGTGCATAAATCAACTTGCTCTTTAGCTCATCAAAAGCTTTCTAATAGTGTTCATCCCATACGAACGGTACACCCTTCTTAGTCAAATGACTGAGTGGTACGGCTATCTTCGACAACCCTTTAATGAACCTACGATAGTATCCTGCCAATCCTAAAAAACTCCGAATCTTTAAAGGTGAAGTAGGTTGTCCCCACTCTAACACCACTAAGACTTTGGCTAAATCTATAGCTACCCCTTCTCTGACACCACGTGACCCAGAAACTTCACTTCTCGCTGCCAAATGACACACTTCTCGAATTTGGCATACAATTGGTGTTCACGAAGCGTATGCAACATTGTACGAAGATGTCTAGCATGATCAACCTTTGACTTAGAATAGACCAAAATATCATTAATGAATACGATGACAAACTAATCTAAATAAGCCCTGAAGACCCTGTTCATCAAATCCATAAAGACTGTTGGTGCGTTAGTCAATCCGAAAAGCATGACACAAAACTCATATTGACCTTGAAATTTACTCTTCTCTTAGGGAATTTAGACATTGTGATTGGAGGAAACCTCTTCTTTAGCAATCACTCTATAATTCTAATGGCAAACAATGATGACACGTATCACCTTCCTCATGAACCACATATTTAATTTTCCTAATCCTCCACCTAGGGCTCTCAAGCATCATTATACCCTTAAAGCCATGGTAGGGAAGAAAGTAGTCGAGTTGTTGGTCTGGGCTAAAAAGTAGCATCCCGTCTTGCTAGAGACGTTAAACTTAGCACCCGTGAGACACATTGTGTCTCTTTTGTGACTTAGATTTTATAGGTTTCATTCACATTCTTTTTATTTTGTAGCTTTTAGTTTATTTTCATTTTATTTTTGATGAGTGCTCAAATGTGATGCATTTTAGCACCAAATGTGATGGCCCAAGGTTTTTCAACCCTGTGCGTCAGTGATGAACCGAAAGATGACCCGATAACGGATCCGAATTGCAGAAGCAAAAGATAAAACAACATCCCTAGGGACACAACATGACTCTAGGACACCAAAGAGACCCTCAATGAAATCATAGAACCCAAAGAAAACAAATGTGGAAACAAGACTTCAAAAATGGATAAAAGGAACCCAAGGGTAAAATGGTCATTTCCATCCAAAAAGTGAGTATTACCAAGAACACTGTTGGAAAGACAACAAAAAATTAATGAATTTAGACTCAAGAATCACTTGATTTGGAGTCCGGACGGCAAAGATATCAAGTCTTGAAGTTGACGGAAGAAAAACCCTATGCCGGTTCGAGCCAAAAACTGACACCCCTCCATTAAAACTTGAATAACTTGAGGTACCAAAGGAATCTGAAACTCTAATTGGTACCATTGGAAAGCTTATTTCGATGTGGTCAATTTAGACTCAAGAATGGACCAATTTGGATTTAAAACGAGGAAGATATGACAATTTGAAGTTGGAGGTGCAGTGCTGAACCAAGACACAAAAACACTCTGTGAACAGTACTTCGAGCGCTCAAACTTAGGACTTCGAGCACTCGAACAGTACCTGCCCGAGGCCAAAACTTTCTGCCCAAACTTCGAGCGCTCGAACTCCCTTTTAGAGCGCTCGAACTCCTGTAGATGCACCTGAAATGCAACCTTGTAATGCCATTTTGAGGACTTTCTGGGCCTTTTTTGGAAAAAAGTTGTGAAGTAACCCCCCTTAAAATCATGTTTTCTGGTCAACCATGTCAAGACCAACATTTTTTTTTCAAGTGAAATACAAAAAATGCCCTTGATGTCTCATTTAGCAAAAATATGTAAATGAATGCTACTCTAAATGTTCATTTCTTCAAGAATGGTGTTGTGTGCCAAAGTGAACATGCACACATATGTAAAATGAGTAAATACACATGTTCCAATAGCTCATGGTCACATAACATGTCATATACAAAATATAACCTTTCAAACCTCGAATTCTCCTCATTTCATAAGACAACTATGGGATTAAACTAGCATACATGTGATATAAATGTACATGGCACTTGGCCTCATGTTATGCTTACAAAATAGACATCTTCAAGTGTTCTTAGATATACATTACACATCAAGGAAGCCATCTTAGCTTCTACAATACCATACATCCATGGTATATAAAATTAACATCCAAAAAGGAAGACATGCTAAACAAGTGCATGTCAATATACAAAAATGCTTCAAATAACTCAAAATCTTCTAAGGATGATGAGCATCCAAGAACATGGTCTCTTTACCTAAAAAATAACCCAAACCACTAGGGTGAGTAATCAAGTTACTCGTAGGAGAACCATATGCGTATACCCTAAAGTTTCAATATCATTGCAAGATTAATATAGACAAATACAAGGGAGCATTCCACTTAACGTCTATGTTCAAGGTGTTCTAAGGGATCATCTTAAGCTAACTTAAATGTTTCTTAGCAACACAATATCAAAATGGATGTACTTAGCAACATCAAACCGCATATAACAAAATTTACAAGTTACAAATAGCATTGATTGTCAACTTGGAAATGAATGCGAAATCAAAAAAAGTAGAATCCTTGGACACCTAAGCTCGGAATTCTGCCGAGACCTCAACGGTTATTCCGGGCATTAACCCGCAGGGAAGACCACCCTAAGTGCGCACTATCTCGATTGGGGAGAACTCATACCTCCCGCACTAGAGCCAAACTCTAGCCATGTTACTAGTAACCATGTCCTAAGAGAATCCAAAGTATATATCAAGTTCAAAACTTATATATAGATAACAAGGCATATAAACCACCTTCCATGCACAAGTACTTTGAAACCATACAAACCATGTCAGAGGGTTCCAAGTCTAGAATGACATGATAGATGACAAGTTCTTAACATGATATTATGCACAAAACAATATCATTAACTTATCAATTTAAGCATGCCTCAACAATAAGCCATATATACTAAATGTTTGCATTTTAGCAAATAGCTTCTAAAACAATCATGATTATCAATAGTAATACACTAGAATGTAGGATTTCCATCACAATAGCATAGTAACTCAAATCATTAAGAATTCTATACAACTTCAACAATCCCACTCAAGATATATACACAACATACATACTTGATCAATGAAATCCTAAGTCAATCATAAGGATTTCCTATAGTATGCAATACTACAATTCTAAAAGCATGTATACAATATATATTAAACCCCAAAGGATTTCAAAACACTTAGAAAATAAACATACTACCACCCCTACCTCAATAGAGAATTGTATCTCTATAATCCAAGCTACCAAGCACAAAATGGAAAACAAGTTTAGGGTTCTTGAAGAGGAGAATGGGAGGAAACTTTTCTCTCCCAAGGTTTTTAGTCTAAGGTGTATGGAAGTGAGCCAAATTGAAGGGGTAAGCTATGAACTAAGCTTTCCTCCAATGGTGGATTTGTTAGGGTTCATGTGAGATAATGAAATGAAGAAGTGTAAAAATGGTGAGTGGAAGGGCTAGAGATCCTCCACTCACTATGTACTCTTGCACTACCTCTCACACACACACAATGCAAGACTACATCATGGCCTTACACTTGTCACTAATCCAATGCCTCTTCCAAGACTTAATCCTAAGCTTACACTTGTCAACAATCCAATGCCTCTTCCAAGACTTAATCCTAAGCTTACACTTGTCAACAATCCTATGGTTACATGTGCACCAATCTAAGGCCAACACATGGATGAATCTCCACCCACCAAATGTCAAGAGGTCATGGTGCCAAGTCTCTTCACCTAAATGCCAACAAATGGTTCCATGAGAGTGTGACACTTGTCACACTTTCTAAAAATTACAAAATGGTCCTTTTTCAAAATATCTTCTAAAATAAATTACAAAAAGGTCCCTCAAACGAAAAATAATAATTTTGCATAATTACACTAAAATCCCAAAAGTTATGAATAATTACACTAAAGTAAGCATTCATGCCCTTTATGAAAAATAAAAGCAACTAGCATGCTTTTCAACAAAAGTGAAAATACCAATGTCATGAAAATCAAGTATCATGAATGCATGAAAAATCGGAATCAAATCCGAACACCCGAAGTGAGGTTAAGCGAGGAAAAACGATAAACGAGCAAAAGGCGAAAAAAAGAAAATCACCAAAATTGAAAAAGGAGGAAAAAGTCCGGGTCATTACACCAAAGCTAGGGTATTTTAGTCCATTCGTCTATCTTACTTTCATGTCTTGGATACTTATTTGTGTTATTGCTTGTTTCAAGTGAATAATGTTCAAACAGGCTAATAAGAGCCATTTAGACCATTTTTGGAGTTAAGGAGCAAAGTTGGAAATAAGCCAAGAAAATTGCATCAGAGGAACTTTAATCAACCGAAGGGAAGTCCTGATCGATCGAAGTGGTCTACGATCGATCGAAATAAAGGCGGTGCCAACTCAGCTTAGTGGATAAGGCCCAAAGATATTTTTGATGCCAATCCAGCTTCGATCGATCGAAGCTAAGTATTTGATCGATCAAAAATCTTCGATCGATCGAAATGCTTGCTGGCAGTAAGCTGTCTAATTCCCTAGCACGCCGATTTTGTAATGACCTGGTCATTTTCATTTCTTTCCCTTTCTTCAAATTTTGCGGATAAATTTTTTTCATTGTCTTTTCCTTTTCGAGTTCGATTTCCCGCCTCTTAGTGTCGTCTCGAGTGCTCGGAAATGGTTTCTGAGACTCTTTCCTTTGGATTGACAACTTCCTTTGAGGACCGAGTCATTTCCACATTTTTTTATTTTTTGACACTATTCATTTTTTGTCTTTTCCTTATTTCGTCCTCTTCTCGTTTTTCACTTTTACTTGCATAACCTCATTTTTTGTGCTCGGATTTGATTCCGGTTTTGCATACGTTCATGATATTTAAATTCCATAACATCTACATTTTTACTTTTGTAGAAATGCATATTAAATGCTTACTTTCTTTGTAAAAGCCATGAAAATAAGACTTTTTGTAATTATCCATAACTTGAGGGGTTTTTGGGTAATTAAGTAAAGTAATTATTTTTTGTCTTAGGGACCATTTTGAAAATTAAATTGGAAGATATTTTCAAAAAGGACCTTTTTGTAATTTATGAAAAAATGTGACAAGTGTCACATTCCTATGGTGCCACTTGTTGATTTTGTAGTGGAACCACTTGGAGGCTTAATCTCATGACACATGGAGGGTGGAGATTCACTCACTTGTTATCCTAGGTTTGGTGCACTTGTTGGCATGGATGGTTGACAAGTGTAGGGTTAATATTTAATCTTGGAAGCTTACTTGGATTCGTGACAAGTGTATGACTCACCTTTAGTCTTGCATTAGTGTGTGTGTGAGAGGTAGTGCAAGAGCACCTAGTGAGTGGAGAAGCCCACCAATTTAGCTTAGGGTTTACACATTTTAATTCATTCATCACTTTCCTCTCAAGAACCCTAAGGAAGCCACCATTGGAGAAAAGCTTGACTAGTAGATTTGACTTCATTTTTGGTGCCCTTTCACTCACCTTAGAACTTTGAACTTGGAATATTTTTTGTTCCCCTCATCCTCTTCTTCAAAACCCTTGAAGGATCTAGCCTAACTCCTAGTTTTGCTTTGGTATCTAGAGATTCAATTCTCTAGTGAGGTATTGATCTATTATTTTGAAGTATTTTTATGTTATTATTGAGTGTTTTACATGCATGGAAGAGAAGGATTTGTATTTTTCCCTTAAACTGTTTTAACTTAAAATTAATCTTGTCAAATTAAATATAGAATATGAAAATATACTCAATTAGCTTTCATTTAGTTTTGGTTTCATGTAATTTGGATTTAAAATGAATTAGTTATGAATTTTTGAAGTTGCAAGCTAGTTGCTGGAAATTTGAAGCTTTTCCTTTTTGGTACAGAAATGAATTTTTATATGGAGCTGTGGTGCTTCAATTGCCTTGAAATTTTTACTAGAACTTACCCCATGGGTTTTACTACTCAGAATTTTTTCACAATTTTAGAACATTTCTAAATTTTTTTAAAAATCTAAAACTATCTGCTGTCTACGTTTTTATTGCAGCTGGAAAACATACTTTTAGATGATTTATTTCACTAACCTTTTGACATTGGATCATGGCTTAAATTTTCAGTTTTACACTCTTATATGTTTACTTTCAAAATAAATTAGGTTTGCCCAATTTGGATGTCAAATGAATTTTTCATAAATTTTCAAAGTTGGAAGCTACAGGCTGAAAATGTGTTTTTTGTGCAGAATTTGTTTCAAAGTTGTGGTTCAAAACTGTTTCAATTGGGAAAATATTTTGTTAAACTAAATTGATATTATCAAATTACAGTGGTTAAGCTTTCATTGGGCTTTGGATTCATTCAATTTGGGTTAGAATTGATTTTTTTTTGAATTTTACAAGTTGAAGGTAGCAAGTTGAAAAATCTGTTTTGCGGACCGAAAATTTGGGGCGATTTCATTTCGGTGGTAATTGGGATTTTCATTCCAATTGAGGTAGGGAATATTTTAGGATTATTTGTGTGTTGTATTGTATATTTGCCATGATTATACAACATATATGTATGCCTTGTATCAAATCTAGAAAGTTAGTAATTTTTATTTCTTTGTATAAGATTTAAAATTTATGACGATGTATAACTTTGATTTGAATTGTAACATGCTAGGAAATTATGCTTAGATATGTTGGTTAGCATATATTAAATTTGGATCATTTGATTAAGAATTATAACTTTATTTAATATTTATCTTTAGTGAAAGTTTAATTCACATGGTTGTATCAAGCATTAAATCAAGTTGTAATATGGTATTTAAATAGGCCTTGGTATGTTCTCTAACAAAGATTAAATTGAGGGCATTTGGAATTGTTTAAAAATCTAGAGGAAATTAATTAATTAGCTTGATTAATTTTGTTTTAAGTGTTTTAATCACTTAACTTGTCATTTGATGTTATATATATGATGACCATGACATGTCTTTCAATATATATTAAATTGAGGTTATTTGGATTAACTTGGAATTTAAAAAATTTAACTATTTATGTTTAATTAAATTCTGCTTTATTACTCCATGGATTTAGTTGCATTTTGGAAGTTGTTTCTATATTTAAATCATGGATTTGGATTTGATGTATGTTCACTTGATTACTTTTGAGCATTGGATAACATAGTTGTTATTTTTATATTCATGAGAATATGTTTTTCCTTATTGAATATATTGTTGCTATGTGTAAGGAATTGCACACTTTGTATTTGACATCTTACATGTCATAGTAGTTATGAATTTTGAGCATGTATTGTATAAGTTTCCAAAATTTGGATTGTGCTTGGTAAATAGTTGATATCTTGTATATACATGTTGATATATATACGTTGTTGCACAATTTGTTGATTTTGGAAACTTAGAGATGTCGTTGTTTGGCTACGGCTAGGACTTGGTTCTAGTACGGGGGATTGTCCCTCTATATAGTCTAGTGCGCTCATAGGGAGGTTACCCATGGGCTAGTAATCCTAAAGTAACTATGTTGTCGGTCTGATCCGGCGTGATGTCCGAGTATCCACTTTGTTTGATTTCGTATTTCATTTCAAGTTGATAACTAGATGATATCGTAACTTGTTGTTCCTTATTTGATTTCCTATTTTGAGCTTAAGATGTAGCTTTGTGAAAGCATGCTTCATGCGTTGTATTGGAAGTTTCATTGTTGGTTGAATTGCATCGATATCATAATTTGTGTTTTGCTGTTCAAATGTAGTTTAGGAATGACCTCATAGATTCATTTTGAACATAGACGTTAGGTGGTATGACCCACACTTGTTGTTTTTGTATTTTGGATTTCAAGTTGAAGACTTTGAGAATCTATATCTTGTTGCCTTGTATAACATGTTTCCATGTTGTTTGAATTGCATAAACAATGCGATTATGATAGAAATGATCTAGGTAGCTTAGGAAGCTCCCTGGGTCTCATCTTAACATAGACGTTAGGTGGCATGAGCCCCTTTAACATGTTTCACCATAAGGTGATAAAATTGTAAAATGCTAGGTCGATGCATGCTCATCTCCTACGAGTAGCTTTATGTTACTCACCCCTACGATACTGGGGCATATTTCAGGTACAAGACTCAGGATTTGAAGATTCCATTGCTCCTTAGATGGCTTACAGTTTCTAAGTTTCTATTTTATGCAAGTGTTAGCATAAGATGCCTCTTTGTAGCCCTATTTGTTTAAACTTGTATTCGTTGATTCGTATATGTAAAGTGTACGTAAGTGCACTCTTTTCAATATATTTAACATGTATGAGATGAAGCCGGAGGCCAATGACATGTATCTCATTTTCTATGCACTTTTGTTTTCAAAGTTTATTATGAAAATATTGGAAAATGTTAAGTCATTGCTTCATAACTTTCGCATCGGGTGTTGGAGTTTCATATCTTTTCTACCCGGACTCGGAATCAGACGATTCTTGAAGTCTAATTTTGTTCATTTTTCGTTGTCCTTCCAATGGTGTGCACGGTGGCACCCTTTTCAATGAGAAATGACCATTTTGCCCTTAGTTCATCTCTTTTCGGGTTAGGCATTCTTGCTTCATTTGAGTTCGGTGGCTTCATGGAGAGTCATTTTGGGGCCTTAGGGATGACGTACATCTCTTGGGGTCATTTGGCTTCTTTCGCTTTCGCATTTCGGGTTCGTTATCGGGTTAACTTCCGGTTCATCACTAACGCACCGGGTTGAGAAATCCGTGTCGTTACAGATTTTTACCTACCGTATATAGCTGCGAATTTCCTCTAATCATAGGTTATTATTCTGACTTGGTCCTTACTCAAAGGAGTGTGTAATTGATTTATTGAACATCACTGTAGTAGAATATTTTTATTACATTTACCAATTATAGAATAGATAGTTTTTCTCTCTAGAATTAAGGTTTTAGAGAAGAAAGCAAGGATGAAGATGATGAAGCCAACCTCCAAGCTAGCCCTTGAGGGTTCTAAGTCCACTATAATGAGTGGCTAAATCTTTTTCTTAAGGCTAGAGATAGCCTCTAGGCTTGCTTCTCAAACCTAGCTTTTGTGTATTTTTGGGGATTTTAGTTGTAATAGATTTTTGATCATGAATAAATATAGATCTTGTAATTTCTACTTAATTTGTATGTACTAATGCTTTCAATTGATCATTTTTTTCCTAAATTTCAATTGATCATTTAGCTCTAGTCATATGTCTATGTATGCTAGAATTGATATTCACGTTTTTATCTGTAGATTTAATGAATTTGATGCATGTTTATGTGTATTGATGATGTTAATCTAGTGATGGTCAAAGCATGTTGCTTAATGGAACACTTTTGTGATTTATTTGATGGTTCACACTGGTTTCCTGATGGATTATATCACATCTCAAGTTTAATTAGTTTAATTTCATGTTTCTAGCCTAGTTGTAGTGTAGATGCTTTAATTTCTTAGGTAGGTGAACAATCCATTCTTATTTCTTGATGTTCCATACTTTGGAATGCAAAGAGTGTATATCTTTAGATATTTGTGTATGCATTAATTGTGGTTTAATTGAATAGAATCTTGATCTCATTTGATAGGTTGTGCTATTCATTAAAATTGGCTAGACAATCTATACTTTTTTTGCCATCCATGCTTAGTTTCAATTAATGTCACACACACACACAAAGTTACAATTTAAATTTCCCCATTAATGTACAATTGCTAGTGTTTGATGAAGTGAAGCTTAGTGGTGACTCTATACCCCAAGACCTCTTTCCTATATCTTTTCCCTAATTTCTAGATTGCTCTCTTTTTACTTGCATTAATCTTTAATTGCATTGTAGTTTAGTTAATCAATCACCAATTAATCTTTGATCATTCCACCTACTAATCCGACATTAATTTCCATCACAAATACACCTCCGATCCCTTGGGACGATCTCTTCTCACCATAGCTATATTTCTAGTTAGAAGTGGTAGTGGCATTTCATAAATTTAAACTTGGCCATACTTTTGCACTTTGGTGCATCGACACGGCACACACCAAGTTTTGGCACCGTTGTTGGGGATTTGGCACCGTCGTATTTGAAAATTAATTAGGAATTAGTACTCTTTTAATCCTATCTTTATTTTTATTTTTATTTTATTTTTGGTTATTTATTGTGTTTTTTCTTAATTGGCTAGGTGAATTGAGCCAAAAAAGTGAAGCAAAGGGAATTTGAAAAGCAAGATAAGCAGAAGAAACCAAGTGAAGCTAAGCAAGAGCATAAAAAGCTTAAAAATAAAATAAAAATTGCAAAGCAAGCAAGGCAAAGAAAAAAATTGCAAAATCATTTGAAGTTGCTTAAGGACCCTTTGTGAGCTTTTCTAAACTCAATCTCTAGTTAAATCGTGAGCCCGCGTGGAGGCAAGCCTTTACTTTTCTTAGATAGATCGTGGGCCCGCGTGGAAGCAATTTAATTTTTCTTGCATAGTGTTTAAAGCATGGGAGCATGGGATCATCGTATGTTGAGGATTGTTGATTATTGTAATACCCCTAATTTTAAAAGGATAGTCTCGGTATTTATTTATTTGTTTAATTGTATTTTTAATTATTTAATTGATTATTTGACTAATTGCTTATGGGTTTAATTGAATTAAGTGTTACTTGACTATTTGATTATGTGTCTATGTGTTATTTGTATTTGCCTATGTGTTAATTGTTTAATTAGATTATATGCTTAAATGGTGTTTTGATTAATTATAAATTAAATGTTTTATTTTATTTTATTTTTCCTTTATGGTTATGGTTAGCAATAATGGGCCAACCAATTGGGTCCCATGGACTACTTGGATAGGAGGTTGGATGTGTATGGATTATTACCCATGGATAGTTGTCTGTATATATATATATATAGATATATACATTATATACATATATTAAAGAAAAAGTAATTTATTAATTACTTTTATGGTAACTTGGGTAGTAATATTTAATCTGATGTATATATTTTATATTTAAATAATAAAAATATACATAAATTTGATATGTGTTATGTTTTAAGTTACTTTATAATATTATGGTAACTTAAGTGTTATTGGATAATTCATTAATAAATAATGGGTAATGTATTAATTACTTTTATGGTAACTTGGGTAATAATATTTAATCTGATATATATGTTTTATATTTAAATAATAAAAATATACATAGATTTGATAAGTATTATGTTTTAAGTTACTTTATAATATTATGGCAACTTAGGTATTATTGGATAATCTATTAATAAATAATGTGACGTGTATAATTTATTTATCTAATAAAGATATACATAAATTATATACGTAACATATTTTACTTACCTTTTTAATATTTTAATATTTATTTTTTTAAGTTGACTTGGAATGGGAAAAAGGGTTAGGGTTATTTTATTTAGCCTATAAATATATAGCTATAGGTTGTAAAAAGGGGTTAGAAATATTCACGTAATATATTCTAGAGAGAAAGAGTTAGAGAGGGAAGGAGAAAAGGGAAGGAAGGAGGAGAAAATCCATGTAAAGAGAAGATAAAAGAAGAAGAAGTTTAACTTTCGATCCGAAAGTTTAAGACAAGTTCTTCTTCTTTCTCTTTCCCTTTGATTCGTGTTTCTGTACATGCCTAGAAATTCCAGGATTTATTAAACACGTAAAATTAAATAATTATGCATGTTTAATTGTGTGACGACCCTGGATTTTTCAACCCAGTGTGTCCTGTGATGACTCGAAGCGTATCCAAAATGCGGAAGTAAAATGAAACCAAGTCCCTAGAGATGTACATCATCCCTAAGACACAAGAATGGCCCTTCAAGGAATTTCGAGACTCAGCGGAAGCAAAATGAAGACAATGGTATCAAAACCCTACGAAAAGAAGAACCAAGGGTAAAATGGTCATTTTACCCTAAGAGGAAGGAATTTGAATCCCAACAAGTCAAATGAGATTAAAAAAAACATCCAAAAACATCATTTGGTAACTTCACATGAAGTCTCAAGGCCAAAGGAAATGAAATCCCAGAAGAACCCTTTCCCGGTTCGAACCAAATCCGACACCCTCTCACTAAAACGAGGATATCATGAGTTAGGAAAACAATCTAAAATTGAAATTCATACCATTGAAAAGCTTATTTCGATGCGGTCAGTTTAGACTCAAGAACGGACCAATTCGGAGTTAAAACGAAGAAGTTACATCAGTTTGAAGTTGGAAGTCCAAAACTAAAAACTCTAGAAGACTTGAACCGGTTCAACATTGGCAGTATGCCCAAGCTGAACCAAAATGACATCTTGAACCGGTTCAACTATTCTTGAACCGGTTCAACTTGAACAGAACACCCAAAATGCTGCAGAAACAGTGTTTTAGCAGAAAAATGAGTTTGCGACACGGTTTTTGAGGTCAAGATGACATTTTTCGAAAAAATGTCATGAAGAAACTCCCCCTAAAATCACATTTTCTATGTGACGGAGTCAAGAATGGAAGTTATCTCCCAAAGGAATTTCCCAAAATACCATTAAGCTAAATTTTTCAATAAAAAGGTGAAATGAGTTCATAGGAGGCTCAAAACATAAACGAAAGGGGTTTTCATGAAAATGATCATTCACGCAAACATAAATAGTGATTTTGAGCGCGTGGGAATGGTCCGCAGCTCCCGAAAATGGCCGAGTCAAAATCCGACCCCCCGACGGCCAAAAAGGCGAAAATGAACTTAAAATGGAAACTTTGAAAACCAAAATCAACAGATGACTTCAAATGACCATTTGGCCCTTGCCCACACTTCATACATAATTAATGAGACCCTATGAAAGAATAAAAAATGGAATTCCTACACCCGATGCAAACATGGTGAAACTATTACTTGGTATTTTTCAATATTTTCATAATATTTCATGAAATCGTAGGATACAAAATACATGACATTGGCCTCTGGCCTCATCTTATACATGTTGAATATATTGTAAGGAGTGCACTCATGTACACACTACATATATGGAATCAAATATACACATTTTGACAAATAAGGTTACAAATGGCATTCCAAGCCAACCTTCACAAAGATGGAAACCTCCAAGTCCACAAACCATCTAAGCATAATGAAAGTCTCAACTTTAATTCCAGTACCTGAAAAATGTCCCCACAATGTGGGTGAGTAACATAAAGCTACTCGTAGGAGATGAGCATGCATCGACCTAACTTTTTCCAATTTTATCACCTTAAGGTGAAACATGTTAAAGAGGCTCATGCCACCTAATGTCTATGTCAAATGTGAGACTCAGGGAGCATCCTAAGCTACCTTAGCTCATTTCTAGCATAATTCGTACCCTTCATGCAATTCCAAACAACATAAGTACATGCTATATGAAGCAACAAGATATAGATTCTCAAGGTTATCAACTTAAAATCTAAAATACAAAAAATGACAAAAGTGGGTCATGCCACCTAACGTCTATGTTCCAAATGAATCTATAGGATCATTCCTAAACCACATTTGAACATTTAAGGCATAATGTACTTAACAACATCAAAGCTCACAATGATTCACTAAAATCATAAAACATAGAAGCGTCTGACAACATCAAAATGATTCACTAAAATCATAAAACATAGATGTAGTTAACAACATCAACATGATTCACTAAAATCATAAAACATAGATATACTTAACAACATCAAAATGATTCTTTAAAATCATAAACATGGATGTACTTAACAACATCAAAATGATTCATTAAAATCATAAACTTGGATGTACTTAACAACATCAAAATTGCCAATAACCAAAGCCACAAGTTACAATATAAACATGATTGTTAACTTGGAATTGAATGCAAAAACAAATAGTGGAAGACTTGGACATCACATCTCGGATTTCTGTCGAGAACAAAATGGTTATTCTGGGCATTAACCCGCTGGGAAGACCACCCTAGTGCGCACTATCTCAATTGGGGAGAACTCATACCTCCCGCACTAGAGCCAAACTCTAGCCATGTCACTTGTAACAATGTCTCAATACTCCAAAATAATCAAATAAGTTCACAACTTATACGTAATTTATATAATGCACGAAAACCACCTTCCATGCACAAGTAGGTTGAAACCACACAATCCATACCTTAGAGTTTCAATTCTAAAATGGCATATATAATGTCAATTACAAAGTGTGCAAATCATTACACATGGCATTAATATATTCCATAAAGAAAACATGTTCTCATGAATATAAATATGACAACAAAGTTGTCCAATGCTCAAAACACAACAAAGTGAATACATAACAAGTTCAAGTCCATGATTTGAATATAGAAATAACTTCTAAAATACCAATAGATCTATGGAGCCATTAAATAGAATTTAATTAAATAAGATAATCAAATTCTCTAGATTTCAAATCAAATTCGAATAACCTCAAATTAATATATGTTAAACAACATAGCATGCTCATTACATATATCAAATCAAAAGTGTCAAATGAGCAAGATAGCATCATATAGAATTTAATTAATTTAAATTAATCAAATCTCTAGATTTCAAAAGTTATTCAAATGATCCCTAATCAATATATATCAAACACCAAATCATGGTCATACCATATCTCAAGTCTAAAATGGAATACAAGTAAAATACAGTTTACTAGAATTTAAATCAAATTAAATCCATTTAATCTCTAGATTTGAAAATTCATCTAAATCATCCCAAATTAATATATATCAAAGATCAAATCATGGCCATGCCATTTACCAAGTCAAAAATGAGTTATGTGCAAGACATGATAAATCACTAATTTATCAAATTAACAAAAGACATGTATACAACTTATAAAAGTATCAATAGCATGCAAGAAACAAAAATTGTAACAACCCAGTCATTTGCCTTCCTTTCCTTTTTCCTGAAATTTTACGAATGAATTTTTTTCGTTTAATTTTCTTTTCTGAGCTCTGTTTCGTGTCGTTTAGTGTCATCTCAAGTGCTCGGAATTGGTTCCTGAGACTCTTTTTCGTGGATTGACAACTTCCTTTGAGGACTGAGTCATTTTCACATTTTTCGTTTTTCGACACTATGCGTTATTTTGTCCTTTTCCCTATTCTGGCTTATCTCTGTTTTTCAGTTTTTGGCACAACCTCACTTCTCATGCTCGGAGTTGGTTTTTGACTTCACGTGCCTTCATCTTGAGTGGTTTCCACGAAATACGTATCTTTACTTTTGCAAGAAAGTACTCTGGTTGCTCCCGGTGTCCATAGGGGCATGGATGCAAAGTTCTTTGAAATTATTTTCTTTTCTTGGGGGGTTTCTCTTAAATATCTTTTGAAGATATTTTATTTTAGGGGTTTTTAAGAAAATATTTTTGGAAGATATTTTCATTCTGGGCCATCAGTGCAGTTTTCACTTTTTGAAGGGGCCATTGTGCAATTAATGAAAGTTATTGCAAAATGTCTTGTTTTGAGCCTGGATCCTCATATGGGATTCATTTTCACATTTTTTTGAGTTGTGTACACTTGGAATTTCCTCCTGGTCGATGTTTTCCAGTTTCAGGGTTTCTGGCCCCGATTTTTGCTAAACTTGTTTTGGGCATAACTTTCTGTTCGGGACTCAGTTTTTGACACCGTTTCTTCCGTTATTCATATTTTATCATTTTGAATCTTTTTTATTCACAAAGTTTTGCCATTCGAGCGCGTCTGCTCAAATTTTACTTTTTTGGACCTGGCGGGGCCCATTCGGGGCACTTTTTGAGATTTCTATAAATGGGGGGTGAGATATTTCATTTTTCATCTTCTCCCCTCTTCATGCACGACCTGGAGCTCCCATGGCAGCCCAAGGGGTGCTGTCATCTTCTCTCTCCTCTTTTGGTTCACTTTTCCTTGATGGAAAGTCTTCGGCCTTAATGTTTGTTGTTCCCCTCGCCGTGCTCTACCTTTCCCCCTTATTAGAATTCAGTTTTGACCATTTCTTGAGTTTGGTTTTGAGGTCAAGTTATGATTTTGATGGGGCTTTCATGGGGGTTATGTTCACGGCGTTGTCCCCGACAAAACCTAGTAGTTTCGTCGGATTCGGAGCCGTTCCATTTTGATGGCTTTTGAGATTTTCATTTCAAATTGAGGTAGGAGATGTTTTAGGTTTAAATTCTTGTTATATAGCTTGCTTGTGATGCTTATACTACTTATTTGCATGATTAAATATAAAATCTAGAGATTTTATTATTTATTTTTCTTGTACGGGATCTAATTTTCCCGGTTGCTCATGACTTGGTTTAAACATGTAGCATGATTTTATATTGCCCCTTGATATGCTCATTGTCGTGTATAAAAATTGGAACATTTGAATAAGTATTAAAGATTTTATTTAATATTTATCTTAGGTGAAAGATTAATTCGCATGGCCTTAACTAGCTTGAAATTAATATGTGTTAGCATATTATATTAGCCTTAACATGCTCTTCAACATAGTTGAATTTGAAAGTAATTGGAGGTGTTTTGAAAATTAGTAATTATTAATTAATTTGATTAATTAATTTGCCCCGAGCGCACTATTCACACTATTTAAATTCCGACTTAATATTCTTGATTTACATGCCATATAGCTTCACATATATTTGATTTAGAATATTCAGTTAGGTTTTGAAACCTTTTATTTAATTAAATTCAATATTTAAGATTTAATCCTCATGGTGATATACAACTTGGAATTGTATTGTGGCATGCTAGAAAATTAAGTTTTGGTATGGTTGGTCACATGTATTAAATTGGGATTTATTGCATGAGAATTGCAACTTTTGTTTTATATTTAACTTTAGTGAAGGTTTAATTCGCATGGTTGTAAATTGAATGAAATAAACTTGTAATGTGATATTACATTAGTCCTTGGCATGTTTTCCAACATAGGTTAATTTGAGAGCATTTGGTTAAGTTTGAAAATCAAGAGATTTTAATTAAAATAATTAATTAAAATCTATTTTGTACTCCCATTAGCTTAATTAAGGTTTTAACTTGATGTTTGTATTGGCCATGACTTGTTTACTAGTATATATTAATTTGGGACTATTTGAAACTGTTTTAGAACCTTGGGATTTAAATTAGCATGATTTAATTAAAGTTCTACTTTGTTGTTCTAACAACCTAATTGAGTTTTAGAATGGATATAGGTGATGACCTTGCCATGTCCTTTAACATGTGTTAAATTGAGGTTAATTGGAATTGAATTGGAATCTATAGAATTTAATTGTGTTTATCTATTTAAATTCTATCAATTTGCTCCATTAATCTAGTTGTGTTTTAGAAGTGGTTTCTATATTCAAATCATGGACTTAGACTTGTTGTATATTCATTTGGTTATGTTTTGAGCATTGGATAACATAGTTGCTATGTTTATACTCATGAGAATATGTTTTCCTTATTGAATATATTGTTGCCTTGTGTAATGATTTGCACATTTCGTATTTAACATCATTCATGCATAGCGTGTAACGAATCGCACACTGAAGATTCGACATTCATCACATCATATTAGTTGCGGACTTAGAACATGTATTGTATGGGTTCCAAATTTGGTTGTGCTTGATAGATAGTTGATTATCTTACATATTCCCGTTGATATATGCGTTGTTGCACAACTTGTTGATTTTGGAAACTTGGGGATGTCGTTGTTTGGCTATGGCTAAGACGTGGTTCTAGTACGGGGGATAGTTCCTCTATATAGTCTAGTGCGCACATAGGGAGGTTACCCATGGGCTTGTAACCCTAAAGTAACTATGTTGTCGGTCTGATCCGACGTGACGTCCAAGTATCCACTTTGTTTGATTTCGCATTTCATTTTTAAGTTGATAACTAGATGATGTTGTAACTTGTTGTTTCTTATTTGTCGTTCCATTTTAAGTTACAGGATGTTAACTTTGTGAAATTGTGCTTTATGCGTTGTATTGGAAGTTCCAATGTTGGTTAAATTGCATCGATATTGAAAATCGTGTTTTGACGTTCTAATAAAGCTTAGGATTGATCTTATTGATTCATTTATAACATAGACGTTAGGTGGCATGAACCACTACTGTTATTTTGTGCTTTAGATTCTAAGTTGATGGCTTTGAGAACTTAAACCTTGTTGCATTGTATAACATACTCTTTTGTTGTTGAATTGCATGGATAATGTGATTCTTGTTAACTTGTATTCAACTATGCTTTTGTCATGTTGTATGGATTACTCTAGACCTAGTTCAATTGTATTGAAAATGCAGTTTATGTTAATCTATGCTCAAGCATTCTTCTTGTCGTGTTCTTTGGATTATCCCAACCATGATTCGTTTCATACGCGTATGTATATCATGATTCTTGTTACTTTGACTCTAAGGTAGCTTAGGATGCTCCCCAAGTCTCACTTGGACATTGACGTTAGGTGGCATGAGCCCCTTTAACATGTTTCACCTTAAGGTGATAAATTTGTAAAATACTAGGTCGATGCATGCTCATCTCCTACAAGTAGCTTTATGTTACTCACCCTTATGATACTGTGGCATATTTCAGGTACAAAGACTTGGTTCGTGAAGCCTAACATTCCTTGGATGTCGTGTAGCTTTCAAGTTTCCATTTCATGCAAATGTTAGCATGAAATGTCATTTTGTAGACTTATATGTCAAAATATGTGTATTTGATTCCATGTATGTAATGTGTACTTAAGTACACTCCTTTCAATGTAATTGATATGTATGAGACGAGGCCGGAGGCCAATGACATGTATATTGTGTTCTATGTACTTTTTAACTTCATGAAATATTGTGAAAATCTTGAAAAATCGCAAGTCATTGTTTCACCATGGTTGCATCGGGTGTGGGAATTCCATTTTCATTCTTTTATAGGGTCTTATTAATCTTGTATGAAGTGTGGCCAAGGGCCAAACGGTCATTTGATCCCGTTTTGTATTTTTGGATTCCGAGTTTTCATTCCAAGTTCCATTTTTGCCTTTTTGCCCGTTAGGGGGTCGGGTTTTGTATCGGTGGTATTTTTAAGTCGTGGACCATTGTAACACGTCCAAATAAGTAAGTTATGTTTGCGTGCATGGTCGTTTCCGGGCAAAACCTTATCGTTTGTGTTTTGAGCCTCTTGTGAATTCATTTCGCATTTTTTTGCATATTCTGATCTAGGGGCATTATGGACCCTTTCACGGTGGTTTTATTTTGTTCTTTCAACATGGTTGAATAGAAAACATGATTTTAGGGGGGGTTTCTTTTCCGTGTTTTTTTAGAAAATGTCGTCTTGGCATCGGAAATCGCTTACGAAGTTCAGCTTTCAGTTTTCTATATAGTAGCTTTTTCAACCCTCTGGACCAGATTTTTTGGGAGGGCATTTTGGGCATTTTACATTGTGTTTTTTTTGAATTGTCTCACGAGTTACGTAGAAAGCTCAATTTTGACGGGGGTTTCTTCTTTGTGTTTTTGCAAAAAAATTCATCTAGGCCTCCAAATTCAGCCTCTGTTTGGGATTTTTCTGGAAAATAAGCCCACAGCAGCTTTATGGGTTGCTGCTGCCAGCCATGGTGCACCCAGCGCGCGCGCGGCGTGCATGGGCGCGCGCATGGGGGCTGTCATGGCCCCCTCGTCGGGCCGCCGCGACGTCAACTCTTCATTTGGGCTTTTCTCCTTCGTCCGGACTCCGATTCAAGTGAATTTTTTTTTGAACTTGACTAATTTTTCTGTCTTTCTAATGGTGTGCTCGGTTATACCCGGTTGTACCCGGTTCTTCCTGGATAATTACCAGTTTACCCTTTTTGCCTTAAGTGGTTGTTTTTCTTCGTCATGCCGTTTCTCCTTCGTCCGGACTCCGAATCATGTGATTCTTGAGTCCATCTTGATTAGTTTTTCGTTGTCCTTCCAGCAGTGTGCTCGGTGGTACTGGAATCCACAGTTTTTAAAAATGACTATTTTGCCCCTGGGGGCTTATTTGTCATATTTTCGATCTTTTGCTTCCGCATCAGTTCTTGTTGAGTTCCACGACCTCATGGAAGGTCACTTTGACTTCTTAGAGTCTTGTTTTCTGTTTTTATTTCCGCATTCAGATTCGTTATCGAATCATCCTTACGGTTCATCACAGGACACGCTGGCCTAAAAACTAGGGTCGTCACAAAAATATAACCCTATAACATTCCCTACCTCACTAGAGAAGAGTCTGTCTAGAATCCAAGGCAAATTAACACAAAATGGCAAACCCTTCTCGGGTTATGTAGAGGAGGATGAGGGGAACAAAAAGTGTTCCAAGCTTCAAGGTCTAAGGTGAGTGGAAGGCCATCAAAAATTAGGGCCTAAGGTTTCGAGCTCCATCCATGGAGGCTAGGGTTTTCTTTACAAGAGAGGGAAGAGATAGAAATTAAGTGTGAAAGAATGTGAGTGGAGGAAATAGAAATCCTCCACTCACTATGTGGTCTTACACCAAGGTCAACACACACAAATTTTGGTCAATTGCACAAAAACCCATCTTAAAACTATAATCCCAAAGTGTCCCAAAAGTAATTTGTAAGACTTAATCCCAAGCCTACACTTGTCAACCATCCAAGCCAACAAGTGCACCAATCTTAGGCCAACAAGTGAGTGAATCTCCACCCTCCAAATGTCACAAGATGATGCCTCTAAGTCCCTCCACCTCAATGCCAACAAGTGGCTTCATAAGAGTGTGACACTTGTCACACTTTCCAAAAATTGCAAAAAGGTCCTTTTTGAAAATATCTTCCAAATAAAATTACAAAATGGTCCCTAAGACAAAAAATAATTACTTTTCAATATTACACAAAACCCCAAAAGTTTAGAATATTACAAAAAGGTTATGCTTCTATACCCTTTACAAGAAAAGTAAGCACTTAGCATGCTTTTCTACAAAAGTGAAAATACACATAGTATGGAATTTAAATATCGTGAATGCATGCAAAACCAGAATCAAATCCGAACATGAAAAATGAGGTTATTCTAACAAAGTGACAACCGAGAAAAAGACGAAAAGTGAATAGTCCACAAAAGTGAAAATGTGAAAATGACTCGGTCCTCAAAGGAAGTCGTCAATCCAAGGAAAAAAGTCTCGGAAACCATCCCCGAGAACTCAAGATGACATTAAGTGGTGAGAAACCGAACTCAGAAAGGAAAAGATCAACGGAAAAAAAATATCCGTGAAAATCTAAGAAAAGGAATGGAATGAAAATGACCGGGTCATTACAACCTTCCCACCTTAAAGGGATTTCGTCCCCGAAATCCTACCCCAGCTAACAAAAGGCGAAACCAAGAAAACTACAAAGTACATCTTCGAGTATCCCACACAACACGCTACACCAGCAACCTCAAAGCTGAAAAGAACCCCACAACCCAGTGTCATTTGCACCCACGTGCTCATGACAAGATAACTTCTTAAAGGAAAAGTGACTACATGGCCACACCACAAGTCGAAACTCAGACACAGAACCCAAGGTCAAATAAAGGAACGAAAGGCCACAACCGTAAGTATCCTTCCTGACGAACCGTCATACGGATCTGAAAACAACCACCAAAAGAACTCCAAGATATCTACGTATCAAATCAAGGTACTGAACAAAAACGACATGGCAGTACAAATAGTGACCAGAACCCGCCCACGACGTATTCAAATGTGTGGTAGCAATGACAATACCTAGTGCCCACCCACAGTTACTCGTCAGTAAGGTAGCATCGACGACAACTAGCACTCGCCCACAACACACAAATTTGTACGGTAGCATGACGGTATAAGGCACTAGTTCATAACCTGCCCCCCACTAGGTCTACCCATGAAACCTCTCGATACCAATGACATCAATGTCGCAAAATGATCATGGCCAAAGGCAATATAGGAACTAGGCATCTGTGAGAATTGGAATATGGTTCAAAGACGTTCCAGACCATCTTGGCCAATCCCAAACTCTTACAACTATGTTATAGGCACCATTATGCTTAAGGCCCAAAATCCTCAATACAGTAAAACCAACATCTCTAATGTCTCAAAATACTACTACTAACAACATTAATCAAGAATTCAAAGCCTGAAAAGTAAATTGAAACCTCCAGAAATGAAAACGAACCTCACTACAAGGCATTTCATCGAAAGTCCTTTATATCTCCCTGAAACAGATCAACTACAAGATCACACCGTAATCAAACATCAAATCCATATGCCTATCATGGATAACTAAATCCTCGAAATACAAGTCCACCAAGTGGCACATACATCAAAATCTTGACAACTAAGGTCACAAAATGAATCTCTCGAAACCGTGTTTGGCATCACCAAGCTAAATCAAAATTCCTCAATTTCCATCGATCCATAATTAACTACTGGAACTATGATTCCTCAAAACCACGCCTAGTCATAACTAGGACAGGAAAACTCCACAAACAAGCCAGATCTAACAACGATCTTTTAAAACTCCTCCTAAGAGTCAACCACATCAAGGTCGTCAAAACGGAAACAAGTCTCCAAAAGACATCCCGTAACATCCTCAAACTCACACAACGAGTCAACCAAATCCTCAATTAAATGGATACAAGTCCCCAAAAATGATTCACACCAATCAACTCACTCTGAGCACCACAACCAGTCAACAACCATGGCAAAAACTCCCCAAGGGAAGACACAAAAGAAAGGGAATCACCAGTCCTAAGAAGGACAACACCAAGACTCCATCTCCAAAATGAGAGACAACAAGGACTCAAGATAACAATGGTGATCCTCACAGACCAACCAACCCCAAAACTATGCACAATGCAACGAAGAGAAGAGACTCACTCCTTGTGAAATCCCTTACTCGAACCAAGAAAGAAAATGAACCCATTCTCCCACAAATGTCAACACGACACATAGCAAAATGGAACAAAAAGGGAAAACGAAACATGGAAGTCATGCAAATAACAAGGAAATGCAACTACCATGAAGGAAAATCTACTCACATTGATGAAATTAAGGGTACATGCAGCACGTCTCCATGTAAGCACAAAAGCATGTCATTAAAACACAGTACAACATGGCATCTCTAAGCATATAAAGAAGGCATGCTAATGCCACACAACAAGAAAGCAAATGTGGACACACTTCCACCTACTCATGCATCACAATATCATAAATCAAACTACTAACATGGTAGTAAACGAAACTGCAGAAGATAAAAAAAGATGCAACAATGAACCCTACGAACATCGTATCCTAGAGTGTCTAGATAAAAAGGAAAGATCAATGCTTGCCATAACTGTCTCCAAAAACCAATGTAATAACAACCTGTCTCAAAACAAACGTGAGCCTTTACCACAATGGTAAGACTCCAACAATCCAACTCTGAATCTAGAGGTTACACTAACAGTGCAATGTTCTCTCTACCCAAACATCAATTAATCAACCTGATCCTAAAAGCGTCATCACGCAATGACTTCTTAAAGAAAAGGGCAACTATAGCCAAACCAAGAACAACCAAATCAATCATCACGACCGATCCTCGAAACAACTATCATCATCATTGATCAAAAGGACAGCGCCTATCAAAACAAAATCAACATCAATTTCATCTGAACTGCACTTATAGCTAGCCAGTACGGTAGCATGACAGTGCCATACACCCACCCATAAAAGTACCCGCCTATGAAAATTGCAATCCCAGAGGAATCATTCCGAACAACCAAGGATCCTAAGAGGTCCATAACCTCATTATGGCCCAAAACCAACAAATCTAGCACTACGGCAATGCCAAATGACTCACCTCGCGACAGCCCAAACAAAAGGTGACCATCCACCTACCTCAAAACCAATGTTAGGTCGACAACAACCTATATTACCACGAGACTGTGACTTCAATCACCATCAACCTTAACTCGTGCCTCAATGACCGATCCCGTGTCATGCCGAATATGCAACACAGTTATGCATATACAAATCTAATATAGCATACATCATATGTCATGCTCTTTATAATGGAATCTAAGCAAGTTATATAGTTAGCATATCACATATAGCACATAAGCACATAAACATGTTATCAAACTAAAACATGTTATCATGAAGCATATAAGCACATAGAGCATGGCAACATAAGCATGATATGCACCCAAAACCTTTCATCCAAGGTATTAAAACCTAGGAGCTCTGATACCACCTGTGACGACCCTAGATTTTTTAACCCAGTGTGTCCTGTAATGACCCGAAGCGGATCTACAATGCGGAAGCAAAACGAAACAAAGTCCTTAGAGATGTACATCATCCCTAAGACATAAGAATGGCCCTTTAATGAATTTTGAGACTCAGTGGAAGCAAAATGAAGACAAGGGTATCAAAACCCTACCAAAAGAAGGACCAAGGGTAAAATGGTCATTTTACCCTAAGAGGAAGGAATTTGAATCCCAACAAGTCAAATGAGATTAAAAACATCCAAAAACATCCTTTGGTAACTTTACATGAAGTCTTAACACCAAAGGAAATGAAATCCCAGAAGAACCCTATCCCGGTTCAAACCAAATTCGACACCCTCTCACTAAAATGAGGATATCATGAGCTAGGAAAACAATCTAAAACTTAAATTCATACCATTGGAAAGCTTATTTTGACGCGGTCAGTTTAGACTTAAGAACGGACAAATTCAAAGTTAAAACGAAGAAGTTACATCAGTTTGAAGTTGGAAGTCCAAAACTGAAAACTCTGGAAGACTTGAACCGGTTCAACATTTTTGAACTAGTTCAACATTGGCAGTATGCCCAACCTGAACCAAAATGACATCTTAAACTAGTTTAACTATTCTTGAACCAGTTCAACTTGAACAGAACACCTAAAATGCAACAGAAACAGTGTTTTAGCTGAAAAATGAGTTTGCGACACAGTTTTCGAGGTCAAGAAGACATTTTTTGGAAAAATGTCGTGAAGAAACTCCCCCTAAAATTGCATTTTCTATGTGATAGAGTTGAGAATGGAATTTACCTCCCAAAGGAATTTCCCAAAATACCTTTAAACTGAATTTTTCAACAAAAAGGTGAAATGAGTCCATAAAAGGCTCAAAACACAAACGAAAGGGGTTTTAATGAAAACAATCATTCACGCAAATGTAAATAGTGATTTTGAGCACGCGGGAATGGTCCGCGGCTCCCGGAAATGGCAAAGTCAAAATCCGACCCCCCAACGGCCAAAGAGGCGAAAATGAACTTAAAATGGAAACTTTGAAATCCAAAATCAACAAATGACTTCAAATAACCATTTGGCCCTTGGCCACACTTCATACATGATTAATGAGACCCTATGAAAGAATAAAAAATGGAATTCCCACACCTGATGCAAACATGGTGAAACTATTACTTGGCATTTTTCAATATTTTCATAATATTTCATGAAATCATAAGTCTCATAGGATACAAAATACATGACATTGGCCTCAGGCATCATCTTATACATGTTGAATACATTGTAAGGAGTGCACTCATATACACACTACATATATGGAATCAAATATACACATTTTGACAAATAAGGTTACAAATGGCATTCCAAGCCAACCTTCACAAAGATGGAAACCTCCAAGTCCACAAACCATCCAAGCATAAGGAGAGTCTCAACTTTAATTCCTGTACTAGAAAAATGTCCCCACAACGTGGGTGAGTAACATAAAGCTACTCGTAGGAGATGAACATGCATCGACCTAACTTTTTACAATTTTATCACCTTAAGGTGAAATATATTAAAGAGGCTCATGCCACTTAACGTCTATGTCAAATGTGAGACTCAGGGAGCATCCTAAGCTACCTTAGCTCATTTCTAGCATAATTCGTACCCTTCATGCAATTCCAAACAACATAAGTACATGTTATACGAAGCAACAAGATATAGATTCTCAAGGTTATCAACTTGAAATCTAAAATACGAAAAATGCCAAAAGTGGGTCATGCCACCTAACGTCTATGTTCCAAATGAATCTATTGGATCATTCCTAAACCACATTTGAACATATAAGGCATAATGTACTTAACAACATCAAAGCTCACAATGATTCACTAAAATCATAAAACATAGAAGCGTTTGACAACATCAAAATGATTCACTAAAATCATAAAACATAGATGTACTTAACAACGTCAAAATGATTTATTAAAATCATAAACATGGATGTACTTAACAACATCAAAATGATTCATTAAAATCATAAACATGGATGTACTTAACAACATCAAAATCGCCAATAACCAAAACCACAAGTTACAATATAAACATGATTGTTAACTTGGAATTGAATGCGAAAACAAATAGTGGAAGACTTGGACATAACGTCTCGGATTTCCGCCGAGAACAAAATGGTTATTCCGGGCATTAACCCGCTGGGAAGACCACCCTAGTGCGCACTATCTCAATTGGGGAGAACTCATACCTCTCGCACTAGAGCCAAACTCTAGCCATGTCACTTGTAACAATGTCCCAATACTCCAAAATAATCAAATAAGTTCACAACTTTTACGTAATTTATATAATGCACGAAACCAACCTTCCATGCACAAGTAGGTTGAAACCAGACAATCCATGCCTTGGAGTTTCAATTCTAAAATGGTATATATAATGTCAATTACAAAGTGTGCAATTCATTACACATGGCATCAATATATTCCATAAAAAAAACATGTTCTTATGAATATAAATATAACAACAAAGTTGTCCAATGCTTAAAACACAACAAAGTGAATACATAACAAGTTCAAGTCCATGATTTGAATATAGAAAAAATTCTAAAATACCAATAGATCCATGGAGCCATTAAATAGAATTTAATTAAACAAGATAATCAAATTCTTTAGATTTCAAATCAAATTCGAATAACCTCAAATTAATATATGTTAAACAACTTAGCATGCTCATTACATATATCAAATCAAAAGTGTCAAATGAGCAAGATAACATCATATAGAATTTAATTAATTTAAATTAATCAAATCTCTAGATTTCAAAAGTTATTCAAATGATCCCTAATCAATATATATCAAACACCAAATCATGTTCATACCATTTCTCAAGTCTAGAATGGAATACAAGTAAAATACAATTTACGAGAATTTAAATCAAATTAAATCCATTTAATCTCTAGATTTGAAAATTCATCTAAATCATCCCAAATTAATATATATCAAAGATCAACTCATAGCCATGCCATTTACCAAGTCTAAAATGAGTTATACGTAAGATATGATAAATCATTAATTTCTCAAATTAACAAAAGACATGCATACAACTTATAAAAGCATCAATAGCATGCAAGAAACAAAAATATAACCCTATAACATCCCCTACCTCACTAGAGAAGAGTCTCTCTAGAATCCAAGGCAAATTAACACAAAATGGCAAACCCTTCTAGGGTTATGTAGAGGAGGATGAGGGGAACAAAAAGTGTTCCAAGCTTCAAGGTCTTAGGTAAGTGGAAGGCCATCAAAAATCAAGGTCAAGGCCTAAGGTTTCAAGCTCCATCCATGGAGGCTAGGGTGTTCTTTCCAAGAGAGGGAAGAGATAGAAATTAAGTGTGAAAGAATGTGAGTGGAGGAAATAAAAATCCTCCACTCACTATGTGATCTTACACTAAGGTCAACACACACAAATTTTGGTCAATTGCACAAAAACCCATCTTAAAACTATAATCCCATAGTGTCCCAAAAGTAATTTGCCAGACTTAATCCCAAGCCTACACTTGTCAACCATCCAAGCCAACAAGTGCACCAATCTTAGGCCAACAAGTGGGTGAATCTCCACCCTCCAAATGTCACAAAATGATGCCTCCAAGTCCCTCCACCTCAATGCCAACAAGTGGCTCCATGAAAGTTGTCACACTTTCCAAAAATTGCAAAAAGGTCCTTTTTAAAAATATCTTTTAAATTAAATTATAAAATGGTCCTTAAGACGAAAAATAATTACTTTATAGTAATTACACAAAACCCCAAAAGTTTAGAATATTACAAAAAGGTTATGCGTATATACCCTTTACAAAAAAAGTATGCACTTAGAATGCTTTTCTACAAAAGTGAAAATTCACATAGTATAGAATTTAAATATCGTGGATACATGCAAAACCGGAATCAAATCTTAACACGAAAAATGAGTGTAATGACCCGGATTTTTCGAATAAATTTTTTCCGTTGTCTTTTCCCTTCTGAGTTTGATTTCTTGTCGATTAGTGTCGTCTCGAGTGCTCTGGAGTGATTTCTGAGACTCTTTTCTGTGGATTGACAACTTCCTTTGAGGACCGAGTCAGTTTCGCACTTTTCGTTTTTCGACACTATTTACTTTTTGTCTTTTCACTATTTCGTCTTTTCCTCGTTTGTCACTCTGTTTGCGTAACCACACTTCTTGTGTTTGGAGTTGGTTTTCTGACTTCGCGTATCTTCATTCTCAATGATTTCTATGAGATACGTATCTTTACTTTCGTAAGAAAGTACTCTGGTTGCTCCCGGTGTCCATAGGGGCATAAATGCAAAATTCTTTAGAAACTTTTTCTTTTCTTGGGGTGTTTTTCATAAATATCTTTTGAAGATATTTTATTTCAAGGGTATCTAAGAAAATATCTTTTGGAAGATATTTTCATTCTGGAGCAGTTTCACAGTTTTCACTTTTTGGAGCGGTCATTGTGCAATTAATGAAAGTTATTACTCAATGCCTTGTTTTGAGCCTGGATCCTCGTACGGGACTCATTTTCACATTTCATTGAGTCGTGGACTCTAAGAATTTCCTCCTGGACGATGTTTTCTAGTTTTAGGGTTTCTGGCCCTAGTTTGCGCTAAACTTGTTTTGGGCATAACTCTCTGCTCGAGACTCAGTTTTTGACGCCGTTTCTTCTGTTGTTCATATTATCTGATTTTGAATCTTTTTCGTTCACAGAGTTTTTCCATTTGAGCTCTTCTGCGTGATTTTCACTTTTCCGGACCCGGCGGGGCCCGTTCGGGGCACTTTTTGAGTTTTTCTATAAATAGGAGGTCTTAGAAAGAAAAATCAGATTTTTCTCTCTCTCTCCTCTCTCATGGCTGGTCCAAGCTCCATCCATGGCTGCCATATTCTCTCTCCTCTTTTGGACTTCTTCCCTTCATTAAAAAGTGGTGATGCTTTTGTGTTTGTTGTTCCCCTCGGCGAGGCCTACGATTCCAACCGATTGGAATCTCGTTTTGGCCATTTCTTGAGTTTGGGGTTTGAAGTCAAGTTGTGTTTTTGATGGGGCTTCCTTGGGATTCATGTTCGTGGTGTTGTCCCCGACAAAACCTAGGAGTTTCGTCGGATTCGGAGCCGATTTATTTTGGTGAGGATTTGAGATTTCATCTCAAATGGAGGTAGGGAATGTTTTAGGATTTTATATGTGTTATATTGTGTGTTTTCTATGTTTATACAACCTATATGCATGCCTTGTATCAAATCTAGGAAATTTGAAATATTTAATTCTTTGTATAAGATTTAATTTTCATGATGATGAGAAAATTGGTTTTGAATTGTGGCATGGTAGAAACTTTTGTTTTAATTTGTTGGTTAACATATATTAAATTAGAATTAATTAAATAAGAATTTCTCTTTTTAATTAATATTTATCTTTTGTGAAAGATTAAAGTTCATAGCCATACCTTGCATGGAATTGAGTTGTATTATGCTTCTAAATCGAGTTTGGGCATGTTTGTTAACATACTTTAATTTGAGAGCATTTGGTTGAGTTTGGAAATCTAGAATCTTTAATTAAGGGAATTAATTAAAATCTATTTTTTTTTAGGTTTCATGGGCCTAATTAAGCTTGTGTGTGAATATATGTAATGACCATGATATGTCTATTAACATATATTAAATTGGGGCCAATTGGAAATCATGTGAAATCTAGAGAGTTTAGTTATTTTGATGTAATTAAATTATATCTTGTGTATCCATGGATCTAATCATGTTTTAGAAGTGGTTTCTATTTTAAGAGCATGGATTTGGACTTGTGAAGTATTCACTTGATTGTGTTATATGCATTGAAGGGCATTGTTGTTAAATTTATATTCATGAGAGTATGTTTCTATATGAATATATTGTTGGCTTGTGATTTCGTAGCATTATGGATATGAAATGCTTATTATGCACAATTGAGAGTTATATTGCTAACTTGTTACTATGTAATAGTAATATGTATAAGTTATGAACTTATTTGGCATATTTTGGAATCTTGGAACATTGTTGAGTTGAGATGGCTAGGGTTTGGCTCTAGTACGGGGATATGAGTCCTCTAAGTCATTGAGATAGTGTGCACTTAGGGTGGTCTTCCCTGCGGGTTAGTGCCCGGAATAACCATTGAGGTCTCGGCAGAATTCCGAGCGTGATGTCCAAGTATTCCATTGTTTGTTTTCGCATTCAATTCCAAGTTGACAATCATGTTTACCTTGTTAACTTGTGGTTTTGGCTATTGGCGATTTTAATGTTGTTAAGTACATCCATACTAAATTGATATATTTAGTTGATTTCACACTTTTAGATTTCTAGTTGATAACCTAGAGAATCTATGTCTTGAAGTGTGGTATTAGATATTCTAATTATACTAAATTGTTATATTTAGTTGATGTTACATTTTAGACTTCAAGTTGATAACCTTGAGAATCTATATGTTGTTGCTTTGTGTAAGCATGCTTCTATGTTGTTGCTCTGTGTAAGCATGCTCTTATGTTGTTGCTTTGTGTAAGCATGAACCTATGTTGCTAAAATTGCATGAATGAGGTGATTGATGCTAAAAATGATCTTAGGTAGCTAGAATGCTCCTTGAGTCTCACCTTTGACATAGACGTTAGGTGGAATGAACCACAATGATTAAATCATGCAACTTGTAAAACGTAGGTCGATGCATGCTCATTTTCTACGAGTAGCTTTATGTTACTCACCCCTACGATACTGGGGCATATTTCAGGTGCAAAAATCAAAGTTGAGGTCTTCATTATGCTTGGATGGTTTGTGGACTTGGAGACTTCCACTTTTGTGAAGGTTGGCTTGGAATGCCAATTGTAGTCTTATATGTCAACATGTGTACATTTGATTCCTTATATGTAATGTGTACATGAGTACACTCTTTACGATGTATTTGACATGTATGAGATGAGGCCGGAGGCCAATGACATGTAAATTGTATCCTATGTAAATTTTGACTTCATGGAATATTATGAAAGTATTGTAAAATATTCAGTTTTTGATTCACCATGTTTGCATTGGGTGTGGGAATTCCATTTTGATTCTTCCATTATCATTCATTCACTATGTATGAAGTGTGGCCAAGGACCAAGCGGCATTTTGAAACCATTTCATAGTTTTGAATTCCAAGTTTTCGTTCCAAACTTCATTTTTGGCATTTTGGCCGTTGGGGGGTCATATTTTGCATCGGCCATATTTTTGGGCCATGGACCATTGTAGCACATCTTACTAGGTAAGTTACATTTGCGTGCATGGTTGTTTCCGGGCAGAGCTTCTTCTTTGGTGAAATTAGCCTCTGACGGACTCATTTTACACTTTTGTTGCATTTTATGACCTAAGGGTATTTTGGGAATTTTCTTTTGAAAATAAATTCCGTTATTCACTTGGTTGAATAGAAAATATGATTTTAGAGGGGGTTTCTTTTTCATGTTTTTCCAGAAAATGCCATCTTGGCATCAAAAATCGCATCCGAAGTTCAGCTCTCAGTTTTTAAATTTAGCAGCTTTTTGGACCCTCTGGACCAGTTTTCTTGGGAGGGCATTTTGGGCATTTCACATTGCATATTTTTCGATATTTCTCTTTAGTCACATAGAAAACTCGATTTTGAGGAGGGTTTCTTCTTTGAGTTTTTCCACAAAATGTCATCTTAGCCCTCAAATTTCCATTTTTCCCTGAAAAACCCCTGCTGCCAGGTTTTTTGGGTTGCCCATTCTGCCTCCTTCACATGTAAACGGTTACGAGGGGTTTCGTAACCAGTTACATGTGCATGGGCAGTGTGTTTCTCGTGATTTTTGGCTTCCTAACCGGTTAGGAAGGTCTCCTAACCGGTTAGATGTTCTTGGTTGCCATCTTTTTGACCGTTTTGCCCCTTCTTCTTCCGTTAGCCATATCTTCTTCATCCGGACTCCGAATCAAGCAATTTTTGAGTCTAAGTTCATTGATTTTTCGTTGTCTTTCCAATGGTGTGCTCAGTGGCATCCACTTTTAAGCTAGAAATGACTATTTTGCCCCTAGGTTCATTCTTGTTCGTTTTTGAAACGTTGCTTCCCCATTTGATTCCTTTGGGTTCTGTGACCTCGTTGAGGGTCATAATGGTGTCTTAGAGCCATGTTGTATCTCTAGAGACCATTGTTTTATCTTTTGCTTCCGCATTTTGGATCCGTTATCGGGTCATCTTTTGGTTCATCAATGACACAACGGGTTGAAAAACTTGGGGCGTCACAATGAGGTTATTCCAGCAAAGTGACAACCGAGAAAAAGACGAAAAGTGAATAGTGTCACAATAGTGAAAATGTGAAAATGACTCGGTCCTCAAAGGAAGTCGTCAATCCAAGGAAAAGAGTCTCGGAAACCATCCCCGAGCACTCAAGATGACATTAAGTGGTGAGAAACCGAACTCAGAAAGGAAAAGATCAACGGAAAAAAAATATCCGTGAAAATCTGAGAAAAGAAAAGGAATGAAAATGACCAGGTCGTTACAAATTGGATTAGAACATAGGTTTTATGAAATTGGTTCGTATCTATTCTTATGTTATGAATTGATAAATGTATGATTTTGATTTGATTTCTGGTGTGAATTTTTACATGTTTAAATTATGTATTTTTCATATATGTGGAATGATGGAACGTAGAAACATGCCTAGGATTCCTGAACATTAAATAGGGACTATGTTTGGGTTTAAATAAATTTAAATAGACTCAATCATAACGATGCTTGCTATTTATATGTTTTAAACAAACGAATGGATTTAATCTTTTAAAATGTTTTAGCAATTGAGATTAAATGTGTAGGATGAATTGGATATGGAGAATGCTTATTTGATGACATAATAAAATATCATCATGTATAAGATTCAGTTTGTGTAGAACATATGATATAGGAAGCTTAAATAAATAATAAGTCATTCCTATTTTGTGATAACTTGATATCATATTATCATATTATCATAGTTATTTCATGATTGTTTGATGTATTTCCTTAATCATTACATCAATTGTTGGATTGTGTAGTTTAATGCACCGGTATGGGACGGTGGCATTCTAGGGATGGATTAACTTATCAGTTAAGTCTTACCTATTTTATATAAGGGAATGGATTAACTAAAATGTTAAGTCCTACTTATATTCAAGTCAGGTCAGCTGAACAAGTTGAATGACTTATGGAGGATTAATTTATTATATAAAGGAATGGATTAACTAAAATGTTAAGTCCTACTTATATTCAAGTCAGGTCAGCTAAACAAGTTGAATGACTTATGGAGGATTAATTTATACTGGATTGAATGGTTACTAGATTATATATATATATAAGTATGGTGCTATGATATGAGCTTGAGTCTCAGGATCAGTGGTTAGGGCACGTATATCACCAGGGATGTGTAGTTAGATATAGTGTAGTTGTGTACCTTGGTAGGTTTAGGTACTCATGCCCACTATATGTGCGTTTTGCATGTTGCCTACTATTCAAGTTGAGACAGCCCTATAGTCTAGTGAGGTTCCTTTAGTGTGTGTATATATATATATATACAAACTACTAGTTACTGTTGGATTAACTAGGATGTATACGTGTATCGGATCTCTGCTTGGACTGTAGTAGAGTAGAACTTGTTTGTGGGCCTAACCCACCATTATTTTTCAGGTGTTCATCAGGAGTAGAAGTTGTTCGTGTTGAGCGGGGATCAGTCTACTTCATTCTACCGATTCTATATAGGAGATTCTTTTATGCTTCATTCTTCAGTTGTAGACAGTTATTGCTGTCACTTGTTCAGGTTGGTTTTTAAGGGTCCACACAGTATGGATTCCTAAGTTGTATTAATGGAGGATTTATTGTATCAAAATGATTTTATTATTAATGGAAATTTATTAAGAGGTTTTATTATTGGATTTTTCTTTTAGTTTTCTTTCAGCAAATTATTTATTCCTATTTATTCTTTGTACTCCATGTTCGTTTATTGCCAATTTTGTTTTTAATATCCTCGGGTATTCGGGCGTGGGCCTGGCCAACTCGTATTCGAAAATCTGGGGGTATCACAGTTGGTATCAGAGCACTTTAGGTTCAAGTGCCCTTAGGATTGTCTTTCGTTATGTGGCTTCCGCGTTGCGTCTCTTAAAACTTAGAGTCCGTATTAGGATTCGTTGTACTCTATTTATGGTTTGTTAGGAGAGGCTGATGTCAATTATATTCTGTAGTCATAGAATGATTGGCACTAGGAAAAGGATGGGTTCAAGGCGAAAGCGATAAAGACCCAAATGAGTAATGGAGTACATTATCGATTTCGTTTCCAGAAGGCAGAGTTAGGGATCGATGATTTAGGTTCGTTCGGCGTTACTTTAAAAGTATAAGCTAAGGAAGGATTTAGGTGTACGTGATGGGTCACCACATATCGAGGCCAACACGACTTCAGTTGATTTCAAAAAAGAGACAAGCGAGGAGTAGAAGCCGGAGAGGATCTTAATGGAGGAGATTTATATGTATCCAATAGAGAGGGTATTAAACCTTAAAGATGGATGATCGCGCGAGGTGATCTGAATTGCTAGTAGTATAGCGAATGTTATTAATAGAGTTAGGGTTGATCAATCTACAAATAATTAAGCTTTCTTATCTTCTCTAAAAGAGGTATATAAGAAATATTGTTCAGGAGTTTGGGGATTGGATGTGTTCTTATCAGAATGAAATACAGAATTTTTAAATCACATACAAGAGGGCATTGGTATTATGTTGTGACGTTCTAATTCGCTTTATAAAGCCAAGTTAGATAGTTTACATTCCGCATATAAGAAGAATGAGGGTTAAGCCCTTGGTATTTGCTTAGGCAAACATTTGTGTTTTTAAGTGATGTTTTAAAAGATATGTTTTGAGGTTGGATGATTATTTACGAAACTATAAAAGGAAATTTTGAAACAATCTAGTAAGGTTAATTTCAAAGGAGACTTTCTTTTCTAGAAAGAACGATGCCCTAAGTAGGAGTATATTTTTTTTATTGTGTTTATCATACGTGTTTTAATTTTTTTTTTTTGTTAATTACTCGGGATTTGGCATGTGGTTTAGTTTGGGACACAAGTGTGTGATCAGCCAACTATTGTTATAATAACATGGAGTAGTAACGCTATTTACGCTAAATTTGTGAGCGTACGGTCGTAAGATTTGGTAGATACACAAAATCTAGCCAATCTATTGGACCTGGATATGTGTCATTATGGTGTGTTTTGGGATGGGATAGTTAAACCATCACTATAAGTTAAACAATCTAAAATGATTAGTTTGATATACTTTATATTAGATATGGATTCGTATCATATTACAACACCATGATATTAGTGGTTGTTAATATTTCGGTATCCGTGAGGTAGTGGTAAATAAAGATCACTATAATGCTATGATGATTTATCAAAGGTGCTGGATTTGCTAAACATCTACTTGAAAATTTCAGAAGTTGTGACTAAGTCGGAAGGAGGATTTAGTACTGGATTAAGTACTTATTGGAATGACACCGAGTGAGGATAGGAGACTGAATAAATATTCATCAGTAAATTCATAATCAAGAATTTATTCACGAGGGTATGTCATTAGGAGGAATTTTCTGGTGTTGCACATGGAGGAGGAAACTAAGTCTCTTCATTTCCATAAATAATATGGAATTATTTTTTTAGTCACAATTTGCAACAATTATTTGTTACTCAGAAATTGATGACTTATGTAGAGGATGGAAAGATTTCATATTCTTTTGAAGTTAGACAAAGAAGTCGGATTGTTATTAACTTGTCTTAAAGAAGCAGGGTGTGTCAAAGACAAGATGGTAAGACCAAACACCTATATAAAGATGAGGTGCATGGTATGTATGGAAAGGTCGTAGTTTGTTGACTTTTGTTGAGTTAAAGTCATAGTTGACTATTGATAAATGGAATTACCGATTGACTTTCAATATCGGTAAGTTTATCACAGATCAGTGGTGGATAGATTTAGTTGCAGAATTCGCTTTTGAAGATGCTCCAATTTAAACAATGGGTACAAACGAAAGCTGGTGGTACCAGAATAACGGTACTTTCTGCAGACAAATTGGACGGAGGATGCAAGGTCTGAGTTTCACAGCTCTTAGTTCTTTATTTATCTTAGTGGAAACATGATGTTTCACGGTATGAAGCAGACGGTTGAAGGACAGGCAGGAGGGGGGACATAATGATTTTGTCTCCCAGTGTAATATTTATTAGATAGTCGAGATGGACCATCAGAGATCACTAGATCATTTACAGCCATTCCCTATATTGAAGTGGAAATGAGAGAGCATTTTCCACGGATTTAGTTGAGGGATTACTAACTTCATACAAGGGTCATGATTCTGGATGGGATATTGGTTGACTGATAAGTTAGGTCAGCTTAGTTCTTGTCTATTTTGAACTAGTAGGACTTCAGTTCATATGAATAGAATGGATCACGAGACGGTTTAGATGGATAGAAGTAGTGATTCACACTTTATATCAAGTTTCGTCTGGTGAAAGCAATTATGGAAGTGGATGCTCTCAATAGCCGATAAGATATTTAAATCTTTTGGTTCGTTGATGAGTTATCAGTTGAATGTATAGTAGGTGTAATAATAACAATTGCTATTACCAAGGTAGTTCAGGAGGTTAATTTTGAATATCGGAGCTGACCCTAGAGAAGGTGTTACCTTACTCAGATGGACTTTAAGGTACTGGAGGAGGAGTTAGTAGTTTCTGTAAATAGTGATATGATGGTCGGGTGACTGAGATGGAAATTTATAATTTTTCTTGGTATACCCAAACGGTTAGAAAGTACATCAAATGTCAGTTTTGGTGAATAGGTACGGATAAGGACATGTATATAATTGCCCTAAGTGTAAAACCTGGTACAAAGGTGGAAAGTTGATAATCGGATATCATAGGAATCTTTAGCCACTTCCTATAAAAAAATATGGAAGTTGAACTAAACAGGAGTGACAATCGTTGGGAAGGATCGACATTGATTTGGAATTTCAATTTTCTATATGGAATCCGAGTGGTGGATTGAGAAGGATCACTTAAGGATATAAATTTGAGTGATGCTTATTTTAAAAATTCTTAGTAATTCTATAGTTCAGTGATAGTGGTGTAATAGCATGTGGATGTCCATTATAGTGGATGCAAAGTGCTATTTCGAAGGAGCTTTATAACGATTTTGGAGCAGCAGTTTTGCTTTATATCTATAGACAGAGGAATTAAACGATAGATTAAATAAGACCATAAAGGATATGCTTGAGGCATATTTCCTATGTTTTCATCGACAATTGGAAGCATTTATTTCGCTTTTCAGTTTTTGTCTGTGATATTGTTGGCACAAGGAGGTTGGGGTGACAACGTTTGAGGTTTTGTATATTACCTCGTGCATACCTCTCATTTATTGGTTTGAAATGGAAGCAAGGGTTGTACAATCAGACCTTGACTTCATTTAAAAATACGTCAGAAAGAAATACTCCCCTTTGTAATAGACTGCGCACAATTTGGAGGCAGCAGTGGGATGTTGTAAATAGTCGACCTCATATACTAGATTTTCTATCAGGGAGTAGTTTGCTCGTTATATCTTCCATGTAGGAAGAAAGGCAATTTTTGGAAAAAGGTCAATTTTACTTATTACATTGACTTTTAGAGGATTGTGTTTCGCAATTGAGGCTTTCGCCTATGGATTAGCGTTACCAAATTATTAGCGCTGGGTGTATAGGAGTTTGTGCATATATTCTATGGCACTTGGAGGTATGTAGATCATTCCCTTGTCGAAATGGGAGGATTACGTTGTTGTTTCATATAACCTATGCATTGTATGATTATTGTGTTTCTTACCATATAGGAACCCTATAGACCACTTAGTATATTGGAGTTAAGTGGAGCTGTAATGACCCGGATTTTCACGAATATTTTTTTTCCGTTGTCTTTCCTTTCTGAGTTCAGTTCCTCTTCGCTTAGTGTCATCTTGAGTGCTCTGGAGTGATTTCTGAGACTCTTTTCTATGGATTGACAACTTCCTTTGAGGACCAAGGCATTTCCACATTTTTCGTTTTTTTGACACTATTCACTTTTCGTCCTTTTCCCTATTTTGTTTTTTTCCCATTTGACACTTTGTTGGCGTAACCGCACTTCTTGTGTTCGGAGTTGGTTTTTGACTTCATGTATCTCCATCTTGAGTGGTTTCCACGAAATACGTATCTTTACTTTTGCAAGAAAGTACTCTGGTTGCTCCCGGTGTCTATAGGGGCATGGATGCAAAGTTCTTTGAAATTATTTTCTTTTCTTAGGGTGTTTTTCGTAAATATCTTTTGAAGATATTTTATTTCTGGGGTTTTTAAGAAAATATTTTTGGAAGATATTTTCATTCTGGGCCATTAGTGCAGTTTTCACTTTTTGGAGGGGCCATTGTGCAATTAATGAAAGTTATTGCTAAATGCCTTGTTTTGAGCTTGGATCCTTGTACGGGATTCATTTTCACTTTTCCTCGAGTCATGTACTCTTAGAAATTCCTTCTGGTCATTGTTTTCCAGTTTCAGGGTTTCTAGCCCCGGTTAGCGCCAAACTTGTTTGGGGTATAACTTTCTGCTCAGGACTCAGTTTTTGACAGTGTTTCTTCCATTGTTCATATTTTCTCATTTTGAATCTTTTTTGTTCACAGAGTTTTGTTATTTGAGCGCGTCTGCTTAAATTTCACTTTTTCAGACCTGGCGGGGCCCGTTCGGGACACTTTTTGAGATTTCTATGAAAGGGGGGTGAGATATTTTATTTTTTCATCTTCTCCACTCTCTTGCACGACCTAAAGCTTCCATGGCAGCCCAAGGGAGGCTGCCACCTTCTCTCTTCTCTTTTGAGCTTCATTCTTTCGTCAGAACATAGAAGGGCCTTTGCGTTTAGTGTTCGTGTTGACTACGTGCTTCTTTCACCCTTATTAGAACCCATTTCTGACCATTCTTTGAGTTTGGGTTTGAAGTCAAGTTGTGATTTTGATGGGGCTTCCTTGGGGGTTATGTGCACGGTGTAGTCCCTGACAAAACCTAGAAGTTTCGTCGGATTCGGAGCGGTTTCCATTTGGTGGCTTTTGAGATTTTCATCTCAAATTGAGGTAGGGGATGTTCTAGGCTTTTGTGTGTGTTGTATTGAGTGTTTAGCATGATTATACAACATAATTGCATGCCTTGTATCAATTCTAGAAAATTAGTATTAATTATTTCTTTGTATGAAATTTAATTCACAAGGGTGTGTATAACTTAGAATAGAATTGTGGCATGCTAGAAAATCATGTTTTAATATGTTTGTTAACATATATTAAATTGGGATTAATTGAATAAGAATTGCACTTTTTATTTAATATTTATCTTTGGTGAAAGATTAAATCCTATGGCCATATTTTTCATGAAATGAACTTCTAGTATGTTTTTAAATTAAGTCTTAGCATGTTTGTTAACATACTTTAATTTGAGAGTATTTGGACAAGTATAAAAATCTAGAGATTTTAAATTAAATGATTAATTAAAATCTATTTAATGGTTCCATTGGCCCAATTAAGTTTTTTACTTGATAATCATGATGACTAGGACTTGTGTACTAGTATATATTAAATTGGGACCATTTGAAGTTGCTTTGAAATTTAGAAGTTTAATTATCATGATATAATTAAATTCTACCTTGTTATGCCATTGGCCTAATTGAGATTTTAGTGAATGTATGTATATATTATGCTATATTGTATAATATACATTGATTAGGGGCCATTTGATTGAGATTTGAAAGCTAGGAAATTTAATTAGTTTATTTGATTAAATTCCGTTTCTATTGCTTTAATGATTAAATCCTGAAATTGGCATTGATAGTATGTTTGAAGCATGATTTTAGACTTGTAATAGATTTATAAATTATGTTTTCAATATTGGATTATATTGTTATAGCGTGTAGCGAATCGCACACTAAAGATTCGACATGTGATGTTATTATATCGCGTAACGAATCGCGTTCTGAAGATTTGACATTGTCATCCTATAGTTGTTGTGGATTTAGAGCATGTGTTGTGTGGTTACAACCTACTTGTGCATGAAGGTAGTTTCGTGTACTGTTTAATACGTATATAAGTTGTTAACTTATTTATTTTGGAGTTGCTTGGGACATTGTTAAGTTGTGATGGCTAGGGTTTGGCTCTAGTACGGGGACAAGAGTCCTCTAAGTCAAAAGTTCACGCGTTGGGTAAGCTGCCTGGGGGTTAGTAGCTCCAAATTAGCCCTATAAAGTTTGCGCTTTGGGTAGGCTGCTTGGGGGTTAGTAGCTCCAAATTTTCCTTGTCTCGGCAGAAATCCAAGCTGTGATGTCCAAGTCTTCCACTATTTGATTTCGCATTCAATTCCAAGTTGACAACCAATGTTTAATTGTGACTTGTGGTTTTGGTAATTGGCGATTTGATGTTGTTAAGTACATCCATACTAAATTGATATATTTAGTTGATTTCAGACTTTTAGATTGCTAGTTGATAACCTAGAGAATCTATGTCTTGATGTGTGGTATTAGATATTCTAATTATGCTAAATTGTTATATTTAGTTAATGTTGCATTTTAGACTTCAAGTTGATAACCTTGAGAACCACTATGTTATTGCTTTGTCTAAGCATGCTCCTATGTTGTTGCTTTGTGTAAGCATGACCATATGTTGTTAAAATTTCATAAATGAGATGATTGATGCTAGAAGTGATCTTAGGTAGCTAGGATGCTCCCTAAGTCTCACCTTGACATAGACGTTAGGTGGAATGAACCACAATAATTAAATCATGCAACTTGTAAAACTTTAGGTCGATGCATGCTCATTTCCTACGAGTAGCTTTATGTTACTCACCCCTAAGATACTGGGGCATATTTCAGGTACAAGATACAAGATTGGAGATTGTAATTGCTTGGGTGATTTGCTGAGTTGAGCTTCTTTAGAAGCATTCTTGTTCACATGCAAGTGTTAGCATGTTCATGATTTGTCTATGAAATGTAATTTTTCTAACTTGGAGGTTTGACATGTCAAATGTTGTAAATGTATTGTAATGAGGCCATAGGCCATTGTATCATATCTATTTTATCATATTACATACACTTGTATGCTCACTTTGGCAAACAATACCTTCCTTGATGAAATAAAAACCTAAAGTTGCATATTTTTTAGTTTGACCCTGTTCTGTTACAGGGGCATTTCGGGTAATTCACAATGAGTTTTTTTCTCATTTTTCTTGCTTGTCACGTAGAAAACTTGATTTTGAGGGGGGTTTATTTTTTGTGTTTTTCCAGAAAACATCATCTTGGCCCTCAAAAATCCATATTTTTCCAGAAAATCCTTACTGCCAGGTTTTGCAAATTTTTAATACAAATGTAGTTGCTACTATTCGTCGACTTTTTTTTGAAAATCGTCACGACCGATCTGAAACTTTTAAAGGTCTTGTGGGTGTATTTTAAGATTACTTTTTCAATTTAGGCAATTTTAAAACCTCCCGAAGCCCTATTTCCACAACTTGGGCAGTAGCTCGGATTATTTTTTTTCCTCTTGACCTGATTTTCTTGGGGGCATTCTGGGCATTCTACAATGCATTTTTTTTGTTTCCGTTCATAAGTGGGGTAGAAAACTTGATTTTAGGGGGGGTTTCTTCTTTAAGCTTTTCCAAAAAAGTCCGTTTCGATGCCCGTTTTTACTCTCAGTTGCAGCAGTGGTGGGTTGTCCTCGTCGGGCCGCCACGACATCATTTTTGTTTTTGATCTTTCTCCTTTGTCCGGACTCTGAATAATGAAATTCTTGAGTCCATTATGATTAATTTTTTATTTTCTTCCCAGCGGTGTGCTCGATAGCACTTGAATCCACTTTTTACAAAATGACCATTTTGCCCTTAGGTTCTTTTTGTCCATTTTTGAAACGACACTTCTGCATTTGTTTCCTTTGGGTTTCGTGACCTCATTAAGGGTCACATTGGTGTCTTAGAGATGCATTGTATCTCTAGAGACTGTTGTTTCACCTTTCGCTTCCGCATTTCGGATCCATTATCGAGTCATCTTTTGGTCATCACTGATGCACCGGGTTTACAAAACTTAGGCCGTCACAGGAGCCCTCATAGTAAGGTTGCGTCTACTTGAAATGGAAGGATGTTTTTCGCTCACAGTTTCCAAACATAATGGAAGAAAGTAAGGACGAATTCCGAGGACGATATTCCTTTTGTTAGAAGGGAAGAATGTAATACCCCTGATTTTAAAAGGATAGTCTCGGTATTTATTTATTTATTTTAATTGTATTTTTAATTAGTTAATTGATTATTTGACTAATTTCTTATGGGTTTAATTGAATTAAGTGTTACTTGAGTATTTGATTATATGTCTATGTGTTATTTGTATTTGCCTATGTGTTAATTGTTTAATTAGATTATGTGCTTAAATGGTATTTTAATTAATTGTAAATTAAATGTTTTATTTTATTTTATTTTTCTTTTATGGTTATGGTTAGTAGTAATGGGCCAACCAATTGGGTCCCATGGACTACTTGGATAGGAGGTTGGATGGGTATAGATTATTACCCATAGATAGTTGTGTGTATATATATATAGATATATATTATATACATATATAAAAGGAAAAGTAATTTATTAATTTCTTTTATGGTAACTTGGGTAGTAATATTTAATCTGATATATATATTTTATATTTAAATAATAAAAATATACATAGATTTGATACGTGTTATGTTTTAAGTTACTTTATAATATTATGGTAACTTACGTATTATTGGATAATCCATTAATAAATAATGGGTAATGTATTAATTACTTTTATGGTAACTTAGGTAGTAATATTTAATCTGATGTATATGTTTTATATTTAAATAATAAAAATATACATAGATTTGATATATATTATGTTTTAAGTTACTTTATAATATTATGGTAACTTAGGTATTATTGGATAATCTATTAATAAATAATGGGACGTGTATAATTTATTTATTTAATAAAGATATATATAAATTATATACGTAACATATTTTACTTACCTTTTTAATATTTATTTTTTTAAGTTGACTTGGATTGGGAAAAGGGTTAGGGTTATTTTATTTAGCCTATAAATATATAGCTATAGGTTATAAAAAGGGGTTAGAAATATTCACGTAATATATTCTAGAGAGAGAAAGAGTTAGAGAGGGAAGGAGGAAAAGGAAGGAAGGAGGAGAAAACCCCTGTAGGGAGAAGATAAAAAAAGAAGAAGTTTAACTTTCAATCCAAAAGTTTAAGGCAAGTTCTTCTTTTATCTCTTTTCCTTTGATTCGTGTTTCTGTACATGCCTAGAAATTCCAAGATTTATTAAACACGTAAAATTAAATAATTATGCATGTTTAATTGGATTAGAACATAGGTTTTATGAAATTTGTTCATATCTGTTCTTATGTTATGAATTGATAAATGCATGATTTTGATTTGATTTCAGGTGTAAATTTTTACATGTTTAAATTATGTATTTTTCATATCTGTGGAATGATGGAACGTAGAAACATGCCTAGGATTCCTGAACATTAAATAGGGACTAGGTTTGGGTTTAAATAATATTAAATAGACTCAATCATAATGATGCTTGCTATTTGAATGTTTTAAACAAATGAATGAATTTAATCTTTTAAAATGTTTTAACAATTGAGATTAAATGTGTAGGATGAATTGGATATGGAGAATGCTTATTTGACAGTATAATAAAATATCATCATGTATAAGATTCAGTTTGTGTAGGACATATAATATAGGAAGCTTAAATAAATAATAAGTCATTCCTATTTTGTGATAACTTGATATCATATTATCATAGTTTTTTCTGGATTGTTTGATATATTTCCTTAATCGTTACATCAATTGATGGATTGTGTGGTTTAACACACCGGTATGGGACGGTGGCATTCTAGGGATGGATTAACTTATCAGTTAAGTCCTACCTATTTTATATAAGGGAATTGATTAACTAAAATGTTAAGTCTTACTTATATTCAAGTTAGGTCAGCTGAACAAGTTGAACGACTTATGGAGGATTAATTTATTATATAAGGGAATGGATTAACTAAAATGTTAAGTCCTACTTATATTCAAGTCAGGTCAGCTGAACAAGTTGAATGACTTATGGAGGATTAATTTATACTAGATAGGATGGTTACTAGATTTTATACATATAAGTATGGTGCCATGATATGAACTTGAGTCTCAGGATCAGTGGTTAGGGCGCGTGTATCGCCAGGAATGTGTAGCTAGATATAGTGTAGTTGTGTACCCTAGTAGGTTTAGATACTCATGCCCACTATATATGCGTTTTACATGTTGCCTACTATTCAGGTTGAGACAACCCTATAGTCTAGTGAGGTTCCTTTAGTGTGTGTGTATATATATATATATACGGACTACTAGTTACTGTTGGATTGACTAGGATGTATACGTGTATCGAATCTCTGCTTGGACTATAGTAGAGTAGAACTTGTTTATAGGCCTGACCCACCATTATTTTTTAGGTGTTCGTCAGGAGTAAATGTTGTTCGTGCTGAGCGGGGATCAATCTACTTCATTCTTTCGATTCTACATAGAAGATTCTTTTATGCTTCGTTCTTCAGTTATAGACAGTTATTGTTGTCACTTGTTTAGATTGGTTTTTAGGGGTCCACATAGTATGGATTCCCAAGTTGTATTAATGGAGGATTTATTGTATCAAAATGATTTTATTATTAATGGAAATTTATTAAGAGGTTTTATTATTGGATTTTTCTTTTAGTTTTCTTTCAGCAAATTATTTATTCATATTTATTCTTTTGTATTCCATGTTCGTTTATTGCCGATTTTGTTTTTGATATCTTCGGGTATTCGGGCGTGGGCTTGGCCAACCCGCATTCGAAAATCCGGGGGTATAACAATTATTGATTTGTTGCGGAGCCGAAGTGATTGCTACTTGCTTGTTACTTGTTTTTGTTTTGTTTGTGCATGCATGGTTGTAGGTCATTAAATCCTATTCTTGTCTCACTTAATTTGAATCTTGAATCATTTGTTCGTCATTCTAAGGGAAAGGGTAATTCTAGTCAATCCATTTCATCAATGGAAGACATCAATGAGGACCATGTGGAGGACTTTGGTCACATAGACCAACAAGGCATTCTTCACCCTAATGTGCATCATGACAATATTCAAGTACCATTAGGCATGCCAAGGCCATTCGTTCCACCACAACAACAAGGCTAAGTTCCATTGGGAATGCCTCAGCCAATTTTTGCTCTATAACCTTCCATTCTTTAAGGTAATCAAGGTGCTTATGTAGCACCACCGGTTGTGAATCTTCCTCTTGCTTTGCATGACCATTATGTGCCTAATGAATAAAATGCACACACTTGCATTCAATTGCCCCCTTTTAGAGCACATCACTATGAAATTAAACCGTAAACCATTCAAATGCTTCCTAATTATCATTGACTTCCAAGTGAAGAACCTTACTAGCATTTGGATGAGTTTCTTGAAGTGTGTTCCACCGTGAAATACACGGACATGCCGGAAGAGGTTTTGAGATTAAATTTTTTTCCTTTTACCCTTAAAGATAAGGCAAAATATTGGTTCAACAATCTTAGGCCTTTTTCGATAACTTCTTGGGCAAAAATGCAACAAGAGTTCTTAAAGAAGTACTATCCAGTTTCAAAGACCAATGCCATGAGAACTTCAATTCGAGAATTTTCTCAAGGGGAAGGGGAATTGTTTCATGAGGCATGGGAGCACCTTAATGATTTTCTTAGAAAGTATCCACATCATGACATTCCTAAATGGCAATTGGTACAATTTTTCTTTAAAAGTTTGTCAGATAATTTCAAGGGTATGGTTGATGCATCTATGGGTGGTTCTTATCTTGATAGACATGAGGATGATGTATAGCGTCTTTATGAAAGCATGAGTGAAAATTCAATGCATCGATCCTTATCTTCTAAAAATGGTAAAAATCTAGGTGGAAGGAAGAATGTCGGCTTGTATCAAATTGATAATTCCAATGACATAGCCGTCGAAGTCAAGTCTTTATCTCAAATGTTTGATCAATTTTTTATCAACCAAAATTTGGTGAATCAAGTGTCTTCCTCCCCTAATCATGTTCATCATCATAATTCTAATGAATCATGCATGACTTGTTCTAGTGTCTTACATTCTACTTCCAATTGTCCCCATGGACATGTGCAAAGTGAGAACCATGAACAAGTAAATGCTGTCTTTGTCAACCAAGGGAATAATCCCTATGGCTCACATTACAATCCTGGGTGGAGGAACCATCCAAACTTCTCTTGGAAAAGCCAAGGGGAAGGTTCAAATCTTCCCCAAGATGGTTTTCAAGGAAAGTATGTTCCACCTCCAATGCAAAGCCAAGGTTCCCAAGGTTATAGATCTTCTTTTCAACCATCAAATGGAAACCAATTTTCAAACTCTCATTTTCCTAATCAATCATCTCATTCTCAAGGAAATTTTAGGAATCCCGCTTTTGAGGAGAAAGTGTTGACTGCTTTGATTACTTTAGAGGCAAACACTCAATTGCTTTATTCCCATTCCCAATCCATTGCTAAGCTAGAAACCTAAGTTGGGAAAATAGCTAGTACTTTAAATGCTAGAGAAAAAGGGAAGATGCCTTTAAATACCCCACCAAAGCAACAATTTGTTGTGGAGACCAATTCCTCATCGGAAGGTCACATAATTGAACATGTCAATGCGGTGACAACCTTGAGAAGTGGAAAAATTGTTGACAACCAAGTTGGTGTCCAAAATAAAGTGAGTGAACCGGTGCAACCAAAAGTTGACACCCATCCCATTTCCTATTTTATTCCTCCTTCATTGCATGTGCATGGGCCATTTGTTGAAAAAGTTTTGAAAGGTGATTTGAAAACTTCTTGTGTTGAAAGTGATTCAAAGAAAGATTTTGAAAAAGCTTTTGAGCCTAAAGCTCCATTTCCGGATGCCTTAAAAGGGTCTATTTCTCTTGAAAAGCAAAAGACCAAAATGAATGAAATAATTAAAGTGTTTAGGCAAGTGAAGATTAATCTTCCACTCTTGGATGCAATCAAACAAATTCTAGCTTATGCTAAATTTTTGAAAGATCTTTGCACCCAAAAGAGGAAGAACAAAAGCCAGTCACCAAAGAAAATGGTCTTGACTGAGCAAGTAAGCTCCATTTTGCAATATAACACTCTCCCAAAATTTTAGGACCCCGGTTCACCTACTACTTCTTGCATCATTGGTGACCATGTCATTAATCGAGCTCTTTTAGATTTAGGAGCAAGTGTTAACCTTCTTTCACATTCGGTGTATGTCAAATTAGGCTTAGGAGACTTGAAACTAACGTCGATAGTTTTACAACTTGCCGACCGATCCATTAAAAAGCCCAGGGTATTTATTGAGGATGTCTTGATTAAAATTGATAAATTCTTCTTCCCGATTGATTTCGTTGTCATTGACACGGAACCGGTCCCGAATCCCAAGAGCCAAATTCCAGTTATCCTTGGCCGTCCTTTCTTGGCAACCGTAAATGCCAACATCAATTGTAGGATAGGGATAATGAAAATATCATTTGGGCATATAAAAGTGAAGTTGAATATATTTAATCCAACCTGAATTCAATAGACAAGCATGAAGAAATGTTTGTTGCGGAAAAGTGTCTTGACAATGAATTTGAAAAAATTGAGTCTTTGCTTGAAAATGAAATTTCCAAAAGTTTATCTTCCAAAATGAGTTCAAAGAATGTTGTTTTGAAAACAAATGTTGAAAGGGCATGGAAGCCCAAGAGTAGCATTGACAAAAGACCGTCAATCTCCTTTGAATCAAATCCAATAGGTTCTTTAGGGAACCATTTGTTGGGTGGGATTCAAAATTCCATTCACCCTGTCAAGGAGGGGATGCCAAACAAGATTTTTTATCCGGGCTAAAAGAGCCCAATGTCTTGCTATAGACGTTAAAGGTTAGTGTTTTTCATAGGGTTTGATAACCCTATTCCTCCCTTATTTCTGTTTTTTACATCTTTCTGCATCATCTAGATATGAATTGATTTGAAAAATCTGGCTTGAGAGCCATTTTCTGCATTTTGAGTACTGCTAGGGACATTTCGATCGATCAAACTCAGGTTCGATTGATCGAAGTCTCACTTCGATCGATCGTCACTTGTAATGAGGACCCTTCAGTTTCCATTTCTATCAATCAAAGTCAAGTTCAATCGATCGAAATCCATTTTAGATCGATCGAAGTTAAGGGTTCGATTGATCAAAGTTCTTCGATCGATCGAAAATGCATCATTTGAATTTTTCAAAAATCCCTTTGGCAGGTTCAGCTTCCTAATTTTATTTTCTTTTTCTTTTTCTTTTTTTCTTTTCTTTTTCTTTTCCTCCCCTATTTTCCTTATTCTTTTCTTTTTCCTTTCTTTTTATTTTTCTTTCTTCTTCCCTATTCATCTTCTTCTCCCTCATAAAACCCTAGCCACCACCATCTATCTCCCTCACCCAAATCCATCTCCTTCCCTCTCAATCCATCTCTCTCTCTAATCTCTCCTTCAACCTCACATCACCAACACCATCCAACCTCCTCTCATCTCCGGCGAGAACCGAGAAGCTCTTCCCGCCGCAAACCTCCATTGAAGTAGGCGAGTTTTGACCCAAAGGTGGCCAAAACCGGTTTTTTTCTCTCCATTCCATCTCGGTTTCTCTCTTTCATCACCTCCGGCCGATTTAGGCAAAGGAGGACCCGAATCCATCTTTGGCAAGCTCTGAATTTTCCGGCGAGACTCCGGTCACCTTCTCTGACGCCAATAAGGTTGAACAACCTCTTTTTTCGCTCCAAATCGCTCCCTCTACCCTTCTCTTCACTTCTTTGAGTCGGGTATGTCCGAATTTATTTTTATTTTATTTTTGTTTTCTTTAAATTTTATCTTTAGTTCAATTTTAATTTTATATAGTTTTGCATTTTAATTGTTAGTTTGTATATATTCTTGTGCATATATGAAACTTGAAAACAAAATAGAAAAATTAAAAACAACAAAAACAAATAAAAATGAAAAATGCAAAATCCAAAACAAAATAAAATTTTTGTTGAAAATTATTACTAAAAAAAAATTGTTGGAACCAGTTGATTGGACCTAAACTTTCATATTGATTAAATAGTTGCTAGATTATGGAACTAATGGTTGTTGATTGTAGTTGTTAGAAGGATAATGGGCAAATTGAATTGGTTTTGTGGATTGTAGTGGGCAGTGTCCCTCTTAATTATTAAAATTGCTTGAATGGATTATTGAAGTTGATTTAATTGTTGAATTATTGTGTTGAAAATTTTTGGGATGTCAATTTTTAAGAGGAAACCATGTTAGATTTTTGAAAAATTTCTACACTTAGTTTTTAAAACAAGGCATGTGGTTTGATTTTTGGGACATAAGATAGAATTTGAAAAGAATTTTAAAATTGATCTTGGGTTAAAAAGAAAGAAGGTATTTGATTTGTTTTCTAGATGAAAGGTTGATGTTGATTTTGAAATGCCTTTGAAAGTTTAAATTGTTGTGAGCATAGTTCCATCTTGTCTTATTTATTTTTGAAAAAGGAAAACATGGATTTATTCTAAGTTATCTCCATTGATTGCAAGCATGCCTTGATTTGATTTTGTGCTTTCGAAATTGAAAATGCTAAGTCTTGCCTTAATGCAGTAAAATGTTTCAAATGGGCTTCTTTGCAAAAATTTTGATTTGATTCAGTGCATTGTTTTGGTAAAATGAGCTTCCATTGTTAACATGCTTTGTGATCACACTTGTTGGGTTTCAAATGATTTTAAAAAAAGGGAAATTTTTGGGCTTTGATTGAAAAATGTGAAGTTGAGTTACATGATTCTTTCCATTGTTGTTCATTGCAAGATTCTTATCATGAAGCTTTTCTACAATGCAATTGAATGTCTTGACCCCAAAGTTTTCAAATGATTTTAAAAAAAGGGAAATTTTTGGGCTTTGATTGAAAAATGTGAAGTTGAGTTACATGATTCATTCCATTGTTGTTCATTGCATGATTCTTATCATGAAGCTTTTTTACAATGCAATTGAATGTCTTGACCCCAAAGTTTTCAAAAATTCCAATTTTACCCTAAAAGTGTTGAGAAATTCCAAAGTTAACCAAAATGCCCTTGACTAAGTTGAAATTTGTTCCATTTGATTCCTTTGCATCCATTTGCATGTTCTAAGTGCCTTTGAATTTGTATGTGATCCAATTCTTGATTTTTGCCATGCTAGAGTAGCAGTTTGATATCTCTTGACATTCTTTATCATGATTTTTATTTCCTTGTGCTTACTGACTTTGAGACCTGCCAAATGAGGTTTCTGACTAAGTTTGGGGGTGTCTTATGGATTCTTGGAATTTCAAATGCATAATTTGGATGTTGTATCTGTTCTTTGGCCTTAGTTGAGATTTTGAACTAAAATGTGAACCAAGTTAGGACTGTGTTTACTTAATATTGTTGTTTATCTGATTACATGCCATTGTCTTGATATCTTATACACTTGTGATCTAATCTTGATGACCGAGGTTTTTTCTGGTCCAGATTTTGACTTCCAGAGGGTAAGTTTCTTGTATTCTCATATTTATCCATTCTATGCTTCGTTTGAGCATTAGAGGAGGTCACGAGCTATAAGTGATTTTAGGACTTTGATTTTGTTGCATTGCTATACAGGATATTTCTTTGTCTGGAGTTGTTCTTATTTGTGCATCATTCAAATATATGCCATCTAGCTGTATACCACGTCCAGGATTCTTTCTTGAACTTGCCTGTCATAAGATGCCTTGGATTGCTGTGTTTTGCAACAGTGCATTTCACTTAGTCTTTATTGCATGACATACCTGTTTCTTGAGTCCTAGGTTGACACTTGCCATGCCTATATACTCCATGTTCTCCTGTTGCTCTATTTTGATCTTCATTGTTGCACCTATAGACATTCTTGCTAGGAATTGATACGATGTCATCCTAGAGTCTACTTGTCATACCATTGCAGCATCTTCTTGAGTTTTAGGTTTGTAAATGCACGATGCATCATTTATGCACATCACAGCCTATGTTTGTCATATTAATCATATGTGACTTTTCTGCCCTTTATGCTATTATTGCCTATATAATCTATTTTGTTTAGCTAAGGTATGTAGAATGAAGATTTTGAAGCTTTCCCAATCACTTCTTGCACAAGCATGATTCTATTTGTCTATTTGCCCTTTCTATCTATTTCAGGCATGCTTTGTGTTTCCTTATTAGTTGCTTACCATATTTTCTACCTGTGCACTAATTTATAATTGCTTTTACAGATGCAACTTAGAAGAAAGACTCTTGCCAGAAAGAGAGTTCCCAGAGTGCCACAGCCTGCATCTCCAGTTGCAGAGTCTTCCTCTTCATCTTCTTTTTCTTCTTCATCTGCCATGGATGCCGAGCATGCCTTATAAGAGAGGTCCTACTTGAGTCTTATGCCAGTAAGACACGGGAGACCGAGTACAGATTTGATACAATGCTATTTGCTACACTTGACCAGACCAGATGGTCTTATGATGAGCTCGTGAGGCGGGGCATTGCTGCTATTATGACTCCAGCAGACACAGTTGTCTACCCCCGGTTGGTTGCTCTCTTCTACCAGCACCTCCAGATAGATGAGGATGATAGAATTCTTTTACACACTACCATTGATGGTTAGGAGATCAATATTTCTCTCCCTGCTATAGCTACTGCTAGTCGATGCCCCCACACTTCTCCACTGGCTGATGATACTCAGGAGCCTCTGTTCCCTAAACATCCACTATTTCCCACTGAGTTGACTATGGTAGCCACATTATCTCCACAGGTGACATATGAGGGGCACACATTTGCAGATCGGGTCAAAATTGATCCCCGGTACTGGTTCTTCGATTTCGTGCTTCACCTCAATGCTTTCCCTACCGGTCATGGCACTCAGAGGAGAGAGGGGATCTTCCAGGCTTTATATTGTTTAGATCAGGGTTACTGGTTCTCCATTCCTGCACTTATCTGGGAGCTTATCCACAAGTTCTGGAAGAACTTACATTTTTCACCTACCACCAGAGTAAAGACCTGGCCATTACCATTTGGCCATTCGATCACATAGCTACTCTTAGACCAGAGGTATCAGTTTGACCTTGAGGAGATTGCAGAGCCTGACACTGATAAGGCAAAGAGAGCTTATGATTTTGCCCGGTGGAACAAGACTTTCAATTCATGCCGCAAAAACAGAACCAACAGAGACTTCAAGAGACTGCAGGCACTGCTACAGAGAGAGGCAGCCCAGGCAACCGCAGCAGGAGATGTTCCAGTGGATGCTACAGTTGATAAATCTCCTCCCAGATAGAGACATCGCATTACTACTTCTGGTTCTACCTCCCAGCCAGATGTACCTGGTGCATCTCATCACACTGGCCCTTCACATGCTCCTCCTACTAAGCCGATAGCCCATACCAGCACTAATTCTAGCTACAGATCAGAGGTAGCTCAGTTGCATACAGATTTCATATCTTTCAGAGCTGATATGACTAGACGTCACAAGGATATTTCAAGGAGGCATGATGACCTAGTGGGGAGACACGACGATTTGGTGGGAAGACATGATGACTTAGTTCGGAGATTTGATGCACTGCAAGATAATGTAGCTGACGTGAGACGTGAGCTTGGAGCTTTGAAGACTGACCTTACCACTTTGCTCACTCTCCACAGTACTGAGATGCCTGCCATGCTGCAGCATATTACCGACATGCTTACTCTTGATCCTACCACCTGATTCAATTTCCTCTCTCTCATACTTATTATCTGCACTGCTATGACTGTGATATTTCTACACTATTTGGATATTTGCATTGGTTTCTAGATATTTGGATATTTGTTCTTGGATATTTTTAGATATTTCACTAGATATTTGATCTTACACTTATTTTCTAATTATGTATTTTTGGATCTTTGATATTAGTTTTGGCCATCCTATGCTATATCTTGCTATATGCCATGATTTTTGCCCAGTTCTCAACATCACTTCTCATTTATATCATTAGTGCATATGCTTTGACCAGTTGTTAGTGTGACCATTTTCAGACAGGTTTTCAGAATCTAAGTTTGGGGGTGCGCCTTCCAAAGCTAAGCTTCCGTTGCCGGGTCCCTTTTACTTCATCCATTTGGTATACTTTTTCCATTATCTATTTCTTCTTTGCACATTGAAGACAATGCACAGATTAAGTTTGGGGGTGTATTAGGATATCTTACATGTCGCACTTGATTTCTATACATGTGATATAATTTATGATTCTTGGGCTATGATTTTGATCTTTTGAGGACCATGATACTTAGAATTTAAAAATTGCTTGACTTGAGAGTCAAATACTCCTTGTATGCCTTATGGATGCCATTTAGGAGTAAATGTTTTGATAAATTGATATCTTGCTTGCATTTGTGGTCCACATCATCCTGATTTTGTGATTGTTTTGAGATTCACTCTAGGATTCTACACTAGCACAGGTGCACACTAGCATTCATTTGCGGGGTACATGCTTTATTGATTATTGAATTGGTTATATCCCAATTGGGCTAGTAGTGCATTGAGAGCTTTCATTTTGACAAAAGTGGATAACAAACCCATTTCATTGAGTAGCCGAGATTCTAGCCTCATCAAGCACTGAATTTCTCGCGCCGAAAGGTGGAGGGCCCAAACTCTAGGTTAATAATTGAATGTTCAAAAAAAATTAAAAAAGTTGTTGCAAAAGCAATAAAAAAGTGAGGACTTCTCCCAAAAGGTGAGAAGTGGGAAATAATTAGATAGAGGTTGTTTTGATTTGTAGCCTAGTTGATTTGAGATTGTAAGTCCTTAGGGGTGTTTGAACACCTAATGCCTTAAAGCCGTCCAGTTTGGGAGTCATTGACCTAACGCTCGACCTCATGGATCGTTAGAAAGCTTAATAGATCACTACATTGCACCATGCTTCCATCTTTGATCCTTTAGGTTAGTGTGTGTATATATATATATATATATATATATATATATATATATATATATATATATAAAATCGAGTGAATAGAATAAGCACACCTAGTTGAATAAAGCTTTAATAAAAGGCCCACTCTTTGTTTTGATGATCGGGACTAGATTTGTGTGCTAGTTTGAGGGTAAAGATGTGATCATTTCTTTAGTTAGCTTAGATAGCAACATATTTGATGCCAGTTCACTTAAAAGGATTCTAGAGTTGTTTTGATTTGTATGATCATTGTCTTAATGTGTGGAGGACCATACTTGCTTGCTTGATGTTGAGATTTTGGGAGATTGCTTGGAAATGGTTGAAAAATTGCATATTTGAGGTAGTTTTCTCCCAATGCTTATTTTGTATATTGGTGTTTCTCTTATGAGAAAGAGCTCAATGTTTGTGGGTATCATTTCTAGAAACCTCACGAGACTTCACTCGTTCATTGATCGAAATGGTCTACAATCGATCGAAATAAAGGCAGTGCCAGCTCAGCAAAGTGGATAAGGGCCGAAGATATTTTTGATGCCACGTCAGCTTCAATCGATCGAAGCTAAATGTTTGATTCAATCGATCAAAATGCCTGCTGGCAGTAAGCTGTCTAATTCCCGAGCGCACCAATTTCTACCTACCATGCATAGCTGCGAATTTCCTCCAATCAGAGGCTCTTATTCTGACTTGGTCCTTACTCAAAGGAGTGTGTAATTGATTTATTGAACATCATTATAGTAAAATATTATTATTACATTTACCAATTATAGAATAGATAGTTTTTTTTCTCTAAAATTAGGGTTTTGGAGAAGAAAACAAGGATGAAGATGATGAAGCCAACCTTCAAGCTAGTCCTTGAGGGTTCCAAGTCCACTACAATGAGTGGCTAAATCCTTCTCTTGGGGCTAGAGATAGCCCCTAGGCTTGCTTCTCAAACCTAGCTTTTGTGTATTTTTGGGGATTTTAATTGTAGTAGATGTTTTGACCATGAATAAATATAGATCTTGTGATTTCTACTTGATTTGATTTGTATGTTTTAACCATGATATTTCTTGGAGTGAATTTTGGGAAATTAGGGGAAAGTTAGGACAAGTGTCTCATTTTCATTGGACCATGTGTTTAAAGGGGATTGGTGACATGTGTAGGGCTTGGATGGTGCCTAGTGTGGGGTTGGATGTGTGTTTTTTGTGGAGACAAGTGGAGGGCTTAGATTTGAGTGTGTGTGTGAGAGGTAGTGCTAGGGTTGTTTATAAGATATATATCATATATTGTATCACTTTTTCCCCAAGGCTTCATCTTCTTCCTTCCACTTTTTCTCTTTACCTCTATTGATGCTTAACCTTAGATCTTAGTTTCCTCCACATTCCTCAAACCTTTTGACCACATCATAGGAAGAAGAAAGCTTGGTGGCACCTTGGACAACAATACCCATGTCTTGGATTCTTCATTTTTACCTTTTTTTCTCTTGGATTCAAGAGAGGCTTTCTCTAGTGAGGTAAGGGGTGTAATATGATTATAACCTAGGATTTTAATTGTGTTTTGGGGTTTATCATGAGTTGTGTGTGTGTTGTGTGAGTTATAGGGAGATTTAGTCAGTTTTGCTTCATGACTTAGGCTCTACGATGTTTAATGCATGATTATGTATATCTTGCAAGCTTATTATTCATGTGCTAGGATGATAGTTAATTGTTAACTTCATTGAGATTTAATTTCCATTATTCTTGTATTACCTTCACTATTATAACTTGTTAGTCTTATGTATATTGCTTGTCTAAGTAGTATGTTATTTATTTCCTATATTAATCATCATATGATATGCTTACATGTTTGACTTGCCAAGGTATTGAGACCTTAAATTGCTAGCATAAGATTTATCTTTTATAGGACATATCAGTGTTAGCATATGCGCGCGCTCACACACACACACACTCACATCTTGCTTGATTTCTTGCCACGATTAGCATTGGAGACTTAGGACATGGAATGCTTGATTCTCATAACATATGTGTGCATAGAAGGTGAAATGTAATGTTTCTCGATTTTTTTATTTTTTTATTTTTTGAATTTATTTATTTTCTAGCCTCATTTTGCGTGCACACCGGTTAGCATGCCACATAGGTTCCGAGAGTGGTTTGGGACATTTATTTGAGTTTAGCTCTTAGAAATGTATTTGGGGTCATTTTGTCATTTTTAGATTTTCGGGCCGAGAGGTCTCCGATGGGAACCGCACATGTATTTTGTGACGACCCTAGTTTTTAGGCCAGCGTGTCCTGTGATGAACCTAAGATTGACCTGATAACGGATCCGATATGCGGAAGCGAAAACATAAAACAAGACTCTAAGAAATCAAAGTGACCTTCCATGAGGTCGTGGAACTCAATGAGAACTGATACGGAAGCAAAAGATCAAAAATATGACAAATAAGCCCCCAGGGGTAAAATAGTCATTTTAAAAAAATATAGATTCGGGTGCCACTAAGCATACCGCTGGAAAGAAAACAAAAAAATAATCAGGATGGACTTAAGAATCGTATGATTCGGAGTCCGAACGAAGGAGAAACGGCCTGACGAAGAAAAACGAGCACTTAAGGCTAAAAGGGTAAACTGGTAATTATCCAGGAAGATCCAGGTGCAACCAAGCACACCGTTGGAAAGACAGCGAAAAGTTAGTCAAGTTAAAAAAAAAAGTTCACTCGATTTGGAGTTCAGACGAGGGAGAAACGAGGGTTTAAAGTTGAGACGTCGCGGCAGCCCGACGAAGGCCATGGCGCACACGGCGCCCATGCACGAGCCCACCGGCGCCCAATGGCATGCATATGCTGGCAGCAAGGGTCCAAAGCAGATTTTCCAGAACTGAGGCTTGAAACGGAGGTCGAAACGAGTTTTTCTAAAAAAAAACGAAGAAGAAACCCCCCCCTAATATCGAGTTTTCTACCCGACCATGCAAACGGAAATGAAAAAAACTCACTGTAAGATGCCCAAAATGCCCCTCCAAGAAATCTAGTCATGAGGGTCATAAAGCTGCTAAATGAAAACTGGAAGCTGAAACTTCACGAGGGATTTCCGGTACCAAGACAACATTTTCTGGAAAAACACGAAAAAGAAACCCTCCCTAAAATCATGTTTTCTAAGCGACCATGTCGAAAGAAGAAAATAAAACTGATGTGAAAGGTCTAGAATGCCCCTAGATCAGAATATGTAACAAAAGTGCAAAGTGAGTCCGTAGAAGGCTCGAAACACAAACGATGAGGTTTTGCCCGGAAACGACCATGCACGCAAACGTAACCTACCTATTTAGATGTGCTACAATGGTCCATGGCTTAAAAATATAGCCGATGCAAAATCCAACCACCCAACGGGCGAAAAGGCAAAAATAAACGTGGAATGGAAAACATGGAATCCAAAAATATAAAATGGAGTCAAATGACCGTTTGGCCCTTCGCCACACTTCATACAAGATTAATAAGACCCTATGAAAGAATGAGAATAGAATTCCCACACCCGATGCAACCATGGTGAAGCATTGACATGCGATTTTTCTAGATTTTCATAATATTTCATGAAGTTAAAAAGTACATAGAATATAATATAATGGTCATTGGCCTCCAGCCTCATCTCATACATATCAAATACATTGTAAAGAGTGTACTCATGTACACACTGCATATATGGAATCAAATAATACATATTTTGATACATAAGGTTACAAAGAGGCATTTTATGCTAACACTTGCATAAAATGGAAACTTAAAAACTATAAGCCATCCAAGGAGCAATGAGCACCACGAACCAAGTCTTCATACCTAAAAAATGTCCCCACTACATAGGTGAGTAACATAAAGCTACCCGTAGGAAATGAGCATGCATTGACCTAGCATTTTACAATTTTATCACCTTAAGGTGAAACATGTTAAAGGGGCTCATGCCACCTAACGTCTATGTCCAAGTGAGACTCGGGGAGCATCCTAAGCTACCTTAGAGTCTAAGCAACAACAACCATGATATACATACGTGTATGAAATGAATCATGGTTGGGATAATCTAAAGAACACGACAAGAAGAATGCTTGAGCATAGATTAACATGAATTGCATTTTCAATACAATTGAACTAGGTCTAGAGTAATCCATATAACATGACAAAAGCATATTTGAATACAAAATTAACAAGAATCACATTATCCATGCAATTCAACAACAAAAGAGCATGTTATACAATGCAACAAGGTATAAGTTCTCAAAGCCATCAACTTAGAATCTAAAGAACAAAATAACAGTGGTGGTTCATGCCACCTAACGTCTAAGTTCTAAATGAATCAATAGGATCAATCCCAAGCTTTGTTAGAACATCAAAACACAATTTTCAATATTGATGCAATTTAACCAACATTAAAACTTCCAATACAACGCATAAAGCACAATTTCGCAAAGTTAACATCATGTAACTTAAAATGGAAGGACAAATAAGGAACAACAAGTTACAACATCATCTAGTTATCAACTTGAAAATGAAATGCGAAATCAAACAAAGTGGATACTCGGACGTCACGCCGGATCAGACCGACAACATAGTTACTTTAGGGTTACTAGCCCATGAGTAACCTCCCTATGTGCGCACTAGACAACATAGAGGGACTATCCCCCGTACTAGAACCACGTCCTAGCCATAGTCAAACAATGACATCCCCAAGTTTTCAAAATCAACAAGTTGTGCAACAACGCATATATCAACAGGAATATGCAAGATAATCAACTATTTACCAAGCACAACCAAATTTGGAAACCTATACAATACATGCTCTAAATCCACAACTAATATGATATGGTGAATGTTGAATCTTCAGTGTGCGATTCGCTACACGCTATGCATGAAAGATGTTAAATACGAAGTGTGCAAATCATTACACAAGGCAACAATATATTCAATAAGGAAAACATATTCTCATGAGTACAAACATAGTAACTATGTTATCCAATGTTTAAAACATAACCAAATGAATATACAACAAGTCTAAGTCCATGATTTGAATATAGAAACCACTTCTAAAACACAACTAGATCATGGAGCAAATTGATAGAATTTAAATAGATAAACACAATTAAATTCTCTAGATTCCGATTCAATTCCAATTAACCTCAATTTAATACATGTTAAAGGACATGGCAAGGTCATCACCTGTATCCATTCTAAAATTCAATTAGGTTGTTAGAACAACAAAGTAGAACATTAATTAAATCATGCTAATTTAAATCCCAAGGTTCTAAAACAACTTCAGATAGTCCCAAATTAATATATACTAGTAAACAAGTCATGGCCAATACAAATATCAAGTTAAAACCTTAATTAAGCTAATGGGACAACGAAATAGATTTTAATTAATTCTTTTAATTAAAATCTCTAGATTTTCAAACTTAACCAAATGCTCTCAATTTAACATATCTTAGAGAACATGGCAAGGACTAATGTAATATCACATTACAAGTTTATTTCATTCAATTTAAGACCATGTGAATTAAACTTTCACTAACGTTAAATATAAATTAAAAGTTGCAATTCTCATGCAACTAATCTCAATTTAATATATGTGAACAACTATACCTAAGCTTAATTTTCTAGTATGCCACAATTCAATTCCAAGTTGTATATCACCATGAGGATTAAATCTTAAACAAGAAATTTAATTAAATGAAAGGTTTGAAAACCTAACCGAATATTCTAAATCAAATATATGTGAAGCTATATGGCATGTAAGTCAAGAATATCAAATCAGAATTTAAATAGAGTGAATAGTGCACTCGGGGTAAATTAATTAATCAAATTAATTAATAATTAATAATGTTCAAAACACCTCCAATTACTTTCAAATTCAACTATGTTGAAAAGCATGCTAAGGCCTAATATAATATGCTAACACATATTAATTTCAAGCTAGTTAAGGCCACATGATTTAATATTTTATTCTAGTAAAATATTAAATAAAATCTTCGTTACTTGTCCAATTTCTCTCAATTTAATATATGTTAATCAACATACTAAGGGGTAATATTCTATCATGCCACATGTTTAAACAAGGCTATAGGCAACCGGAAAAATCAAATTACATGCTAGAAAATGAACAATTAAAATCTCTAGATTTAATATCCAAGCATGTAAACAAGTAGCATAAGCATCACAAGCATGCTATATAACAAGAAAGAAACCTAGAACACCCCCTACCTCAATTTGAGATGAAAACCTCAAATCCCCACTGAAAAAAAAGTGTCCCAAATTCGCCGAAACCAAAGGGTTTTATCGGGGACAACACGATCTACATGAATCCGAAGGAAGCCCCATGAAAATCACAACTTGACCTCAAACCCAAACTCAAGAAATGGTCAGAAATGAATTCTAATAAGGGGGAATGATAGAACACGTCGAGGGGAACAAAAAACGTGAAAGCCGAAGACTTTTCACTTAGTAAAAGTAAATCAAAGGAGGAGAGAGAAAGTGGCAGCTCCATGGACATCCATGGCTGCTTCAGGTCGTGCATGGAGAGTGGGGAAGATGAAAAATGAAATATCTCATCCCCCTTTTATAGAAATCTCAAAAAGTACCTCGAACGGGCCCCGCCGGGTCCGGAAAAGTGGATTTTGAGTAAATGCGCTCAAATGGCAAAACTCCATGAATGAAAAAGATTCAAAATGAGAAAATATGAACAACGAAAGAAATAGTGTCAAAAAATGAGTCTCAAGCAGAAAGTTATGCCCTGAATAAGTTCGGCGGCAACCGGGTCCAAAAACTCTGAAACTGGAGAAAAACGACCAGAACGGAATTCTATGAATTTACGAGTCAACGAAAAGTGAAAATGAATCCCGTACGAGGACCCAGGCTCCAAACGAGATATTTTGCAATAACTTTTGTTAATTTCACAATGGCCCCTATAAAAAGGGTTAACTATGAAACTGCCCCAGAATGAAAATATCTTCCAAAAGATATTTTCTTAGATACCCCTAAAATGAAATATCTTCAAAATATATTTATGAAAAACACCCCAAGAAATGAAAAAGATTCTGAAGAATTGTACATCCATGCCCCTATGGGCACCGGGAGCAACTAGAGTACTTTCTTGCAAAAGTAAAGATACGTATTTTGAGGAAACCACTCAAGATGAAGGCACGTGAAGTCAAAAACTAACTCTGAGCATGAAAAGTGAGGTTTTGCCAAACAAGTGACAAACGGGGAAAAGACAGAATAGGAAAAAAGACGAAACAAGGAAAAGGACGAAAGGCGTATAGTGTCCGAAAAGTGAAAATGCATAAATGACTCGGTCCTCAAAGGAAGTTGTCAATCCACAGAAAAGAGTCTCGAAAACCATTTTCGAGCACTCAAGATGACACTAAGCGACAAGAAACAGAGCTCAGAAAAGAAAATTAAACGAAAAAAAATTATTCATAAAATTTCAGGAAAAAGGAAAGGGAGGTAAATGACCGGGTCGTTACATATTTTTCATGCTCGGGATTATTTTTCGAGCCCATTGCATTTCATATTATATTATTTGTGACCTATTTATATGATTGGGTGCTTATGTGGGTGATTATATCATGTTTTGGGGTGATTTTGAAAAAAGGGATTTTTAGAGATATTTTGAGGTCAACTGGATCCCAATTTAACCTAAGCTTTATGTAGGACCACATATCCATTTTTTGGGTTCTTTTGCTCTTCCTCCCAACTGAGCCCTTCATTCTCTCTCTCTAAAAATCTTTCTCTCTCTAAGGTTGAAGTTTCAAGCTCAAATTCCTCAATTTTCCCTTTGGATTTTGACTTATCCATTAAATGGAAAGTTAACGAGCACGACGAGGGCTACTATTTGATCAAAGCCGATTCCCAATTGGACCACTTTGGTGATTTCAATTTTGGGGCAAATTTAGGGTTTTTGCTTAATTTTGAGGTAGAGGTGTCTAAACCTCAATTCTTTTTATTTTTATGAGTTAATCTTTTTATATTTGTGATATCGGATGTATAAAATGTGATTTTAAAGCATGAATTCATGTTTTATGCAATTAAATGTATTGAATTACATGCTTATATGAGCTTTTGGGAAAATTGATGTTTAATTGATGGTATGCCATGATTGATATTTTGATTGCATGAGAAATTGTTATGTTAATTACCTTCAAAGCATGCAAGTATGGTTGTAGTTATGATGTAAGGAATTTCACGTTGGCATGACATAGAAGTGCACGTAACATTCATTGATAAGTGCCGAATATTGCATATTCAAGCGCCCTTATTTGCATTAGTTAAGTCCATTAGTTGATAATAATGTATAGCTTTGCTTTATTTTGTTTGCTTTCGTCTATTTTCAGGTTGGTTCCCCCGAATATGATTAAAAGAGCGGTTTTGACAATCCTTAGAAGGATCAGAGCACGCCGTTGCTGGGGACAATTATTTGAGCCAAGTTTCTTGAATCAGCATATGCGTGAGTTTTGCGGCCTTGCATTAAAAATGACGGCTGTGTCACCGGACCAATCAAAATGGCTAAAAGAGAGGGCTTAATGCTTAGAAGGCAAGCATCTGCGGGCGCCCGCCAATTACTCCAGTATGCTACATTCCTCGTGGGTCCCCGCCGCCAGCTCAGCGGGCGCCTGCCGTTTTGTCCAGAGGCCACTTTCTGGATGCAAGCACCCACGGGCGCCCGCCAGCGCCTCATGGATGCCCCCCAGCGCCGCGCGGGTGCCCGCTGAGTTGCAGACAAGTGGGTATGGCTGCATTGTTTCTTCCAAGGCTATCCCTTGACCCTTTTTTGTGTGGTCCTGAATGCTCCTAGGGTTATAGGGGCACGAAAATGGAGGGAAATGAGATCCTTTTGGCTAGAAAAAGCCCTTGAGGCTATTGTTTATAGGCATCTCACATTTAGCTTAGTTCTAGAGAGAGAAATAGTGAGGTTGGAAGGTTTTTGGGTGCTCTTGAGCTTAAGGTGTGAAAATGGAGAGGGATTCTTCATCTTCTTCTTCATTCTTTGTTGTCATGGGTAACTAACTCCCTATCTAGGGAGATGATGAACCTCCATTTTGTAAGCATTGCTTTGTTTTGATTTATATTTGGGGGTTTAATGTATATATGTGACCTTTCCATGAATTAGAGCACTTTATTTGATGTAAAGAACTTCAATGTCAATTAATGATCATTTTGAGTTAAATATCTTGTCTTAAATTGTTTTTCTCTTATGATTATATTGCTACATTTTCATAGTGACAATGGAGATGAGTTTATGGAAGTGTTTTTATTGGTATGATATTTAAGAAATTTGATAATCTATTGCTTAGGGCCTTCCTTTGATAGATTATTCTTGATTTCTATTTCATGTGCTTTTATTATGTGATCAAGGGCTTGATAACCTTTTGCTTAGTGAGCATGTCCAAGGTTACATCTTAGTTTAGGTAGCTAAAACATGTGATGCTTTGATAGGTTATTCTTGCCCATTTATTTCATATATTTCTTGAAGGTGATGTAGCAATTTTGTGTTGTTGCATTCCATGGTCATATACATAAATATGTTATTTCCCCAAGTAAATCATGTCCTAGCATGCTTATTGAAGGGTTGGAGTGGATTCACTTCCCTAGTCTTCTATTTCTGAATTCCTTTTCTCTAAAGTTCTTGCAAGTTATTGTTTTATGCAATTTAAACCCTTAATTTTAGTGACAAACCAACAAAACTCTACAACCCCCCTTTTATCATTCTAAAATTGATTTTAGACACCTTGGTTGCCACACACTAGTAATCCCAGTGGTTTGACTTACCCGACCAATAGCCCTATTTTACAATGACTTGTGCTATTGCGAAGGTTGATGTATAATTGACAACCGATCAATTTTTAGCGCCGTTGCTAGGGATTACAAACGGTTTTACAGCCAAGGTTCTAGGATTAACTTTGGTTTGATTGTGAATATTGTGTTCTTGTGGATATTTTCTCATTTGTTTCGAGTAATTTGTGTTTCAAGTTTTCTTGTTAGCATCTAGGTACTCAAGGCCTGCCATGGGAAAGCTAGCAAATTTGTAAGTCTAAAAGACTCTCGGTAAGTTTTCGAAGTCCTGGTTTCCAGTTTGTGAATATCTTGCATGTGTATAAATTAGAGATTCTTAGTTTGTCTATATTGCAAAGCATCGATCCTTGTCATGGCCATTTACTTTTCTGTCTTGATTGATAATTGAGGAGAACGGGAACATTGTATGTGGATGTGATGGTGAAGGGATATTATGTTTGCTGTGATTTGCGTAGTTGATATTGGGTTGTAGGTCACTATCCTTGCCTACTCTTGAAGTGCCAATTGATATAAATTCACTTAAAAGAACTCTTAGAAGAAACCTTAGGGAATCAGAAAATTTAAGAGGATTTGATCTTGAGATTAATACAATGGCCAATAATGAGGGAAATGTTGGGAATGAGGGAATTAATAATGATAGGGCTGTAGTTCCAAATGCTCATATGACTCTTAGGGACCATTTCATCCCTACAACGTATGCCTCTCCCTCTTACATAGTGATGCCAAACATCGATGCAGCCCAGTACGAGATCAAATCTAGTACAATTCAAATGCTTCCTTCCTTTCATGGCTTCATACATGAGGACCCCTATAAGCACCTTAATGAGTTCCTTGAAATCTGTTCTACCATTAAGCTAAGGGGCTTCCCTGACAATGCTCTCCATTTGCATCTCTTCCCATTCGCCTTAAAAGAAAGGGCAAAATATTGGTTGAACTCCCTTACTGCAAATTCCATCACTACATGGGCTCAATTGCAACAAGAATTCTTAAAGAAGTACTATCCAGTGAGTAAAACCAACTTAATGAGGCATTCCATTCTTAGCTTTTCACAAAGCGAGGGGGAACAACTCCATGAGACTTGGGAAAGACTTCAAGACCTCCTTAGGAAATGCCCGCACCACCTAATTCCAAAATGGCAATTGGTGCAAACCTTCTATGCTGGTTTAACCGATACCCATAGATTCATGGTTGACTCATCTTGTTGAGGGATGTTCATATCTAAAAGTGTGGATGAAGTATGGACCCTACTTGAGAATCTGAGTGAAAACTCACTGCAACATAATTCTCGTAGTGCTCCAACCTCAACCAATACAAAGAATACCAACCCTTGTCAACCAAAGACAATGAGGGAAGAGACTTCTCAAGTTGATGCCATAACTCATAAATTCTATCAATTGAGGGCACCACATCTCTCTCCTTCATTTTTTCAAAATTCGGCAAGTGTGGTGTGCGCATCATACACGAGTCCCTTCCATCTCTCGGAAGATTGCTCCACACCGGAGCAATTTCCTAATCCCAATCATGAGCAAGCAAATGCGTGTTTTCCCGGACCGAAAACAATCCTTACTCCAATACCTATAATCCGGGATGGAGAGATCATCCGAATTTTTCATGGAGGCAACCAGTCCCATAAAATTCGAACTTTCAGAATCAAGGGCATCAAAACCAGCCCCCTTCTCAATTTCAAAATAGGCCATTTCAGGCCTCGTCAAGCTACCATCCTCCGTATAATCCAAATGTCTCTAATCAACCTCCTGCGTTTCCAACTGATGAGATTTTGGCTCCAAACAAGCAAATGATGGAATCTCTAAACAAACAAATGATGGAATCCAATAAGCAACTCTTGACATCATTGTAGCCCACTCTCCAAATGGTTCATTCCCATACTCAGTCTATTGCTAAACTTGAGAATCAAGTGGGGCAAATAGCCACTTCAATGAACCAACTTCTTCAAATAGATAAGGGGAAGCTTCTCGCTCAACCATTTGAGAATCCTAGAGGGATTCATATGATTAGCGAAACCCCTCCTCCGAGTGGGCCAACTCATGAACAAGTCCAAGCAATCACCACCCTTAGGAGTGGAAAGGTTGTGGATAACAAGGTTGATGGAAGAAACAAATGAAAAAATTCCTCCTACCAAAAATCCAATTCTCAGCTCTCCTAATCCAAATCTCACTCCTGAATTTCCGAAGTCTAATGCTGAAAATACAAAGCTTGTTGCCCAAATGTGGAGACTTCTTATGAACCTAAGGCTCCGTTTCCTCAATGTCTCCAAGAGTCAACACATTTTGGGAACAAAAATTGTAAAATTCAAGACATGTGGGAAGTCTTCAAGCAAGTAAAAATCAACTTGCCTCTCTTCAATGCTATAAAGCAAATTCCCCCCTATGCTAAATTCCTCAAGGATTTGTGAACTCAAAAGCGCACTTCCAAAAATCATTTGCCAAAGAAAGTAAGATTGACCAAAAATGTGAGTGCAATCATTCAACACAGTGCTCCTCCAAAGTATAAGGATCGAGGCGCCCCAACAATCTCGTGTGTCATTGGTGACAATAAGATAGAAAGAGCCCTCCTTGACTTAAGAGCTAGTGTAAACTTGATTCCATATTTAGTCTACTTACAACTTGGGTTGGGAGATCTTAAGCCAACCTCCGTGGTCTTGTAGCTTGCCGATAGATCGGTCAAGCATCTACAGGGCATTCTTGAAGATGTCATAATCAAAGTGGACAAATTCTACTTCCCGATAAACTTTGTGGTTCTTAACACGGAACCAGTCCATGATTCAAAGAAACATATTCCCGTGATCCTCGGTAGGCCATTCTTAGCTACGGCTAACACTTCAATTAATTGCTGAACCGGGTTCATGGACATCGCCTTTAGAAATATGCAAGTCAAACTCCACATTTTCCATGCCACCCAACATCCTTCTGAAGAGGATGATTGTTTTCTTATTGATGTGGTCGATGAAGTGGTTGAAGAATCTCTCCCTTTCATTCTAAGTAAAGATCATTTGGAAACTTGCATGTCTCATTTTGACCTCTCAAACTTTGATATTGACCAAGTCATCCAGGAAGTGAATTCATTACTCGACATAGGTGCTATCATGGATTTTCCTCCTTGGAAGATGCTAAAAGAACCACTTCCTCAACTCTTTACTACTCCTCCAGTCCCGTCCTTGAAATCTCCACCACAACTTGAGTTAAAGCTGCTCTCAGCCCACCTCAAATATGTGTTTCTTGGTGTAAATCAAACTCTTCCGGTCATCATTGCATCGGACCTTTTAAAGGACCAAGAAAATAGCCTTTTAATGGTGCTTCAAGAGCATAAAGAAGCTATTGGCTAGGCAGTGGCTGATTTGAAAGGAATCAACCCTTCTATTTGTATGCACCGCATTCATATGGAGGATGACACAAAACCTTTTAGAGAGGTCCAGCGTCGGTTGAATCCTAACATGAAGGAAGTGGTCATGAAAGAAGTGATCAAATTGCTAGATGCAGGAATCATTTACCCCATCTCTGATAGCAAGTGGGTGAGCCCCACTCAAGTGGTCCCCAAGAAATCCGGCCTCAACGTTGTTGAAAATTCCGCGGGAGAGCTCGTGCCACAATGCACCACCACTGGGTGGCATGTGTGCATTAACTACCGGAAGCTAAATTCTATCACTAGGAAGGATCATTTCCCACTCCCATTCATTGATCAAATCCTAGAGAGGCTAGCCAGCCAAAGCTACTACTGTTTTCTTGATGGTTATTCCTGCTATAACCAAGTGGCGATTGATCTGCAAGATCAAGAGAAGATCACATTCACATGCCCCTTTGGAACCTTTGCTTATAGATGCATGCCTTTTGGGCTATGCAATGCACCAGCCACGTTCCAAAGATGCATGATGTCCATATTCTCCGATATGATTGATGGTCAGTGCAAAGGCCGTTCGCGTGCACACCCAAATTGATGTAGTGAATGTGCAGTTCAAGAAAAGCCTTTTGGGTCAAATTTGAATTTATAAACCGCTACCAACACTACTACTAACGTAGCAAGAGTGAGTAGGGATCGTCCCAAGGTATTATACGTGTTGGAAATTAACTTCGACTCTAGTGTATCACAAGATTGCAAAGAGCGAGATTGGTTTGATTAAACTAAGGTGCAATGAAATTAAAATGCAAGTAAACTAAACTAGTTAGAGATAGGGATTTAAGAAATATGAAGAGAGGACTTAGGGTGTTCAAATCACCACTAAGCTCATGTAATTAACCACTTGCTTTCCATTAATAGGGAATACATTGTTGTGAACAAAATACGACTACCAATTGCAATATTAAGCATGGACCATCTAATTTAAGCATGAATTATCATACCTAAACTAATTGTAGCACAACCCATCTAGTTTAAGCATGACCCATCTAAGTAGCAACAATTGTAGCACACATCAATCTAGAGAATCATGGAATTTGCAATAATAAGCCATGGAATATCTAAGCAATCATAGACTGTCTACCTACCTACAAGCATGAATTTAATTGTAGAACAACCCATCGAGCATAAGTATAAACTATCTAATTAATTGACAAACCCATTCAATGAAAACCCATGCTTAGCCATCACTAAATCCTTAATTAATCACACATAGACATACAACCAACATAGAGAATCTAGTGCAGAGATCAATTTCCAAATAATCACACATAAGACAACATGTAATCAAATAGAGAATCAATAGAAAGAATTAATCCATATGAATCATGTAAGAAATAATTCCCAATTTCATCACACATAGACATGTAAATAAACTAGAGAATTAATAGGAAAAATTAAACCATAGAAATCATATAAATATACCAAGATTCATTAAATTCACAAGGCTAGAGCACTAATCACAACAATATATATAAATCCCCAAAAATAGAAATACAAGGGTTTAGATTACACAAGACTTAGGGCTTATCAAAGCCCTAAGTGTAGATCTAGCCAATCATGGAGGAGGTAGATGTGGTCATGAAATTAAGCTCCAAATATGGCTCCATCTTCTTCTTCCTCTTCTTCTTCTTCTTCTTTGAAGCTCTAGAGATGGAGAGAAAGAGTGGTCTAGAGATGGATCTTGAGATGTGCCTCCACTTCCCCCTTTTCTTCTAACCCTAATCTCTAACTTTGCTAGAGAGAGAAATATAAAATTACAATATAAAAATAAATTGATAAAAAGCTTATTTACAAATGGGTCACTTTCCTTTATATAGAAGGTCCTTTTCTTAGTCATTAAGTCAGGAATATTGCTCCAAAAATATCTAATCCCGTACTATGTGGTTGGCGGACTTTTGGGCGCGCACGGGAATAAGACAACTTGCTGCCAGCAATGTTCGATCGATTAGAGACAAAGTTGGATCGATCAGAGAAAAGTTCGATCAATCAGAGAAAAGTTTGATCGATCCAACTTTGATCGATCTCACTTTTCTGATCGATCTCACGATCGATCTCACTTGGTAGCTTTTCAGGATCAGCCTCTTTTTGCTCCAAATCAGCCTCCTTTTGCTCCGAATCCTTTCCAAGACTTAGTTTGACTCCAAAAAGGCCTTAAGAAACCATTTTTAGCCCATTTTAACATTATTGACCTGAAATAGACAAAAACACAAATAAGTACTAAAACGGGTAAATAAGATAGATAAAGGTCCTAAAATACTCAAGCTTAAGGGGTTTAAAAGTGTACTTTTCAGCGCCCATCACACCCCCAAACTTAAATATTGCTAGTCCCTAACAATAAACTACGAAGTAAAGAAATGAAATGAACAACTAAACAACTATAACTAGAAAGCAATAAATGGATAACGCCACTTTTGTAGGAAACACGATTGCACTTAGCACATGCAATAAGCCTTTTAAACCCCTAGATTACCCTTAGTGGACAAGTGAAGTCTTGTGAGGGTTTCTAGAAATGATACCCACAAACATTAAGCTCATTCTTTCAAAAGAGGTACCAATATTGCAAACAAGCACTGGGAGAAAACTACCTCAAGTATGCAATTTTTCAACCCTTTCCAAGCAATCTCCCAAAATCTCAACATCAAGCAAGCAAATATGGTCCTCCACACATCAAGAAAATGATCATGTAAATCAAAACAACTCTAGAATCCTTTTGAGTGGACCGGCATCAAATATGTTGTTATTTTAGCTAACTAAAGAATTAATCACATCCTTACCCTCAAACTAGCATACAAATCTAGTACCAATCATTAAGACAAAAAGTGGACCTTTTATTAAAGCTTTATTCATCTAGGTGCGCTTATTTTTTTCACTCAATTTTTTTTTTTATTTTTTATTTTTTATTATTGAGGATCAAAGATGGAAGTATGGTGCAATGTGTTGATCTATTAAGCTTCTAGCAATTCATGAGATCGAGCATTAGGTCAATAACTCCCAAACCCGACGGCTTTAGGGCATTAGGCGTTCAAACACACCTACGGACTTACAAGCTCAAATCAACTAGGCTACAAATCAAAACAACTTCCATCTAATCATTTCCCACTTCTCACCTTTTGGGAGAAGTCCTCACTTTTTATTGTTTTTTTTTTTTTTAAAAAAAAAAAAGCAAGTTCAATTATTAACCTAGAGTTTGGGTCCTTCACCTTTCGGCGCGAGAAGTTCAGTGCTTGATGAGGCTAGAATCCCGGCTACTTAGTGAAAAGGGGTTGTTATCCACCTTTATCAAGAATAAAAGCTTTTAATGCACCACTAGCTCAATTGGAATATAACCAATTCAATAATCAACAAAGCATGTACCCCATAAATGAATGCTAGTGTGCGCCGGTGCTAGTGTAGAATCCCAAAGTGAATCTCAAAATAATCACAAAATCAAGATGATGTGGACCACAAGTGCAAGCAAGATATCAATCTTTCAAAAAATTTACTCCTAAATGGCATCCACAAGGCATACAAGGAATATTGGACTCTCAAGCCAAACAATTTTTAAATTTTAAGCAATATAATCCTCAAAAGATAAAAATCATAGCTAACAGGGATCTCCAATCTTAATCATGCATTTAAAGTTCAACTTTAAGTAGAATGCAACAAAGACACCTTACCCCCAAACTTAAACCACACATTGTCCTCAATGTGCAATGAGAACAATGAAAAAGATGGAAAGAGTATACCATGGTGGCAAAGATATGAAGCCTGGTAATGATCCAATTCGAAAGACGTCTCCCCCAAACTTAGAATCAACAACCTACTTGAATAACCACACTAGCAACTCACATCAAATATCAAATGGGATAGGAATAATCAAGCATTCTAAGGCAATATAGCACAAGATGAAAGAGAGATATGAGATCAAGCCCAATATAAATCATAAGGTAAGCATGACTACTCATAAGGGCACAATGGTGAATCTTTTTATATTTTTCTTTTTATGAAAGCAAGTATATACAAAATGTAAGAAAAATAAAGAATAAAATGCATGAACAAAATGCAAAAGTAAAAATAAAGAAAATAAAATGCAATGAAAGAATATATACAACGCAAGAAATGAAAAACAATATGTACAATGCAGGTATATACAAAATTTTCTTACTTTTTATTTTTCATATATATATATATATATATATATATATATATATATATATATTATTTTTCATATATATATATATACATATATATATACAAAATGCAAGAAAAATAAAGAAATAAAAATGCAAATGAACATAAGCTATACAAAAGATAAAAGACACAATGTGTCATGTGGGTGCTAAGTTTAATGTCTCTAGCAAGACGGAATGCTACATTGAAAAATTGTTTTATTTTTTATTTTTTATTTTTTTATTTTTATTTTTTAGACAAAACAAATATATACACAAACAAAAATAAAAAGGTAAGAAATAAAAATGCAAGAAAATAAAGAATACAAAGAAAAAAAAATTTTTATTTTTCAAAATTAAAAATTAAGAAAAATTAAAAATTAAAGTTAAACAAAATATTTTTGGATTTTTTTTTTTTTTTTTGAAAAATAAAATAAAATAAAAGAAATATTTTTGGGATTTTTGAAATATAAACAAAAATAAAAATAAAAGTAAAAGTAAAAGTAAAAATATATTTTCAAAACCTGCAGAGATGTTCGATCGATCTGACAAAATGCTTGATCGATCTGACAGAGAGGTGAAAATATGCAGGTTTTTGGGTTCAAAAATGTTCTAAGTGTTGGAACTTAAGATCGATCTTGAAATATTTTCAATCAATAGGACAGAGAGTTTAAATATGCAGGTTTATGCAAGTTCAAAATTTTTCTAAGTTTTGAAACTCAAGATCGATCGAACTTGATGTTTGGATCGATCGAAGGTCTTCTAATCGATCTAACTGAGAACTGAGATCTGAAGATTTTCTTGGATCGATGAGACAGAGAGTGATTTGGATACAGGTTTGTTGCAGGAATGAAGTTCGATTGATCGAACTCTCGTTTGAGATCGATCGAACTTATGCAAAATGCTCAATTTCAACATGAAAGCTCATGCAATCCTTATCACAGTTCCTAGCAATGCATATGAACCCAAAGCAAATATCTAAGCTTCGCAAGAAATGAAATTTAAAATATAAATGAGGGAGGAATAGAGTTGTGAAACTCTACGAATACTAGTGTTTAACGTCTCTAGCAAGACGTTGGGTCAACTCATTAATCAAAAGAATCAAAAACCGGATATGAAACATCCTTATTGATCCTCTTTTCACTTTTCTCATTTAATGTCCCACTTACAACAATGAAATCATCCTCCAAAAGAATGACTTGAAAAGAAATTAAAGAGTTGATTTCGTTCCTTTCATCCACGGTCTTGAAAACAAAATCAATCATGGTTAGCCTTGCCTCAATTTTGTGCTCTTGAAGTGTATTTAAAGAATCACTTCCTTTGTGAATTGGCAAGTCAATGTCTTTTAAAGACTCATTTGGAATATCAAGGAACACCTTCTATTCATCCTTTTTATCGTCCTCAAAAATCACCATCTCCTCACCTTCCAAGTAAGCTAAGGAGTCCATTAGAGAGTTTATTTCATTTTTAGAGCTTTCAAAGTCAAAACCACAATTTTTATACATTTCAAAAAGGCATTCCTCAAGAGGGTCATTGGAGATAATAGAAGGAAGGCCCTCTTCAACAAGTTCCTCCTCCTTCTCTCCTACCTCTATTGTGGTCAACATCTCCTCACTCTCTAGAGTAGCAAGGTCATAGATAAAATCATAATCAAAACAAGGAAAGTCCTCATTAATCATGTTATGCTCTATTGGATTAGCCACTAACTCACTTGCCACTTCCTCCTCTATACAAGATAGAGTGCTAGGCATTAGCTCACTTGTTTCATCCTCCTCACTCTCATCATCCTCATCTATATACATTGAAGTCCTTGCCATTTTTTCATTTGCCTCTTCCTCCTCCTCTTGACGAGAAAGAGTATTTACAATTTGCTTAACTTGAGCTTCTAACTTAGCTAAAGTTTGAGAATGAGAATTAATAAGTGGAGTTTGTGAAATATGCACATCAAGTAAAGCTAACATTTATTCTTCAAATTCGGGTGAGTACCTAGAAAGTGGTGGAATTGGTTCATTATAAAATAGTGGTGGAGGGCAATAGTCATAAGAAGGATTAAATGAGTGATCAAGTCCATAATAAGATGATGCATGAAATGAATTGGACTCAATCTCATAAGGATTAAAATATGAAGGAGGAGCATAAGGTGAAGGGATATAATTTCCCCCCAAACTTGGATCAAACAATTCCTCCATTCACAATTAAAATCCAAATACAAGAAATAATGGCCTCAACAAGGGCCTATGCTTGGACAAAGATAAAGCAATATAATGAGCCTCAACAAAGGCTATCACAAGCATGCAAAGAAGTGCACAATTGAAATACAAGAGTTTCAAGAATTGCTCACAACGGTCCTTAAGCAACTTCAAATTTTAATGTTAGCTTTAAGCTCCAATGATTGCTTCAAGTTCCAAAGTTTGCCTTCCTTGTAGTTAAGTACCTAATTGAACAAATAATAATAATGAGAGCAAGAGAAAAGAATATACAATGGAAAATAAAATAAAAATAGAAGCAATCAAATGAACACTATTGTCTAGTTTAATTCCAACAAAACCGTTAATCCCCGGCAATGGCGCCAAAATTTGGTCGGTGCTAAGGCCGTTCGCGTGCATGCCCAAATTGATGTAGTGAATGTGCGGTTCAAGAAAAGCCTTTTGAGTCAAATTTAAATTTATAAACCGCTACCAATACTACTACTAACGTAGCAAGAGTGAGTAGGGATCGTCCCAAGGGATTATACGTGTTGGAAATTAACTTCGACTCTAGTGTATCACAAGATTGCAAAGAGCGAGATTGGTAATTTCACGACGGCCGTTCCTTATATGCCAAAATGATGTAGTGAATGTGTGGTTCAAGAAAAGCCTTTTAGGTCAAATTTAAATTTATAAAAACCACTACCAACACTACTACTAAAGTAGCAAGAGTAAGTAGGGATCGTCCCAAGGGATTATACGTGTTAGAATTTAACTTCAACTCTAATGTACCAAATAATTGCAAAGAGAGATTGATTGTTTGATTACACTAAAATTCAATTAATTAAAATGCAATTAAAATAAACTAATGAGGGATAGGGATTTAAGAGATGAGAAGAGAGGACTTAGGGTGTTGGAATCACCACTAAGCTCATGTAATTAACCACTTGCTTTCCATTAATGGGGAATACATTGTTGTGAACAAAATGCGACTACCAATTACAATATTAAGCATGGACCATGTAATTTAAGCATGAATTGTCTTACCTAAACTAATTGTAGCACAACCCATCTAGTTTAAGCATGACCCATCTAGGTAGCAACAATTGTAGCACACATCAATCTAGAGAATCATGGAATTTGCAATAATAAGCCATGGAATATCTAAGCAATCATAGATTGTCTACCTACCTACAAGCATGAATTTAATTGTAGAACAACCCATCGAGCATAAGTAGAAACTATCTAATTACTTGACAAATCCATTCAATGAAAACCCATGCTTAGCCATTACTAAATCCTTAATTAATCACACATAGACATGCAACCAACATAGAGAATCTAGTGTAGAGATCAATTCCCAAATAATCACACATAAGACAACATGTAATCAAATAGAGAATCAATAGAAAGAATTAATCCATATGAATCATGTAAGAAATAATTCCCAATTTCATCACACATAGACATGTAAATAAACTAGAGAATTAATAGGAAGAATTAAACCATAGAAATCATAGAAATATACCAAGATTCGTTAAATTTATAAGGCTAGAGCCCTAATCATAAAAATATATATAAATCCCCAAAAATATATATAAATATATATATATATAGATTACACAAGACTTAGGGCTCATCCATGCCTTAAGTGTAGATCTAGCTAATCATGGAGGAGGTAGATGTGGTCATGAAATCAAGCTCCAAATATGGCTCTATCTTTTTCTGCCTCTTCTTCTTCTTTTTCTTTGAAGCTCTAGAGATAGAGAGAGAGAGTGGTCTAGAGATGGATCTTGAGATGTGCCTCCACTTCCCCCTTTTCTTCTAACCCTAATCTCTAACTTTGCTAGAAAGAGAAATATAAAATTACAATATAAAAATAAATTGATAAAAAGCTTATTTACAAATGGGTCACTTCCCTTTATATAGAAGGTCCTTTTCTTAGTCATTAAGTCAGGAATATTGCTCAAAAAATATCTAATCCCGTACTATGTGGTTGGTGGACTTTTGGGCGCGCACGGGAATAAGACAGCTCGCTGCCAGTAATGTTCAATTGATTAGAGAAAAAGTTGGATCGATCAGAGAAGTTGGATTGATCAGAGAAAAAGTTGGATCAATCAGAGAAAAGTTCGATCGATCCAAGTTTGATTGATCTCACTAGTCTGATCGATCTCACGATTAATCTCACTTGGCAGCTTTTCAGGATCAGCCTCTTTTTGCTCCAAATCAGCCTCCTTTTGCTCCGAATCCTTTCCAAGACTTAGTTTAACTCCAACAAGGCCTTAAGAAACCATTTTTAGCCTATTTTAACATTATTGACCTGAAATAGATAAAAACACAAATAAGTACTAAAACGGGTAAATAAAATAGATAAAGGTCCTAGAATACTCAAGCTTAAGGGGTTTAAAAGTGTACTTTTCAGCGCTCATCAGTTGAAAATTTCTTGGAAGTTTTCATAGACGATTTTTTCATCTTTGGCTCCTCCTTCGATTCGTGTCTCCACAATTTTTCCCTTGTGCTTCAAAGATACAAGGAGACAAATCTAATTCTAAGCTGGGAGAAGAGTCACTTTATGGTCCAAGAGGGCATTGTTCTAGGACATATTATTTCAAAAAGAGGAATTGAGGTTGACAAAGCCAAAGTGAAGTTAATTTCTAATCTTCCTCCTCCAAATTCCGTTCGTCAAATCCGCTCCTTCCTTGGTCATGCCGAATTTTATCATCGTTTCATCAAGGATTTTAGTAAAATCTCTTGGCCCTTGTGTAATCTTCTTGCCAAGGATGCTCGGTTTGATTTTGATGAATCTTGTATGGAAGCTTTCATGACACTTCGCACTCTTCTCTCATCCACCCCAATCATGAAACTGCCTAATTGGTCTCTTCCATTTGAGATCATTGGTGATGCATCCGATTATGCATTAGGTGCGGTTTTGGGCCAGTGTGTGGACAAACTTCCATATGTCATCTATTACACTAGTAAAACTCTCTCTGATGCTTAGTTAACTACACCACCACTGAAAAAGAATTGTTAGCTGTGGTGTATGCCTTGGATAAATTCTGCTCTTATCTTCTTGGATCCATGGTCGTTGTCTTTCCGACCATGCCGCTCTAAGGCATTTGCTCGCCAAAAAAGAGACCAAGCCCCACCTAATTCGATGGATACTCTTACTCTAAGAGTTTGATATTGAAATCCGGGATAAAAAAGGGACCAACAAAGTTGTCGCCGACCATCTCTCTTGTTTACTCATTGAGAAATCCTCTGAATTTGCTGCAGTCCGAGACTCATTTCCGGATGAGCAACTATTTCAGGTTTCCCATTCATGCCTCCCTTGGTTTGCGGATATTGTCAACTATCTTGCGGTAGGCAAAATTTCATCCAATTAGTCCAAACAAGAGCAAGACCGGTTCTTCTCCCAAGTCAAAATTTTCTTTTGGGAAGATCCGGAGTTATTCAAATATTGCCCGGATCAAATCATTCGGCGATGCTTTCTTGAAACCGAAACCACAAATGTCCTAAATTTCTGCCACACTCTTGCTTATGGCGGACACTTTAGTGCCAAAAAGACCGCTGACAAAGTCCTTCAAAGCGGATTTTATTGGCCGTCTTTGTTTCGGGATGCTTACAACTTCTGCAAGTCATGTGAGCGATGTCAAAGGCTCGGCTCCATGTCTAGAAGAGACATGATGCCCCTCACTCCCATCTTAATTGTTGAAATTTTCGATGTGTGGGGGATTGACTTCATGGGACCATTTCCATCTTCTTATGGTTATGAGTATATCCTTGTAACGGTGGATTATGTTTCCAAATGGGTTGAGGCCGAGGCTACCCGAACCAATGATCATAAAGTCGTGATTAAGTTCATTTAATCCAACATTTTTAGTCATTTTGGTACGCCCCGAGCAATCATTAGTGACGGAGGATCTCATTTCCGAAATCGTTATCTTAAATCCGTCCTTTCTAAGTACTCCGTCATTCACAAGGTTGCCATACCTTATCACCCTCAAATGAGTGGTCAAGTGGAAGTATCTAATCAGGAGATTAAGCATATCTTGGAAAAAAGGTTTGACCAGACCGCAAAGATTGGTCATTAAGACTAAACGATGCATTTTGGGCCTATCGGATAGCTTACAAGACGCCTATTGGCATATCGCCATATCGGCTTGTCTTCGGCAAAGCATGTCATGTCCCAATTGAACTAGAGCATCGTGCTTATTGGGCCATAAAAAGGCTCAACTTTGATCTCCAACAAGCCGGCTCTACTCGTAAATTGCAGCTTAACGAGCTTGAGGAAATTCAAAATAATGCGTATAAAAGCGCCAAAATCTATAAGGCAAAGACTAAAGCTTTTCATGACAAGCACATTGTCCATAAGTCTTTTGCCCCTGGACAAAAAGTTTGGCTCTTTAACTCTCGCTTGAAGCTCTTTCCCAACAAACTCTGTTCATGGTGGGATTGGCCATATATCATCATTTTCGTCTTTCCGTATGGTGCAATCGAACTCCAAGATCCTACCGATGGATCTCTCTCTAAGGTTAATGGCCAACGGCTTAAGCCTTATGTTGATGGCATAGTCCCTATCCGCAGAGTAGAGAAAGTCCTATTAAATGACCTAATTTACGAGGACTGATGCGCGATCTTGGGTCGTTTAGCTATCAACGTAAAATTTAGCATCCATGGGAAGCAATTCTTCCATCTTCTGAGCTTCCCCCTTCCAAATGTCAATTGCCAAGAATTTTTCAGAAATTTGCGAACTTTAACCAAAATGTGCACTCTTCCAGAATTGTCTCATCTAGCGTTCCGGTGGTCACATTTGGTTTTCTTCATCATTTTCAGGTCTCTGTACCATTTCTGGAAATATTCAAGGTCATTTGGGCATGTCTCCCGTCTTTTCTAAAGTCCATATGGCATTCAGATCCTTAGACTATTGTTTTTGCAATTGCATTCTGAATCCAGTTCTGGCAGTTTTACACAGTGACTAGGGACTATACACGCCTTAGGTTCATGTTAGAGTTCCCTGTGATCACATCCCAACCCTTGAAGGCCACAATCCACCTCATAGAGCAGTAGCTGAAGAAGCCTCGCGAGCGCCCGCAGCGCCTCCGCGGGCCCCCGGGAGATTGGGCAGTGAGCCCTGTAGCCTCCACGGGCGCCCGTCAGATTTTTGCGGGCGCCCGCCATTCATGCCAGTTTGCTCCCCATCGTCCGCGGGTGCTCGCCAAGCCCCCGCGGGCCCTCGCCGCGCGCTCGGCTGTTACAAAATGGGCTTTCAAGCCCATTTTGTCATCTTATAACCTTCACTCTCTCTTTTTCTCTCCCTCTATTTCTAAACCCTCACCCCAAAACCTCTTCCAACCTTCTTCCACCAACCAATCTCTTTCATCTCCATCCATTTTATCCATCATCCTTCCCTCTTCCCTCTTATTCTTACCCTCCAATTCTTCTCTCATTAAGCACAAGAGGACTTCGTTCCCCCACATTGGGTAAGTTCTCTCTTCTCATTTTTTTTCTTTGATTTCATGATCAATGGAGGGTGGGATTGTTATTGTGGAGACTGTGGACTTTGTTGGAGTTGTGTGTTGTTGCTTATAGGTTCAAATTTTTGGGATTTTTACATTTCTAACATCATTTTGCCCCTCTTCCCAATTCTTTTGCACACCAGGTGTTTGTAAAAAGTCCTGAACCAATTTTCTACACTCCGATGGCACCCAAGGTTGCTTCAAAACGTGCTCACTCATCCGAGGTGCCCTCCAATGTGCCTTCAAGTCCAAATTGGGCTGAATGGCCAATCGTCCCGGAAGCAAAATTCAACATTGAAAATGATTTTGAGCAAAATCAAGAGACCGTATGATTCGTCCATGAATTGCGAGCACGTAGCCTCGCCTCTCTTTTCAAGCCACGCGCTCATGTTTACTACCCGCGCGTGGTCCGTCTATTCTACGCCAACTTGTTCCATTCCTGTGCGGACCTAGAGATCATCAAGACCACCATTGATGGCGAGGCTTTTGAATTTAACCTCGATGATCTTGCTACGGCTTTAGCTGCCCACTGGCATCATCGGTGGATGATGCGGGCCAGCACCTATTTGTTGAAGGTCCAGCTCAGCTATTATTGTCGGACATTGTAGGAGAAATTTGTCATGGTTAATTTACCGGCACTCGAACCATAAGCACAAACAAATCCTTCTTACCAAGTCGGATGTGGTTTCTTGCTTCGGTCCTGGCCAAGAACGTCCTTCCTGTGCCAGGCCATGCCGAGCGTAAGGGGGATTTTCTGAAAGCCCTCTACGCCGCTGAAAAGGAGCATTGGTTTTCTATCCTACAGCTTGTCTGGGACCAAATCCTCAAGATTTACAATGAATTAATTTTGGTCAAGTCGAGCAGTGCCATCGCTTGGGCATTTCCCTTTCCATATCTTGTCACCCGGCTGCTTAAAAATGCAGGGTTCCAACCCCCGCGTCATGAGGAGAAAAAGAAAAATGTGTTTGATTTCAACCTTGGGTTCTGGAAGTCGAGCACGGCTCAGCTCAAGACGTCTCGTCAGGCCCGAATTGGGGATGAGTTGGATTGAGGTGCGCCGGCTCCCCCTATGGCTCCTGCTTCTCCTATTCATGATGCCCCAGTTGCTCCGGCTGCCCCTGTTGCGCCGCCGCCGCCTGTCATGACTCAAGCTCATTATTTTAATCTCAATGCTCACCTTGATGCGTTTCACATGCACATCGAAAGCATAGAGAGCACCGTTAAGGTGACTCAGGAGAGTCAGCAGGTTTTGCAAGGCATACTCCACACATTGATTGATCACACCCCCAGCGGTGCCGGTGCTTCCTCCTCCACTCCGATGATGGAGTGATTTTATGTTTCTAGTTTTATTTCCCTTTTCAATAGTACTTTTTAGACTTCTTTTGGGCCGCATTTGGCAATTGTTTTCCCTCTTCTTTTGAAATTATAACTGCTTCACTTTTGCTACTTTGCATAGATTATAGTTTTTAGTTGAATAAATTGCAATTATTTTAATTTATTTTGGATTCATATGATTCTTGCTTTTGACAGGTTTTTACAACCAAGTTTAGGGGCATGCTCATGAAATTCACGAAGTGGCCTATTTTTGCACTGCCACTCAATTCCTCTTCAACTTGGTACTATTGTTCTTGTTGCACTCTTCCTTTTTCATTTTTTATCCTTTGTCTTCTCACATTGAGGACAATGTGACATTTAAGTTTGGGGGTGCATTACAATTGTTGCATTTTTTAGATAACATTTTTGCTTGCATGTCCATATCTTGATGCATGTAAGTTAGTAAAGTCATTTTGTTAGAAGCAATGATAGTGTAATCATGGAACTTATTGGAGATGGAAGCATATGTTTAAGACTTTGTGTATAGAGGCAAATGATATTTTTGAAAATAAAGAAAATAAAGAGGTATTTGAAATGACCATGTTGATTCATATCGGTTTGTATAAATGTTTTAATTAGATTTTCGTCGAATTTCATACTCTTCTACGCTTCACATTGCATAGATGCACACCGGGAACCTAATTGTGAGGTATACAACCCAATTGACCTTGATCATGACTTAACTGATTTGAGGTGATGACCCTAATGAATGGATATCTTTGGCATGATTTTGTAAATTTTAAATATCTAAAAAAAAAAAAAAAAAAAAAAAAAAAAAAGAGAAGCAATTAATGATAATGACTAGTTTGAGTTCGTAACATTTCCAACTCAAGTTATTAAGCCCTAGGAGTGTCTCTACACTTAACACCCTAAAGCCATCCGGTTTGGGAGTTGTTGGCCTAACACTTGCTACATGGGTTGGTTAGAAAGCTTAAGGAACTTAGACATTGCACAGCCATTCTCAAAAAGATATAAATAAATAAATATGGTTCGTTGAAGTTCGTAGCCTTTCCAACTCGAGTTATTAAGCCCTAGGAGTGTCTCTACACTTAACACCCTAAAGCCATCCGGTTTGGGAGTTGTTGGCCTAACACTTGCTATATAGGTTGGTTAGAAAGCTTAAGGGACTTCGGCATTGCAGAACCATAGTACGTATCATTTTGAATTATTGAATAAATTTTCAGCAAGCAACAAAAGTTGTATTGTGAATAAAGTCATGCCTTAGAAACCCCATTTAGAAGGAAATTCAATGATTTGAGGGCTTGTGTTTCTGAGATTGGAAAAAGTGGGTAAAAGCCGCATATTGGGAATCCGGTTCACTTTTACTGAAGTTAGAGTTTATGTTTATCCAAGAGATGACAATTGAAGTGTTTATATAGACTATGATAACCAAATGCATAAAAGTTGAAATTTGTTTTGCCATTTTGTTTATCAAGGCCTCATATATGCAAGGTAGTCTATTGAATGAGTTTGTCTCCAATTTTCTGTTGTTCCAAGTTGTAATTGAGCTTCGTTGATATTTTCGCACTTCATGATTGATGCATGTTGTCAGCATTTCATATGTTGTCATTTTTGTTAGGTTCTATATTTTGGTTTTGCTATGGAACTAGCAAAATGTAAGTTTGGGGGTGTGATAAGTGCCGAATATTGCATATTCAAGCGCCCTTATTTGCATTAATTAAGTCCATTAGTTGATAATAATGTATGTTTTGCTTTATTTCTTTGCTTTCGTCTAGTTTCAGGTTGGTTCCCCCGAATATGATTAAAAGAGAAGTTTTGACAATCCTTTGAAGGATCAAAGCACGCCGTTGTTGGGGACCATTATTTTAGCCAAGTTTCTTGAATCAGCATGTGCGTGAGTTTTGCGGCCTTACATTAAAAATGACGGCCGTGTCACCGGACCAATTAAAATGGCTAAAAGAGAGGGCTTAATGCTTAGAAGGTAGGTATCTGCGGGCGTCTGCCGCGCCACCGCGAGCGCCCGCCAATTACTCCAGTATGCTGCATTCCTCGCAGGCCCCCGCCGCCACCTCCGCGGGTGCCTGCCGTTTTGTCCAGAGGCCACTTTTGGGATGCAAGCACCCGCAGGTGCCCACCAATTTGCAGACAAGTAGGTATGGTTGCATTGTTTCTTCCAAGGCTGTCCCTTTGACCCTTATTTGTGTGGTCCTGAATGCTCCTAGGGTTATAGGGGCACGAAAATGGAGGGAAGTGTGATCCTTTTGGCTAGAAAAAGCCCTTGAGGCTATTGTTTATAGGCATCTCACATTTGGCTTAGTTCTAGAGAGAGAAATAGTGAGTTTGGAGGGTTTTTGGGTGCTCTTGAGCTTAAGGTGCGAAAATGGAAAGGGATTCTTCATCTTTTTCTTCATTCTTTGTCTTCATGGGTAACTAACTCCCTACCTAGGGAGGCGATGAAGCTCCATTTTGTAAGCATTGCTTTGTTTTGATTTATATTTGGGGGTTTAATGTATATATGTGACCTTTCCATGAACTAGAGCACTTTATTTGATGTAAAGAACTTCAATGTCGATTAATGATCATTTTTAGTTAAATATCTTGTCTTAGATTGTTTTTCTCTTATGATTATATTGCTACATTTTCATAGTGACAATGGAAATGAGTTTATGGAAGTGTTTTTATTGGCATGATATTTAGGAAATTTGATAATCTATTACTTAGGACCTTCCTTTGATAGATTATTCTTGATTTCTATTTCATGTGCTTTTATTATGTGATCAAGGGCTTGATAACCTTTTGCTTAGTAAGCATGTCCAAGGTTACATCTTAGCTTAGGTAGCCAAACATGTGATGCTTTAATAGGTTATTCTTACCCATTGATTTCATATATTTCTTGAAGGTAATGTAGCAATTTTGTGTTGTTGCATTCCATGGTCATATATATATATATATATATATATATATATATATATATATATATATATATATATATGTTATTTCCCCAAGTAAATCATGTCCTAGCATGCTTATTAAAGGGTTGGAGTGGATTCACTTCCCTAGTCTTCTATTTCTGAATTCCTTTTCTCTAAAGTTCTTGCAAGTTATTGTTTTATGCAATTTAAACCCTTAATTTTAGTGACAAACCAACAAAACTCTACAACCCCCCTTTTATCATTCTTAAAGTGATTTTAGACACCTTGGTTGCCACACACTAGCAGTCCCAGTGGTTCGACTTACCCGACCAATAGCCCTATTTTACAATGATTTGTGCTATTACAAAGGTTGATGTATAATTGACAACCGATCATTCATGCATTGGCATTAGGGTTGAAATGGAAAATTGATTTTGTAATGAAAAATTAGTTTGGGAAAGATTTTTTAAAGGAATTTTGCAAAAATCGGGCGGTAAGGAGTTACCTTGTGTCTGTGGCGTTAATGGCACCTAGATTGGATGTAGGGAGACTGCAATATGCATGGTTGAGTTACCTAAGCCCCAAATGACGCTAATGAGTTACCTTAGGTCAGGGATAGTTAGCCAATCCTCCTTTCATGGCGCCGGTGAGTCACCTTGGGCCGAGTTACATTAACGGTTTGATGGTTACGGTGTTGGAAAAGATTTTGGAAAATGGGGAGTGACATTGCATAGCATTGGCATTGCATAACATTGCATTATTTTTCTTGGATTGTATGGTGATGAAGGTGTTAATATTTTCCCCAAGTTAAGCATGATCCCCTTCTCTATATTCTATAATTTGTGTTGGATTCACGAGATTATTAAGGAGTGCGCTTTAGGAACCTCTTACTAAGCCATTATGATTACCCCTTTATTATCATTTTCAAGTCATGGAAAGGAAGTGGTGGACGAAATTACTCCACAAGCTTAGATGGGGATAGAGAGATTGCTTTTTACATCCCTTGTAACCAAATTTCATTTTGTAAAACTTTGGCAAATGACATGTAATTGTCTTTTAGATTGCGACCTTATCAATGTAACTATATTCTTTTGGGCATTTTTATGTATATTTTGGATATGTATATGATGACAATAGATTTCTATGGTTCAAATGTAAAGCATGAATGATGAATGAATGGGACTTAAGCACTTTTGTGTCACTATGGATTTGATTTTATAAATTGGGTTGTCATATACATTTTAGACCATTGTTGCTTATGTTTTGGACATATTTGATGTGTATGGAATCGTTCCATAACTTAAAAGGCAATGTAGGAACCAAGCCAAGGCCAATATATGGCCTAAGAATCATTTTTAAGGCCAGAGCTCGAGCACAAATGTTTGTGCTCGAGCAAAGGGCCCTAGGCCGAGAACTAGTTTCTGTAGGGTGGCTTGTGCTCAAGCACAAGGGGCCTGTGCTTAAGCACTTGGGTCCTAAGCTCAAGCACAAACTTTTGTGTTTCAGCATTGGGGTAGTTTTAGGTGGGCAGCTCTCGGAACTTTTCATTGTAGGTCCTAGAGCTTGAGCTTAGTGTTGAGCTCGAGCACAAATGGTTGTGCTCAAGCACAAAGTAACCCTACACTTATATTAGTTCAAACATCAAACGTGTGTTACCCCTAGATTCCAGAACACGGGTCGATCAAGTCCGTACACAACACTGAGGGAGTATCAAACAATTAAGTAATAAATGAACACGGAATACAAAAGATAATAAGAATATATGATAAAGCTGAAAAGAAAACTAACTAATAAATCCTATATTTATAATAATCCAATAAAATAATCCTCCATTAAAAATTCGAATACTCTGATACCAGTAACCATCTAGATTACAACTCGAGAATCCATTATTTGGACCCCTAAATAAAATCCCAACTAAATAAATAACTGAAATAGACAAATCCAAAGTCTGAAAGCATAAAGAAGCATCCTACGTAATAGAGTGATGAAGACTGGTCTTTTCTTAGCACGAATAATCTCTACACCTGACGAACACCTGAAAATTAATAGTGGGTCACCCATGAACAAGTTCTACTCTACCACATCTCAAACAGAGACCCGATACACATATATATCCTAGTCAACTTAAACAATAACTACATAGTCTGTATATATATAGATACATACTAAAGGATTCTCACTAGACTATAAGGCGGCCTCAACTTGAATAGTGGGCAACATACAAAATGTGCATGAGTACCATGATCTACCAGGGCACACAACTATCCACTATATCAAATTATGCATTCCAGGCGATATACGCTCCCTAATCACCAATCCTGAGAAATAAACTATCCGCTATAGTCTTTCAATGGCATGTCATTCACATAATTTCGTGACCTGACACGAATAGATGTAACTTAACTTATTAGCTAGTCCATCTAAATAATAAGCCCCCATATCTTAACAATGGTACATTAATCCATATTATAACCAAATAAAGGTTTCCATTTCCATACAAAGATGCAAGCATGTATTCACATTAATTAATACAGAGATAATCATGATATAAATCATATAATATCCATTGCATTTATTTAAGCAATATTAACAATTTAAATGGCACGTAGTTAATTTACAGCACAAGTAGTTAACCTATATCTCCATTAAATTATATAGTCCTCCATGCACATGATTAAAATCATTTAAGCATTAATTCAATTGTTAAAACAAATTAAATTCATGAAATCATTTATTAAACAACATAGAAGATACTTAAAATTTCATACCATCCAATTCCTTAACATATTAAAATATATAATATGCATAGCAGTCCGTATCGGGACTATTACAGCCTTTTAAAAATCATGAAACAGACCCGAACAACTTTCAGTATGAAAAAATCCCCAAAACTCCCTTTATAATACCAAAATGGTCGATCGGCTATCTAATTCGGTCGATCGTTAGGCCAATTCGGTCGAACGATACTCTAAATCGGTCGACCAGTTACTGTAACAGATCTTTTTCTCCATCTCTGGCAACCTGTTCTTCCTCCAAACTCCATTGTTAAAGTTCCTATGCTTCAATACTATGTCCCAGAGTGTCCCAACATTGATTTTTGAGTATATAAACATCATTACATCAATTTAAAACACAAACCATGCATCAAATCATCAAATCATGCAAGAATTATACAAACCCATAAACATATAATCATACACTGTAAATATGATTTTAGCATGCATAGAGGTTTATTAATTCCCATCACTCATCCTAGACTTATCCTAAACATGTATAGAACACTTGATCAAAGGAGAAGAGTTAGAAAAAGAACTTGCCTTAAGGTTTTCAGATTAAAAACCTAAATCTCCTTTTTTGTTTTCTTCTCAGATTCTGATGACTCTTAGGTTGGCTTTGCGACCTTCTATTGCTCCTGGTTTAACCCACGAACAACCTCCTTTGATCTCCCTTGGTTTAGCCTTTACTCTTTGCCAAAACCCTATCTATGTTTCTTTCTTTCTCTGGCTCCTCTAGTAAGCACAAAGCCTACTGAAAACTCTTCCAAAATCCTGAAACAAAGCTCTAATCCCTATCCGATATAATGGATAATGGTATGCCTTGTAACTTCACAATCTCTGTAATGTAAAGTCTCACCAACTGTTACGAAGTGAAATCAGTCCGAATAGGCAAGAAATGAGCTAATTTAGTCAACCTATCAACGATGACCCAAATGGAATTGTGATCCTTAATTGAATTAGGCAATCCCTTCACAAAATTGATAGAAATGCTCTCCCATTTACACTCTGGTATAGGTAGTGGCTGTAAAGAACCTGACGGTTTCTGATTATTAATCTTGACCATCTGGCAAATACTACACTTAGAGACAAAAATAGCAATGTCTTTCTTCATTTTTGCCCACCAAAATTTTCACTTTATATCTTAATACATCTTATCTCCACCTAGATGGATAGAAAACTCAGATTTATAAGTCTCGGTCATCACATCCTTCCTGAAATCATTAGCAGAAGGTATTACTAAATGCCCTTTGTACCTCAAGCATCCATCTATCCCAATATTGTACAATGGAACATCTCCAGAAGCTAACTCTACAACTTTATCAATGCACTGCTGATCTGTGAGTTGTGCCTCAAGTACCTTGTGAATAATAGAGGGTGTAACTACCATGCAAGCCATAAAATCATCGGACAACTCATCAACTTTCTTTAAAGCTATCCCACTCAGTGGCGAATAGTGCAGAAAGACTAGCATAGGGTCGGTGACTGAGTGCATCTGCCACCATATTCGCTTTCCTTATATGGTACCATATAGAGAAATGATAGTCTTTCATAAACTCTAACCATTTGTGCTGTCTCATATTTAACTCCTTCTGAGTGAACAAATACTACAAGCTCTTGTGATCACTAAATAGTCTGAAAGACTCTCCTAACAGATAATGCCTCCATATGCGTAAGGCAAAGACCACAGCTGCTAACTCCAAATCGTGTGTCGGATAGTTACTCTCATAAGGCTTAAGCTTATGAGATCCGTACAAAATTGGTTGTTCTTTCTGCATCAAAACACACCCAATACCTTGCAAAGAAGCATCGTTATAAATAATATACTTTATCCCGCTCTGTAGAGTAGATAAAACAGGTGCATAAATCAACTTGCTCTTTAGCTCATCAAAAGCTTTCTAATAGTGTTCATCCCATACGAATGGTACACCCTTCTTAGTCAAATGAGTGAGTGGTACGGCTATCTTCGATAACCCTTTAATGAACCTACAATAACATCCTGCCAATCCCAAAAACTCCAAATCTTTGAAGGTGAAGTAGGTTGTCCACAGTCTAAGACCGCTAAGACTTTGGCTAAATCTACAGCTACCCCTTCTCTGACACCACGTGACCCAGAAACTTCACTTCTCGCTGCCAAAAGTCACACTTCTCGAATTTGGCATACAACTAGTGTTCACGAAGCGTATGCAACATTGTACGAAGATGTCTAGCATGATCAACCTTTGACTTAGAATAGACCAAAATATCAATAATGAATACGATGACAAACTAATCTAAGTAAGCCCTGAAAACCCTGTTCATCAAATCCATAAAGACTGTTGGTGCGTTAGTCAATCCGAAAAGGATGACACAAAACTCATATTAACCTTGAAATTTACTCTTCTCTTAGGGAATTTAGACATTATGATTGGTGGAAACCTCTTCTTTAGCAATCACTCTCTAATTCTAATGGCAGACAATGATGACACGTATCATCCTCCTCATGAACCACATATTTAATTTTCCTACTCCTCCACCTAGGGCTCTCAAGCTTCATTATACTCTTAAAGCCATGGTAAGGAAGAAGGTAGTCGAGTTATTGGTCCGGGCTAAAAAGTAGCATCCCATCTTGCTAGATACGTTAAACTTAGCACCCGTAAGACACATTGTGCCTCTTTTGTGACTTAGATTTTGTAGGTTTTCATTCACATTCTTTTTATTTTGTAGCTTTTAGTTTATTTTCATTTTATTTTTGATGAGTGCTCAAATGTGACGCATTTTAGCACCTAAGTTAAGGTATTTTAGTCCATTCATCTATCTTACTTTCATGTCTTAGATACTTATTTGTGTTATTGCCAATTTCAGGTTAATAAAGTTAAAACAGGCTAACAAGAGCCATTTAGCCCAATTTTAGAGCTAAGGAGCAAGTTGGAAAGAAGCCAAGAAAATGCACCAGAGGAGCTTCGATCGATCGAAGAATTCTGCAATCGATCAAAATAAGGCAGTGCCAGCTCATCAAAGTGGATAAGGCCTAGAAGATATTTTTGATGGCACGTCAGCTTCGATCGATCGAAGCTAAGTGTTTGATCGATCGAAGATAAATGCCTGCTGGCAGTAAGTTGTCTAATTCCCGAGCGTGCCGATTTCTACCTAACTCAAGTAGCTGCGAATTTCCTCCAATCATAGGTTGTATTTCTGACTTGGTGCCTACTCAAAGGGCAATGTAATGAATTAATTGAACATCTTTCAATTTTATCTTATAATATTGATAGAGTAGATAGTTTTTCTCTTTAAAACTAGGGTTTTGAGAAGAAAGCAAGGATGAAGATGATGATGCCAACCTCCAAGCTAGCCCGTGACGGTTCCATGACCACTACAATGAGTGGCAAAATCCTTCACTTGGGGCTAGAGATAACCCCCAGGCTTGCTTCCTAAACCTAACTTTTGTAAATTTTTGGGGATTTTAGTTGTAATGGATGTTTTGATCATAAATAAATATAGATCTTGTGATTTTTACTTGATTTGTATGGATTAATGCTTTCAATTGATCATTTATTTCTATCCATATGTCTATGTATGCTAGAATGGATGTTCATGTGCTTTTCTCTAGATTTAATGAAATTAATGCATGTATGTGTATTGATGTTGTTAATCTAGTAATGGTTAAAACATGGTGCTTAATTGAATACTCTTGTGATTTATTTGATGGTTTACGCTTGTTTCTTGGTGGATTATACCACACCTTTAGTTTAATTAGTTTAATTTGCATGTCTCTAGCCGAGATGTAGTGTAATTGCTTTAATTTCTTAGATAGGTGGACAATCCATTCTTGTTTCTTGATGTTCCATACTTATGAATGCAAATAGTACATTTCTGTATACTATTGTGTCTGTTCTAATTGTGGTTTAATTGAATGGGTTATGGTTTCATTAGATAGGTTGTGCTATTCACTAGATTGACTAGACAATCTATGCTTATTTACCTTCCATGCTTAGTTTTCAATTAGTGACACACACACACATATTTTACAACTTAAATGTCCCCATTAATTTACAATTGCTAGTGTTTGGTGAAGTGAAGTTTAGTGGTGAACTCTAAGCCCCAAGTCCTCTCTCTTATTTATTTTCTCTTTAATTTCTAGATTGATAATTGTATTGTTTTTAATTGGACTTAGTTTAATTAAATCCAACCCCTCTTTTAATCATTCGACCTACTAATCCAACAATTGATTCTAAAGCACGATTCCATTCCCTTGGGACGATCCTTACTCACTCTTACTATATTTTAGTTAGTAGTGGTAGTGGCATTCTATAAATTCAAACTTGGCCACACTACACACTTTTTTGCTTTGGTTTACGGGAAGACACACCAAGTTTTGGCGCCATTGCTAGGGATACGCAACGCCGTATTTTGGAAACAATTAGGAATTAGTACTCTTTTGATCGTGTCTTTATTTTATTTTATTTTGGTTACTTATTGTGTTTGTTCTTGATTGGCTAGGTGCATTGAGCCAAAAGAAGTGAAGCAAAAGGATTCTAGAGCAAAGAAGCAAATAAGCCGAGCAAAGCTAAGCAAAAATTGAAAAAGCTAAAAATTTAAAAATTACAAAACAAAGCAAGGCAAAGCAAAAATTAAAAAATCATTTGAAGTTGCTTAAGGACCCTTTGTAAGCTTTTCTAAGTCTCTTTCTCTAGTTAAATCGTGAGCCCGCGTGGAGGCAAGTTTTTAATTTCCTAGATAGATCGTGAGCCCGCGTAAAGGCAATTTATTTTTCTTGCATATTGTTGAAAGCATGGGAGTATAGGAACAATATATATGGAAGTTTGTTAATTGATTTGTTATGGAGGAGAAGTGATTGCTACTTGCTTGTTGCTAGTTTTGTTTTGTTTGTGCATGCATGGTCGTAGGTCATTAAATCTTACTCTTGTCCCACTTAATTTTCATCTTGAATCCATTGTTCACAATCCTTATGGAAGGGGTAGCTCTCATCACTCTATTTCATCAATGGAAGACATTAATGAGGACCATGTGGAGGACCTTGGTCACATTGACCAACAAGGTATCCTCCACCCTAATGTGCATCATGACAATATTCAAGTACTGTTGGGCATGCCAAGACCTTTCATTCCACAACAACAAGGCCAAGTTCCATTGGGAATGCCTCGGCCAATTTTTGTTCCACCCCCACCTCCCGTTGCTCACGTTAATCGTAGGGCTTATGTTGAGCCTCCAATTGTGAATCCTCCTCTTGCTTTAAGAGATCATTATGTGCCAAATGAGTATAATGCACCAACATGCATTCAACATCCTCCTTTTAGAGCACATCATTATGAGATTAAACCGTAAATAATCCAAATGCTTCCTAATTATCATGGACTTCTAAGTGAAGAATCTTACAAGCATTTGGATAAGTTTTTTGAAGTATGTTCCACCGTGAAATACACGGACATGCCGGAAGAGGTTTTGCAATTAAAACTCTTCCCTTTCACCCTTAAAGATAAGGCAAAATATTGGTTCAACAATCTTAGACCTTTTTCGATAACTTCTTGGGCGGAAATACAACAAGAGGTCTTAAAAAAATACTATCCAGTGTCAAAGACCAATGCTATGAGAACTTCTATTCGTGAATTTTCTCAAGGGGATGGGGAGATGTTTCATGAGGCATGAGAAATATTTAATGACTTGCTTAGGAAGTGTCCACACCATAACATTCCTGAGTGGCAATTAGTTCAACACTTCTTTGAAAGTTTAACAGATAATCAAAAGGGTATGGTTGATGCAACCATGGGTGGTTCATATCTTAATAAGCATGAAAATGATGTTTTGCAACTATATGAGAGCATGAGTGAGAATTCAATGCATCGATCTTTGTCATCTAAAAATGGTAAAAATTTAGGCGGAAGGAAGAGTGTCTGCTTGTACCAAGTTGACAATTCTAATGCTATAGCCACTGAAGTGAAGTCTTTATCTCAAAGGTTTGATCAATTTTTTATCAACCAAAATTCGGTGAATCAAGTGTCTTCCTCCCCTAATCATGTTCATCATCCATCTAATGAATCATGCATGACTTGTTTTAGTGTTTTACATTTTTCTTCCAATTGTCCTCATGGACATGTGCAAAAGTGAACACCATGAACAAGTAAATGCCACTTTTGTTAACCAAGGGAATAATCCCTATGTCACTCATTATAATGCTGGGTGGAGGAACTATCCAAACTTCTCTTGGAAAAGCCAAGGTGAAGGCTTGAACCCTCCCCAAAGTGGTTTTCAAGGCAAGTATGTTCCGCCCCCAATGCAAGGCCAAGGTTCCCAAGGTTACCGTTTATCGTATCAAGCATCACATGGTAACCAATTCTCAAACACTCACTTTCCAAATTAATCTTCCTATTCTCAAGGGAATTCAAGGAGTCCCACATTTGAGGAAAAAGTTTTAACCGCTTTGGGTACCTTGGAGGCAAATACCCAATTGCTTCATTCTCATTCTTAATCGATTGCAAAGCAAGAAACCCAAGTCAAGCAAATAGCTAGCACCTTGAATGCTAGAGAGAAAGAATGCCTTTAAATCCACCGCCAAAGCAACAATTTATAATGGAGACCAACTCCTCTTCAGAAGGTCCCACCCTTGAATATGTAAATGGGGTGACCACTTTGAGAAATGGAAAAGTGGTTAACAATCAAATTGGTGTTCACAATGAAGAGAATGAACCGGTACAACCAAAAGTTGACACCTATCCCGTCTCATATCGTATTCCTCCTTCATTGCATGTGCATGACCCCTTTGTTCAGAAAGATTTGAGAAATGATTTGAAAAATTCTTGTGTTGACAATGTTTTGAAAAATGATTTTGAAAAAGTTTTTGAGCCAAAAGCTCCATTTTCGGATGCCTTAAAAGGATCCAATTCTCTTGAAAAGCAAAAAATCAAAGCAAATGAAATAATTGATGTGTTTAAGCAAGTGAAAATCAATCTTCCTCTTTTGGATGCAATTAGACAAACTCCGGCTTATGCCAAATTTTTAAAGGATCTTTGTACCCTAAAAAGGAAGAACAAAATCTAAGCGCCAAAGAAAGTTATATTGACCGAGCAAGTGAGCTCAATATTGCAACATAACACCCTCCCAAAATTCAAAGACCCCGGTTTACCCACTACTTCTTTCATCATTGGTGATCATGTGATTAACCGGGCTCTTCTTGATTTAGGAGCAAGTGTGAACCTTCTTCCATATTCGGTTTATGTTAAATTGGGCTTAGGTGATTTAAAATCGACGTCGGTGTTTTTGTAACTAGCCGACAGATCCATCAAAAAGCCCTGGGGTATCATAGAGGATGTTTTGATTAAAATGGACAAGTTCTTCTTCCCGGTTGATTTCGTTGTTATTGACACTGAACCAATTCCAAATCCCAAGAGTCAAATTCCTATTATCCTTGGCCGTCGTTTCTTGGCTACTGCTAATGCCAACATTAATTGTAGGACGGGGATAATGAAAGTGAAGTTGAACATTTTTAATCCAACCTCGAGTTCAATGGATAAGCATAAAGATGTTTGTGTTGTTGATAAATGCATTGAAAATGAATTTGAGAAAAATGAGACTTTGCTTGGCAATGGAATTTCAAATAATTTGTTTTCAAAAGAGATTTTAAAGAGAAGTGTTTCAAAATCAAGTGTTGAAAGGGTATAGAAGCCTAAGAGTTGCATTAACAAAGGACCATCAATCTCCTTTGAATCAAATCCAACAAGTTCCTTAGGGAATAATTTGTTGGGTGGGATTCAAAGTTTCATTCACCCCACCAAGGAGGGGATGCACAACAAGATTTTTAATCCGAGCTAAAAGAGCCCAACGTCTTGCTAGAGATGTTAAAGACTAGTACATTTTGTAGGGTTTGACAACCCTATTCCTCCCTCATTTTTGGTTTTTATGTTTTCTGCGTCATCTAGATATGAATTGAATTGAAAAATCCGGCTTATGGGCCATTTCCTGCATTTTGTGCACTACCAGGGAGGTTTCCATCGATCGAAAGTTCGATCAATCGAAATCCCACTTCAATCAATCAAACCACCTGGGTTGAGAACCTTTTAAATTCCATTTTGATCGATTGAAGTCCATCTTGATCGATCGAAATCCCTCGATCGATCGAAAATGCGTCATTTGAATTTTTCAGAAACTCCTTTGGCCGTTCAGTTCCTAAATTTTTTATTTTTATTTTTTCTTTATTTTTCTTTTTCTCTTCCCTTCTTTTATTTTTCTTTTTCTTTTTCTTTTCTTTTTCTCTTCCTCCCTCTCATCTTCTCTCTCACTCTAAACCCTAACCTCTCTCTCTCTCCCGATTCCATCTCTCTCTCATCCTATCTCTCAATATCTCAATATCTCTCCCTTACATCACAAAACACCACTCACCCACCTTCTTCTCAAGCACAGGCGACCCAAACCTCAAGCAGCCAAGTCGCCGCCGACCTCCATTGAAGTCGGCGAAGCTTTTGGCCATTCGGCCGAGCTTTATTCCCTCTTTCTCTCTCTAATCTCTCTATTCTCCCTCGGTTTCCATCCTTTGCATCGTCTCCGGCTAATTTAGGCCAAGAAGACCTCGAAACAAGCTCCGACGAGCTTCTGCACTTTTTGACGAGTTTCCGGTCGTCTTCTCCGACTCCGGTAAGATCGAAAAACCTCCATTTTTGCTCGAATACCTCTGTTTCAATCTCCTCTACTCTCTTGTAGGTCGGGTATGTTCCGAATTTTTATATTTTCATTTTATTTTATTTTATTTTTTTATTATTTTGTTTTTGTTTATTTTTATTTTTATTTTTATTTTTGTTTTCATTTTATCTTGCATTTTATTTATGCATTTTAATTGTCCTTTTGTACATATCCTTGTGTATAAAAAAAAAACAAATAAAACAAATAATAAAATAATAATAAAAATGCAAAAAGTATTTAAAAATATTGGGAACAATTGATTTAGATTGGCTTTTGTTGTTAGTTGAATATTGATGGGAATAAAACAAAATGGATGATGGATTATGGTGATTGTAGCTATTAAAAGGAGAATGGGCAAATTGAATTGAATTTGTGAATTATTTGTGGGTGGTGTTCCTTGTTGTTGATTGAATGAGATTGTTTTGAATGCCGTATGCTATTTAATTGATGATTGCGAATGAAGTACATAATGCTTGTTGTGTTTTGAAAATTTTTGCGTAATCCGTTTTTAAGGGGAAACCATGCCGAATTTTCAAAAAATTAAATTTAAACTTTGATTTCAAAAAGGCATGTGGTTTGATTTTGGAACATGAATTGGAATTTGAAAAGGATTTTAAATTGTTTTAAGTTGAGTTGTTGATGTTGATTTGAACTTGAATGGCATTGAAAAATTTAAATTGTTGTAAGCATAGTCCCGACTTGTCTCATTTGTTTGTCTTGAATATGAAATGCATAGATGTGTTCTAAATTATCTGACTTGAGTACAAGCATGACTTGACTTGAATTTGTGCTTTTGAAATTGAAAATGCTAAGTCTTGTCTTCAATGCATTAAAAAGTTTCAAATGGACCTCTTTGAAAAGTTTTGATTGATTTGAGTGCATTGTTTTGTTAAAATAATCTTTTGAATCTTAAAATGCTTTGTGATCACACTTATTGGGTTTCAATTGATTAAAAAGGAAATTTTTGAACTTTGTTTGAAAAATGTGAAGTCGAGTTGCATGATTCCTTCTTTTGTTATTCATTCATTGCATGATTTTTATCATGATGTTTTTCTACAATGCAATTGAATGTCTTGACCCCAAAGTTTTCAAAAATTCCAAATTTGCCCCAAAAGTGTTGAGAAATTCCAAAGAAGACCAAAATGCCCTTGTCTAAGTTGAAGCTTGTTCCATTTTATTCATTTCCATCCATTTGCACATTCTAAGTGCCTTTGAACTTGTTGTGATACTATTCTTGATTTTTGCCATGCTAGGGCACAAGGTTGATGTCTTTTGACATTCTTTATCATGATTTTGATCTTCTCTTACAAAAATGATGATTTTTATGCATGATTTGGATGTTATATCTATTCTTTGGCCTTAATCTCTCTTGTTGATTTTCAATTAAATTCTGAAATGCAATTTGAAACAAGTTTGGGAATCTGTTTGCTTGCTAATCATATTTGTCTGTTGAATGTCATTTGCTTGATATCTTATACACTTGTGATCCATTCTTGATGACCGAGGTTCTTTCCGGTCCAGATTTTGTCTTCTAAATGGTAAGCTTCTTATACTCTTAGTATTTGACCATTATCTGCTTCATTTAAGCTATAAAGGAGGTCACGAGTCATCAGTGATAATAGGACTTTGATTTTGTTGCATTGTAGTTCTGGATATTTCTTTGTCTGAAGTTTGTTGATATATGTGCATCATTCTGATATATGTCATCTAGTTGCATACCATGTCCAAGATTCTTTCTTGAACTTGCCTGTCATAACATATGTAGTGTTTTGCAACCGTGCATTCCACTTAGTCTTTATTACATGACATGCATGCTTCTTAAGTCCTAGGTTGACATTTTCCATGACTATATGCTCCATGTTATCTTGTTTGCTTTATTTGATCTTCACTGTTGCACTTGTAGACATTCTTGCTTAGGAATTGATACAATGTCATCCAAGGGTTTACTTGTCATGTCTTTGCAGCATCTACCTGAGTTTTAGTTTGTGAATGCACGTTACATCATTCATGCACATCACAGACTATACTTGTCCTGTTGATCATATTTTTGCTCCGAATGTTCCATATGTGACTTTTCTGCTCTCTATGCCATCTGATTTGTTCTGTCTAGTTGAACCATGTGGAATGATGATCTTGAAGCTTTCTTAATCACTTCTTGCACAAGCATTATCCTATTTGTCTATTCCATCAATTGTTTACCTTATCCTATACCTGTGCACTGATTTATACTTATATTTTTGCAAATGCTGCGTAGGCCAAAAACTCTTACTAGAAAGCGAGTATAGAGAGCTCCATAGCCTCCATCTCCAGTGGCAGAGTCTTCTTCTTCTTCATCTTCTGCATCAGTCCAGTTTGCGCCATCTTCCACGGACGCTGAGCATGTTATTATTCGAGAGGTTCCCGCTGAGTCTTACACCATTAAGATGCGGGAGACCGAGTACAGATTTAATAGATATCTATTCTCCACCTTGGACCAAACTAAATGGTCCTATGATGAGCTTGTGCGGCGGCGCAATGATGCCATTATGTCTCCAGCAGATACAGTTATCTATCCCCGATTGGTTGCTCTGTTCTACCAGCACCTCCGGATGGATGAGGATGATAGACTACTTCTCCATACCACAATTGACTGCCAAGAGATTGATATTTCTATTCTGGCCATAGCTGCTGCCAATCACTGCCTCTACACTTCTCCATTGGCTGATGATTCTCAAGAGCCTCTGTACCCTACACATCCATATTTTCCCACTGAGTTGACCATGAGAGTTACATTATCTCCACATATTGCATTTGAGGGGCACACCTTTGCAGATCGGGTCGAGATTGATCCCGATATTGGTTTTTTGATTCTGTACTGCACCTCAATGCATTCCCGACATGCCATGGCACTTAGCGGCGAGAGCGGATATTTCAGGGCCTGTATTGTCTAGATCATGGGTACTAGATTTCTATTCCTGCACTTATATGGGAGCTCATACATAAGTTCTAGAAGAACCTGCATCACACACATAGTACTAGAGCAGAGACTTAGCCCTTACCTTTTGGCCATTTGATTACTCAGCTGCTTCTAGACCAGGGGTATCAGTTTGACCCCGAGGAGATTCCAAAGCCTAATGCAGAGAGAGCGAGGAGAGCATATGATCAGGCGAGGTGGACAATGACTTTCAATTCATGCAGTAAGAATAAGGAAAACAGGGATATGAAGAGACTACAGGCGCAACAGCAAAGAACAGCAGCACAGACAGCCACAGCAGACAGATCTCCTCCCAGGTGAAGGCATCGCATTACCACTGCAGCCTCTAACACTCAGCCAGATGTACCTTCTTCATCTCAGCAGACCGATCCATCTCATGTCCCTCCTACAAAGCCGATAGAGCAGACCGCCACTTGTTCCCGATATGCCAGCACGGATTCTAGCTACAAATCAGAGGTCACTCAGCTACACACAGACTTCGTTTCTTTTAAAGCTGATATGACCAGGCGGCATGAGGATGTCACGAGGCGGCACGACGATCTAGTGAGGCGCCATGATGAGTTACTGAGGAGGCATGATGAGTTGCGAGCAGATTTAGTTACAGTAAGAAGTGAGCTTGGCGCACTACAGACTAACCTTACAGATTCTCTCACTCGTCACAGCACAGAGATGTCTGCCATGCTGCAGCACATTACTGACATGATGACCCCTGATCCTACCACCTGATTCCACCACTCTCTCTCTCTTACTCATTATCTGATATCTGCACTCTTATAATTGAGATGTTTTCACACTATCTTGACACTTGCACTGGTTTTGGATATTATTGCTTACATTGCACTGATATATTGATTTATCAATATCTGATCTTGCATTATTATCTATATATGGATTTTTGAATCTTTGATATCAGTTTTGGATATTCTGAGCTTTACATTGTTAGATGCCATGCTTTTTGCCCAGTTCTCAGTTTCACATCTCATTTATATCATTGATGCATATGCTTTGATAGTTGTTAGTGTGACCATTTTCAGACAGGTTTTCAGAATCTAAGTTTGGGGGTACGCCTTCCATAGCTAAGCTTCCGTTACCGGGTCTTTTTTGCTTCACCCATTTGGTATACTCTTTCCATTATCTACTACTTCTTTGCACATTAAGGACAATACACAGATTAAGTTTGGGGGTACATGTCGCACTTACTTTCTATGCATGTAATATGATTTGAGAGTCCTGGGCTATGATTTTGATCTTTTGAGGACCATGGTACTTAGAATTTAAAAATTGATTGAGTTGAGAGTCTAATACTCCTTGTATGCTTTACGGATGCCATTTAAGAGTAAATTTTTTGAAAGATTGATATCTTGCTTGCATTTGTGGTCCACATCATCTTGATCTTGTGATTGTTTTGAGATTCACTCTAGGATTCTACACTAGCACATGTTGTAATGACCAGGTCATTTACCTTCCCTTCATTTTTCTTGAAATTTTACGAATGAATTTTTTTCGTTTAATTTTCCTTTCTGAGCTCTGTTTCGTGTCGCTTAATGTCATCTCAAGTGCTCAAAATTGGTTTTTGAGACTCTTTCATGTGAATTGACAACTTCCTTTGAGGACCGAGTCATTTTCACATTTTTCGTTTTTTGATACTATGCGCTATTTCGTCCTTTTCCCTATTTCGTCTTATCTCCGTTTGTCAGTTTTTGGCACAACCTCACTTTTCAAGCTCGGAGTTGGTTTTTGACTTCACGTATCCTTATCGTGAGTGGTTTCCATGAAATATGTATCTTTACTTTTGCAAGAAAGTACTCTGGTCCCGGTGCCCATAACGGCATGGATGCATAAATCTTTGGAATTAATTTCATTTCTTGGGGTGTTTTTCATAAATATCTTTTAAAGTTATTTTATTTCAAGGGCATCTAAGAAAATATCTTTTGGAAGATATTTTCATTCTGGGGCAGTTTCGCAGTTCACCCTTTTTGTAGGGGCCAGTGTGCAATTAACGAAAGTTATTGCAAAATGTCTTGTTTGAAGCCTGGATCCTCGTACGGGATTCATTTTCACTTTTTGTTGAATTGTAAATTCATAGAATTCTGTTCTGGTCGTTTTTCTCCAGTTTCAGAGTTTTTGGACCCGGTTGCCACTGAACTTGTTCGGGGCATAACTTTCAGCTCGGGACTCATTTTTTGACGTTGTTTCTTCCGTTGTTCATATTTTATAATTTTGAATCTTTTTCGTTCACAAAGTTTTGCCATTTGAGCGCGTTTGCTCAAATTTTACTTTTTCGGACCCTGCGGGGCCCGTTCGGGGCACTTTTTAAGATTTCTATAAAAGGGGGGTGAGATATTTCATTTTTCATCTTCTCCCCTCTTCATGCATGACCTGGAGCTCCCATGGTAGCCCAAGGGGTGTTGCCATCTTCTCTCTCCTCTTTTGGTTCACTTTTCCTTGATGGAAAGTCTTCGGCCTTAACGTTTGTTGTTCCCCTCGCCGTGCTCTACCTTTCCCCCTTATTAGAATTCAGTTTTGACCATTTCTTGAGTTTGGTTTTGAGGTCAAGTTATGATTTTGATGGGGCTTTCATGTGGGTTATGTTCACGGCGTTGTCCCCGACAAAACCTAATAGTTTCGTCAGATTCGGAGCGTTCCATTTTGATGGCATTTGAGATTTTCATCTCAAATTGAGGTAGGGGATGTTTTAGGTTTAAATTCTTATTATATAGCATGCTTCTGATGCTTATACTACTTGTTTGCATGATTAAATATAAAAATCTAGAGATTTTATTATTTATTTTTCTTGTACGGGATCTAATTTTCCCGGTTGCTCATGACTTGGTTTAAACATGTAGCATGATTTTATATTGCCCCTTGATATGCTCATTGTCGTGTATTAAAATTGGAACATTTGAATAAGTATTAAAGATTTTATTTAATATTTATCTTAGGTGAAAGATTAATTCACATGGCCTTAACTAGCTTAAAATCAATATGTGTTAGCATATTAAAGTAGGCCTTAGCATGCTCTCCAACATAATTGAATTTGAAAGTGATTTGAGGTGTTTTGAAAATTAGTAATTATTAATTAATTAAATTAATTAATTTTCCCCGAGTGCATTATTCATTCTATTTAAATTCCGACTTGATATTCTTGATTTACATGCCATATAGCTTCACATATATTTGATTTAGAAAATTCGGTTAGGTTTTGAAACCTTTTATTTAATTAAATTCCATGTTTAAGATTTAATCCTCATGGTGATATACAACTTGGAATTGTATTGTGGCATGCTAGACAATTAAGTTTTGGTATGGTTGTTCACATGTATTAAATTGGGATTTATTGCATGAGAATTGCAACTTTTGTTTTATATTTAACTTTAGTGAAAGTTTAATTCACATGGTCTTAAATTGAATGAAAGCTTGTAATGTGATATTACATTAGTCCTTGGCATATTCTCTAAGATATGTTAAATTAAGTGCATTTGGTTAAGTTTGAAAATCTAGAGATTTTAATTAAAAGAATTAATTAAAATCTATTTTGTGGTCCCATTAGCTTAATTAAGATTTTAACTTGATATTTGTATTGGCCATGACTTGTTTACTAGTATATATTAATTGTGGGCCATTTGAAGTTGCTTTAGAACCTTGGTAATTAAATTAGCATGATTTAATTAAAGTTCTATCTTGTTGTTCCAACAACCTAATTGAGTTTTAGAATGGATATAGGTGATGACCATGCCATGTCCTTTAACATGTATTAAATTGAGGTTATTTGAAATTGGATCGGAATCTAGAGAATTTAATTGTGTTTATCTATTTAAATTCTATCAATTTGCTCCATGATCTAGTTGTGTTTTAGAAGTTGTTTCTATATTCAAATCATGGACTTGGACTTGTTATATATTCATTTGGTTATGTTTTGAACATTGGATAACATAGTTGCTATGTTTGTATTCATGAGAATATGTTTTTCTTATTGAATGTATTGTTGCCTTGTGTAATGATTTGCACACTTCGTGTTTAACATCTTTCATGCATAGCGTGTAACGAATCGCACACTGAAGATTCGACATTCATCATATCATATTAGTTGTGGATTTAGAGCATATATTGTATAGGTTTCCAAATTTGGTTGTGCTTAGTAGATAGTTGATTATCTTGCATATACCTGTTAATATATGCGTTGTTGCACAACTTGTTGATTTTGGAAACTTGGGGATGTTGTTGTTTGACTATGGCTAGGATGTGGTTCTAGTACGGGGGATAGTCCCTCTATATAGTCTAGTGCGCACATAGGGAGGTTACCCATGGGCTAATAACCCTAAAGTAACTATGTTGTCGGTCTGATCCGGCGTGACGTCCGAGTATCCACTTTGTTTGATTTCGCATTTCAATTTCAAGTTGATAACTAGATGATGTTGTAACTTGCTATTTCTTATTTGTCGTTCCATTTTAAGTTACAGGATGTTAACTTTGCGAAATTGTGCTTTATGCGTTGTATTGGAAGTTCCAATGTTGGTTAAATTGCATCGATATTGAAAATCGTGTTTTGACGTTCTAATAAAGCTTAGGATTGATCCTATTGATTCATTTATAACATAGACGTTAGGTGGCATGAACCACTACTGTTATTTTGTGCTTTAGATTCTAAGTTGATGGCTTTGAGAACTTAAACCTTGTTGCATTGTATAGCATGTTCTTTTGTTGTTGAATTGCATGGATAATGTGATTTTTGTTAACTTGTATTCAAATATGTTTTTGTTATGTTGTATGAATTACTCTAGACCTAGTTCAATTGTATTGAAAATGCAATTCATGTTAATATATGCTCACGCATTCTTCTTGTCGTGTTCTTTAGATTATCCCAACCATGATTCGTTTCATACACGTATGTATATCATAATTCTTGTTGCTTAGACTCTAAGGTAGCTTAGGATGCTCCCTGAGTCTCACTTGGACATAGACGTTAGGTGGCATAAGCCCCTTTAACATGTTTCACCTTAAGGTGATAAATTTGTAAAATGCTAGGTTGATGCATGCTCATCTCCTACGAGTAGCTTTATGTTACTCACCCCTACGATACTGGGGCATATTTCAGGTATATTTCAGGTACGAAGACTTGGTTCGTGAAGCCTAGCATTCCTTGGATGTCGAGTAGCTTTCAAGTTTCCATTTCATACAAATGTTAGCATGAAATGTCATTTTGTGGACTTATATGTCAAAATATGTATGTTTGATTCCATGTATGTAATGTGTACTTAAGTACACTCCTTTCAATGTATTTGATATGTATGAGATGAGGCTGGAGGCCAATGACATGTATATTGTATTCTATGCAACTTTTTAACTCCATGAAATGTTACGAAAAACTTGAAAAATCGCAAGCCATTGCTTCACCACGGTTGCATCAGGTGTGGGAATTCCATTTTCATTCTTTCATAGGGTCTTATTAATCTTGTATGAAGTGTGACCAAGGGCCAAATGGTCATTTGACTCCATTTTACATTTTTGGATTCCATGTTTTCCATTCCAAGTCCATTTTTGCCTTTTTGCCCGTTGGGGGGTCGGATTTTGTATCGGCTATATTTTTAAGTCATGGACCATTGTAGTGCGTCTAAATAGGTAAGTTACGTTTGCGTGCATGGTCGTTTCCGGTCAAAACCTTATCGTTTGTGTTTTGAGCCTCTTGTGAATTCATTTCGCATTTTTTTTTGCATATTCTGATCTAGGGGCATTATGGACCTTTCACATCAGTTTTATTTTCTTCTTTTGACATGGTTGAATAGAAAACATGATTTTAGGGGGGGGTTTCTTCTTCGTGTTTTTTCAGAAAATGTCGTCTTGGTACCGGAAATCTCTCGTGAAGTTTTAGCTTCCAGTTTTCATTTAGCAGCTTTATGACCCTCTTGTTCAGTTCTGATCTAGGGGCATTTTGGGGATTTCACAGTGAGTTTTTTTCGATTCCGTCTGCGATGTCGGGTAGAAAACTCGATTTTAGGGGGGTTTCTTCTTCGTATTTTTTCAGAAAAACTCGTCTTGACCTCCGTTTCAAGCCTCAGTTCTGGGCAAATCAAAAAAAATGTAGCAGCAGCCAAGGGCTGCCACCAGCCATGTCTTTGGGCGCCGGCATGCACACCGGTGGGCTCGCGCATGGGCGCTGTGTGCGCCATGGCCCCTCGTCGGGCCGCCGCGATGTCAATTGTTCTTTTGGGTTTTCTCCTTCGTCCGGACTCCAATTCAAGTAAAAAAATTTTTTGAACTTGACTAATTTTTCGCTGTCTTTCCAACGGTGTGCTCGGTTGCACCCGGTTCTTCCTGGATAATTACCAGTTTACCCTTTTTGCTTTAAGTGCTCATTTTTCTTCGTCATGCCGTTTCTCCTTCGTTCGGACTCCGAATCACGCGATTCTTGAGTCCATCTTGATTAGTTTTTCGTTGTCCTTCCAGCGGTGTGCTCGGTGGCACCTGAATCTATAGTTTTCAGAAATGACTATTTTACCCCTGGGAGCTTATTTGTCATATTTTCAATCTTTTGCTTCCGCATCAGTTCTTGTTGAGTTCCACGACCTCATGGAAGGTCACTTTGACTTCTTAGAGTCTTGTTTTCTGTTTTCGCTTCTGCATTTGGATCCATTATCAGATCATCCTTACGGTTCATCACAAGACACGCTGGCCTAAAAACCAGGGTCGTCACACATGCGCACACTAGCATTCATTTGTGGGATACATGCTTTGTTGACTATTGATTTTGTTATATCCCAATTGAGCTAATAGTGCATTGAAGGTTTTCATCTTGACAAAAGTGGATAACAATCCCTTTTTATTGAGTAGCCGGGATTCTAGCCTCATCAAACATTGAATTTCTCGCGCCGAAAGGTGGAGGGCCCAAACTATAAGTTAAAATAATAATAATAATAATAAATAAATAAAGACGTTGTAAAGCAAATAAAAAAGTGAGGACTTCTCCCCAAAGGTGAAAAGTGGGAAATGATTAGATAGAGGTAGTTTTGATTTGTAGCCTAGTTGATTTGAGCTTGTAAGTCCTTAGGGGTGTTTAAATATCTAATGCCCTAAAGCCGTCCGGTTTAGGAGTCATTGACCTAACGTTCGACCTCATGGATCGCTATAAATTTTAATAGATCACTACATTGCACCATGCTTCCATCGTTGATCCTCTAGGTTAGTACAAAAAAAAAAAAAAAAAAAAAAAAAAAAAAAAAAAAAAAAAAAATTCGAGTGAAAAGAATAAACACACCTAGATGAATAAAGCTTTAATAAAAGATCCACTCTTTATCTTGATGATCGGTACTAGATTTGTGTGCTAGTTTGAGGGTAAAGATGTGATTATTTCTTTAGTTGGCTTAGATAGCAACATATTTGATGCTGGTTCACTTAAAAAGAATTCTAGAGTTGTTTTGATTTGCATGATCATTGTCTTGATGTGTGGAGGACCATATTTGCTTACTTGATGTTGAGATTTTGGGAGATTGCTTGGAAATGGTTGAAAAATTGTATAATTGAGGTAGTTATCTCCCAATGCTTGTTTTATATATTAGTTTCTCTTTAGTGAGAAAGAGTTCAATGTTTGTAGGTATCATTTATGGAAACCCTCACAAGACTTCACTCGTCCACTAGGGGTAACTTAGGGGTTTAAAAGGCTTGTTGAATATGCTAAATGCAATCGTGTTCCCTACGAAAGTGGTGTTTTCCTTTTATTGTTTTCTAGTTCATAGTTACTTAGTTGTTTATTTCTTTCCTTTCCTTATAATTCATTGCTAGGGACTAGCAATATCTAAGTTTGGGGGTGTGGTGAGTGCTCAAATGTGACGCATTTTAGCACCAAAGCTAGGGTATTTTAGTCCATTTATCTCTCTTACTTTCATGTCTTAGATACTTATTTTGTGTTATTGCCTATTTCAGGTTAATAAAGTTCAAATAGGCTAACAAGAGCCATTTAGCCCAATTTTGGAGCTAAGGAGCAAAGTTGGAAAAAAGCCAAGAAAATGCACCAGAGGAGATTCGATCTATCGAAAGGAATCCCGATTAATAAAAGAATTCTACAATCGATCGAAATAAGGCGGTGCCAGCTCAACAAAGTGGATAAGGCTCAGAAGATATTTTGATGCCACTTTAGCTTCGATCAATCAAAGCTAAGTGTTTGATCGATCGAATATCTTCAATCGATCGAAGTGCCTGCGGGCAGTGAGCTATCTAATTCCTGAGTGTGCCGATTTATACCTAACTCGAGTAGTTGCGAATTTCCTCCAATCATAGGCTGTATTTCTGACTTGGTGCCTACTCAAAGGGCAATGTAATGAATTAATCGAACAACTTTCAATTTTATCCTGTAATATTGATAGAGTAGATATTTTTCCTCTCTAGAACTAGGGTTTTGAGAAGAAAGCAAGGATGCAGATGATGATGCCAACCTCCAAGCTAACCTTTGAGAGTTCCATGACCACTACAATGAGTGGCTAAATCCTTCACTTAGGGCTAGAGATAGCCCCTAGGCTTGCTTCCTAAACTTAGCTTTTGTATATTTTTTGGGATTTTAGTTGTAATGGATGTTTTGATCATGAATAAATATAGATTTTGTGATTTCTACTTGATTGGTATGGATTAATGCTTTCAATTGATCATTTATTTCTATCCATATGTCTATGTATGCTAGAATGGATGTTCATGTGTTTTTCTCTAGATTTAATGAAATTAATGCATGTCTATGTGTATTGATGTTGTTCATCTGGTCAAAACATGGTGCTTAATTGAATACTCTTGTGATTTATTTAATGGTTCACACTTCTTTCTTGATGGATTGTACCACACCTTCAGTTTAATTAGTTTAATTTGCATGTCTCTAGCCTAGATATAATGTAATTGCTTTAATTTCTTCGATAGGTGGATAATCCATTCTTGTTTCTTGATGTTCCATACTTATGAATGCAAAGAGTACATTTCTCTAGACTATTATGTGTTTTCTAATTCTGGTGTAATTGAATGGGTTATGATTTCATTTGATAGGTTGTGCTATTCACTAGATTGACTAGACAATCTATGTTTATTTACCTTCCATACTTGTTTTCAATTAGTGACACACACACACACATATTTTACAACTTAAATGTCCCCATTAATTTACAATTGCTAGTGTTTGGTGAAGTGAAGCTTAGTGGTGAACTCTAAGCCCCAAGTCCTCTCTCTCATTTATTTTCTCTCTAATTTCTAGATTGATAATAGCATTGTTTTTAATTGGACTTAGTTTAATTAAATCAAATCCCTCTTTTGATCATTCGACCTACTAATCCAACAATTGATTCCAAAGCACGATTACTTTCCCTTAGGACGATTCCTATTCACTCTTGCTATATTTTAGTTAGTAGTGGTAATGGCATTCTATAAATTCAAACTTGGCCACACTACACACTTTTGTGCTTTGGTTTACAGGAAGACACACCAATTTTCATTCGTTCTTTATTCTTTTCATGCATTTACTTAGGTTTTCTTTTTATTTTCTTTCTCTTCTTTTCTTCAAAAATTTTCAAAAATCACCAAAATAATGTATTTGCATGTTAAGAGTAGCATTTTGAGCATTAAGGGTAATTTTGTGGATACTCGATCAATCGAGTTTTCCACTCGATCGATCGAGGATCCCAACACTTAGAAAAATTTTGGGACCCCAATTTTCAAGCTCTTGGCCCTACCGTTCGAGCACCTGCTCAATCGATCTCTGAATTTCTCGATCGATCTTAGGTTTCCACACTTTAAAAAAAAATTGGGGGACTTCAAATCATGCTCTCGGATGCATCGTTCAAGTTACACTCAATCAATCGAGTTTTAAAAAAAAAAAATTTAAAAAAAAAAAATTAAATAGGTTTAAATTGTTTTGCCCTTCTGTATAGTCATGTATTATCTTTTGTACTTTCATTCTTTATCTAGGGCTTGTTCCCATCTCTCTCTTTCATCTTATTCTATATTGCCTTAGAGTGTATTGTTTGCTTATCCTTATTCCATATTGATATTGATGAGAGTTGTGCCAGTGTGGTTCTTTTAGGCAGGTTTTTGAATCCAAGTTTGAGGGTGTCTTCTTTCAAATTGGATCATTCTGTTGCGGGACTTCATAGGCTTTTGCCACTTTGGTATATTCTTTCCATCTTTTCTCTGTCCTCATTGCATATTGAGAACAATGTGCGACTTAAGTTTGGGGGTATAAGGTAGCTTTGTGCATTTTATTTAAGTTTTGAGCTTTAATTGCATGATTGAGAATTGAGAACCATTTTGGCCATGATTTTGATCTTTTGAAGCATAGATGTTGCCTTAAAATGGCAAGTTTTGAGAGTCTAATACTTCTTGTATGCTTAATGATGCCATTTAGGGGTAAATTTTAAATTTTTGATATCATGGTTGCTTTTGTGGTCCACATCATCTTGCTTGTTAAAAATGCTTGGAGGATTGATTCTAGAGTACTACATTTGCACAGGTGCACACTAGCATTCAAATTGTGGGGTATATGCTTAGATGATCATTGTTTCGGTTATATCTCATTTGAGCTAGTAGGCTTTGAGGAGTCACCATTCTTGATATAATGACCTTGCATGATAAATAACAACCCCTTTTTCACCGAGTAACCAGGATTCTTGCCTTATCAAGCATTGAATTCTCACGTCAAAAAGTGAAAAATTAGGAAATGAGAAGTGGGAGTTATTTTGATTTGTAGCCTAATTTGCTTAAGCTTTTAAGTCTGAACATCTAATGTCCTAAAGCTGTTCGGTTTGGGAGCCATTGACCCAACGCTCGTTACACAAGTTTTCTAAAGAGCTTTAGAGATCCTTACATTACATCATACTTTTATCTTCGATACCATGATCCTCTAAAAAAATTAAAAATTAAAATTAAAATATATATATATATATATATATATATATTCCTTTTTTAATAAAAGGTTCATTCATAGTCTTGATGATTGTTGTTTGAGATGTGTGCTAGTTTGAGGACGGATTGTGATCTTTACATTGATTATGCTAAGATAGCAACATATTTAGATGTCGGTTCACTAAAAAAGGATGCTAGAATTAATTTGATGGTCACGATTGACTTGTTTGATATGTGGGGACCATATTTGCTTGCATGATATTGAAATAGTGAGAATAACTTAGAAATGGATGAAATTTACATACTTGAGGTAGTTTTCTCTTGATGATTGTGGAAATATGCTTTAATGCTTCTTCAGTGAAGATGAGCCTTTGATGTTTGTGGGTATCATTTCTGAAAACCCTCACGAGACTTCACTCGTCCTCTAGAGGTAACCTAGGGGTTTAAAAGGCTTGTTGCATATGCTAAATGCAATCGTGATCCCTGCGAAATAGCATTATCTTTTTATTGTTTTTAGTTATTTAGTTGTTGTTTTTGTTTTGTTTTCTTTGCCCATTGCTAAGGGACTAGAAATATTTAAGTTTGAGGGTGTGATAAGTGCTGAAATATGCACATTTCAGCCTTTAACCTTAGATATATTAGAACTTTGATCTATCTTTATTTTCTCATTTTAGTCTTAATTTGTTTTATTTTCGATTTTAGGTTCAAAAGGCTTAAACGAGCTAAATCCAATGCCTTACAGCCCTTAGGAAGGTCAAACGGAGTCTTAGCGAGGAATGGGAGCAATACAAGGATGAAGTGCAGAATTCACTATTTAGCCTGATCGATCAAGCATTATCCTTGAACGATCGACCCTTCTTAACAATCAAGCCTTAAGCCTGAACGATCGAGCCTTAAGCCTGAACGATCGAGTTCACCGTAAAAGCTATACAAAGTAGATCTAAAGCTCTTTTCAAACCAACTCTGGTTGTGTATAAAATATAAGATCCTTGAGCCGAGTTCTGAGCATCCTATAGCCAAACATCCAAGCATATGTAGAGGATGAAGCCTTCTTTGGAAGAGGATGCGGATTGGAGTTGATTAGAGGCCAATCTTTGAAGACTTTCTCTCTATAGAAACCTTCTTTTCCAACATTGAAGATAGAGCTTCAATGTTCATCTTCGTGGCTAGTTATTTCTTCTCTTATGGCTTGGATGAAGCCCTAAGCCGCCTTAAGCCAAGTATTGTATTATTTGTGTAGATTGTTTAACCTTGTGAATTATACTTGGTTGTACCAACATTAGTTATGTGTTTAATTCTTCCATTAGTCTTCTTATAATCTTTACATTGTCTTATGCATTGATTATGATTGATTGATCTCAACATCTTCACTTCTTGTAGTTGTGTGGGTGATGGTTAAATAATAATGCTTAATTGATGTATTTGCACTTGATTCTATAGTTCATGCTTAAATTTAATGGGTTGTGCTACAACATTAGTGTAAAAGTAGGTAGGTAGACAATCCATGCTTAACTTTGCTGAGTTATGCTTATTGATGCAATTTACATATTCTCTTGACTATGCTTATAGCCACAACTCTTAATTGCACAAGTATTTTCCCTAATTTGATTGCAATGGTACAATTACAAGGCCAAAGGTGGATTATATGACCTAAGTTCCTCAATATCTCCTTCCGTTATTCATTTATCTTTTCTTTTATTTGCACTTGTTATATTGTTTAGTTTAATTAGGATTTTAAACAAACTGTCTTTTCTATTGAATCAATTGTTCACTAATTATAAACTGAATCAAGCTACTGGTCCTTGTGGACGATCCCTACTAATTATACTATATAGTAGTAGTGGTTTTATAATTGTAAAATTGACTTTCAAAGCTTCCATAACCACATTCATATTGATCTTGTGAAGCAACCTCTCGCAAAGACCAATCAATGTTTCACCAAGAATGCTAAATTGAATGCTTCTAGAATGCAAAAACCCAAACCCCCTTTCTGCTTACTATGACACAAAAAATCCCACCGAGCCCAATGAATTTTGTTCTGCCTATCTTTGTTACTCCACCAGAAGATACACACCTACTTCATCAACATAAGACATAAATTCCAAGGTAACTTAAATGAGGACATAACATATGTTGGGGAATGCATTCAACACTGCCTTAATCAAAATTTCCTTTCCACCGACGGAAAGTGTGGTTTGCCTCCAAGACACCAAATGTTCTTTCATCCACTGAAGAAGAAACTGAAAAACATCATACTTTGATTGACTAATTATAGCCTGCGCTCCAAGATATTTAGCGTGAATCCCTTCCTCTGATAGACCCAACATTATACTTAGTTTTCTTCTTAAATTCCTTGAAGCATTTTTGGAAAAGAAAATTGAAGATTTAGCAAAATTAATTTGCTGTCCCGATGCCTTTTCATAGAGATGAAGAAGTTGGTTCAAATAATCTACTTCATTTTCCGAGGCTTGGTAAAAGACAATGGAATCATCCATAAAGAAAATAAGGGATATGACTGGAGCATCCCTACAAATCTTCACTCCCATTAACACTCTTGCCCATTAAGCCCACTGGAAAGCTATAGAAAATGCCTCAGCACACATGATAAATAAATACGGCGAAAGAAGTATTGGGATTTATATGCCCTGGTATAGCAAATTCCTATTTGGATTGTAGTGACATATGTTCCTGAGATATCTTTAAAATATTTATTATTTATATAATTTGTGAATTCAATGTATTATTTTTCGATTCATAGTGTCCACTTGATTACAATAGATATTTATATATGTATGTGATGGCGATCAATACATGAATATAAATAGTAACTATAAATTGTTCATAGTCGGTAATTATGGATGGACTCATTATTAACTAAGACTTGAACTGGATCCGCGTTAGGTTGAGATATATTGCGAGAGTCGTCGTATGCAATTGCTCCCTATCACTGTCATGGCATTTGACTTTCAAGCATGAGAGAAGTATAGACTATTTTATTAATTAATAATTACTTTGATTTGTTCGGCAGATACTTCGGGATCTATAGATTGGCACTTTGGATAGTTATGTAATTAATAGTTAGACGGTTATATTCTCAATATTTGCATCAATGCTACTTGTATTTATTTTATATTGATTATGGTTGATCACAAATTAAATTCGAAAGTCTTCGTATGTTTTAGATAAAATGTTTTCTATATATTTATTAGTAAATTATTATTTTTGTCAAACAAACTTTTATTGTGATCAAGCCGGAAATAATCAAAAGTAACAAAATAATTATATCAATTATGTTGTCGGATTGATGGCTTTATAATCCAATAAATAATTATGCATAGAGGGGTCAAAGTGAAACATTGACTTAGAAGTTATTTACTATTTAATTATAGTGCAATTAATTTATTTTAGTGAAGTAGAAATTAATTTATGAATTAATTGAATTGGGTCCATGGTTTAATAGACCAGACCAATTATTAATTTATAGTAACCAAGAAAATAGTAAGCCCAAAGGATTCTCACCCATAGTCCAAGTTGATATTGGAATCCTATTAGAATTGAGATATGTGAATTACAGATTGAGAAAGATATATTATTTTCTTTCCTTATCTTTATTTTGCTTATATACACAAGGGTCCATGTATATTTTTGGTGAGACTTTTGAAAGGAAAAGGAATATATATATTTACTCTCTCTATTTTTAGGGCTTATTTTCTCTTCTAAAGGAGGCTTCCACAAGCCTTGCCTCCAATGTCATTCATCAAGGTATATGGGTGATTTCTAAAGGAAAGATCACTATCAAGAAGAAGGAGAAAGGATCTTGCTTAGGGATCTACAAAAAGTGAGAACATTCACTTTAGAGGAAAGATTTAAAGGTTTACTCAAACCTTTTATGTAAGTAATCAATCTATTAACTGAATGATACATCATCTTTTATTTGATTTTTGCATAAAACTTGTCTCTATGTGATGAATTAAGATCTATGTATGAAAATCCTTCAAAAAGTTTTTAAAACTTATACGTTTCCCAACAAGAAGATCATCCTGTCGCAACCCACGTGAGGAATGAAAAAATCCGACAGAAGTGCCACTGATAATCAGGGAATAAGTGACAATAGAAATGCAAGCTAGGATGAGCTTTATCCAGTAAGCATTCAACCCCAACTTTGCTAACATTTTTAAGAGAAAGTCACATTCAATACGATCATAAGCTTTGCTTATGTCAATTTTTAGTGCCTAGAAGATCTTTCGTCCCTTCCGCTTGTTTTTTAAATAATAGAGGATCTCATAAGTACTAAGGACGTTGTATTCAAGAGATAACGAGAAAACTTTTTGGTTTGTAACACTAAGAATAGTTTTTTATTTTCAAAAAACTAAAAATAGAAAATTGTACATAATAACTCTGCTTGGTTCAGTTTTCTAAAAACTCAGTTATAAAAAGGCATATTTTCAAATAACTGACTTTTATTGTTCTCTGAAAACTGTTTTATGTTCTCTGAATTCTTGATAATTGTTTTCAGAGTTACAAACCAAGCAAGCCCTTAGCTACTGGGAATATTATGATTATTATTATTATTATTATTATTTTCTGATTTTCTTCCTTTTCTAAGGAATTTATTTCCAATATATAAGAAGGGCAAATTCGAAGCCAAGATAGGAAAAAGTCCAAGCCGGGGGTTTTTTTTAAGGGGGTGCAGAAGGCTAAACAACATAAATAACTTTTTCTTGTTCTCAAAATATATATATTTTTAACCAAGACCATTCTTCATCTTTTTTTTTTTTTTTTCCTCATGTCAAAAGAGATATTTTATTCAATTGAGTTGTTATTTTTGAGTCCAAACAAAATAAATAATTTATTCAAGAGATTTTTATTTTATTTTTTACCAAAGGCCTTGTGACCTAATGGTGTCTCTTATACATCTCAAAGTGAATGGTGAGGGTTCGAGTCCCCAAAGGGACAAAATAAATGTGCAACAGCTTATTTATCAGCCAAATTTTAGCATTGGGTTAGTTTTTTCTACTACATAATAAAAGTGGCATAACTAGCCCTGTCCTGCCCCGCAATTAAACGGAGTATGTGGGACAAAGTCGGTACCTTGTCTACCGAAGTAGGGGCGGGAATGGTATACCAATTACAAACCCGTCTCGGAATAGGGGCAAAATTGGTAGAACATATTTTGTAACAAGGTGGAGTAGGGTTTAATCAAAACCACCCCAACTCCACCACATTGTCATCCCTAAAAGAAAGGATTTCACATTGCTTAAAGAGAGAGAGAGAGAGAGTTTCTAAAATGAAGTGAAAAAAAAAAAAAAAAAAAGGTGCGGAATTATAGATACATTAAAAAATGATTTAATTTTAATGTTACGCCACACAACCAGAGGTTATGCCACGCAAACGCTGCACGTGAGCTTGAAAAAGGTCCAAGTCTGTGACAATAAGCTCCCTTCATATTTATTTATATTAATCTATTTGTTCTTTTAATTTGAAACTCATACACCCACTTTACTTGGGAAAAAAATCCTCTCCAATTACTCTCTCAATGAACGTCCAATGAGCATCTAACAATGGTGACTAAAGCCACCTCCCCAACATAATTTTGTCATCGCCAAGTCAACGCCAAGTCAGCAAGTCAAGAAAAAAATTTATTTTTGTTTTACCAAATGTACAAATACTACTCTATACGTTATACTTTACACAATATATTATATAGAGTATATTATTATACAATCTAACTTTACCTTTTGACTGTAATTAAAATAAAATTAAAATGCAAAATAACTTCACTTTAAATTTTAAAACAATTCAATAAAAATTAAAATATATATATAGAACATGCTACTCAAACAAAATTATAAGGAAGAACAAATCATATGATTTATTAAGGTTAGTATACACCTACCTCAAAAATAGATCCCATTCAACTTTAATTTTTGCACCACAAACTAAATCTTACCCCCTTAACCTTAAATTTTAAAGAAAATGATTGAACCCAAAAAAAAAAAAAAAAAAAAAAAAAGAAAGCATTTTTTTTTTTTTTTTTCCCACCTCCCTCCTTATATATACACAGATATATGCCAAGGAAATCAAGCAAAATTAGCAAATATAATATATATATATACATCGTTTTTTTCTGTAATTCTTCTTCTAAATTGGGTCGTTTTCTGGATTCTTATTCTTTTTTAGAATTTTCGTACTTTCTTTTGCGAATGTTCAAATTTCAACCAAATAGGACCCATGAAGTGAAAGTCAATTCATTAAATAATAGATATGTTATATACGGAAGATGTATGTATATATTAGAAGTTTGGTAAATATAAATTTAACCCAACCGCCAAGTCAGTTTTTTTACCCCTTACTGGACCAATCGAGTAGAGAGTAGAAAGTAACTAGTGAGGATTTTTTTTCCCTTTTACTTTTCCAGAAATTGTGATGCTCCACCTTTTAGCAAAGGTGAGGAAATCCCACAAGATTACACAGCAAATAACAAATCTAAGTTCCAAACTCATCTGCATGGTCCTTCCTGTTAGATATTTGGATTCAGCACCACAAAAGCTCAATAAAGTTAACCTTCTTTATCAACAAAGGTAAAGAACACAGGAACAGTTCAATTTAGTTGCCTTAATCAATGATCAAGTTCAGTTATAGGAATTTAACAATTCTAGATACCACCATGTTCAAAATACCTTCAAAACAACTAAAATGCAAAACGAAAAGGGAGCAAGGTCGAAAGTAACATCCGCGATTATAAATCTGGGAAAAAAATAATAATAATAATAAAAAACATTCATGATTCATGATCACTAATTTGTCAATGCTTCACTTCATTTTCATTTTCATTGTCACCTTCTAAAGGTTTTGTTTCATCAGATGCTTTTTGAGGAGGGCAGACAAAATTCTTGACAATGGAAAAGTGAAGGTCGAAATCCGCTTTCAATTTATTGCAGCTGGCTTTTATCCATTTCTCCGCTACACTGGTAGGCACACTGTCTTGGCTATCTCTCTCATGTTCTTCAATAGCAGGACGTATTTCGTCGTATAAGGAATCAAGTTTGAAAGTGGCACCATTTTTCACTTCCTGCATAATGAATAAAATTTCATCAGTAGGAAAAAGGAAAGAAAAAAAATATATGAATCAATTAAAAGATGATCATAAAGCCAGAAACCAAAACCGAAGGGCTTCTTGCCCAATGGTCTAACCCCTCCTCCCTAAATGGGGAGGTTGAAGGTTCAAGTTCCACTAGGGACATGAATATTTGTGTGTGTTAGATTTAACTTTCAAAAAACAAAAAAATTAAATAAATGATAGCCAGAAATTTGGAATTCTTAGTGATGTTGGATGACTTGTGTATTATTGTTGTGAGAATGTTGATATTAATGAGATGAAAGTCATTTGCTTAGAATTGTTCTAAATTATTAAAGGATCTGGTTACAACAATGTATTTGCTGACTTAAAAATTAGGTTCTATATTCCTGCATCTGCTCATATGGTACCAAATACTCCTACAATACTCATATAGAAAGCACAAAGCGACAATGATAAACCAGTATTTTATGACAGGTATTCTTTTTCATGGAATACACAATAAGAAAATAAAAATTATAGACCAGAATTATTCCAACACTTGATTACTGACCCAAAGAAAAATTCCAATAACGTTCAGAATGGGAAAATAAAAATTAATTACACAGCAAAATGCATCATCAACAGCTTGAAAACTCGGGAAAAGGGAAGGGAGTAAGAAAAAGACAAAAAAAAAAAAAGAAAGAGAGTACAGTGTGTACAACATCGAAATTACAAGGAATGAATCTTGTACCTCATATTTCAGGACTTCCTCTTGTGTTTCCTTTGATTTAAATAGTTTAGCAACATGTTTTGCATCAAATTGCTTTCGGCCAACATGTTTTGACTTTTGTTTAGGCATATGCTGTGCTCTTTTCTTTGGGATGGAGCCTGTTCCAGGGTGATAATTCTGACCTGCACTATTGCTTTGCGGAAAGGACTTTTGAGAATCTTGTGAATACAATTTAGTCTCCTCATTTACTTCAGTTTTCACTGTATTTGCTGTCGCGTTTTCCACTGGGAATGAATAAAGTGGCTCAACGAGAGCAATGGACTCCAACTGATTTATAGATCCCACACTAACATCCACTATCAAGGAGTGATCATTTTTCCCAAAGGCTAAGAATTCAGGCTTTAAGGGGCTTGTAGTTTTGGGAAGCTTTGATGAAGTCTCATCTTCTTCTGCAGAATCATAGAGTGGGATTTTCTCTACTGTATATCTGCATTCAAATCAGCAGGTTGATATCCATAAAGGTAACAGAAATACACAGCTTGGAATTTAAATATAAATAATAATAATAATATAATTATCATAGGTAGGAAATATGTCAACAAATAGTTGATTAAGGCATTAAGTGGACGTAATAAACATAGTTCGCCTGACATAATCTAGAAACATGAAAATAAAAGATGAACATATTATGTTAACAGAAGTACCTTCTCGCATTGGTCTTCTGAAAAATTCTAAAGAAAAACAGCTGAAATTATTTTCTACATTTTATGATGACAGCATAAATTTTCATCTCTGTGATTGTCTCCAAGACAAGAAACAACAACGACCATGCATCTCACATCCAAGAATCTAATGTATCTCTTTAATCCAAGACCCATAATGGAATGTACTCATTTTCGTTGGTGTACCACAATCCAAATGCTTATATAATAATTTTTTCTGCCAAGTGATTAATTCTATTAACATGGTAAATCTGAATTTATAATATAACATGGGAGGACCTTCTACCATTTCCAGAATTCTTACAATGTCTCTCCTCGACACGTGCAAACACTTGAGCATTTGCACTATACTCCCTCTATTTTGCTAAGCAAAGAAGGAAAACAAACATACATTGCTGCTATATCCAAAACAACTAGTACTGACATATTTAAGTTGTGCCCTCTCAAATAGCATATGTAATGTTACCGATTTTTCCCTATTTTCTATTTTCGGGAATTTATTTGATTTTTCTAGATTATTTTTATCCTTGCCTCGTCTTGTGTGCCACGTGGGCCCCGAGGGGCGATTTGGTCATTTTTTTTAGTCGAGAGTTTTAGAAGTGTATTTTTAATCATTTTAAGTCAATTAGGAGTGACGGTATTATTTTTATAATTCTTCAGAGGTCGGGACGATTTCCGAACTCGGGAACTTCTCCCGGTTTTGTTATTTTAAGAAAGGGATATAATGGACTTTTCTCACATATATGTATTCATCTATATCTATATATTAGGAAGATATTTTATGGGACAAGGATGGCATTATAGAGGAAGGGCAAGGGCAAGGGCAAGGGCATGATAGTAACTTGACAAAAAGTTAGTAACCATAGGATCATGACAAGTGGCACAAGGCCACACAAGCAATTGCAAGACCAAGCCTACACCCATATTTTTTTCTTCATTTCCGGCCAAGCCTTCTCTCTCTCTAACCTTTCTCATTCTCTCTCTATATTCCTCTCTCCCATATCTCTAGTATTTATTCATGCTAGAAGAAGTTTTGGTTAAGCCGGAGTTAGCAAATTATAGATCGTTGCAAGGGCTACATTTTGGTACCGGTATTGCAAGCTTTTGGTGGGATTTGAGTTTAGAGCTTGGAACTTGGGTTGCTATCTTGAGGTAAGGGAGGTTTAAATTATGAGTCCTATGGTTTTAGTGAGCTTCTATGTATATTCTTACATGAAATCTTCTTGTTGTGTAGCATGATATGTGGTTTGTGGTGTTCAAGTATGATATGTGGTTGATTTATGTGGTTTAAAATGTAGCTAATGTGTTTTATGCTAATTGTGTATAACATGCTATTTTCTATGTTGGAATGTGGAAGTATAGTTTGTATGGTTGTCTTATGTTTTGTATATCATGAGCGAAATTTTTGATTTAAATTCATGAATGGTATTTTGATGAATAATGGCATAAACTTCATGTATATTTTTCATGGGGAAATTGGGTTTGTGAGATTGAACTCATGATGGGGAAATGAAGGATGAGAAGTGAATTGATGTTGTGGTGTAAGTTAGGTTGAGAAGTGAAATGGTGGTTGCGAAAGGTCTGATGAGGTTTGGGTTGGAAGGAAAGAGGAGGGCAATTGCATCTCATGTGTTGAAATGAATTATGAATTCATTGAATTTAATGTTTGATGTTATGGATGACATCCCCATGATCCCTTCTTCTTATTCTCCTCTTTTATGGTTGTGGTTCACGGGATTTTTAAGAATGTAATTTAAGCATTTTTTATTGAGCTGTTGAGCTCATCCTATTATCATTGAACATTTTTTCAGGAATGTGGAGACAAGTCGGTATATGATAGGCATCCATGGATATTGACGTAGCTAGGATTGTAATTCATTTTTATTAAGCTATGTAGCGTTGGCCATGGAGGCCTCATTCCTTAAGAATGTATTTCTTTTGTAAAGCATGGCCATGCACTGTAATTACAACACTTGATAATATTTGATGTAAACTTGAGATTTTGTAAAGGTTTAATGTTGAATAGCAAAAATGCAGTTATATTTTAAGAAATTATAGATGCCATCTAACTGTATGTTTTGCCGTGAGATTCGGGATTTAATTGTGTATCAGGTTTGGTATAGACCGGCTCACAATGAGCCTACCTCATCTGATGTCTTAGCTGCAGATAACAGCATTCCAAGGCCTGTCAGCCGGTTGACAGTGAAAAATTTTGGTATTCCAGTAGGTCGATACATTATGGATGTTGTTTCGGCCGGCTGATAAGCTTTGTCAGCCGACCGAACCCCCCTTGTCAGTCGGCCGACGTTAGATGTTCGGCCGGCCAACAGTCATTTTTCTGAAGTCCTGAGAGCATGAATTATTGAGGATCGTTTCAGCCGACCGACCCTGTAGGTCAGCCGGCTAACGAAGGGCCATCAGCCGGTGACTTCTCCAGCAGCTGGCTGATCTTATCCATGACCGGTACTTTGACTTCTTCTAAACTGTGTCTTAGAAAGACCTTGGGACCCTTGAATGATCTGTGTATTCCCAGCAAGTATAGAAAAGGACGGGGATTGCCCTTAGTTGACCTCGGGTTCGGGTAAGGACCCGGTTAAACGGTTCGGGCCCACGGGTTCGGGTCGTTACAACATAACCTTTTAAAATAGTTGACAATTCACAGGGTAATAGAACTAGCTTGCAATACCAGTTAATGTGGTTATGTGGATCCATCAAAGCTGCTACCAGAAATCATTCTACAATTGATGTGCCAAGACAATTCCAGTGAAAATGTAAAATCAAGTGTCTCCAATTTGCGAGATGATGAAGTTTTGGAATTAATTCTCCTATCTCAATATGTATTTTGAATTTATAAGGATATATATATTGGATATCCTTTTATAGAAATCCCTCAATCACTTCATCATTTTGGGAATGGTGTGTCTTCATCCTTCTCATGATCTCCTTACATCTAAAGAATATCCTTAAAACAAATCCTTTATTCACTAACATTTATCATTTCAGGATACTGGTTTGTCTTCAATTTATGAATTCTTTACAATCAGAATAGTTAAAAGAGTCTCTCTAAAATACGCAATTTTGAAGATTTTGAATACCCTAGGGTTTACGTGAGGTAGAAGATAGGTTTCCATTCATGGATGAGGGTTTGACCTCCTCCATGCAACCACCGGGTCATTTACTTCGATCAACATCTTCCCCACGTTCTTCATGGAGGAACCTGTTCGCAGATTCCCCTAATGGATCCTTTGTTAATCTTTCGTTCACTGAACAAAGCAGAAGAGATGAATTGATCAAGATTGCAGATGATGATGTGTAGAAGATATTGCACATTGGCAGCACTCTCTTGTTTGTTATGTCATGGATAAGAAACCCTACTATCCTTTCTTTCAATCTTTTGTGCGACGTAGATGGGGGAAAGATCTGAAGGTTGTCTCGTCTCACTCAAAGACGGCTTCTTCATAGATCGATTTGATAATGCTTAATAAATGGAGGGGATCCTGCAATGATTTCACACGTTTGAAGGTAGACCAATTGTTCTTGAAAACAAAGGAATAAAACGGCTAATCTAGATCATGATGTGTTAGAATTGATTCCATTGTGATTGAAGATTTATGGTCTGCCCATTCACTACTGCAACAAATGTGTTGTTTCAAAGATTTTTCCAAAATTTGGTAGTCCATTGTATATGGATGAAAAATCAGTTCGTGAACGTAACCAATTTGTACGAGTGATGGTGGAAGTCAATCGGAAACAACCTCTACCTGAGTTTCTCGCTATCAAGATTCATGATGAGGATTGTGAGGTTACATTTTCGTATGATTAGAATCCTCAAATCTGTTCTCTTTTTAACTGGATTGATCATCTTCCTAGCCCCAATGTCCGAAGAAGGTGCTTGATAAGCCCAAAGTAAAACCTATTGGGCAGTGGGTGGTTCAGGTTCCCGTTGTTGTTCAGAACAAATTTGATGCTCTTGGTTCTACAGATACAGAAATTGAGGGGACTGTTGAGATTGATCCATCTGATGAGAGGGCTCCCTCTACGAATGATGTTAATGTTCTGGCCACTATGGGAGACTCTGTTTCTCGGGAGGAGGTGCCTCCTGATTTGGTTCATAAGGAAGTACCAAGTGCTGAATCAAATTGTCGGAGTATGGAGCAATCTGGTAATCTTAGAAGGGGTGATAATGGAGGAGAAGGAACTCCTCCTGCTAGTCCTAATCATGGTGTTGCTGCTGGGAATAAGGTTGGTAAGGCTGTTTCTCCTCCTCCTAAAGATGAGGCTGCAGATAAAGATAAGAAGCAGAAGAAGAAGCTGGTGGTGCAAGGGACTAATAGGATCACTAGAAGTAAAACTGGGGCTGTTTCTCCTGATTCAATTTTCCAATGATTGGCTCTTGGAGTGTAGGTTAATGAGCCCAGGAGACAAAGGGAGGTGAGGAATACTCTCTCTCTTTCTTTGGTGTGTCAGTTGGAAACAAGGGGTAAGCAGTAGAGATTTTCAAAATTTTCTTCTTTTATTAGAATAAATTGGTGTTTCACTAATAAGTACTCATCTACTTAACTTATCAAAAAAATAAGTACTCATCGACTTATTTGGGTAAAATTTGGATTGGTTGGGATACATTTGTTTTTTAGGTGGATAGGATCTCTGAAGGAGAACAATTTTTGCTGCTTAAGGTGATGCATCTCCAGTCTCAGTCTCGTTTTTATTACTCCAGGATATGCAGCTAATCTTATTAATGATAGGTTGAAACTTTTGGAGTCATTTATTGATATTGCTGCTGGTATTGAAAACCCCTCGGTCACCTTGGGTGACTAGAACCATGTGAGATTCCATGATGAGAAGAGCTGGGGGTCTTAGAATCCCTCAGAAGCTGTTAGATCAATTTAATAGTATGGTGTCTAAAACTGATCTTCTTGATCTGCTAGTTATTAATGGTTCATGGACTTGGTGTAATAGGAAAGATTTTAATTCTAGAATCCAGTGTTATTAAAAGCCCAAGGCACTAGAGATCATTTGGAGCCTAGGTGCGAGGCACACAGTGAGGCGCGTGCCTGAGTGAAGTGAGGTGCACAATTGAAAATTTAAACTACCATAAAAACATTCATATCTCATGAGTCCTATTAATATTCTAAAAATTAATATCAAATATAAAAAAGTAAATCCATCAACTAAACAAGCATCCAACAACAATAAAACAAAGCACAAATTTGTTTTCTTGAAAGGCAAAGCAGAATTTGCATTTTTAATGGCAAAATAGAGCACAAAAAGAAATAAATCTGTTAACCAAAAAAAAAAAAAACTGTTAACAAGAAAAGAAAAGAAAAAAACAAAGCAAAAAAAACAAGACGCAGAGATAGAAGAAGCAAATGATGATAGAGAAGTAGAGAGAAGAGAGAGAAAGTGTTAAAGAAAAAAGGGGAAAAAACAGACCCCCCCCCCCCCCCCCCCACAACAACAAAAAAAAAAGACAGAGGGAGAAGAGAACTAAACGAAGAGAGAGATGTAAACAAAGATAAGGAGAGGAGAGAGAAGTAAAGCAGAAGAGAGAGGAGAGAGAAGTAAAGCAGAAGAGAGAGGAGAGAGAAGAAGAAAGAACTGATGTGGCTTCATCGTTCATCTTTGTTACTAGGGCAGCGTCGTTCGTCTCACGGTCTCACTCTTTCTCTGTTCGGTTGACAATTTTACTCTTAGGCATTCTAATATGTTTATTCTTTTGAACAAAAGTTTCTTCTCCCTTACGCTTGGGCTTTCTTATTTGTTTATTAAGTTGCCAAAAGTACCCTTTTGTGGTTTAAGAAATAGAATAATCATAGTTTTTTAAAACAAATTAGTCAAGTGCACCTGACAAAAAGGACGAAGCGCAGCCGAGGCGCGCGCCTAATAAACATTAGTGAGCCTGGGATGACAACAGGCACTAGACCTGCTCCTCAAGCCTAGGCACGCCTTTAACAACATTACTAGAATCCATGCTAAGTTGGACAAGATGATGGTGAATAGGTTGTGGATTAATGTTACAAGTGAGACTTGTCCCACATCAGATCCGAATGACAAATTGAATAGGTATATATAGGTTAGGTGTTAGCCCCACCTAATAGCTTAAGCTTTTGGGTTGAATCGCGAAGCACCCGCCCGTTACAATTGATATTAGAGTCAAAGTCAGTCCTTGATCCGGTGCCACGTCAAGCGCCCAGCCCAGATGCGTCCGGGTGAGCCTTCCCGGGTAGGCAGAGTGGCCCGACCGCAACAAGGGCGTTGCGAGTTCAGGCGGGGGAGAATGTTACAAGTGAGACTTGTCTCACATCGGGTCCAGATGGGAAATTGAATGAGTATAAATGGGTTGGGTGTTAGCCCCACCCAATAGCTTAAGCTTTTGGGTGGTATTGCAAAGCATACAATTAACCACTTTACTGCTTCTAAAGTTTGGCTATTCCCTCCAAATATGTCTGATCAATGTGCCATGATTGTTACTTTGGATTCTCAATTGTCTTCCTCTCCTAATCCTGTCAAGATGTTGAAAGAGTGGTGTCAACAAGAGGAGATTGTTACCCTACTGTGCAAAAATTGGAACCAGCTTCTTGGAACCCTATTCATGTGTTGCAGAAGAAATTAAGAAATGTTAAGCAAGCTACAAGGGCTGGAACAAGAACTATTTTGGTGATATTGGTGCTAAGGTGGTTGATTCTAGAAAGGATCTTTAACACATTCAAACTCAAACTTATGGCAAGACCCTATGAATGCAAATTGGGTAGATAAGGAAAATTAAGCTGAAGCAAATATGAACATGCTCTCTCTAATCAAGAGGTTTCTATGACTCAAAAATCTAGAACTCTTCGGCTCAAGGATAATGATAGGTGTACTAGCTTCTTTCACTGCAGAGTTATGCAGAACAGAAACTTCAATTCTCTCTCTCAACTCCAAGATGATTTTATTTGATAAATTTCAACTCCAAGATGATCAAGGAGTTTGGTCTTCAGATCCTGATTTGATTAGCAAATGGAATGTGGATTTTTATAAAAAGTTGTATTCCCAGAGGCAGTCTAATGTCAATTTTGGTTCCTTGTTGCAGCCTAAAATAACTCTTTCCCCTCCTGATGCTGAATCTCTTCATAGCCATGTACCAACAAGGGCGGTTAAGAAGGTAGTGATGAGTTTTCATCCTGATAAGTGTACTGGCTCAGATGAGGTCCCTGTAAGAATTTTTCAGCGATTTTGGAGTCTTATTGGCTCTGAAGTGACTCTTGCTGCTCAATACTTCTTTAAATTTTCCAAACTTCCTATTGGTATTTCTAGTTCCTTCATCACCATAATTCCAAAGAAGAATGATGCCTCTAGAGTTTCTGAATTTAGACCTATTGATGCAGGAGGGGTAGGGGTGATTCAAAATCGAAATCCAAAGAGAACAAGAAAGATAATGAGATAGAAGAGAAGAAGAATGAGGGGAAAGAAATCACAATAATATCTGAATTTTTCAATAATTCAATCATAAAAGTGTTGACTTTAAGATATAATCAAATCAAGAGTAAGTGATAAAGAAGAAGAAAAAGAGAAGAAAGCGGATGAGAGAAAAAGAGAGAGATGGGGGAAGAGAGAAAGAATGAAAGAATACTTTCATCCTTCCACCACATTCTATTTATAATAAAAAGTTTCAGAAATTAGAAAAGCCCCAATATTATATAAAATAATAGCAAATAAGCCCCTGACAACACTCCCATTCAAGTTGGTGCAAGTATATCTATCATGCCCAACTTGACTAACATATTTTGCAAGCAAGTCTTGCTCACACCCTTAGTCAAAACATCAGCAACCTGATCATGTGTGTTGACGTATGGACTACAAATCAGCCCAAGACGAAGCTTTTCCTTGATGAAGTGTCGATCGACTTCAATGTGCTTTGTCTTGTCATGTTGAAATGGACTGTGGGCAATGCTAATAGCAGTCTTGCTACCACAATACAACTTCATTGACTCACGAACAGGATAACTCAACTCACCCAACATCGTACATAGCCATAACAACTCACAAACTCCATGTGCCATAAATCTGAACTCAGCCTCTGCACTAGATCTAACAGACTGTTTCTTGCTTCGCTATGGAACAAGATTACCTCCAACAAATGTGCAATATCCTGAAGTAGATCGGCGATCTATCACAGCCCTGCCCAATCAGCGTCAGTATAGGCTTCAACACGCAAGTGGTCATGACTACCAAACAATAGCCCCTTACCAGGTGCACCCTTGAGGTAGCGAAGAACATGATGAGCTGCCTCAAGGTGAGGTGCACCTAAATCATGCATAAACTAACTAATCACACTAACAGCGTAGGCAATATCCGAGCATGTGAGAGATAAGTAAGTGAGTCTCCCAACCAATCGCTGAAATCTTCTCACATCATCTAATGGGTCTCCATCTACATCATTAAGCCTATGGTTCTGCTCAATGGGAATATCAATAGGTCTAGCTCCAAGCCTGCCTGTTTCAGCCAACAAATCTAACACATACTTTCGTTGAGAAATGAACACCCCTCTCTTCGATCTACACACCTCAATACCCAAAAAGTATCTCAATGATCCAAGGTCTTTAACCTCGAACTATGTCCCCAAGAATGACTTCATTCGACGAATCTCTTCTGGATCATTTTGCAGTGATAACAATATCATCAACATATACAATAAGGGCAGTGCTGCAACCCTGGTGCTTCTTGATGAAGAGAGTATGACCTGTCTGACTATGTGTGTACCCTACTCTTTTCATAGCAATGATGAACCTCTCAAACCAAGCACATGGCGACTGCTTTAACTTATACAAGGCTTTATGTAGCTTACACACTAAATTCTGACCATTAGCAATCTTAAACTCTGGTGGCATAGTCATATACATCTCTTCCTCCAAGTCACCACGAAGGAAAGCATTCTTTACATCCAGCTGATGTAAGGGCCAATTCAAATTAGCTGCCAAAGAAAGAAGAACACGTATAAAGTTCTTCTTAGCAGTCTCACTCTCTGCAGTATGTGCCATAGATAACCCCCCAAATGGACAAGGCCTTGACCTAGCAGGAGCTAGAGTAGGGTAACCGTGTAGATTCTAACATGTTTCCCTAGTGTTGCATGTACGCCCACAATGATCACACCTCAACTTGCTTTTGTCATCCTGCTTCCCTCTTTTTAGAGGATTGGGCTTATTCCATTGTTGTGTGACAAGAGCATACCTCTCAAACAATGGTACTTCTGGCTCAGGCTTAGTGTATACAGGTGCAGACATAGCCTTCACTCTACTCTCCTCGGTCTGGATATACGAAAACACATCTCTGACAGAAGTAGAGGCTGGATACCTGCCTAACACTTGTACGCTGGCATGCTCGTATCTCGAATGCAGACCACCCAAGAACTAATAGATTCGATTCCTTTCTACCATAGCATGAAATGCTTTAACATCAGTTGCACACACAGGTATGTAGTCTTGGTAGTGATCTAACTCTTCCCATTTACCACGTAAAGTGTGGTAATATGTAACAAGAGTTTGGCCTTCCTGCTTGAATCTTGAAATCTGTTGTTGGAGTTGATATAGTTTTGCAAAATTGCCAACCGAGGAATATGTTTCTTCTACAGCCGTCCATAGCCCTTTAGTTGTTTTCACAAACAGAAACCCTTTGCTAATCTGTGGCTGCATTGACTGCAACAACCACGTCATAACTAGTGCATTATTTGCACTCCACTCTTTGAATTCAAGATCGCTCTTAGAGGGATACATGACAGTCCATTCGATATGGTCAATATCCTATGACCAGTGATATGCATACGAGCAAATTGAGCCCACTCCATATAGTTCGTCTCATCCAACCTAATAGTCGTAATACAAAGGCATGAATGGTGATCACTACTACCTCCCAATACTGGAGTCAGATTAGGAGAAGACCCAGCTTCTTTTGAAGTCACCTTTGAGCCAGACATTTTATCAAACAGTTTCTGGGTATACAATCCTCAGAAACAAAAGCAACAACAAAATACATAAAGAACCACCTCTCTAACACACAAACTTCAACTAGAAATATTACTGTCTTCTGAGATACATAAAAAGCGACCACACAGTCACCACACAAACCCTAAAAAGCAACAAAGTAGACCATACTAGAATCGCGAACGACGAAGAAAAAGCTGTTGTTGCAGAACCTCGTGAGCACAAGAAAAAACACCAATCGAGACTGCAATAGATAAAAAAACAAGTCCAACAACGACATCATAACTAATGCATTATTTGCACTCCACTCTTTGAATTCAGGATCACTCTTGGACGGATACGTGACAATCCCTTCGATATGGTCGATCATCCTACGAGCAGTGATATGCATACGAGCAGAATGAGCCCACTCCATATAGTTCGTCTCATCCAACCTAACAGTCATAATACAAAGGCCTGGATGGTGATCACTACAACTCCTAATATTGGAGTCTGACTAGGAGAAGACCCAACTTCTTTTGAAGTCACCTCTGAGCCAGACATTTTATCAAACAGTTTCTGGGTATACAATCCTCAGAAACAAAAGCAACAACAAAATACGTAGAGAACCACCTCTCTAACACACAAACTTCAACTAGAAAGATTATCGTCTTCTGAGATGCATAAAATAGCAACCACGCAGTCACCACACAAACCCTAGAAAGCAACAAAGTAGACGATACCAAAATCGCAAACGACGAAGAAAAAGCCGATGTTACAGAACCACGCGAACACGTAAAAAAACACCAATCGAGACTGCAATAGATCGAAAACAAGGAAGAAAAAGGATAAAAGAAAAACACCAATCTAGATCCGCGGTACGTGCGGATGTGATTAACACTACTTCCTTGCAAACAAATCCTATCTTAGAATATGTTCAAAACCATTCACACCCACTAGGGTTTACACAAACTTGACCTAGGGTTTCAACTACACACCTAGAGCTTTACAAACCATGCTCTGATACCATGTTGACTTTAACATATAATCAAATCAAGAGTAAGTGATAAAGAAGAAGAAGAAGAGAAGAAAGCGGATGAGAGAAAAAGAGAGATGGGGAAAGAGAGAAAGAATGAAAGAATACTTTCATCCTTCCACCACATTCTATTTATAATAACAAGTTTCAGAAATTACACATAAACTTCAACATTATATAAGTAATAACAAATAAGCCCCCTGACAACAAAAATGTCCCTTAACAATGTGCTCAAACCCACATATAAATAGGCATCAAGAATACACTACTCAAACCTATTACCATAAATAAAACCCTAAAATACAATATTATGAAAATATCCTAAATTAAAATATTACTAAAATAATAATAATAATAACAAATAGAAAAAAATTTCTAATTCTATCTCTCTTTTCCACATCTGCAATAGTAAAAGCGGAACATGTGCACTCCAAGCTTTCAGACCATGCCCCATTCTCCATCACCTATTGCTTTGTGCAACCTCGTTTACACGATTATTGCTAAAATATTGGCAAATAGATAAGAGTACGGTGTTGAGTGATTTGGTGGGTTATGGAAAGAAAAAAAAATGCTTTTGTTAAGGGTAGGAAACTTCATGATGCCGTTATTCTTGCCCACAAACTTATTAGAAACTTAACTATCTGAATCACTCTTCTATGGCAATGAAGATAGACCTTAGTAAGGTCTATGACTCAGTGTCTTGGAATTTTTTGATGGTTGTTATGAAGAACTATGGGTTTGGTGACATTTGAATAGCTTTGGTTAAGGAGTGTGTGTGCTCTGTGAGGTACTCCACTCTAATTAATGGGGCTCCTGCTGATTTCTTTCAGCCTCAGACGGGTTTGAGGCAAGGGTGTCCTCTTTCTCCCTTACTTTTAACCTTGATTACAGAATATTTCTCTACCATGGTGGCTGCAGCAGTGAGGATGGTTCTGTTTTGCCTTATAAGGCTGCAATTAAGGCTAATTCAGATTTGTGCCAGATTTTCTTTGCTGATGACCTTCTAATGGTCTGTCAAGCCTCTCCTGCTGCTATGACTATCAAAAACATTCTTCTGGAGTTTGAAGCTGTTTCTGGTCTTGTAATTAAATTGGAGAAGATTCAACTGTTCTTCTCTAAGTCTGTGATAATAAGAAGATTAATTTTCTCTATTTTTCAGTGTGCAATTCTTCTTTTCCTGTCAAATATTTGGGACATCCCCTTGATTGTCATGGTTTGAAGAGTTCTACTTGTTGAAGTCTTTGGGACAAAATTGAGGCAAAACTTTCCGCTTGGCGCTCTCAATCCTTATCCACTGTAGGGAGAATTGAGTTACTTAAATCTGTCATCTCCCCTTTGTTGATGTTCTGTTGTTCCACTCTCAAGATTCCTGCTGCTATTAGGAATTCAGTTCCAGAGAATGTGTACAGATTTTTTATGGGGCAGTTCAGCACATAAAATGAAGCTTGCTATTCTCAGTTGGAATCAAGTGACCAAAACCAAGTGTGAGGGTGGTTTTGGAATTAGAAGGTTGCTTGATTTGGAGTGCACTGCCAATAGTAAATTGGTTTGGGATTTCTAAAATTCCAAAGATAAGTTGTGGTGGCATGGTTCAAGACCAGATATACTGCCAATGTGTCCTATTGGCTATCTGTTCCCTCTTTGTCCCAATCCATTCATTTGGAGGAATATGTTGGCTGTGAGGGATATCATGCAAGCTAATACTAGTTGTAGAATTGGTAATGGCCAATTAATTAAGTGGTTTGGTGACCCTCTGTTTCAAGGTAAGCTTTTAACTCAAGAGTTTTCTAATTGAAGTCAAATTGCATCTTCGTAGAGATGCTCCTTTGAGCTTCTTATGGTGAATGGTTCTTGGAATCTGAACTTGTTGGAGTCTGCTGCTCTGTTTCCATTGAAGGACTTCTTGCAGGGGTGTCAATATCACTCCTAGGCTTGATAGATGGATTTGGAATAATGGTGAATTTTCTTTCAAAACATGTTGGAATAAATGTAGAACTTCTTATATTTTGATGCCTTGGTGTTCTCTTTCCTGGAGGGGTCGACCTAGGTGTTCAGTTACCTCTTGCTTGGTGATGTTGGATAAAGTTCTTAATTTCTGTAATTTGCAGAGAAGAGGTTTCCAGTTGGCAGGTGTGTGTGAACCATGGCAGCGCTTGTGACGATGGAAACCATCTATTTCCTTCATGCCCTTGTGCTGATGTTGTGTGGTCTTGGTTTTGTAATCTGTTATAGTGGACTTGGCCTTCTTTTTCTAATCTGGATCAATTGGTGCACTGGTTTGTTTCCAATGTGAGGTCGAAAGTTCCTTTGATGGTGTTCTCTGCAGCTGTTTGGGGAATTTGGAAAGAGAGGAATGCTAGGCTGCAAGAGGGCCACTGAAGGTCTCCCTCGGATCTTGCTAGATCAGTTTGGTTTAATATTCTTGATGCAGCTTCGATTCCAGTCCAACCAATCACTCCATCTTGAGGGTTTAGCTAGGCCTTTTCTGTTTTGTTCTATTCCAATTGGAAATGGATGTTTCCTATTTCTTGGATGTTCTTGTAGTTGGAGGGTATGCCCTCCTGTTTTGAGCTGTAATGCTTTATCCTTCTTTTAATACAAAACCCAATTATGAAAGAAAAAAAAAGGTTTGTCTGCAATTTCCTTCTGCTCGCTTGTGTTTTGAATTGTGGAAAGAATGATTGAATTCATCTCCAAACGAAGATGAACTTGTTCTATATGCAGTAGTAGTAGTAGTAGAATGATGAACTTGTTATAGTAGACTAGTACTAATATAAAATGTAGTAGAATGAATAATGAATTAATCTCCAAACTGAGATGAACGTAATATAGGTGAATACAAACATTGTTAAGCAAGAATGACCAAAAGCTGAAGTCGCATAAAATTTTATAGCAAAATAAATGTATAACGTTATAGCAATATAAGAACAAACAATTACCTGTCATCGCCGTCTTCCCATACATGGTTATGCTCCTGTTTAAAGTAGTAGCATAACATTAGGAGAGAGGAGAAAGAATGGGTTCATACTTAATAATAATATATAAAAAATTACCATATCTATAAGTAGGGAGAAGGATGAACCTAAAAAATAATGGAGAACATGAAAGCAATTTGCCTTTTAGACAAGAAAGGCACATCAATCTGATTAAAGCCAAAAAAACAAAAACAAAAAAAGTAGCAAATTTAAAGTTTCTAAAGATCAAATTGATTGCTCAGGGCCCGTGATCTAGAACTGGGAGGGATTCATGCACGCAACAAACACATAAAAGAAATAAATAAATAAAAATGGACATAGATTTTTTATGTGGAAATCCAAATGGAACCCATGGGACCTAGTACATATTGTGAGATAGAAGGATTACAAACTAGGTTACAGTTTCCCAAAACCCAAGAAACCCCTAGTTACGTCTTTGACACAGATCAATCCACTGAACTCTTCTTGACTCTCCAAGCACACAATCCGCTTATCAACAAACTTTGCTCCTAACGAATCTGCTTCTCCACCAGTAATCCCATCTCATCCACTAGTCATCCAGTTCAATCTCTGAGCTATGGATTGAATATTGTGTTGAACTTGTCAGATGTAATAGTCAACACACAATGAAGAACATTCACCAATTCTAAGAACGATAAAAATATGATGCAAATCTAAAACTCACAATTAAGCTCTTTGTATTTTAGATATAGAAGTTGTGTTGTATTTTGCCGTAGCATGGTATACTTATTGGAAAAATAGAAGTGCAGAAAGAATAGGGTTGGTATTTAATTCAAAAAGGAAACTGAATATCCTTAGGGTTAGATTGACCAAAGAGTTAGTCGATAGATCGATGCAACTCTAGTGGCTCTTGATTGATAGCTTGATCGATCGAAATCAACTGCAATGTTAAAACGGGGAAAACTTCAGAAAAGGAAATTTCCAAAGACACTTTTATGCATATTTCAGAAGATTTAGGGAACCACATCAAATCAAAATTCAAATTCCCTCTTCAATCATGAGTAAGAGAAGCAAGACATTGATAAGCTATGTCCAACGTAGGTTTTGGAAAAAACACATCCATAGCATAATTGCATACTAAGAAGCTTGGAAACAGTAGAAATATAAAAAGAAGACAAAGAAGAGAATTGCGTAAATGCTTGAATTATTTTAATTACTCATTCACAGCTCTAATATTTATAGATAAAATGAGCACATGCTCATATTATAAGAAAGGAAACTAAATCAAATCTAAATCAAATCACAACTTATTCTAAAGCATATTCTATGGCATATTCTATAGCATAGTCAAATCTCTCCTATTATGGTAAGTCATTCCATAAATAGTGGCTATCATATATGCTAACATATACATAGTCAAATCTCTGCTATTATGGTAAGTCATGCCATAAATCGTGGTATCATATATGCTAACACTCCCTCTCAAGTTGGTGCGTGGATATCTGAAACGTCCAACTTAGACAATACATTCTCAAACACAATCTTGCTGATGCCCTTTGTAAGAATGTCTGCAAGCTGTTGAAAGCTTGTGACAAATGGAGTGCAAATTTGGCCAGAGATGATCTTCTCTCGAATGAAGTGACAGTCCACCTCTATATGCTTAGTCCTGTCATGTTGAACGGGATTTGCTGCTATCCTAATGGTAGACTTGTTGTCGCAGTAAAGTGAGAATGGAAGCGACACTGGAAGGCACAAGTCTGTCATCAAGGTTTTCAGCCATAGCAACTCACCTACCCCAAGAGCCATAGCCCTATACTCTGCCTCTACACTAGATCGAGAGATAACATCCTACTTCTTACTGCGCCTAGTAACCAAGTTACCACCAATAGTAGTACAATAACCCAAAGTTGACCTCCTATCTGAAATTGATCTTGCATAATCAGCATCTGTCCATGCCTCAACATGTAAGTGACCATGATTGGCAAACAAAATACCACGGCCTGGACACCCTTTTAAGTAGCGAAGGATCCGAATAGCTGCATCATGGTGAGGGGTACGAGGAGAGTGCATGAATTGACTCACGACACTCACGGCATAAGCAATGTAAGGTCGATTCATGGATAAATAGATGAGCTTTCCCACAAGTCGTTGATACTGACCGATGATTCTGCTCAATCAGAGTATCAGCAGGACGAGCGCCAAGCTGACCAGAAGCAAAAATCAAGTCAAGAACATACTTGCATTGAGAGATGAAAATGTCAATCTTGGAGCGAGCCACCTCAATGCCCAAGAAGTACCGTAGGGGACCAAGATCCTTAATCTCAAACTAACGGCCAAGATAGCTCTGAACCTCATCAATTCCGGTAGTATCATCGCCTGTAAGAACAATATCATCGACATACACAATGAGAGTAACTGTCTTACCGCCTGAATGACGTAAAAACAAGATATGATCAGCTGCACTTTTATGGAAACCAAACTTGAGCATAGCAGTGCCAAAGCGATCAAACCAAGCTTGAGGAGACTACTTGAGGCCATACAGAGAACGACGAAGACGACATACCATACCAGAATGAGCAGGAGAACGAAAGCCCAGAGGAGGAACCATATACACCTCCTTCTGCAAATCACCACTGAGAAAGGCATTCTTGGCATCTAACTGAAATATAGGCCAAGATCGAATTGCAGCAACGAAAAATAATACACGGATGGTATTCATCTTGGCAATAGGGGCAAAAGTCTCTTGATAATCTATGCCATAAGTCTGACCATAACCCTTGGCAACCAATCAAGCCTTGTAACGAGCAACTGACCCATCTGGATTATACTTAATTGTAAACACCCAACGACAACCCACAACCTTTCGTCCAATAGGAAGCGGAACCATGTCCCAAGTCTGATTTTTCTCAAGTGCTTGTAGTTCTTCTGTCATAGCATCACGCCATTGAGGTTGTGCTAGTGCATCTACGACACTAGAAAGAAGAAGAACCGAGGCAACATAAACAAGAAAACTCCGATAGGAGGGTGAGATAGCATAATCAGAAACAAAATTAGAAATAGGGTATGCACAAGAATGTTTACCCTTCCGAAGAGCAATGGGGCGATCATCAAGCGAAACAATAACTCGAGAAGGCAGAGCTGCTGCCGAAGGAATAGGGCAGTCGATCATGGGAGTAAAAGCTTGTACCTGTTGTCTCCGACTATCAACCTGTGAAAAAGGAACATTCCCCCTACTGGAGGGGTATCACGAGGAGGAATCATAGAAGAAGAAACATGTAAAGGTAGAGGAGTTGAAGACGGAAGAAGGTGATCATCTATTATATTCAATGGGAACCATTCACTTTGAGAACCAACTGAACCACTATAGTATGGTGTATGCTCAAAGAAAGAAACATCCATGGATATAAATTGCCGACGATTGGGAGGATTGTAACACCTATAACCTTTTTGAGAGTGAGAATAGCCCAAAAACACACACTTCAAGGCCTTGGGGTCAAGCTTTGTACAAGTTTACCCCAATTGCTGAACAAAGCACACACACCCGAAGACTCGCGGAGGAATCAAAAAAGAGATGAATTGGGATGTAAGATTGAGAGTGGGGCTGCAAAGTTAAGAATCCTAGAAGGAGTCCTATTAATGATGTAAACAGATGTAAGAACTGCGTCTCCCCAAAATGACTGGGGAACATTCATGCCAATGCAGATTGCTTTGGCTAAGTCAAGGATGTGGAGATTCTTTCTCTCAGAACGACCATTCTATTGAGGAGTTTAAACATTAGCCATCTGATGCTCAATCCGAAATTATGTACATAACCATTGTACCTCCCCATAAGTGCACTCTGTACCCTAGTTAGATCTAAATTTTTTAATGGTACGACCATATTGAGTCTGAATCATTGCCATAAAATTTTTAAAAATGGTGTATACCTTATTTTTGGTTTTCATAAGATAAACCCAAGGAACACGAGTATGATCATCAATGAACAACACGAAATATCAAAATCCAAGGCTAGAAGTAAATGGGCAAGGACCCCACACATCTGAATGAACGAGATCAAAAGGTGTTAAAGCAGATTTATAACTACTAACAGGATAATTGGAACGAACATGTTTAGCCATATGACATGTCTTACAGGATAAATCTGACACTGCCACGTTACAAAATAAGTAAGGAAATAAATGTTTCAAATAACCGAAAGAAATATGTCCTAAACGCATGTGGCAACGCATAAGCTGGGCTTTATTAGATGAAACAATATTAGAAAATGAAGCTGAATGTGCTTGAGGTGACAAAGGAGCATCCAACAAGTATAAACCGTCCACTTCACGCCCACTGCCAATCGTCCGTTTCGACACCAGATCCTGAAAAATACAATGAGGGAAAGAACGTTACAATACAATTTAATTGTTTGGTAACGCTACTAACAGAAATAAGATTTGTAGTCAACTTTGGAACATGAAGTGTATCTGACAAAGTTAATGAAGAAGTAACTAATATGTGACCCTTCCCAGCAATGGAAGATGGAGAGCAATCCGCAAGGTGGACCTTGCGCTGGCCAGAGCAGATACTATAAGATTGGAAGAGTGAGGACATAACAGTCATATTGTCTGAAGCACAAGAATCAATGATCCATGGTGTTGAAGTTGTAAATACGCTATGTGCAGACGTAATAGTACCTGAGTGGGCATAAGTGGAGGTTGGTTGAGATAATGCCTCCATTTGGTTGAAGAATTGCTTGAACTTGTCCACATCAGGTTGAGTCAAGGTAACTGTGGCAGAAGATGTAGAGGCAGGGTTGTCAGGGGTTGACAACAAGACTAGTTGTGTAACAGAATGTGCAGAGGATCGAGGCTGTTGTTTCTGTTGCGGTGGGCATCCATGTAGAGCATAACAATGAGATTTGATGTGACCAATTTTTCCTCAATGGTCACACCGTCCGCGTTGTCGTCCCAGAGGAGGATCGGTGGTAGTGCTCTGAACTGACTAGGATGGTGAAGTTCCTGAAAGGTTGGGAACCCGAACTGCCATAGTAGAATGATCAACAAAAGCAACACCTAATGGATGAGTCCGGCTGCTCTCATCTGAAAACACATAGGAGTATGCATCCTCAAGAGTAGGGAATGAAGATAAGCCCAATAAATGAACACGAGCATACTCAAACTCATCGTTCAACCCGGCAAGAAACTGAAACACTCGATTCTTCTCCACAATTCCTGCATATAAAACTGAATCATCTGGATCCTTCCAAGAGTGGAAGGAATCATAATATGACATCTCCTCCCAAATAGAACAAAGCTTGGCGATGTAACCTGAAATTGTTACGTCACCTTGAGCAATCCTGGTGATATCTCGCCCCAACTGGAAAATTTGTGCATTATTCTGCCTCTGAGAATAAATGCGTTGAATTGAATCCCAAATCTGCTTAGCAGTCTTCATAAACATATAGCCAACAACTATGTTTGGTTGCATCGAATTGACTAGCCAAGACATAACTATAGCGTTATCTGCAAACCACTATGGATATGCCCTCTCTGACTTAGCTAGCTCTTTCTCAGAACCAGTAATATAGCCAATCTTGCCTTTGCCACCAATGAACATCTTGGCAGACTATACCCAAATCAAATAGTTGGAACCATCTAACTTCACTGTAGTGATTTGAAGTCCCGGATTTTCTGATGAGTTGGTGGGAAAAATGACACCACCACCCACATAACTTGAGCCAAGAGAATTAATAGTCGAAGACCTGAATCTGCCATAATCTGTCACACGACAATAAAAAACTCCAAAAACACTACAAATTCTGTTAATAAATCAAAGGGTCTCCTCAGACCATAAACAATAACAATGTCTCCTCAGACCATTTCCAAAAAATCCAAATACATACATTTTTTAAGGAGCGCTACCAGCTTACATCTAGCCAGACAACCTCTTTCTTAAAATTTGGAACCTCTTAGTAGACTAATTTTTTTTTTTATCCAACCCCTTCTAGGTGTTGGAAACCAACTATCCCAATTTACCCAACCCTAGAAGAGTAAAAAAGAAATTGTAATAGCAACACAAAAAAACATGTGGAGGCAACGTCACACGATGTCACAAACAGCCTAAGGTAGCTGTCGCACAAGTAGCAAGGCTGCTGAAAGGTGTGAATTATTTTAATTACTCATTCACAGCTCTAGTATTTATAGATAAAATGAGCACATGCTCATATTACAAAAAAAGAAACTAAATCAAATCTAAATCAAATCACAACTTATTCTGAAGCATATTCTATGGCATATTCCATAGCATAGTCAAATCTCTCCTACTATGGTAAGTCATTCCATAAATAGTGGCTATCATATATGCTAACATATTCATAGTCAAATCTCTGCTATTATGGTAAGTCATACCATAAATCGTGGTATCATATATGCTAACAGATATGAACACGGGACATGGATACGGTACGACACATATATGCCAACACGTCAAGTTCTAAAAAAGTAGGACACATATACAGTGTGAAGACGCTAATATAAATATTAATTTTCATTTATATAGATATTGAATAAGATAATTGTAGAGCTTTTCAAATATAGAAAAAGAATGTTTCAGAATATAATTCAATATGCTTGATGGTACGTTTGTTGAATGCGATGTATACTAAGGTATCCATGGTGGATAGGAATTCGTATTAGCTTTGGCTTGCAGGCTTGGGTTATTGGCAGGATTGCCGGAGGTTTCTAAATAATAAACTATTCGACTTGAAATCAAAAAGTGTAAGCAGATATGATAGCCACGATTTATAGAATGACTTACAGAGATTTGATTATGCTATAGAATATGCCATAGGATATGCTATATAATATGCCATAGAATATGTTGTGATTTAATTTAGATTTGATTTACTTTCATTTCTTGTAATATGAGCATGTGCTCTCTTTTTATCTATAAATGCTAGAACTGTGAATAAGTGATTTATTTCATTCAAGCCTTTACACAATTATCACATTTTTCTTCTTTTTATATTTCTACTTGGTATCAGAGCCAGGCCAGGGTTGCAGAGCATAAAAACCACCAACTAATGTCAGTTGTTCAATGTCTTTTAAGTGGTATGAATGTGCCAAAGTTATTTTGGCACATGGCGGTTCTTACAGCTACTTTTCTCATTAATCGTACCCCTAGTAGAGTCGTAAATGGTAAGGCCCCCTTACAAGTGCTGCAGCCTGATATTACTCTTTTTTTCCATCATGCCTCGGGTGTTTGGATGTACATGTTTTGTTCAGAATCGTAGCCCTTCTTGTACTAAACTTGATGACAAGGCCATTAAATGTATCTTTTTTAGGATACTCTTCGACGTCAAAAAGGTTACCGGTGTTATGATCCAGCACACAAACACATCTATCACTCTCTTGATGTCACCTTTCATGAGCATTCCCCTTTTTATGGTTCTAATACTATCTTGCAAGAAACTTCTACTCTTGATCAAGCTTCTCATTTTGATCATCCTGTTCGTATTTTCCAAGAAGAGCCTTCTCTTGTTGTTTCCTCACCCCTTTTGCAGGTCTATTCACGCCGCCCTCGTGCTCCGCCTCAACTACGTTCATCCTCCTCAGACTCAGGTTCAGGTACATCTCTCTCCCCTTTACATTGCCCTAACCCTATTCCTGTTCCCGAGTCTCGGTATCGAACTCGGGACCGCAAACCCCCTGCTAGATTTGGATTCCCTTGTAGTACTGATCATCTTTTTTCGCAGTATATCTCTTATGATGGTCTTTCAGGGTCTTGCCGAGCCTTTCTAGGCAAACTTGATTCCATTTCCATTCCCAGAACGTTGTTTGAGGCTCTCCGGAATCCCAATTGGATGTCTACTATGAAGGTAGAAATGGATGCTTTGCAGCATAATGAAACATGGAAGCTTGTATCTCTCCCTCCTGGTGAAAAGACTGTTGGTTGTGTGAAATTGTGTGTATGATAGAGATAGAGATAGAGATAGAGAGAGAGAGAGATTGAGAAAGAATATCATTAGAGGCGCAGCCCTCTATTCATTATATCTTCACCCTAAAAACATAAGAGGGTATTTATACAATACAAGAAAGTCCTATTTACATTATGGCCACAAACCCTATCTCTAATTACAATAGGACCCCAGCATAAATACATATGTACATGTAAGTGTTCTAACACTCCCCCTCAAGCTGGAGAATATATATCATATAATCCCAGCTTTGAATAAATCGTTTTTAACTGATTATGACCAAGAGCCTTAGTAAACATATCAGCTTATTGATCTTCAGACTTCATCACGAATGGAGTAGAAATGTTCCCACTCAATATTTTCTCTCGAGTGAAGTGACAATCAACTTCAATATGCTTGGTTCTTTCATGAAATACCGGATTGGAAGCAATGTGAATAGCTGCTTGGTTATCACAAAATAATGGAATAGGAGTCTTGACTATTAACCCAAGTTCTTCAAGAAAATGTTGTATCCATATTAACTCACTAGAGGTTTGGGCCATCGCCCTGTACTCTGCTTCAGCACTAGACCGTGCTACATCTGTTTGCTTTTTACTTTTCTATGTAACCAAATTTCCACCAAGTGTACAATAGCCTGTAGTAGATCTCCTATCTGAGGGAGAACTAGCCCAGTCAGCATCTATGAAACCTGTCACATTGAGATGACCATTAGATTTATATAGTAATCCAAAACCTGGAGCTTGCTTGAGATATCGAATAATTCGAAGAACAGCATTCCAATGTGGTACTCTAGGAACACTCATGAACTGACTTACAACACTAACTGCATATGAAATATCAAATCGAGTGATAGTGAGATAAATCAATTTCCCAACCAGACGTCGATATCTGCCATGGTCGTCAAATAAATCACCCTCATCAGGTAATAATTTTATATTTGGGTCCATAGGAGAATCAGCAGGGCGACTACCTATCATACCTGTTTCTTTTAACAAGTCCAATGCATATTTCCTTTAAGATAGACTTATACCTTCCTTGGATCTAGCAACCTCAATACCCAAGAAATATTTGAGTTTACCTAGATCCTTCGTATGAAACCGATTTTGCAAGAACAATTTTAACTTTGCAATGCCGTCAGAATTATCACCTGTTATAACAATATCATCTACATATACCACAAGAAATATAAAGCCAGTTTTAGTATGCTGGTGAAATACCGAATGATCTGTCTGGCATCTGTTAAGGCCAAAGGAAAGTGCCGCCTCGGAGAATTTTCCAAACCAAGCCCTTGGAGATTGTTTCAATCCATACAGGGCCTTTTTAAGACGACATACAGCATAGCGAGACTCCCCCTGAGCAACAAATCCAGGTTGTTGCTCCATATAAACCTCTTCATGTAAGTCACCATGTAAGAAGGCATTTTTCACATCTAATTGAAACAACGGCCAATTACAATTGGCGGCAATGGAAATAAGGATTCGGATAGAAGAAATCTTCACAACAGGGGGAAAAGTCTCATCATAATCAATACCATAGGTTTAGGTGTATCCCTTTGCAACAAGGCGAGCCTTCAATCTCTCAACAGACCCATTATGGAGATATTTGACAGTGTAGACCCACTTACAACCAACTGTTTTGGAACCGGGAGGTAAGGGAACAAGATCCCAAATTCCATTATGATGAAAAGCATCCATTTCATCTACATTGGCTTTGCGCCAATCTGTATCAAACAGAGCATCCTGCACAGTCTTCGGAACAGCAGTAGCAGATAACGTGGATAAAAAACAAGAAAATGAGGGCGATACATTGTTATAGGAAACAAAGTTAAATATGGGGTGTGCAGTGACACAAGAGCAAATACCTTTACATAACGTAATAGGAAGATCATCAGTAGTAGGAGAAGCCTCAATGGAAGTAGACAATTGGGGGGGTGCTACTTGTGAACGACGACGATACACTTGAAGTGGCGGTGGCACTTGAGGTGGTTGTGGTGGGTCACAGGGTAATGAATGTGACACAATAGGCAACGGAAGCAGCAGCTCGGTATCTAAAGACGAATCATGTGAAGAAAAATAAGGAGTATCCTCAAAAAAGGTAACGTCCATGCACACAAAAGCACGGCGAGTGCTAGGATCCCAACATTTATAACCTTTTTGAGTCCAAGAGTACCAAATAAAGGCACACTTAATGGCAAGAGGAGACAATTTATCAGCGCCAGGACGTAATATGTGAGCAAAAACACACACCCAAAAACAAGAGGTGGCAATGCAAATAACGGCCGAGTAGGAAAAACAAAGGAATAAGGACATTTCCAATTAAGAACAGAAGATGGCATACGATTAATTAAATAACAAGCAATTAAAACAGTATCGCCCCAAAATGCTTTTGGAAGATGCATATGTATATTCAATGTCCGAGCTATTTCAATTAAATGCATATTTTTCCATTCGGCTACGCCATTTTGTTAAGGAGTATAAGAACAAGAAGTTTGGTGCAAAATACCACGAGAGTCTCAAAAACTAGAAATAACACCTTTGACATATTCCATAGCATTATCAGATTGTAAAGTGTGTATAACACAACCAAATTGGACCTCAATTTCTTTTAAAAATATTTGAAATATGGAAAAAAGTTCAAAACGGTCTTTCATTAAAAACAACCAAGTCATCCTTGAAAAATCGTCAACAAAGGTAACAAAATAAGAAAAACCTGAGTGACTAGTGTGACAAGTAGGACCCTAAATGTCCGTATGCACTAATTCAAATAAAGAAGATCCACGATTAACAATACGAGGAGGGAAAGGCACTCTATGGTGCTTACCCAGCTGACAAGACTCAAAATTTAAAGTAGACACCGACTCAAGGAAAGGTAAAGCAGACTTCAAATACCGCAACGAGGGATGATGACCTAACCGATAATGCCACTGGTATACAGACATCTGGGAATGTAAAGCAATAGCGGAAGGTTTGCAATCCAAATAGTATAGGCCATTTCTGTTAGTGCCCCCACCAATCGTCTTCTTCGTGTTGAGGTCCTGAAATACACAAAACGAAGGGTAAAATGTGACAAAACAATTGAGTGCTCACATCAATTAACTTACAAATAATAAATTAAAGGGAAAATTTGGTACTAATTGCACAGAGGATAAAGAAATGGATGGGGTTAGTTTAATTGTTCCCTGGCCAATAATGGAACATGTTCTACCATCAGCAAGAGTAACAAAAGATGAGGAACTAGACTTCTAAAAATTAGAAAATAGAGAGGCATCACCTGTGAGATGGGTAGAAGCCCCAGAGTCAATAACCCAAGGGGATGTTGAAGTCTGTAAATCGAACAAGCATGCAATATTACCTGATTGCGCAAAATTTACTACATCATTAGAGTTGGGATGTGTCCAGTTGACCAAGGCATTGAACTCAGCTCGTGATAGTGATAATGTCACGTTGTCACTAGTAGATGCAGGTGATGGTAATACAGAAGTCTGACCAAGAGAGGGATGAGACCCAGCAAGGTCAGAGGAAGACACTGCTTGATTTGCCCATGCTGGTTTCCCATGAAGAGCCCAACAGTGCTCAACCAAATGGTTAGTACACTGACAGTGGTTGCAGAAGCGAGTATCAGTACGTCCACGACCACGACCACGACCACGTCGACTGTGACCTCTATCACGGCCACTACCGCCACGAGAACTACTCGAATTTCCACCATACCCTCTGTTGCCACTAGGAGTATCACAACCTCTAGAGGATTGTGGAAAGATAGAAGGAATCATCATAGCTGAATTTTCTTTCACAGTGGGCCTCACATGTGATTGTTCTGAAACCCAAAGTAAGCGGGCATAAATGTTACCCAACGATGGGAGTCCTCCATCACCAGCAAGGATTTGATCCCGAATATTCTGAAGGCTGGGGTGCAGACCAGCAAGAAAAATGGAAACAGAAAATTCCTCACGTTGTCGCTTGAGAACCTCAGGATCAGTAGTCAAGGGATGGTACTAATTCAACTCATCTAACAAGCTTTTAAAGGTACTGTAATACTCACCGATGCCTTGACCAGAGGGATCAGATTGACGAGAATGGAATATCTTCTCATACAATGAATATATGCGAGAAACATTCATGTCCATAGACTAGGTTTCTTTAACAGCATCCCATATTCCCTTTGCAGTGTTGACAAACATAAAGGTGAATGCAATGGAAGTTTCCATACTATTCCACAACCAGGACATAACCATATAGTTATCAGTTTCCCAATCATCGTATGTTGCTGATGTTTTAGATGGAGGATCGTCTGTAACAAACTTCAGCTTTCGTCGGGCACCCAAAGAGATCTTCACTGCTTGGGCCCATAGTAAGTAATTGGAGTTACTTAATTTCATCGATGTAAGTTGCAGCCCGACATTATCAACATGTGTTGTAGAAGATGTAATTCCAGTAGACCCAGAGCCAACAGTTGAATCTTCCGACATGGACTTAATGCCAAAAAGAAACTACGGGAACAAAGTAATTGACTATGTAAACTGGACAAAAAAAAAAAAACCTTATCCGTCTCAAGTTGTCATACTGATGCCAAATCTGTAGCGAGAAGAACAAAAGAGAATTGAATCGAGAACAGAAGAAGAAGATCTGGAGCCAAATCAGGTCGGAGCCAAACCGGTATCAGGATAGCATATCTTGGTTTGGGATAGCTTTACTGTTAGCATATATGAGACCACGATTTATGGTATGACTTACCATAATAGCAGAGATTTGACTATACTATAGAATATGCCATAGAATATGCTTTAGAATAAGTTATGATTTGATTTTGATTTGATTTAGTTTCCTTGTAATTCGATTTTGATTTGATTTAGTTTCCTTTCTTATAATATGAGCATGTGCTCATTTTATCTATAAATACTAAAGCTGTGAATGAGTAATTCATATCATTCAAGCTTTTACGCAATTCTCTCTTTTCTCTTCTTTTTTATATATTTCTACTTGGTATCAGAGCCAACACCTTTCCACACCTTTCAGCAGCCTTGCTACTTGTGCGACAGCTACCTTAGGCTGTTTGTGAGATCGTGTGACGTTGCCTACACATGTTTTTCTATGTTACTGTTTTGTGATCGAAAACAGGTATTTTTAAGTTTTACAATTCCTTTTTCACTCTTCTAGGGTTGGGTAAATTGGGATAGTTGGTTTCCAACACCTAGAAGGGCTTAGGTAAAAAAAATTAGTCTACAAAGAGGTTCCGAATATTAAGAAGGAGGCTGTCTAGCTATATGTAAGCAGGCAGCGCTCCTTAAAAAAGGTATGTATTAGGATTTTTTGAGAATGGTCTAAGGAGACATTGTTTATGGTCTGAGGAGACCCTTTGATTTATTAACAGAATTTGTGGTGTTTTTGGAGTTTTTTTTATTGTCGCGTGACAGATTATGGCAGATTCAGGGTCCTCGAATGTTAATTCTCTTGGCTCACTTTTTGTGGGTGGTGGTGCCATTTTTCCCACCAACTCATCAGAAAATCCAGGACTTCAAATCACCACAGTGAAGTTATGGATGGTTCCAACTATTTGATTTAGGCACAGTCTGCCAAGATGTTCATTGGTGGCAAAGGCAAGATTGGCTATAATACTGGTTCTGAGAAAGAGCCAGCTGAGTCAGAGAAGGCATATCCATAATGGTTTGCAGATAACGCTATGGTTATGTCTTGGCTAGTCAATTCGATGCAACCAAACATAGCTGTTGGCTATATGCTTATGAAGACTGCTAAGCAGATTTGGGATTCAGTTCAACGCACTCATTCTCAGAGGTAGAATAATGCACGAATTTTCCAGCTGGGGCGAGATATCACCAGGATTTCTCAGGGTGACTTGACAATTTCAGGTTACATCGCCAAGATTCGTGCTATTTGGGAGGAGATGTTATATTATGATTCCTTCCACTCTTGGAAGGATCCAGATGATGCAGTTTTATATACAGGAATTGTGGAGAAGAATCGAGTGTTTCAATTTCTTGCCGGGTTGAACGACGAGTTTGAGTATGCTCGTGTTCATTTATTGGGCTTATCTTCATTCCCTACTCTTGAGGATGCATACTCCTATGCGTTGTCAGATGAGAGCCGCCGGACTCATCCATTAGGTGTTGCTTCTATTGATCATTCTGCTATGGCAGTTCGGGTTCCCAACCTTTTAGGAACTTCACCATCCCAGTCAGTTCAGAGCACTACCACCGGTCCTCCTCTGGGACGACAACGTGGATGGTGTGACCATTGCGGAAAAGTTGGTTACATCAAATCTCGTTGTTATGCTCTACATGGACGTCCACCGCAACAGAAACAACAGCCTCGATCCTCTGCACATTTTGTTACACAGCCAGTCTCGTTGTCAACGCCTGACAACCCTGCCTCTACATCTTCTGCAACAGTTACCTTGACTCAAGCTGATTTGGACAAGTTCAAGCAATTCTTCAACCAAATGGAGGCATCATCTCATCCAACCTCCACTTATGCCCACTCAGGTACTATTGCGTCTGCACATAGCGTATCTACATCTTCAACACCATGGATCATTGATTCTGGTGCTTCAAACAATATGACTGGTATGTCCTCACTCTTCCAATCTTATAGTATCTGCTCTAGCCAAAGCAAGGTCCGCCTTGCGGATGGCTCTCAATCTTCCATTGCTGGGAAGGGTCACATATCAATTACACTTCATTAACTTTGTCAAATACACTTCATGCTCCAAAGTTGACTACAAATCTTATTTTTGTTAGTAGCGTTACCAAACAATTAAATTGTAGTGTAACATTCTTTCCCTCTCATTGTATTTTTCAGGATCTGGTGTCGAAACGAACGATTGGCAGTGGGCGTGAAGTGGACGGTTTATACCTGTTGGATGCTCCTTTATCACCTCAAGCACATTCAGCTTCACTTTCTAATATTGTTTCATCTAATAAAGCCCAGCTTATGCGTTGGCACATGCGTTTAGGACATATTTCTTTTGGTTATTTGAAACATTTATTTCTTTATTTTGTAACGTGGCAGTGTCATATTTATCCTGTGAAATATATCATATGGCTAAATATGTTCGCTCCAATTATCCTGCTAGTAGTAATAAATTTGCTTTAACACCTTTTGATCTTGTTCATTCAAATGTGTGGGGTCTTTGCCCATTTACTTCTAGTCTTGGATTTCAATATTTCGTGTTGTTCATTGATGATCATAGTCATATTATTTGGGTTTATCTTATGAAAACCAAAAATGAGGTACACACCATTTTTAAAAATTTTATGACAATGGTTCAGACTCAATATGGTCGTACCATTAAAAATTTCCGATTTGACCAGGGTACTGAGTACACTTATGGGGAGGTACAACGGTTATGTACAGAATTTGGGATTGAGCATCAGATGGCTAATGTTAGAACTCCTCAACAGAATGGTCGTTCTGAGAGAAGAATCGCCACATCCTTGACTTAGCCAGAGTAATCAGCATTGGCATTAATGTTCCCCAGTCATTTTGGGGAGATGCAGTTCGTACCGCTGTTTACATCATTAATAGGACTCCTTCTAGGATTCTTAACTTTGCAGCCCCACTCTCAATCTTACATCCCAATTCATCTCTTTTTTTATTCCTCCGCGAGTCTTCGGGTGTGTGTGCTTTGTTCAGCAGTTGGGGCAAACTCGTACAAAGCTCGACCCCAAGGCCTTGAAGTGTGTGTTTTTGGGCTATTCTCACTCTCAAAAAGGTTATAGGTGTTACCATCCTCCCAATCGTCGGCGATTTTTATCCATGGATGTTTCTTTCTTTGAGCATACAGCCATACACCATACTATAGTGGTTCAGTTGGTTCTCAAAGTGGATGGTTCCCATTGAATATAATGGATGATCACCTTCTTCCGTCTTCAACTCCTCTACCATTACATGTTTCTTCTTCTATGATTCCTCCTCGTGATACCCCTCCAGCAGGGGGAATTGTTCCTTTTTCACAGGTTTATAGTCGAAGACAACAGGTACAAGCTTATACTCCCACGATCGACTGCCCTATTCCTTAGGCACCAACTCCGCCTTCTCAAGCTATTGTTTCGCTTGATGATCCCCCCATCGCTCTTCGAAAGGGTAAACGTTCTTGTACTTACCGTATTTCTAATTTTGTTTCTGATTATGCCCTCTCACCCTCCTATTGGAGTTTTCTTGTTTCTGTTGCCTCGGTTCCTGTTCCTTCTAGTGTTGCAGATGCACTAGCACAACCTCAATGGCGTGATGCTATGACACAAGAACTACAAGCACTTAAGAAAAATCAGACTTGGGACATGGTTCCGCTTCCTATTGGACGAAAGGTTGTGGGTTGTCGTTGGGTGTTTACAATTAAGCATAATCCAGATGGGTCAGTTGGTCGTTACAAGGCCCAATTGGTTGCCAAGGGTTATGCTCAGACTTATGGCATAGATTATTAGGAGACTTTTGCCCCTGTTGCTAAGATGAATACCATTCGTGTATTATTTTCCGTTACTGCAATTCGATCTTGGCCTCTATTTCAGTTAGATGTCAAGAATGCCTTTCTTAATGGTGATTTGCAGGAGGAGGTGTATATGGTTCCTCCTCCGGGCTTTCGTTCTCCTTCTCATTCTGGTATGGTATGTCGTCTTCGTCGTTCTCTATATGGCCTCAAGCAGTCTCCTAGAGCTTGGTCTGATCGCTTTGGCACTGCTATGCTCAAGTTTGGTTTCCATCAAAGTGCAGCTGATCATACCATGTTTTTACGTCATTCAGGCGGTAAGACAGTTGGTCTCATTGTGTATGTCGATGATATTATTCTTACCGGCGATGATACTACCGGAATTAATGAGGTTAAGAGCTATCTTGGCCGTCAATTTGAGATTAAGGATCTTGGTCCCCTACGGTACTTCTTGGGCATTGAGGTGGCTCGCTCCAAGACTGGCATTTTCATCTCTCAACGCAAGTATGTTCTTGACTTGCTTTCTACTTCTGGTCAGCTTAGCGCTCGTCCTGCTGATACTCCAATTGAGCAGAATCATCGGTTGGTTAATTCGGAGGGGGAGTTATTGTCAGATATTAGTCAGTATCAACGACTTGTGGGGAAGCTCATCTATTTATCCATGACTCGACCTGACATTGCTTATGCCGTGAGTGTCGCGAGTCAATTCATGCACTCTCCTCGTGCCCCACACCTTGATGCACTATTCGTATCCTTCTCTACTTAAAAGGGTGTCCAGGCCGTGGTATTTTTGTTTGCCAATCATGGTTACTTACATGTTGAGGCTTAGACAGATGCTGATTATGCAAGATCAATTTCAGATAGGAGGTCTACTTCAGGTTATTGTACCACTATTGGTGGTAAATTGGTTACTTAGCGCAGTAAGAAGCAGGATGTTGTCTCTCGATCTAGTGCAAAGGCAGATTATAGGGCTATGGCTCTTGGGGTAGGTGAGTTACTTCGGTTGAAAACTTTGATGACAGATTTGTGCCTTCCAGTGTCGCTTCCATTCTCACTCTGCTGCGACAACAAGTCTGTCATTAGCATAGCAGCAAATCCTGTTTAGCATGATAGGACTAAGCATATAGAGGTGGACCGTCACTTCATTCGAGAGAAGATCATCTCTGGTCAAATTTGCACTCCATTTGTCACAAGCTCTCAGCACCTTGCAGACATTCTTACAAAGGGCGTCAGCAAGATTGTGTTTAAGAATGCATTGTCCAAGTTGGGCGTTTCAAATATCCACGCACCAACTTAAGGGGGAGTGTTAGCACATATGATACCACGATTTATGGTATGACTTACCATAATAGCAGAGATTTGATTATGCATATAATAGCATATATGATACCACGATTTATGGTATGACTTACCATAATAGCAGAGATTTGACTATACCATAGAATATGCTTTAGAATAAGTTGTGATTTGATTTTGATTTGATTTAGTTTCCTTTCTTGTAATTTGATTTAATTTCCTTTCTTGTAATATGAGCATATGCTCATTTTATCTATAAATACAAGCCTTTACGCAATTCTCTCCTTTCTCTTCTTTTTATATATTTCTACTTTTACACCTACTACCAAACACATCTCTTCTTCTCCACGATCACCACCGACGAGAACCAAAAATCTGCTACCGGCGATAAACTCCAGCAACCAAGGTTCGCAATGGAGGATCGAGGCTAGTACACACCCTAGCCCTTGCAACGGCGACGGCGACGGCGACGGCGATCCAACACAAGAAGCGTCCTAACTACCGAGCATAGATGATTCGCAATGATGGAACCTCTGTTTTGACAGCCAAGATGGTTTCGGCCAACAAAACGAGCTTCAGATCTGAGACCAGAGCTTTTGCGAAGAACAAATTCAAAACGAGCTTCAGATCTGAGACCACAGCTTCGGCGAAGAACAAATTCAACCTCGATCTCGATTTTGATTTATACAAGGACTCAAAGATGCAATCACAACCACAATCTTAATTTCTCATTGTTTCGTATGGCTCTGATACCATGTGAAATTGTGTGTATGATAGAGATAGAGATAAAGATAGAGAGAGAGAGAGATTGAGAGAGAATATCATTAGAGTCGCAGCCCTCTATTCATTATATCTCTACCCTAAAAACATAAGAGGGCATTTATACAATACAAGAAAGGCCTATTTACATAATGGCCACAAACCATCTCTAATTACATTAGGACCCCAGCATAAATACACATATACATGTAAGTGTTCTAACAGGTTACAAATGGGTATTCAGTGTTAAATATCTGGTTGATGGTTCTATTGATCGGTATAAAGCCAGCTTGGTGGCCAAATGATTTACTCAGATTCCTAGTAAAGATTTTAATGATACCTTCGCTCCTGTGGCTAAATTAACCTCAGTTTGTTTGCTTGTCTCCCTTGCTGCCTCTCACAATTGGCCTCTTCATCAGCTTGATGTGAAGAATGCTTTCCGTAACGGTGATCTTCTTGAGACTATTTACGGGCTGAGGGGGAGTATGCTAGAAAGGTCTGTCGATTGCGGAAGTCTTTGTATGGATTAAAACAATCTCCCAGAGCTCGGTTCAGCTGCTTTAGTGATGTAAATCTATCCATGGAGTTTGTTAAATGTCATTCTGACCATACATGTTTTATCCGCCATTCCTCCAATGGTCGATGTATCATTTTGCTTGTCTATGTTGATGATATCATCATTACTGGCAATGACATCCCTGGAATTGCTCAAGTAAAGCTTCAATTGGCTAAAGCTTTTGATGTGAAAAGACCTTGGGCAGCTCAGATATTTCTTGGGAATTGAGGTTGCTAGATCTAAGCAGGGTATCTCCTTATTGCAAAGGAAGTATGTCTTGGATCTTCTTCGAGACACGGGTATGCTTGGGTGTAAACCTGCTTCCACTCCTATGGATCCTAATCTAAATATCTCGACTGAGTCCGGAGATCTCCTTTCTGATCCCTCGCAGTATCAGCGCTTAGTAGGAAGATTGATTTATCTTACCAACACACGTCCTGATTTGGCTTTTGCGGTTAGTGTTGTGAGCCAGTTTATGCATGCTCCTCGTACAGCTCATATGGATGCAGTATATCATATTCTTCGATATCGTAAGTCCTGTCCTGGACTTGGATTATTTTATTCTTCTAGCAAGCAAGTTAGGCTATTCTGTTTCAGTGATGCAGGCTATGCTGGATCCAAGACTGACAGACGTTCCACATCTGGCTTCTGTACTTTCTATGGAGACCATCTTATATCCTGGAAAAGTAATAAACAACCTGTAATTTCGAGATCTTCAGCAAAGGCTGAGTATCGTGCCATGGCTCACTACTTGTGAGATTCTCTGGCTTCGATCTTTCTTGGAGGAGCTAGGGCTAGGTGAAAAATAGTCCTCAGACTTGTTTTGTGATAATAAGTCAGCCATCATGCTTGCTTCAGATTCTGTTCTTCACGAGAGGACTAAACATATAGAGGTGGACATTCATTTTATCAGAGAGAAGGTTTGTTTGGGAATTATCAAGCCGTGCTTTGTTTGTTCCTCTAATCAGTCGGCCGATGTGTTCACCAAATCTGTTGGTCCATCTTTGCTTCATTCCTCGATTACCAAGCTAGGCTTGATTGATATCTTCACTCCAGCTTAAGGGGGAGTGTTGAAATATCTTTATTATTTTTATTTTTATTTTTATTAGCTATTTTTAGTCTTTTATTAGATGTATTATGTAAGATCCCTATAATCATGGGATCACGTAGATAAGATCCCTGTAATTATGGGATCCCGTAGATAAGATCCCCATAATCATGGGATCCCGTAGATTTTGGCATATTTTATGTCTTTCTTCAATTTGGTTTCCTTTCTTTGTACCCTATTCTTGTATATAAATATAGATCTTGGCTCTGAGTTTGAGTAAGCCAAAACCCAAAACTTCTTCTTTTAACCTAAAATTCATATTCTAATAATCTAAGAAGGGGGTGCCTTATTTCGCTTTTTCTGCCTTCCCTGTCCTCATATCTATGGCAGATAGCAACACAACCACATCACATTCTACTCACTACAGGGTTGTGCGTTAGACAGATTACACAACCATATATCCAGTTACACATTGACAACCAAATATAGGTCCTTACCATACGGTAAAACATTGATTCAAATACGGAATATTTGCAACATATATATTTATCAAGGGTAAATTGCACTTACCTCCCCTCTAGTTAGGGTTTATTACACTTATCTCCCCTATGTTTTGAAAATTTAAAATTACCTCCGTTCTAAGTGATGGGCATTAATGACTGTTAACAGGACATGTGAAATTACTACCTCCGAAAAAAAAAAAAAAAATGAACATGTGAAATTACTCTTATGCCCTTATTATTATATAAATAATTTTAATTGAAAAATATTATCGGCATGGTAACCACGAACAAATCTAAGTCCCTAATGAGGATACACTCTGGCCACCCAGGGCAATTTGGGGCTGTTGATTGCAGCATCGCTAGATCTTCCATGTTGTAGGCACAAAAAATTAGGGTTTTGAAATTGAAGAAATCAAATTAGGGTTTTGAAATCGAAGAAATCAAATTCGGGTTTTAAAATTGCAGACCTCGAATTAGGGCTTCAAATGAGGGTCGGCAAGTTGATCAACAAACTACGAAAAAACAAAAACTGAAGTGACCAAAATTTAAGAGAGAGGAGAGAGTGAGGAGATTAAATTGGGGAATCAAAAAGCCCTGATTAGTCAATAATGCAACAGTGAGTTCCGAATATTCGCTGAACAGATCACATAGGATCCAATCGCAACTAAGAGCACAAAGCTGAGAAACAAATAGTGACTGCTCTCCTCTATTTCTATTTTTCTCTCTCTAGTATTCTTTCCTTCTTTTCTTTGCTTTGTTTGCTCTAGGAATCTCCAGTTAGCGACTGTTGCTGGTGTGAAAGACTTAATGGTAGTGAAACTGGGTTTGGCTTGGCAATTAGGGTTTTATGAGAAGGGACGAAGAGGTTGCATCTGAGGGTTGTAGAAAGAGAGAGAACGTTTGAATGTTCACATAAACAAGCCCATATATACATACATAATATATATATACACACACACACCTGTATGCAATGGAGATTAGAGAGAGACAGAGTGTAGGTTACAATTGTCTTTTCGCACAAGCAACATGGGACCCAAGTGTCTTCACAGCAATTTGAAAGGCATATTTGTCAAAGGATGCTAAGAAACTTGTCACATATTACCATCTCTGACCGATGTAACTGATGGCAGGGGTTGTTTTAGTACACACGTGTACCTAAAAGGGAGGAAATCATAATTTTCCAAAACATAGGGGAAGTAAGTGTAATAAACCCAAACTAGAAGGGAGGCAAGTGTAATTTACCCATCTATCAAATAGAAAATAAATAATAGTTGCAAGTTCTTTATTTCATACAGAAGTCAGCATCTCATGTTAATGTCCTCGGCCTAGCATATTGCAGTTAAGTAAATTTAAATAATGATGATAAAATAGCCTGCAACTGCAAGACGGAAGCAATGAGAGGCTCAGAGACTCCACTCAAACCATTCTAAAATTACAATGAAAAATAAAGGCAAGCTGGTAAATAAGAACCTGTTTGTTTCGCACTTTGTCTCACTATATAGAAGATTCCAAAATTCTTAATAAGAGGAAGCATACTCACCCAAATTGACTGAATTCAAGGTAAATTAATTGTGCAAAACTTCAGCAGTCAATAGTGTCTCTCCAGTTAAATTTTATATGGTTTTATAAACAACAAAAGGTGCCTTGGGCTGGATCACTGATTCATGGGTTAATAAGCCAGATCAGTCCTCGCGCAATAACATTCTGGTATAGCAATAAACCATGAACCAAGAGGTTCAGGTGTCAACCAAGCATGAACCCCCTTCACTGTCTGACACTAGCAACTATCCACTTGTCAATCCAAAATTTATTTAAAAATTGGGGGGAAATGAATAAATGAATGCCCAAAAGATAATCTGTGTGACCCAGACTTCAAAATCATGGATTAAACAAAGATGGGCTGTTCCAAAAATCCCATCACTATTGGAGGTGATTGAATAGTCCAAAATGACATGACCAGGGATGTTGGCTTGTTGATCATTCAAGAAACACTGTTAACTAATATGGCAGTTCAAGTGGAGCTCTACTAGGAATTTTGAAGTGTATGAAACTAAGTAACCAATATAGCCATGAATAAAAAGGAACACCATTGTTTACACACTTACTAACCAGGAAAACAATTAATTAGATGAATCAAAAATTAGTAAAGGCTCTGAAGGAGAGTGGACCATGATACGTATTGTATCTAAGCTCTTAACCTTTTGTTTTCCTAGACATCCCGAAGACAAGTATCATTAATTTCAAGAAAGATTGTTTTAAATCTTCTGATATGGACTTCATAACAGTTAAGGTATGCTATAAAGCCTCTAAGCATTTCGAGTATCAAAAGGACACAGTATCTTTCAGTATGCCACTCACGAGATGTGCCACAGTTCTACTTTAATAAATGGGTTGGGTTGCCCCAATTTGTACTTTGATGAAAGGATGACATTCAATGACTCTTAAGATGAAAGAACAAAGGGAGGGAAGATATTCCTGAATCAAAGCAATAAAACTAAAACTAATATTAATAAATAAAACATGGAACCACAAGACAAACACAAAAAATAAAAATAAAAAACCCCCTCCCTTCCTCTTGAGGATGACATTTAATGAACTTTAGATAAAAGAACAAAGAGAACCAGAGCGCCTGAGTTGAGCCATGGCCCCTCTGATTGCTCACCTTCCTCGACTTTTCCCCCCATACGTTGCATTCACAACCAATTGTCCTCCTTGATTAAGGTGTTCACGTCTTTGCCATGGAGGCACTCCGTCATTGGAACAACTCCGGTATTTTTTCCTCAGAAAAGAAAACCCCAAAGCACAACCTCTCGTCACTAATGAGAATCGCCGCTGGAATTCTCTCCCCTACCCCCCCACCAACACCCCCCCCCCCCCCCCCCCCCTGGGGCGGCAGGGTCTTTCACTATGATTACAATTTTGCTTGCATCAACCATGCAATAAACAAATCGCTGCACCACAAGTGCAAGGGCAAAGCATGCACCACCACCGTCCAGCTTTTGAAATCTAAATTTTTGCATTTATATAATAAGCAAAGCAGTGAGGAACAAAGCATGAAGTGGATAATTAACGATTCCAACACGTGGATAATTAACGTCTATTACACATGGTCAAAAAATTGTTCAGAATTTTCCAAATAAATAAATAAGAAGAAGAAATGAACTAGCAAATTACACAAGAATTCGCTCACAGCAACATGATCCATGAATCTAATGCAATTTCTGACTCAATATATCGCATTAAGATACACAACAGACCCGTAACAATTTGCATACAATAAAGAGAATGCATGTCAAATGTAATTTTGTTATCTTCTTAAAAACATACAATTAGATACTTCTAACATAGTAAACTCACCAGGAAACCAGAAGACTTAGCACCAAGAAATTTAGAACAGTTAACCGCCCCACACAGACAGCGAACATTAGAACCACCATACCATTCAAAATTGTAATCATATGCCAATTCAGTTCCGACACAAATATCTTGCTTCGCAAATATTCCAACCCTTATTTCCCCCAAAACCGTCCATTTCCTTGTCTCACAATTTGGTTGGCTGCAGACTCCAAAAAAATAAATTAATCCCAGCTGAAGATAATCAGGATTACTCGATAAACTAGTGTCATTCATAGTTCAGTGATATCTCATTCTTCATCATTTTCATACTCTGATGTAAGTGGCTTACCACGAATGGTTTATAAATCTAGCAAGGCTTCCCTTTTTAGTGGCATCAATAAAATAATTAGAACTAAGAGAGATGATATATGCATCCTTGAGACCTGCATCAGCCACACAGAGAAGGTAGAGAATTGGTTGTCAGGAACAGTGATGTCAACGTGTATCTGATAGATCTATGTTTTACCTTGAGCTTCATAAGTTTGGGACCTTTGCTGCGCTTCTTCTGATGTAATTACTTCTCCACAATATTCAATAATGAACCGTCCAGCCTGTTCATTCAAAAATAGAAAAGAATATATGGTGATTAATAAATCGACTAGAGACCATATGACAATGCGAAGAACACTTCAAAATATTTATTTTAAATAGTTTTTTTCTGGTAAGGGAATATTTATCTATTTTGACATAGAGATTTTATCAACATTTGACACTCTCAAGAGGTTCTAATACAAGGTTTGTTCTTGCTTATCAGGAAAACAAAAATTTAGTAACAAGGGTATGGTGTTCCTCAGAAACAAATCTCTGCATTCTTAAAAGATAAAAATAACAGAGAAAGACATCAGCACACATACCATATATACAATTCTATGCTCTCAAATATATGGTTACAGAGAGAAACACCATATCTACTCTTTAATCTGGGAATGATCAACGCTGATTGAGTATATGTTAAAAATGGTATGGACTTGAAGTAATTACCTTAATATTCTCATCAGCCAGAAGACCCCACCCACGGCCCTCGGTTTTAAACAACTTTGTTTTAGCATATTCACATTTCTGGAATCGCTGTAAACAGTGCACAACATATCAAAATAAAATTCCTTTGATATTAAATATAAAGAGAATCTCAAAACTTCCACAAACAGTGTAGCTGATTATCCGAAGCATTTTGTCATATATTTTGTACAAGAAACAGTAACATTATGACTTTTTTTAAAACACAATTTATCATGAGGGCACCAAATTTGGTGGGGGGGGGGGGGGGGGGGGGGTGGGTTTGTGTGGAACCAGAGGGCAATGTACATTAGAACTTTCCTAAAGAAGAATCTATCATTTAACCGTTAAGATGGTTTGGACATATGCACAGAAGACCTTTAACGGCACTGATTAGGAAGAGTAACATAGTCAATATTGAAGGTAATACTAGGAATACCAGAGTTGAACGTGAATAGAGTTATTAAGGAAGGATATGTTAACAGGTGGTTTGACCGAGGCCATGGCCTTAGATAGAGCAAAATGGACAAATAAGATTTATGTAGCCGACTCCAAGTAGTTGGGAAAAAGAATTTGTTTGTGTTACAGCAAACGCGGTGAATTAAGCAACAATTACGAAACGCGACAGAAAAATAAACACACCACACAAAGAACACAGAGATTTATTATACGTGGTTCGGCAAAGCCTACATCCACCGCGGAGATCCAGCAAAAGTGTTCACTATGCGTTAAATTGGAGGGTTTTTTTTTTTTTTTTTTTTTTTTTTTTTTTTTTTTAAGATGTGTAAAATTGGAGATTACAAGTTTCAGCCCCACTCTCTGTACGATTTTCAATGTCTCTTAATGATCACACTCCAAACCCTAAGCGCCCTTATATATCGGGCTACAAGAGAATACTAATTAGGGTCCACGGCTGAATGTGCAAGAAATTGCTCTCTCTATTAGGAAAGTTTATTTTTTACACTTCAATCGAATCTTTTAAATTACTTTCCTTCTTCTATTTATAGAAGTTTATTCTTACCCTAAAATTCCTTTGGTTATTTCTAACCCTTGGGATAATATGGGCTTCATACTCCTTGGGCCAATCTCTTGATCAAAACGGGCCTTGCTCTTGATCAGAACAGGCCTTGAATGAGAGTCAGCGGGCTGGAGGGTCATTAGGCCTTCCTCTGGACTGATGGGCCGGACTGGACTTGGCCCAATGGGATTTTATGCCCCCTCATCTGCCCCCTTAACCTCTCTCTTAGTTATGAGAGTGAGGTTAACGAGGGGACGGCATGACTGATGTGACGGATCGAAGCAATGATGCGGGGAGTAGGGCAGCTTGCACGGAGATCCAAACTTCGAATTTTGAAAACTGAAGCTTTATTAATGCGTTGTGACGCTTCGGTTTATGTGATGGCCCTCTATAAAACCACTGGTCCGCACCTTCGAGCCTTTCTTCTGTCTTTCTGTCTTTATCCATCATCGAGGAAATTCTTTTCCGGTGAGTCTTCTGAAGAAATTTCTCCTTCACAAATCTTTGCAGTGACCTCTTTGAATCCATTCCTTAAGGTGAGTTCCGATCTCATCTTGTCTCTTAGGAAGCTCTTTCTTTTGTTTTTATTTGAGTGTTCCCTTTGTCACTGCCATGGTGAACACATTAGAGTCCATTCGTGAAAAAAAACGAAATCCCCAATGATGTTCTCATTAGACGTTGTCCTAGGAATCTGAATGTGAGGACTGGTGAGGATCTCCTTGAAGGGGAGATCCTATTTTCTCTTTTTCACCTAAATTTAATTAGGTCCCCCCTTCACCCCTTCTTTTCCCTTGTGTTCAATAAATTGAATCTTTGCCCTTTATAGGTAAATCCCAATTTCTTTAGTAACTTATCGGTTCTTCTGTTCATGAATCATGACAGAGACATAGACCTTGATCTTATTGACCTTCTCCTATGCTATAGGATGTGTAAAATCAAGCAGGAGGACATGTATTATCATCTCTTCCCTCTTGCCAAACGGTCAATCTGTACGGACAAACCTGACTCTGAGAAGGGTTGGAAGAAAGGCCTTATAGGGGTAAGAGGGGCCTGGCAAGGGACTTTCCCATCCCGACCGCCTTTGGCGAGTGTTCTGTCCCCCTATATGTTAAATATAAAAAACATAAAAGCGAGTGCCCTTGTGAAATTTGTCTTCCACGCTTTTGCTCTTTCCTTTGCCATTCCCTAGGCATCCCTTATGATGACTTAAGTTACGACATTTGCAAGGCTAGGCTCCGTTTTTTGAAAGAGAAGGTTTAGTGTAGCATCCCTTCGTCCTTTGCAGTACTGACCTTAGATGCTCTCGACAACATCTCCCTTCGAGGATTCAATATAGACAATATGCAACTTCCAACCTTCGGGAGGAAAAAGGACAACCCCAATGTTCCGAATATTCCTCTTGTACCTGCCCCAACTTCTAGATCTCCAATCCCTCCACCTACTCAAGAGTCTGATCGGGGGAAGGGGAGGGTCAATTAAAACTCGCTTTACCAAACAACCCGCGACCATGTGGCTGATGACGAGGGGATCTTCATGTGGAGTCTGTACTCTTTGCAGGTCTGATCCATCAAACTTGATCTAGGTGTCCAGATCTACTCGCCTTGTGGTGCTGACATTGTTCACTCTCCTCAGCTTCTGTGCTTGCCTCAGGCGTGTTCGGAGCAGTTCTTCAATTTCCTAGTCCCCTTTAGGACGTCCATGAATGGTATTAATGTTAGCATATATGATAGCCACAATTTATGGAATGACTTACCATAATAGCAAAGATTTGATTATGTATATGTTAGCATATATAATAGCCACAATTTATGGAATGACTTACCATATTAGCAGAGATTTGATTATGCTATAGAATATGCTGTGATTTGATTTAAATTTGATTTAGTTTCCTTTCTTGTAATATGAGTATGTGCTCTTTTTATCAATAAATATTAGAGCTGCGAATGAGTGATTCATCTCATTCAAGCCTTTACACAATTCTCTCCTTCTTTTTATATTTCTTCTTGGTATAGGGTGGTCCGACTGCAAGAAGGGCATTGTGAGTTCGGCACCACCCATTCGAGAATGGTCTAATGGCCATCCGGGAGGTGTCGAGTAGGCGGGGCGGTCCGACCTCAATGAGGGCATTGCGAGTTTGGCATTTAGAAATGGTCTGAGGAGACATAGTTGTTTCTTTTTTATGGTCTGAGGAGACATTATTGATTCTTTCATCTACATTGTTTAAACATATGTATGAAGGGGAATGGTCTGAGGAAACATTGTTGATTCTTCCATCTACATGTTTTAAATATGTGAAGGGAAATGCTCTGAGGAGACATTGTTGGTTGTTTATGGTCTGAGGAGACATTGTTGGTTGTTTATGGTCTGAGGAGACATTGTTAATTGTTTATGGTCTAAAGAAACATTTTTGATTTGTTGATCGGCACTTCATTTGAGATAAAATCATTGCTAGTCAAATTTTCACTCTGCAACTTGTAGATTTTTACAAAGGGCTTCAGCAAGATTATGTTTGAGAATGCATTGTCCAAGTTGGGTGTTTCAGATATCCACACACCAACTTAAAGGGGAGTGTTAGCATATATGATAGCCACGATTTACGGAATGACTTACCATAATAGCAAAGATTTGATTATGCATATGCTAGCATATATGATAGCCACGATTTATAGAATGACTTACCATGTTAGCAGAAATTTTATTATGCTATAGAATATGTTGTGATTTGATTTAGTTTACTTTCTTGTAATATGAGCATGTGCTCTTTTTATCTATTAATATTAGAGCCGTGAATGAGTGATTCATCTCATTCAAGCCTTTACACAATTCTCTCCTTTTTATATTTCTTCTGCTAATGACTCTCACTAGTTGGACTTCCTGAAGGTTCCCCTTATTGTACACTCTGCCTTGTGCGTTTGGTCTTAGAGCTTGGCTGGGATTGAATTGTCCCTTGGTCAACACATAGTTGGAGAATTCTCCCTTAGCTATCATCATCTCGACCTGCCTTCTGAGATTCCTGCATTTATTGGTCTGATGGCCAAAGTCACAATGAAAGGCACAATGCTTAGATTAGTCCCTCTACTCGATCAGCTACCTTATTGGCTGTGGTGGTGTGAACTTGGTCTTGTTGTCCTGATAAAGCTTGGCCAAGGAGGATTTGAGTGGTGTGATGGTCTCGTCTTCCCTTTGGCATTTTGGTGGTCTCCATGGAGCCTGTGATAGTGCTTGGATCGGTACCTTGCCCTTTGATCTTATCACGTGAACGGCTCTCCACAGTGACCATAGTGGCCTGATGCATTCACATGGACTCCTCTTCCTCCATCTGGATGTAGCCTTGTGCTTTCTGTCCCATGTCTCCCATACTCTCTGGCGTCTTGCACACCAACACACCGTGGAATTGAGGCCAGCTTGAAAGCCTCAACTGCTGTTCGTTGATCACATCCTTCGACCAAGCTCAACTCGAGGTTAAACCTGGTGAGAAAAGCCTGTAACCTCTCTCCCTTATGCTGCCTCATTGTGAAGAGGCTGGACACACTCTTCTGGATTTGCTAATTGCCAAAAAACTGTGTCATGAACACCTCACATAACCCGCAAAAGCCTCCAATGGATCCCCTCGGTAAATGCTTGAACCACTTAAGAGCTGGTCCGGTCAAACTCGTCGGAAACACCCTACACATCAGGGCATCATCATCATTGTGCAAGGCCATCTTCAACTGAAAATGATAAACATGATCCATTGGGTCTGTTGAACCATCAAACAATGCAAAGGGTGGGATAACGAATTTCCTTGACTTTGGTGCCTTCAATACCTCATCAGTGAAGGGCGAGTCAACCATTTCGGCGGAGGCCTTGGCGGCCATGTCCAACGGTGTGGGTGCCTTCAGATCCTTAAGTCATTCATCGACTTCTCGATCCATCGTCAAGCTCCCTTAGGCGTGGATCGTGGTGGACGGATCCAACACGGTCATGGTGGACGGATCCAGCTCGATCATGGTGGATGGATCCAGCACGATCACGGTGGACGGATCCAGCTCGATCATGGTGAATGGGAGCAACCCGATCGTTCTAAGGGCCGATCTGGTTCGCTGTTGCTCGATTCGGCAGCAGTGGAAGGTGGGGCTCTAATCTATGCTCCAGTCGTGATCGGAGCTCTGCGTTCTCTTGGCGCAACATCTCCACGACTTCCGCATTCTCATTACGCAGGGTCTGGATCAGCTGCCAAAGATCCTCCTATCGGTTATTCCGATCAAGCTCTTGGTGATGCGTGCTCACTTCACCGATCATCGTCCCAGAACGTAGTTGTGTCATCAATTAGATCGGAAAATCACTCGTCAATTTCCCACAGACGGCGCCAGATGAATGTGCAAGAAATTGCTCTCCCTATTAGGAAAGTTTTTTTTTTACACTTTATCGAATCCTTTACATTTCTTTCCTTCTTCTATTTATAGAAGTCTATTCTTACCCTAAAAATCCTTTAGTTATTTCTAACCCTTGGGATAATATGGGCTTCATACTCCTTGGGCCAATCTTTTGGTCAAACAGGCCTTGCTTTTAATCAGAACAGGCCTTGAATGAGAGTCAGCAGGCTGGAGGATCGTTGGGCCTTCCTCTAGACTGATGGGCCGGACTGGACTCGGCCCAATGGGATTTTATGCCCCCTCAACGACCCATAAGCAAAACGGGTCGTCGGTTTTAAGCGGGTTGCAACGCGACCCGGCTCCAAATTCGGGCCGTAATATCACAGGTTTTTTACAATCTATCATGAAAAATGGAATATTTCATAATCTCAAGGAGATTTTACATAATTGTTCCAACAAAATTATTGAACACCTTCACATAACATAATTAAAAATATATATATATCACTTTTTCTAGTATCATTCAAATCAGCGATAGAAAGATGACAAACTACGGAAACACAGATGAGTTCTAACTTTGAGCCGATACAGTAGGAAACTTGGCCCTTGAGGTTTTCTATCAATATTGGCTGCAAGAATTTCATTTTGAAAATCCAAACATCAAAGCCATCATTTCAGTATCCAAGACTATCATTTCAATATAGCCATTAAGTTTCCAATAAAAACCATATAAAGAAGGAAAATGCAAGGAGTGAATAATTGAGAAGGCCATCCATCATTTGCCCAAAAGTTGTAAATACCAAAGAAATTATTCATGCAGATCATCTCGCACGCTATGCGATATAGATCAAACAATTCAATTTTCTACAACACTGTCAACACGTCATGGTAATAAAGAATAAATTATTTGAAAGTGATACACTTACGGGGAGAAAAAGAGAAATTATTTGAAAGTGATATAATTACGGAAGAAATTAATGGTCAATCCGATCCATTTCTAATCCAACCAAATATAATATATAATATGCTATACATATATTATCTATTAAAAGATTTCAATATTAAAGTTACATCTTCTGTAACAACTTAAACTTTTAGAGTAGATGGTGGCTACCATGGTATCAGAGTAGACAAAGGTCCTGACTTCAAACCTCATTGTCACCTGATAATTACAATGGAATGTGTGTTGGACCAAAAGAAGCACACGTGACTACGTGAGGGGTGAGGGAACGTGTTGAATATTTTCAATATTAAAGTTACACCCTCTCTAACAACTTAAGTTTTAGACTAGATGGTGGTTAACATCATCTATTATTCAATTGGTATGCAGGTGATGAAAAAATTAATCAAAAATGTTGTTTACATAGTACAGTATTGGAACTCTTAATTATATCAGTTTTTCTTCATTTTTTTAATTATTTTCTTCCTCTAATTGATTTTTTTAAAATAAATCTTTATTGTTTTTTTTCTTTAACTAAGAATCAAATATCTAATTTCTTCTCTCTTTTTGTTCATATATATTTTTGGCCCTTCTCTCGCTTTCCCACATTTTTAATTTTTTTTTTTAAAAATAAGCCTCTTAACAGATCTGGTTACCAAATCGGATATCTGATAAACTACAAAATCGGATATGAATTCAAAAATAGGTAATTCGGCAGTTATCCTATTATATCAGATCAAATATATTCCTTATCCACTTCAGGTCAGATCAAGCCACATTTAGTGAATAATATGAAGAATTTTTCAATAGATCAAATTAGTTAGGACTTAACAAAGCTAGAAAGTCCTCGATTGCAATAATAAAAAATTAATGAATGAAGCTTCTCTTCACATTAGGTTCTCCCAATCAAAAACTAATTGATAAGTAGATTAAACCAAACAAATAAGGGAATTGTGTGTTTTACAATATGGGTCTCACATTTTTCTAACTGGTATAAATTCATCATTTTCATGTATCCTATAAAATTTTTTTGATAAATATGTATCCTATAAAATACAAGATAAGTAGAAAAAAATAGTTTATTTAGGTTCATTTTTAACCTTCTTAGAAATTGTGATCCTTTATTACAGAAAAAATAGTTGAAAGAAATCTGTGTAGCATAGGAAAAGAGAGGATTAGACATGAAGATATGGAGTGTCTAGTGATCAAGAAGAGATTAAACTACGGGCTAAAAGCATGGAGGTGGTTTAAATTTTTTTAAAATTCTAGAATTTATTTAACTCACACCCCTAAGGTTTGCCTTATTTGACAGCCAGATGAAAGTTGGCCTCTTCTTGAACAATGACACCCCCTATCAGAAATTTGATCTAAACAAACCCTTAAAAGTTGAGAAAAGAAGAGATTACCCTTCAATAAAATATTAATTTTAATCTAATATATCAAAAAATTTAAATGACAGAATTACTCCCAACACAACACAACCAAGCCATACCCAGCACCACCACCACCACCACCACTTCTTCACACCATCACCGCAATTGACGATGGGTTTGGTGCGGTGTGTGTTTATATATATATATGTATGTATGTATGTATGTATGTTTGATTGAACCCAGTTCAATTCATTTATGGAAAGTAAAAAAATAAATGTGGTTTATATTGCAGTGGCAATGGTGGGTGGTGGTGGTGATGGTGGATGTTGCGGTGGTAATGGTGGGTCTCTCATAAAGGTGAGAAGGTAGAGATAGAGGGGCAGAAAATTATGGGTTTTCGAGGGAGAAGAGGGTAGAGAGAGAACATAAATGATGCAAGAATCCATGAATTCTCCACTTTCCAAGGAAACAAAATACATGAATCTCTCATCCATATCCATATCCATATCAACCAGAAATTCAATCTCTCATCCAATTTTTTCCCCTCAAACTCTCATCCAATTAAAATAAATAAAATAAAGTAAAGGACAATCTTCAGAATCGCTATCAACCCTCTTCATTCATACTTGAATTCAGAGCATCCGAACCCAGATTCAACTCAAAAAACTTATAAATGGGACCACTATCAGAAAAATCAACAGATTTAAAGCTCTGAAATTACTGAGAAGTGAATCGTCAATTGCGAATCGAGCTTGGAATAAAATATACAAAACCAGTTTGAAAAGATGGAGTTTACATAAAAACCTAGAATCCAATTTTACCATAGTTCGAAAGAATCAAATTCACAGCAAATCTGGCAGAGTGCATATGTTGGAAACCTACCTTGAATTAGAGAGATTTGATTAACGAATTAGAATGAAAGGAAAAGGAAAAAAATTTGATTGAACAATATGGAAGGAAATTTTTTAAAAAGGATAGGAAAAAGGGGAAGAGTTGACTGAAATATGCATAGCACATTTGACACATCTATACACAGTTGCTTAAAACTTCAAATAAAAAATAAAAAATAAAACAAACATTGATGTTGTGTTTGGTAGGAAGGAAGGAAGAGGTGTGGAGAGAAAATAGGAAGAATGGTACAAAATTCATTTGTTCGGTAAAGATGATATAAAGAAAGAAAGGGAAATAGGAAGGATGACTCATTCTTCATCCTTTACGATTTTCATCCACCCAAAAATGGGCAGAAAAAAAGGAGGGAAGACGAGTGGACTATTATAGAATTTTTAAATTAAATGCTATCCTAAATTATACAAGTTTTAAATTATAGTACTATCCTCTATAAATTACAATATTATAAATATTACTGGATATAATGGTAAAAACAATTAAAATTTTCTATTTCCTTCTCTCTTGACGAACATAGTAAATTATGAGCTTATTCTCTTCTTTTCTATCCAACCGAACAAAAAGAAGAAAATACATAATCTCTTCACTAGAGATGTCTCATCCATCCCTTCTTCTCTCCCTTCCAACCAATTTTTTTCTTTCCTACCGAACGGAGAATAAAATTTACCCCTAGCTATGGTGGGGTGGCAACCACCCTCTTCTTCTTCCCCTCCTCTCTCCCACTCTCTCTATATGTATGTATGTATATGTATAAGAGGAGGATATGATATATACTGTATATATGTATTCTGGTGTAGTGATGAAGGTTACTTTGGTTAATTAGAATTAGTTAGAAGGTTAAATCGGTAATTTCAAAATTTTAATGGTTCAGTTGACAAGTCAAAGGGCTTTTTAGTCATTTTATTACGCGTCAGAGTGCTCAGGGGTGCCTTTGTGAAATGGAGCAAAGTTGAGGGGGTTTCTTTGTTTAAAAATGGGCTAACTTTCATCTGACTTTCAATATGACAAACCTCAAGCGGTGTGAGTGTAATTAACCCAAAATTTTATATGTACAAAAATGAAAATAGAAAAAATTTGAGAGGAGCAATTAGAATTCTAAAATTCTATATATAAAAATCTAGACCTAGAGGGGGAGATAAAAAGGTCTTGTAAAGCGAACTATGGATTTTTGCTACTTTTTTAATTTAAACCATGGTTCGCCGTAACGCGACGCATCAGCTGTAACGCGACGCATCAGCTGATACGCGACCCTTTTTTAAGTCCAATACGCGATCCGTATCGACCAGTTTACATAACTTTGTCCAAGTCCGTTACACCGCAACCGCCACCGATTCTGCGAACCATGATTTAAAGTTAGATTAAAAGAATTTTAATTCAGTTCGTAGCAGTAAAAAGTAGATAAAGCAATGAACACCGAGATTTTTACACGGAAACCCAAGGGAAAAAACAAAAATCCTAGTCTAGGAAAAACCAAAATCCACCATTTGAAAGAAGATAACAACTAGATTAATTAAGGTGTTTGAACTCGAGATCAACAAGGGTCATTTGGGGTGGCTATAGTGCATGTATCTTTTTTCAAGTTGAGATAGATTTAGCCCATAAATTACTACTGAAACTTCCCATGTGGACCTTATGTACAATTATACTACTTTTGGAATATTGTGTACAGTGTACACTGTACAATTATACTAGGTTTTATTATTGCCGAAGAATATCATTATAGGAGTGATTTAAGCCCTTAAATCACTCCTTGACAAAATATTAATATGAGTGAATCAGGGGAGTAATTTTAAGAATCTTTCGTATATCATATTTATCACATGTTTGTATTCTTTCACCTATAAATAGAGGTTCTCATTGTATACAAAAACTAAGACAGAATATAATGAAAGTGATGTAGCCCTTTGGACTATGTGTGCCGTGGATAGGCAATAGTGACGCCGAACCACGTTTTATCCTTGTGGTGTTCATGTTTAAGTTCTCTCTTTAATTTTTTATATCTTTCAACATGGTGTCAAAGCAAGTTTATCAGACGCTACTCTATATTCTACTTGTCTCGGATTGTTCAGATCAACTAGTCTTGGATTTTCGGATCTACACGTCTCAGATTTCCGAATCAAATCATTTCGGATCTCCGGATCTACTCATCTCGGACTCTCGACAACTTCATATTTAGTTTCAAGTTGGACACTTGTTAAAATCGCTGTGTACCAACTTGAGGGAGAGTGTTGGAGAATATCATTATAGGAGTTATTAAAGCCCTTAAATCACTCCTTGACAGAATATTAATATGAGTGAATCAAGGAAGTAATTTTAAGAATCTTTCGTATATCATATTTATCACATGTTTGTATTCTTTCACCTACAAGTAGAGGTGATCATTGTACACAAAAACTAAGAGAGAATATAATGAAAGTGATGTAGCCCTTTGGGCTTTGTGTGCTGTGGATGTAGGCTATTGCCGAACCACGTTTTATCCTTGTGTTGTTAATGTTTAAGTTCTCCCTTCAATTTTTTATATCTTTCAACAATTATTAATAATAAGAATCAGCAGGAATACACATAACCACATTTAATTTTTCTTTTTTTTTTTTTTTTTTTTTTGGAATTTTGATAAATCATGCCAGCCACCAATTTAATCAGCAAACTGCAACGTCAAAACCAACACTTGCCATCAAGACTTCCTCCTCTTCAGAATTTTTTATTCTAAAACCATCATATGTGTAAACCAACTGCCCATTATCAAGGAAAATTTGTTCACATAGTAGGAAGACAACCAAAACTCCCCAAGCTATGAAAATCACCTCATTACATATAACATTTTAATTCGCTGGCCATCCTCGGGACTAAATTTCACCAAGGAGAATTAACTTCAGCTTCAAAATACACATAGTAATAAAGCTAAAACTATATGCCAAGAACGAGAACGCATAAAACGGAAAAGGAAAACAGTTGACCATGGGCATTCTCTATGTTTTTGTTCACTTCAAAACACAAACATGGATAAAAGAAGTGATTCCTATCACAGCATTTTGTTAGAACACCAATAATTGGTTACCTGCCCAAATTCAAGCATTTTTTTTTTTTTTAATTGTTCTGAAGGAAGAGTTTTTAGTTTTTATTGGAAAGTAGTGTAGATGTAGTATGATTAATCATATTCCATATTATAATTTCTTTCATCAGTGATCCTATTTAGTTTTCAAGAAACCGACACACAACAAACAAAAACAATACGTTCCACCTTAAAATACACTAAAATTGTGTCAACAACTTGAGTAGAAAATGTACACGTAAGAAACAGTATGTTAATTAATTGATCCCCTACATAAAATGAGAATTCATAAATTCACAGACTTGAGAAAGAAACAGAAAAGGAGACTAAACTGTCTTCTAAAAAGAAGCAATTATGTCGAGAAGACAATTATATTACTTGCAAACATAAATGGGCAGTATTACATATATGACATGGTTAACACTATGGTAATCATCGTCAATCAGCATGAAGAATACAGGGGCTCTTCGAGTATGTAGTATGTACCAATTTTAGGAATCCTGTCAGCTGCTTTAATTAATACAAATTGCAACCTAGATCTTGCAAATATTTCAATTTCAGGGAACAATGATACCATTATATAGCTTCAATCTGATTAGTTGTTAACAGATTAATATTCAAATTACTAAGAAACATTCCAGAAATTTAACAAACCTCGATTAATAATAAAATACATTAGTTCAGATATTCCATAGAAATATGGAGTTGGTTACATTTTTCTGAATCTCAAAAAGAAATAAAAATGGCTGGCAGTATCGTATGATTAATGGCTATGCACAATAAATACTCCCAACTTCCAAGTAGACAAGTTGAGCAAGAGGTGATCAAAACAATCTGGTTTGGGGTTCTATTATGTCAAAGAAAAAAAATATATATCATAATATCAATGATGAAATTTATGAGGATTGAACCGCAACTTGAAATGCTGCCTAATTCACTATTTTATTGGAGGATGCTGAACTTCTGTATTTGAAAAATGTTTCAAGATCTTTCATGTAGATCGCAGTTGATAAGTAATCCTCGAGATATTTACTTATGAGGTTTTGCTGTAGCATCTATAACTTCTATACAGCATAGCAGACAGACACACATGAAATTTACTTTTCCACCCCCAAAAAGTACTATAACAGTAGTATTTAAAGATACTACGCACACATTGACCTCATATTTTTACCTGATTCTTGCAATAGTCACCGCAAGGGCAGTAGCTAGGCGTGCATTCTGTGCTGGTCAGTACATTCAAGCACCTCTCCCCACATGCACTATCAGGATCATTGGCATCATATTTGCATTCGCAGACAGCAATGTCCTCTTCTTTCTGCTTTTTGTATCTAGCAACATCATGGTAGAATTTACAAATGCATGTCCATAATAATCATGAACGCTGCTAGCAGGGTGCAAGGAGACAAGGACAATTACAGTATTGACATGCAAATAAGAATAATTAATTTTTCATTTTATTTTAGATTCCAAGTTGAAAGGGGAAAACATGAGTAGATTTAGAATTTAGAATTAAAACTAGAATTAGAAATTCCAAGAATTGAAACCTAGGAATTGGAATCAGAAGTCTAAATTTCAATTCCCTTGATTTTCAATTAGATTCAAAATCAAATTAGGTGTCATTGCTTGGTGCACTCTCAAGCATGAGAAAGTGGTTCCGAATTCTGAGAGTAGCCACTTTGGGCAAAAAAATGCCAAACATAGGATATGTATCCAATCTATCCCATCCAGTCGCCTTGATTAACAGGGACCACACTACAGAATGACCGATTATTTAGAATTCAATCAGAATTCTGCATTGCCCAATTTCCAAAAGTTAGTTCCAAGACAGGAGTTCGCCTTTTAATTTAAAATCTGTGTCGAGTAGATTGAAAACCTAACTATAGACCATTCCATATAATTGAGTGTCATTGCCTCTACCGTCGCTACTAACCACCATTAAGACCCAAACCAACTGATTAGCAGAATTGGCGACGTGGATGACTCAATCTCCATCGCTGCTAACCACCATTAAGACCCAAACCAACTGATTAGCAGAATTGGCGACGTGGATGGCTCAATCTCCGCAACCTCCACTGATGCCCCGTCAACACTCATCTTCGGTAGTCGGTACGATGATGGTGTTGTAGTGGGGTTGTGAATGATGTTGATGAAGCAGAAATTGTTGGATGCTCACAGGTTGTTTGGTAAGTGTGGTGACATGTTCCTCGACGATCGAAATCCAACAGAGGTTGCTCCAAGATATGTACATGAGGAGGATGTGGTAGCAGCTAACATCAGTAAGGTTGGAAGGGTAATAATGGGTCAGATTGGAGGAGTGAAGGGTAGTGTTTGGGACAAGGAGGCAAGGGAGGAGCTGTGATGTTTCCAAATTTTCGCCATTTTTCATTTTTCCGAAAATTTTATCGCAGCAAGGGCATTTTCTTCTTTTACCGTTTTGCGCACCGGGCACTGCGGAGTGTGCCGGTTATGTCTGAGAGTTGTTTGGGGCATTCCATTGAGTTCAGAACTCTTTGAAATACAAGGGTGACCATTTTCGCATTTTTCGTTTTTCGGGCCGGACGGTCTTGTGTGGGACCCGCTGCAGGAATTGTTGCATCCGAGGATTTTAGTTAGATCCATTTGCATCACATGCATTTTTATTTAAAGTATTTCATGTGAATTAATAAGAAAAAAAACAAAAGAAAAGGAAAAATAAAAAGGAAAAGTTGTGGGACCCACTATCATTCTTAAGTGGTCATGAGACCACAATTCTTGGTCTCATTCTCTCTTTCTCTCCCGCTGCTCTCTCTCTCTTCCTCTCAAACTTCCATTTTCTTTTTCTTTTTGCTTCAAGACTTTGAAGCTTGATTTCCCTTTCAATACCTAGTATTTTTGAAGTGTTGTTTGTGGCAAATTGAAGCTCACGGCGAGATCTACAAGTTGATTAGAGCAATTCCTAGTTTGGTGCACTTGGGAATTTCGAGATCTAGGGCATTAACTTGGGAATTTTGGGGTTTTGCTTCAAGTAGGAGGCAAGGGTTTCTAATCCATAACCTCTTGGATTTTTGTGAGTCAATTCCTCATAATTTGTGTTATTACATGATTAATTTTGTATATATTTCATGTAAACTTTGCTATGTGTTGTATAGGAGATGTATTTGCATGCTAAATTGATATGTGATGAAGAACTATGTTTAAATGATGAAGTTTTCATGCCCATTGTGTTATAAGTGATGAATTTTGTGATTAGAAAGCTTGAGATATATTTCTAGAATTCTTCTTTTGAATTAAAGCATGTAATTATGTGAATTAACTGATGTTGTATGAGAAAGCATGTTTAAGTGGTGAATTTCTATGTCTATTGTGTTTGATTTGCTAAATTTTCATTATAGAGACATGTTGGTTATTATTAGAAATTTCCTACAAAGCTTGCTATATTGTGAACACATGACTTGTCCGGTATGTGATTCCCTTTTATGATATTGTTGAAAAGCATGATGCATTCATGCATAGCATTGGGCAAGGAAAAAGGGAAAGAATTGTTTTGAAATGAAAAAAGGGGATTTTTGGGAAAAAGATTTGATGAAATGGTTTTGTGAAAAACCCGGTCGCCGCGGAGCTACCAAAGGGCCGTGGTGTTAATATAACCTAAAGGGAACTAGGGAGATTGCCCTAGCGTGGTTGAGCTATCTGGCCCCAAATGACGCCGCAGAGGTACCAACGGTCAGGGATAGTAGCCAATCCTTCTCTCGTGTCGCCGCGGAGTCACCAACAGACGCGTTATATTAACAGTTTGAAAAGTGATGGATTTGGATTTTAAAAATGGGGAGCAACATTCATGGTATCACATATCATGGCACGGCATTGTTATTTTGGAATTGGAATTAATGTTGTGTTCCTTCCCGGCATAGTATGACCCCGCTTCCTATTTCTATTCATTGTTTGGATTCACGGGGTCACAAGAGGTGTGTCTTAGGCACCACCTACTAAGCTTTATGCTCACCCTATTAATTTAACATTTTTCAGGACATGGGAAAGAAGTGGCGGATGACATCCCACCACATGCCTAATTTGGATTAGAAGATCATTTTGCTATTTTCGTATCCAAGCCTCACTGTTTTTGTAAAACTTAGTATATTGTATTTTGTACGGAGACTTATGGACTCTTGTTATTGTAATTATATTCATGGACTGTAAGTAAATGTAATTGGAGTAAAATTCTAGTATATGAGCATGGAACTATGTATAAGACCAGTACGCCTTTATTCTGGATGAATGGGTTGATGGTGATGGGATATTTTGAGGAGGTTGTTGATGTTGTTATTTTGGGAATGTTTTATATTATTTGCATTGTGTGCTGGGACAGATTAGATAAATTTTGAAGGTCCAAGAGAGGCCATTGCATTTTTATATAGTTAAGCAAGTTAGCGTAGGACCCTTTTTAGCAGAGGTCATGCCGAAATTTTTTTATAATTGGTTTCATTTTAGGGTCGTTGCAGGAGCGGTTGGCTAGATTGGTGGCAACGGAGAAGGTGGTGAGATAGATGAAGTGGGAGAGATCAGGGTACTTGCCTGATATGTGCGGGATTTGTTCCCTTATTTGAAGAATTGTTTTCCTAAAGGCTACAGACTTGTAGGGCAAGTTGTTTCTTTGTAATTAAGGAAGTTGACTCTCACTTGGATTCTATTTTGGAATTGTGATCAATTTGGTAACTTTTTGTTAGACAAGGTATGGGAATCCTTGTTCAAGAAGGAATGTGTTGAAGACTCTATAAATAGAGGTCGAGTTGGGTGGAGAAGGTAAAGAGAAGAAATATGGGTTGAAAGAATGAGTGTTGTGAGGAGGAGAGTGTAATTCCCGAGTGTAAAGATGTAGCCTCAAAAGATAGAGAGTAAGTGAGTAGGGTTGGCATCTAATTGTATATTCTCTTCCTTGATTCATAATAGTGAAAGTTCTCTCTCCATGGATGTAGCCCAAGAGGTTGAGGTGAACCACATTAAATATTGTGTTGTGCTTGATTGATGTATAATTTTATCTCCATGTTGTGTGTGATTGATGATGTGATGATGATATGCTTCAGCTGTGATTGAATGAAAGGGGGATTTAATTCCCAATAACTGGTAGCAAAGCTAATTGGAGGGAGTTAATATCTCTAACAGTCAAGAATGCCTTTTTTAATGGTGACTTAAAGGAGGAGGTGTATGGTTCCCCCTCCGGACTTTTGCTTTTGATGTAGAACAACTCGCTAACGATTATCTGAGCATACAGGGATCATCGCAAATCAGGGACGCAGAAAAGGTAAGGAGAATAGAAGGAAATAAATAAATAAGGAGAAGTCAAAAAGAGATTTGGTGTAGTTGCCAGCAATAGAAGATATTATTCTCCATTGCAAGAATTAAGAAAGATTCAGAAAATAAATAAAAAGAACTGAAATTATATTGATAATGATGATGTCTATAGACTTACATCTCTTGCCTTTATATAGACAAGTCAAAAAAAAAAAAAAAAAGCATGCGTGAAATAATATTAAAGGGAAAATTTGAGATTTGATGGAGTAGAATCCGCCTTAAATCTTGCAATGGAGAATAATATCTTCTATTATTGGCAACTACACCAAATTTTATTATTTATTTTCTGTATCCTCCTTAATAGAGAATAGTATCTTCTATTAATGGCAACCACACCAAATCTCCTTTTGACTTTTCCTTATTTATTTATTTATTTATTTCCTTTTATTCTCCTTACCTTTTCTGCCTCCCTGATTTGCGATGATCCTGTATGCTCAGATAATCGTGAGTGAGCTGTTCTACATCAGTCTCCCCTGCGTAAAAAGAACTCAGCCCTGAGTTACCCAAATCTGGCGGTTAATATTCATATATGTCAGCCACGTTGAAGGTAGAAGAAATTACCATGTCAGCAGGTAAACCAATCACATAGGCGTTGTCGTTGATTTTCTTTAGAATCTGGTACGGACCATATTTCTTGGCCTGCAACTTGTTGTATGTTCCCACTGGAAAACTCTCTTTTCTTAGATACACCATAACCAGGTCCCCTTCTTCAAATAATCTTTTCCTTTGTCTCTTGTCAACTGCGGCCTTGTATTTGGCGTAAGTTTCCTCTAGATGTTTCTTAACACTCTCCTGAATGGTCTTAATGCGCTCAGCCATTTTCTCTGCAGCAACACTCTTCCTCAGCAACTTCAGTAAGGATACCAAATCCAAAGCAACTTTTGGAGGACAACAATACACAACCGCAAACGGGGATTTGCCAATGCACCTGTTAACCATGCAATAGTAAGCAAATTCTGCCTGGGCAAGAGCAAGATCCCACTGTTTTGGTTTCTCTTCTAAAATACAGCGAATTAGATTTCCAAGGGTCCTATTCACCACCTCTATTTGGCCATCAGTCTGGGGTTGACTGGTGCTACTGAAATTAAGAGAGGTATCGAATCTATTCCATAAAGTACGCCAAAAGTGAGACAAGAACTTGGTGTCACGATCTGAGGTAATGGACTGTGGCACCCCATGTAAACGAACCACCTCCTTAAAGAACAAATTGGCCATTTGGATTGCATCGTTCGTCTTCTTGCATGCAATAAAATGGGACATCTTGGAAAATCGATCAACCACCACAAAAATAGAGTATGCTCCTCAATGCGTCCTCGGCAAGCCTAGAACAAAATACATGGATAAATCCTCCCATGGAACATCTGGAGCAGGCAGCGGTGTGGAAAGACCAGTATTCCAAGATTGGCCTTTATTAGTTTGGCAGATTGAGCACCGCCGCACATGGTTCTTCACATCACGCTTAAGTTGTGGCCAATAAGACCGTTCTTCTACCAGCTCTCGCATCTTAGCATGCCCCAAATATCCTCCTATTCCTCCTCCATGCAATTCACGAACCACTTTCTCCCGCAAAGAGCTCTGTGGAATACACAACTGATTGCCATTAAAGAGAAAACCTTCCTGCATGTGCAACCTTTTAAAGGATTGGCTTGTTTGACACACTGCCCAAGCTTGGCCAAAATCTTCGTCGGCCTCATATAACTCCTTCAGGCACTCGAACCCTGTGATTTCAGCCCTCATAGTCGCTAAGAAAGCTGCTCTCCGACTTAGTGCATCTGCAACTTTGTTCTGTTGTCGTGACTTGTGTTCTAGCGAGAAGGTGAATCGCTGCATATAAGCCGCCCATCGCGCGTGCATCCGATTAACACTGTTTTGATTGTTAATGGATTTCAGTACCTGATGATCTATAAACAGCACGAACTCTCGCTGGATAAGATAATGCTCCCATGTATGCAAAGCTTGCACCACCGCATAGAATTCCAACTCATAGGTAGTCCACTTCTTGCGTGCTTCACTCAGTTTCTCACTGTAAAATGCTACTAGCCTTCCTTCTTGTGATAGAACTGCTCCGATTCCCACTATTGAGGCATCACAATCTACCTGAAATGGCTTCTCAAAATCTAGAGGACTAAGATTGGGGTTGTTGACAATTTTTCTTTGATTAAGGCAAAACTTATCTCAGCTTCCTCTCCCCATTGAAATTTTCCTTTCTTCATGCATTTTGTGATGGGGGCCACAATACTACTAAAGTTCTTGATGAACCTTCGGTAGAACGTGGCAAAGCCATGAAAACTGCGTACTTCTCCCACATTCTGCGGCGTAGGCCACTCCCGAATGGCTCTCACCTTCTCCTCATCTACCCGAATGCCATCACTACAAACCACATAACCGAAGAATACTAGGCTTGGGGTCACAAAGCTACACTTCTTCAGATTAATGAACAGTTTATTATTTTGCCAAGTTGTTAATACCTCTCTCAAGTGAAAAAGGCTCTGCCTCTGTTTGATTATAAACCAAAATATCGTTGAAATAAACAACTACAAATCGACCAATAAATGGTTTGAGTGCCTGATTCATCAACCGCATGAAAGTACTTGGCGCGTTGGATAATCCGAAAGGCATGACTAACCACTCGTACATTCCTTCTTTTATCTTGAATGCCATTTTCCACTCATCCCCAGGGCGAATTCTGATCTAATGGTATCCACTCTTGAGGTCCACTTTGGTGAAGACTTTCGATCCCGCCAACATATCCAGCATATCATCCAACCATGGAATTGACAGTGATTTTGTCAATTGCGCGACTATCAACACCCATTCTCCAACCGCCATTTTTCTTCGGTACTAGCAAAGCCGAAACAGCACAGGGGCTCATACTCTCCTGAATCAACCCTTTCTATAGTAACTCTTCCACTTGCTCTTGTAAGATCTGACTCTCGTTAGGACTCATTCGGTAATGTGGTAGATTTGGCAGGCTCGCCCAGGGCACCAAGTCAATGTGGTGCTGAATGTCCCTTATGGGAGGGAGACTATCAGGCAAGTCTTCTAACACCAACTGACTAACATCCTGCAGTAATGGCTGCACTATTGCTGGTACTGTAAAAGGAGGTTGTTCAACTACTTCCCCCCTGCACATAACAGCAAAGATTTCAGGGGCAGTTGTTACCTCGGCCAGAAATTCCTCACTGTTGATCAACATAACTGAATTTCCTTTGAGAAATTCGGCTTCTTTCAGCGGACCCAAAACAATCTTCTAACCATTCTTGTATAGAATATACACATTGTCTCTACCACAGTGAGTGGCATCGACATCAAATTGCCATGGTCTGCCTAATATCATATGGCATGCATCCATGTCGACAAATCACAACGCACCTCCTCTGCATATGCTTTCCCAATTGAGAATGGAATGGTGCAGGTTTCAGTTACTCGCATTTTTGAACCTTCTTGATCCATCAAATTTTGTATGGATGGAGATGTTTCTCTGTTTTAAGCCGCAATTTTCGAACCATTGTTAAGGAAACAATGTTATAACTACTACCGCTATCAATAATAACGTCACATACCTTATGGTTGACAGTGCAACGTGTACGGAACACATTATGATGCTGCGGGTGCTCTTCCTTCTTTGGCGTGAACATCAACCTCCTCACGACTAAAGAGTGGGACAACAACTCGCCATTGTCTCCTTCAGTCACCTCTTCTTCTTCAAAGGTAAGGAACTCACCTTCCTTACCCTCGCCTTCCTCATGCTCGACCAAATTTACTATCGGTCGCTAGGGCAGTTGTTGGATTTATGGCCAGGTTCTCCACATCGAAAACACTTGCCCATACTTGGGTGAGCATAAGGATTTTCCTTCATAGCTGGGGCACCCATTCCAGCAGGGCATATGGGTGCTGCGGGTTTGGCCTTTGTTAGACTATCTCCAATGCCTCACATTGTCATTGGAACAAGGGCTACCGCGGTCTGTTTACCCATGTCATGTGTAGGATATGGGGTATTATATGAACCACGAGACCGATTCTTCAACTTCTCCAATAACGATTATGCTCTCTCCGCCGCCGTGACAATCTCAAACAGTATGAATAACGGTTGCAGCGCCACTTTCTCTTCAATATCCCATCATAACCCACCTTTAAAACGGGCCACCATACTAAATTTGGGTTCCACCAGGTTGTTACGGGATGACAACCGATAAAATTCTTCACCATATTTAGCAATCGTTCTACTTCCCTATGTTCAGGACTGATATTTCTAATGAAGAACCTGTTCGTAATCAGGGGGTAAAAATCGAGCTTTCATCAACTTCTTCATTTTAACCCATGTACGCACCGGATCCTTACCCTCACGTGCACGGGTAGTTTGCACTTGATCCCACCATGTTGATGCACCCGCCTTTTAACTTATAGGCCATGAGTTTGACTTGCTTCTCCTCCTGGATTTTCATATAGCCAAAGAAACGTTCAACTTCACTAATCCAATCCAAGAATTCTTCAGTACGAGATGACCTTAAAAGGTGGGTAGGTCAATCTTCATACGAAAATCCCTGGAATCATCAATTTCCCATCAACCTCGATTATCTCCAACCACCTCTAAAGCTCGGTTGTTACCAAAATTGACATTTTCCTCATACGCTGGTTGCCTATTCGGTGGGTTTGGGTTGTGATTACCAGCAGGACGGCCATGATCACCATCGTTGGGTAGCCTGTTGTTCTCGTGGTTAAGTTCTACCGTTGTCAATCTCGCCAATACTGGACGCATAGTTTCATGCATATCAAGCAAGGTTCGATTAACATTGGTCTGGAACTCAATAAACTCAGCCCTTAAAAGAGCTACTCCATCACGATCACCGTCGCTGGAGGCATTGCTTCCATCTCGTTAACCGGCCATCGAAAACGAAGGCAAATCTTGGATTCGAAACCTTGCTCTGATACCAGCTAACGTAGCACATACAATAAAGAACAGGGTTAAACCCTTGGATTCACAAAGAAAACACTCACAAGAGAGAAAATAAAATTTATATTCATATTGATGATGTCTGTAGACTTACATATCTTGCCTTTATATAGGCAAGTCAAAAATAAAATTAGAAAAAAAAAAAGCATGCGTGAAATAATATTAAAGGGAAAATCTGAGATTTGATGGAGTAGAATCCTCCCTAAATATTGCAATGGAGAATAATATCTTCTATTATTGGCAACTACACCAAATCTTCTTATTTATTTTCTGAATCCTCCTTAATTCTTGCAATGGAGAATAATATCTTCTATTGCTGGCAACTACACCAAATCTCCTTTTGACTTTTCCTTATTTATTTATTTATTTATTTCCTTCTATTCTCCTTACCTTTTCTGCCTCACTGTGCGATGATCCTGTATGTGCAGATAATCGTGAGCGAGTTGTTCTACATTGCTTTCCTATCCATTCTGCGATGGTCTGTCGTCCTCACCGCTCCCTGTACGACCTCACGCAGCCCCCTTAAGCTTGGTCTGATCGCTTTGGAACTGCCATGCTCCAGTATGGTTTCTTACAAAGTGCAATTGTTCATACCTTGTTCTTATGTCATTCAAGTGGTAAGACAGTTGCTCTCATTGTGTATGTGTATAAATATTATTTTTATCGGAGATGGCATTGCCGGGATTGCTATTGTTAAATGCTATCTTGGTCGCCAAGTTAAGATTAAGGACCTTGGTTCCCTTTCATACTTCTTGGGCATTAACGTGGCTCACACCATGGTTAGCTTTTTCATCTCGCACTGTAAGTATGTTCTTGACATGTTTTCTTCTTCTGGCCAGCTTGGCACTCATTTGGTTGATATTCTAATTGAGCTTCTGAGGGGGAGCTATTCTCGAATGTTGGTTAGTATCAGCAACTTGTTGGGAAGAACTGACATTGCTTACGTCGTGAATCAATTCATGCACTCTCCTCGCACCCCTCACCTTGATGCAGCTATTCGGATCCTGCACTACAGCGGTATTTTGTTTGCCAATCATGGTTGCTTACGAGTTAAGGCCAAGATAGATATTGATTATGGTTACTTGGAGCAGTAAGAAGCAGATGTTGTCACTCAATTGAATGCAGAGGCAGAGTATAAGGCTATGGCTCTTGGAATGTGAGTTGCTATAGTTGAAAGGGTTGATGACAAACTTGCGTCTTCCTATGTCACTTCAATTCTCACTTTACTGTGCCAATAAGTTTGCCATTAGCTTGTAGCAAATCCCGTTCAACATGACAGGACTAAGCATGTATAGGTTGACCAGCGCTTCATTTAAGATGTGATCATCTCCGGTCAGATTTACACTCCGTTTGTCACTACCTCTCAACAGCTTAGAGACATTCTTATGAAGGGCATCAGCATGAATGCGTTTAAGGATGCATTGTCCAAGTGGAGCATCTCAGATATCCACACACCAACTTGAGGGGGAGTGTTAGCCAAGATATAATAGCCTAGAATCATGGGATCTGACTTATCATAGTTGCAGAGATATGATAACCTAGAATCATGGAATTTGACTTTATTTATGCATATATTTAGGAATAGAATCTGCAGTGATTTTATTTAGTTTTTTTTCTTGTAATATTAACATGTGCTCTTTTATTATATAAATACTAGAGCTGTGATGAGTGATTACTCTAATTCAAGCCTTTAAATATTTGTCTTGTATTTCTTCTATCTTGTATTTCCTCAGATGGATAAGGAGCGGCACTACTATTACTGACATGGGAATTGAAGAGACGTATTGTCAGCAAAATGACACATTCACACCAATGTTATAAACAGCAGCAACAATAAAAAAAATGCATGTGCGTACTGGAATGAAAGTGACGCATATGCAGGGACAAAAAATGTAGGCATCATGTTTCTTTATGCCATGTAGCACTAAGTTACGCAAACACGTGGCATTCATTAATCCATAATAACGTACTATGTATTATGTTAGAATGTATAATGTATATAGGTATATTTGGGAATATCTCCTATAAGGGGTATGCTGGTCATTTTGTTGTAATGTGAAATAGTTTTATATGTATATATAGCAGTGAGAGAGGTTGATTGTTCTCTCACAAAAAATACCCCAAAACCTCTCTATTACAAAGTGAACATGGTATCAGAGCAGGATGATCCTCATCTTCAGCCGATTGCTGTTTCATCCTAGTTGGTAGTCATACAGAGAGCATAATACATCGTATACAAGTTGTTGATCCTACATCGTTCTAATCGTCATCGCTTTTGTTGATCTTTGTTATCATTGAGTTGTTTATTATTTCTGGGTAGCAGTTGTGTGGTGATAGCCATCGAGGTGTGATTGCGAAGTTGCTTATCAGTTGTTGCAGAAACCTTCTATGGCAAAGGTATGTGATTGTCAAGTTGCATAAGCCTTCTGATGGCTAGGGCTATCAACCAGCAAGTGAAAGAAAGAAGACAAGGCCCGGCCCGATAGTTACCTGTTGCAGAAACCTTCTGATAGCTAGGGTTATCAACCAGCGAGTGAAAGAAGGCAGATAAGGCCCGGCCTGATAGTTACCTGTTTGGTTCAATTTGGCTTGACCCATCTGTTGTGGGCCGATTCGACTAGTTTGACCCGATTTAGTCCATTTGGATTATGGTCCGACCCGGTTCAGATATTTTGTTTCGATTAATTGCTTTCAGGTCAGAAAATCTTTGTTTCTTTCTTCTCTTCCAAAACTACATCAGTTCTATACAATACAAATTTTGTCTGTTTAGCAAAGTTCTTCAGTATCAGTTTTGTTTTGTTCTGCTTGGTGGGTTCAACATGTCATCCAATTCAGATTTGCTTTCTCCCACAGCAGTTTTTAATTCTCCTATGACTTATGTTAAACTCAATGGGAAGAATTACATATTGTGGGCTAAATATGTTGCAATTTTTCTCAAAGGTAAAGGTCTTGGTAGTCATCTGACTAAAGTTAAACCAAAGGAAACTGATGCTTCTTTTGATGCATGGGAAAATGAAGATGTTCAGATCATCTCTGTGATGTTAACCAGTATTGAACCCCAAATCAGTTGAACATTACTTTATTTGGATACTGCCATGGAGATATGGGAGAGGTTGAAGCAATTGTATTATGGGACAGGTAATATCACCCATGTATATGAGCTCTGTAAGCAGTACTTCAATCTTGAATAGGGTAATCAAAGTATAGAAGAGTATTATTCAAAAGTTATGGGAATCTGTGAGGAGTTGAATATGTATCAACCCATTACTTCTGATGTTCGAAGTATGCAACAACAACACGAGGACTTTAATGTTGTTCATTTTCTTACTAATTTGTCGTCAGCATATGAGCCTATTCGTGCATAGATTTTGGGCAGTCTAACACTTCCATCTCTTGCTGACGTGTTTTCTCAACTTCAGCGAGCTACACTTGCAAGTGGCACCTCAAATTTGAATAATGGGCAGAGTGGTGAGCGTTCAGCATTGGTAGTTTCAAAGGGTGAACATGATGCTTCCCATGGAGGTCGTAGGGCACGCTCCACACGTGGTGGTCGTGATTCACGGGGAGGACGTGGCCATGGCAGGGAATCACGAAAGTGTACTCAATCATTCTGTGAATTTTTGTTGGGACCTTCATGGCAAACCATCTAGTTATGCAAATCAAGTTTCCTCTAAGAATGATGTTTCTTCTTCACAAACACCACCCTCTGGATCTCACCACGTAGCTGAATCAGATACAGTCACTATTCCACGTGACGAGTATGCTTAGTTTTTGTCTTATCAGCGAGCATCTAATTCATCTTCCACTGCTACTTTTGCCCAGTCGGGTACTGCACCTACATGTCTATTGTCTTCCACTCGCAGTCCTTGGATCATAGACACTGGAGCATCCGATCATATGACTGGATGTTATTCTCTTCTATCTTACTTTAATTATGTACCTCCTTCTCAAAATGTTACTGTTGCTAATGGTTCATCCACTAAGGTTTCAGGTTTGGGGACAACTCAACTTAGTGATTCCTTGTCTCTCTCGTCTGTTTTATATGTTCCTCAGTTTCCCTTTAATTTAATGTCTATCAGTAAGCTTACTAAATCTCTCTGGTGCTCTGTTACATTTTATCCTACTTCTTGTGTGTTTCAGGATCTCAAGATGAAGAAGAAGATTGGTACGGGGCATGAAGCCGGTGGCTTATACTACTTTGATTTTGCACCTTATCCTATGGCTCTTCAGTCTTCTCTGTCTCCATTCCAGTGGCACTGTCGTCTTGGTCACCTGTCACTTCAAGTTTTGCATCGTAAAGTTCTTAGTCTTAGTCATTTGAAGTCCTTGTTATGTGAAGTTTGACAACTTAGCAAACACCATCGCGTGTCTTTCAAGTCTAGGGTTAATAATCGTGTCTCTAGTCCTTTTCATTTGGTTCATTTAGATGTATGGGGTCCAATAAAGCATTCTTCAATCAATAAATTTCATTATTTTGTTACATTTGTGGATGATTATTCTCGCCTGACTTGGTTGCTTCTAATGAAAGATCGTTCTGAGCTATTTTTAATTTATCAAAAATTTCAAAAAGAAATCAAAATTTAGTTTGGATGCCCAATTCGTGTTCTACGTTCTGATAATGCTAAGGAACATTCCTCAACCCCCTTTGATACATATCTTAGTGATAAAGGAATTATTCATCAAAATTCATGTGTTTATACTCCTCAACAAAATGAAGTTGCAAAACGTAAGAATCGACACATATTAGAAGTAACTTATACTTTTTTGTTTCACATACGTGTACCTAAACGTTTCCGGGGTGATGTTGTTCTTACTGCCTGTCATCTTATTAACCGTATGCCGTCCTCTGTATTAGATGGCAAATCTCCTCATTCTATTTTATTTCCTTATTCTCCCATGTTTTCTCTTACTCCTAGAGTTTTTGGATGTGTCTGTTATGTCCACAATCTTGGTCCTGGTTTTGATAAACTAGACCCACGTGCCACAAAGTGTGTATTTCTTGGATACTCTCATTCTCATAAAGGTTACCACTGCTATAGTCCTGTTTCTCAGCGGTACTTTATTAGCGCTGATGTAACTTTTTGTGAGTTCACCCCATATTTTTCAAATACCGATTCACTTCTTGATATCACTCCTGAGTCGCCTCTTCTTGAGGTTCCTTTTCCCTCACTTTCTCTTCAACCTAGCTCTCCTCCGATGACTGCCCCGTTACAGGTCTACACTCGAAGACCAAATCCGCCTGCTGTCATGCCTCCCCAGTCGTCTTCAGAGTCTTTGGATCCAACACCATCTGTTGTGTCTGATTCCTTGCCTATTGCACTTCGTAAAGGCACTCGATCTTGTGTCACTAATCATCCCATTGCCCATTATGTCTCTTATAATTCCTTATCGCCATTGAAAATGATAATTAAGTGTTGCCTCTTATGTGATGTTTGACTTTTCTCTCAACTTTTCTTTTCTTTTTTGACTCCGGCATCTATCGTTCTCTTTTTTCTTTTCTGGTTTTAGATCTTTGGTTTCGACAGATCATGCTACGTTCGTATCTCAAAGTAGCGACCCTACCATGTCTCAATCTCCACGGGAAGATCAAAAGCTGTTCAATTGATAGAGATGTGGTCCTTAGGGTTAATCATCAAAGCATTGCAGAACGTGAATCCATCTTGAAATCTTGTCTGGTTAGTCGTTTTTTATTGTGATGTGGGCCTGTGGGGTGCATTAAAAGGATCGAGGAGTGGGAAACGAAATCTGCAGATTTCGTGTGGAGTAAAAGTTTCAACCTTACCTAACGGCCTTTTCCTGTTCCGTCTACCATCAGAGGCCGAAGCTTGCAGGGTTTTGAATGTGGGGAGGAAGAGATGGGGTGAAGCTTCCTTACACATTGACAAGTGGGATTTTGCGATGGGTTGCTCAGCCGTGGTTGATCGCGACAGGTTACGAAGGGTGGTGCTGTTCGGTTTGCACCTCCATCTCTGGTGCCACAAACTGTTTGAAGCCATCGAAGACCTCTGCGGTGGGTTTAGAGGAGTGGAAGCGGATAATCAAGCAAGAGGCGAACGAGTTCTCCTTCTTGTTTCCGCCAGAGCTGTGGTGCCGAAGTTTGTTTTTGTTAAAGACCAACGAGTAGCCTTCAAGATCAGTTTGATTGAGGAAACCTCACCTTGCATCCTTCCAAAATCCTATTATGGGTTTGGTGGGGCTTCTCCCCTTCCATCTGATGGAGAATTCAACGGTAGGCGTCATCAGCATTTGCAGACTCGACTGAGTTTTCAAGGAAAGAGAAGAGCGTTTGCCAACGCGCCGGCAGCGAGTGAGGAAGACAGATTTCCAAGGCGTACGCATAACGCCCGTCATCAACGCTTTTCAAATCCTCGTTTTGATCGCCTTGATGGTAATCAACCACGTGGACAACCACGTGGCTTCACGAGGGCCTTTCATGCAGCGGACTCAGATGGGCGTAAGTATGGACCTCTTTTCTGGGCTGAACAATGGGCCGTTAGGTTCTCATGGACCACAAGCCTACACTTAAAAGGAATGTTATGTGAAGGCCCAACAATAAGCTATCCATTTCTTTCCTCAATGATAAGCCCAGCCCACAGTTGCCCAAGTCCAGCCGAAACATGAAGACTTAAAAAGAATGGTTCACTGGGGCCAAAAATCAGAAGTCAGTTTCTTTTCTTAATACAAAACCCAGTCCAGCCACCGAACCAATTATTGACCATACACAAGGTCGTCTTCCTCATGCTCCCTCTGTGAATTTCTGGAACTCACCGGAGAAGAGGAGATGGATGAAATTTAGTGACGATGAGGTTGGTGTGGGAACAGACAAGAAGGGCTTTCGTCATCTACAGTGTTGCGCTGATTCTTCACTCAAGCCCCCTCCAGCTACAACTCGGATAATGGGAAGTAGCTCTAGACTTTCATATCGGGATTCTCACATAAACAACCATGTTTATAGATGGTCGAGGAAAGATAAACAAAAATGGACCTCCACTGACCCAGGTATGTTCTCTGTGTCTCATTCTCAAAGCTCCCTTAAAGCACCTTCTTCTTCTTCCTCCCTTTCTGGAGAGGTGAGGGGGCGATGTTGAGATGTCAATGGAGAAGAATTGTGTTATGTCTGTTGTGCCCTCGGCACCTGCAGAAGAGTATGGGCTGGTTACAGAGAAGATTGCCAATGGAATTGTCACTTCAGGCCAAGCTGATTCACTTAATTGTGAAGTTCAGGATTCATCAGATGGGGTCTTGGTCCGAGTTGGGAGAGACCTTCACACTTAGTTGTTTAATGAGTCAACCATGGCTTTGCTCAAAGAACTTCGCCTTTATGTTCCTTTGAAAGGTTTTAATTGCATGTCATCTGATGGGGAAGAGGAGAATAAATTGGTTAGTTTCTTGAGCAGTGGACTGGGAGACTACAATACAAATTCTGACTCGTTTTCAAAGCCTTTTGATTTTGGAAGGGATCGCGATAAGGAGGTGGCTACTGATTTGGTTTCTATCCAAGAAGTCTGTTCCAACGAGTTTGTACCTTGGATGGAGAATGATTTCTCTGAAGTGATAGAGGAGGAACCTTTGGCAATTGAGAGATCTAGTTGTTCAGTAACAAATGTTGATTTGGGTAAGGACTGGATGATTGAAAACATAAGAGCTGCTAGTGAATTGTTAGGTGTTTCTTCATAGGGGAACAGTAACCATATACTTTCCATTCTTCAAGCAATAGTGGAAGGCAGAGAGGTAGCTGTGACTGAAGAGGTAGTGAGCCCGAGGCCTTTATCGTCCTGGAAAGGGGCACAGGAGATCAAGAATCTTATCTCTAAAGTCAATTATGAAGGAAAGAAAGGGGTGGTGAAGGAGAGGGGAAAGACTAGGAGCCAGAGCGCGAAGAAAGGAAGAGCGGAGATCATCTTATCTGGTTTTTAATGAAGCTACGAATTATTTCTTAGAATGTTCGTGGTCTCAACGACCCGAATAAAAGTAGGGTGGTAAAGGTTGCTTTGAGGAAGTGGGGGCCCAAGTTGTTTGTTTGGAAGAAACAAAGTTGGCATCCATTTCGGATGGGGTGGTTAGGAGTTTGTGGGGAGGAAGGTTTGTTGAATGGGAGGTCTTGAATGCTATAGGTACTTCGGGCGGTATCTTAGCTATGTGGGATTGTAGATGGGTGTCTCGATTGGATGTGTGGGTGGGGAGATTCTCAGTGTCTTGTAAGTTCAAATTGGAAGAGGACAATTTCAGTTGGGTTTTCACTAGGGTCTATGGACCAGTTGTTGATATTGATCGGCCTTTTTTTCTGGGAGGAGCTTAATCATGCTCAAGAAATGTGGCCTCTTCCTTGGTGTTTGGGTGGGGATTTTAATTCAGTTAGATTCCCATTAGAGAGGTCCACAGGAGGTAGGAGGTCTTCTGAAATGGATCAGTTTTCTAATTTCATTGACGAGCATCTTCTCATTGATTTACCAATGGAAGGCGCAACCTATACATGGTCAAATGGCAGGACCTAGTCACTTTTTCAAGGCTGGATCGTTTCTTGATTTCCGGGGAGTGGGAAGAGAAATTCCCGGATGACGTTCAAGCAGTTTTAGTACGGGTCATATCTGATCAGGTTCCTTTGGTTTTAGATTGTGGAGGTTTGAGTTCTCAAAGGTCTCCGTTTCGATTTGAGAATATGTGGCTAAGAGCAGAGGACTTCTAAGGGAAAGTTAAGTCTTGGTGGGAGGGAGTTGTTGTCGTACGCTCATCTAGCTTCATGTTAACTACAAAGTTGAAGGCTCTCAAATTCGATCTTAAGAAGTGGAATAAAGACGTTTTTAGGAATCTTGAATGGAGGAATAGTAGAGTCCTTGCTGATTTTTATGAGATTGATCGCCTAGAAGAGGCGGGTGCGGATGTGGAGTTTTTGCGTTCTAGAAGAGCTTCTTGTCAGGCAGCTTTTGCTAAGATTGCTAGCATGGAGGAGATATCTTGGCGACAAAAATTCCGGGCTCTTTGGCTAAAAGAGGGAGATCGCAATACAAAATTTTTTCACAGACTCGCTAACGCTCATCGAAGAAGTAATCATATAGGACGTATTCGGGTGGAAGGTGTAGAGATGTGGAGGGAGGAAGATGTGCGTAGTGGGATTGCTTCTTTTTATCATAAGCTTTATACCGAACCGCTTGCTTGGAGACCTAAACTTGATGGTCTTCATTTCGAGGCCATTTCCGAGATCGATAGGGAAGGGCTTGAGATTCTTTTTACTGAAGAAGTAGTTCTAAAGGCCTTATCTAGTTGTAATGGGGACAAAGCTCCAGGACCAGATGGGTTCACTATGCGGTTTCTTTTGGAAAGTTGGGTAGTTGTGAAAAATGATGTGATGGGCACTTTTCAGGAGTTTTATTCTACTGATGCCTTTAAGAAGTCGCTTAATGCAACTTTCATTGCCCTTATCCCTAAGAAGGGAGGTGCTTCTAACATTAAAAACTTCCGTCGTATCAGCTTAGTGGGATGTATCTACAAGTTTATGGCTAAGGTCCTTGCTCTTAGGTTGAGGGGAGTGATGAATGGGATTATTTCGGACTCCCATAATGCTTTTGTTGGAGGACGACAAATTCTTGATTCAGTTCTTATTGCAGGTGAATGTGTGGACTCCAGATTAAGTGGTGTTCCCGGAGTCTTATGCAAACTTGATATAGAGAAAGCTTATGATCATGTGAATTGGAATTTCCTGCTTTATTTGCTTCAGAGAATGGGGTTTGGAAGTAAATGGAGGAAATGGATTGAGACATGCCTTTCGTCTGTCAAATTCTCTATTCTTGTGAACGGGTCTTCTGCTGGCTTCTTTGTTCTCGGGGTTTAAGACAAGGAGATCCCCTGTCACCTTTCCTCTTTCTTATTGTTATGGAGGGATTAAGCAGACTTATGCGAAGAGTAGAGGATCTTGATCTTATCAAGGGCTTTATGGTGGGAAGAGATCCTGTCCATCAGAGGGAGGTCTCTCATTTACTTTTTGCGGATGACACCCTGGTTTTCTGTGATGCTAATATGTCTCAGCTTAGATATCTGAGGTGCATTTTGGCCTGTTTTCAGGCTGTCTCTGGTCTGAAAGTTAATGTGGCTAAAAGTGTGCTTGTTCCGGTTGGAGACGTTCAGGATATTTCATCTTTAGCGCAAGTCCTTAGGTGTAGGGTGAGTTCTTTTCCAATTCCGTATTTGGGCTTGCCTTTAGGGGTTTCCTCTAGAACGGTGGGGAGTTAGGACCCTGTGATTGATAGGTATGCGAAGAGATTAACAGGATGGAAAAAACAATACTTGTCTAACAGTCTAAGAGAGGAAAAGTTACGCTTATAAAGAGCACTTTATCGAGGCTTCCCACATATTTTTTATCTATGTTCCAAATTCCATGCTCAGTTGCTGATAGGATTGAAAAAATTCAAAGGGATTTCCTTTTGGGTGGAAGAGGTGATGAATTTAAGTATCACCTTGTCAATTGGGAACAAGTTTGCAAGCCAATGAAGTTTGGTGGTCTTGGTATCAGAAGACTGGTCCCCTTTAACCAAGCTCTTCTGGGAAAATGGTTGTCGAGGTACGGAAGGGAAAGACATCGCCCTTGGCGAAGGCTTGTTTCTTGCCGATATGGGGACGAGAGTGGTGGTTGGTCTACTCGTCCGGTTTCTCTCGTGGGAGGAGTTGGGGTGTGGAAATTCATAAGGAAGGGATGGGACGCTTTTTCTACTCATATCAAAGTTCGTGATGGCAGATGTGTACGCTTTTGGGAGGATCTTTGGTGTGGAGACCTGCCTTTATCTTGTTTATTTCCCAGGTTATACAGTATTGCAGTTGATAGAAATGCCTTCGTAGCCAACTGTTATCAACTTGATAGCAGAGGGATTACGTTGGACGTGCACTTTCGACGCTCTTTTCAGGATTGGGAGGTGGACGAAGTATGTGTTTTCTTGGATTTGTTGTATCGACAGGAGGTAGTTGGCAGAGGTAGTGATGATATGACATAGATTCCCTCTTCCCATGGTCGCTTTGAAGTTCGTTCCTTATTCTTATATCTTTCTGATTTCAATATTGTTGATTTTCCATGGAAGACTAGTTGGCTTTCTATGGCTCCAACTAGAGTGGCATTCTTTATTTGGACCGCTGTCTGGGGTAAGATCCTTACGATTGATAATCTAAGGAAAAGGGGCAATTGTCTTGTTAACTAGTGTTGCCTGTGCAAACAAGATGGTGAGTCAGTTGCTCACATTCTCATGCATCGTTATCGTAAGGATTTGATTCGTATATGGAGAGGATGCCGTGTGAGTTGCGCTGTTCGCAATTATTGGAGAGTTGTACCACATTGTGTTTGGTGGTGCATTTGGAAGGAGAGGAATAGTAGAATGTTCGAAGGGAAAGAATCGTACACGGCGATTCTGAAACTTCACATCATTCTCTCTTTTCAGTTATGTGAAGAGGAAGTCATGTTTTTCTTCCGAAGATTTAATTATTTTTTTGGCTTCTTTGGGATCTTAATCCCTAGCTCCACTTTTGTATAAGGGATGCGTTCCCCTCTTGAATGCCTTTTTATTTGAATTATTACTTATCAAAAAAAAAAAAATTCCTTATCGCCATACTTCTCATGTTTTTCATCTCGATTGTCTACCACATTTGTTCCTAAAACTGTGCAGACTGCTTTGTCTGATCTGGGCTGGAGAAAAGCAATGCAAGATGAAATGGATGCCTTGCATCAAAATGGCACGTGGGATCTTGTTCCATTACCTCCAGGTGCCAAACCTGTTGGTTGTCGATGGGTATATGCTGTGTAGTATCTTCCAGATGGTTCCGTTGAGCATTTAAAAGCACGTCTTGTTGCCAAATGTTATACCCAGACTTTTGGTGTTGACTATGATGAGACGTTTGCCCCCGTTGCTAAGATTTCTTCTGTTCGTGTTTTGATTTCTCTTGCTGCTAATCGTAATTGGCCTCTGTTTCAGTTAGACGTTAAAAATGCTTTTTTGCATAGTGACTTAGCAGAAGAGGTTTATATAGAGCAACCACCTGGGTTTGTTGCTCAGGAGGAGTATCGTCACAGTGTTTGTTGCTTAAAGAAGGCCTTGTATGGGTTGAAACAATCACCAAGGGCATGGTTTGGAAAATTCTATGACTATGAGGCAGCATTAAAATATGGGCGTCAAACAGATCATTAAGTATTTCATCAACATACTGAGGCATGTTCTATATTTTTGGTTGTACATGTGGATGGCATCGTCATCACTGGTGATAACTTAGAGGGTATTGCTAAACTAAAACAGTTCTTGCAGCAATGTTTTCATACTAAGGATTTGGGCACACTCGGATATTTTTTGGGAATTGAAGTTGCATGATCTAACGAGGAATAAGCTTGTCTCAGAGGAAATACGTGTTAGACTTACTCGAGGAAACTAGTTTGTTAGGAGGTCGTCCCGTTGATGTTCCTATAGATCTAAATCATAAACTTGTGTCTGATGAGGGAGATCCATTCGATGATCCGAGTAGGTACCGTCGACTAGTTGGTAAGTTAATTTACCTCACCATCACTCGACCTGATATCTCCTATGCAGTGAGTGTTGTGAGTCAGTTCATGGCAGCCCCTAGGGTATCACATTGGCATGGTGTTCTTCGGATTATTCGATACCTCAAGCAAGCTCCGGGACTTGGATTGTTGTATAAATCAAATGGGCATCTCAGGGTGGAAGGTTTTACAGATGTTGATTGGGCTGGCTCCCCTTCGGATAGAAGATCCACTACAGGGTATTGCACCTTCTTTGGAGGTAATCTAGTTACATGGAGGAGTACAAAGCAGACAGTGGTAGCTCGATCCAGTGCAGAAGCTGAGTAGAGGGGGATCGCTCACACTTCTAGTGAGTTAACATGGCTACAACATTTTCTTGAAGAACTTGGCTTGACAGTCAAGACTCCTCTTTCGTTGTTTTGTGATAACCAAGCAGCTCTCCACATTGCATCCAATCCAGTATTTCATGAGAGAACCAAGCATATTGAAGTTGATTGTCATTTTATTCGAGATAAGATATTAAGTGGAGACATCTCTACACCATTCGTTAAAGCTGAAAATCACCTTGCTGATATGTTTACAAAAGCTCTAAGTCATAGTCGGTTGAAGTTCATTTGTTCCAAGCTGGGATTATATGATATATATTCACCAGCTTGAGGGGGAGTGTTAGAATGTATAATGTATATAGGTATATTTGGGAATATCTCTTATAAGGGGTATGCTGGTCATTTTGTTGTAATGTGAAATAGTTATATATATATATATAGCAGTGAGAGAGGTTGATTGTTCTGTCACAGAAAATACCCCAAAACCTCTCTATTACAAAGTGAACAAATTTTAATGCATGTTTTGTCACTATTGAATCTCCATTGAAGAGGCTCTATTATTTTGCAGGAGCTCGTGTGCTTTTCATCTAGAAGTTTCGAATTCAAAGAGGCGTGTCATCCGCCATGCAAAGTGACTCCAATTAAACTTTATTTCTTCAATATGGCCCCAGTAACTTCTGTTACATTATTCCTAAATCGACATCCATAATTGCAAGGTCCCTTCTTGTACCATTGGATCTCACCATCAATTTTATAAAAGAAAAGATCAAAAGAAAGGCACCATGATCTACTTGGTACACTGCCCAAGTTGGGAACAAGAATCAAGGGAGCATATACCGCTAGATGCACAAGTGACTTGTGAAAAAGCATCTCGAGGTATGCGGTGATGGCAAAGCTTAGTAGAAAAAGGGCCAACTCATTAACCCACCTCGAGGTTTGCAGATATAGCACGGCCCTTCGGACTTCTAAAGGCTATGTGGATTGGCAGCTAAGGATACAATGCTGTCATTGTAATTTTTAAAGATCAAGCACGTGTCAACCTGAACTAGGGAAGAGAGACATCAACCGGACTATTGGATGAGATATGCCTCATAGCGTGGCAACCTTGTGGATTGACCACATCTCCCATGCACAGTTACTGCCATAGTGATAAATACTTTCACGATGTTGATGTTTTCTATTGCACCATGATAAATAAGTGTACAGTAGAAAGTATAAATCAGCCACCCTTACCCCATAGCAGTTGACATATACTGCAATTATATGCAGAACCCACTGCACGTGGCAGCACTCCATTAGCTTGAAGTAGAGGTGGCCATTGCAAACAAACTTGACTACCTTATTGGCATTAACATCGCCTTGTTTACTCAAAAGTATAAACATGTAAGTCTGTCTGCAGTGTGGATCGAAGGTATTAACCCGAATTAGTTAACGTTAACATCTATTGCTATCTTACTCTCTCACTCCTCCATAAATCAATTTTATTCTTCACTCCAATCATGACGATTTAGTCTTTCCATTTCAATAATGTAATATTGCATCCCTACTTTCTGAAGGTAACCATATACAACTACTATAGTGAACAAGTGTCTATTAGGAAGAGGCGGATGGAGTATATCGTCAATGAGAGTGTATTTGGTAGTATTTTCCTATTTCTATTTTTCTTTATTTATCTATTGTTGGAGACAAATTCTTACTAGAGTATTGTGTGTGAAAGGATCATGATCTTAACCATTTCAATTTTACTTCTAAACAAACAGTATATCCAAGGAAGAAAACTGGAAGTTTTTTTTTTTTTTTTGGTGGGGGAGATAAGGTCCCATTAAAAGGCCCAAGAGGGGAGCGCTAAGAAGAAAATTGTAGTTTAGACTCAATTCCACATGAAATCCAAGCTTGATCCAAATAGTAAAAATCCATTCACGTGGAATTGTGATTCATGAAATTTCAAATATAATTAGAGCTCCAAACCAATTCCAATTTTATGCAACCTAATGCACCCTAAAGGTATCTGTCATAAACCGAACAGCACTACTCCCCATGAATGAGCAAACAACAAGACGGTCTGCTTGGAAAGAGATATTGTGGATTAACATGGTAAGCCAATTGAAACAACTAATAAGTAAAATATGGATTTTTCAGCTTCTAATCAAAGAAAACCTTTAGACAGTCAAAGAACAAGATATTTCTAGTTGAATGGCTCATCTTTTGTGATTCTCCACACAAAAACTAATAAAAAATAGGGAGAAGAAGTTTACATGTCAACTCCAAATAAAAAGTAGCTTTAGATAGATGCTACAAATCAAATTTCATTCAGAACTGTGGTAGAAAATTACTAGATTATTTAAAAAGAATTTCAAAAAACCCTGTATTCAACTCTTTTAGGATGACATGGAGGTAAGAACATGTCGCATTTTGATACTTCAATCAAGAAGATATATTCACCCAAAAAAGTTCCTAAGAAAAACAAAGATAGGAGAAAGCTTACTTTCGGCCTGAAAAGTCATTCTGATTAATATATATGAACGGTGTTACTCCTTCTGGTAGTTGAACCTTCAAAATAAATTTTCTTCATCACTTAATTTGTGCAGATAATATCTCACAGTATATTTAAATAATAAATGCATATATGTCATAGAATAACTTTCCAAGACATGGAGCTTAAAAATAGTATAGCATAGCATTGGTTAAACTTGGACTGCTAGGCATGAGAAAGAAAGTCTCAGAAAGAGGGCAACCTATTTGGGCCAAAAACAAAATGATGAATGTTGGGTCTCTATCCCATCTACCCTCAGCAAACACAGGGTAATGGCCTTTAGCATTGACTCATGCATGTTCTCACTTCTCAGAAGTCATCAAATACGACTCAAAACCATAAGTAAAAACATGCTAAAACACATCAAAGAAAACTAAACACATGAAAACCCTTAAAGAAATGTGCGTCTGCAATTAAAAGCCAAACATGAAATTGAAAGGAAAATTCTTTAAAACACGTAAAAGACAGACTAGATAGTTATGGTCCATGAGACAGAATGTTGGACTGCTAAGAAATAACATGTTCATACAATGAGTGTGTTAGAATAATGGGTTTTGAGATGGAATTGAGGCAAGAAAAGTGTTAACAACCATCTACTCCAAAAACTTAAACTGTTAGAGAGAGTGTAACTTAAATATATAAATCCTTCAACACGCCCCCTCGCGTGTGGCCTTCTTTCGGTCCAAAACGTGTTTCAATTTTTAATTATCAGGGTTTGAACACGAGACCTTAAGCTCTAATACCATGTTAACAACCATCTACTCCAAAAGCTTAAGTTATTAGAGATGGTGTAACTTAAATATATAAATCCTTCAACAAGAAGAAATAATAAGATTGGAAATAAATTCATTCTTAAGATTGTAGAAGAAACACGAATAGGAGATAAAAATAGGGTTAAAATCATAAAACCCTCCTCTTGTTTACAAAAATGACATATAACCCCCTCAATTATTAAAAAACCCCTTGAACTAACAAAAACTATCATGGTGCCCCTATTCTATGACTAAGCCGTTAAGTGAGGGTTAAATGACCAAATTGACCTCCATATTATAATATTATTTTAAGACTCAAATGTATATTTTAAAAATGACGATTATGGCCTTATTTTAATTTTAATTTGGGAAGTTAGTTCAAATTTTAATTTATTTAAAAATGTGAATTAAACAAAGCAGCGAGTGATAGACAATAACGACATTAATTCCTTCCTTGTATAGAATTGACAATGTCCAAAACCAGCGTGTGCATATATAACAGGTTAGTGATTATCTATACATGTATATATATGTGTATATATATAATTATAGTATCTTTCGGTGTCTTTCAAAGGCAAACAAAGCCCTAATTTTCTACCTTATATATTTTTTTTTAATAAGTAATAATTAATTAAAAGGCGTTCAAAAGGGGAACGAGTCCCTTGTACAAAAGTAGAACCGGGATCTAAGGACCCAAATAATCCAAAAAAAATGATTAAGTCATCGGATGAGGAGCAAGAACTCCTCTTCACATAACTAAAAATAGAGCGAATAATATGAAGTTTCAGCGTCGCCATGGGCGACTCCTTCCCTTCGAACATTCTGCTATTCCTCTCCTTCCAAATGCACCACCAAACGCAATGTGAAACTGTCCTCCAATAGTCGCGTACACTGCTTCTCACACGACATCCTCTCCATGCATTTATCAAACCCTTAGAAGATCAGGGCATTACCCAAAGCATACCAAATAAGCTGAATATAAGGTTCCAACAGTCATACGCCACGGGGCAATGCAAGAGTATATGATCCACTGACTCACCATCTCGTTTGCAAAGGCAACACCAATTAACAATACAGTTGCCTCTCTTCCTCAAATTGTCAATCATCAAGATCTTACCCCATACAGCAGTCCATACAAAGAATGCCACTCTAAGTGGAGCCTTAGAACGCCATATGGTCTTCCATGGAAAATCAAGGCCATCGAAGTTGGAGAGGCAAAGAAACATGGACCGTACTTCGAATCAACCTTGGGAAGAGGGGACCCACGTAAAATCATCACTACCTCTGCCAACTACCTCCTGCTGATACAACAAATCCAAGAGAACACATACCCCGTCCATATCCCAATCCTGAAAAGAACGCCAAAAGTGTATGTCCCACGTAATCCCACTGCTATCAAGCCGATAACAGTCAGCTACGCAGGTATGTCTATCAGTTACGATACTGTACAATCTAGGAAAGGTACAAGATAATGGCTGGTCACCGCACAATAAATCCTCCCAAAATCGAACACATCTATCATCACGAACTTTGAATCTGATGTAAGAAGAGAAAACATCCCAGCCCTTCCGAATGAATTTCCACACACCAACTCCTCCCGTAATAGAGACTGGACAAGTAGACCAGCCGCCACTCTCCTCCCCAAAACGACATGAAACAAGCCTTCTCCAAAGGCAATGCCTTTCCCTACCGAATCTCCAAAACCATTTGCCCAAGAGAGCTTGATTAAAGGGAACCAACCTCCGGATACCCAGACCACCCGACTTCATGGGCTTGCAAACTTGCTCCCATCTGACGAGATGATACTTAAACTCTTCGCCCCGGAAATCCTTCTAGATCTTTTCGATCCTTTCGGCAACAGAGCATGGAATTTGGAACACATATAGAAAATAAGTAGGAAGGCTCGATAGAGTGCTCTTTATGGGTCTCTTATTCACAAACTCATTAGTCACTGCAACCTCTCTTCCTTCCACAATTGCATGAAGAATGGATAATTCCTGATCACTATTACCCTCAAATGAGACACCCAGCAGCTCACTCGTAACTCCTATATTTGCAACTACCCATTCCTTGCCCAAATCAGCAGCCGTTTCAGAGCAACCGGGTCACACGACAACCAATGCTTCCACCATTTCCAAATTATAGTGGTTAGTCTCCAACCATGGGACTAGCTCGTTAGAACAGACCTGTTGAATGGAGACCAAGTCATCGATCACCTCCGCTGCACTATCCCTTCCACTTACAGACAACTCTGTCTGCGAATCCGTATCTGTAGCAGAGTCACCCATACCATGATTCAAAAAGCTAAGAGAATCATTCGCCTCTAACCCTCCGGGTGGCACACAATTAAATCCTTTCAGAGCAACACAGAGACGAAGCTCTTTAAGCAAAGCCATAGTTGAATCTTTGGTCAGCAGAAAATAGAAGTCGCGTCCCACACAAACCGTAACCCCCTCGGACGATTCCTTTACAGCACAAGCAACTGTGTCAACATGCCCAGGAAGAACAGGCCCGTAGCCAATCGTCCCTTCCGTATTCAACCCGGGCTCAACTACAGGCACCAATGGCAAAACCGGTAACACAACCCTTCTCCGTCTCAACACCACTCCTCAACACCCCCCAAGAAGGAGTAGAAGAAGAAAAAGGAGCAGAAGGACAGCTCTGAGGGTGAGAAACTGAGGACATACCTGGTCATTGGTAGAAGAGGTGCGAGCAATCCACTTTTGTTTATCATTTCAAGACCATCTATTACCAAGTCAAATCATATGAGAGCCCCGATTTGAGAATCTAGAGCTTCTATCATTCGGCAATGCAAGGACAAAGGGAAGAGACGCTACAGATAAAGCAGTATGACAACACTGATTATGTCGAAATGTCTTCTCGTCCGCAGTCAAACCAGCCTCACGTGCACTAATCTGCAGCCATCTCCTCTTCTCCGACAAGGTCCACAATCTGTTTGCAAAAGAGTCATGAGAAATACACTGTGGGGGTAAGAGAACATGATCTGATTCGTTGGGCTTTAACAAGACCTTTGGGCTAGGCTTAGCATTTGGCAAAGAAATGGATATATGTTTGTTGGGCCCCCACTTGACCTTCCTCTTTAATTCATTAGAATCTTGAGGCCCATGACACGGCAGCGTCCCAATAGCTATGTAAATACATCTTCTTCAACTAATTCACAGCGAAAAAATTTGGGCAACTTTTTGTAGTCCGATCCAAACAATAATGAAGATAATTTATCGGATCACAAAATCTCCGAAGCAAGACTACCCTCCTCCTCCGCCAGAAAACGCAAACAATTCACTTTATACTCCTTCATGGAACCAGTCCATTTTCCAAGTCCCCATGGTCCTCCAACCCCTTCACCAGCATCGACAACGATTCTTATGCTTACACCGGCCTCATGGACTTGCTCGTCCGCAAAGATCACCGCCTTCGGTGAATACACTGAGTTAGACAAAATAATGTCCGAGTATGGAAGAATCAAAAGGAATTTTCTGGGTTCAAATCGAACAATGGATTGGTTAAGGCGATTTAGGGCTTGCAATATTTTTTATTTAGGCCTTCAAACGATTGAGCCCTTGCATGATAGAAATCGAATGATTTTTGTGAAGAAACAAAAAGCTTTAATAGAGGATGAGAATGATTTGGGGCTTCCGTGTTTGCTATGTGTTTCCTTTGCTTTGATGATAAAAGTATATGAAAAATTGGGTTTGCAAGTGAGGCACGTGATAACTGAATGGGGCTTAAGAGGGTAGTATGGTCAATACTTGATTATAAGGGCAAATTGGTCAATAAGTGATTAAATGGTTGCGCGTGAAAGTCAGATGCTTTTCTCCCGTCTGAAACTAATGGGATGGGGTGATGTGAGACAATTTTGAAAAGTTTCTTTAGATGAGGGGGTTAGATGATAGTTTTGGCAAAGTAAAGGGGGGTTTTATGATTTTAACCCATAAAAATAAGACAGATTAACTGAGATCGGTTTTTTATGTACGAAAAACAAAAAACAAAAAAACAAAACAAAACAAAAAACAAAAAAATTATACCAGAAGAATCACACAGTTCACATTGACGGTAATGTCATGGGAATCGGAAAACAAAATTAACGTGGACAAAGATAATTCAAAAAGACATGGCAGCGCATAATTTGGCTGAAATTATGGCCTAAACACAGCAGAATGGGAAAAATGGGATTCACATAGCAAATCCTATATAGTTGGAAGTTGGAACATGCTTCAATCGAGTTGAATTGAGTTGTATGTCATCATGCATGCTTATACCAAATACAAAAGATTGGAGCCACAAAACTTTACTTAAGAGAGTCCAATCTTGGTGCACAAGTAGTAAGTCAGAATAACATCTTCCAATACAATGAAACAAAACAAAAACAAAAGAAATGGAACTCTTCAACCCAAACTAATCCGTTATCAATTCTACTTTTTTATGGCACCATTAACTATTCTTATGCATGATAGCAAAACAAAATTTACCTAGCAATATAACAATTATTAATAAGAAGAAAAAAACTGATATTATGTAATTCTTTTCCTAAGAGACTTGTTTTGGTTCCCTTGGCCAATTTTCATGCCTTCAAAGTATTTGCATAGTTGACATCAACTACATTAGGGTATTTTATTTGAACCAAAAACTAATTACCATATTTAAGCTTTTAAAGCCAAATACTTCCCTTCTTGTTCATTTTTGGTGGCTCAGTTGGGTGCTAATCCGTCATGGGCTTATCATTTGGTCTAAACCATAAATTACGAATAAAGCTTAGTAATGGAGATCCTTACTTTCATACTTTGCCTTTAAATTAAAATAACAATTTCAAAACAGCAAGCAGAAATAATAGATACTCGTGCATATAAATTGATCTTTTTCCTTTATTAATCCAAATTTAAGTTTGTCAATAAATAAACAAGTTGAACATCAAGGGTAAACATAATAATCAATAATCATAGAATTCCTAAAATAAACTTCTAATTTAATGGAAATTGTGTTGTCATAATAATCATAAACAAAGGTTATCAAAGAAAAAAAATTGTTAATGCTCTACGCAATCCCAAAGTATAGCAAGTAATACTAAACTAACTAAAAAGAATCATAATTTTTCATGCATCTACAATAAAAACCCTAAAAAAAATCAATTTCAAATTCTTGATGAAATTACATGTATCGGAAACTTTATGAAAACACACCGGAATAGGCCTTAGACGAGCTCTTGTGCGACGCTTTTGATTTTGATTATATCTGTTGCGAGATGATGATTTCTGCATTTTCATCTCTTCCTTTTTTGAGCTTTCGCTCTTCATTTTCTTTGCTTTTTTATCAATTCAATAAAAAAAATATGAATTTGGAATTCTGGAAGATCTAATCTATAAATTGAAAACCGTTCAACAAGGAGATTTACTATTATAATATTTATTACATTCTTTTTTTTCCCTGGGTAATATTTATTACATTCATTTAAAGCCTTACTTTCTATTGGCAAATAAGTCAAGATATGGAGAATCGTTTTGAAGTCGAAGAAACAATAACCCTGTGTGGGATCAAAATTTCAATTGGCCCATATTAAGCCAAAGCCATTATAACATAATGGTCAAGAGTGAAGAGTTGCATGGCATTTTACAGGGATCAATGGGGTAGAGGTTCAATGGGAAACATAATAAATAACACCTACTTTAAGTACACTCTTAAGGGTTTTTTGGCTTAAAAATCAGTAACACTCACTGCAAACAAACATAAGCAAGTAATCTTTAACTAAAGCCTAATTAAAAATGCCAATGTGAAAATGGATTAAAGACCAAATATGGGGCAAATACAAAAAACAATATAAATCTTAAATTCCATGGAGAAAATTGATTGAGACTATCACAAAATTCATGAAAATACTTTGGATTATGGCTACAATGAGCCTTTTAGCCACAAGTCTGGTTTCGATCTAATCTTTTGTAAGAATAATTTATAAATTCCGGTCTCTTCCTTGTTCAAATCTTTTTGTGCTTTTTTGTCACTAGATAAACGAAAGAGCTTTTACATCACTTTATTTTTCTTTGGATTTTTTATTCTTCTTCAACATATATTATAACCGTAGGCACAGAAGCGAGCACACATCTAGAATATTTTTGAACTGGAAACTATCTAACAAAGATTTTAATTTCATGTGATTATAACCATTTTAGTCTTACTCTCATAAGTTAACTTGTAAGAAATTATTTGCAGAATCTTTTCTAAGTCAGAGAAACAATAATCCCATGTATGATTAAAATCGCAAATCACCCTACCCTTTCTTTGCTTAGAAGCATGGCATGTTACACTTTTATGTGTTTTCTCTTTTTACTTACGCTTTCAAAAGGGGATTTGGTCCATACTTGCAGTACATTATAAGGAGTTTTCAAATCCTAACTCCTAAGAACTGGTGGCAACTGAATACTGTTCACACCTACCCAGGCTTTTGCCAACAACCTTTCTTTCAAAATCCACTTGGTGAACATAGCCGAAGTCCAGGAACAGCTACAAAGGCTTCAAGAGACAGTGGCTCAAAGCATTAAGAGGAAATAGAAAGATTTGTATGAAGAGGTCCTCAACCCTATGGTCCTTAGATTTGGAAGGAGTGAGAGGGCCCACATCAAAGGGTAGTTGAACCTACTCGTCTTGCTTTTACTGCTATATCGGGACTTACTCCACATACTGCTTGACGTAAAACAGATAGTGGATTTGTTTGTCTTTTGTTGAATCTTTTTCATGGCTCGATAGAGAATTTGTTAAGACAATGATTTTTTTCCGTGTTTTTTAATTCGGTTAACCAAGCAATAAATAGGATCAGATTTTGCAGTTTTCTTGTGCAGTACCTCGACATGACATGAGTGTGAAAGGGGTTCAAGAATAAGTTTTCTTTTTATAAGGGCTATAATCACTCATCATATGTTAACTGTGGGCTTAGGCATTGATAACCGTGCCTACTTCACCACAGCTACCATGATCAAAGCTGTCCAGGTCCTCCAGGAATCAAAATCTTTAGTTGGATTTATCAAGAAGAATTCTTATGAGAGCCATACAGTGTAAATATAAGACAAGGAATTCATTTGCGTGTACCTCAAATGTTGCGATCAACACATAGAAGCGAATAAACATTTGAATATTCACCAATAATCAAAAAGTTAATAACAAACGACAATAAATATTCAATTGAATTAGTTCTATTGAAAACAAATTATTAAAAATAACCTGTATCAATCTAAATTTCAACAATTGAAGAGAAAAAGCATACCATTGAGACTATCTCACTGCCTCGGAAAATGGAGTTCATTGCCCACTTGAGAAAAAAAAACCTAAAATATCATTCCAAGAATCATAATTATATTGCCTTGCACAAAATCTATACAACTGAAACAAGAAAGCAGCGTCACCAAGGGGGAAAATAAATAGATTATACTGTTATATTGATCCAAAGTGTTTGATTTTCAATTCTTGAGCTCTGTTAAATAACGAAATACAACTTACGATTGGAACTGACAATGTTTAATAACAGAATTGGAGGTTTGAAATACAACATCAAATTGTTAAGAAAACACAGCACACATACACATAACAAGCAAATAAGGAAAAATATGTACTTACAGAGATTATATCGCACCCTGAAACCCTCAGCCTGAAGAAATACAATGTAAAAGGTCAATCATTCGTACTCTAAGGGCAAACAGGATGATGGCCTAGAGTTTATGGTTACTCTTATTAGTGAAACAACTTTAGAGGGGTTTGCCAAGCGGTTTTACACTGTTCAGGCAGTTGTCAGGAATTGGGACAAAGGCTCTCTCTCTCTTCATTTATATATACATATATGTGCGTGTGTGTGTATATATATATATATATATATGGCTTTTTTGGTAGTCTTTGGCGCTCCAACACCTTCTGTTGATAAAGGAAACAAAACTACCCATATTCTCTTGTTTCTTCACCCACAAATGGTCACACTTATATTTTTGTTCCTTCCTTTCATATTTCTCTCACGCCATTCACAGATACGCATATCAGCCATTTTAGTCAGTGTACAAGAACCAAATGTAATGAATTAAAGGGCTAATACTAATATCAGTTGGTGACCGATACAACAGGCTGGTTAGAAATTTATTTATAATCAAAATTTTAATTTATCAGGATTTGTCTCTGTAAAAAAAGTTTGATTAATCGATGAAAATAAAGAACCAAACGAAACATTTAAACAGAAATAAAATCAGAGAGAGAACAAGAAAGGAAAGAGGAGAGGGGAAGAGAAAGGAAAGAGAAATCTGGGGAATACCGTTGTTACCTCTGTTCAAACAGCCTCTTTTGATCATCTCTCTCTACATTCAAGGTATCTGAAACCCTAGGCTACGGACGGCGTCTTCAACCAGCTTGCAACGTACTCTCAATACCTGTAAGACATGGCCGGTAAGCTTTCGACCTAACAAACATTGATGAAAGCAAGTATCAATATTTGAATTTTACCTTCCTAAAATATTTGAATTTTCCGGTACCTGAGAATCTTGAATTATGGCCGGGAAGGGAGGTTTGGTGAAGCGCGCAGAGCATTTACTAAACCAAAGAGTTGGCGGCAGAGTATTTTTATGGAGCGACAATACCAGCTCCTTACCTTTTTGGGCTTTAATGTTACACGGAAGGGAATTGTCAGGAGTAATGAATGAGCTGAGTGTCAGTCGCACTAAATAATTTAATTCGTTATAATTGGTACGAGAGTTAGACGTCAATTTTAATTCGGTGTCTCGTCAATCGTTCGGTCCAAAAAAATTTGAGTGTGCCTCCTCGCGTAGACAGAGTAACTTAACCGCAATAAGGGCGTTGCGAGTTCGAATGAGAAAGAATATTATGAGTGGAACTTGTGACATATTAGATCCGGATGAAAAATGTAACGGGTATAAATGAGTTGAGTGTTAATCCCGCCTAATACTCTCTTGGATCGAATCGCGACACACTTGACCCGTTACACTTACTATCATGGGCTATTTAAACTCTTGTTTTTGAAAAAAATTACAATTAGTGTAATTAAAAGTGAAGGTATTTCACAATGACACCGGTTATAAATTTTTTTTGAGAATAAGGGTATAAAGAATAGGATCATTACTCTTATAAAATATCACAAGTGTCATATAAAAGTAAATACTCCTACGTATCACCCTCACTTTTACAATGCACTAATTGTATTTTTTTTTAAATGAAAGTATAAATAACTAAGCCAAAAAAAAAAAATGGAGAAAATAAAAAATAAAAAAATAAGTGAGAGAGATATGGCTTATCGTAACATTCGATAACATCACAATATTTGACATAAGACATATATGGCTTATCATAACATTTGACTGGCGATTTTTTTTTTTTTTGATGTGTGTGCATGACTACCATGTCTAGAATTTAAAATTTTATTACAGGAATTATTAAATTAAGCCCAAGGGGATAGCCTCACATCTTGGAGGTCGAAAGTTCGAATTCTCTTCGGACCACTTTTAAAGAATTTTTCAAATAACTGCCAAGTGCATGTGAGACGGGAAACTACATGTGCCTGGTGATAAATTATTGGGTGTTTTAAGAGGGCCGATACCACTATCGTCAACAATATAAAATGAAATTTCACAATTGTACTTACCTAAAGTTGAGTTCAGCTTCTGGTGATAAAGCTGAACATTTGTTTTGCACAATGTCTTTATCAAGCACATTTATTAACTACCACCCTTTCCCTTGTATATTACAATGCAGGTTATCATATAACTCCATTTTATGTTATTATTTGATGGGCAAAAATCACCTCCATTCACACTGAGCACAATTTCCTCCATTTTGGAATGAGTGGGGGAGAAATGGCCACGTCACTTAAAAAAGTGGGTAAAAATAAAAAGTAACTGAAGTTGTATTAAATGTTTGTAATAAAATAGTATATTTGTGTAATAATATGGTATAGGTTATATTTATACGGCATATTGTCCATTTAGCCCTTACTTATTGTATGGAATTGTCCATTTAACCCTAACCCTTACTTTACAGAATTTGTAAGGAATGCAAAGAAAAGGAAGAAGGAAGAAGGTCTCTGTGGGTTTGAGAAGAATAAAGAAGGAAGAAGGTTGTCTGAAGGTCTACGTAGGAAGAAGCTGCTTTGTTGCGTGAAGAATGTTTGCGTGAGTCTGCGAAGAAGAAAGAAGGAAGAAGGTCCTGTGTTGCCCTTTTTGTAGTTGAAGAAAATCGTAAACTCTGTTGTGCGTTTGAGGCTTGGGTCTGCGAAGAGAACCATCGCTACATTGAAGAAAACCCTAACCTCTCTTTCCAAATAGAAGCCGTAAGTAGCGATTGTTCTGTGAATGAACCCAAATTTTGGTTGTTAAACCTAAGCAGGTACAAATAATAATTTTCAGATTTGATTTTGAAGGGAATCGTCTTATTTCCATAAGAACTAAATGGCAGAAATAAATATAATTAGTAAGAATATATAGACACATTTTTAGTAAGAAACCCTAACCTCTCTTTCCAAATAGAAGCCAGAAGCAGCGATTGTTCTGTAAATGAACCCAAAATTTGGTTGCTAAACCTAAGCAGGTACGAATCATAATTCTTAGATTTGATTTTGAAGGGAATCGTCTTATTTCCATAAGAAGTAAATGGCAGAAACAAATATAATTAGTAAGAATATATAAACACATTTTTTGTAAGAAACCCAGAAATAGAAAATTATTGGTGAATTTGAATTGATGGCTTTTTTATTGTGCAGTTATTAGGGGTATGAGTGTTTATTTTTTAGGATAAAAAATGAGAGGATTTGTAGAGTACATGAGTGGCGCAAAAGGAGTGTTTCAGAGTGTTACAATGTTAAGAAAATTGTGACGGCCCAAGTTTTGTAAACTCGGTGCGTCAGTGATGACCAAAAGATAACTCGATAACGGATTCGAAATGTGGAAGCGAAAGGTGAAACAACGGTCTCTAGAGATGCAATGCGTCTCTAAGACACCAATGTGACCCTCAATGAGGTCATGGAACCCAAAGGAAAACAAATGCGGAACTGTCGTTTCAAAAACGGACAAAAAGGAACCTAGGGGCAAAATGGTCATTTTGTAAAAAAGTGGATTCAAGTGCTATCGAGTACACCACTGGGAAGATAATGAAAAACTAATCATGATGGACTCAAGAATTTTATTATTCGGATTCCGGACAAAGGAGAAACGACAAACACAAAGAAAAACGAGCAATAAAGCTAAAAGGGGTAAAATGGTAATTATTCAAAAACATTTGGATGCAACCGAGCACACCGTTGGATAGACAATGAAAAATTAATCAATTTAAAAAAAAAAATTCACTTGATTTGGAGTCCGGATGAGGGAGAAAGGTCAAAAACAAAATCAACGTCGCGACGGCCCGACGAAGGCCGTAACAGCTACAGTGCCGTCAACCCACTACTGCTGCAACTGAGAGTAAAAACAGGCATCTGAATGGACTTTTCTGGAAAAACTCAAAGAAGAAACCCCCCCTAAAATCAAGTTTCCTACCCCGCTTATGAACGGACACAAAAAAAATGCATTGTAAAATGCCCAGAATGCCCCCAAGAAAATTTGGTCAAGGGGGTAAAAATTTCTCCGAACTGCTGCCTAAAGAAAGGAAATAAGGCTTCGGGAGGTTTTTAAATTGCCTAAATTGAAATGAAATCTTAAAATACACCCACAAGAGCCCCAAAAGTTTTGGATCGATCGTCACACTTTTCAAAAAAAAGTCGATGAATAGTACCAAGTACATTTGCACTAAAAATCTGCAAAACCTGGCAGCAAGGATTTTTCGGACAAATATGGATTTTTGAGGGCCAAGATGGAATTTTTTGGAAAAACACAAAGAAGAAACCCCTCTCAAAATTGAGTTTTCTACGTGACTCGTAAGGAAAAATGAAAAAAACGCATTATAAAATATCCAAAATACCCCTGGAACAGAATAGGGTAAAACTCCCTAAAAATGCTACTTAGAGTTTTTGTTTCATCAAGGATGGTGTTGTTTGCCAAAGTGAGTATGCAAGTGCATGCAATATAATAAAATATATGTACCAACATGGCTTAAAGCCTCTTTACATTCCATTAACAAGTTTTAGCATACAAAGCCTCCATAGTTGATAAAAATACATTTTCAAGCAAAATATGGCACCAATTGAATACAAGTGCAAATATAAACTTGCTTGGCTCTTGGCCTCATGTACTATATGTCAAATGCATTAAAAGGAGTGTACTTATGTACAATTTACATATATAGAATCAAAGAATACAAGTTTGATACATAAAGCTACCAAACGATCCAAGGCAATGAAATCTTCAAGTCTTGAAACATGTACCTGAAATATACCCCAGTAACGTAGGGATGAGTAACATAAAGCTACTCGTAGGAGATGAGCATGCATCGATCTAGCGTTTTACAGTTTTATCACTTTAGGGTGAAACATGTTAAAGGGGCTCGTGCCACCTAACGTCTATGTCAAGTGAGACTCAGGGATCATCCTAAGCTACCTAGATCATTTCTAGCATAGTCACTGTAATGACCCAGTCATTTTTCTTCCTTTTCTTTTTCTCATATTTTAACGAATATTTTTTTTTTCCGTTGTCTTTTCCTTTTTGGGTTCTGCTTTTCATCACTTGATGTCGTCTCGAGTGCTCTGGAATGATTTCCGAGACTCTTTTCTTTGGATTGACAACTTCCTTTGGGGATTGTGTCATTTCCATATTTTATTTTTCCGAACACTATTCACATTTTGTCTTTTTCTCGTTTATCATTTTTCCTTGCACAACCTCACTTTTTGTGCTCGGATTTGATTCCGGTTTTGCATGCATTCATGATATTTGATTTCCATGATAGTGGTATTTTTACTTTTCTAGAAAAGCATGTTGATTGCTTACTTCTTTCATAAAGGGGCATTAATGCATACTTTAGTGTAATTATTCTTAACTTATGGGGTTTTAGTGTAATTAAATAAATTAATTATTTTTCATCTTGGGGACCATTTTGTAATTAAATTTGGAAGATATTTTCAAAAAGGACCTTTTTGTAATTTTTGAAAAGTTTGACAAGTGTCACACTCTCATTGGTCCACTTGTTGACATTTGTGTGGAAACACTTTAATACATTGGATGATGACATTTGGAGGGTGAGGATTCACCCACTTGTTGGCCTAGGATTAGTGCACTTGTTGGCTTAGATGGTTGAGAAGTGTAGGTGTGGGATTAAGCCTAGGAAGGAGCCATGGGTTGGTGACAAGTGTAGGCTCACAATTTAGTCTTGCAAATATCTTTGGGCCACTTTGAGATTATGGTTTTAAAGGAGGGTTTTTGTGCAATTGACCATAAATGTGTGTGTTGACCATGTTGTAAGAGCACATAGTGAGTGGAGGATTTCTATTTCCTCCACTCACACTTAACCACATTATTTCATTCTCTTCCTTACAAGAAAAACCTAGCCTCCATGGATGGAGCTTGAAGCCTTAGGCATTGACCTTAATCTTTGAGGCCCTTCCACTTACTTTAGACCATAAAACTTGGAATACTTTTTGTTCCCCTCATCCTCCTCTTCAAAACACTTGAAGGATCTAGCCTAACTCCTAGTTTTGCTTTGGTATCTAGAGATTCAATTATCTAGTGAGTTATTGATCTATTATTTTGAATTATTTTTATGTCATTATTGAGTGTTTTACATGCATGGAAGAGAAAGACTTGTATTTTGCCCTTAAACTGTTTTAACTTGAAATTAATCTTATCAAATTAAATATAGAATATAAAAATATACTCAATTAGCTTTCATTTAGTTTTGGTTTCATGTAATTTGGATTTAAAATGAATTAGTTATGAATTTTTGAAGTTGCAAGCTAGTTGCTAGAAATTTGAAACTTTTCTTTTTTTATCCGAAAATGAATTTTTATATGGAGCTGTGGTACTTCAATTGCCTTGAAATTTTTACTAGAACTTCCTCCATGGGTTTTACACTACTCAGAATTTTTTCACGATTTTAGAGCATTTCTAAATTTGTTTAAAAATCCAAAACTATCTGCTGTGCATGTTTTTATTGCAGCTGGAAAACATATTTTTAGATGATTTATTTCACTAAATTTTTGACATTGGATTATGGCTTAAATTTCCAGTTTTACACTCTCATATGTTTACTTCCAAAATAAATTAGGTTTGCCCAATTTGGATGTCAAATGATTTTTTCATGAATTTTCAAAGTTGGAAGCTACAGGCTAAAAATGTGTTTTCTGGGCAGAATTTGTTTCAAAGTTGTGGATCAAAACTGTTTTAATTGGGAAAATATTTTGTTAAACTAAATTGATATTATCAAATTACAGTGTTTAAGATTTTATTGGGCTTTGGATTCATTCAATTTGGGTTAGAATTGAATTTTTTATGAATTTTACAAGTTGAAGGTAGCATGCTGAAAAATCTGTTTTGTGGACCGAAAATTTGGGGCGATTTCATTTCGGTGGTAATTGGGATTTTCATTCCAATTGAGGTAAGGAATGTTTTAGGATTATTTGTGTGTTGTATTGTGTGTTTGCCATGATTATATAACATATATGTATGCTTTGTATCAAATCTAGAAAGTTAGTAATTTTTATTTCTTTGTATAAGATTTAAAATTTATGATGATGTATAATTTTGATTTGAATTGTAACATAATAGGAAATTATGCTTAGATATGTTGGTTAACATATATTAAATTTGGATCATTTGATTAAGAATTACAACTTTTATTTAATATTTATCTTTAGTGAAAGTTTAATTCACATGGTTGTATCAAGCATTAAATCAAGTTGTAATGTGGTATTTAAATAGGCCTTAGCTTGTTCTCTAACATAGATTAAATTGAGGGCATTTGGAATTGTTTAAAAATCTAGAGAAAATTAATTAATTAGCTTCATTAATTTTGTTTTAAGTGTTTTAATCACTTAACTTGTCATTTGATATTATATATATGATGACGATGACATGTCTTTCAATATATATTAAATTGAGGTTATTTGGATTAACTTGGAATTTAGAGAATTTAACTATTTATGTTTAATTAAATTCTACTTTATTACTCCATGGATTTGATTGCATTTTGGAAGTTGTTTCTATATTTAAATCATGGATTTAGATTTGATTTATGTTCATTTAATTACTTTTGAGCATTGGATAATATAGTTGTTACTTTTATATTCATGAGAATATGTTTTTCCTTATTGAATATATTGTTGCTATATGTAAGGAATTGCACACTTTGTATTTGATATCTTACATGCCATAGTAGTTGTGAATTTTGAGCATGTATTGTATAAGTTTCCAAAATTTGGATTGTGCTTAGTAAATAGTTGATATCTTGTATATACATGTTGATATATATATGTTGTTGTACAATTTGTTGATTTTGGAAACTTGGGGATGTCGTTGTTTGGCTACGATTAGGACTTGGTTCTAGTATGAGGGATTGTCCCTCTATATAGTCTAATGCGCACATAGGGAGGTTACCCATGGGCTAGTAACCCTAAAATAACTATGTTGTCAGTCTGATCCGGCGTGACGTCCGAGTATCCACTTTGTTTGATTTCGTATTTCATTTCAAGTTGATAACTAGATGATATCGTAACTTGTTGTTCCTTATTTGATTTCCTATTTTGAGCTTAAGATGTAGCTTTGTGAAAGCATGCTTTATGCGTTGTATTGGAAGTTCCATTGTTGGTTAAATTACATCGATATCATAATTTGTGTTTTAATGTTCAAATGTAGTTTAGGAATGACCTTATAGATTCATTTTGAACATAGACGTTAGGTGGCATGACCCACACTTGTTGTTTTCGTATTTTGGATTTCAAGTTGAAGACTTTGAGAATCTATATCTTGTTGCCTTGTATAACATGTTTCCATATTGTTTGAATTGCATGAACAATGTGATTATGATATAAATGATCTAGGTAGCTTAGGATACTCCCTGGGTCTCATCTTGACATAGATGTTAGGTGGCATGAGCCACTTTAACATGTTTCACCATAAGGTAATAAAATTGTAAAATGCTAGGTCGATGCATGCTCATCTCCTACGAGTAGCTTTATGTTACTCACCCCTACGATACTTGGACATATTTCAGGTACAGGACTCAGGATTTGAAGATTCCATTGCTCCTTGGATGGCTTACAGTTTCTAAGTTTCTATTTTATGCAAGTGTTAGCATAAGATGCTTCTTTGTAGCCCTATTTGTTTAAACTTGTATTCGTTGATTCGTATATGTAAAGTGTACGTAAGTGCACTATTTTCAATGTATTTAACATGTATGAGATGAGGCGGGAGGCCAATGACATGTATCTCGTTTTCTATGCACTTTTGTTTTCAAAGTTTATTATGAAAATATTGGAAAATGTTAAGTCATTGCTTCAAAACTTTCGCATCGGGTGTTGGAATTTCATATCTTTTCTAGCCCGGACTCAGAATTAGACGATTCTTGAGTCTAATTTTGTTCATTTTTCGTTGTCCTTCCAATGGTGTGCACGGTGGCACCCTTTTCAGTGAAAAATGACCATTTTGCCCTTCGTTCATCTCTTTTCGGGTTAGGCATTCTTGCTTCATTTGCTTGGCTCATTTGAATTCCGTGGTTTCATGGAGAGTCATTTTGGGGCCTTAGGGATGACGTACATCTCTTGAGGTCATTTGGTTTCTTTCGCTTCCGCATTTCGGGTTCGTTATCGGGTCAACTTCCGGTTCATCACTAACGCACCGGGTTGAGAAATCCGGATTGTTATAGTCACATTGTTCATGCAATTCAAACAACATGGAAACATGTTATACAAAGCAACTAGATATAGATTCTCAAAGTCTTCAACTTGAAATCCAAAATACGAAAACAAAAAGAGTGGGTCATACCACCTAACGTCTATGTTCAAAATGAATCTATAGGATCATTCCTAAACTACATTTGAACATTAAAATACAATTTATGATATCAATGCAATTTAATCGACAATGGAACTTCCAATACAATGTACAAAGCATGCTTTCACAAAGTTACATCTTAAGCTCAAAATAAGAAATCAAATAAGGAACCACAAGTTACGATATCATCTAGTTATCAACTTGAAATGAAATACGAAATCAAACAAAGTGGATACTCGGACGTCACGCCGGTTTAGACTGACAACATAGTTACTTTAAGGTTACTAGCCCATGGGTAACCTCCCTATGTGCACACTAGACTATATAGAGGGACAATCCCCCGTACTAGAACCAAGTCCTAGCCGTAGCCAACAACGACATCCCCAAGTTTCCAAAATCAACAAAATATGCAACAACGTATATATATATCAACATGTATATACAAGATATCAACCATTTACAAAGCACAACCCAAATTTTGGAAACATATACAATACATGCTCAAAGTCTACAACTACTATGGCATGAAAGATGTTAAATATAAAGTGTGCAATTCCTTACACATAACAACAATATATTCAATAAGAAAAAACATATTCGCATGAATATAAAAGTAACAACTACGTTATCCAATACTCAAAAGTAATCAAGTGAACATACACCAAATCCAAATCCATAATTTAAATATAAAAACAACTTCCATAATGCAATTAAATCCATGGAGTAATAAAATAGAATTTAATTAGACATAAATAGTTAAATTCTCTAAATTCCAAGTTAATCCCAAATAACCTCAATTTAATATATATATTGAAGGACATGTCATGGTCATCACATATATAACATCAATGACAATTTAAGTGATTAAAGCACTTAAAACAAAATTAATCAAGCTAATTAATTAATTTCCTCTAGATTTTTAAACAATTCCATATGAACTCAATTTAATCTATGTTAGAGAACATGCCAAGGCCTATTTAAATACCACATTACAACTTGATTTCATGCTTGATACAATCATGTGAATTAAACTTTCACGAAAGATAAATATTAAATAAAAATTGTAATTCTTAATCAAATTAGCCAAATTTAATATATGTTAACCAACATATCTAAGCATAATTTCCTAGCGTGTTACAATTCAATTCCAAGTCATACATATCCTTGAGCATTAAATCCTTTACAAAGAAATTAATTAAAATTAAATTCCAAGATTTATACAAAACATGCATACAAGTTGTATAAGTATATATAATCATCAATACAATACAAATATAATCCTAAGACACCCCCTACCTCAATTTGAGATGAAAATCTCAAAAGCCATCAAAACGAAACGGCTCCGAATCAGACGAAACTCCTAGGTTTTGTCGGGGACAACACGATCTATATGAATCTCCAAGAAGCCCCATGAAAATCCAAACTTGGCCTAAATCCCAAACTTAAAATTTGGTCAGAAATGGTTTCTAATAAGGGGTAATGGTAGAGCACGACGAGGCGAGCAACAAATGCAAAGGCCGAAGGATTTTCACTTAGGAAAAATAGGTTAAAGGAGGAGAGAGAAGATGGCAGCTCCATGGGCATCCATGGCTGCCTTTAGTCGTGCAAGGAGAGGAGGAGGAAGAAGAAAATCTGATTTTTCTTCTTTAAGGCACCTATTTATAGTAAATCACAAAAAGTGCCCTGAAAGGGACCCGCCGGGTCTGAAAAAGTGAATTTTGAGCAAACGCACTCAAACCGAAAAACTCCGTGAACAAAAAAGATTCAAAATGAGAAAATATGAACAACAAAAACTGAGTCCCGAGCAGAAAGTTATGCCCTGAACAAGTTCGGATGTAATCGGGTCCAGAAACTCTGAAACTGGAGAAAAACGACCAGAACGGAATTCTATGAATTTACAAGTCAACAAAAAGTGAAAATGAATCCCGTACGAGGATCTAGGCTCCAGACGAGACATTTTACAATAATTTCGTTAATTGCACAATGGCCTTACAAAAAGGGTTAACTGCGAAACTGCCCCAGAATGAAAATATTTTCCAAAAGATATTTTCTTAGATGCCCCTGAAATAAAATGTCTTCAAAAGATATTTATGAAAAACACCCCAAGAAATGAAATTAATTTCAAAGATTTATGCATCCATGCCCCTATGGGCACCGGGAGCAATCAGAGTACTTTCTTGCAAAAGTAAAGATACGTATTTCGTGGAAACCACTCACGATAAGGATACGTGAAGTCAAAAACCAACTCCGAGCACAAGAAGTGAGGTTGTGCCAAAAACTGACAAACGGAGATAAGACGAAATAGGGAAAATGACATAATAGGGAAAAGACGAAATAACGCATAGTGTCCAAAAACGACAAAATGCAAAAATGACTCGGTCCTTAAAGGAAGTTGTCAATTCACATAAAAGAGTCTCAGAAACCAATTCTGAGCACTCGAGATGACACTAAGTGACGAAAAACCATCCATAGAAAAGAAAAGACAATGGAAAAAATTTATCTGCAAAATTTGAGGAAAAAGGGAAAAGGAAGAAAATGACCGGGTCATTACAAAAATGTTTGGTCGTTGGGCTTATATCACAACATTTTCCTAAGTTTCATCCCAAATTCTTCCTTATCTGCATTCCAATATTTTTGTAAAGTGAGTCACAACATTTTCCTAATGTACATCCTAACATTTTCGTAATATAAATCCCAAAGTATTTGTAAATTGTAACCTAACATTTTCCTTTAAAGAAAACCCTAACCTCTCTTCTGCGTCTGAGGCTTGGGTCTGTGAAGAGAACCATCGCTACATTGAAGAAAACCCTAACCTCTCTTGCCCTTTCTTTGATTCAAGAAAATCAAAACCTCTGTCTTGCCTTTTCTCCTTCATTCCTTTTCGGTAATTAAAGAGAACCCCATAACCGATGGCCCTAAAAACCCACAAAGTGCAGAAGGTATTTATTCTTCCTTATTTGGAGTCCTGCTTTCATTAATAGTAAGCGGCTGTTCCAAAAGTCTGAAGTTTTGTAGTTGGGTGAGTGTGAATTAGCCATTTTTAGTTTAATAATGTTGCCTAATGTTTTGAGGATAGTAGATGAGTTGACTGATGTTTGCATTCACATGTGTGCATTAACATACATACGACATTGTAAATCATAAATGTATTTGATTTCGTAATTTTTTAGTGATTAAATTGCTTATCTTCACTGCAGTTGAGTTGTGAGCATAATTTGCTTTGCTCTTCCTTAGTGATGATCATGTATATATTTAAAATTTGTCACATGTATATGATTATAAAGTTAGTGTGTATAAATTTGGTTTATGGTTATATAATTTCTGTCCACTTAACTTATGTTACATACACATTTTCGTTTTTGCGTATTTTCTGGTTAACAAATTGCGCAGAAGAGCCAGTATGCCTTGATTTGTTGATATTACCTATGTAACATGCCTTCCTAGAGAAAAAGATTATGTTTATATCATATACTCCGTATATTTTGCTGTGTAGTAGGAGTATTAGTTTTGAAGTGGTTTAGGAAGTAAGAAAATACAACTTTGTCAAATAATCCACTATTTATTTTTGGTTTATATCTTTCACAATAATTCTCTTCATATTAATGAATCAGCCTCCAAATACACAACACTTGTCTAAAAATTTGTTATTTGTACACATGTAACTTGATGAAACTTCATGGTTTGACAGATTGTGTAATAGTGATATTAGTATTTTTTATTTTTGGATTGAAAGCAAATGCTTATATTGGACATGTTTCAGCAGTTTAATTGCAAAATACTAATGCATTGTGTTATATATTTGGTAGTTAACATGTTATGGCTATTTAGCATGTAATGTACATTAATAGTCTCTGTCTGTCATATCTAATTGTGGCTTGAATCGAATTTAGGTTTTCAAATGGGTAGGTTGAAGACTGTAGCACGTAACAAAGGGAAAGGAAAAAGGAAAATGATACCAATTCCAAAGAAGGTAAGTATCCCTAAGAGTGGTGAGGTTGGTGAGAGTTCGAGAATGTCGTCTAAGAGCGATTTTGATTATGTGCCAAGTGAAGAGGAGGTACATGAAGATGAATATGAACATGAAGAAGAATTTGAGCCGGAGGCAAACACTACTACATCCTCCAAGACCAAAGAAAGTATGTCGCGTCGTCCTGCTAGAGTGTTTGTTATATTCAAGTATGTATGTATTAGTGTTAATTTTGCAATTGAAACTTGGTTTGAAATCTAAAGTCATGGAAAAATAGGAACAAATTAGGAATTTACATGAAATTTTTGGTTTTCCATAAATAGAAGATATATGAATTTGAGAGTGGAGAATATAAAAAAGTAACTTGTGATGTATATGTATTTAAATCATTATGCTTGGTTTATTAATGGTTGATCAGACCGTCATATATGAGGAAATACCGAGAAGATCATGGATTAATGGAAAAAATAAAGATGTCTCTAAAAGGATAAATAAAGACTGAAGCTACGCATGCATGAAAAATAATGAGTAGTGAAGAAAAGGCGTCATATTATGAGGAAAACAGTAAACTTGAAATGGAGTTCTGAAGGTCAGGATGTAAAGCTGCAAATAAAAGAAGGAAAAAGGTAATGTGTTAAATCGAATTATTTGTATTTATTTCATATAACATAGACTTGAAAATTGTTTTCAATGGTATAGAAGAAGGCAGAATACAATATTAAGGACGGTTTCCACAGAAGCTCCATTTCGAAATTCATAGAAATAGTTGCGAAACTGAACTCTAAGAAGAGGAAGGATGTTGAGGATATCGGTTTTGGATTTCTGTTGGACCTCAACTGTTCCCATTTGTCGACTCCACTCTTTAACTACTAGATAGAACAATTTGACGCTGACAAATGTGGCATAAAACTGAAGGGCAATCAGTTGTTGCCCATAAATGCGTTTGAGGTACATAACATGTTAGGCTTACCTGTTGGTATAGTGCCAGGGCCTATATCCCGTCAGTTTTCTACGGACTGGATAGACTAGGGTGGATATCGAGAGTCGTTGTCTGTAGGCAAATTGATGAAAATGGTTATAAAATGTGAAGCCGGAGATGACTTCAAAAGGGCCTTTATATTATTCGCATGTGCGACTGTACTAACCCCAAACGGTCGTTATCATGCGCATGTACAAGAATTATTGGCCGTTAACAATGTCAAAGCAATAAGTTCTTATAACTGGTGCCTGTATGTGGTGGACCATGTGGTTGGTAGTTTGGGTGATGGCAAGTTGAAAAGAGAGTATGTTGGTTGCTTGATCGGTTGGTCAATTAAACATCAACCTTCGCAATAGCACGAATCATTGTAAAATAGGGCTATTGGTCGGGTAAGTCGAACCACTGGGACTGCGCTAGTCTATGGCAACCTAAGTGTCTAGAATTGTTCTTAGAATGATAAGGGGTTTATAGAGGTTTTGTTGGATGTCACTTAAGCTAGGAAAGTAAAAGTGCATAAAACAATAAATTGCAAGAATTCAAGGGAGTGAAGTACAAGTAAAGAAGGCTAGGGAAATGAATCCACCTCCATCCCTATACACATACTAGGTTAAGATTAATTTAAGGGAAAAACAACATATATGATAGTCATGATACATAACAATACTAGGTTGCTATAATATCCTCAAGAAGTTCATTTAAATAGGAAGGCAAGAATAAACCATCAAAGGTTCACATGATCAACTACCTAAACTAAAATGTAGCTTAGAACATGCTTACTAAGTCAAGGATTATCAAGCCCTAATTTAAATGGTGAATGCACATAAAACAAAGAATCAAGTATAGACCATCAAAGGGAAACCCTAAGCCATGAACTATCTAGGTTCTCCAACTCCATGCCATTAAAACCATTCCATGATCTAACTTCCATTGTCACCATGGAAGTGCAGGCAATATGATTAAGAAAAGTAACCATCCAAGACAAGATGAATAACTCACAATAATCATTTATAAACATTCAATATTCATTACAACAAAAATGAGGCTCTTGATCATGGAAAGACTATCAAAAATACATTGTAATCCCCAAAAATAAACTATACTAACACATGCTTACAAGGGAGGGGTTTCATCACCTCCCTAGATGAGGTTTAGTTGCCCATTGGTGAGCTAGAAGAAGGAAGAAGCATCATCCTCATCTTCATTTTCGTGCACCCTCTTTGGAGCTTGAAGAACCCCTCTTTCTTGCTCTCTTCTCTCTCCTCTATCTTGTAAAAATGAAGCTTCTGAAATGTGTGGCTCTTATCCCTCTTATCTACCACCAAACTAGGCTCTCTCTCTCCTCCAAAAACATCCCCAACCACCTCATTAATAGGGAAATCCAAAGTTGGAAATTTCAGAGCACAAGTGGGCTGTCTCGTGGAGCAAACTGCCCAAATTTCGAGTGCTCGAAATAGGGCCTCGAGCACTGGAATTTAGTGTAAAAAGCTCCATGTTTCACTTGCTCCGCCTAGACCTACTTTGATGAAATGGCCATAACTTTGCGCTCCGAACTCCGAATGACGAACCGTTTAAAGATTTGGAGAGCTGATTCAGAGCTTTAAAAACTTTATGTTTTGATGAAGACCCAAATCTCAAGTCTGGTTGGTCGAAAATGGGGAGAAAGGCAGTACTTCAGTGCTGCCAAGCAGTTCTGCGCACCTCTGGTAACAAGGCCATAACTCTCTGCTCCGAGCTCCGAATGATGAACCGTTTGAAGATTTAGAAAGCTAATTCAGAGCTCTAAATCTTTTATGTTATGATGGAAGTCCAGTTCTCGAGCTTTCTGGGTCAAAATGGCGAGCAAAGTCCTAACTCCACTGCTGATCTTGTGAAGCAATCTGCCCTAATTTCGAGCACTCGAAATAAGGCCTCGAGCACTCGAAAATTGGCCAGAATGCCTTATGCTTGGTTTGCTCCGCCCGGACCTACTTTGGTAAAAAGGCCATAACTTTGCGCTCTGAACTCCAAATGATGAACCGTTTGAAGATTTGGAAAGCTGATTCAGAGCTCTAAAAATTTCATGTTTTGGTGGAGATCCAATTCTCAAGGATGGTTGGTCGAAATTGAAGAGCAAGGCAGAAATTCATTGCTGCCAGGCAGTTCTGAGCACCTATGATAAGAAGATCATAACTCTCTGCTCTGAACTCCGAATGACAAACCGCTTGAAGATTTGGAAAGTTGATTCAGAGTTCTAAATATGTCATGTTATGAGGGAAGTCCAGTTCTCGAGTTTTCAAGGTCAAAATGGCGAGCAAAGTCCAGGTTCCACTGCTGCCAGAAATTCAGCATTGTGACCTTTGATGTTCAAAACTCCACAAAGCATCCTTCTTGCTTCTTTTTGGCCAATGAACCTGAAAATATGCAAAAACGTGCATATAAAGGTAATCTACATAATTAAACAAACAATGGACTTAAATAATGCAATTAAGGGCGCTTGAATATGCAATATTCGGCGCTTATCATTGCTTGCTTTTCTTACAGGTATACAACTTTTAATTTAACTCCATTTACATATTGAAAGTTATGAATTTAAATTGTTTCGTGTGTAATATGTATCATGTCTAATTTGCTGCATTTTGTTTCATACAAAATAGCTGTTTTATTTGATGAAATGTCAAGTGAAGTATCCACGCTATCCTACTGGAGATAAAAACAGCCTAGGTTATTGGGATGATGGCCTCGTATGTGATCGATTGAAATGGGAGGAACAGATGGGAGGGTTTGGAAATGGTCAGGTAATGTAGTATTTGTTAGCTACGTTGTAAATTTAAGTGCTTGTGTATCTTCATTTTATCATTCCAGCATCAGGTAGAACAATAGTTACACATTGTGCGTAATCTGAATTTGGAACAGTTGATCACAGCTTGGGGCATAGTAGATCTGAGCAATGTCAATGTTGGCCTACTGCACGTGGTCCATCCCAATCTCGGCCAGGCTCGTCCAATGCTGCATTGGAGGTAAATAAATATTTTAATGCTGGAGATGATGGTGTATGTATGAATAGACTGCCTCATAATTGTATTTCAATTAGTGTTCACCAATTACTACATTTGTATATAGTGTTGCATTAAAGATATGGAAAAGGAAATAAGAAAAGATGAAGAAAATACAAAGACGTTGAAGAGAAAAGTTAAAGAAATAGAGATTTTAATGAAGGAAGAAGTCAAGAAAGGATTGTAGAGGTGAGGAGCAACAGTCTGCTGATGAGCCAAGAGATGAAGAGGATAGGGAGGATAGGGAAATAGGTGGTAAGGGGAAATTAGTTGATGGGGATGTATTCGAGAGAGATGCAGGCCACCTTACTCCTACCACCAACCCTAAAATGAATGACTAACAAAAGGAAGAGGGCGAGATGGTTGTTGCCATGGCTATAGAGCAGGACTTAAGTGCAGCAGCAGTTGTAGCTTCTAGTAGTCAGGCAGACATAAATGTTGCAGGGTCTCAAAATGCCATTAATGTTACTGACATAGGAGAGGATGAAATCCTGGCAAATCTGAGACGAAGTAAGAGGACAAAAAAGCTAACAAAATATTACTTCTCCCCGTTTATGTATAAAGGAGGTAAGAAGATTAAATTGGGTATGAAGCAGAAGAAATTGTTAAGTTACGCGGCATCGCGTGAGCATGATGAAGAGTAATTGCAACACACATTTGCTAAAATCCTTTGCAATTGTATATGTGTCGTGATATTTCCATCTTCATTTATTTTGAATGAATATAATATTGCATTGGAATGAATATATTATTTTTAATTAATCTGTGCAGGGAGATATTGGTAGAAATGTATGGTGGGGCCTTTCAAGGAAGGAGATAGCTTAACTGTTTGACCCGAATTGGGTGTCTAACTTCGTGAGTGATTGTAATCACATATTATTTGTAATTAATCTTTATTGTTATGAATATACTTAGTGAATATAAGTGTTTACTTATTTCAAGTCATACTATTTTAGGCAAATGTTTTAAACAAACAACAAGGAGACCGTATAACGAAGTACTACTTCCCAACTACAGCCGTGCAGTTCCTTGTGGCAAAACAGTTGGTGAATTTTAAAACTGTTGAGGAGCAGTGGGCAGCCTTACAAGAAGTGTGATCTGATTTGTTTCATTTTTTGTCATTAATTTTATTTCAGTCGATTGTATGTGCTGTCTTTTATGTCCTTATTTGATATTGATTCACTGTGACACAGTATTTTTTTCCTGCACTTGTCGAGAATCACTGGCTTTTGTTCATTGTCAACCAGCTGAATAAGTCAGTTGATTACCTATATTCCTTGGGCCGACCATATAGATACACTATATATGCCGACTACGTGGTACAACTCTATGCTTACGCATTATATTTTTTTAATCTATGTCTTCTACTTGCATTATTAATGAATACATGCTTTTTGAAACATCATATTGAATAGAATCGTAAATGGTATTATGCTATGTATGACAGAAACAGTTCGTTGAGATTGCAGTAGGGGAAAAGTGGCCATCGTACAAAACAAAGCCTTCAAAGAAAATACCAGTTCAGAATGATGGATATGTATAGTTTAAATTTAAATATAATTATTTAATGAAAAATGTGATAAAAAGTTTCATATTTTAGTATTCTATGAGTCACTAAATATATATGTAATTATTCATTGGATGTTAAAAATGCTTGTGGATTGTTCGTGATGAGGTACATGGAGTTGTGGAATGGCAATGAATTATTAACTACTTTTTATGTAAGTTGGGTTATTTATTCAAACCTTATTTCATGCGTCGTAATGTGTAAAGTACATAACATATTGTTGTATACTTTTGTTATGATATAGGAAGAGCCTAAGCCCCTGCGTTCACAGTTTGGATCTACTCGACGATCCCAGGAATGCAAAACGAGATGAATTGTACAAGCTCACAAACATTGAACAAATTTAAAAATGCATCTTAATGAGAGTTAGTTGGACAAGATGACTTGTACTAAGGCTTTGTATACTACTGCTTCATGTTCTGATGACTATGGAATTGTTATTCACATGTCCAAAGATTTTGCAGCAGGTCCCAAACCTTTAAAAATGTTAAAGTTGTGGTGTATGCAGCATTGTATGCCTCCTATGATGCAGAAAGCTCTGGGTATTGAGGTTTTAGGGAATCCAATCCATGTTCTGCTGAAGAAGCTCTGGAATGTGAAGTTGATCATAAAATATTGGAATAAGAATTGTTTTGGTAATGTTGGTGAGAAAGTGATTAAAACTAAGGACCATTTGGATGAAGTCCAGCTCCAATTATTGAATGATACCAATGATGCAACCTTCCAAATTGAAGAAGAAGCTAGATTGGCTTATCACTTTGCTATCAGTCATGAAGAAAATCTTGTAGCCCAGAAATCTCGTGTATGTTGGTTGAAAGATAATGATAGAAGTACTGGGTATTTTTATAGTAAGCTGAAACAATATAGAAATTTTAATGCAATTACTGTTGTGGAGAATGATAATGGACAGACGACTATGGATTTGGGGATGATTACAACATGGTTTGTGGAGTATTACATGATTGATGCATAATTATAATGATGTCCATGTTTGGAATATATTGATCCAAATTTCGGCCCGCAATTGTTGTCTTAGGTTTTGTAATAGGGGATTCAAACTTGTTCAGTTCCATATGTTATGTATTATTATAATGACGTGCCTGTGGAATGGCGGTGAAGTATGAAGTATCTTACCCCTTTCTTGCTTTTCCCAATCCAAAATTGGTTGGTGTATCTATGATAGTACTTCCTGATTTGTATAAGTTAAGGTTAACAGTAAAATGGAGAAAACGTTTTTGCAGGTAGTGTTGATGGAGGATCAACGACTGTGGTGACGGTTTTAGACATTCGGGATACAATGATGTATTAGTAAAAGCAACAGTTGTTAATAAATTCAGTAAGTAATGTTGATGTATTTGACTTAATCCATGTCTAATTTCTCTAATTTTGTGGTACTGTTTCAAAAAGATAATTTCCAAAACAAGGATACGATTTTGGGTTGTATGCATGAACTCTATATATGGTTCTTAGCTTGGTAGGTTAGCCTAGGTAATGAATGGATTGGATTATTTGAAATTTATGTCATTTGGCAATTGTTGTAAAGTATTATATTATGTATTTGTGAAAATATGCATTTACCAATTATGATAAATGATTGGATTATTTGGTTTCACTTTTCAAGGTGGACAACTAATTAGGAAAAGGTAAACATAAGATAGTGGACTATTAATATGGGACAATTGCACGATATGTTTGTACAGTTATATTGACATATGTGAGTTATTTGATGTTTCGGAAATAAGTCACTTATTTACTGGAATGGTGGAATTTGTTAGTTTAACAGTGACCTACAGTTTTGGTCCATCACATTTATATGTTAGGAATTTTTTGGAATATATAAAGTAATAATGTCGTATAATAACTGTAATAGTAACATTCAAAAAACAAAGTTCAGATAGTGTGAAAATTTTAAACAAACTTCATGTTAAGACTTTATATCATTCTTACTTCACCTTTAATAGACACGTGAATGTATGCCGCTAAACATGCATTTAATATCCGTCTAACAGAGTGCTGGAGATAAAAATAAATTACAAAACATATGTGCCGATGTATATATGGTGGTGTATATTTTAGTGTTGGAGATGCTCTAAATCTCAACATTTTCCTACTTTAAATCCCAACATTTTCCTTGTTAAAATCCCAACTTTTTCCTACTTTAAATCCCAAAATTTTCCTAAATGAATCCTAAATTTTCTTAAAATTATTCCCAATATTTTTCCAATTAACATCTTAACATTTTCGTACTGAAAATCGTAACATTTTCCTAGAATAAATCGCAATATTTTTCTAATATAAATCCCAATATGTTCCTAATTTATACCTCAATAATTTCGTTACATGAGTCCAAACATTTGCTACAATCAATCCCAACTTTTGCATCACTATAAAAACACCTTATTATTGCAATGCGGATATGAAATTTGTAGTGTTTAAAGAAACATAAGACAAAAGTTGGTCCATAACCACAAAGAGGGATCAGACCTTACAACTGAAACTTACGTACGAAGTAAAACAGATATAGTTAATATAAAGCATAAGATAGTCATAAGTAGAGTTGACATTGCCAGCAGCTTAACCAATGTATTACTTGCTTGGATGAGTCTCACAGTTGAAGTAAGGTCTCCGGTTTCATATTTAAGTTCCTCAACCTCATGGACCAAATTAATGCGATCTCCCATGGAATGGTCAGTTGGTAAGTCTTGTGGTTGACTTGCAAATAAAGTTGAAGATTAAACAAATATGGTAGAAGAAATAGGATGGCACCATTTCTAGAATTTGCAACGTTCATGTTGTGGTTTTGAACATACATAATATAACTTTCCTTTGTTGGCATTTTGTTTTTCTGTAATTTTTACATCTGCCGTCTCTTGATACCAACAAAGTATATTCATATACCTTATGTCAGGTAAGTCGATTGGCCCCGTGCCTGATGCAGATGTAGCCTGAATAAAGGGAAATAAACACATTAAATACGGCTTCACCAAACCTTTTTCCAAAAAAAATGGGGATAATCCAATTTCATCATGGAGGAAGTAAAAATTATTTGAATACAATGATATATTTCATCAATGAAGAGAGGGAATCCCTTACTGTGTTCTGAACATTAGATGGCCAGAGCGATCTGCGATTCCCATGACTATTGGTGTAGGTGGCCATTGATGATCTTCAGTTACGGGATTTTAAAGAACACCTGCTGGTTTACAAAACATAGGAGTCCATCTCCAAATAGGAGAAGAATCTAACAGTAATTCATATGAAGTCAATTTGGGAAGTCATGATTTATAGGACTCTATAAATACTAATTTCAATCAAAGTACAGAAATGGTCAGTTTTTCAAATTTTGAATTTCAAAAATTTTGCTCTAATATTGTCCAATAAAATATGTAGGAAACAAATGCCAAGGATATATTGTGAACATAATTCGTACATAACATTTCAACATTTATCTACATTAAATCCCATATTATTCGTACATTAAACCTCAATTCTTAAGTATATAAAATTACAATCTTTACGTAAAAAAAATCCCAAGCATTACGCACATAACATCACATTTAAAATAAGCCTTCAATGTAATTTGTTGAAAGTTTTCCTTACAACAACATGACATTTAAATCACACCAACAACGATGGAAAGTTATGACATCCTCGTTCAAAATCCAACATCGCCAGTTAATGTGTTCCCTTGCGGACAACATTGAGGAACATATTCGAAGAATCTAGCATTCCCCCAGTCTTGTTTCTGAATTAACGTAAGAATTTTTTTTCGGGCACTCTTTAATGCTGTCTGCAGATGCTCATTTTGCCATAATAAAGTTAATAACTGAATTCTGGGCTCCTTGTCATCATCATCACAAAAGAGTAATGCAATGCACATGGCATATAGCGACTCAAACCCATTTTGAGGCAGGAATGCCAAGCCTCTACATTTGTTGAAGACAATCCAATCCACCTGTGATATAATCTTAATTAAAGTTGGCACGATATTCTTGTACAGAACTTTGTTTGATAAATATATAAATAATAGAATCTTGTGATACGTATCACTCCTCTTATAAACCTTGCATCATAATTCCTGCACTAAAAGCTATGTTGTATGTACGTACACCTATCTCCGATTACATATTCTGGCCCATCACTTCGAAGTACATGCTTTGCTACACCGTAACCTTCCCATGTCAGCGTCCACAGTGCATTTCCAAGTTGTTCCATTTCCCTTCAACATCATATGTAAATTTCAGTACAAACCTTTATTGAAATATATATTCTGTCATGCAAGGATACTGAAAAATAAGAACAAACCACTCATGCTTGTCCTTCAAATGGTTGAAGCATAAAGCATCAACTCTGTGAATGACATCGTCAATCCAATATTGCGTTTCTTTATCCATTGGATCACTGCTCTGTAAACGCAAAAGTTTGGGATTTTTTTTTTAATTGTGGGTGGGTTGTTATTAATATGACACCTACTTAAATACATCTGTAAACCACATTTCATACCTTCATGAATCGGCATATACAAAATTAACTGCTACCGCATGGCTTCTGAAGAAGTCAAACTACTCGGTGATTCCTTATGACGAGCCCCTTCCTATGTGTTTAGAAAATGGACTTTTTAATTCGAGAGGTCGCTTCGCAAGGTTAAAATATGAATGTGGTTTTAGAAGCCTTTCTAGTCAAATTTATATTTATAAAAATCACTACCACCAATACTACTAACGTAGCAAGAGTGAGTGGGGATCGTCCCAAGGGATTATACGTGTTGGAATTGAACTTCAACTCTAGCGTATCACAAGATTGCAAGGAGAGATTGGTTGGTTGATTACTCTAGAAAATAATTAAATTAAAATGCAATTAAAGTAAACTAGTGAGAGATAGGGATTTAAGAGATATGAAGAGAGGTCTTAGGGTGTTGGAATCACCACTAAGCTCATGTAATTAACCACTTACTTTCCATTAATGGGGAATACATTGTTGTGAACAAAATACGACTACCAATTGCAATATTAAGTATGGACCATCAAATTCATGTATGAATTGTTTACCTAATCGACAAATAAACTAAGTGTAGAACAACCCATCAAATCTAAGCATGACCCATCAAACTAGTCACAATTGTAGCACACAATAATCTAGAGAATCATGGAATTTGCAATAATAAGTCATGGAATATCAAACCAAGTATAGATTATCTACCTACCTACAAGCATGAATTAAATTATAAAACAATCCATCAAGTATAAGAACAATCCATCAAATTAATTGATAAACCCATCTAATAAAAACCATGTCTAGTCATCACTAAATTCTTAATTAATCACACATGGACATGCAACCAACATAGAAAATCTAGTGTAGAGATTAATTCCCAAATAATCACACATAAGACAACATGTAATCACAAAGAGAATCAATAGAAAGAATTAATCCACATGAATCATGTGAGACATAATTCCCAATTTAATAGCACATAGACATGTAAATAAACTAGAGAATTAATAGGAATAATTAAACCATAGAAATTATAGAAATGTACCAAGATTCATTAAATTCACAAGGTTAGAACACTAATCATAACAATATATATAAATCCCCAGAAATAGAAATACAATGGTTTAGATTACATAAGACTTAGGGCTCATCCAAGTCCTAAGTGGAGATCTGGCCAATCATGGAGGGTGTGGATGTAGAGATGGGTTCTTGTGATGAGCCTCCACTTCCCTCTTTTCTTTTAACCTTGATCTCTAACTTTTCTAGAGAGAGAAAATAAAATTACAATGTAAAAATAAAATAATAAAAAGCTCCTTTACAAAATGGGTCACTTCCCTTTATATAGAAGGTCTTTTTCTTAGCCATTAAGTTGAAATATAGCCCCAAAAATATCTAATCCCGCAACTATGTGGTAGGTAGAAATTGGCGCGCTCGAGAATTAGATAGCTCACTGCCAGCACATTTTTGATCGATCAGACTTTTCTTCGATCGATCAGAGTTAGTTCGATCAATCTAACTTTTGATCGATCTGGGTTCGATCGATCCAACTCTGATCGATCTCACTTTTCTCAGATCTATCAGACTTTTCTCAGATCTATCCAACTTGGCAGTTTTTTAGCATCAGCCTCCTTCTACTCCAAATCAGCCTCCTTTTGCTCCAAATTCTTACAAAGACTTAGTTTGACTCCAAAAAGGCCTTAAGAAGCCATTTTTAGCTCATTTTAACTTTATTGACCTAAAAAGGAAAATAACACGAAATTAGTCTAAAACGGGAAAATAAGATAAATAAAGGTCCAAGAACACTCAAGCTTAAGGGGTTTAAATGCACACTTTTCAGAGCTCATCAATTGTCAATTAATTTTTCTTTAGCATGATGATGCATTTACAATTCAAATAATGAATGTCTAGGATTACATTAATGCTCAACAAAACCTAGCTTTTGAGCTTTAAAGGGTCAGTTTGTAATTTAGCCTCTGGGACAACCCAAACTTCACTCCCCTAGTGTTTAATAGATAATATACACTTGCTCAAATGATCAGAACAAATTAAAATGCAAGGTATAGCATTATATATGCTCACAATAGCAATATTAGGGTTAAAACCCTACTTCTCAGTTTTTACCAACCACAGCCTTAAGATACTTCAACTTCTCAGCAACCTAAGCATGCTCAGATGATAGACATTCATAGTATAGCATAATTATAACATATTAAGTTTAGTTTCAGAAGTATAAACCAAAAAATCAATGCATACTAGAGGTTTGAGATATGAAAATCAATACCAGCTTCAATATGTGGTTTCAGACATTTTCTGCAGATGTAAACCACCAAGATATTGTTGCTCAAACCTTGTTCTAGCTCCAGAAGTAACCACAGCAGCTTTGGACCTCCTCAATCTCCCTTTGCACCAGAAAATCAACACCAAGGAACCTTTTTGATCTTCACTGTAGCTGTGCACTCTTCTAGTAGTATTATGAGATCTATTGAAGCTCAAATCATCTAGCAAACTCTTAGAAATACTTTCTTCATTTTAGCCCTCAAAGAAACTTCTCACAGTAGTATGCTTTTGTAGTTGTTCCCAATTGTAATGCTCTTTTGCTTTGAGAGATAAGAGTTTAGAACATTTGTTTCATCACATGTTGAACAACCATTATCAAGAAGCCATTCTCCATGAATGATGAGAATTTCTTTAAGTAACCCTACAAGGCAAACTTAGAAAATCTTTGTTTGGTACCCAAATTTTCTTGGGTCCATAAGGGTTAGGCAATGGTACAAAAATTTCTTTTGGAACCCAAATCTTCTTGATCATTTTCTTCTTTCTAAATGGACAATTGTAAATTTTGTGTTTTAACCTTTTACAATAACTGCATTTAGGATATTGAAAAGAACTTTTGTCAAATGAATCATTTAAGAGCTTTCTCTTTTTCAATAAGCATGCATTTTATTACAAGGATCATATCTTATCCCATTTATGAAAGAGACCTTTCTTTGATTTCCAAGCATAATATTTAAGTTCTCTTTTTCTTTGGTTAACTTTGCTAAGATGTCGTTTTGATCATCAATGACTTCCTTTGAAGAATTATATTTGAAAGCATAATCAATTGGTGGTGACTCTTTAGATAGTACATTATCATTTTCCTTTTTCAAAGACTCATTTTCAATTTGAATCTTTTCTAATTCTTGCTCAAGATAATGATTTTTCATTTTTAAAGAATTATTTTCCATTTGAACTTTTTCATGTCTTTGAGAGAGATCATGATTTTCCTTTTTAAGATAATCACATTTCATAAGCATTTTTTCTAGTACATCATGCAACTCTTTAAAGGCATCATGCAACTCATTATGCTCATCAACTAACTCATTATAGAAAACATTTAAATCAAAAGAATCATGGTTGGAGTTTACCTCATCTTTGTCGGCCATAAGACAAAGAGTAATATCTTTATGATAATCAACCATCTTTAATGTCATTTGCTTCTTTGCTAGAAGCTTGGAGAGTTTCACTCTTCCTTTGAATTGCTTTATTTTCTTCACTATAAGAAGATGAGTAAGTTCTAGCAAGATCATTCACATAATTAGTAATGTTAGTAGAACTAAAATTAATCTCATTATTTGAACCACTGTCATTCATGCTATAAGATTTATTTTCATTGATAAGCATGCATAAATTTGATTCCTCAACATTACATGAACTACCATGGAATATCTCAAGTGAGTCCCAAATTTCTTTTGCCGTTTTACAATTTGTAATTCTATTGAACTTATTTTTGTTCAATGCACATTAAAGATTATTTATGGCTTTAACATTGCATTAAATTAATCTATATTCATTTGCATTCCATTTTTTCTCTTCTTTAAGAACCATTGTTTTTTCTACTTCTTTCATTGGAATGAGTGGTCCATTAACTATGACAAGCCAAATTCGATAGTCTATGGATTGGAGAAAGTTTATTATTATACTTTTCCAATAGCTATAGTTGGTTCCATAAAAAATTGGAGGTCTATTAATACACTATCCTTCTAGGTGTGTGAATATGTCATTATTGGCTATGATCGTACTATAAGACGGTTAAGTTATTTTAATTAGAGTTAGGCTCTAATACCAATTGTTGCCCAAGTATTGACTATGGAGGGGGGTGAATAGAGTCAGTGGCAAATAATGGCCAATTTTTTGTTTTAATTGTTTTGCAAATTCTAACACACACTTTAGAACATTTATGCAATAATTAAGATATAGACATAAGCAATTAATAGTATAAATGTAAATGAGATAAGGGAAAAGAGATTTTCAAATATTCACACGATGATTTTAGTGAGGTTTGAAAACTCCTACTCTTTGGCTCAAGACCACTCTTGAGACTTCCCAATCCACTAGTGCACCTCTTTACGGATGGAGAGCAAACCTTGATTAGAAGCAACTCCTTGGTTCTCCATGCTAAAAGACAACCTCTCTTAGTTTTCCTTTAAGTTACACTAACCCTTACAAATATGACGCTAGCTTGTTTCTTCTTCTTTGGGCCACACCAGCCCTTATAAATTGAAGATCAAATTTGTTGCATACAAATATATCTCGCAAAATTTGATATACAAATATTAGCTCACAACTAAAGTATAGATGAATAAATTGAAGCTCAATACTCTATGAATGATATGGGATGAGAGGGTATGATATGAATGAAGAACAAAAGCTCTTATGATGCTAGAAGATATCTCTCAAGTGTAGCAACATAAAATCCTGAAGTCCCCTTACTCTATTTACAGAGTTTCTGCAGCTAATTCAAAAATAGAGCTGTTGTGCACACTGCCCAAGAGGAATATAGCCGTTTGAATCAGATTTAGACTTGCATTGGTCGACCGAATTGAAATAAGGTTTATTTCGGTCGTCCGAAATGAAATGAGATCTGTTGAGTGCCTTATTTCGGTTGTCCGAAATAACATTTCGGTTAGCCGGTTGTGATTTCAAACTTAGCATGGCTATTGCCCAAATCGGTCAGTCGATTCAATTTGCCTATGTATTGCAGTCTGCCGAAATGAAGCTGCTGCTTCAAAAGTTTTATTCTAAGTAAATGTCTTTATAGTATTTATATGTCCATTTACTTTAAGTTTATAATGTAAATAAGGAAGTAACCCCCATTTGGATTCAATAAAAAATACTAGAAAATTGAAATCCAACTAAATCAAAATGTAAAAATTTAGTGTTAGTACAAATTTAGATTTCTGACAGTTTTGGTAAAAATGAATCATTACGTAGACCAATGTAGACTTGGTCAAAAATTCTGATAAAATCAATTTAGGCTAGTTGAAGTATAAAGAGTTATTACTAGGAAAAATTATTTTGAAATAATCATTATTTCAAAAATTCATTTTTCACACTTAGCCATTTTTCGTACTTAGTCAAAAACACAGTTTTTCATAATGCGCATTTAGGGGTCCTAATGTCCTTTACCAACTTATGATAATGAAGGCTTCTCATACCTTAATAGTTGACCAATATGAATCATATGATTGATGTGCATGGTCTTAGTATTTCTAGCATAAGTGATGAGTTCTTTGAAAACTTATGCAAGCTTGAACTAACTCACTCTTTAGCAATGACTTCATGTGCAATTATATATGAATGAAGTGCATAGTCTATTGCTAATATATATAGGAACATATGAATGATGATATGATATGCATGGTCCTATAGAGATGAGCTTCAAATGGATTCATAAATACTTTGACATTGAATCCTAAATACTCACCATCCTAACTACCTTTTTCTTTACGCTTTGTCCATGATCATGTAGGCTATCAGGTAGACTTGTTTTCTTCCTTTCTTTGAGTTGCTTTCTTGCTCGTTGTAGTTCAAGCTATCTTTGGATGGAATTTGCATTTGGTTCCTTGCAACTTCATGTTCCTTTGTCTCCTTTGCTTTCCATAGATGTGATCTTGAGTAATGGAATACTTGGAATAATCTTTCATGCTTCATTGAGGTTATCTTTTGAATGTAAATAATCTATAACACTCAATGTAACATTAGTCCTTAAACACTATTAATGGTTTGTTATCATCAAAACCTCTAGATTGTCCTTGGATGGAATTTTTAAGGTCAACAATAATGTTTTTCATGTGTCGATGATATGAAAGTATGAGTCGGATCCTTCCAACATTTTGAGTTAGGTTTATATTGACATTGACGAGGATGTTTCCTATAAGGAGGGACCCATTTAAATCCTTGACACGCGATAAAAGGTGTTAAAGGACAAAGCGATACCGCTAGTGAAGGTTCTATAGAGACATCATGAAATTGAGGAGACTACTTGGGAATGAGAGCACGAAGTCCTTTCTAAGTACCCACAATTATTTTCTCCCCCAGGTACGGCTTGATTTTGGGGACGAAATCTCTTTAAGTTGGGAGATTGTGACGTTTCCCAATTCTTTATTTTTTCAGTATTTTTTTTTAAAAAAAATTTGTATTATTTTATTCCTAGCCACGTTTTGCGTGTCATGCACTGGTTAGCATGCCATAAAGGTTCCGAGAGTGATTTAGGGCATTTCTTTGAGTCTAGTACTCTTAGAAATGCATTTTAGGCCATTTAGGCATTTTTCGAAGGTTCTATAGAGACATCATGAAATTGAAGAGACTATTTGGGAATGAGAACACGAAGTCCGTTCCAAGTACCCACAATTATTTTCTCCCCCAGGTATGGCTTGATTTTAGGGATGAAATCTCTTTAAGTTGGGAGATTGTGACGTTTCACAATTTTCCATTTTTTTGGTATTTTTTTTTAAAAAATTGGATTATTTTATTCCTAGCCACGTTTTGCGTGTCACGCACTGGTTAGCATGCCATAAAGGTTTTGAGAGTGATTTAGGGCATTTCTTTGAGTCTAGAACTCTTAGAAATGCATTTTAGGCCATTTAGGCATTTTTTGAATTTTCGGGATCGAGAGGTCTCGGGTGGGTTCGGCACCCAGATTTTTTGTGCTCGGGATTATTTTTTTCGAGGTCATTACATTGCATATTATGTTATTTGGAGCATATCTATGTGGTTGTATGTTTATTTGCACATTACATTGCATATTACGTTATAGTATGTTTAATGTATATATATGCATAGAAGGGCATATTGGACATTTTTAAGGTCAACCGGGACTTGCGTTGAGCATACTATTGCAAATAGGCCATACTTAGCAAATTTTTGGACCATTTATTCTTCTTCCCAGCCGAGGCATTGCTCTCTCTATATCACTCCTCTCTCTAAAATATCAACCTTCAAGGCTAGATTTCATCATATTCTTCCATGATTTGAACTTTGCCATTAAAGGAAAGTTAACGAGCTCGACGAGGGTTACGATTTGATTGGAGCCAATTCTCGATTGGACCACTTTGGATTTTCGAATTTGGGGGAATTTTTAGGGCTTTTCTCTTTAATTGAGGTAGGGGTCTCTAAACCTCACATCCTTTAGTTTTTTGTGAGTTAATCCCCTTAAATTGTACAATGGCATGTGTAGTTTGTGAAATTAATGCACGACCATGAGGGTTTATTATTGTAAAGCATGATATTTATGATTTATATGGTATATGTATTGAATTGGATGCTTATATGAATTAATGTGAGATTATTTGATGAATTGTCACTACTACATGCTTTACGTGTCTAAAATGCCTTAATTATGAGATTGATAGCATGAGAATTGTTGTATTGATTACTCATAAAGCATGCAAGAATGATGGTAGCTAATGTATGAATTTACATATTGGCATAATGTTGAGGTTCATGAAACATTCATGCATTGGCATTGGGTGAGTAAAAAGGAAATTAATTTGAAATGAAACATTGATTTTTGGAAAGGTTTTGAAAGGATGTTTGTGAAAACTGGACGACAAAGAGTCGCCATGTATCTGTGACGTTATTGGAACCTAGAGGGAACGTAAGGAGACTACCTTATGCATGGTTCAGTTACCTAGGCCCCAAATAACGCTAAGGAGTTGCCTTAGGTCAGGGATAGTTGGTCAATCCTTTTCTCGTGGCGCTAAGGAGTCGCCTCGGGCTGGGTTACATTAACGGTTTGATGGTTGTTGTATTGACAAAGACTTTGGAAAATGGGGAGTGACGTTGGCATTGCATTGTATGTTGTTGATTATATTCGGATTTGTGTGATGATAAGTAGTTGATTTATTTTCCTCAAAGTAAGCATGATCCCTCTTTTATACCCCATTCTTTGCGTGTAATTAACAGGATTATTAAGGAGTGCATTTTAGGCACCTCTTACTGAGTCATTGTGCTCACCTCTTATTACCATTTTTAAGGTCACGACAAAGACGTAATTGACGATAGACCCTCTTAAGCTTAGTTAGGGTTAATGGATGCATTTTGTAAACTTTTGTATTTAATTCTAGTCTTAGACATTTTTTTTAAGAAGCATTGTATGTGAGATGTCAAGAGCCTAACCTTGTAATGTGGTGTGTCGTAATAGGAGGGAGCACAAAATAGAGTGTAGTGTGGCCAAGTTTAAATTTAGAGATTGCCACTACCACTTCTAACTATAAATATAGCTACGGTGAGTAGGGATCGTCCCAAGGAAATGGAGTGTATTATGCTTAGAAATCAAGATCAGATTAGTAGGTTGAGTGATCAAAGATGGTTTAACTGGTTAATTAACTACAATGTCAACTAAATGTATGCAAAGTAAAGCAATTAAAGTAGAGTAAAATGTAAAGAAAATAAGAGAGGGATCTTGGGACTTAAAGGTCACCACTAAACATCACCTTCCTAGACACTCAATGCATAATGAATGAGGGGGATTATATGTTGCAATACTAGTGTGTGTCATTAATTGAATCAACAAGCATAGATGACTAAATAAGTATACATTGTCTAGACAAACTAGTGAATAGCACAACATATCAAATTAAGCCATTGTTCCTTCCTTTAAGTCCATAATCAATACACATAATCAAATTAGAAAAATATACTACTTGCATTTATAAGTATGGAACATCAAACAAAAAGCATGGATTGTCCTCCCATCTAAGAAAGTAAGGCTACTACATTACAACTAAGCTAGGGATATGAAAATTAAACTAATTAAACTAAGGAAGAGGGACAATCCATCAAGAAATGAGTATGAACCATCAAACAAGCCATTAAATAAACCACAAGAGTATTCCATTAAAGCACTATACCTTGACCATCACTAGATTCATAGCATCAACACACATAAACATGCATCAATATCACAAAACCTAGAGATAAACACATGAACACTTATTCTAGCATACATAGACATATGAATATAATGAAATGATCAATTGGAAGTATGGTGGGGATAAGATCAAAGAAGTCCGATCGATCGAAGTAATATTGGATCGATCGAAGATGGAAATTTCCTGAGGATAAGGATAAGAGGTTCGATCCATCTTGGTATGGTTGGAACGATCACTGCAAGATCGATCTGAGCTTGGTTTGATCGATCGAAGATCGCTGTTTTTCACCACTTTGCTTCCACTTTGCTCCTTTCTTTTACTAAGCTTGAGATTGTATCTTTTATACTCTAATTCAGCCGAATTGACTTATTTTGGAGATAAGTGCCTAAAAAGGGAAATAACATGAAATTAGATTAAAACGGAAAAATAAGATAGATGAAGGTCCTAGAACATTCAAGATTAAGGGGTTTAAATGTGCACTTTTCAACACTTATTACACCCCCAAACTTAAATATTGCTAGTCCCTAACAATGAACTACGAATTAAAGAAATGAAACAAACAACTATACAACTATGAACTAGAAAGCAATAAATGGATAAGGCCACTTTCGTAGGGAACACAATTGTATTTAGCATATGCAACAAGCCTTTTAAACCCCTAGGTTACTCCTAGTAAACGAGTGAAGTCTCGTGAGGGTTTCCAGAAATGATACCCACAAACATTAAGCTCTTTTTCACTAAAGAGCTACCAACATTCCAAACAAGCATTGTAAGAAAACTACCTCAAGTATGCAATTTTTCAACTATTTCAAAGCAATCTCCCAAAATCTTAACATCAAGTAAGCAAGTATGGTCCTCCACACATCAAGAAAATGATCATTCAAATCAAAACAACTCTAGAATCATTTTTAAGTGAACTGGCATCAAATATGTTGCTATCTAAGCCAACTAAAGAAATAATTGCATTCGGCCTCAAACTAGCACACAAATCTAGTACCGATCATCAAGATAAAGAATTGACCTTTTATTATAGCTTTATTCAGCTAGGTACACTTATTCTTTCCACTCGAATTTTTTTTTTTTTTTTCCTAATCCTAAGGATCAAAGATGGAAGCATAGTGCAAAATGTTGATCTATTAAACTTTCTAGCGATCCATGAGGTCGAGCATTAGTGATGAGCATTGAAAAGTACGTAATTAAATCCTTTAAGCTTGAGTATTCTAGAACCTTTATCTATCTTATTTTCCCATTTTGGACTAATTTCATGTTATTGCCCTTTTCAGGCACTTATTCCCAAAATAAGTCAATTCAGCCAAATTAGAGCATAAAAGAAGCAATCTCAAGCTAAATGGAAGAAATGAGCAACATGGAAGCAAAGTGGTGGAAAATAGCAATACTCAATCGATTAGACCAAGCTCAAATCGATCTCACAGTGATTGATCTAGCCTTATCAGGATGGATCGAGCCTCTTGTCCTTATCCCCAAGAATTTCCATCTTCGATCAATTAAACATCCTTTCAATCGATCGAACTTCTTTGATTTTATCCCCACCTACCACTTTTGTCTTTTTTCCAAAATATCCCAAAAATATCTCAGATTTTTCTTATTCCAAAAAGGCGCCGCCAAGTTCGAAAAAAAATAGAGTCCAGCTCATTAAAACATGGCTCGTGGTGCAATCATTGAAGGGGCCCTAGTACACGAGGCTTGACCATTGGGTGTGACACTTGAGCTACCTATATAAGGATTTTGAGCCATTTTACACATATAAAATCTTATATATATACACAATCTTGGAGAGGAGTCTAGAGATTAAAGAGATATACACCATTTGGAAATTCTTCTATTCATCTAGGGTTTCCATCGAGAAGAAGATCATTCCTACCATGGAGATGGCGCTTGAGGGTTGGATGACTACATCAATGAGCGGCTAAACATCTTCTTGGGGCTAGAGTTAGCACTAAGCTTGCCTTCTAGATCTTGATGTTTTGTATTTTAAGGGGATTTATGTTGTAATTCTTGCCTTGACAATTGATTTATATATGAATCTTGTTTCTACAATGATTTGTGTTGTTTAATACTTCCAATTGATCATTTCATTCTACTCATATGTCTATGTATGCTAGAATAGATGTTTATGTGTTTATCTTTAGGTTTTGTGTTATTGATGCATGTCTATGTGTGTTGATGCTATGAATCTAGAAATTGTCAAGGCATGGTGCTTTAATGGAATACTCTTGTGGTTTGTTTGATGGTTCATACTCATTTATTGATGGATTGTGCCTCTACCTTAGTTTAATTAGTTTAATTTTCATGTCCCTAACTTAGTTGTAGTGTAGTTGCCTTACTTTCTTAGATGGGAGGACAATCCATGCTTGTTGTTTGATGTTCCATACTTATGAATGCAAGTAGTATAATTCTCTAACTTATTAATATGTTTTGATTGTGAGCTTAAAGAAAGGAATAATGACTTAGTTTGATATATTGTGCTATTCATTAGGTTGTCTAGACTATGTATACTTAATTAGTCATCCATGCTTATTGATTCAATCAATTACACATATTAGTATTGCAACATATATTTCCCCTCATTCATTGCACATTGAGTATCTAGAAAGGTGATGTTTAGTGGTGACCTCTAAATCCCAAGATCTCTCTCTCTTATTCTCTACCTTTTATTTATTTTAATTGCTTTGTATTGAATTTGTTTAACATTGTAGTTTAATTAACCAATCAAAACATCTTTGATCACTCGACCTACTAGTCCAACGTTGTTTTCATATCAATATTGCTTCCTTTCCCTTGGGACGATCCCTACTCACCCTAGCTATATTAGTAGTTAGAGGTAGTAGTGACATTTTACAAATTCAAACTTGGACACTCTTTAGTATGTCTTAGCTGGTTGGGTCACGACAAGGACACACCAAGTTTTGGCGCCATTGCCGGGGATTTGGCAATGCCGTATTTTGGAAATAATTAGGAATTAGTATTCTTTTGATCATGTTTTTACTTTATTTTATTTTGGTTACTTATTATGTTTGTTCTTGATTTTCTAGGTGAATTGAGCAACGAAAGTGAAGCAAAAGAGAATTCTAAAGCAAAGAGCTAAGCTTAGCATAAAAGGCTAAAAGCTAAAGAAATTGCAAATGTGACAACCCTAGATTTTTCGACCCAGTGTGTACTGTGATGAACCGAAAGTTGACCCGATAACGGATCCGAAATGCGGAAGCAAAAGATAAATCCAAAGTCTATAGAGATGCAAACCATCTCTAAGACACCAATGTAACCTTCTATGAAGTCACTGAGCTCAAGGAAATAACCGGAAGCGAAAACTAACATAAAAAGGGTCAAGTGGTACCCTATGGCACCAATGACAACCAAAGGGACAAAATCTAGTTCAAACTAACCAAGAACACCACTAAATGGCTTACCCAAGATAAACAAAATCTAATAGGAAGGAATGAAGCGATAAAGGCCTGAAGAAACAATCAACCAAACAAAACCTACAAGGCAGCTCCATTTCGGTCAACCGAAATGGAGCTTCGGTCTGCCGAAATGAGCTAGGAAAAAGAAGGAAAAGGGCTTTCATTTCGGTCGACCGAAATGACAAACCGGTCGACCGGTTTGTGGCTCGAAACTGAAAAAGGCTACTGGAATTGAACCTTTAGTGTTCAATTGAAATTCAAAGGCCATTGGTCGACCGAAACAAGCTACCAGTCAACCGAAACAGGTTGAAAATGCAAAAATGAACCTGTTATGCACCAAAAATGAAAAGAAGTCCCTAAGGTTCAATTGGATCCCCCATTGCATGATCAAATTGAATTGTATGCAAGTGTGTGATGATATGAACATACACGTAAGTGTATAATAACATTTTAAACATGCTGAAATGGCCTATGGCCTTATTACAATTCATTTACAACATTTGACATGTCAACCATCCAAAGTTAGAAAAGTTACATTTCAAAGACAAAACTTGAAGTTTAAATACATACACTTGAACTTAAAGGTTTGTGGCCCTTGGCCTCATGTCATATATATCAAATAGGTCCCAAATAATGTGTCCAAGTACACTTTACATGTTATAAGGCAAAAATGACATAATTGCACCTAACTAAGTATTACATCATTAAAAGTGAAAGTTAAACATGCCAACACTTGCATGTGAACAAGAATGGTTTAAAAGAAACTTCAAATCTCTAAACCACCCAAGGCAAGTGCAAATCTCCAATCTTGAATCCTGTACCTGAACAAATCCCCTAGTAACTTCGGGGTGAGTAAACAAGTTTACTCGTAGAGAATGAGCATACATCGATTCGATTTCTTTATAGATTTTTATAACAACATAAAACAATTCAAAAGAGGTCATGCCACCTAACGTCTATGTCAAAGGTGAGACTCAGGGAGCATCCTAAGTTACCTTAAATCATTTCTAGCATAAACACATCCTTTATGCAATTTCAACAACATAGGTGCATGCTATACAAAACATCAAGACATAGATTCTCAAAGTTACCATCTTGAAATCTAAAATGCAATAACAACTAAATATAACAATTTAGTACAATTAGAATTTATAACACCACACATCAATACATAGATTCTTTAAGTTATCAACTTGAAATATAAAAGTGTGAAAATAACTAAATATAATAATTTAGTATGGATGTACTTAACAATATCAAATCGTCAATAGTCAAAACCACAAGTCATAATTAAACATGATTATCAACTTGGAATTGAATGCAAAATCAAATAGTGGAAGACTGGGACATCAAGCTCAGAATTCTTCCGAGACCTCAATGGTTATTCCGGGCATTAACCCGCTGGGAAGACCAGCCTAGTGCGCACTATCTCAATTGGGGAGAACTCATACCTCCGGCACTAGAGCCAAACTTTAGCCATGTCACTTGTAACAACAATGTCCCAAGACTCCAAAATAAACCAAATAAGTTCACAACTTATACATAATTTATATAATGCATGAAAACACATTTCATGCGCAAGTAGGTTGAAACCACATAATTCATGCTTTAGAGTTTCAATTCTAAAATGACATACATAATGTCAATTATAAAGTGTGCAAATCATTACACAAGGCAATAATATATTCCGTAAAGAAAACATGTTCTCATGAATATAATTTTAATAACAATGTACTCAATGCTTAAAACATAACTAAGTGACTACACAACAAGTCCAAATCCATGATTTAAATATAGAAACGACTTCTACAACATAATTAAAATCCATAGAGTAATGAGATAAAATTTAATTAAATCATGATAATTAAATCACTATTTTCCAAATCAACTCTAAATGGTACCAAATTATTATATACTAGTACACAAGTCCTAGTCATCACCAATATCAAGTTAAAAACCTAATTAAGCCAATGGAACCACTAAATAGATTTTAATTAATTCTTTTAATTAAAATCTCTAGATTTTCAAACTCATCCAAATTCTTTCAAATTAAAGTATGTTAAAGAACATGCCAAGACTTAATTTAAAAGCATATCACTAGTTAATTTCATACAAGGTACGCCCATGAGAATTAAACTTTCACAAAGATAATTATTAAATAAAAAGTGCAATTCTTATTCAAATTATCCTAATTTAATATATGTTAACAAACACATCAAAACTTAATTTTCTAGCATGCCACAATTTAATCTAAGTTGAATACCATCATGAGAATTAAATCTTAACTATAGAAAATAATTATATTAAATTCTAGGACTTAAACCAAAGCATGCATACAAGTTGTATAAGTATAAAAAATATACAAGACAACAAAAATATGAAATTATAACACCCCCTACCTCCATTTGAGATGAAATCTCAAATCCCCACCAAAACGAAACCGCTCCGAATCCGACGAAACTTCTAGGTTTTGTCGGGAACAACACGATGAACATAACCCCTAAGGAAGCCCCATCAAAATCACAACTTGACTTCAAACCCGAACTCAAGAAAAGGCCAAAAATAGATTCTAATAAGGGGGAAAGGTAGAACACGGCAAGGCGAACATAAAATGCTAAGGCACTACACCTTTTTACTAAAGGGAAATGGCTGAAAAATGAAGAAGAAGGGTGGCAGCCCCTTGGCTGCCATGGCTGCCGGCCAAGAGAGAGGAGAGAGAGAGAAAAATCTAATTTTTCTTCTTAAGACCTCTTATTTATAGAAAAACCCTAAACGTGTCTAGAACAGGCCCCGCCGGGTTCGGAAAAGTGGAATTTGAGCAGACGTGCTCAAACGACAAAACTTCGTGAACAAAAAAGAAGCAGAATGAGAAAATATGAATAACGGAAGAAACGGTGTCAAAAACTGAGTCCCGAGCAGAAAGATATGCACCAAACAAGTTCGGCGCAAATCGGGTTCAAAAACCCTGAAACTGGAAAAAAACAACCAGAAGGAAATTCCATGAGTACACGACTCGATGAAAAGCGAAAATGAATCCCATACGAGGATCTAGGCTCAAAACAGGGCATTTAGCAATAACTTTCATTAATTACACAATGGCCCCTCCAAAAGGTGAAAACTGCACAACTGGCCCAGAACGAAAATATCTTTCAAAAATATTTTCTTAAAAACCCCTGAAATAAAATATTTTCAAAAGATATTTATGAAAAACACAGCAAGAAATGGAAATGTTTTTGAAAAACTGTGCATCCATACCCCTATGGACACCGGGAGCAACCAGAGTACTTTTCTGCAAAAGTAAAGATAAATATTTTGTGGAAAACACTTAGAATGAAGATACGTGAAGTCAAAAAACAACTCCGAACACAAAAGGTGTGGTTATGCCAACAAAGTGACAAACGGGGAAAAGACAAAACAGGGAAAATGACGAAATAGGGAAAAAGACGAAAAGTGAATAGTGTCAAAAAACGAAAAAAATGTGTAATTGACTTGGTCCTCAAAAGAAGTTGTCAATCTAAAGAAAAGAGTCTCAAAAACTATTTCTGAGCACTCAAGATGACACTAAGTGATGAGAAACTGAACTCAAAAAGGAAAAGACCAACAGAAAAAAAATATCCGTGAAAATCTGAGAAAAGGGAAAGGAATGAAAATGACCGGGTCATTACAACAAAGCTAAGTGAAAATTGAAAAATACATTGAAGTTGCTTAAGGACCCTTTGTGAGCTTTTCTAAACTCAATCTCTAGTTAGATCGTGAGCCCATGTGGAGGCAAATTTTTATTTTCTTAGATAGATCATGAGCCCGCGTGGAAGTAATTTAATTTTTCTTGCATATAGTTCAAAGCATGGGAGTATGGGATCATCGTATGTGGAGATTTGTTGATTGATTTGTTACGGAGGCGAAGTGGTTGCTACTTGCTTGTTGCTTGTTTTTGTTTGTGTATGCATGGTCGTAGGTCGTTAAATCCTACTCTTGTCCCACTTAATTTGACTTTTAAATCCATTGTTTGTAGTCCTAGGGGAAAGGGTAGCTCTCATCACTCCATTTTACTAATGGAGGAGCAAAATGAAGACCATGTAGAGGACCTTGGTCAAATAGACCAACAAGGCATCCTTCACCCTAATGTGCATTATGACAACATTCAAGTCCCATTAGGCATGCTAAGACCTTTCATTCCACCACAACAACAAGGCCAAGTTCCATTGGGAATCCCTCGGCCAATTTTTGTTCTACCCCCACCTCCTATTGCTCAAGTAAATCAAGGTGCTTATGTAGCACCACCGGTTATGAATCCTTCTCTTGCTTTGTGTGATCATTATGTGCCAAATGAATATAATGCACCTACATGCATTCAATTACCACCATATAGAGCACATCACTATGAAATTATACCACAAACCATTCAAATACTTCCCAATTATCATGGACTTCCAAGTGAAGAATCTTATAAGCATTTGGATGAGTTTCTTAAAGTGTGTTCCACCGTAAAATACACTGACATGCCAAAAGAAGTTTTAAGACTCAAACTTTTTCCTTTTACCCTTAAAGATAAGGCAAAATATTGGTTTAACAATCTTAAGCCTTTTTCAATAACTTCTTGGGCAGAAATGCAACAAGAGTTCTTGAAAAAGTGCTATCCGGTTTCAAAGACCAATGCAATGAGAACTTCAATTAGAGAATTTTCTCAAGGGGAAGGGAAATTGTTTCACGAGGCATGGGAGCACGTCAATGACTTGCTTAGGAAGTGTCGACATCATGACATTCCTAAATGGCAATTGGTGCAATTTTTCTTCGAAAGTTTGTCGGATAATTTTAAAGGAATGGTTGATGCTTCTATGGGTGGTTCTTATCTTGATAGGCATGAGGATGATGTGTGGCGTCTATATGAGAGCATAAGTGAGAATTCAATGCATAGATACTTGTCCTTTAAAAATGGTAGAAATCTAGGTGGAAGGAAGAATGTCAGCTTATATAAAGTTGACAATTCCAATGACATAGCTGCCGAGGTGAAATCCTTATCTCAAATGTTTGATAAATTTTTGACCAACCAAAATTCGGCGAATCAAGTGCCTTCATCCCCTAATCATGTTCATCATTCATCTAATGAATCTTGCATGACTTGTTCTAGTATCTTACATTCTACTTCCAATTGTCTCCATGGACATGTGCAAAGTGAGAACCATGAACAAGTGAATGCAGCATTTGTCAACCAAGAGAATAATCCCTATGGCACACATTATAATCCTGGGTGGAGGAACCATCCAAACTTCTCTTGGAAAAGCCAAGGGGAAGGCTCAAACCCTCCCCAAGGTGGTTTTCAAGGCAAGTATGTTCCGCCCCCAATGCAAAGCTAAGGTTCCCAAGGTTATAGATCATCTTTTCAATCACATGGAAACCAATTTTCTAACTCTCATTTTGTGACGGCCTAAGTTTTTTAACCTGGTGCACCAGTGATGAACCGAAAGAATGACCCGATAACGGATCCGAAATGCGGAAACGAAAGAAGCAAAATGGCCTCTAGAGATGTACATCATCCCTAAGGCACTAAAACGACTCCCCATGAAGTCATGGAACTCAAATAAGCTAAGCAATAAAGCTATGACGACCCAATTTTTTCAACCCAGTGCGTCAATGATGACCCGAAAGTTGACCCAAAAACGGGTCCTAAATGTGGAAGCAGAAGAAAAGGATGCACTGAGTGCTCGTTCGGCACTCATCAGTGCAGAGCACTTGTTCGGCACTTAAAAAGGTTGAGCACCAGTTCAGCACTCATCAAGGTCAGACGTTCTGATAGAAGGTTCAAGCATTCGGACAAAAGGTTCAAGCGTTCAGACTTACATGGTCAGGTGTTCTGACCTATATGGTCAGGCGCTCTGACGGAAGGGTTTGGCATTCGGATTGCCGAACGATAAAATAGAAGGAAACAAAAAGCCGAACGACAAAATGAAAGGCAAATATCAGCCGAACGATAAAACAGAATGCAAATATCAGCCGAACGACAAAACAGAAAGCTCTAACAACCGAGCGACAAAATAGTATGCAAGTCTAAGGCAATGTTGAGGCTATGCATGCATTCCCAATAATCCCAACAAGTTTAAAACATACTTGTGAACTTCAAAAATAATGGCCATTGGCTTCAAGTTATACATACACATAAATTAAATGTCAATGGTGTGCTTATGCACACATTACATGTTTAGAATCAAATATACACACTTTGACATATAAGGCCATAAATGGCGTTTTAGCCAACCTTTACAAGAATGGAAACCTTCAAGTCCACAAATTATCCAAGCATAACGATATCTCAACCTTGATTCCTGTACCTGAAAAATGTCCCCAGTAACTTCGGGGTGAGTAACATAAAGCTACTCGTAGGAGATGAGCATGCAAAGACATAGCGTTTTACAAGATTATCGCATTTATATGAAACAATTCAAAAGGTTATGCCACCTAACGTCTATGTCAAAGGTGAGACTCAGGGAGCATCCTAAGCTTCCTTAGAACATTTCTAGCATAAATCACATCATTCATGCAATTTAAATAACATAGAAACATGTTATACAAGATAACAAGATATAGATTCTTAAAGTCATCAACTTAAAATCTAAAATGCGAAAACAACCAAAGTGGGTCATGCCACCTAACGTCTACGTTCCAAATGAATTTATAGGATCATTCCTGAATTATATTTGAACAATATAGCATAGATGTACTTAACAACATGATAATTTACAATGATTCATTACAATCATAAAGCATAAATGTACTTAGCAACATTAAAAACATGCGATGACTCCTTACAAAATATAATGCATAAATGTACTTAACAACATTAAAAACATGCGATGACTCCTTACAAATTATAACGCATAAATGCATTTAACAACATTAGAAACATGTGATGATTCCTTACAAATCATAATGCATAAATGTACTTAACAACATTAAAAATATGCGATGATTCTTTACAAATCATAATGCATAAATGTACTTAACAATATTAAATCGCCAATAACCAAAACCACAAGTCACAATTAAACATTGGTTGTCAACTTGAAATTGAATGTGAAAAAAAATAGTGGAATACTTGGACATCAAATCTCGGATAAAGCCAAGACCTAAATGGTTATTCCGGGCACTAACCTGTTGGGAATACCACCCTAGTGCACACTATACAAAATGGGGAGAACTCGTACCTCCCGCATTATAGCCAAACTCTAGCCATAACAATCGTAACAATGTCCCAAGTGACTCCAAAATCAAAAGAAATAAGCTCACAACTTATACGCAATTTAAGTAATGCAAGAAACTACTTTCATGCACAAGTTCGTTGCAACTACACAACACATGCTCTAAATCTATAATTACTACAGGATGACAAATGTCGAATCTTGAGAGTGCGATTCATTACGCACTATAATAACTTCACATGTCGAATCTTCAGTGTGCGATTCCTTACATGCTATAACAATACAATTCAATATTGAAAACATAAACTCATGAATCCATTATAAGTCAAAAATCATGCTTTAAAAATACTACCAATGTCAAACACATGATTTAGTCAGTAATGCAATAGAAACATTAATTAATTAAATAAACTATTAATTCTCTAAGTTTTATATCCAAATCAATGATTCCTAATTCACACATATTATACAACATAACTTGATCATTACATATATCAATTCAAAAACTTAATTAGGTCATTGAAACAATAAAAATGTAATTTAATTAAATCATGATAATCAAATCCCTAATTTCTAAAACAACATCAAATAGTCCCAAATTAACATATGCTAGTATACAAGTCCCAGTCATCACCAATATCAAGTTAAAAACTTAATCAAGCCAATGGAGCCATTAAATAGATTTTAATTAAAATCTCTAGATTTTTAAACTCATCGAAATGCTTTCAAATTAAAGTATGTTAAAGAACAAGCTAAGACATAATTTAAAAAGCATATTACAAGTTAATTTCATGCAAGGTACGTTAATAAGAATTAAACTTTCACCAAAGATAATTATTAAATAAAAGTGCAATTCTTATTCAAATAATTCCAATTTAGTATATGTTAACAAACATACCAAAACATAATTTACTAGCATGCCACAATTTAATTCTAAGTTGTATGTCCACGTGAGAATTAAATCTTAACCATAGAAAATAATTAAATTAAATTCTAGGACTTAAACTAAAGCATACATACAAGTTGTAAAAGTTTCTAAAATCATCAATATAACATGAATATAAACCTAAGACACACCTTACCTCAATTTGAGATGAAAATCTCAAAAGCCACCAAAATGAAACCGCTCTGAATTCGACGATACTTCGAGGTTTCGTCGGGGACAACACGGTGAACAAGAATCCCAAGGAAGCCCCATCAAAATCACAACTTAACTTCAAACCCAAACTCAACAAATGGCCAAAATGAGATTCCAATCGGTGGAATCGACGGCCTCGCCAAGACAAACATAAAATACTAAGGCACTACGGCGTTTCACTAAGGAGAAGAAGCTCAAAAGAGGAGAGAGAAGGTGGCAGCCCTTGGCTGTCATGGAATCCGGCCAAGAGAGGGGAGAGAGGGTGAGAAATCTGATTTTTCATTCTAAGACCCCCTATTTATAGAAAAACTCAAAAAATGCCCCGAATGGGCCTCGTTGGGTCTGGAAAAGTGGAATTTGAGCAAACGCGCTCAAACGGAAAAATTCCGTGAACGAAAAAGAACCTAATTGAGAAAAGATAACCAACAAAAAAAATAGCGTCAAAAATTGAGTCCCGAGCAGAAGGATATGCCCCGAACAAGTTCGGCGGCAACTGGGGCCAAAAACCATAAAACTGGAGAAAAATAACAAGAAGGAAATTCTAAGAGTACGCGACTAGACAAAAAGTGAAAATGAATCCTGTACGAGAATCCAGGCTCAAAACTAGGCATTTTTGCAATAACTTTCATTAATTGCACAATGGCTCCTCAAAAAAGTGAAAATTACACAATTGGCCAGATTGAAAATATTTTCCAAAAATATTTTCTTAAAACCCCTGAAATAAAATATCTTCAAAAAATATTTATGAAAAACACCCTAAAAAAAGAAAATGTTTTTGAAGAACTATGCATCCATGCCCCTATGTACACCGGGAGTAACCAGATTACTTTTTTGTAAAAGTAAAGATACGTATTTCGTGGAAACCATTTAGAATGAAGATACGTGAAGTCAAAAACCAACTCCGAACACAAAAAAATGTGGTTATGCCAACAAAGTGACAAATGGGGAAAAAACAAAATAGGGAAAAGGACGAAAAGTGAATAGTATTGAAAAAATGAAAATGTGGAAATGATGCGGTTCTCAAAGGAAGTTGTCAATCCAAAGGAAAGAGTCTCGGAAATCATTCCAAAGCACTCGAGATGACACTAAGTGACGAGAAACTGAACTCAGAAAAATAAAGATCAACAGAAAAAAATATTCATGAAAATTTGAGAAAAATGAAAGGAAGGAAAATGATAGGGTCATTACAACCTACCCTTCTTATAGGGATTTCGTCCCCGAAATCCAGAACAGACAAAAGAGAACTGAATAAGGTCAAAGCAAGATCAAACCAAAGGACAAACCACAAGGTGCTAAAAAACAACTCCACAAGCGTGAAGGTCTACCGAAGGAACACAAAAACTAAGAACTGGGTTATACTCCCCAAAACGAATCGACATATCAACTCAATGTCAATCACCAAGAGGATCCCAAGACAATGACAAGTCAGATCATGACAGATGGCTAAGAATGATATGGAAGTAAGAACAATGACCAAAACCTACCCATATTTACTCGTCAGTAAGGTAGCATGGCAGTATACGGCACTAGTTCATAACATGCCCTCAATAAATAAACCCAGAAGGAAACTTTTCGATACAAATGACATCAATATCAAAAGTGATCATTACCAAGCACTACGGGAACCAGGCATCTGCGAGGGTTGGGGTAGCTAATCCCAAAACTCTAACAACAATGTCATTGGCACCGTTACACTTAAGGCCTTAAATCCATAACGCTAACGTAACTAGCAAAACCCACATCTGGAAACGCTACAACAACAACAACACCGGTCCCGAATCCATAACCTGGCAAGTCTGTGCCCTCAAACCAATAGATTGGACCCAGAAAATAGAAAACCTAAGCACGGATCTGATGTAGACCTACCATAAGGCTACATACAGAAAATAAAACGCTGGGTCAAAATCCCTATAGTGGACAACAAAAATCTCAAAACACGAGTCTACCACGTAGCTCACTTATGACAATCCTGACAAACAAGGTCACAAAACCCCAACATAAGTGGAGGGAAGATGAAACAGTATAAACCAAATACTCATATAGTACATGCTCGTAAAATTAAATAACATAAATCAAATAACACCTTAGTACTAAACACATAGTACACATAAGGTAAACCAAATAAACCACCTATCACATAGGGGTTAAACAAATAGTGACGCGCTATACACCACCAATGGCACAAACATGGTAAGCTGATACTGTATAAGTAATGTATCAGCTACATCCTCATACAACTACCACATAGTCATATACCCTAAACATGTTTTTAATGCATGCCCGAAAATAATGGGGCTCATAAATATGTAAAAGTGATCATATAAATGGCAAGTTCGTAAAATAAAAAGAAATGAATGGAATGCCTCTCAAAAGACACCACGCAGAAAACGTACAACTGAGTCTGGATGAGTCCAATCTCTTATTACGAGGAAAGGAACCATCCCCCAAATGACCATTAAGGTCTCCTAAACATAGGGTCAGCAAGTCCTTCCCAAGACCAGCTCATACCCCGATGGAATCCAAACACCACAAGAAATAAGACAACAACGAAATGGATAGCCCTAATGCTAACCGTTATGAGACATCAACAAGAAAATTCCCAATCCAAGATGCCAACGAGTTTGGTAAGAACTCTACGGGATTCTACCAGAACCCTAACGCAACACACCCAAGTTTTCAAAGACAAGGAAGAGTAATTAATTGTACCAGTGCAATTAATTACACAAAACCGCTCATATCCTAATCGTAACTCGTAAGAGCTATCCAATACAACACAAGAAGGATTCTAGGTCAACACACCTATCCAAATCCCAAAACCATCGCCTTAAGAAGGCAAGACATGAGAACCTCACCCTGAGACTCACAAAGTAAATTCCCAATTCCCAAAGGAAGGACTCGAGTCAGCCCTGATTCATCGTCCTATGACACTAGAAACAACAACCTCAATGACATCAATGACGTCAAGACCACTACGAAGTCCTAAGAGATGACACCGACACCTCTAACACCACCATGACTACATCACGAAAAGACAAAAGCAAATGAGACGAAACAGTGCCTCCGTGGCCTACGTTTTATCCCGCCAGAGGAAGACTACAACACTATCCTCACTTAAGCCCTAACGAGAAGACCCTCCGTGAGTCAAGACTGTGACACTGTATGCGTGAAAAGAGAACGAGATCAACAATAACACAAGTTATTATGATCGAATGCAACTCACTCACTGAATGCATCAAATACAAAGCAAGACAAGGTATGCAACATATGGTCATGCTAAAGCAATCAAAGAAAGTTGTTTAAACAATTAAGCACTTAAGCAAATAGGCATATATGTCAAACAAGGATGCTTTTAAACACATAAGCATATAAACATAGAGACATGTCATAATACCAAACGTGTTATCAAGAAACACATAAACATGATATAATGTTGACATATGTCATCAAAGGCATGTGAAAATATCAAAGTACATCAATAAAAGCATAATATGCACCCAAAGCCCGTCATCCAAGGTATTCAAACTTAGGAGATCTGATACCACTTGTGACGGCCCAAATTTTTCAACCTGGTGCGTCAGTGATGAATCGAAAGAATGACTCGATAACGGATCTGAAATGTGGAAGCGAAAGAAGCAAAATGGCCTCTAGAGATGTACATCATCTCTAAGGCACCAAAATGACTCCCCATGAAGTCATGGAACTCAAATAAGCCAAGCAATGATGCTGTGACGGCCTAAGTTTTTTAACTCGGTGCGTCAGTGATGACCCGAAAGTTGACCCAAAAATAGGTCCTAAATGCAGAAGCAGAAGAAAAGGAAGCACTGAGCGCTCATTCGGCATTCATCAGTACAGAACGCTCGTTCGGCACTTATCAAGGCCGAGCACCTGTTCGGCACTCAAAAAGGCTGAGCACCGGTTCAGCACTCAAAAAGGTTGAACACCCGTTTGGCACTCATCAAGGTTAGACGTTTTGACCTACATAGTCATGCGTTCTGACAAAAGGTTCAAGCATTCGGACAAAAGGTTCAAGCATTCGGACTTGTATGGTCAGGCGTTCTGACTGAAGGGTCAGGCGTTCGGACTGCCGAACGACGAAATAGAAGAAAACAACCAGCCGAATGATAAAACAGAAGGCAAACATCAGCCAAACGACAAAACAGAAGGCAAATATCAACCGAACGACAAAACAGAATGCCACAAATGGCGTTTCAGCCAACCTTTACAAGAATGGAAACCTTCAAGTCCACAAATCATCCAAGCATAATGAGAATCTCAACCTTGATTCCTGTACCTAAAAAACGTCACCAGTAACTTCGGGGCGAGTAACATAAAGCTACTCGTAGGAGATGAGTATACAAAGACCTAATGTTTTACAAGATTATCACATTTATGTGAAATAATTCAAAAGGTTATGTCACCTAACGTCTATGTCAAAGGTGAGACTCAGGGAACATCCTAAGCAACCTTAGAACATTTCTACCATAAATCACATCATTCATGCAATTTAAATAATATAGAAACATGTTATACAAGACAACAAGATATAGATTCTCAAAGTCATCAACTTGAAATCTAAAATGCGAAAACAACCAAAGTGGATCATTCGTAAATTACATTTGAATAATATAGCATAGATTTACTTAACAACATCATAATTTACAATGATTTATTGCAGTCATAAAGCATAAATGTACTTAGCGACATGTAAAACATGCGATGACTCCTTACAAATCATAATGCATAAATGTACTTAACAACATTAAAAACATGCGATGACTCCTTACAAATCATAATGCATAAATGTATTTAACAACATTAAAAACATGCGATGATTCCTTACAAATCATAATGCATAAATGTACTTAACAACATTAAAAACATGCGATGATTCCTTACAAATCATAATGCATAAATGTACTTAACAACATTAAATCACTAATAACCAAAACCACAAGTCATAATTAAACATTGGTTGTCAACTTAGAATTGAATGCGAAAACAAATAGTGGAATACTAGGACATCAAATCTCAGATAAAGCCAAGACCTAAACGGTTATTCCAGGCACTAACTCGCTGAGAATACCACCCTAGTGCGCACTATACAAAATAGGGAGAACTTATACCTCCCACACTAGAGCCAAACTCTAGCCATAAAAATCGTAACAATGTCCCAACTGACTCCAAAATCAAAAGAAATAAGTTCACAAATTATACGCAATTTAAGTAATGCACGAAACTACCTTCATGCACAAGTAGGTTGTAACCACACAACACATGCTCTAAATCCACAACTACTACAGGATGACAAATGTCGAATCTTTAGAGTGCGATTCATTACACGCTATAACAACATCACATGTTGAATCTTTAGTGTACGATTCGTTACACGCTATAACAATACAATTCAATATTAAAGACATAAACACATGAATCCATTACAAGTTTAAAAACATGCTCTAAACATACTACCAATGTTAAACACATGATTTAGTCAGTAATGCAATAGAAACATAAATTAATTTAATAAACTAATTAATTTCTCTAAGTTTCAAATCCCAATCAATGATCCTTAATTAACACATGTTATACAACATAACTTAATCATTACATATATCAATTCAAAAACTTAATTAGGCCATTAAAACAATAAAAATGAAATTTAATTAAATCATGATAATCAAATCCCTAATTTCTAAAATAATATCAAATGGTCCCAAATTAACATATGCTAGTATACAAGTCCTAGTCATCACCAATATCAAGTTAAAAACTTAATCAAGCCAATAGAACCATTAAATAAATTTTAATTAATCATTTTAACTAAAATCTCTAAATTTTCAAACTCATCCAAATGCTTTCAAATTAAAGTATGTTAAAGAACATGCTAAGACTTAATTTAAAAGCATATTACAAGTTAATTTCATGCAAGGTACGTCTATGAGAATTAAACTTTCACCAAAGATAATTATCAAATAAAAATTGCAATTCTTATTCAAATAATTCCAATTTAATATATGTTAACAAGCATACCAAAACATAATTTACTAGCATGCCACAATTTAATTCTATGTTGTATGTCCATGTGAGAATTAAATCTTAACCATAGAAAATAATTTAATTAAATTCTATGACTTAAACCAAAACATGCATACAAGTTGTAAAAGTTTCTAAAATCATCAATACAGCATGAATATAAACCTAAGATACCCTCTACCTCAATTTGAGATGAAAATCTCAAAAGCCACCAAAATGAAACCGCTCCGAATTCAACGAAACTTCGAGGTTTCGTTGGGACAACACGGTGAACAAGAACCCCAAGGAAGCCCCATCAAAATCACAACTTGACTTTAAACCCAGACTCAAGAAATGGCCAAAACGAGATTCAAATCGGTGGAATCGACGGCCTCGCCAAGACGAACATAAAACACTAAAACACTACGACGTTTCACTAAGGAGAAAAGCTCAAAAGAGGAGAGAGAAGGTGGCAGCCCTTGGCTGCCATGGAATCCAACCAAAAGAGGGGAGGGAGAATGAGAAATCTAATTTTTCATTCTAAGACCCCCTATTTATAGAAAAACTCAAAAAGTGCCCTGAACGGGCCCGCCGAGTCCAGAAAAATGGAATTTGAACAAACGCGCTTAAAATGCAAAACTCCGATAATGAAAAAGAACCTAATTGAGAAAAGATGACCAACGGAAGAAACAATGTCGAAAACTGAGTCCCGAGCAGAAAGATATGCCTCGAACAAGTTCGGCAGCAATTGGGGACAAAAACTTTAAAACTGGAGAAAAACCCCAGAATGAAAATATCTTCCAAAAATATTTTCTTAAACACCCCTGAAATAAAATATCTTCAAAAGATATTTATGAAAAACATCCCAAGAAAAGAAAAAGATTCTAAAAAACTATGCATCCCTCTGGACACCGAGAGCAACCAGAGTACTTTACCACAAAAGTAAAGATACGTATTTTGTGGAAACCACTTAGAATGAAGATACGTGAAGTCAAAAACCAACTCTGAGCATGAAAAGTGAGGTTGTGCCAAAAAGTGACAATCGAGGAAAAGACAAAATAGGGAAAAGGATGAAAAGTGAATAGTATCCAAAAAGTGAAAATGTGGAAATGACTCGGTCTTTAAAGGAAGTTGTCAATCTAAGGGAAAGAGTCTCGGAAACCATTTTTGAGCACTCAAGACAACACTATGTGTCGAGAAATAGAACTCGAAAAAGAAAATTAAATGAAAAAAAATTTATCCGTAAAATTTGAGAAAAAGGAAAGGGAGGAAAATGACCGGGTCATTACAAGCACCAGCTACTCTGAGTGCACGATCAATCAACGACTGCAACATCGCCTACAAGACCTACTGTCCCTCCCTATTTTCCTTATGAAAATTCGTAAGGGTGCTATCAATGTTGCCGACTCGCAGCTGAAGAGTGTCAAGATGAGTTCAATGAGAGTCGTACTCTACTCGTGTCACGATAGGTGGTGGATGATGAGCGCTGAATATTGTATATTTGAGCCCCTAAATATACGTATGTTAAGACCTAAAGTGATACTTCTATCCATTGTTAGACTAATTTATGTTTATTGTGTGTTTTGGTGTGTCGCTTAACCAAAGAACGGTGTGTGATAAAATGTGGCCAAATTTAAATTTGCAAAATGCCACTACCACTACTAACTACAACATAGCAAGAGTGAGTAAGGATTATCCCAAGGGAAAAGCAGGGTATTTTGGAATCAATATCGGATTAGTAGGTCGAATGATCAAATAGGGTTTTATTGGTTCAATTAAATTAATGGTTCAATTAAAACAATGCAATTAAGTGACAATCTAAAAATTGGGAAAGTAATATGAGAGAAAGGTCTTGGGGCTTAGAGTTCACCACTAAGTTTCACTTCACCAAACACTAGTAATTGTAAATTAATGGGAAAATTCATATTGTAACTTATGTATGTGTGTCATCAATTGAAACTAAGCATGGATGTCAAATAAGCATAGATTGTCTAATCAATCAAGTGAAAATGAATCCCGTACAAGGATCCAGGCTCAAAACAAGGCATTTTTGCTATAATTTTCATTAATTGCAAATGGCCCCTAAAAAAAGTGAAAATTATACTACTGGCATAGACTGAAAATATCTTCCAAAAATATTATCTTAAAAACCACTAAAATAAAATATCTTCAAAAGATATTTATGAAAAACAACCCAAGAAAAGAAAATGTTTCTGAAGAACTATGCATCCATGCCCCTATGAACACAGGGAGCAACCAGAGTACTTTTCTGTAAAAGTAAATATACGTATATCATGGAAACAACTTAGAATGAAGATACATGAAGTCAAAAGCCAACTCCAAACATAAAAAGTGTGGATATGCCAACCAAGTGACAAACGGGGAAAAGACAAACTAGGGAAAAGGACAAAAAATGAATGGTGTCAAAAAAATGAAAATGTGAAAATGACGCAATCCTCAAAGGAAATTGTCAATTCAATGGAAAGAGTCTCGGAAATCATTCCAGAGCACTCGAGACGACACTAAGTGACGAGAAACTGAACTCAGAAAAAGAAAGATCAATGAAAAAAAATATCCGTGAAAATATGAGAAAAATGAAAGGAAGGAAAATGACAGGGTCATTACACATTTTCCTAATCAATCATCTTATTCTCAAGGAAATTCTAGGAGTTCCGCTTTTGAGGAAAAAGTGTTGACTGCTTTGGGTACTTTAGAGGCTAACACTCAATTGCTTAACTCTTATTCTCAATCCATTGCGAAACTAGAAACCCAAGTTGGGCAAATAGCTAGTACCTTGAATGCTAGAGAAAAAAGAAAGATGCCTTTAAATGCCCCACCAAAGCAACAATTTGTTGTGGAAACCAATTCCTCATCGAAAGGTCCCACAATCGAGCATGTCAATGCGGTGACAACCTTTAGAAGTGAAAAAATTGTTGACAATCAAGTTGGTGTTTCTAATGAAGAGAGTGAACTGGTGCAACCAAAAGTTGACACTCGTCCAGTTTCACATTTTATTCCTCTTCCATTGTATATACATAATCATCTTGTTGAGAAAATTGTGAAACGTGATTTGAAAAATGATTTAAAAAATTCTTGTGTTGAAAATGTTATGCAACAAGATTTTGAAAAGGTTTATGAGCCAAAAGCTCCATTTCCGGATGCCTTGAAAGGATCCAATTCTCTTGAAAAATAACAAGACAAAGCCAACGAAATCATTAAAATGTTTAGGCAAGTGAAGATTAACTTTCCCCTCTTGGATGCAATCAAACAAATTCCAGCTTATGCCAAATTCTTGAAAGATCTTTGCACCCAAAAGAGGAAGAACAAGAGCCAAGCACCAAATAAAGTTGTTTTGACCGAGCAAATGAGCTCTATTTTACAATATAACACATTTCCAAAGTTCAAGGACCCCGGTTCACCTACTACTTCTTGTGCCATTGGTGACCATGTCATTAATCGGGCTCTTCTTGATTTAGGAGTAAGTGTGAACCTTCTTCCATATTCGGTTTATGTCAAATTGGGCTTGGGAGATTTAAAACCAATGTCGGTAGTTTTCCAACTTGCCGACCGATCCATCAAAAAGCCTCGAGTTATTATTGAGGATGTATTAATCAAAATTGACAAGTTCTTCTTCCCAGTCGATTTCGTAGTCATACACATGGAACCAGTCATAAATCCCAAAAGCCAAATTCCGGTTATCCTTGGCCGTCCCTTCTTGGCAATCGCAAATGCCAACATCAATTGTAGGACGGGGATAATGAAAATCTCATTTGGCCACATGAAAGTGAAGTTGAACATTTTTAACCCAACCCCGAATTCAATAGATAAACATAAAGAGGTTTGTGTTATTGAAAAATGCATTGAAAATGAACTTGAAAAACATGAGTCTTTGCTTGAAAATGGAATTTTCAAAAGTTCACCTTCCAAAATGATTTCAAAGAATGTTGTTTTGAAAACAAGTGTTGAAAGGGCATAGAAGCCCAAGAGTTGCATTAACAAAGGATAATCAATCTCTTTTGAATCAAATCGAACGAGTTCTCTAGGGAACAATTTGTTGGGTGGGATTCAAAGTGCTTTTCAGCCCGTTAAGGAGGGGATGCACAATAAGATTTTCGATCCGAGCTAAAAGAGCCCAATGTTTTGCTAGAGACGTTAAAGAATAGTGCTTCGTAGGGTTTACAATCCAATTCCTCCCTCATTTCTATTTTACCTTTCATTTCTTGCATCGTCTAGATACATTTTGGGTTCATACACATTATTGGGGACTTTGATTGAGAATGCTTCCACTGTCATTTTTCTAACTAAACATTTTGTGCCTGTTCGATCGATCTTAAAACAATGTTCGATTGATCGAACATCATCTCTGTGTCCCATCGTGCGAAAATTTCCTGTATAGTTCAGCTCTCTGTGTATCATTCGAACATGTCTGCAGGTTTTCACTTGTTGGATCGATCGAGGTTTGATCGATTTATGTTCGATTAAGGTTTGATCGATTTGGGTGCTTCCTGTTTACTTTTACTTCTTTTTGAATTTCAAATTTAAAACTTAAAATATATATATATATATTCAAAAATCTCAAAAATACTTTGTTGTTTTGTAGTTCGATCAATCTGATCACCCAAGTGATCGATCGAACATGTCAGAGACCGTTTTTAAAAATATGACCCAAGGGTCATTTGGGTTGATTTCAACATCGATCCAAAGCCCTCTTTCTTCCCTGCCACTGCCCATCTTCTTCCTCATCTCCGGTGAATCTCCGGCGACCTCCCAAGCTTTCCAAACTCGATCCCGATCTCATCTCTCTCGATCCACTTCTCTTTTCTCGCTTTGGATAAGTTTTTGGGTTTTCTTTTTTGATTTTCGAGTTGATTTACATGTTCTAGATGTTACCATTTTAGATCTACAACTTCCATGTTTACTTATTTCCATTTTTGAGTTGTTAAGCATGTGTGTGTATATATATATATATGTATATATTTATATATATATTTTATTTCGGATTTTGATATCAGGGGTCATGTGCCGACTTAAGTGACCAATCTTGACTTGTTGAAGTGTATAGGGGCCTACGAGCTTACTCGGGTGCCCCCCGTGTTGTCCACGTCATAAATCTGTGACTGTTCGTGTTTCTACACAGGTTCGATCGATCATAGTAATTCTCTGATTGATCAGAGCACGATCGATCTTATCCATGTCCTGATCGATCCAACCTGGATCGATCTTATGTTTTTCATAATCGATCGAACTTCACTATCTTGCATACCCTTTTTTGTGTTCCATGCTATCTCACTTATGCCCAATGCCTGTGTTTTCCACATTGGTTGCATTTTGCTCTATTATATCTAACATGTTTCACTTTATTCACTTAGTCATTGTCTATACCTGGCTGCATTATAACTTGCATAGATTCATGTAATTCATTTTGAATTGTCTATCCTGACTTGACAAATATGTTTCTATTTGTGTGCTTTCAATTCTATATCTCATATACTATTTCTTATACTGACTACTACTGCAAGTGCTTTTTTGTTTTGCAGACCATAGCTCGAGTCAAAACTGTTGCCCTCAGGATATATCAGCGTAGAGTACGGTAGCGAGTAGAGGAGCCAGCTCCAGCTCAGTTCGAGCGCTCCTCCTCTTTTGCTTCCGCATCCTCGTCTTCTTCATCTGCTGAGGAAGCCGAGCAGACACTGCCTCCCTCACCTAGTCCACCACCGGCATTGCCCGGCATGGCCCGTGACTGAGTTGGTGCATGAGTCCATCTTTGATACTACTTTCTTCTCCCAATCGATTTTGACCAGGGCAGCCTATGATGATATTTCTCGCGCTGCATTTCAGCTATTCTAGCCCCGGTGGCCAATCCGGTTTACCCGCGGCTTGTCCGGTTATTCTACCAGAACCTCCTGCCGGCCTCGAGTAACTTGGCGGAGTTGCGGACCACCATTGATGGCCAACTCATCTGCATTACAGTTGAGACATTGGCCATATGTTCTCGATGCCTACACGTCTGCCCTCCCGACCTTGATTATCCTATTCTCAGGAGGCCATCTGACGCAAACATGGCCGCAGCTCTGACTGGCCTTGCCAATGCTGGTGAGACATTTACCACCAGGACTTACTTGACGGATGATTTATGGTTCTTTGATTCGGTGTTATATCGAAATGTATTTATAGCGGGCCATAAGATTCAACGACGCTCAAATTTTTTGGTGCCCTCTATGCCTTCTATATAGGCCATTGGTTTTCTATTCCTGTACTCTACTAGAGTGTCATGATGAGACTGTACACGAGCTACATTAACAAGGCTAGGCCCTGGCGAGCCATATTCCTCCCCTTTGCACATCTGATTACTTAGATCCTAGGAGGCCAGAACTATCCTTTTTATTCACAGGAGCATTCTGAGTCAGGGGCTTGCTACTATGGCAAGAAGGACTGGAACAAGAGCTACAACACTCTTATTAGGAGTCTAGAGAACGAGGCCGTCGTGGTCACTGAGGAGGCAGAGTTAGCAGAGGTAGAGAAAGCAGCAGTAGCAGTAACAATAGATGATCCAGCAGACCCACCGGCGGCTATGGATACGCATATGGACATAGACCTGAAGCAGTAGCCTCCAGAGGAGTCACCACAACATTACCCGATGCAGTCACCATTACATTCTCAAGAGTAGAGTCAGGATAAGCCTCAGTTTTCTGACCCAGTCATCCCTGACACTCCAGCTCAGACACCCAGCCTAGGAAAGTGTATCCAGACCTTGGAGGATGCGGTAGTCTCTCTTCAGGCAGATGCGGCCTCCCTTAGCACTGACATGACTACTTTTCGCACAGACATCCTGATTGCGCTTCAGGGCATTTCCAGAGACATCCGGGGATCACGCCCCGTGAGACCGACTTCATCTGCTTGATCTCTATCTCTCTCTCATCATTTTATATATCTGTGCTATTTGACTATTCTTTTGATACTATTATTATATTTTTGCGGCCAGTCTGTTGGCCTTGTTACTGTGTTGTACCGTACATTGTTTTTATTCTCTCTATTTTATGCATGATATTTTTGGATGTCAGGTTATTATATAGATATATTTATCTGTGATTGACTCCATTATCAGGTACAGCCCAATGACTTCAGTGAGAGAGTGTTGCCCAAATTTTTCAGGACCACCTTTATTCTTCTCTCTCTTTACTTCATTTCCTATCCCACTTACATTTGCATGTCCACTGTGAAATGTTATTATCCACTTTGTTATCTGATGAGCTTTTATCCCAGTGCCATCTTTTCAGGACCACAGTCAATCCTAAGTTTGGGGGGGGGGGGGGGGGGTTATATCACCCACTTTGGATATTTATATCCCAGCCATTATTTGACATAGCTGTACTGGTATATTCTTTCCTCTTTATTTTGTTTTCTTTACACATTGAGGACACTGTGCCATTTAAGTTTGGGGGTAATGGGTGTTCTTTGCAGTGTTTGTTTTCAATTCAAAATTTTGAGTATGACTTGTGTATTTGAGGGATTTTCTATGATTGGTCATTGAATAGCTATGATTTTGATCTTTTGAGGACTATATTGCTTAAAATTTAAAAATTGCTTGACTTGAGAGTCCAATACTCCTTGTATGCCTTGTGAATGTCATTTAGGAGTAAATTTTTTTGAAAGATTGATAACTTGCTTGCATTTATGGTCGACATCATCCTGATTTTGTGATTGTTTTGAGATTCACTCTAGGATTCTACACTAGCACAGGTGCAAACTAGCATTCATTTGTGGGATACATGCTTTGTTGATTATTAATTTGGTTATATCTCAATTGGGCCAGTAGTGCATTGAAAGTTTTCATCTTGACAAAAGTGGATAACAAACCCTTTTCATTGAGTAGCCGAGATTCTAACCGCATCAAGCACTGAATTTCTCGCGCTGAAAGGTGGAGGGCCCAAACTCTAGGTTAATAATTGAATGCCAAAAAAAAAAAAAAAAAATTTGCAAAAGCAATAAAAAGTGAGGACTTCTCCCAAAAGGTGAGAAGTGGGAAATGATTAGATGGAGATTGTTTTGATTTATAACCTAGTTGATTTGAGCTTATAAGTCCTTAGGGGTGTTTCAACACCTAATGCCCTAAAGCCGTTCGGTTTGGGAGTCATTAACCTAACGCTCGACCTCATAGATCGCTAGAAAGCTTAATAAATCAACACATTGCACTATTCTTCCATTTTTAATCCTTAGGACAGTAAAAAATAAATAAATAAATAAAAATCAAGTGAAAAGAATAAGCGCACCTAGTTGAATAAAGCTTTAATAAAAGGTCCACTCTTTATCTTGATAATCGGTACTAGATTTGTGTGCTAGTTTGAGGGTAAGGATGTAATCATTTCCTTGGTTGACTTAGATGGCAACATATTTAATGTCGGTCCGCTCAAAAAGAATTTTAGAGTTGTTTTGATTTGTATGATCATTTTCTTAATGTGTTGAGGACCATACTTGTTTGTTTGATGTTGAGATTTGATGAGCGCTGAAAAGTGCGCATTTAAACCCCTTAAGCTTAGGTATTTTAGGACCTTTATCTATCTTACTTTCTTGTTTTAGACTAATTTCGTGTTATTACCCTTTTTAGGTGTTTATCCCCAAATTAAGCTAATTCAGCCAAATAAGAGCTTAAAAGAAGCTAACTCAAGCTGGATGGAAGAAATGAGCAAAGTGGAAGCAGATTGAGGCAAAGTGTGGAAATCAGCATGTTCGATCGATCGAAAGTTCATCGATCTAGACTCTCCAAGATGGATCTACGCCCTGCTGTCCCTATCCAAAGATCCCACAAAGTTCGATCGATCCAACAATTCTCAGATCGATCGAAAAGATTCCATCTTATCTTATTGTACCACCCTACCTACCACTTTTGTCTCTTTCCCCAAAATATCTCAGATCTGTCCTTATCCAAAAAGGCGTCGCCATGGGAGGATCGATCCAGCCAAAGTTTGATAGATCTCAGCCATGTTCATTCGATCTCAACACAGTTCGATTGATCGAACTTCCTCAAGTCCAAAAAAAATTTATTTCTAGCTCATTGAAAGTTGTCTCATTGTGCAATCATTGGAGGTGCCCTTGTGTATGAGCCTAGACCATTAGGTGTGACATTTGAGCTACCTATATAAGGAATATGAGCCACTTTTACACATACTGATGGATAGTCTTTGATATACTTTTTAGAGTAGAGATATACAATTCTTAGAGGGGAAGAAAAGAGAAGAGGAGGATAGAGACACATTCTTGAGAGGTTTTCCATCTGCCTCAAGAAGAAGAGCACTTCTACCATGGAGATAGCCCTTGAGGGTTGGAGAACACCATTCATGAGTGGCTAGACATCCTCTTGGGGCTAGAGTTAGACCTAAGCATGTTTTCTTTACCTTGATTTATGTATTTTTGAGGGAATTTGTGTTGTAATACATGTTTTGACATATTTATTCACATAGATCTTGTTTATTCAATGATTTGTGTGGTTTAATTCTTCCAATTGATCATTTCATTCTATCCATATGTCTGTGTATGCTAGAATAGATATTCAAGTGTTTATCTCTATCACTTGTGTTGTTGATGCATGTCTATGTGTGTTGATGACATAGATCTAGAGATTATCAAGACATAGTGCTTAATAGAATGCTCTTGTGGTTTATTTGATGGTTCATACTCATTTCTTGATGGATTGTGCCTTTCCATTAGTTTAATTAGTTTAATTTCCATGTCATTAGCTTAGATGTAGTGTAGTTACCTTAGTTGTTAAATGGGAGGACAATCCATGCTTGTTGTTTGATGTTCTATACTTATGAATGCAAGTAGTATATTTCTCTAATTATGTGATGTGTTTGGATTGTGAGCTTAAAGAAGGATTAATGACTTAGTTTGATGTATTGTACTATTCATTGTATTGTTTAGACAATATATACTTAATTGGTCATCCATGCTTGTTAAAACAACCACACACACTCATTATCGTTGCAATATATGTTTTCCCCCTCATTAATTATGAATTGAGTGTATAGAAAGGTGATGCTTAGTGGTGATCTCTAAGTCTCAAAACCTCTCTCTCTTGTTTTCTCTATCCTTTAATTACTTGTTTTACATTGAGTTTGCTTAATCTTAATTGTTGTTTAATCAACCAATCAACCTACCTTTGATCACTCGACCTACTAACCCTAAACATTGATTCCATTACGAGTAGCCCTCTAATCCCTTGAGACGATCCCTACTCACTCTTACTACGTTAGTAATAGTGGTAGTAGTGGTTTTTATAAATTTAAAGTTGACCCAAAAGGCTTTTCTTGAACCTACATTCACTACATTAGTTTGGCGTATAGGAATGGCCAAGACATCGTCAAATTTTGGCGCCATTGCTGGGAATTGAATTGGCAATGCTGTGTTTTGGAAACAATTAGGGATTAGTACTCTTTTGATCATGTCTTTACTTTATTTTTATTTTTGGTTACTTATTGTGTTTCTTCTTATTTGGCTAGGTGAAATTGAGTAAGGCAGTTGAGCAAAGGAGAATTCCAAGCAAGGAGCTAAGCTAAGCACAAAAAGGACTAAAATAAAATCTAAAAAGTGCAAAGCATAGCAAAGTTTGGAAGTTGAAAATGTATTGAAGTTGCTTAAGGACCCTTTGTGAGATCTTTCTAACTCAAGCTCTAGTTAAATCGTCGGCCCGCGTGGAGGCTTGTTTTTCATTTCTTAGATAAAACGTGAGCCTGCGTAGAGGCAATTTACTTTTCTTTACATGTTGTTTAAGCATGGGAACATGGGATCATTGAATGTGGAGGTTTGTTAATTGAATTGTTGCAGGGGCGAAGTGATTGTTACTTGCTTGTTATTTGCTTTGCTAGTGTATGCATGGCCGTAGGTCATTGAATCTTACTCTTGTCCCTCTTAATTTGCATCTTGACTCGGTTGTTCGTAATCCTAGGGGGAGAGGTAGTTCTCATCACTCTATTTCACCAATGGAGGATTTGAATGACGACCATGTAAAGGACCTTGGTTACATAGACCAACAAGGCAACCTCTACCCTAATGTCATCATGAAAATGTTCAAGTACCATTAGGCATGCCTAGACCATTCATTCACCCACAACAACAAGGCCAAGTCCATTGTGTCGTGTCCCGAGTTTTTATTCAAAACAACACGATGGTCTTCCAAGGCACAAAACACCTCTAAGACCCTAAGCTGACCTTCCATGAGGTCACAGAACTCAAAGAGAGTATGTGCGGAAGCAAAAGATAAACCAAACTCTTAAGAGATATAGATCATCTCTCCGACGCAAATGTGACCTTCCATGAAGTCACGAAACCTAAGGAAATAACCGGAAGCAGAAACCAGCATAAAAAGGTTAAATGGTACCTTGTGGTACCAATGACAACCAAGGGAACAAAGTCTAGTTCAAACTAGACCATGCACGCCATTAAATGGCTTGTACAAGATCAACGACGTCAAGTGGGAACGAATGAACCAAGGTTAACCTGTCTAGGCAACAAACCAAGCGAGACCCACAAGACAGCTTCATTTCGGTCGACCGAAATGGAGCTTCGGTCGACTGAAGTGAGCTAGGAAAAGAAGGAAAAGAACCTTCAGTTCGGTCAACCGAAATGACAAACCAGTCAACTGGTTTGTGGCTCGAAGTGATTTAGGAAAAGAAGGAAAGTTAAAAGGAGCTTCGGTCGACCGAGGTGGAGAACCGGTCGACCGAACTGGGTCCAAACCATGAAAATGACTACTAAAATTGATAAAATACTGTTCAAACCAAATTGAACAAGGAACCGGTCGACCGAAACAAGCCATCAATCGACCGAAACAGGTCGAAAAACTGAAAGTCAGGCCTGCTATGCACCAAGGCTAAGAAAAATTCTTAAGCCTCATTTGAATCCCCCATGACATGATCAATTTACATTATAAGCTAATATGTGATGATGTAAACATACACGCAAGTGTAAGATGACATTTTAAACATGCTACAATGGCCTACGGCCTCATTACATTCCGTTTACAAGATTTGACATGCCAAACCTCCAAAGTTGGAAAAGTTACATTTTTAAACAAAAGGTAGCGCCAAATGAGTACAAGTGCAAATATGAACATGCTTGGCGCTTGGCCTCATGTTATACATGTTGAATACAATGAAAAGAGTGTACTTATATACATTTTACACAAATGGAATCAAAGAATACAAGTTTGATACAAAAGGCTACAACAATGGCATTTCATGCTAACATTTGCATGAAATGGAAACTCGAACATCCCAATGAACGACAAGCATCACGAACCAAGTCTTCGTACCTGAACAAATCCCCCAGTAACTTCAGGGTGAGTAAACAAGTTTACTCGTAGAGAATGTGCATGCATCGACTCGATTTCTTTAGAGATTTTTAGACTACATGGAACAGTTCAAAAGGATGATGCCACCTAACGTCTATGTCAAAATGAGACGCAGGAAGCATCCTAAGCTACATTAGAGCAATATCAACAAGAATAATGATATATATACATATATGAAATAAGTCAGAGTTGGGATAATCCAAAGAACACGACAAGTTTACAATTGAACATGAATCACATTATTAATGTAATTTAACAAGATTAGAATGATCCAATTAACACGACAAGAAGGATACTTGAAAATGAGTTAACAAGAATTACATCATCAATATAATTAACATGATTAGAACACTCCAATTAACAAGACAAGAAAAATACATGAAATCAAGGATAATGCATAATATCTATACAATGAAACAAGATTGGAGCATTTCACATAACATGACAAGAAGTATACATGGATATAAGTTAACAAGAGTTACATTATCAATGCAATTAACATGATTGGAGCATTCCGATTAACACAATAGGTGTAACACACGAAATCAAGAACAAGGCATAATATCTATGCAATTAAACAAGGATGGAACATTCCATGGAACGCGAAAGGAGTTATACATGAAATCAAGAACAAGGCATAATATCTATGCAAGTAAATAAGATTGGAGCATTTCACATACGCAACAAGTTTAAATCTTCAAGGAATAGCAACTTGAAATTTAAAGAGTGAAATCAACTAATGTGGAAAACTCGGATATCACTCGGATTAAAACCATACTCTTGAGATCACTTTAGGGCTACTAACCCATGGGTACCTTTCCCCTAGTGCGCACTATAGTGTAGGAGGACATTCCCCCGTACTAGAACCAAGTCCTAGTCATGTCAATTCTTGATTGATATCCCAAGTCCCAAAATCAACAAGTTGTGCAAATCAAGATAGTATCAAAATACAAGAAATGCATTAACCACGTTTCATACACAACCAAGATTTTGAAACATACAAGTCATGCCCTAAGTTCATCAACTATAATGGCATGTGAAATGTCAAGAAATCATAGTTTGCATCTATATAGATTAGAATCAAGATACATATAGCATATAGAATCCATTGAAGGAAAAATACCACAAGTATAAGTTACATGATTCAAGTACTTACTAAGCAGCACATGAGTAATTAAATCATTCCAAGACAAATGTGCATGTTCATTAAGTACATTAATGAAACCTAGATACAAGGAGTCATAGTGCTTGATAAAAAGATGGAAGTACATGAAATATAAGTCAGATTCATAAGTTAACATGAGTTCAATATCAAAGCATGATTAACGCGATAGAAGCATATAAGGAAATTTAATCTACTTAAGGGATTAAATTGTCAAGATTACAAGACAAGTCAAGGATCATGTCAAGGACCAGTTCAATATCAAGTTACATGTTTATTTCGTACAAGACACGACCATGTGAATCAAGTTCCATACAAAGGAAATAATTAAATATAAGTTTCAAAACGTATCCGATTATTCTCAAATTTATACATGTGAGGGAACTTGTCAAGGAAAACATGAATGCTAAGTTAGAAACTTAATCAAGACAAATGAGCCATTGAATGGATTTTAATTAATCCTTTTAATTAAAATTTCTAGGTTTTGAAATTCATCCAAAGGATCTCAATTTAATATATGTTATATAACATGTCAAGACTTGATTTAAAAACATGATACAAGTGAATTCTAAGCAAGACACAACCATGAGTATTAAACTTTAATACTAGAAAAATAATAAATGAAAAGTTTCAAAACTTAATCATATATTCTAGATTTAATATATGTGAAACTATATGACATGCATATCAAGAATATCAAGTCAGAATTCAAATGGAGTGAATAGTACGCATGGAATAAATTAATTAATCAATTAATTAAATATTCTCTAGATTTTAAAACACCTTTGATCACTCTCAAATTCATCTATGTTGAAGAGTATGCTAGGGCCTAATATAATATACTAACACACATTAATTTCAAACTAGTTAAGGCCACATGAATTAATCTTTCACTTAAGATAAATATTAAATAAAAACTTTATTACTTGTCCAAAAGCTCTCAATTTAATATATGTCAATGATCATGTCCAGGGGTAATATTCTATCATGCCACATATTTAAACCAAGTTATGAGCAACTGGGAAAATCAAATCTCATAAAAGAATATAATTAAATAAAATCTCTAGATTTGATATCAAAGCAAGTAAACAAGTTGTATATGCATCACAAGCATACAATATAACAAGAAAATAAATTATAACACCCCCTACCTCCATTTGAGATAAAAATCTCAAAAGCCCACCGAAATAAAAGTGTTTCGAATCCGACGCTACCGAAGGGTTTTGTCGGGGACAACACGATGAACAAGAATCCGAAGGAAGCCCCATGAAAATCACAACTTGACTTCAAACCCGAACTCAAGAAATGGTCGAAAATGTGTTCTTATATGGATGAAAGATGTGCGTCGTCAAGACAAGCATTAAACGTTAAGGCACTACGATGTGTCACTCGAGGGAAGTAGCCAAAAAATGAAGAAGAAGGGTGGCAGCCCCTTGGCTGCCATGGCTGCCAGCCAAGAGAGAGGAGAGAGAGAGAAAAATCTGATATTTTCTCTTAAGACCTCCTATTTATAGAAAATCTCAAAAAGTGCCCCGAAAGGGTTCCGCTGGGTTCGAAAAAGTGAAATTGGAGCAGACGTGCTCAAACGACAAAACTCTATGAACGAAAAAGATTCAAAATAAGAAAATATGAACAACAAAAAAAATGATATCAAAAACTGAGTCCTGAGCAGAGAGATATGCCCGAACAAGTTCGGCAGCAACCGGGGTCAGAAATTCTAAAACTGGAGAAAAATGACCAGAATGGAATTCTAAGAGTACACGACTAGACGAAATGTGAAAATGAATCTCGTACGAGGATCCAGGCTCCAGACGAGGTATTTTTGCAATAACTTTCGTTAATTGTACAATGGCCCCTCCAAAAAGTGAAAACTGCACTAATGCCCCAGAATGAAAATAATATTTTCTTAAAAACCACTGAAATAAAATATCTTCAAAAAATATTTACAAAAAACACCCCAAGAAAAGAAAAAGATTCTGAAGAACTGTGCATCCATGCCCCTATAGACACCGGGTGCAACCAGAGTACTTTCTTACAAAAGTAAAGATACGTATTTCGTAGAAACCACTAAGGATGAAGGCACTTGAAGTTAAAAACTAACTCCAAGAATGAATGGTGAGGTTTTACCAACAAAGTGACAAATGGGGAAAAGACAGAGTAGGGAAAAGGACGAAATAGGAAAAAGGACGAAAAGTGAATAGTGTCGAAAAAATGAAAATGCGGAAATGACTCGGTCCTTAAAGGAAGTTGTCAATCCGAACGAAAGAGTCTCAGAGACCATTTTTGAGCACTCGAGACGACACTCAGTGACGAGAAATAGAACTCAGAAAAGAAAATTAAACGGAAAAAATTTATTCGTAAAATTTCAAGAAAAAAGAAAGGGAGTTAAATGACCGGGTCATTACACATTGGGAATGCCTCGGCCAATATTTGCTCCACAACCCCGTATAGTTCAAGCTAATCAAGGTGTTCGTGCAACACCACCAATTGTGAATCCTCCCATTGCATTAAGAGACCATTATGTGCCTAATGAATACAATGCACCCACTTGTATTCAATTGCTCCCATTTAGAGCACATCACTATGAAATTAAACCACAAACTATTCAAATGCTTCCAAACTATTATGGACTTCCTAGTGAAGAACCTTATAAGCATTTGGATACTCTTCATTGGAAATACCTACTTGATTATCAATAACCTTCCCACTTCTCATGGTTGTCACCGCATTGACATGTTTAGTCGTGTGACCTTTCGATGAGGAATGAGTCTCCACAACACATTATTGCTTTGGTGGTGCATTGAAAGGCATCTTCCCTTTCTCTCTAGTATTCAAAGTACTAGCTATTTGCCTGACTTGGGTTTCTAGCTTAGCAATGGATTGAGAATGAGAATGAGAATGAAGCAATTGAGTGTTCGCCTCTAGAGTGGCTAGAGCGGTCAACACTTTCTCCTCAAAAGCGGGACTCCTAGAATTTCATTGAGAATAAGATGATTGAATAGGAAAATGAGAATTTGAGAATTGATTGCCATTTGAAATGATGATCTAAAACCTTGGGAACCTTGGCCTTGCATTGGCGGCGGAACATATTTTCCTTCAAAACCACCTTAGGGAGGGTTTGAACCTTCCCCTTGGTTTTTCCAAGAGAAATTTGGATGGTTCCTCCAACTCAAATTGTAATGAGTTCGATCGGGATTATTCCCTTGGTTAACAAATGTAGCATTTACTTGTTCATGATGCTCACTTTGCACATGTCTATGGGGACAATTGGAAGTAGAATGTAAAATACTATAACATGTCATGCATAATTCATTAGAGTTACGATGAGAATGGTTAGGGGAGGAAGACATTTGATTCGCCGAAGTTTGGTTGATTAAAAATTGATCAAACCTTTGAGATAAGGATTTCATTTCGGCAGTTATGTTATTGGAATTGTCAACTTGGTATAAGCCGACATTCTTCCTTCCACCTAGATTTCTACCATTTTTAAAAGATAAAGATCTATGCATTGAATTCTCACTCATGCTTTCATACAATTGCCAAACGTCATTTTCATGCTTGTTAAGATACGAACCACCTATAGATGCATCAACCAAACCCTTGTGATTATCCGGTAAACTTTCAAAGAAATATTGAACTAGTTGCCACTTAGGTATGTCATGATGTGGGCACTTCCTAAGCAAGTCATTAAACCTTTCCCATACCTCATGAAACATTTCCCCATCCCCTTGAGAAAATTCAGGAATAGAAGTTCTCATAACATTGGTCTTTGATACCGGATAGTACTTCTTCAAGAACTCTTGTTGCATTTCTGCCCAAGAAGTTATCGAAAAAGGCCTAAGATTGTTGAACCAATATTTTGCTTTGTCCTTAAGGGTAAATGGAAAAAGTTTAAGTCTTAACACTTCTTCTGGCATGTCCGTGTATTTCACGGTGGAACACACTTCAAGAAACTCATCCAAATGCTTGTACTGTTCTTCACTTGGAAGTCCATGATAGTTAGGAAGCATTTAAATGGTTTGCGGTTTAATCTTATAATGATGTGCTCTAAATGGGGCCAATTGAATGCATGTCAGTGCATTGTATTCATTTGGGACATAATGATCACGCAAGGCAATGGGAGGATTCCCAACTGGTGTTACTAAACGAACACCGTGATTAACTTGAACCATGGAAGGTTGTGGAGCAAAAATTGGCTGAGGCATTTCCAATGGAATTTGGCTTTGTTGTTATGGTGGAATGAATGGTCTAGGCATGCCTAATGGTACTTGGATGTTGTCATGATGCACATTAGGGTGGAGGATACCTTTTGGTCTATGTGACCAAGGTCCTCCACATGGTCGTCGTGTTGCTTCTCCATTGATGAAATGGAGTGATGAGAACTACCTCTTCCCCTAGGATTATGAACAACCGATTCAAGATGCAAATTAGGAGGGACAAGAGTAGGATTTAATAACCTACGACCATGCATGCACTAACAAAACAAATAACAAGCAAATAAATCAATCAACAAATCTCCACATACAATGATCTCATACTCCCATGCTTGAACAATATGCAAAGAAAAGTAAATTGCCTCCACGCGGGCTCACAATTTATCTAAGAATGTAAGAACTTGCCACCACGTGGGCCGACGATTTAACTAGAGATTGAGTTTGAAAGATCTCACAAAGGGTCCTTAAGCACTTCAATTTTTTTTTTAATTTTCAAGCCTTGCTATGCTTTGCAAATTTTAGATTTTAGCCTTTTTGTGCTTAGCTTAGCTTCTTACTTTCAATTCTCCTTTGCTTGACTTCTTTGCTCAATTCACCTAGCAAAATAAGAACAAACACAATAAGTAACTAAAAATAAAGTAAATAAAGATACGATCAAAAGAGTACTAATTCCTAATTGTTTCCAAAACACGGCGTTGCCAATTCAATCCCCAGCAAAGGCGCCAAAAACTTGGTGCGTGTCGTTTCAACACTCTAAATTTGTGCAAAATAGTGTGGCCAAGTTTTAAATTTGTAAAACTGCACTACTAACTCTAACTACTAAATATAGCTACGGTGAGTAGGGATCGTCCCAAGGGATTGTGGACGTATTTGCAATGGAAACAATAAATAGGGTTAGTAGGTCAAATGATCAAAAGATTGTTTGTTTGGTTAATTAAACTACTAGCTAAAATTAAGCAAGTTCAATGTAAAACAAAAAATAACAAATAAATGATAGAGGGAACAAGAGAGAGAGGTCTTGGGACTTAGAGGTCACCACTAAACATCACCTTTCTAGACACTTAATGTATAATTAACGAGGGAAAACATGTGTTGCAACAATAGTATGTGTGATTGATTGTTTCAACAAGCATGGATGACCAATTAAGTGTATATTGTCTAAGCAACATAGTGAATAGCACAATATATCAAACTAAGCCATTATTCCTTTCTTTAAACTCACAATCTAAACATATCACATGGTTAGAAAAATATACTACTTGCATTCATAAGCGTGAAATATCAAACAACAAGCATGGATTATCCTCCCATCTAAGAAACTAAGGTAACTACACTACAACTAAGATAGGAACATGAAAATTAAACTAATTAAACTAAGGGAAAGGCACAATCCATCAAGAAATGAGCATGAATCATCAAATATACCATAAGAGTATTCTATTAAGTACTATGCCTTGACAATCTCTAGATCCATAGCATCAACACACATAGACATGCATCAATAACACAAAAACTAGAGATAAACACATGAATATCTATTCTAGCATACATAGACATATGGATAGAATGAAATGATTAATAGGAAGTATTAAACCACATAAATCATTGTATAAACAAGATTCATATATAAATCAAGTGTCAAAACAAGAATCACAATACAAATCCCCTTAAAATACAAAACATCAAGGTCTAGAAGGCATGCTTAGGGCCAACTCTAGCCCCAAGAAGGTGTTTAGCCACTCATTGATGTAGTCCTCTAGCCCTCAAGGGCTATCTCTATGGTAGGAATGATATTCTTCTTGATGGAAATCCTGGATGAATGGAAGAACTCCCAAATTGGTGTGTCTCTAGTCTCTAGCCTCTCCTCTCTTTTCTGAATCCCTAAGTATGTATATGTGTATGTGAATGAATGTTTATCTTAAAATGGCTCCAAATCCTTATATAGGTTGCTCAAGTGTCACACCCAATGGTCTGGACTCGTGCTTTAGGGCCCTTTCAATGATTGCACCATGAATCATCTTTTAATGAACTGAACTCTATTTTATTTTGCACTTAAGAGGGTTCGATCGATCGAACTGTGGTGAGATTGATCGGACTTAAGTGAGATCTATCGAATTTTGGCAAGATCGATCCTCCCATGGTGGCACTTTTTTGAATAAAGACAAATCTCCGAGATATTTTGGGATATTTTGGGAAAAGGACAAAAGTGGTAGGTAGAGTGGTAGGTGGGGATAAGATCAAAGGATTTCGATCGATCTGAGTAAAGTTGGATTGATCGAAGATGGTGGAATCTTTTAGATAAGGATAAAGGCTTAGATCCATCTTGAAATGACTAGATCGATCACCTCCAGATCGATCGAAGAATTGTTGAGATCGATAGAAGATGCTGCTTTTCAACCACTTTGCTTCCACTATGCTTCTTTCTTCCATTCAACTCAAGATTACTTCTTTTATGCTCTAATTGGGCTACATTGACTTATTTTGGGGACAAGTGCCTGAAAATGGAAATAATATGAAATTAGTCTAAGGCGGAAAAATAAGATAGATAAAGGTCCTAGAATACCTAAGCTTAAGGGGTTTAAATGCGTACTTTTCAGCGCTCATCATGGCTTAACCATTTTTTCAAGAATTCTCTTAATTTCGCGATTAGATAATTTAACTTGGCCACTTGTTTGGGGATGATAGGGAGTAGCAACTTTATGAGTGATAGAGTATCTTTGCACCAAAGTACGAAAATACCCATTATAGAAGTGAGCACCTCCATCACTAATAATAGCTCGTGGCATACCAAACCGACTAAAAATGTTCGTTTGAATGAACTCAACCACGACTGTGTGATCAGTAGTTTTAGTAGCCACTGCTTCAACCCATTTAGACACATAATCTATAGCCACAAAAATATATTCATTATGATTTGACTGAACAAAAGGACCCATGAAATCAGTACCCCATACGTCAAAAACCTCAATGACTAAGATTGGTGTTAAGGGCATCATATTCTTTCTAGAAATTGATCATAATTGCTGGCATCTAAGGCACAACCTACAGAACAAGTACGCATCCAGAAAGAGTGATGGCCAAAAGAAACCGCATTGAAGAATATTAGCCACAGTTTTTTTTACAGTAAAATGACCTCCACAAGCAAAACTGTAACAGAAGGTCAGAATACTATGAAACTCACTCTCAGGAACACATCTATGAATGATTTGATCAGCACAATATTTGAAGAGCTGAGGATCTTCCCAATTGTACATCTTAATTTGAGAGAAGAATTAATCTTTTTCCTACTTTGACCAAGACAAAAGAATTCTGCCTATTGCAAGGTAGTTCACAATATTAGCAAACTAAGGCAAATCCGTATGAGAAACCCCAAACAGTTGTTCATCCGGAAAGGAATCACAAACTAGAAGTGAAGTTGAGGTATCCTCAATATGAATTCTAGAAAGATGGTCAGCTACCACATTCTCTGACCCTTTCCTATCCCGGATCTCATAATCAAACTCTTAAAGCAAGAGGATCCATTGAATCAAATGGGGTTTGGTTTCTTTTTTGGAGAGAAGATGTCTCAAAGCAGAATGATCATAATAGACCACTACTTTAGAACCCAACAGATAAGATCTGAATTTATCCAAAGCAAAGACAACTGCAACCAACTCTTTTTCAGTAATGGTATAATTTAATTGTGCATCTGAAAGAGTTTTGCTTGCATAGTAGATAACATAAGGAAGCTTATTTACTCGTTGTCCTAAAACAGAACCTATAGCCTAATTAGATGCGTCACACATGATCTCGAATGGAAGAGCCCAGTTTAGAGGATTCATGATAGAGCTAAAGAAAGAAGAAAGTGAAGCTTATGGAAAGCTTCTAGGTATGATTCATCAAAGACAAAAGGAGCGTCCTTTAAAAGTAGATTACACAGCGGATAAAAAAATTTGCTGAAATCTTTAATGAAACGTCGATAAAACCCGGCATACCCAAGAAATGATCGCGAACAATGGGAACCCTAAGCCTCTCTTTTTCTTCCTGTCCTTTTTCAACTTGATTATCAACCACTCTACCACTCCTCAATGTAGTAATAGCCTAAACTTGCTCATGATGAATACCTGAGGAATTGGTTTCATCAATCATGTAAGTTTGCCTTTTCAGGTTGGTTACTGGTTGACTAGGCAGCTTTCTATCCTCTCTTCGAGATAGAGTACTCGCGATTTACCTAACTTGTGCCTCTAGCTTTGCTATGGCTTATGAATGAGAATTAAAAAGTTGGGTATTGGCTTTAAGATTAACAAGACCATTGAGTACTTGATCCTCAAAAGCAGAATTTCTAGGAGGAGGTGGAAGATTAGGAGTTTGAGTGGGTTGATTCCTAAACTGAGGTGTACGATAGATGCCAGATTGATTGAAAGAATTATTTTGTGGCATAGGATTGAATGAATTTTGATATAGTCCATGTGATTGAGGAACAATGGTTCCTTGATTTTGATTACGCCATGATAGATTTGGATCATCTCTCCAGCCAGAATTATATATAGAAGCATATGGATTGTAAGCTAGTCTAGAGAATACATCATTCACTTGCTCTTGTAGGATCTCAGATGATTGTCCCATCATAGGGCAAGTGTCAACAAAATGAGAAGGATTAGCACAGATTGAACAAACTTCCTTTGGCAAGGCAGTTTGTGGATTAGCAACAAGAGCAAAGCCAGATGATAGAATTTGATCGAACCTATGGTTCAAGGCTTCTATTTGAGCAGCTAACTCACTAGATTTGTTTACCTCATAGAGTTTTTCAACTTTATGCATTCCAGGTGAAGACCTAGACCTAGAGGAAGACGTACGTTGCATTGAATTTTCACTTAGGGCCTCAAACAATTCCCAAGCGTCAGCTGGAATCTTAAGCAGAAAGGCTCCATTACTAAATGCATCAACCATGTTTCTATAAGAATTAGGGAGACTATCATAAAAAAATTGTATTAAGTGCCATTGAGCAATATCATGATGTGGACACTTTCTTAGAAGATCATTATATCTTTCCCATGCATTATAGAACTGTTCTCCCGAAATTTGGGAAAATGCCATGATTTCTCTTCTCATTTGATAGGTTTTACCCACTGTGTAGTACTTTTTCAAGAACTTTTGTTGTAACATCTCTCATATAGATATGAAATTTGGAGAAAGGGAATGCAACAAGTTCTTATTTTGTCCTTAAGAGAGAATTAGAATAGTAGCATCCTGAATGAATCATTGGTAAGAGTGGTCAACTTGGTAGTTGAACACAATTCCAAAAATACATTCCAATGCATATAAGAATCCTCTGTTGCATACCCATGGAAGGTAGGAAGCATTTGGATCATAGCAGGCTTGATCTCAAAATAGGTTGCATCAGCATCCAAAAATACTAGGAATGAAATGGTGCCTCAATTGTGGTTGTGGAGGAACAGGTGGAACCTGTCCTCCATTACCATTGTCATTACCATTGCCATTACCCGGTGCATCATGATTATCAACCATGTTATTAGAGGAACTTCCTATAGTATTCAAATGTTTTTTTAAGTTTTCTTTATTGACTAAGAGTTCTCTCTATTTTAGGATCATACACTAAAGGTTTTGACCAAGAATGACGAGTTAACATGCATTAATTCCACTAATCCTAAAAGTGACAAAAATAAAAAATTTCAAGTAAACGAAAATAGCAAAAACTCATAGGAGGGTTAATAAACCGAAATTTTTTATCCCTTAAGCGTCTGCTAATTTCTTGTACCTGAAAGGAAAAAGAATTAAGGTGAGATATCAGCAAGTCTGAAGACTGGTAAACCAAAATAAAACTAATTAAAAACTAAACTAAATAACAAATCTCCCCAGCAGTGGCGCCAAAAATTATTGTTGTAAATTTTACCACTCGCAATAGTACGAATCTTTGTAGGATGTCACTATAGAGAGGGTGTCGAACCCACAGGAAGATGAGAATTTATGTTCAGCCTTTAACTAATTCCTATTGGTTCACAGGTAACTGGTTGAAGTGTTTGATTGGTTGTCACGATAAAAAAAAAAAAATTGGAATTAAACTAAAATTAAGCTAAAGTGATCAGAGAGAGAGATCTTAGGGCTTTGACTTCACCGTAATCGTCGTACTATAATTAACTGTTTCAACTCTGGGGATTTAACAAATTATGTTTTAAATGAATTGAACTCAATAACATTCAATCAATTCGGGTTTTAAAGAAAGATGTTTTATATAATTCAGTTAACTATAACCTATCTGCGGTTAGCATGGACTATCCACCTACCTACTTTAACTACTTTGCAAATAATCCATCTTTCCTAAGCATAGACTATGAAAACATTCTTTAATAAAAACGTTGGAACACCATTATATGACCTCTATTCTTATGTCTGACAGGGCTCCGCCAGGTACCGTCCAGTAAAAATAGGTTGAGAATAGAGAACAAACAGTTATATCTAAGACAAGGTAATAACAATTTGTAATCTATCTAAAGCATTAAATCCAATTGAGTTGTCTCAATTGCTAATAGTCATATAATCAAAAACATAATATACATTAAAATATCCCAGAGTTAAGAATAATCAAACCATAATACTAGATTGGGTTGTATCAGTGCCCTAAGAGAGGAATTAGATACTCATGATGATGCCGGATGTCATCTGTGTTGGAGTCGTCTCCATCGTCACAGACGGCACTTCTTTTCTCAGGATCTTCACCTTCTAAGGTTGTGAAAACCCTAAAAGCCGCCACCACAGTATCAGCCTTCTCTACAATATGGGGAAAAGGGACTCCTTCTATCAAGGCCTATGCCTTTATAGAATAAAATAAAGGTTTGGTGGACTTTTAGGTCGTCTGGCCCATATGGAATGAGATATGGCTTGTAAAGAGAACAATCCCGTAACTTAAATCTGACATGTCATGGAAGGCTCAAGCTTTAGGAACTAGGGCTCGAGCTTTAAGGTTTGGGCTCGAGCTTTGGGAACAAGGCTCGAGATTCTTTGGATTGGTGCTCGAGCTTAAATGAATGGTGCTCGATCTTCACTTTGACACTTAGCCAAATTTCTTCAACTATTTTCCAAAGTGTCTTTTTCTTCAACACTTAGAATATTCTTGGGCTTCATCTCTTTTAACATTGCTAGATCCAAGCTTTATGGGCTAGAGCACTAGCTACTAGGCTCAAGCTTTAGGTACTCAAGGCTCAAGCTTTGGGTAATGGTGCTCGATCCTTGAGGTTTGGCACGAGGCCCTGGGAGCTTGGTTTTTCTATGGAAATCAACTCTTCAAATTCCGACGCCTTGTGCTCGAGCTTGAGGGTCAAGGCTCAAGCACCCTAAGGTAAGGCTTGAGCACCCCTGGTTAGGGCTCGAGCTTTAATGCCTTGTTGACTTTTCTTCTTTTGCTTGCAGGGCTCGAGTCTCAAGACTTGGGCTCGAGCTTTGGATCCTGAATTCTTCCAAACTTCACCATTTAAGCTCTCGGCTTGCTCTGAATTACCGGTAACAACTCTGTAAGCTTCGATATCATCATAAAGTCCTAGTTTTAATCGTTTCTCTTGAAAAGTACCTATAAACACACATTAAGCATAACTCAGTCTAACAATGGATAGAAGTATCATTTTAGGGCTTAACATACATATATTTAGGGGTTCGAATATACAATATTCATCGCTCATTAATTACGGATGATGCTTCCACAGTGCTAAGCTTCAACCCTGATACTGGAACTGATGAGGTCCTAAAATATATCAACAAAAGGTGTGTCGAACCCACGAGCAAGTCCTCTCTTCTGCAACCCAGCAGAGAACCGATAAACAAATAATCTCTAACCAAAACCATATCTATGTAAAAACATATATGTATAGGCAACTCCTTCATGTCCTGAATATAAATAGGCAAATCATCTATACCCTAAAAATAATCTAATAGACAAATCAACGATGCCTATAAATCATGTCCCTAGACAAATCAACCATGTCTTTGCAAATCAACCATGCCCTATAAACCATGTCCCTAGACAAATCAACCATGTCTTTGCAAATCAACCAAATCAACCATGCCTTATAAACCATGTCCCTTTACAAATCAACCATGTCTTTGCAAATCAACCATGCCCATAGGGAATTGTAAAACTGTACTTATTAGCCAATCTATTAGTTCTATATGGCAACACATGCCACAGTGCTAATGAAAATAATAAATCCATAACTTAAGCAACACATGCCCTTACTATTGAACCACATACCCCGACAGCGACCCATCTGTCTATTGCAATGAATGCATAAGATATAAATGAGTCTAAACTTATTAGCCAGCTCACATGGATCTATATGGCAACACATCCATATAATATAAGTGCAACTTAATTTATTATTCAGTCCACTTATTACCTGAAATGCACACAGCATAATAATAATGATTAAATATCATTAACAACTATGGCAACACATCCATACAATATAAATGTTACTTAATTTGTTATTCTGTCCATTTATTACCTGAAATGCACACAACATAATAATTATGATGGCCCTAGTTTTTCAAGTCAGTGCGTCCTATGATGAACCGAAGTTTAACACGATAATGGATCTGAATGTTGAAGCGAAAACATAAAACAAGTCTCTAGAGATGTAATGCATCTCTAAGACGCTAAAGTGACCTTCTATGAGGCCACGGATCTCGACGAGAACAAATGCGGAAGCGAAAGATAAGAAAAAGACCAAATAAGCCCCCAAGGGCAAAATAGTCTTTTACATGAAAACAACGTCTCTAGAAATTTACATCATCCCTAAGATACAATCATGACTTCTCATAAAGCTATGGAAACAAAAGGAATTCAAACGGAAGCAGCATTTTACAAATGGACAAGTTTAGCCCCAAGGGTAAAATGATAATTTCCAGCAAGATTTGGGTACTACTGAGCACACCGTTGGAAAGACAGGGAAAAATTAATCAAGTTAGACTCAAGAATCACTTGATTCAGAGTTTGAGTGGTTGTTTCGACTTCGCTGCGGCCGTGAATAGTGTTCTGACAGCAATGAACAGTGTTTTGACAGCAGTGAATAATGACATTGGCAAAATGCTAAAATTTGTGTGCCGTTTTGAGGCACTAAACGACATTTTTTGAAAAAACACGAAGAAGAAACCCTCCTCAAAATAATTTTTCCAAGCTGACCATATCAAAAGAAAATTTTATTTTTGATATAAATCCCCAAAGTGACCTTATAACAGACTTTTTCAAAAAATGCATATGCGCATAAAAAATCAGATTTGACACGGGTTTTTGAGACTAAGACTGCATTTTTTGGAAAAATGTTATGAAGAAACCCCCCCTAAAATCACTTTTTCTATGCGATCATTGCAAGGCAAGAATTTATATTTCACAGGAAATTCTCAAAATGTCCCTAAATTAGTTTAGGTCAAAAACGAAAAAAAAGGGTAAATAACTTTGCACCAAGTGCTCATTTGACCTTAAATGGTGTTTTGTGCTAAAACGATCATGCACGAAAATGTAAATAGTGATTTTAAGTGCGCGGGAATGGTCTGCGGCTCTCAAAAATGTTCGATGCAAAATACGACCTATTCGAACCTCAAAATGCAAAGAAAATGCTTTAAATGGAAAATTTGAGACCAACTAGCATCCATTTCATACAAATGTGATCTTGTGTACAAAGTGAGCATTTATGCAAATGTAATATACATATTTACACACGTTCCAATGGCCTACGGCTTCAATGGTTGCTAAATACAAAATATCACCTATTAAACCTTAAATTTTGCCTAAAATGGCTTTTAAAAAAGAAACTTGAAACTAAAAATTATCAAATGGTTTCAAAGGACTGTTTGGCCCTTGTCCACACTTCATGCATAAACGAAGAGACCTATGGAAGTGCTAAAGCCCACTTCCCACCACCCAGGCAAATGTAATGGAGTTAAAGCATTGCATTTTTCTATTTTTCAACAAAATAGGCTTGAAGTAAAAGTACTTAGAATGCAAAATAAATGTCCATAGCATACGGCCTCATCTCATACATGTCAAATACATCATAAAAGGTGTACTTATGTACACATTACATATTTAAAATCAAATATACAAGTTTTGACATATAAAGCTACAAATAACATTCATGCTAACATTTGCATAAATTATAAACTTCAAGTCTACAAATCATCCAAAGCAAAATGTGAATCTCAAATCTTGATTCCTGTACCTGAAAAATGTCCCCACTACGTGGGTGAGTAACATAAAGCTACTCGTAGGAGATGAGCATGCATAGACCTAGTATTTTACAAACTTATTAAGTTGATACAAATCTATTCATACGGTCATGCCACCTAGCTTCTATGTCAAAGGTGAGACTCAAGGAGCATCCTAAGCTACCTTAGAGCATTTCTAGCATAAACCACATCATTCATGCAATTTAACAATATAGGAGCATATAGTGCAATGCAACAAGACATATGTATCCAAAGTTATCAACTTGAAACCTAAATGAGTAAAACAACCGAAACAGTTCATGCCACCTAACGTCTATGTTTCAAATGAGTCTAAGGAATCATCCTAGGCTATATTAAACAATTAAAACACAAATTACAATTTCAATGCAATTTTATCTAGCAGTAGAACTTCTAATACAACGCATCAAAGCATAGATTATCGAAGTTAACAACTTGAAATCTAAAATATAGAAATAACAAGTTATGACAATTTAGTGCTATTAACTTATATTGAAAAGTAAGGCATGCAAGTATACTAAGCACATGTATACTACACCTAATTGAAATGTCAAACACCACATCACAAGCTATAAATCAATTCATATTAAACAACTTGGAATTGAATGCGAAATCAAGTAATGGCGGAAAGACAAGAGCATACGGTATCAATGACTAAGCAAGCTGATCTTGGGTTAATAGCCCGCAAGGTACTACCTAGTGCGCACTAAACCCGGAATCAAATTGTATATTAGTGTTTTAGGGTTACTAGCTCTTAGGGAACCACCCAGTAAGCACTATATGTTGTAGGGGGAGCTCTCATCCCCTGTACTAGAGCCATGCCGTAACCGTAACATATTACAATGTCCTTGTAAGCTTTCCTAAAATCATCAAGTTGTGCATCAAGGTATAATACATATACACAATATATTAGTCAACTACCATGCACAAACAAGTCAAATAAAAAACACAATATTCATCTATGTCTTCAAGCTACAATGGCATACGACATGTTAAATATATAATGTATATAAAAGTAAGTTAAACTATAACTTCTACTCATGGAATACTATAATGTAATCATACAACAAGTTCTAAATTTACAAGTTAAGCAGAATTTAATTAAATTAAATAACTAAATTCTCAAGATTACATAGTAACTCCAAATATTCTAAAACTAATACAAGTCAAAGGTCATGGCAAGGCCTAGTTTAATAACACTTTACAAGTTATTTCTACCTAACTCACAACTAAGTAAATTAAACTTCATACAAGAAAATAATTAAATAAAGTTTCACACTCATTCAAATATTCTAATTTTCATATATGTTAATGAACATATTAAGGCCTAATTTAATAACACATTGTAAGTTCATTCCAAGCTAGGTACAACTACGTGAATTAAATTCCATACAAAGAAAATAATTAAATAAAAATCTCAAAACCTATTCAATTATTCTCAAATTAATGTATATGATAGAACATGCCAAGCTCATCAATAATATCAAGTTAAAAATCCAATTAAGTGAGTAGAACACTTAAAATAAAATTAATTAACCTAATTAATTAATTTTCTCTTGATTTTAAAATAATTCTGAATATTCTCAAATTCACATATGTTAAAGAACATACTAAGGCCTAATTTAATATCACATTACAAGTTGATTTCATGCTAGCTACACCCATGTGAATTAAATTTTCATACAAGTGAAAGATTAAATAAAATTACAATATTTATTCAAATCTTCCCACTTTAATATATGTTAATGAACATATCAAGGTTTAATGTAATAGCATTCTATAATTTAATTCCAAGCTATATACAACCATGAGAATTAAATCTTGTACAAATAAAATAATTAAATTAAATTCTAGATTAATTACAAAGGTATGCATACATGTTGTATAAGCTTATAAAACAATCGATACAACAATTATATAAACCTAAAACATCCCCTACCTCACTTTGAGATAAAATCTCAAATCCCCACCGGAAGGAAAATGCTCCGAATCCAACGATACTTTTAGATTTTGTCAAGGACAACGAAGGAAGCAACAATAACTCTTGAGGTACCACCAAAATTCAATCTCGAAACTCGAAACTTGAAACTCGAACTTAAAAATGGTCAAAAACGGAATCTAGTAAGGGGGAAAGGACCGCCTCGTTAAGGCCTACAATAAACGCTGAGGCACTACGGCATTTTACAAAGGGGAAGAAAGTCAATTTGAGAGAAGAAGGGTGGCAGCCCCCTTGGGCTACCATGGCTGATCTGCAGTAGTGTAAGAAGAAGGAAAATCAAATATTTTAATTTTATAACTGTAATACCCCTAATTTTAAAAGGGACAGTCCTGGAATTTAATAAATTGTTTAAATAGTATTTTTATTTAATTAATTGTTTAAATTGTATTTTATGTAATCAATTGGTTAAATTGCATTTGTTTATTTCTTTAGTGTGGTTTAATTGTTTTAAATTGTTTTAGGGCATTTAATTATTTATTTGCTTTAATTTAATTATTTTATTTTATTTATCTGAATTTAGGGTTTTATGTTTCTAGTTTAGCCGACACTGTTTTAAACCTAGAATATTCAATGGGCCAAGTTATTTATGGATTAGGGTTAATGTTTAAGTCTATAAATATAATCGCATGTGGGTTTAGGGTTTTAGAAAATTCAATAAAACCTATTTACGTAACAGAGTTCTACAAAGAATAGTGAGATACAGAGAGAGAAAAGAGAGGAGGTTTAGACCAAGGTTGGACCAAGAAGGAGGAAGGAGAGGTGTTTTGGGGTTGAACCAAGGCATAGGAGGAGCAGACTTGCAGTATAGGACACGAACATAGCTTACAGAGACGGTGAATTAGAATTTCAAATCTGAAATTCAAAGGCAAGTTCTGTTCTTCTCTCTCCCGTTAATTCGTGTTCTGTGCATGACTAGTTGGACTCCAGGGATTTAATAAATGCTAAAACGGTTGTAAATAAACATAATAACATGTTTTGTGCATATAGGAATTTATGTTTAATCTCATGAATTAATCGTTTTGCATGATCTTACTATTCTGTTTTTGTTTCCTTCTATGGGTTACGATTAAGCTTTGATGGTTGAGATTAGGGATGCGACTTGATGCCTTGTAACTAATCTGGGACTGAGTTTGAACTCTAGAACAAATTCTTAGAACATGATTTAGTTGCACTAAATTAAACTGAAATAAATTTTTGTTGGAACTTGCTTAAAATTGGACAACAGAGGTTTTGTAATTGTAGCTTTAAAGTTTGTGTTCCATGCATGTTTTAGTTGAATATCAGTGGTTTAATATGTGCCTAGGACTGAGCTTGAACTTAGAACAAAGTTTTAGAAACACCTCAGAGGCTCTGTAATCACCGGAGCTGGAGAAGGTGAAGCTAGAACGGGCAAAAGGCTACTGAAGGGGATTGAGCAGGCTCTAAAAAGCCTTAGAGCTGGCTCAAAGGCAAAGGAGCCGGCTCTATCTTTGTTTGGAGTCGGCTCAATGCTAATGGAGCCAGCTCCAAGTGGAAAATTGAGCAGGCTCAATGTTTAATTTGAGCCTGCTCTCTTTTATCGCGCACATATTTGGTTTTAAGGGGTTGTTTGGCTGTGCAGTGTTTTCTGAAGCCGTTTAAAAGCTACTGTGAGATGTAACTAAATTTTTGGGACTTAAATAAATGTTTAAAACATTTTATACCATAATGGTTTAAGGGTAGGAGCAATGAACAGATCAAATAATGGCTATACGTTGCACTGTTTTTGCTAGGTTTATATAACTGGAACTTGGCAAAGTTTTTATATATAATTCAATTATATATAACCCTATATTGTTACTGTGTTATAAGTATGGTAAATTAATTATATTTATCTATACTTAGTTGGATTTAAATTGACATTTAACTTGTTTAATATGTATCAATTTATTGGTTGTTTTGGAGTATTCAAATGCTATGTCTTATTCTAGCTGTTTAAATGATTGGAGCATGATATTTAGGTTCTGTAGTGAATACCTAATATTGATATATGTATGAATTTATACCAATGCATATACTGGAGGATGGTTGTTGATTATATAGTGTTGTTTTAATAACTATGCTATATGGAGAATTTGTATGTACCGGTATGGGACGGTGACATACTAGGTATGGATTAGTCAAATACTAAATCCTACCTAATTTGGATTAAGGTATGGATTAACCCTATGAGTTAAGTCCATCGCCTACTTGTGTCATGTCAATCAAATAATTGAATGACTTAATATGGTTTCAGGATGGATTTGCTTTACATTTATCAAACCACTTTTCAGATGGTTGATATTTTGTAATAGGAGGACACGGACTTTATATATTTATTATATGTGCCATGGTATGAGCTTGAGTCTCAGGACCATGGTTAGGGTGCGTATATTGCCTAGGATGGATAGCTGGACAGAGGTGTTGTTCCCTGGTAGGTCTAGATACACATGACCACAGTATGTGCGATTTGCATGGTATCTCTATTCAGGCTGAGACAGACCTTTTTGGACTAGTGAGCGTCCTATAGTGTGTACTTATACATATATGGACTACTCTAGATATTGTTGAGTCTTTCTAGTATGTATCTGCGTATCGGATTCCTGTTTGGATTGTAGTAGATCAGGACTTGCATGTGGGCCTGACCCACCCTTATATTTTTCAGGTACTCGTCAGTTCCAGGATTAGAGTTTGATCGTGCAGAGCAGATACAGACTTCTATTCTACCGACAACGTATGACTTCTTTCCAGATATTAGATTTGGATTTTATCTTCAGTTTTCTTCCATGCAGTTTGGGATTTTGTTAGGGGTCCACTAGAGATGGATTCCCGAGTTGTTAAACTTATGGAGTTTGGATTGTTTTAGATTTCAATATTTATACTTTAAGGATTTTCAGTTAGTACTCGTCCAGCTTATTATTTTTATTTCTTATTTTATCTTGTATTCTGTGTTCGGTTTTAAAATATTAATTGTCTGATATCCCTCGGATTTGGGCTTCGGCCTGATCAACCCGTGTCTCGGATCCGAGGGGTATCACAATAACCCCCTATTAATAGTAAAACCCTAAAAGTGCCCCGAAAAGGCCTCGCCGGGTCCGAAAAAGTGGAATTTACGCAGACGCGCTCAAATGGTAAAACACCGTGAACAAAAAAGAACCGAAAAAAAAAAGAACAACGGAAGAAACGGTATCAAAAACTGAGTCCCGTGCAGAAAGATATGCCCCGAACAAGTTCGGCGCTAACCAGGGCCGAAAATTCTAAAACTAGGATAAATGACCAGAAGAAAATTTTAAGAGTACACGACTCGACGAAAAGTGAAAATGAATCCTGTACAAGAATCTAGACTCAAAATGAGGCATTTCGCAATAACTTTCGTGTAATGACCCGATCATTTTCATTCCTTTCTTTTTTCCTCAAATTTTACAGATATTTTTTTTCTGTTGTCTTTTCTTTTCTGAGTTTGGTTTTTCATCTCTTGGTGTCTTCTCGAGTACTCGGGAATGGCTTCCAAGGCTCTTTCCTTTGGATTGACAACTTCCTTGTGAGGACCGAGTCATTTCCTCATTTTCATTTTTCAGCACTATTCACTTTTTGTCTTTTTTGTGTATGTCACTTTGTTAGCACAACCTCACTTTTCGTGTTCGGATTTGATTCTGGTTTTGCATCCATCCACGACATTTAAATTTCATGCTATGTGTATTTTTACTTTTGTAGAAAAGCATGCTAGTAGTGTACTTCTTCCTTAGGGGTATGGATGCACACTTCTTTGGAATTTTTCCTTCTTTTGGGGTCATTTGTGTAATTACTATAAGTAATTATTTTTCGTCTTAGGGACCATGTTGCAATTTAATTTGAAAGATATTTTTAAAAATGACCTTTTTGCAATTTTCGAAAAGTATGACAAGTGTCACATTCTCATTGGTCCACTTGTTGACATTTGTGTGGAGACATTTTGATAACTTGGATGATGATATATGGAGGGTGGATATTCAATCACTAGTTGATCTAGGATAGGTGCACTTGTTGGCTTGGATGGTTGACAAGTGTAGGCTTAGGATTAAGCCTACAATGAATGCTTGGATGAGTGACAAGTGTATGCTCTAAATTAAGTCTTGCAATTATTTTTGGGCCACTTTGGGATTATGGTTTTAAAGAAGGGTTTTTATGCAATTGACCAAGACTTGTGTGTGTTGACCATGGTGTAGGATCACATAATGAGTGGAGGATTTCTATTTCCTCCACTCACACTTCATCTCATTGTTTCATTCTTTTCTTCACCATAAACCCTAGCCACCATTAGAGGAGCTTGATGCTTAGGCTTTAAAATTAACTTTTGAGGCCCTTCCACTTACCTTGGACCATTAAGCTTGGAATACTTTTTGTTCTCCTCATCCTCCTCTACATAACCTTTGAATGGTTTGCCATTTTGTGTTGATTTGCCTTGGATTCTAGAGAGACACTTCGCTAGTGAGGTAGGGGGTGTTATAGTTTATCATCTAAGAGTTTTACTTGCTTTTGTATTGAAATATAAGTTGTATGCATGTTTTATGTTAATTTGAGAAATTAATGATTTATCATAGTTTGTATATAACTCATTTTAGACTTGGTATATGGCATGACCATGACTTGATCTTTGTTATATATTAAATTAGGATGATTTAAATAAGTTTTTAAGTCTAGAGATTTAATGGATTTAATTTGATTTAAATTCTACTTAATTGTATTTTGCTTGTATTCCATTTTAGACTTGATATATGGTATGACCATGACTTAGTGCTTGTTATATATTAAACCGAGAATATTTGAATAAGCTTTGAAATCTAGAGACTTTTCATATTAGGTTGATAATCTCTTGAAATGTAGTACAATTAATTACCTTGTGAGCATATTACTAATTAGATATAGAATTAGTACTTGTGACCTCTTAAAATGGTAATTGGACTTAGCTTGATATGAAATATCACTGACTTGCATAACTTATTTAAATATATCATGTATAGGTATATAGCTTGTTAGAATAATACAATTGTTTACCTTGAAAGCTAGTTACTAAATTGAAGCTTATTTAATATTTGTGGCTTAGAATGGTAATGTGGCTCAATTGTTGTAAAATATTTTTACTTTATATATAAATTGCATATTGAGGACATGACATGTCATATGCTATTTAGACTCGAATTCTAGGACATGGTTTGTGTGTATTCAACTTTATTTGTGCATGGAATATGGTAACTTGCATTTAATTTTGTATAAGTTTCAGACTTATTGATTTTGGAAAGCTTGTGAGGACATAATTTATGTGATGGCTAGGGTTTGACTCTAGTACGGAGACAAGAGTCTTTTAAGTCATAAGTGTGCACTAGGTGGTACCTTTTGGGTCGTAATTACCCGAAAATACTTGCTTGGTCTAGCGACCGCATGTCCTAATTTTTCCACTATTTGATTTCGCATTTGATTTCAAGTTGTTAATCATGGATTACTTGTAGCTTGAGAATTAATGCTTACTTGGATATTTGAATACACTTGAACTTGTATACTTGCTCCATGAGTTTAAATTTCATTTAGTATACTTGTGTTATGTATACTTGTCACATGCACAATCTTATTAGTTTAGTATACTTGTGTTTGTGTACTTGATTTACGAGTTTTCCATATTAAATGTATACCTGAGTAGATATGCTTGGATGTTGCATAACTTGTTTTAATATGGTTTAGTATACTTGAAAATGTATGCATGAATGTCATATAACATGTTTTGACATTGTTTAGTATACTTGAGCATGTATACTTGTATGCCGTAGTTCATTTCAATTGCTAGTGTGGCTTGAGATGATCCCTGAGTCTCATTTTTGACTTAGACGTTAGGTGGCATGACCTTTTTGAATTGTTTCACATTAATGTGATAACCTTGTTAAATGTTAGGTCTATGCATGCTCATCTCCTACGAGTAGCTTTATGTTACTCACCCTAAAGTTACCGGGACATTTTTCAGGTACGAAGACTTGGTTCGAGATTCTTATTATGCTTGGATGATTGTAGACTTGAAGGTTTTAATTCTTGTAAAGGTTGGCTTGAAATGCCACTTGTAGCCTTATTTGTCAAAATATGCATATTTGATTCTATATATGTAATGTGTACATAAGTACACCTTTCGTATTGTATTTGACATGTATGAGATGAGGCCGGAGGCCAATGACATGTATTTTGTATCCAATGTAACTTTTGACTTCATGAAATATTATGAAAATATTGAAAAATGTTAAGTTATTATCTCACCGTGTTTGCATCGGGTGTGGGAATTCCATTTTTATTCTTTCATTGAGTCTTATTATTCATGTATGAAGTGTGGCCAAGGGCCAAAAGGTAATTTGAAGTCATTTGTCAATTTTGGATTTTAAAATTTCCATTTCAAGTTCATTTTTGCCTTTTTGGCCGTTAAGGTGGGGTCGAATTTTAACTCGGCCATTTTTAGGAGCCGCGGAATATTCCCGCGCACTCAAAATCACTATTTAAGTTTGTGTGCATGATCGTTTTCATGAAAAACTCTTTCGTTGGTGAAATGAGCCTCCTATGGACTCATTTCACATTTTTGTTAAAAAATTCGGCTTAAGGGCATTTTGGGAATTTCTTTCAGGAAATAAATTTCGGTCTTGACTCTATCATATAGAAACGTGATTTTGAGGGGAGTTTCTTCACGACATTTTTCTGAAAAATGTCGTCTTGGTGTCGAAAACTGGGTTTCAATCTCGTTTTTCTGCAATTTCACTGTTTCTACTGTTTGGGTTCAATTTTGCCTGAGTTGAACCGGTTCAGAGGGGCTGAACAAGTTTAAGGGTGATTTTTGGTTCAACATGGACATTTTGTCCATGTTGAACCAGTTCAAGGGGGGCTGAACCAGTTCAAGTTCTCCAGAAACTTTTCGTAGGTTCAGCTTTGTTCTTCCAACTTTGAACTATCGTAACTTCTTCGTTTCAACTCTGATTTGGTCCATTCTTGAGTCTGAATTGACCACGTCGAAGTAAGCTTTGCAATGGTATAAATTTTAGTTTTAGATTCTTCTCTTAGCTCGAGATATCCTTGTTTTGTGAAAGGGTGTCAGTTTTGGTTTGAACCGGGATAGGGTTCATTTGGGATTTCTCTTCCTTTGGCCTTGGGACTTCATGTGAAGTTACCAAAGGATTTTTTTGACCTCATTTGACTTGTTGGAAGTTAAATTCCTTCTTTTTAGGGTGAAATGACCATTTTACTCCTTGGTCCTTCTTCTATAGGGTTTTGACACATTTGTCTTCGTTTTGCTTCCGTTAAGCCTCGACACTCCTCGAAGGGCCATGCTTGTGTCTTAGGGATGACGTACATCTCTAAGGACTTGTTTTTGTTTTGCTTCCGCATTTTGGATCCGCTTTGGGTCATCACAGGACATACTGGGTTAAAAAATCCAAGGTCGTCACATTTCGTTAACTGTACAATGGCCCCTACAAGAAGGGATAACTACAAAATTGCTTAGAATTAAAATATCCTCCAAAGGATAGTTATGAAAAACACCCCAAGAAACATCAATATTTCTGAAAAATCCTTTCATCCACGCCCCTACGGAAGAAAGAAACAACTGGCGAGCTTTTCTCCAAAAGTAAAGCTACGCGTTTCGAGGAAATCAACTGAAATGAAAACTTGTGAAGTTAAAACTCAACTTCGAACATGAAAAGTGAGGTTGTGCCAACAAAGTGACAAACGGAAAAAAGACGAAAAGTGAACAGTGTCAAAAAAATGAAAATGTGAAAATGACTCAGTCCTTTAAGGAAGCTGTCAATTCAAAGGAAAGATTCTCAGAAACCATTTTCGAGCACTCGAGACGACACTAAGTGATGAGTAACCGAACTCATAAAAGAAAATTCAACGAAAAAAAAAATATCCGTAAAATTTGAGAAAAAGAAAAGGAAGGAAAATGACCGTGTCATTACAATAATAATGATTAAATATCATTAATAACATAAATAATCACATAATGTATATTGGACAATTTATATGATTAAAATCATGCAATCATTAAATTAACATTAATGATTAATACCGTTTAATATAATAATAACACAATTAATATTTAATAATGTCTTTAAATTAATTACATCTGTTTAATGACAGTCCATACTGGAAACAGTACACTTAATATTTAAAAATATTAATCGGACAATAATAATAGTTAACGGGAAATAAAATAATAATTTATTGCTCCGTTAAACCCGTAAATGTCAACTATAGGCCCTAGAATGAAGGTTTAAAGTTCTGGAAATTATAAAATCATCCCTAAGGGTATTCTGGACATTTCCATCAGCTACAGAGGCCCCACACGCCTCCCAAAGCTTCCTCACGCGCTGCCACATTTCCCCACTCCTCCACGCTCCTCTACGAGCGTTTGGAGTCTGGCACACGCTCGTACCCGCTGCCACGCACGAAGCCTAATCTCCTTGGTGATGTGGCTTGTTCTGACTAGCCGGTTGTACCAAACTTCTGTGGGTGCGCTATACTGGATCGATCTTCATATCAGCAACTCATCTAACGGCTTCTGATTCGCGTGCATAGCAGTATCATGGACTGCGCTGCACTAAATCAATCTGTTATCCTCAACGGTCAGGATTCGTGTGCACACTAACAACAGTGCGCCGAATCACACCGGATTACTACAATCATCTTCCCCATTGCCAATGGTCGGAATCTTGCTAGAAAATTAGCAAAAAATTCCATAAAATTCCCAGAAAATTCCAAAAAAATCCAGAAACTCCCCTAAGCCTTAAATAATTACTTTAGGCTATAAATTAATTAAATAGGCCATTAAAAATTATCTAACACCCTAATTAATGAAAAATCCCATTAATTTAATAAACTCAAAATTAATTCAACAAACTCCTAACATGATTTCCAACCACATAACCAAAATTAAATTAACATAGTCATACATACAACATTAAATTACCATAACAACACATACAAAATATACACATGTTTAAATCTATAATTTGCAAAGAATAAACATAATCATAGAAGTCAATTAATAAATTATTTTAATCAATAAAATTTAATTTTTGATAATAAAAATATAATTTTGATAATCAAGGTGATAGATTTATAAATTCAAAGGGGTAGAGTAGAGTATAAATTTGCCTTACGGATTTGAAATAAACTCGAAATACAACATAGACAGATAAAAATGCTCCTACTCGGGTCAAGGCTCCTTCATCCTCCTTTTCCTTCCTTTCTCTCTTTGCCAAAATAAACTTTCTTTTAGTTTTTTTCTAACTTACGTACATACTAACCATCCCAACATATATATAAACTTAATATAACATAAAATAATATAAGTATCTAACTTTACATAATATCTCTAACTTTAAATAAAAAATCTAACAATTCTATCTAACTTTAAATTAATATGCTAACTTTAACTAAAATAACAAATTAAATCAATCTAATCTAACATCAAAAATAAAACTTTAATCATTCAATCCTATCTAACTTTAACTTAAATAAAAATAAATCAAACATTTAATATAACACCAATCTAACTTATGTGACAGCCTTGGTTTTTAGGCCAGCGCGTCTTGTGATGAACCGAACGTAGATCCGATAACGAATCCAGAATGCAGAAGTAAGAAACAAGACAATGGTCTCCTAAGGCACAACACACCTCTAAGACACTTTGATGACCTTCCATGAGGTCGTGGAACTCAATGAGAACTGACGCAGAAGTAAAAGATCGAAAATATGACAAATAAGCCCCAGGGGCAAAATAGTCATTTTACATGGAAATGACGTCCCTAGAATGTATATTATTCCCGAGACACATCCACGACTTCCCGTGAAGTCACGAAACTCAAAAGAAAGTAGCGGAGTGAATTACAAGAAAACAGGACAAAAATAGCCCCAAGGGCAAAATGGTCATTTCTAAAAATATAGATTCGGGTGCTATTGAACACACCAATGGAAAGACAATGAAAGATTAATCAAGATGGACTCAAGAATCGTATGATTCGGAGTCCGGACGAAGGAGAAACGGCAAAACAACAAAAAACGGACATACAAAGCAAAAAGGGTAAACTGGTAATTATCGAGGAAGATCTGGGTGCAACTGTAATACCTTTAATTTTAAAAGGATAGTCTCGGTATTTATTTATTTATTTTTATTGTATTTTTTTTAATTGCTTAATCGATTATTTGACTAATTGTTTATGTGTTTAATTGAATTAAGTGTTACTTGATTAATTGGCTACTTATCTATGTGTTATTTGTATTTTGTCTAGGTGTTATTTGTATTATTTGTTTAATTAGATTGGGTGCTTAAATGATGTATTTGATTAATTGTAATTAATTATAAATTAAATAATTAAATATTTTATTTTATTTTATTTTATGGTTATGGTTAGTGGTAATGGGCTAACTAACCCATGGACTACTTGGATAGGAGGTTGGATGGGTATGGATAATTATCCATGGATGGTTGTATATGTATATATATAGATATATATGTATATACATATATATAAAAAGGAAAGTAATTTATTAATATTATAGTAACTTTAGTATTAATAAATAATCTGATGTATATATTTTATATATTTATATAATAAGGATATACATATATTTTATAGGTAACATGTTTTAAGTTACCTTTTTAATAGTATGATAACTTTAGTATAAATAAATAATCTGATGTATATATTTTATTTATTTAATGAAGATACATATAGATTATATACGTAACATGTTTTAAGTTACCTTTTTAATATTATGGTAGCTTTAGTATAAATAAATAATCTGATGTATATATTTTATTTATTTAATGAGGATATAGATAGATTATATACGTAACATGTTTTAAGTTACCTTTTAATATTATAGTAACTTTAGTTTTAATAAATAATCTAATATATATATTTTATTTAATTAATAAGGATATACATAGATTATATACGTAACATATTTTAAGTTACCTTTTTAATATTTTCATTTTTTATTTTTCTTTATTAAGTTGACTTGGATTGGGAAAAGGAATAGGGTTATTATTTAGCCTATAAATACACAACTATAGGTTGAAAAAGGAGTGAAAATATATCACGTAATATATTCTATAGAGAAAGAGTTAGAGAGGGAAGGAGAAAGAGGAAGGAAGGAGGAGAAAACCCTGTAGAGAGAAGATCAAGGAAGAAGAAATTTAACTTTCGATTCGAAGGTTTAAGGCAAGTTCTTCTTCTATCTCTTTCCCTTTGATTCGTATTTCTGTACATGCCTAGGAAATTCCAGAATTTATTAAACACATAAAATTAAATAATTATGCATGTTTAATTGGATTAGAACATAGGTTTTATGAATTTGGTTCATATCTGTTCTTGTGTTATGAATTGATAAATGCATGATTTTGATTTGATTTCCGGTGTGAATTTTTACATGTTTAAATTATGTATTTTTCATATCTGTGGAACAATGGAACGTAAAAACATGTCTAGGATTCTTGAACATTAAATAGAAACTAGGTTTGGGTTTAAATAAATTTAAATAGACTCAATCATAATGATGCTTTCTATTTGAATGTTTTAAACAAACGAATGAATTTAATCTTTTAATATGTTTTAGCAATTGAGATTAAATGTGTAGGATGAATTAGATATGGAGAATCCTTATTTGACGGTATAATAAAATATCATCATATGTATAAGATTCAGTTTATGCAGGACATATGATATAGGAAGCTTAAATAAATAATAAGTCATTCCTATTTTGTGATAACTTGATATCATATTATTATAGTTATTTCTGGATTGTTTGATGTATTTCCTTAATCGTTACATTAATTGTTGGATTGTGTGGTTTAATGCACCGATATGGGACGGTGGCATTTTAGGGACGGATTAATTTATCAGTTAAGTCCTATCTATTTTATATAAGGGAATTGATTAACTAAAATGTTAAGTCCTACTTATATTCAAGTCAGGTCAGCTGAACAAGTTGAATGACTTATGGATGATTAATTTATTATATAAGGGAATGGATTAACTAAAATGTTAAGTCCTACTTATATTCAAGTCAAGTCAGCTGAACAAGTTGAATGACTTATGGAGGATTAATTTATACCGGATAGGATGGTTACTAGATTATATATATATAAGTATGGTGTCATGATATGAGCTTGAGTCTCAGGATCAGTGGTTAGGGTGCGTATATCGCCAGGGATGTGTAGCTAGATATAGTGTAATAGTGTACCCTGGTAGGTCTAGGTATTCATGCCCACTATATGTTCGTTTTGCATGTTGCCTACTATTCAGGTTGATACAACCCTATAGTCTAGTAAGGTTCCTTTAGTGTGTATATATATATATATGGACTACTAGTTACTGTTGGATTGACTAGGATGTATACGTGTATCGAATCTCTGCTTGGACTGTAGTAGAGTAGAACTTGTTTGTGGGCCTGACCCATAATTATTTTTCAGGTGTTCGTCACGAGTAGAGGTTGTTCGTGCTGAGCGGGGATCAGTCTACTTCATTCTTCTGATGCTACATAGTAGTTCCTTTATGATTCAGTTTCTTGTTTTAGATTACTGTTATTTGTTTAGTTTGGATTTTCTAGGGGTCTACACAGTATGGATTCCCGAGTTGTATTTTGGAGGATCAGTTGTATCAGAAGAGTTTATTAATTAAGGGAAATATATTATGAGGTTTATTAGTAGATTATTATTTTAGTTTCTTATCAGCATTTTATTTATTCTTCTTTATTCTTTTGTACTCTGTGTTCATTTATTATCAATTTGTTTTGATATCCTCGGGTATTCGGGCATGGGCCTGGCCAACCCGCATTCGGAAATCTGGGGGTATCATAGCAACCGAGCACACCGTTGGAAAGACAGCAAAAAAAAAAAAAAAAAAAAGTCAGGTTCAAAAAAAAAGTTTACTCGATTTGGAATCCAGACGAGGGAGAAAGGTCAAAAACAAAAAGAGGGTCATGACAGCTACAGTGCTGCCGACCCACTGTTGCTGTAACTGAGAGTAAAAATGGGCATCTAAACGAACTTTTTTGGAAATACTCAAAGAATAAACCCCCCCTAAAATCAAGTTTTTTACCTGGCATTGTGGACGAAAACAAAAAAAAATGCATTACAAAATGCCCAGAATGCCCCCAGGAAAATCCGGTCAAGAGGATAAAAATCATTTCTAGCTACTGCCTAAGGAAAGGAAATGGGGCTTCGGGAGGTTTTTAAATTGCCTAAATTAAAAATGCTATCTTAAAATACACCCACAAGACCCCCGGAAGTTTCGGATTAGTCGTCACACTTTTCAAAAAAAAGTCGATGAATAGTACCAAGTATACTTGTGTTAAAATCAGCAAAAAACCTAGCAACAAGGATTTTTCGAAAAAAAAAAAAAAAGAGAGGGTTTTTAAGGGCCAAGATGACGTTTTTTGGAAAAATACAAAGAAGAAACCCCCTCCGAAATTGAGTTTTCTACTCGATAAAGCGAGCAAAAATGAAAAAAAAACACATTGTGAAATACGCGAAATGCCCTTGGAATAGAATAGGGTAAAAACTCAAAAAAATGCAACCTTAAGTTTTTGTTTCATCAAGAAGGGTATTGTTTGCCAAAGTGAACATCTAAGTATATGTGATATTATAAGGTAAACGTACTACAAATGTCCTACGGCCTCATGGCATGTTGTATGTAAAATATGACCCTTCAATGCATGAAATTTCCTAACTTCCATAAGCAACAATGAAGTTAAAAATTTGCATACATATCACATAAGTGTCTTTGGCCCTGGCCTCATTACATACAAGTCAAATACATTGCATAGAGTGTACTTATGTACACATAACATAAATGGAATCAAATATACACATTTTGACCTAAAAGACTACAAGTGGCATTCTAAGCCAACCTTTACAAGAATTAAAACATTCAAGTCTACAATCATCCAAGCAATGATGAACATCACAAACCAAGTCTTCGTACCTGAACAAATCCCCCAGTAACTTCAGGGTGAGTAAACAAGTTTACTCGTAGAGAATGAGCATGCATAGACTCAATTTCTTTAAAGATTTTTACATTAACTTGAAACAATTCAAAAGGGTCATGCCACCTAACGTCTATGTCAAAGGTGAGACTCAGGGAGTATCCTAAGCTACCTTAGATCATTTCTAGCATAAATCACATCCTTTATGCAATTCCAAACAACATAAGAGCATGCTATACAAAGTAACAAGACATAGATTCTCAAAGTTATCAACTCGAAATCTAAAATACGATAACAACTAAATATAACACTTTGGTATAATTAGAAGTTCTAATACGTGGAAGACTTGGATATCAAATCTTGGATAAAGTCAAGACCTAAACGGTTATTCCGGACACTAACCCGTTGGGAATACCACCCTAGTGCGCACTATAAAATAGGGAGAACTCATACGTCCCGTACTAGAGCCAAACTCTAGCCATATCTCAGTAACAATGTCCCAAGTGACTCCAAAATAATCAAATAAGTTCACAACTTATACGTAATTTAAATAATGCACGAAATCACCTTCCATGCACAAGTAGGTTGAAACCACACAATCGATGCTTTAAAGTTTCCATTCTAAAATGGCATATATAATGTCAATTACAAAGTGTGCAATTCATTACACAAGGCAACAATATATTCCATAAAGAAAACATGTTCTCATGAATATAAATATAACAACAATGTTATCAAATGCTCAAAACACAACAAAGTGAATACACAACAAGTCCAAGTCCATGATTTGAATATAGAAATAATTTCTAAAACACAAATAGATCCATGAAGCCATTAGATAGAATCTAATTAAACAAAATAATTAAGTTTTCTAGATTTCAAATCAATTCCAAATAACCTCAAATTAATATATGTTAAACAACATAGCGTGGTCATTACATATATCCAATCAAAAGTGCAAGATAAGCAAGATATCATCATATAGAATTTAATTAATTTAAATCAATTAAATCTTTAGATTCCAAAAGTTGTTCAAATGATTTCAAATTAATATATATCAAAAACTAAGTCATGGTCATACCATATATCAAGTCTAAAATGGAATACAAGCAAAACCCAATTAACTAGAATTTAAATCAAATTAAATTCATTTAATCTCTAGATTTGAAAACTCATTTAAATTATTCCAATTTAATATATAACAAAGATCAAGTCATGGTCATGCCATATATCAAGTCTAAAATGAGTTATATGCAAGCCAAGTGTGACGGCCTTGGTTTTTAGGTCAGTATGTCCTAAGATGAACGGAATGTAAATCCAATGGTAAATCCCGAATGCGAAAGCAAAAGGTACAACAATGGTTTCAAGAAATACTACACATTTTTAAAACACCAGTGTGATCCTCAATGAGGTCACGAAACCCAATGAAAACGAATGCGGAAACAACGTCTAAAAAATAGACAAGAATGAACCTAGGGGAAAATGGTTATTTCGTAGAGAAATGGATGCTACCAAGTATACCATTAGAAAGAAAACAAAAAATTAATGAATTTAGACTCAAGAATCACCTGATTCGGAGTCCGAACGGAAAATATATGAATTTAGAACGAAGTGGCATCCTCCGTTTAAGAGACAGCACGACCCTATCTTACTAAAACTAGTATAAGTCTCCCTACGGTCGGAATTATTTAGTATAATTGGTATCATTGGAAAGCTGACTTCAAGATCTTGAGTTTAGGCTCAAGAATGACTTGATTTGGATTAGAAATGAAGGAGTTATGGCCCTCTGAAGTTGAACCAAGAAATTTGTCTGAGATGCTGGAAGTAAACCAAGCTTTAGGGAGGATCAGCAGGCTGACGGAACAGTACCAGTTGACCGAAACCCCTTCATCAGCCGGCTGATGTACAGTACTAGCCGACCAAAATGCCCTTTTTCAAGTGCAAACTCTCGGGATCTCATTTTAAACACGTTTCGGTCGATCGATGGCTGCTATCAGTCGACCGATGGACCTAGCTGATAAGCGCCGAATATTATATATTCAAGCGCCCTAAATTGCATTAGTAAAGTCCGTTGTATGTTAATTTATGTAGATTATCTTCATTTCTATGTTTTTATGCATTTTCAGGTTCATTGGCCAAAATGGAACAAGAATAAGGCCTTGTGGAATCTTGAGCAACAAAAGGTGCCAATGCTGAATTCTGGCAGCAATAGAACCTGGGCTTTGCTCGCCATTTTGGCCTTCCAAACTCGAGAACTGGACTTCCCTCATAACATGAAAGATTTAGAGCTCTGAATCAGCTTTCCAAATCTTCAAACGGTTTGTCATTCGGAGCTCAGAGCAGAGAGTTATGGCCTTGTTACCAGAGGCGCACAGAACTGCCTGGCAGCAATGAAATTCTGCCTTGATCTTCATTTTCGACCAACCATCCTTGAGAATTGGATCTCCACCAAAACATGAAATATTTAGAGCTCTGAATTAGCTTTCTAAATCTTCAAACGGTTCATCATTCGGAGTTCGGAGTGCAAAGTTATGGCTGTTTAACCAAAGTAGGTCTGGGCGGAGCAAGTGAAGCATGGGCATTTTTACACTAAATTCGAGTGCTCGAGGCCTTGCTTAGAGTGCTCGAATTTTGGGCAGAATGCCCTTCAGAAATGGCTCATTTCAGCCCACTTGCACCTTGGTTTCTTCACTTTGCTTTCCTCTTTAATGAAGTGGTTGGAGATGTTGGTTGGTGACCTTTTGGTGGTAGATAAGGCAAGGAAGGCCACACATATCATTATCCCATATTCTACAAGATTAGAAGAGAGAGAAGAGAGCAAGGAGATAGAGTTCTTCAAGCTTGAAGAAGGGAGCACGAAAATGGAGGAGGTCTTCAAGCTTCTTCCTTCTTCCATTGCTCCTATGGGTAACTAAATCTTCTCTAGGGAGGTGATGAAGCCCCTCCCTTGTAAGCATGTTCTAGTGTAGATTTTACTTTTGGGATTTCAATGTATTATTGTTGGTGATTTTATGATCTAGAGCATCATATGTGTTGTAATGAATTCTAATGTCTATACATGATTATTTTGAGCTATTCATCTTGTCTTAGATGGTTTCTCTTCCTAATCATATTGCTTGCATTTCCATAGTGACAATGGAAGTTAGATCATAGAATGGTTTTAATGGCATGGAGTTTGAGAACTTTGATAAATCATTGCTTAGGATGCCCTTTGATGGTTTATACTTGATTCTTAACTTTGTGTGCTCTCATCATTTAATTAAGGGCTTGATAATCTTTGGCTTAGGGAGCATGTTGAAGACTACACCCTAGTTTAGGTAGTTCAAGCATGTGAATCTTTGATGGATTATTCTTGTTTTTGATTTAATGAACCTCTTGAGGATAGTATAGCAACCAAGGGTTGTTATGTGTCATGACCATCATTTATGTTGATTTTCCCAATTTAATCTCAATCTAGAATTTGTATAGGGTTGGAGCGGATTCATTTCCCTAGTTTCTCTCTACTTGTATTTCATTTCTTTTTAATTCTTGCAAGTTTCTAATTTATGCAATTTCAATATTCTTAGCTTAAGTGACCATCAAACAAACCCTTATTACCCCTTATCATTCTAAGAACAATTCTAGACACTTAGGTTGCCATAGACTAGCGCAGTCCCAGTGGTTCGACTTACCCGACCAATAGCCCTATTTTACAATGATTCGTGCTATTGCGAAGGTTGATGTTAATTGACCAACCGATCAATTTTTGGCGCCGTTGCCGGGGACTGCAAACGGTTTAACAACCAAAGTTTAGGGTTAATTTTAGTTTGATTGTGAATATTGTGTCTTATGAATATTCCTTGTGTGTTTTGACCATCTTTGTGTTTTAAGTGTTGTAAGATTCTAGGGACTCGAAGCTCGCCGTGGGAATACTAGCAAATTGTAAGTCTAGAGGACCCCAGGTAAGTCTCGTGACTTCTAGTTTCGAGTTGTGAATATTGTGCATGTGTTAAATTTAGTTTTAGTTTAGTTGTGAAGCCCTTGTTGAGGCTCTTATCCTGTTTAAATTTTGTGTTCAAGCATCGGTCCTTGTCGTGGCCATTTATTTCCTATCTTGTTGATAATTGAGGAGAAAGGGATCATTGTATGTGGAGTTGATGATAAAGAATTGTTGTGTTAATTGCTTTGTGTGTTGTTGAATTACTCCTAGATGGAGGATAATTATCTCCCAACTCAATTCTACACACCACATGCGTTTTGTGCTTTTTGCTCTAGTAATTCACATCATACAAGAGATTGTCTTCCAACGAGACAATTCTCGGATTTTTATCTAGAGCAACCAAATGAAAATTTCTTTGAACCGGGTAGTAATCCATACTTCAATGGTTACAACTCGGGTTGGGGAGACCAACAAAACTTCTTGTGGCATGACATAGGAAATTCAACCCCACAATCTCATATGCAACCTTTTCAACCCAATGATCATTCTTTCCCGCCCTCTTCTCCTTTTCCACCGTCTCCATTGGATGAGCTAATTGTTGCTAACAAACAAATGATGGAGTCTATGCACACGCAAATGATGGACTCCAACAATCAACTATTGGCCTCCCTTGCTAGCATGCAATCCACAGTAGAGTCTATCAATCAAGTGGTACCATATCACCAGTCCCAAGTTAGTGCAATGATAGATGACCAAATATCTCAAATTCAACAAAGGATTAATGCTAAAAATCATGAAGAGGAGGAAACATTTTCATTTGAATTTATGGCCAATCCAAAAGAAAATTCTATGAATGATGAGATTACTCCTAGTAACTTTCATCATGAGAATGATCAAGTGGTCATCACATATGAAAATGATGAAATAGTGGTTGAAGATCAAATTGTTGCCACTCATAAAATGGAAGAATTTGTGGTTAAAAATGAGGAAAAAGATGATGAGATTGCATCCTTTAAAACTCTAGAACAACCCCTAAATAATCCTTTGCTTGATGCACCTCCTTCAATGGAGGATCCTCTAAAAGCTTGTTTGGCTCATTTCAATTGTGAGGATTTTAATGTTGACAATTCCATTTCAGAGGTGAATTCTTTGCTTAATATTCATCCACCTATTCATTCTCTTCCTTGGTCAACATCAAATGTATCTCTTTCTTGGGAGCTTGCATCTCATCTCATTCCTTCTCCTGAGTTATCTCAAGCTGTTGAGCCCAAACCACCGGATAAGTGTGGGGAGGATGTTGAAAGTTTGAAGGACAATTCTCCGGTTATTCCCGTGCTAAATATGATTTTTCAAAAACCTTTGCTAGGTGTGCCCTCACTTGATCCACCTTTCCCTTATCCAAATCAGCCCCTAAATAATCCAAAGTTCTTCATTGAAGATGAAGAGTGGATTGAGGTCTTTCCATTACCTCTTTCCAACTTTTGTCTTCAAGCTCTTTTCCTTCCGCTTCCAAAAGAACTTTCTTACTTAGGGAAGCTTGAATCTCTAGAGAGACATGGTATAGGGTAAGGAGGACTAACTTGATCTCGGTGTGTCTAGCTATCGAGATTTTTGAGGATTAGTACCTGCTCTAACTTCGTTTAGCTATCGACATTAAATTTAGCAAAGCAAGGGAATAAATTCTTTCGATGTTCCAAGCTTCCCTACCTTCTCAAATTGCTCGTGCCTTGAAATTTTCTGGGAAATGGTTTCGAAAAGCCAAAAATTTGATTTTTCTGAAATGGTCTTCAGTTGTGTTCCGCAATTTTAGACCGGCTTCTTAGACCTTCTCAGCCCTAATTTTCATTCCCGAAAATTTCCATCGCTTCCTAGCAATTTCATCGGATCTTGAGAATGCTTCTCATGTGCATATTTTCTCATTTTTAATGCACAAGTTGGAAATTTTCTCAAAATTCTCCATGCATTAGAGAGAAGCTGCAAGGTTTGAAAATTTTCTCAAAATTTTCCATGCATTGGAGATGAAATGCAAAGTTTGAAAAATTTTTCATCCAAGCATTAGAAATGTTGAGCAATTTGACAATTTTTCCAAAAATTTTCCACCCATGCATTGGAACGGACTGAATTTGCAAGTTTGAAAAATTATCCATGCATTAGAGAAAAGTTGCCAAGTTTAAAATTTTTTTAAATTCATCCAAGCATTGGCACACAATTGCAAAGTTTGAAGAATTTTCAAAAATTAATCCATGCATTGGATTGACATTGCAAGTTTTAAAAATTTTTCTACATTCATCCATGCATTCATGTTGGCTGAAAAATTCATTTCCATGTTGCTCACATTGCACATTCCATTGCAATGAATTCATTTTTGAGCCTACTGATCCAATTTCGAGCAATCTACCTTCCCTGTCAAGTGCTCGTTGCTGCCTCCAATCTTGCATGCACCACTGTCCTAATTTCGAGCATTCAAGATCCAAGTTAGAGTGCTCGCAGCTGCACACCAATTTCAGCCCATCATTCGCAGCTACTGCCTCTATTTCGAGCCCTCGAATCCCAATTTTGAGTGCTCGAACCTCCTCCACATCTTGCCAATCTCTCTGCCCCAAGCTCGAGCACTCTAGCTCCCATTTGGAGTGCTCGAGCCTAGCCAACATGCCCACCATGCAACAAACCAAGCAACCTTCCAATCATCAACCAACCTCTTCACCCCATCCTCTCCACCAACCTCCAACCAACCCACAACCCCTTCACCTCACCACCTCTCCCATTCTCGGCAACCCAGCAACCACCACGCATCCATCTTCACCCTCCACCATCAGCCCCATGTAACACACCACCCAACTCCAACCTCACCACTGAACACTTCTCTCTCTCGCCACCCCTTCACCCAACCACCACCTTCTCTCTTTCTCTCCTCAACCCACTCCATGCATCCCTCTCCCTCACCTGCAAACCACCAACTCAACCTCAACCCCACACACCACCCTTCTCCCTCTCGGCAACTCCTCAACCAACCCACATCAACCCACACCCATGCATGCACAATCATGCATGCACAACCTTTATCTCAAACGCATCAACCTCACCTCATCATCCTCAACCCGCATCTCATCCCACCATGCATGCAACCCATAACTCACCACCATCAACCCCCCAACCTTCCTCATCTCTCTCGGCAAACCTCAACCCATCAAACCCACCCTCTCGGCATCTCCATCCACAACCCCAACTCTCTAACAACCCACTCCATGCCAACCCCAAGCCACCCCACAACCTACATTTTCATGCACAAAGCTCCCCTCACCTCTTTGCCATATTTTCGAGCACTCGAAGCCAAGCTTCGAGTGCTCGCACTTGCTTGAGTTCTCACACAACAAACACCCGAGCCCACTGCCCCATTTTAGAGCACTCGAAGACACACTTCGAGTGCTCGAACTAAGCCACCTCTCTTTTAAACACAACCTCAACCAACCAACTCCCTCTCACTCGGCTCAACCTCTCTACAACTCATCAACCTCACCTCACAACCCTCTCCCAAATCCACTACCCCTCTCTCGGCAACCATGCACACCATCCTCCAAACTCAACCTCTCGGCACCCTTAAGCTCCAACCCAACTATCCAAACCCACCACCTCATGCATGCCTCCTTAACCACACCACCACACAAGGACATGCATTCATGCATGCACCACCACTTCCACCCCACATTTCCCACCATGCATGCATGCATGCACCTCTCCATACATGCTTATCCATTTCCTTCCACTCCCCATGCATGCTTACCCACCCATCTATCAATCTCTCATCCACATCTTCCATTAACCACAAATAATGGGCCTTGTGTTCTCCATTGTTGGGTAAGTGTCTACCCTCTTTTTCTTTTAATTTTTGATCCATGGAGGATGGGATTGCTTGTGTGAAGGATTTGTGATTGTTTGGGAGTTGTGTATTGCATTTGCAGGGCCAAATTTTTGGATTTTCTCATCTCTAATCAACCTTTGGCCCTCTTCCTTTTTGTCTTGCACACCACGTGTTTGACGAATTGCCTAAGCCAACTTTATCTCTCTAAATGCACGGCTTTTGGCATTATTTTGTTTTCCATTTTACACTTATGACTCATGTATGCTAATTTGTATTTTGTATGGATTTTTACCTTGCAATCACATTCAGGTTAGTATTTTTCTTTCTGTTTTGATTTTTCTTACGAGACCTATGCTTTCACCTGTGTACATTAGTTCTGTTTTGATAGGTCTTCATGTCCAAGTTTGGGGGACGCCGTTGCGCACTCACATGGCTGAACATCTACGTCGTCGTCACTCCACTTGGTATTATTGTTCTTTTACCCTCTTTACGCTTATTTTGATTTACTTGTCTTCTCACATTGGGGACAATGTGACATTCAAGTTTGGGGGTGCATTTATGCATTTTTGGTTTTGCATTTTTGCTAAGCAATGATAGTATAACTTGACACTAGTTGGAGATGAAGCATATGTTTAATACCTTGTGTATAGAAGCAATTGAAATTTTTGAAAATAAAGAAAAATTTGAGTTGAAATGATCATGTAGATTCAAATTAGTCTGTATAAATGTCTCAATTAAATTCTCGCTGGATTTGACACTCTTTTAAGCTTCACAATGCACAGATGCACATTGGAAACTTAACTGTGAGGCATGCAACTTGATTGACCTTGACCTTGCCCTAGTTAATCTGATTTGATGAACCTGATAAATGAATATCTTTGGCATGATTTAAGTTGTCTAAAAAAAAAAAAAAAAAAAAAAAAAAAAAAAAAAAAAAAAAAAAAAAAAACTGAAAACTGAAAAGGAAAGAAAATAAAGACCAGTTGACGTTCGTAGCCTTTCCAACTCGAGCTATTAAGCCCTAGGAGTGTCTCTACACTTAACACCCTAAAGCCATCTGGTTTGGGAGTTGTTGGCCTAACGCTTGCTACAAGGGTTGGTTAGAAAGCTTAAAGGACTTAAACATTGCACGGTCATTCAAAAAAAATAAACTGGTAATAAGCATGGTTCGTTGGAGTTCGTAGCCTTTCCAACTTGAGCTATTAAGCCCTAGGAGTGTCTCTACACTTAACACCCTAAAGCCATCTGGTTTGGGAGTTGTTGGCCTAACGCTTGCTACATAGGTTGGTTAGAAAGCTTAAGGGACTTCAGCATTGCACAACCATTCTATGTTTCGCTTATGAGTTGTAATAAATTGTCAACAAGCAACAAAAGTTGTCTTGTAAATAAAATCATGCCTTAAGGACCTCATTTAAAGGGGAATTCAATGATTTGAAAACTTGTGCTTGGGAATTGGAAAAGAAAGTAAAAGCCGCATGTTGAGAATCCAATTCACTTTCACTGAAGCTAGAGTTGATTTCCATTCAAGAGATGATAATTGAGTTATTTATATAGACTTTGATGTTGATGCATGTATGTGGAAATGTATTTAGCCAATTTTTGTATCAATGCTTCATATATGCAAGGTAGTCTTCCCAATGACCCCATCTCCAGCTCTTTTTCTATTTCAAGTTATTTTTGAGCAATGTATATATCTTATTTTACCATGGATGATATTTTTGTAGTAGCAAGCCCATGGTTGTCTTTTCATTAAATTTTTCATTGTAGTTTTGCTAAGGGACTAACAAAATGTAAGTTTGGGGGTGTGATAAGCGCCGAATATTATATATTCAAGCGCCCTAAATTGCATTAGTAAAGTCCGTTGTATGTTAATTTATGTAGATTATCTTCATTTCTATGTTTTTATGCATTTTCAGGTTCATTGGCCAAAATGGAACAAGAATAAGGCCTTGTGGAATCTTGAGCAACAAAAGGTGCCAATGCTGAATTCTGGCAGCAATAGAACCTGGGCTTTGCTCGCCATTTTGGCCTTCCAAACTCGAGAACTGGACTTCCCTCATAACATAAAAGATTTAGAGCTCTGAATCAGCTTTCCAAATCTTCAAACGGTTTGTCATTCGGAGCTCGGAGCAGAGAGTTATGGCCTTGTTACCAGAGGCGCACAGAACTGCCTGGCAGCAATGAAATTCTGCCTTGATCTTCATTTTCGACCAACCATCCTTGAGAATTGGATCTCCACCAAAACATGAAATATTTAGAGCTCTGAATTAGTTTTCTAAATCTTCAAACGGTTCATCATTCGGAGTTCGGAGTGCAAAGTTATGGCTGTTTAACCAAAATAGGTCTGGGCGGAGCAAGTGAAGCATGGGCATTTTTACACTAAATTCGAGTGCTCGAGGCCTTGCTTAGAGTGCTCGAATTTTGGGCAGAATGCCCTTCGGAAATGGCTCATTTCAGCCCACTTGCACCTTGGTTTCTTCACTTTGCTTTCCTCTTTAATGAAGTGGTTGGAGATGTTGGTTGGTGACCTTTTGGTGGTAGATAAGGCAAGGAAGGCCACACATATCATTATCCCATATTCTACAAGATTAGAAGAGAGAGAAGAGAGCAAGGAGATAGAGTTCTTCAAGCTTGAAGAAGGGAGCACGAAAATGGAGGAGGTCTTCAAGCTTCTTCCTTCTTCCATTGCTCCTATGGGTAACTAAATCTTCTCTAGGGAGGTGATGAAGCCCCTCCCTTGTAAGCATGTTCTAGTGTAGATTTTACTTTTGGGATTTCAATGTATTATTGTTGGTGATTTTATGATCTAGAGCATCATATGTGTTGTAATGAATTCTAATGTCTATACATGATTATTTTGAGCTATTCATCTTGTCTTAGATGGTTTCTCTTCCTAATCATATTGCTTGCATTTCCATAGTGACAATGGAAGTTAGATCATAGAATGGTTTTAATGGCATGGAGTTTGAGAACTTTGATAAATCATTGCTTAGGATGCCCTTTGATGGTTTATACTTGATTCTTAACTTTGTGTGCTCTCATCATTTAATTAAGGGCTTGATAATCTTTGGCTTAGGGAGCATGTTGAAGACTACACCCTAGTTTAGGTAGTTCAAGCATGTGAATCTTTGATGGATTATTCTTGTTTTTGATTTAATGAACCTCTTGAGGATAGTATAGCAACCAAGGGTTGTTATGTGTCATGACCATCATTTATGTTGATTTTCCCAATTTAATCTCAATCTAGAATTTGTATAGGGTTGGAGCGGATTCATTTCCCTAGTTTCTCTCTACTTGTATTTCATTTCTTTTTAATTCTTGCAAGTTTCTAATTTATGCAATTTCAATATTCTTAGCTTAAGTGACCATCAAACAAACCCTTATTACCCCTTATCATTCTAAGAACAATTCTAGACACTTAGGTTGCCATAGACTAGCGCAGTCCCAGTGGTTCGACTTACCCGACCAATAGCCCTATTTTACAATGATTCGTGCTATTGCGAAGGTTGATGTTAATTGACCAACCGATCACTAGCAGCAATAGAAAAAGCTGTTGTAATCCATGGGAAGGTGCTTGGCTTGGTTCTAAGGTTATACATGCATCCTAAGTGATCCAAACAAGTTTCAAAACATCTTTAAACCTTAAATGGACAACCATTACATGCTAAATCGAAGTGAAGCTTTAAATGATGCTCTAATGCATGAATTTTGCTAAAATCTTCATAAATCATCCAAAAATAATTCAAAAGTTGAAATCCATGTATTCCTTGAGATGTAATTATGCTCGCATGTGTAAAATGATGAATTAGACGCGCTAGAATGGCCTACGGCCTCATGGCATGTCATATGTAAAATATGACCATTCAATGCATGAAATCCCTTATAATCCATACACAAACTATGTAAATAAAGTAGCATACATGGCATATGAATGTCTTTGGCCCTTGGCCTCATTACATATATATCTAAGGAGTGTCAAAAGGTGCACTTAAGTGCACATTACATAGTTTGAACATTAGATACATGTTTTGTCAAAATAAACAAAAATAGAGCATGATATGCTAATAAGTGCATACCCCAACATAACAAAAATGCTCCAAGTAGACTAGCAATCATAAGAGTGTTGTGCATCCCACAACAATGCTTCTTTACATGAAAAACAACCCAAACAATTAGGGTGAGTAATCAAGTTACTCGTAGGATGTGGTGCATGCGCATACCCTATAGTTTCAAGTATAATGTGAACCAAACATAGACCATCACAAGGGTGCATTCCACCTAACGTCTATGTTTTCAAGGCACTCTAAGGGATCATCTCAAGCTATACAAATGTTTGAAATGATAAACACATGGCATTCAAGTATATATAAACAAGTACATTAATGCATTTAAACTAAGATTTTCCAAATCACAAGCTATAAGAAATCCATGATTTACAACTTGGAAAGTAATGCGAAATCAAATAATGGAAAGACTAGGATATATGGCCACAAGACCATACAAGTTATTTTGGGTAATTACGACCCGCAAGATACTACCTAGTGTACACTATGACTTAGGAGAATTCCTATCCTCCGTACTAGAGCCAAACCCTAGCCATCAAACATTTCATATCCTTACAAGCTTCCAAAAATCAACAAGTCCATGACATTTATACAATCTCAATGCATAAAACTACCTACCAAGCACAAGTAGGGTAAAACCACACAACCCATGTCTTAAGGTTACATGTCTAAAGTGGCAAATTAATGATATTACACATCATGCTATATCAATTTACTATCGATGTAAGCCATAATTGCAAATCATGCAATATAGTAATCTACCTACAAGTAATTATAAGTGCCACACACAAGATTTTCATACTAAGTTTTCAATGACATCTACATTACTTAACATCAGAAGTGTAATCTCAAGATATCCATAATAAACCCTCAATGAAATCACAAGTATCAGGCAATTTATTAGACAATAACCTACCTGTACAATTTAATAGTCATATACATACTTTAATCCACAAATCCTAAGTCAAGCATATAAAATCTCTATTCACATGCTAGTACAAGAATTTAAAAGCCATGTAATCAATATATATTAAGCTCTAATATATATAAAATCCAAAGAGGATAAACATACAACCACCCCTACCTCAATAGAGAATTGAATCTCTACAATCCAAAACAACCAAGCTCAAAATGGTAAACCAATCTAGGGTTTTGTGGAGGAGAGTGAGAGAAAGCTAAAGTATTCCAAGTTTTTGGTTCTAAGGTGAGTGGAAGGGCACCAAAATGAAGCCTAAAGCCTTAAACCAAGCTTTTTCTTCAATGGTGGCTAGGTTAGGCTTTGAGAGCAAGGAGATAAGAAAAGTAAAATGAAAAAGAGGTGAGTGGAGGATCTAGTATTCCTCCACTCACTATGTGTTCTTACACTACCTCACACACACACACAAATGCAAGACAAAACATGGTGCCTACACTTGTCACCATCCTAAGTAATCATCCAAGGCTTGATCTTAAGTCTACATTTGTCAACCATCCATGCCAACAAGTGCTTCTATCCTAGGCCAACAAATGGGTCAATCTCCACCCTCCATGTGTCATCAAACTAAGTCTCCAAGTGGTTCCACCACAATGCCAACAAGTGGCTCCATGGGAGTGTGACACTTGTCATACTTTCCAAAAATTACAAAAAGGTCTTTTTCCAAAATATCTTCTAAATTAAATTACAAAATGGTCCCTAAGACGAAAAATAATTACTTTATTTAATTACACGAAAACCCCTCAAGTTATGAATATTTACCAAAAAGTCATGCATCCATGCCCTTTACAAAGAAAGTAAACAATTAACATGTTTTTCTACAAAACTAAATATGTAGATATCATGGAATTTAAATATCATAAATGTATGCAAGGCCGGAGTCAAATCCGAGCACAAAAAGTGAGGTTATACAAGAAAAAATGGAAAACAAGAAAAGGACGAAATAGGGAAAAGATGAAAAAAGAAAATTACCAAAAAAAAGAAAGGAAGTAAAATGACCAAGTTATTACACTAAGATAAATCATTAATTTCTCAAATTAACTAAAGACATGCATATAACTTATATTTCATACAAAAGCAAGTAAAACACTTAAAAAATAAACTATAACACCCCTTACCTCACTAGAGAAAAGTCTCTTTAGAATCCTGTAACGACCCGGATTTCTCAACCCTGTGCGTTAGTGATGAACCGGAAGTTGACCCGATAACAGACCAGAAATGCGGAAGCGAAAGAAGCCAAATGACCTCAAGAGATGTACGTCATCCCTAAGGCCCCAAAATGACTCTCCATGAAGCCATGGAACTCAAATGAGCCAAGCAAATGAAGAAAAAATGTCTAACCCGAAAAGAGATGAAATAAGGGCAAAATGGTCATTTCTTACTGAAAAGGGTGCCACCGTGCACACCATTGGAAGGCCAACGAAAAATGAACAAAATTAGACTCAAGAATCATTTGATTCTAAGTCCGGGTAGAAAAGATATGAAATTCCAACACCCGATGCGAAAGTTATGAAGCAATGACTTAACATTTTCTAATATTTTCATAATAAACTTTGAAAACAAAAGTGCATAGAAAACGAGATACATGTCATTGGCCTCCGGCCTCATCTCATACATGTTAAATACATTGAAAAGAGTGCACTTACGTACACTTTACATATACAAATCAACGAATACAAGTTTAAACAAATGGGGCTACAAAGAGGCATCTTATGCTAGCACTTGCATAAAATAGGAACTTAGAAACTGTAAGCCATCCAAGGAGCAATGGAATCTTCAAATCCTGAGTCCTGTACCTGAAATATGCCCCAGTATTGTAAGGGTGAGTAATATAAAGCTACTCGTAGGAGATGAGCATGCATCGACCTAGCATTTTACAATTTTATCACCTTATGGTGAAACATGTTAAAGGAGCTTATGCCACCTAACGTCTATGTCAAAATAAGACCCAGGGAGCATCCTAAGCTACCTAGATCATTTCTATCATAATCACATTGTTCATGCAATTCAAACAACATGGAAACATGTTATACAAGGTAACAAGATATAGATTCTCAAAGTCTTCAACTTGAAATCCAAAATACGAAAACAACAAGTATGGGTCATGCCACCTAACGTCTATGTTCAAAATGAATCTATAAGGTCATTCCTAAACTACATTTGAACATCAAAACACAAATTATGATATCGATGCAATTTAACCAACAATGGAACTTCCAACACAACGCATGAAGCATGCTTTCACAAAGCTACATCTTAAGCGCAAAATAGGAAATCAAATAAGGAACAACAAGTTACAATATCATCTAGTTATCAACTTGAAATGAAATACGAAATCAAACAACGTGGATACTCGGACGTCACGCCGGATCAGACCTACAACATAGTTACGTTAGGGTTACTAGCTCATGGGTAACCTCCCTATGTGCACACTAGACTATATAGAGGGACAATCCCCCGTACTAGAACTAAGTCCTAGCCGTAGTCAAACAACGACATCCCAAGTTTCCAAAATCAACAAATTGTGCAACAACGTATATATATCAACATGTATATACAAGATATCAACTATTTACCAAGCACAATCCAAATTTTAGAAACTTATACAATACATGCTCAAAATTCACAACTGCTATGGCATGTAAGATGTCAAATACAAAGTGTGCAATTCCTTACACATAGCAACAATATATTCAATAAGGAAAAACATATTCTCATGAATATAAAAGTAACAACTATATTATCAATGCTCAAAAGTAATCAAGTGAACATACATCAAATCCAAATCCATGATTTAAATATAGAAACAACTTCCAAAATACGATTAAATCCATGGAGTAATAAAGTAGAATTTAATTAAACACAAATAGTTAAATTCTTTAAATTCCAAGTTAATCCAAATAACCTCAGTTTAATATATATTGAAAGGCATGTCATGGTCATCATATATATAACATCAAATGACAAGTTAAGTGATTAAAACACTTAAAACAAAATTAATCAAGCAATTAATTAATTTCCTCTAGATTTTTAAACAATTCCAAATGCCCTCAATTTAATCTATGTTAGAGAACATGCCAAGGCCTATTTAAATACCACATTACAACTTGATTTAATGCTTGATACAACCATGTGAATTAAACTTTTACTAAAGATAAATATTAAATAAAAGTTGTAATTCTTAGTCAAATGATCCAAATTTAATATATGTTAACCAACACATCTAAGCAAAATTTCCTAGCATGTTACAATTCAAATCAAAGTTATACATCATCATAAATTTTAAATCTTATACAAAGAAATAAAAATTACTAATTTTCTAGATTTGATACGAGGCATAAATATATGTTGAATAATCATGGAAAACACACAATACAACACACAAATAATCCTAAAACATTCCCTACCTCAATTGGAATGAAAATCCCAATTACCACCGAAATGAAATCGCCCCAAATTTTCGGTCTGCAAAACAGATTTTTCAGCTTGCTACCTTCAACTTGTAAAATTCATAAAAAAATTCAATTATAACCTAAATTGAATGAATCCAAAGCCCAATGAAAGCTTAAACACTGTAATTTGATAATATCAATTTAGTTTAACAAAATATTTTTCCAATTGAAACAGTTTTGACCCACAACTTTGTAACAAATTCTGCCCAGAAAACACATTTTCAGCCTGTAGCTTCCAATTTTGAAAATTCATGAAAAATTCATTTGACATCCAAATTGGGCAAACCTAATTTATTTTGGAAGTAAACATATAAAAGTGTAAAACTGAAAATTGATGCCATGATCCAATGTCAAAAGATTAGTGAAATAAATCATCTAAAAATATGTTTTCCAACTGCAATAAAAACATTGACATCAGATAGTTTCAGATTTTTAAAAAAATTTAGAAATGCTCTAAAATCATGAAAAAATTCTGAATAGTGTAAAACCCATGGGGGAAGTTCCAATAAAAATTTTAAGGCAATTGAAGCACTACAGCTCCATATAAAAATTCATTTCTGGACCGAAAAGGAAAAGCTTCAAATTTCCAGCAACTAGCTTGCAACTTCAAAAATTCATAACTAATTCTTTTTAAATCCAAATTACTTGAAACCAAAACTAAATGAAAGCTAATTGAGTATATTTTCATATTATATATTTAATTTGACAAGATTAATTTCAAGTTAAAACAGTTTAAGGGCAAAATATAAGTCCTTCTCTTCCATGCATGTAAAACACTCAATAATGACATAAAAATACTTCAAAATAATAGATCAATACCTTACTAGAGAATTGAATCTCTATATACCAAAGCAAAACTAGGAGTTAGGCTAGATTCTTCAAGGGTTTTGAAAAGGAGGATGAGGGGAACAAAAAGTATTCCAAACTTTATGGTCTAAAGTAAGTGGAAGGGCCTCAAAAATCAAGGTCAATGCCTAAGGCTTCAAGCTCCATCCATGGAGGCTAGGGTTTTCTTGTAAGGAAGAGAATGAAATAATGTGGTTAAGTGTGAGTGGAGGAAATAGAAATCCTCCACTCACTATGTGCTCTTACACCATGGTCAACACACACATCTATGGTCAATTGCACAAAAACTCTCCTTTAAAACCATAATCCCAAAGTTGCCCAAAGATATTTACAAGACTAAATTGTGAACCTACACTTGTCACCAATCCATGGCTCCTTCCTAGGCTTAATCCCACACCTACACTTGTCAACCATCCAAGCCAACAAGTGGGTGAATCCTCACCCTCCAAATGTCATCATCCAATGCATTAAAATGTTTCCACACAAATGTCAACAAGTGGACCAATGAGAGTGTGACACTTGTCACACTTTTCAAAAATAGCAAAAAGGTCATTTTTGAAAATATCCTCCAAATTTAATTGCAAAATGGTCCCCAAGATAAAAAAATAATTACTTTATTTAATTACACTAAAACCCCACAAGTTAAGAATAATTACACTAAAGTATGCATTAATGCCCCTTTATGAAAGAAGTAAGAAATCAACATGCTTTTCTAGAAAAGTAGAAATACCACTATCATAGAAATCAAATATCATGAATGCATGCAAAACCGGATTCAAATCTGAGCACAAAAAGTGAGGTTGTGCAAGGAAAAATGATAAAGGAGAAAAAGATAAAATGTGAATAGTGTTCGAAAAAATAAAATATGGAAATGACACAATCCCTAAAGGAAGTTGTCAATCCAAGGAAAAGAGTCTCGGAAATCATTCAAGAGCACTCGAGATGACATCAAGTGATGAAAAACCGAACCCAAAAAGGAAAAGACAACGGAAAAAAAATATCCGTTAAAATCTGAGAAAAGGTAAAGGAAGAAAAATGACCGGGTCATTACAAATCCAAAGCAAACAAACTCAAAATGGCAAACTCTTCAATGGTTATGTAGAAGAGGATGAGAGAAACAAAAAGTATTCCAAGTTTTATGGTCTAAGGTGAGTGGAAGGGCCTCAAAAATCAAGGTCAAAGCTTAAGCATCAATCTCCTCTAATGGTGTCTCGGGTTTTTGGTGAGGGAGGAAATGAAACAATGAGATGAAGTGTAAGTGGAGGAATTAGAAATCCTCCACTCACTATGTGATCTTACACCATGGTCAACACACACAAGTCTTGGTCAATTGCACAAAAATCCCTCTTTAGAACCATAATCCCAAAGTGGCCCAAAAATAATTGCAAGACTTAATTTGGAACATACACTTGTCACTCATCCAAGCATCCATTGTGGGCTTAATCCTAAGCCTATACTTGTCAACCATTGAAGCCACCAAGTGCACCTATCCTAGGTCAACAAGTGGTTCAATCTCCACCTTCCACATGTCATCATCTAAGGCATCAAAGTGTCCCCACACAAATGTCAACAAGTGGACCAATGAGAGTGTGACACTTGTCACACTTTTTGAAAATTGCAAAAAGGTCATTTTTGAAAATATCTTCCAAATTAAATTTCAAAATGGTCCCTAAGACGAAAAATAATTACTTTACATAATTACACTAAAACCCCAAAAGTTAAGAAAATTATCAAAAGTTATGCATCCATGCCCTTTACAAGAAAAATAAACATTTAACATGCTTTTATACAAAAGTAAAAATGTAGATATCATAGAAATTAAATATCATGGGTGCATGCAAAGCCGGAGTGAAATCCGAGGGCAAAAAGTGAGGTTATGCAACGAAAAAGGAAACCGGGAAAAGACAAAAAGTGAATAGTAATGAAAAATGAAAAATGTGGAAATGACTTGATCCTTAAAGGAAGTTGTCAATCCCAAGAAAAGAGTCTCAGAAACCATTTCTGAGCACTCGATATGACACTAAGTGACGGGAAACCAAGCACAGAAGAGAAAAGGCAACGGAAAAAATTTATCCGTAAAATTTGAGTAAAAAGAAAAGGAATGAAAATGACCGGGTTATTACAACTTAAATAAATAATAAGCATATAAAATTATAATTACATATCTATCTTTGTACACACAAATTTTGTATCTGTAAAATAAAGAACAAAATATGGAGCAAATATCAATTTTATTATTTTTGTAAAATTTGGGTACAATTCTCTGTGGTCGATTATATTATAACATAGGATCTTCTTCTGATTGAATCTCCTTAGAAAGTCGGTGTAAGGGCTCCAGAAGCTTGATTTTGATCCGATGGTTGAATGTTCTTTAAATCTTCAAGATTGAAGAAGACTAGATTTGATTTCCGATCGAGGGCCGATGAAGCTTTATCTCAAACGGTGGATTTGAAAGTTTTCGAAGGAGAACGGCACTTGTGTGCTTTTTATTATTCAGAATCTTTGAATGTTGAAGGACTTTAATGAAGAACGATACCTGTGTGGTGTGCTTTGTTGTTTCGTCTTCAAAGATTTCGGAGCGTTTGTTAAGGCAGAGATTCGACAAGGCTTTGATGTTCTATTTTTCTTTCTCCATCTGTCTTTGAGTCTTTGTCTGTGTGTCCTCCTTTTCTCTTGTTAGGTGGCCTTGCATTTATAAGCCAAAGAGTGGGTCGTCTAATTTGAAAACTCCCCAATTGTGCAATTTTCCCATAAATAAGGGATTTGTTTACTTTTATATTGAAATCAAATAAGGGATTTGTTTCCCTTAATATTGAAATCAAATAAATTAGTTGTTCCCTTTTATATGGAAATCAATTCAAATTCAAATTTGAATTCATTTGAATTTAACGCACTTTTCTTTAAAGGCCTGTGCCTTTAGGATTTTGACATGTGTCCATTATTGGGACCCACGATCATGAAATTTAATTAGTCAAAAATGGTTGATTTCTTGATCAATCGGACGGCTATTAGATCATCACAAAATTTCAGTATTTACAAATTACCCCCACTTCAAGACTTGATAACATGTATGCTTGTCATGCATGAGGTACGAGACTTGAAGTAATTTGCTCAACTTGACAAGGGAGGTGTGGAACAATGGTATATCAATGGAGAGACACCATGACCAAGCCTATAGGCAATTTAATTTATTAACACACTGGCATAATATATTGGACGTCTTATTTGAGAGTGCGAGCTTCCGAGACATATCGCACCCAATATAGTTGTCATGTGGGATCAGAAACAAGCTTAATCAAATTTTATTTTATTTTATTTATTATTATTATTATTTTTTAAGGCTTGAATTTGTAGGATGACACAAGGAGTGATGACTTGAAATTTGCTAGGTGTCAATTTGCTTTTTGTCAATTTGAATGACTATCAACTCTTGAACCTTCACTTTCTTGTTGGGAATGCAAGAGTGCAACGTGGATGCCCAACCAAAGTGTATTTTCTTTGCCTTGACTCATCCAAACAAAGATTTCTGGTGTGATGAATTTTTTTTTTTTTTTCAATCTTTAAAAGATTTACTTCCCTGAGACACGTACAAAGGAAATCCAACTCCATTTTCTCATCGACTTAATAAAAAGTTGACAATTTATGGTGAAATGCTTTATACAAAGGGAAACCATTGAAAGGAAATTTGAAGTCTTGATGAAGAATACAAATGACTCATTCCCATTATTATGAAAATTAAATCTCCCAAATCTTAAAAAGAGGAACAAGTATTTATGGTATAGTGCCTTAAGTCATGGCAAGCTTTAGAAGGAAATGAGAAATAGTAGAGAATTTTCCTCCATTTTTCAACGTCTTTAGATGTAGATTCTTTGGTGCAAATATTTAGCCATCAATCCCTTAAAAGCTTGATTAAAGAACTGACTCCTCATCTCCAATCAGATCATTTACCATCGTACAAATCTCTGAAATTTTGGAATAGCATACTTATATAAATGGAAATTTGCTTCCACTACAACTCCTTAATTTGGACATGCTAAAATCTTGAGATTTATCTCTTGCTTTTTTTGTCACATGGATTTTTTGTAGAAAGATAAGACCAAGTCTTAATAATCCTACATTGATAAAGTTTTGACCAGGTTTGGAATGCAAAACTCAAAGAATGAGTTCTTGCTTGACTGACATGGATTGCTTTCTAATAAGTAGTTTTCCAAGACTAGTAGAGGAGATTGAGCAAATGAGACTGGAATAATATAGTTTGGCATATGGGAGTCTCATATATGCTATGGTCTATACCAAACAGGACATCCAGTACAATGTAGGGATAGTCAATGCATATCAGTCCAATCTCGGACCTGATAACTGGTCTGTTGTAAAAAATATCATTAAGAATCTTAAGAGAACCAATAATCTCACACTCATATATGAATGTGATGATATGGTTCTAATCAGGTATACTAATTCTGATTTTTAATCAGATGTAGATACTATGAGGTTCATGACTTGGTGTATGTTCACTCAATGGAAGGGAAATCAGTTGGTAGAGTGTTAAGCAGATTTCAACTGCTTACTCAAACCTAAAGGTGGAGTACATTGCAGCCTTAAAGGCAACAAAGGAAGCCTTTTGGTTTGATCTCACTGATTTAGAGGTTATGGAGCATACTAGCCTGCCTATTGAGCTATATTTCGACAATAGTGCAAAAATAGCCCAAACCAATGATCCAAGCCTCTATAGAGGAACAAGGTACATTGATAGGAAGTATCATATCTTACATGAGATTGTCCAGCAAGAAAATGTACTTATGGCTAGAACATTGCATTGGAACACAACTTTGTTGATCCATTAACAAAGGTGTCAGCGATCAATAGTTTTGATCGTCACCTAGATAACATTGGAGTTAGATGCAATTAGAATTGGCTATGAGGGCAAGTGGGAGCTGTTGGGATTTATATGCCTTGGCATAGCAAATTCCTATTTGGGTTAAAGTGACATATGTTCCTAATATATTTGAAATATTTATGCTTTATACAATTAGTGAATTCAATGTATTATGTTTCGATTCATTATGGAATTGATAGTGTCCACTTAATTACAAGAGATATTTATATTTGTATGTGATGGCGATCAATACATGAGTATAAATAGTAATCATAAATAATTCATAGTTGGTAATTATAGATGGACTCATAATTAACTAAGACTTGAACTAGATCCGCGTTAGATTAAGATATATTGTGAGAGCCGTCGTATGCAGTTGCTCCCTATCATCGTCATGGCATTTGACTCTTAAGCATGAAAGAAGTATAGACTCTTTTATTAACTAATAATTACTTTGATTTGTTCAGCGGAATCATCAGAATCCTTGGGTAATTATGTAATTAATGGTTAGAGGGTTATATTTTCAATATTTGCATCATTACTACTTGTATTTATTTTGTATTGATTATGGTTGATTAAAAAGTAAATTCGAAGGCCTTCGTGTGTTTTTAAACAAAATGATTTATTATATATTTATTTACTTAAATTATTATTTTTTTCAAACAAATATTTTATTGTGATCAAGCCGAAAATAATTAAAGGTATCAAAATAAATATATTAATTATGTAGTCGAATTGATGGCTTTATTTATCCGATAACTAATTATGCATAGAGGGGTCAAAGTGCAACATTGACTTAGAGGTTATTTATTATTTAATTAGAGTTCAATTAATTTCTTTTAGTGGAGTAGAAATTAATTAATAAATTAATTGAATTGGGTCCATGGATCGGACCAATTATTATTTCATTGTAGCCAAGAAAATAATAAGCTCAAATGATTCTCACTCATAGCCCAACTTGATATTGGAATCCTATTAGATTTGAGATATGTGAATTAAAGATTGAGAATGATTTATTGTTTCCTTTCCTTATCTTTATATTGCCTATATATACATGGTCCGTGTATATTTTTGGGGTGACTTTTGGAAGAAAAAGAAAAGAATATATTTTTCTCTCTCTCTATAATTTTAGGGTTAGTGTTCTCATCTAATAGAGGCTCCCACAAATCTAGTTTTCCAAGGTCATTCATGGAGGCTTTTGGGTGATTCCTAAAGGCAAGACCATTACCAAGAAGATGGAGAACCAAGGAGAATGTATCTAGTAAAGGGATCTACAATAAGTGAGAACATTCACTTTAGATGAGAGATCTAAGGTTTACTCAAACTTTGATATAAGTATTCAATCTATTAATTAAATGATACATCATATTTTATTTTTATATAAAACTTGTCTCTATGTGATAAATCAAGATCTATGTATGAAAATCCCTCATAAAGTTTTTAAAACTTGCACGTTTCCCAATAGTGGTATCAGAGAATGGTTTGATTCATTATTAAAGATCATGTTTTTTTATGAAAATCATCATTCATAGATCCAAATTATATATACATATATATATATTTATTAATGTATGTTGTTGTATGATTTAATATATTGATATCTATTGATACATGATGATGATGTATGTATAATTGTGAATGGATGATCTTTGGATGAATGTAATTAAGGCTTTGATTTAGCCATTAGAAAGTTCAATGATGTAATTTAATTATTTTTCATTCTATTTCATATGTATAATTAATTTCAAAGCCATGTAAACTTCATTAATGGATGCTATGAAGCTTCAAAAATGTCGAAGAAGGTTTATTTTGGCTTCAGGAATTTTCTGGATTTTTTTAGAATTTTGCTGAAAATTTTCTGGAATTTTTTGTGCCAAATAATATTTTCTAGGAATTTTTATTTATTTTCTGCAATTTCCAGCGAATTTACGGCAACCGGAGTGACGTAGGCGGCAAGGGCCACAACGGAAGGGAGGATGGCCAATCCAGCGCTTCGCGGTGCACCATCATATGGTGCAGCCGGATCCTCAGCCACAAATCAAGGAAGGAGGGGATTAGGTGCGGCAAAGAGTATGGTGCACTCAGAGCGTACCCATTCACTAGGCGCGTGAGGACTACGCGCCAATAAGGCCAACACCACTTGGCGCGTGGCAGCGCGTCCCACGAGCTCTGCCTTCTCCAGGTGGTGAGGGTGCGTGCGGCGCGTGGCTGGCGTGTGGCAGGCGCGTGTTCACGCACGGGGGGCGTGTAATGGGATTTTTGTCTCGTACAGGTGCACAGAACCTTACGGTGGAACTCCAGGCTTGCTTTTATAATTATTTTATGCTGTTTTCGCTCCTGAAAGAGTAAATTATTGCCCAAAAGTGAATTTTAAAATTATTCTCCATTATTTAAAGATAGTAGGAGTTTTAATGGGGTGCAATAATTATAGCACTTAGTATTTATAGCATTTAAATGTTAAAAGCTAAGTTCATTGGCCATTTTATTTGCTTTTATCTGTTATTTAATTATTTATGTGATGCATGGAATAATGGGTAAAGTACAATCACACCCCTGAGGTTTGGCAAAAGGACACTCAGATGAAACTTTCCTATTTTTTGGACAAAGACATCCCCTGAATGTTCAAAAATAGACAAAGACACCCCTTTACATGAGAAATTGACCAAATTACCATTTGATCATTTAGGAGACTTTTTTAACTTTACAGTTTAATAAATTAGACCAATCTACCCTCATGAACAATTTATGTATATATAAAAAAAAAGTAACAAAAAAAAAAAAACAACTATATATTGTTCACTTTTTTTTTTATTTTTTTGTCATTTACTTTATAAATGTCCCAACTTCTTAAAAATGTAGACGTCTAAAATGATTTTTTGATCCAATACATATATTTCAAATAAATTATATTTTGTTATTACTTCTTTTCTTTTTCTTTTTTCTTTTAAAATTAAGATGTTTAATTCTTTCACCTAAAAAAATTTAACCAATCTCTTTTCCTTAAAAATAAAAAATATGGTACCAGTATAACTTTATGCATTTTACATTATATATCAAATATTATGCATTTCCCAACATAAAAGGGAAAAAAAATAATAAAACAAAAGGAAAAATAATAATAAAACAAAGGGAAAATAAATTAATAAATAAACAAAGGCATGCATAAAGTTAAAATGCATAAAGTTATACTGGTACCTATTTTCTTTTATATTGGAAAATGCATAATATTTTTTATATAATTTAAAATGCATAAAGTTATACTGGTACCATATTTTTTATTTTTAAGGAAAAGAGATTAGTTTGATTTTTTTAGATGAAAGAATTAACCATCTTAATTTAAAAATAAAAAAGAAAAAGAAAAGAAGTAATAATAAAATATAATTTATTTGAAATATATGTATTGAATCAAAAAATCATTTTAGATGTCTACATTTTTAAGAAGTTGGGACATTTATAAAGTAAATAACAATAAAAAATAAAAATAAAAAATTGAACAATATAAAGTTTTTTTTACTTTTTTTTTATGCATAAATTATTCATGAGGGTAGATTGGTCCAATTTATTAAATTGTAAAGTTAAAAAAGTCTCCTAAACTGTTAAAGGGTAATTTGGTCAAATTTTCATGTAAATGGGTATCTTTGTCCATTTTTGAACCTTCAGGGGGTATTTTTGTCCAAAAAATAGGTAAGTTTCCTCTGAATGTCCTTTTGCCAAATCTCAGGGGGTGTGATTATACTTTACCCTGGAATAATTAATTGCTGATTATTGTTGTTAATGCATTGGATCCATGATTTTTATCTAAATGACTTGATTTCTATTAATTAAATTATGAAAATTAATTGGATTTGATTACTAATTAATTATAGGGCACTTATTAAGAAACGAAAAAAAAATTTGTAAATTATTTTTAAAGTGTACCTCAAATTAAATATTAGTAAATCATTTAAAAGTCCAAATATTTTCTAAATTTAATTGGATTAAAATCAAGGCGTTTTGCATGCATTAAATCGTGAATTGAAAACCCTAATTGTAAATAATTAAAAAATTGAGTAGGAGTGGGGATTTTTATACGTTACCCCATGACCTTCGTTATTATAACCATTGTAATTATATCTTCAAAAATAAAGCTCCACGCATGATTTGAAGAGTCTAAAAATTACAAAAATGGTTGTCTCATGAAAATACAAATATTAAATGTTCATTGTAATTAGATCTTTAAAAATAAGGCCATGTGCATAATTTAAAGAGTCTAGATTATAATGACAAGATATTTAATGTTTTATTTTTCATTTGAGCATTAATAACGTTATACACTCAATCTAAAATTAATAGTGTTAGCTCCCCAACGGAGTGGTCTATACTAGGTGATTTTAGAAAGGCTAGACATAATCGGGAATCATTTCATATAGATAGACAAGGCATTGTCTTAAGAGATATGGAAATGATAGGATTTGCCAGCCAATAGCAATAATGAACTTCGCCAACCGAATAAGTTATTGGCGTATTGGTTATTCGATTTTTCATGTAGTGGTTAAGGGACCCACAAATTATTATTTTGGAAGTGCTCGCCTAATAGCAAATGAATCTCAACAATAGTAATAATGAACTCCTCCATCAGGATAAGTTATTAACGTATTGATTATGTGATTTATTATGCTACGAAGTTGAGGGACTTACATTAATTAAAAATGATTGTTCACCAATAGTGATATTAAATTCTTATTCTATTAAGATTTATTATACTATATGGTTGACAAACTCATTTTAATTTTAAATATGCAGGATAGTATTAAATAATTCACTTTGTTTATTGTATGAATACATTTATATTCAGATTAATTATGTCTAATCCATTTAATCTGCTTGCTAACATATTCAATGCAATTGGACCTCTTTTAATATGGACTGGAAAAGTAACTTAGATATTTTATTCACAACGTAAGGGTACAAAATGTATTTACTGCTCCTATACCTAATCTTTTTACTTTAAGATACTCAATTTGACATTAATGTTTTTAATAAGTGAAATAAGGCAAATGAAATGACTTGGTGTAATATTCTAGAATTTATCTCGAATACGCTCCAAAATTAACATTTACATTGTTTTATTTTCTTCAAGCATCATATTAAATGTCAATGAGATGTTTTGCTGAGATTAGATAGAGTGTATGCCTTAGTACTGTGTCAGACTTGAATACCATTAAGATAGCCTAAGGAATTCCAGTAAAAGATCGTGTTTTGAAAATGATTGTTTATTATTTAAAAATAATTGGAGGTCAATAGGGTTGACTTGGGTGGTAAGTTTAAAGTTGACATGATTATTGCCTTGTTACCAAACTCGTTCGGCTCTTTTAGAGTGAACTAAATAAGAAACCAGTTTAAGTTCATGCTCGCTGATATTCTTATAGAGTTTATAACATATGAAAGGATAATCAATAAGTATGGGCGTTCCTATCAATCTAACCTAGTCTGTACCATCTTCTTCTAGGCTCAAGTGGATGGGCAAAGAAAAAGAAGAAGGATAACAATAGGACTAGGCTAGCACAAAACATTGGGATACAAAAGATTAAAGGATATAAGGTAATGTATGTTGAGGGTGAAGGAAATTGTTTCTTTTGCGGCCAACTAAGACACTAAAGGACGAACTGTCTAAGCAACGACGTGGCATAGGAAAATGTATATTTAATCATTGAGCCATATTATGTGGTTGTATCTATTAATACCTGATGGATAGATTTTTGAGCCACTAAACATGTTTGCAATTCGTTGCAAGGATTTCAGGAATCCAGAAGTCTTGATGATATGGATATATATTTGTCTTTTGACCTGATGCCAAGGTTGTAGCTAAGTCAGTGAGAGTATGACATCTGAAATTAGAGAGTATGGGGATATTGGTATTAGATAACTATCTTTATGCACAGATATTAGATGCAATCTCATTCTTGTTTCACTTTTGGTTTATAAAAATTGTACTGTTACTTTTGGTAAAACTGCTTTTATAAAATTGAATAGATGTGCAATTGCTTCTGGTGCATTGAAAGATGGTTAATATACTATTATCCCAAGCTCTTAATATTTGCATGATGTAGAAACTAATGTTGTATCTTCTAGATTGAATGTTAAGAGAAAATTTGTTATTCCTGACTCATTGTATTTTTAGTGTCTATTGTTGGGTTATAATCAGTCAAAATGAGATTCAAAGATTGGTCAAAAAAGTTTACTACCTAGTAAGGCAGGGGACCCTAAACCAACTTGTGAATCCTGCATTGAATGATAAATAACCTTAAAGGCTTTAATCAGCCAAATGAAATAGACATAAAGAACAATTGGAGTCAGTACACACTGACACGTGTGGTCTTATGAACATCCAAGCAAGATTACTCACGTTTTGGATAAATTTACCTAATGCGACACAAGTCTTAAACTTTTGGTATATTCCGAAAGTGTCAAGACTGATGTGGAGAACAGATTAGGTAAACTTATCAAAACACTTTGATCTGATCGTGGATATGAGTATTTCTTAGGATATTGCAAAGACTATATGGTCAATTGACGCTCAATGAATTGAGGTGTCAAATAGGAATAACAGAATTCTGCTTAACATGGTTAGATCCATGATCAGCTATGCTTCATTATCTCGTTTATTTTTTAGTTTAGCCTTAACGATATCGATGCATATTATGAATTGCATTCCATCTTAGTCTGTCTCAAGGATATCTTTTGAGTTGTGTTTTTGACTAAATCTTAGTTTGAAATACATGCACATATGGGGTAATCTTGCACATGTGTGCTTGATATAGACAATTAAGTTGGAAGCAGATTATATGCATTATAGATTTGATAGCTACTCTAAAGGCACTAGGATGGATTATTTTATGATCTCAATGATAAAAGTTGATTGTTTACACTCACTGTTTATCTAAAGGAGAATTATATTATTAATTTTTATAGCTAGTAGCATAATGTTAAAAAAATTGGTATGAGTACAAGTTGTACCGCATATGAACACACTTATTATAGAGATTAAGAATTATATATGAATTCCTATTAATGCATCGGCATCATCTAGTATACAGATTCCTGCATCGGTACATTGATATAGTGGGAGGATTATTATCTAATCCGACAGAATCATGTTTTTAGGTGAAACCTTTATGGACATCCCTATTAAACATGAGTTTGACCAAGTAAGCTACACGGAAGCGCTAACTGATATGGATGCAAATCGTTTTGGCAAGTTGTTATGAAATCAGAGTTGGAATCTATGTATTATAATAAAATCTGGGATCTTATAGAACTTTCTAGTAGGGTGATACCTATGGAAGGCAAGTTAATCTACAAAAAGATACGAGAAGATTTCTTAATAAATGAACCATGTGTGTGCAGGGTAATGCCATTATTTTTCCTAATTCTATATATTGATGACATCCTACTCATTTATAATGATATCGAAAGTTTCGTCATCAGTAAAGAGGTAGTTGTTCAATTACTTTCAAATGAAGTATCTTCAAGATGTAAGCTATATTCCTAGAATCAAGGTTTTGCAAGATCAGGTTAAAAGAAAAATAGGCTTATCTTAATAATCCTACATTGATAAAGTTTTGACCAGGTTTGGTTTGCAAAACTCAAAGAATGAGTTCTTACTTGACTGACATGGATTACTCTCTAGTAAGTAGTTTTCCAAAACTAGCAGAGGAGATTGATCAAATGAGACTGGAATAATATGCTTTGGTATATGGGAGTCTCATATATGCCATGGTCTATACCAAATAGGACATCCACTACAATGTAGGGATAGTCAATGTATATCAGTCCAATCTCGGACTTGATAACTGGTCTGTTGTGAAAAATATCATTAAGTATCTTAAGAGAACTAATGATCTCATACTCATTTATGAATGTGATGATATGGTTCTAATCAGGTATGTTGATTCTGATTTTTAATCAGATGTAGATACTATAAGGTTCATAACTTGGTGTATGTTCACTCAATAGAAGGGAAATCAATTGGTAGAGTATTTAGCAGATTTCAACTGCTTACTCAAACCTGAAGGTAGAGTACATTGCAGCCTTAAAGGCAGCAAAGGAAGCCTTTTGGTTGGATCTCACTTATTTAGAGGTTGTGGAGCATACTAGCCTGCCTATTGAGCTATATTGAGACAATAGTGCAGAAGTAGCCCAAACTAATGATCCAAGGCTCCATAGAGGAATAAGGTACATTGATAGGAAGTATCATGTCTTACAGGAGATTGTCCAGTAAGAAAATGTACTCATTGTAATGACCCGGATTTTTTGGATAAATTTTTTTCCGTTGTCTTTTCCCTTCTGAGTTTGGTTTCTTGTCGATTAGTGTCGTCTCGAGTGCTCTGGAGTGATTTCCGAAACTCTTTTTAGTGGATTGACAATTTTCTTTGAGGACCGAGTCAGTTCCGCACTTTCGTTTTTCGACACTATTCAGTTTTTGTCTTTTCCCTATTTGTCTTTTTCCCTATTTCGTCTTTTCCTCGTTTGTCACTTTGTTTTCGTAACCACACTTCTTGTGTTCAAAGTTGGTTTTTGACTTCACGTATCTTCATTCCCAATGATTTCTATGATATACGTATCTTTACTTTCGTGAGAAAGTACTCTGGTTGCTCCCGGTGCCCGTAGGGGCATAAATACAAAGTTCTTTGGAAACTTTTTCTCTTCTTGGGGTGTTTTTCATAAATATCCTTTGAAGATATTTTATTTCAGGGGTATCTAAGAAAATATCTTTTGGAATATATTTTCATTCTGAGGTAATTTCGCAGTTTTCACTTTTTGGAGGGACCATGGTGCAATTAATGAAAGTTATTGCTCAATGCCTTGTTTTAAGCCTGGATCCTCGTATGGGATTCATTTTCACATTTCGTCGAGTCATGGACTCTTAGAATTTCCTCCTGGATGATGTTTTCCAGTTTCAGGGTTTCTGGCCCCAGTTTGTGCCAAACTTGTTTTAGGCATAACTCTCTGCTCGGGACTCAATTTTTTACGTCGTTTCTTCCGTTATTCATATTTTCTCATTTGGAATCTTTTTTGTTCATGGAGTTTTGCCGTTTGAGCCCGTCTACTTGAATTTCACTTTTCCGGACCCGGCGGGGCCCGTTCGAGGCACTTTTTGAGTTTTTCTATAAATAGGAGGTCTTAGAAAGAAAAATCAGATTTTTCTCTCTCTCTCCTCTTTCATGGCCAGTCCAAGCTCCATCCATGGCTGCCATCTTCTCTCTCCTCTTTTGGACTTCTTGCCTTCATTAAAAAGTGGTGATGCCTTTGTGTTTTTTGTTCCCCTTGGTGAGGCCTTCGATTCCAACCGATTGGAATCTCGTTTTGGCCATTTCTTGAGTTCGGATTTGAAGTCAAGTTGTGTTTTTGATGGGGCTTCCTTGGGATTCATGTTCATTGTGTTGTCCCCGACAAAACCTAGGAGTTTCGTCGGATTCGGAGCCGATTTATTTTGGTGGGGATTTGAGATTTCATCTCAAATGGAGGTAGGGAATGTTTTAGGATTTTGTGTGTGTTGTATTGAGTGTTTACCATGATTATACAACTTATATATGTGCTTTGTGTCAAATCTAGAAAGTTAGTAATTTTTAATTCTTTGTATAAGATTTAAAATTCATGATGATATATAACTTTGATTTGAAATGTGGCATGGTAGAAACTCTTGTTTTAATATGTTGGTTAACATATATTAATTTGGGATTAATTAAATAAGAATTGCTCTTTTTAATTAATATTTATCTTTTGTGAAAGATTTAAGTTCACGGCCATACCTTGCATGGAATTGAGTTGTGTTATGCTTTTAAATTAAGTTTTGGCGTGTTTGTTAACATACTTTAATTTGAGAGCATTTGGTTGAGTTTGGAAATCTAGAGACTTTAATTAAGGGAATTAATTAAAATTTATTTTGGTGATTTCATGGGCGTAATTAAGCTTGTGTGTGAATATATGTAATGACCATGATATGTCTATTAACATTTATTAAATTGGGGCCAATTGGAAATGATTTGAAATCTAGAGAGTTTAATTATTTTGATGTAATTAAATTCTATCTTGTGTATCCATGGATCTAATCATATTTTAGAAGTTGTTTCTATTTTAAGAGCATGGATTTAGACTTGTGATGTATTCACTAGAGTGTGTTATATGCATTGAAGAACATTGTTGTTAAGTTTATATTCATGAGAGTATGTTTCTAATATGAATATATTATTGGCTTGTGATTTCGTAGCATTATGGATATGAAATGCTTATTATGCACAATTGAGAGTTATATTGCTAACTTGTTACTATGTAGTAGTAATATATATAAGTTATGAACTTATTTGGCTTATTTTGGAATCTTGGAACATTGTTGAGTTGAGATGGCTAGGGTTTGGCTCTAGTACGGGGACATGAGTCCTCTAAGTCATTGAGATAGTGCGCACTTAGGGTGGTCTTCCCTGCGGGTTTAGTGCCCGGAATAACCATTGAGGTCTCGGCAGAATTCCGAGCGTGATGTCTAAGTCTCCCACTATTTGTTTTCGCATTCAATTCCAAGTTGACAATCATGTTTACCTTGTTAACTTGTGGTTTTGGCTATTGGCGATTTTGATGTTGTTAAGTACATCCATTCTAAATTGCTATATTTAGTTGATTTCACACTTTTAGATTTCTAGTTGATAACGTAGAGAATCTATGTCTTAATGTGTGGTATTAGATATTCTAATTATGCTAAATTGTTATATTTAGTTGATGTTGTATTTTAGACTTCAAGTTGATAACCTTAAGAATCTATATGTTGTTGCTTGTGTAAGCATGCTCCTATATTGTTGCTTTGTGTAAGCATGAACCTATATTGCTAAAATTGCATGAATGAGGTGATTGATGCTAGAAATGATCTTAGGTAGCTAGGATACTCCTTGAGTCTCACCTTTGACATAGACGTTAGGTGGAATGAACCACAATGATTAAATTATGCAAACTTGTAAAACGTAGGTCGATGCATGCTCATTTCCTACGAGTAGCTTTATTTTACTCACCCCTACGATACTGGAGCATATTTCAGGTACAAGAATCAAAGTTGAGGTCTTCATTATGCTTGGATGGTTTGTGGACTTGGAGACTTCCATTTTTGTGAAGGTTGGCTTGGAATGCCAATTATAGTCTTATATGTCAACATGTGTACATTTGATTCCTTATATGTAATGTATACATGAGTACACTCTTTACGATGTATTTGACATGTATGAGATGAGGCCGGAGACCAATGACATGTAATTTGTATCTTATGTAAATTTTGACTTCATGGAATATTATGAAAGTATTGAAAAATATTGAGTTTTTTCTTCACCATGTTTGCATTGGGTGTGGGAATTCCATTTTGATTCTTCCATTAGCATTTATTAATCATGTATGAAGTATGGCCAAGGGTCAAATGGCATTTTGAAACTATCTCATGATTTTAAATTCCAAGTTTTCGTTTCAAACTTCGTTTTTGGCATTTTGGCCGTTGGGGGGTCATATTTTGTATCGGCCATATTTTTGAGCCATGGACCATTGTAGCGCGTCTAAATAGGTAAGTTACGTTTGCGTGCATGGTCGTTTCAGGGCAAAACCTTATCGTTTGTGATTTGAGCTTCCAACGGACTTATTTTACACTTTTGTTGCATAATCTGACCTAAGGGTATTTTGGGAATTTTATTTGGGAAATAAATTCCATTCTTCACATGGTTGAATAGAAAATGTGATTTTAGGAGGGGTTTCTTTTTCATGTTTTTCCAGAAAACGTCGTCTTGGCATCGGAAATCGCATCCGAAGTTCAGCTCTCAGTTTTTAAATTTAGCAGCTTTTTGGACCCTCTGGACCAGTTTTCTTGGGAGGGCATTTTGGGCATTTCACATTGCGTATTTTTCGATTTTCTTCAAAAGTTAGGTAAAAAACTTGATTTTGAGGGGGGTTTCTTTTTTGTGTTTTTTCCAGAAAATGTCATCTAGGCCCTTAAATTTCCATTTTTTTGGGGAAAAACCCCTGCTGCCAGGATTTCTTGCTGCCTATTCTGCCTCCTTCACATCTAAACGGTTACGAGAAGTTTGGTAACTGGTTACATGTGCTTGAGCAGTGTTTTGGTCAAGTTTTTTGGTCTCCTAACCGGTTAGGAAGGCTTGGTAACCGGTTAGATGATCTAGGGTTTACATTTTTTGACCGTTTTGCCCCTTCTTCTTCCGTAAGTCATATCTTCTTCATCCGGACTCCGAATCAAGCGATTTTTGAGTCTAAGTTCATTAATTTTTCATTGTCTTTCCAATGGTGTGCTCTATGGCACCCAATTTTAAGTTAAAAATGACGATTTTGCCCCTAGGTTTATTCTTGTTCGTTTTTGAAACGTTGCTTCCCCATTTGATTCCTTTGGGTTCCGTGACCTCATTGAGTGTCATATTAGTGTCTTAGAGTCATGTTGTAACTCTAGAGACCATTGTTTTATCTTTTGCTTCCGCATTTCGGATCCGTTTACGGGTCATCTTTCGGTTCATCATTGACGTACCGGGTTGAAAAACTTGGGCCGTCACACTCATGGCTAGAACATTGCATTAGACCACAACTTTGTTGATTTATTAACAAAGGTGTCATCGATTAATAGTTTTGATCGTCACTTCGATAACATTGAAGTTAGATGCAATTAGAATTGGCTATAAGGGCAAGTGGGAGCTGTTGAAATTTATATGCCCTGGCAAAGCAAATTCCTATTTGGATTAAAGTGACATATGTTTCTAACATATTTGAAATATTTATGCTTTTATATAATTGATGAATTCATTGTATTATGTTTCGATTCATTATGGAATTGATAGTGTTCAGTTGATTACAAAAGATATTTATATATGTATGTGACGGTGATCAATACATGAATATAAATAATAATCATAATAGTCCATAGTTGGTAATTATGGATGGACTCATTATTAACTAAGAATTGAACTGGATCCGCGTTAGGTTGAGATATATTGAGAGTGACGTCGTATGCAATTGCTCCCTATCACCGTTATGGCATTTGACTCTTAAGCATGAAAGAAGTATAGACTCTTTTATTAATTAATAATTACTTTGATTTGTTCGGCGGAATCTTCAGAATCCTTAGACCGGCACTTTGGGTAATTATGTAATTAATAGTTAGAGAGTTATATTTTCAATATTTGCATCATTACTACTTGTGTTTATTTTGTATTGATTATGGTTGATCACAAAGTAAATTCGAAGACCTTCGTGTGTTTTTAGACAAAATGATTTATTATATATTTATTTATTTAAATTGTTATTTTTGTCAAACAAATATTTTATTGTGATCAAGTCAGAAATAATCAAAGGTACCAAAATAAATATATTAATTAGGTAGTCGGATTGATGGCTTTATTTATCCGATAACTAATTATGCATAGAGGGGTCAAAGTGCAACATTGACTTAGAGGTTATTTATTATTTAATTAGAGTTTAATTAATTTCTTTTAGTGGAGTAGAAATTAATTTATGAATTAAGTGAATTGGGTCCATGGATCGAGCCAATTATTAATTCATTGTAGCCAAAAAAAAATAATAAGCCCAAAGGATTCTCACTCATAGCCCAACTTGATATTGGAATCCTATTAGATTTGAGATATGTGAATTAGAGATTGAAAATGATTTATTGTTTCATTTCCTTATCTTTATATTGCCTATACATACATGGTTCATGTATATTTTAGGGGTGACTTTTGGAAGAAAAAAAGAATATATTTTTCTCTCTCTAGAATTTTAGGGCTAGTGTTCTCATCTAATGGAGGCTCTCATAAGCCTAATTTTCCAAGGTCATTCATGGAGGCTTATGGGTGATTCCTAAAGGCAAGGCCATTACCAAGAAGATGGAGATCCAAGGAGAAAGCATATAGCAAAGGGATCTACAATAAGTGAGAACATTCACTTTAGAGGAGAGATCTAAGGTTTTCTCAAACCTTGATGTAAGTATTCAATATGTGATGAATCAAGATCTATGTATGAAAATCCCTCAGAAAGTTTTTAAAACTTGCACGTTTCCCAACAGTTTGGCCATCCAATGCTCATATCCAAGATGTAGCAAGAGCAGGCAGTTAATCTATGGTTGTGGGTTGATGGCACCTTCCCACTCGGCGTGCCAAAAATTTGTACATACAAATTTTGATTCCGAAAATTCAGGAATGAAAATAAATGCGATGAATAATAATTTTATTAAATAATATTAGAATATAAATGAGTACAATTCTCTATTTGGCGATTCTATTACAGTGTAGAATCTCTCTCTGATTGAATCTCCTTACACAAGGGCTTCAGAAGCTTGATCTTGGGCCGGTGGTTGAACTGTATTTGAGTTCTTCAAAATTGAAGAAAACTTAAATGGATTTCTGAAGGAGGGCCGATGAGGCTTAATCTCGAACGGTGGATTTGAAAGTCTTTGAAGGAGAATGGCACTTGTGTGCTTATTGTTCTTCGGGATCTTTGAATATTAAAGGGCTTTGATGAAGAACGGCGTAGGTGTGGCACCCTTGTTGTTCTTCTTCCTTAGAAACTTCGGAGTTTTTTGTTGAGTCAGAGCTTCAGCAGAGCTTCAATATTCTCTTTGTCTCTTTCTCTGTGTGCCCCCAAAATGTGAGGGGTGGCCTTGTATTTATAGGCCAAAGAGTGGGTTGTTCAATTTGACAACTCCCCAATATTGTGCGATGTTTTCATAAATAAGGAATTTATTTCCTTTTATATGGAAATCAATTCAAATTCAAATTTGAATTGAATTTGAATTAAACCGTCATTTTCTTTAAAGGTATGCACCTTTAGGATTTTGACACGTGTCTATTGATGGAACTCGTATTTGTGGAATTTAATTAATCAAGAAATATTTGATTCCTTGACTAATCGGACGGTGATTACACCATCACAAATTTTTAAGGGTCTACAATCTTAATCTTACATAAATACACATATCACAATTAATAAATAACATGACAAATACAATTATATATTTTTAACATTATAATATACATCAAATGACACAAATTTTTACATGCACAAATAAATAATAATAATTTAATAATTAGCATAGACCATTAATAGGTAAATAAATCTACACATTAAATTATTAAACTAATACAGAATTAATTTAAATAAACTCTTTAAAAATACGGGGTATTACAGATTTATATTGAACTTGCATGACGCTTGAAACTTTAGGGTATACACATGCACTTCTTCATACGAGTAACTTGTTTACTCACCCTAGTTGTTGGGATATTTTTCAGGTACGGATACCTTGGTTTGAGATGCACAACATCCCTAGGTTACCTTATTTATTTTGGAGTACCTTGATATATTTTAACGAGCATGTAAGTGTTAGCATGTATCGTTTTGCCTTCTTAAGTTGTAATGAATAGTTAGGCTTATTATTTCACTTTTGCCTTGAAACATGTAACGTGTACCTAAGTACACTTTTGGGCACTTATTTTATATGTATGATATGCGGCTAAGGGCCAAACTTCAATTGGAATTACATGTATGCACTTAGTGTTGAAATTTAACTTTAAAGGCAATTTTATGAAATTCGAGGTTTTGGTATGTCGTTTTCAATTCGGATTGTGTAAAGTGTGCATAAGCACACTCTTTATGACTCTTTTAATATGTATGACGTGTGGCCAAGGGCCAAATGGTCTTTTGAATGCATCTATTTCCATTGGTTTCAAGTTTTACTTTTAAATGACATTTTTCACGCTTTGGAGGTTTGATATGTCATACTTTGTATTGGGGGTATTTTGAGGTCATGGACCATTCTAGCGCACTTAAATACCCATTTTACGCCTGCGTGCATAATCGTTTTTGCACACAACATCATTTGACATGAAATGGGCACTTGAAGCATCTTGTATTTTTAGGTTTTATGCAAAATCTAGTCTTAAGGGCATTTTGGAATTTTCCTTTCAAAAAAAAGAGTTTCTTTTGACATGATCAGCTAGAAAACATGATTTTAAGGGGGGTTTCTTCTTTGCGTATTTTCAAAAAAATTCGTTTGAGTGTCCGAAATCAGCGGCAGATTTGGATTTTTTAGTGTGCGTACTTTATCAGGAAAAAAATCTGATTTAAGGGGTAATTTAGGTATTTCACTTGAAAAATAAAAACTTCTCTTGACATGGTCATGTAGAAAACATGATTTTTTTGGGGGGGAGTTACTTCACAACAGTTTTCCAAAAAATATCGCTTAGGCCCTCAAAACTCCATTTGAAACCCAAAAATTAGTGCAGGCCCCTTGTGGTTGCTGTCAAGGGCACTGGGTGCACAAGCGCGCAGCGTGCGCCGTGGGCGCCGATGGTGCCCTCCCCTTGCCAGCCTTAACGCTCCGTTTTCAAATAGCCATGTCTCCTTTGTCCGAACTCCAAATCAGGCGATTCTTGAGTCTAACTTTGTTATTTTTTGTTATCTTTCCAATGGTGTGCTCAGTAGTACCCATTTTTTGTTTTGAAAAGACCATTTTACCCTTAGGGTTAAACATTGTCGTTTTTAACCCTAGTTTTCCGCATTTTGTCTCTTTGAGTTCATTGACTTCTTATGGAGTCATGTTTGTGTCTTAGGGATGACGTATCTCTTAGAGACTTCGTTTTCTATGTGAAAGGACCATTTTGCCCTTGGGGCCATACTTAATCTATTTTTAACCCTTGTTTCCGTTTTCGTTCTCATTGAGTTCCGTAACCTCATGGAAGGTCGCTTTTATGTCTTAGGGATGTTGTATATCATTAGAGACCTTGTTTTAGTTTCACTTCCGCATTTAGGATCCATTATTGGATCATCCTTTGGGTCATCACAGGGCGCACTAGGTTGAAAAATCCAAGATCGTCACAAGTGGATAGTCACAAAAACTATACCAACATTACCTCTCTCTCAAACACACACATCCACCCTCCACTTGTCATAATCCTAGGCCTCATCACAAGGCTAAATCTAAGCCTTACACTTGTCAAAATCCTAGGCTAACAAGTGTTCCAATGGAAAGTCAACAAGTGGTCCAAGGAAAGTGTGACACTTGTCACACTTTTCAAAAATTACAAATTGGTCCCTTATTTAAATATCTAGCAAAAATAAATGCAAAATGGTCCTTAAGCAAAAATATCCCAAAAACATAATTACACAAATAACCCTAAAAAATGAAAATATTTTCGAAGAAACTATGCATCCATACTCCTCAATAATAAAAACAAGCTAGCATGCTTTTCTATGAAATTAAATCATGCATTGACAGTAAATAAAATTAAAGTGAATGCGTGCGATGTCGGAAAACACTTCCGAATACAAAACCCTAAGGCAACGAGAAAAGAAATGGACAAACGAATAAATAATTAATTAAATAAAGAAAAATGAATGTCAGAAAAAAGGACAAAGATGACACGATCATCACAAATTAGGGGTATTACAACCACCATCGTTACCTCCATAACTGTCGCTGCCTTCCACCACCACCACCACCACCACACCACCGCTGCCTCGACCACCTCCATCAATATTGCCATCACCACTGCCACTGCCAATGCCAATGCCATCGCCTTCCACCACCACTACTGTCACCGCCTTCCACCACCACCACCGTCGTCGTCACCTCCACTGCCTTCCACTACCACCACCACCACACCATTGCCTTCCACCATGATTTCTTACACTTCCACCATTGCCATTGGCACTGCCTTCTACAAACACCACTGCCGCCACTGTTGCTGCCTTCCAACACCACCACCTACACCACTTTTCACCTCCACCACCATCATCACTGCCATCTACCACCACCATCATTTCTTTTGTGTTTTTTATTGAAAAAACCTAACAGTTTTCAAAAAAACAAATATTAATATATATATATATATATATATATATATATATATATATATATATATTCATTGATTTTCATTTTAGTGCATCATTATTTTTTCATAAGTTTTTATAATAAAAATCATATCTAATTAGTGAATAAATATAATAATAGATGACTACAAATTAATTATTTTTCCTCTAAAAATATTGTATTTATTCATCTAATTGGATCCTTTCAAATTGCACCATCTTCTAAAAACTCATGCATCATTAAAACTTGAGAAGGCCAAAACCAAATTTTTCATGATTTTATAACACTCAAAATTACCATCTAACAAGGGGTTGACATCAACAAGTGCATTATGTCTATTTTAAAACCTAAAACAATTTTTCCAAAGTATATTGCAACTTTTTATGAATTTCTAACGGTTAAAGATATGAGAATATTATTTTAGAATTTGGTAACTGCAATATTTTGCAGATACTTCAGGGGTGTTTAACACCTTCCCTTGGCATAATCGAACTCCCAATCTCGTGAATCTCAGTCGCATAGTCGCATAGGCTTATATGGAGTACGTTACTATAAAAAAAGAGGGTATTTTTAAAAATATTTCTGATAATATTGCAAAAATAATATTTTATAAAATATATAATATTTTTCAAGGTGACTTAAACATAACGTAATAATATTATGGAATATCTTACGTCGTTATAAGTTCAGATTCATTCAATGAGCATCCATTATTTCATAGAAATTGGGGGCAATAGAATCTCCTTGCGTAGGGGTGGCCAACCGATCCAACTTTCAGGCATCAAGATACGTTTCAGGCGTGGATGAAACTCATAAGAGATTCCCGTTCTTGAAAATCTGCACTTTTCAAAATCCAGAAAACAGAAGGGATTCTAGGATTTGATTCCTCCCTTTGGCAAAGACTGATTTGCATACCTATTCCGGTTGATCCACACCACGTACACCTAAACCCAATGTTTGATGGCGACTCTATAAATTTTTACATAAGGCCCTATATTAAATATATTTTTTTGTCGCATTAAGCCAATATTTTAATTTGCACACTTCATTTTTTAAACTGCATTTTTAAAAAACATTTACTCCTTGGGACAGTGCAAGTCAAAAATCTGGGCATGACAATATAGATTCACCGATCACATTTGAATTAATATGTTTGTGATATATTATCTCCGGCATTCAATAAGTATAAAAAATTTGTGTGAATTTATTATCAAATCATTACCTAAACAAAAAAAATAAAAAATAAATATATTGGAAACCAACCTATTTACTCCTTCTAGGTTTCCTTGCATGTTATGCTCTTGATTGTACTCTTGAGCTAAACTGATACAACCTTCGTATAAAAGACAACTGTCCCATCCGAAAGTAGTTATTAGTCCGCTCAACGGCGATAATAGAGTTGAAGGCAACGGCATGGAAAGCCCTAAAAATGATTGTGGGAATTAATTCATGATTTTGTCAAGATCGCCGTCCTAGAGTTTGAAGTATGTGAAGTTACTGTTTCCAACTTTAAGAAAGAGGTGGAAACTGGAAACACCGAATTCGATTTGTTATGTACATATATAATAATAATTTTGATCTGAATTGCTAAATATTAAAAGTGTGGGGCAGTTTTGGTCCAACAAAAATGAGGACAAAGCTTCCATTCTCAGTCGAAGTTAGCTTTGCCCTTTTATATATAACCATTTACTGTACAGAGTCCGGTCTCTTGCATTGCTCCATGTAAGTCTAACGGTCATTTTTTTAAACTCACTTTTAATGCAAAATCACCCTGATACTATTTTTACTTTTTATATTTAATTTTATCATTATCACGCTTATTGTAACAATAAAAGGTAATTATCAAAATAAAAATAAAAACCTTTGAAAAAAAAATAATACCTATATATTTTGCTAAAAATTTGTTTTTATTTAAACGTTTCTTTGAAAGAAATATCTTTGCAGCACACTTCACCTCTATTTTTCTTTCACAATCTTATTCATGGGTGAAACTCTTCTCACAACCTTATCCATGAAGAGTAATCATTGTCCACACTTTTATCCATGGATTTGTCCACACTTTTGTCCATGAATTCAAATTTAGCCACGTACGAAGAAATGGAGAGAGAGTTAAATCGAGCTATCAATCTATCCCGACCACCGGATATAAACCTCCACTGTCAGTTGAGCCTAGCCCACCGCCTGTTGGAACCAAAATATTGAAAAGAGACTTAGAGACGCGTAATCGCTTCTTGAAGATAGTTAAAGTCTTTCCCACGTGCAACGGAAAACAAATGATAGCACTATCTCTGGGATTCAACTAAGCCCAGATATTAAATCTGTGCGTTCATAAAGGTTGCACTTCTTCTTCATGAACCTGTGTATTTATCTCCGTCTGATCAACAAAAAATATGAAACTCACATACTTAAAAATCAATAGTTTGAAAACACTTTTTTAAATCCCTTTTGATTAACTCTAACTAGTTTAGAGTGTGTATTTTGTAAGATTCGTAAACCTACTATTTATACTAGTAGAAGTGGGAATATAATTAACTTAATATTAATGAAAATATTTAATTTTCATAAATAACGTATAAGTTAAAGTAAGTTAATACATCAGATGAAGAAAACTTTATTTATAGTTTACTAAAACTTCATTAAGACATATGTTGGAGTTTTAGTAAATTAATAACTAATTAATTTGAAACATAACTCTAACACCGCCTTCGCTGTGGAATGATAATTGTGATATTTTAGATGTTAACCTTGGGTCTCGAGTAGTGATCTTTTACTTCCTATAGAGTAAGAAAATTCTTCCGCACTTTTTATAGTAACCATTAGATTAAATATAATGATCATATTCTAAACCTATTTATCTGCTTTCCTTTTAATACAAAACCACTATCACTATTTCTAATTTCTAAATTTAATATTTACTAATACCACTAATTTCAACAATAAAAGTAAGTGCTAAACAAATAAAAATAGAAATCGCTTCACCTATGAAATGTCTCACCATCACTAATTCGAATTTTTGTTTTCTTTTATGTCTTTGTTGTAAGTTTACATATGAGCTGCCTTTTATACTTACCAAAAAAAAAATGATGATAGTGAAAACAAAAATGATGATAGTATAATAGCATGAAAACGAAAATAATGATAGTAAAAAATCAAAAAATGAAGATAGTGAAAACAAAAAAAATGATGATAAAAAACAACTAATTTACAAAGGAAATCTGAAATTTCATAGAATAATAGTATGTTTTGTCGTGAATCTCTTCATTACGTCAATAAATTTTTGTTATTATAGTAGAACTAGAAAAAATATATTGTGCGACTTATTATGACAGATAAGTAATTGGAATGTGTTTACAGTTAGAATTTGAAATAAAATAAAACAGAATTAATAAGAAAAATGAGACAATTTGTGACAAAGGGTCAGAGAAAAATAGATTGAATTTTTAATTTTTAAATAGCATACATTTAGGGAGGTATACTATAATTTAAATTATAATCTACTAAATTTTTTATGGGTGAAATGTTGAACAAATCACAGGTTACCTTAAGTTGATTAAGTGGATAAAAAAATAGAGATTTTATTTTTTATATTTTATTTTTTTTATTCGATGTTTCATTGTCAATAGTGTAATTTTTAATTTCTTTTTTACACTCAAAGAGGCCATGCCAACTTTTGTATCAAGTCATAGATGCAATTTTCTAACACTTATAATTTTTTTTAACCAATTAGTTATGAGACATGATTTTGAGAGGTGAAGAGATTTTAATTTTAATTTTTTTAGTACTTACCTTTTACTGTTATAATTAATTGTATTAGTAAATATTAAATTTGGAAACTAAAAATAGTGATAGCATTTTTGCATTAAAAAGAAATCATATAAGTAGGTTTAGAATGTGATCATTAGATAAAAAGTACATAAGAATTTTCTTACTCTATAAGGAGCAAGAGTAGAGATCACTACTCTTATTGTATATTCGTAGAGATCACTACTCTTATTGTATATTCGTGTATATACATATATATATTAAATTATATATATTTTGTTATTTAAATTAACAGTAAAGACATTTTAGAATACTTTTTTAAAAATTTGGTTCTTTTCCTTTATATTCCTGATTAGGGAAGGAATTGTAAGCAACTATATATATATATATATATATATATATATGTGGAGAGAGAGAGATCAGCAGAGTCTCGTACTCACCAGTGAAGTTTAAACTTAGGTAAGTTCTTTTAATTATTTATATTTCTTCATTTTTTTTATTTGATTTTTATTTATTTATTCTGTTTAAGATTATAGTGTTATTTCTTCTTATTATTTTTTTCCCTACTTTGTTAGCTAAATTTAATATTATTTGATTATGTACTACATTCCCATGCTTGAATAAATTCATGTATAATCTTATTAAAAAAAAAACGTAATAAATTGGTGTGCTCTACTAATATCTATATATATACATACATATTCATATGCTTATATAGTCGTCATCATGACTGGGTCTCATCGTATCAAGTTGTTTAATCTGAAATCAAATTTAGGGAGGGGCCAACCGAATCTTTCACACCTTTTCACGTGACAAGGGTTATACTGTAAATTCAACACTTCTGTTGACTACGTTTACATGGCAAGTGCGCTATGACGTCAAGCGGTACAAGATGCTCTGCGCAATTTAATCATTGGTGAGGTGGTTGAAGTGCAATTTACCCTGACTTTTACATCCTAAATTTCCCTAAAAATCTAAGCCGTCCTACTTTGTTGTTCGGATAGTTGACGAGGAAATAATCTCTCGACTCATTGTTCTATTAGGATTGTACGAAATTTCCCTCTCATTCCTTCCTGATTAGGAAAAGATTACATCTTTATATATATATATATATATAGAGAGAGAGAGAGAGAGAGATCCGCTTTACTCATAAGGTTTGCATCGCCAATTGGGAAGTTTAAGATTATTGCAGCCTTGAGGTAAGTTGTTTTGATTGTTCATATTCACAGTATGTTCTATATATTGTTTTTATGGGATTTGGATTTGGTAGTGGTAATGGCTCAATTAGATTCTAATATTGAAAATTAATATTATTAGAATAGTTTTTTCAAATTTGTTAGTAGCGAGTCTGTTACCTTAATTACCGAAAAATTATAAACCCATTGGAATTGAGTATGGTAGATATGATGTAAGTTATTGTGATTATATAGATTGTAGTAGCAACTCTGTTACCTTGGGAGTAATAACAAATTCATACTATATCCAACAAGTTTTTGTTTTTTTTGAATCAATTAGTTTTAAATTATAAATCCATTCTAATTGAGTATTCAGTATTGCAGATATGATGTATTGTGATTATAAATTATATATTTGATTGACATCGCAGTGCTATTAGGGAAATAAACACGATGAGTTCAATGAAGGAGTCAGATTGGGCGTTCCTTCTAAATAACTTACTGGATATGACAATGAAGGAGTCAGATTGGGCATTTCTTCCAAAGATCTTATTGGATATGATTCTAGACAAGTTGGTTTCGTTTTCTGAATATGTTCGATTTGGTGCGGTTTGCAAACCATGGCGGTATGTGGCAATGGATAACAAACTTAAATTCATTCAAAATAAGTTTTTGGGACAAGTTCCATTCTTGATGGTGCCTTCGAAAGATAATAGTGACGAAAGGCGTAGTCTATACAGCATCACTCATAATAAGCTATATGATTTTCAGTTACGAGTACCCTACATAAAGAGGCTTTCTGGTTCCTCACATGGTTGGCTGTTTACTGTGGAAGATTCCTTGGCTGTAACTCTAATGAACCCGTTCTCTGGAGCTACCATTGAGCTTCCTCCAATTACAGAAATCGATCCTCCTCTTCCTGAGTATGATGATGGTACTCCTCATGAGGTTGAGTTTGAAGTTAGAAGGGCTATAATGTCAGCTGACCCTGCTTCGTCTCCTAATGACTATATTGTTACCATCATCTATAGTGGTTGCAGTCACTTGGCATTTATTCGGGCAGGTGATGAAGCTTGGACTTACATAGATAAAAAAAGATTTTTGTCCATCGAAGATGTCATTTATTATAATGGCCAGATTTTTGCAATTGATTATCAAAGTAGAGTCCTAATGATTGATGTTAATAGAAAGGATGGGGAGAGTAAGGTTCCGCAGGTAGAGGTAGCTGAACGTGTGACTCGTCCGGATTTTGAACAAATATATCTTGTCGAATCATCTAATGGGGATTTACTTCTTGTAAAAAGGTTTTTAGATGAAAACGACGCTATAGAGCATACAACTTCAGGGTTTAAGGTTTTTAAGTTGCTTTTAGAGCAATTTGAGTCACTTGAACTGAAGAACTTGGGCGGAGACACTCTGTTTGTGGGAGATAACCATTCTATTTGTGTTTCAGCTTCCAAATGGCCTGGATGTCAGGCGAATTCAATATATTACACAGATGACTATACTCACATTCATTTCAAACCTCCATCTGGGCGCCGAGACATTGGTATCTTCAACATAGAGAATGGAAGCTTTGGAACTCATTACATCCTTGATCCTTCACACAACCATATGCCACCCTCAATTTGGATTGTGCCAACTGTTTTGGGAAATTTTGTTTAGAGTTAATTTGGGTTAGTTTTTTTTTGCTTAGCATTTTTATGTGGTAAAATAATCTATTTTTATCTCTTGCTGTAACAAAATATGGGATCAAGGGCTTGATCATAATAGAGGATCTGAGTTTGGTTGAAAGTAAATATATTGATGATCAATGTTTAGCTTAGTATTGAGCGTTCGACTAATGAGTAGTCCAGTTCACTTGTGATGCCAGTACTGATCAGTAGCATATAATTTGTTTGATCCCTTGGTTTTTATTTGTATGACCGTTACAGTAGTTCTTTAAAGCTTGTGAAGATTGCTTAGATATTCTTTACTAAAATGCTTTACCAAATTATATATAGTATCTCTGTTATAGTTTGCAGACCTTAGTATTCTGTTAAATGATGAAAGTTGTAGAAGACGAAACCAAACAACTTGAGTAACAACCAAAAATGTTTTCTCTTTCTTTGAATTAGTCCCTTATCCTGGATCAATGTGTGTGTGATTTGGGGCGACTGATTTCCTGCGGGCAATAAGGTAAGAAATTTTCATGATTTTCTATTTCTCTGTCTGGTTGTTTTGAAATGAAATGGTAATTGTGCTTGATGATGTGTGTGGTTTTTGTATGAACTCTTTGCATTTGAAGAGTTGAAAGAGAAAGATTGAGGGAAAAAAAAAAAATGACTGATCTGGTTTTCATTTATGTTTTATTATAATTTACACTGTCATACAAACAATTTCCTTTAATGTATGCAGTATAAAAAGTGCAACATTTAGGAGTTATCAATCTCAGAAGAAAATTTATCTCATCATACATGATTTTACGACACGTGTGTTTTGATGCTTTGGAATAATGCCAAGGGCTTTCAGAAGTTATCTCGATGGTGAGGATAATAAACATTTTGTTAGGATCTTGTACGTGGAGAGTTCACCTACATGATTTTGTGAGGATAAATGGAATTTGATAAAAGTTAGAAGAATACACCAAGGAAGCTTAGGCCCTGTTTGGTATATGTTCTGTTCTGTAATGTTTTGTTCCAGGACCGCTACAGTACCACTATTGAGGCCCAAAAATCTCTCCCTTCATTAGATCTGATAATTGTGTCTCTATCTCTAACCAACCAGCTAATCTCTCTCTCTCCTGAAGAAAAGTATTTAAAAAAAGAAGCAAATCAAGCCATAAGCATAATTTAATCAGATCACAGAAACAAGAGAATGAGATAATTGAAGTTTACGGATCAACAATGGCGTCCTTGCCTTCTTTCGGTTTAACAGTAAAAATGGATATGGTCATTTTGTTCTTAATTTTCACTTTTCAACCAAAGGTGGAATTTTTTTTTTCGCCCCTAAACATGTTTTGTTTTCATCTCAGTACACTCTATTACAAAACACTTGTTCTATTCTAGGCTAAAACAAAACGTCCGGGAACACAACGCATACCAAACGGGCCCTTAGTGCCCTGCAATCATGCTGACAAGTAATGCAGGTCATAACATAACCATTGGTTTCTAAATCCTGTGTTGTTGCATCTAATAAAAGAATTGCTGTATCTAATAAAAGAAAAGTTAGAACTTGTTGAGTAGCCTTAAAAGGTGTCCTGTGGACTAACACACAGTATTTTGTCTGCAGGGGTTAAATGCCTCTATATAACAAAGTAATATGATCAGTTGCGTTTCACAAAGTAGGTGTTCTACCTGTTGTTGATGAATCTTAATAATTGATATTCTGTCTTTTTTATTAATGCAGGCACTGAGAAAATGCAACGATGATTGTTTCTTTGGGTGAATAATTTCTGTTTTTTTGGGCCGACTGATTTCCTGCGGGCAATAAGGTAAGAAATTCTTATTTCTGCACCATTGATTTTTTTTTAGGATTGGTGAGAATTGAAGATTTTGTTCATGAATTATAATTTTGATTTGATTGTAAAGCATATAGAGGCACTTTAAAGCCACATCTACTGTCACTAGTTTGAGTAAAAGATATTCACGTTTGTAACAGCTTATGAATGTGTTATTGCATATGCACTTCCAATTGAATCTAACACTATTATTCTATATATTCAGAATTATTTGCATTTCTTTTTGTTCTTTTTCCTTATCTTTTCTCATAAAGCAAAATCAGACCATATATATGGTAATTACATATCAAAATAAAACCCTAGTTTCAATGTGCCTAATTATTAAGCATAAAATTAAAAAAATGCTCAAGAACAAAAGCATGAAAATTTAAAGAACACTACTTGTATTTCTATATCTATATGCTATACAATGAAATTTCACAATTTTCTGTACTTTTCTTGATGAAGACTTGTTCTTAGAAACTGAAAAATGGAGGGGACGGTGATAACTTGCATTGAAAGGGGGAAAGAGATGAGGCTTCTACCTACAAGACAACACTTTCATCAAACAGTTGAAGGGAGATGGATTGCAAAGGTTGAGGTAGTCTCCTCTCGTAGCAGCCCCACTGGATGAGGAGAGAGAGTCCCTTTCTGAGAACATGGGCTTCAGCAACATCTGAATTTTGGATATTGAGCATGAAGGTGGAGGTTGTTTTAATGGCCCTGCCTTTGAAATCGCGAAGAATGAGCCCTCCTCCGGCTGACTTCGAATGATGCGTGAAAGCAGCGTCCACATTCAACGGTCGTCAGGATTAGGCATCTAGTGGGATGGGGCAGGAGGACGGTAAGGCTGAGCCTGCAGAGAAAGATCCAAAGTGGAAATTTCTGAGAATTCAAAGCAATTGAACATATGATCAAGAATGTCCAATTCAAAGCAATTCAATATATGATCAAGAATGTCCTTTGGATCCTCGTTGATGTTGTTGAAATGCGAGTCTTTACGACCTTTCTAGATTTGCCAGCAAATAAATGAAGCAAGGCTGCCACAAATCAATGAACTTCTGCCACTGCTTGGCCCATGGGATGAAAAATATAATTAAATTGAAGGCGCAGAGGGCTGAGGTGCCAAACTGTTTGAGAGGAGGGGCACTTGCAAATGAGGTGGAAGATTGTATCAAGTTCAAGGCCACACCTTTTGCAGGTATCATCATGGATGATGCCTCTAGATTTGAGATTGGATAGGACTGAAATTCTTTCATGGGCACATTACTAGAGAAAAAACTGAATTTTCCGTTTGGTTGGTATCGAACAGAAGCTCTTCCATTGGGACTTTAACTCTTGAGTACGATTGCTTGTATCTTGACCAATTACTTAGACCTGGGGGAGGAGGGCTTGTGATTTAAGTTATAAGCAACTCTATATGCGCTTTTGACCGAGAATTTACCATCCGAAGTAGCATTCCAAGTGGGAGAGTCGAAACCCCCAGTGATTTTGATGGGAATTTGGAGAATGAGATCACCGTCTCTAGTATTAAAGAGTTGAGTGATGAGATCCACCTTCCAACTAGAGGAATCAACAACAGTCACTTGTGAGTCAAGAGGTGGTGGAGTGCTGATGCAAGGATTGGATGGGTCAGGTAGCCATGGACCAACAATTTACCTTTGAACCATTAGCAATTCGCCACTGGAAGCAACTCAGAATGATGTGTTTTGCTGATGCAAGTTTTTATGTAAGAGAAGAACTAGTGGTTTGCTTGGAAGGACGTTTGGTTTTGGCAGGTGCCATGGATAACGAGCTTCACAGACTAGAGTTTTCCTTTAGAGTTTGAAGAAAATAGACATAGGAGAGAAGAAGGAAAAGGTTTCGTTAATGAAGTGGAAGAGGGTGAGCAATATATATATATGGAAGTAATGGAGGAGTAAATATCCAAGGACGATTTTTGAGGGTGGTAGTTGGTAAGTTCTGAAACTAAAAAAGGGTAAGGAAGGAGGTTTCAGAAGTCTTAATGGTTTTGAACCATAAATAGATAAGAATCATTTGGGATATGAAACACTTTAAAAAATGGCGGCAGGTGAGATTGATGTGGAAGATATGGAGGGGTTAACCGCAGGAAGTGAAGAGAGTTTTATTAGCCCTAATGATTGCTTCGAAATTCCAAAAATGGATGTGACTTTTAAATTCAAAATGCCACGCCTTGTCATCAGATGATCTACGAGGCATGGGATTTGGGGGACAAATGTTTATCTCATTATTTGTAGCCTAATGGAAAGGTGACAGGTGGCGAGTTCCAATGAACTGGCCACACTAGATTGGGTGCTTTGATATTTCAAAAGAGGAAGTTATACTATAGAATTGTTGAAGATTAGCTATATGATATCTACCAATAAAAGGAAGCATATGGCGAGTTCTAGTGGAACTTGCCACACTAGATCGTGACTTTGGTGAGCCAATACAAAAGTGACACATGGCGAGTTTTATGCAGCTTACCAAGAGATATTAATTCTTTTAAGGGTTAGTGTGTGTGAATTTTGGATAAACCATGTGTCTTCAAAACCCTTAAAGGAATGAGGATTTATCAAAGATGGCAAGACTAAAGTTGACCAAACCAAAAGAGGAAGAACATGATGTTGGATTTTCTTCTAATTTTTAGGAGACTCCAACTGTTTAGCTAGGTCAAACAATGAGCTGCAAAGAAATAGGAAAGTGGGTGATGGTTTAAATGGCAAGTATATTTCAATATGTGTGTATATATATAGATATATACACTACCCATTCAGAGGAAATCGCTGAAGTCATGGGGCCACGACACCATAAGTGCAAAACCAGAAAGGAAAGTCTGGTTGATGGAGGTCGCTAAAATCAAGGAAACATGGGTTGCAAAGGAAAAGGAATACGAGGATAATTTGTATTTATGACTATATATATATATATATATATATATATATATATATATATACACTAGTAAAAAGTGCGGTGCACGCGTTAAATGTTTTTAATCAACAATGTTTAGAGTGTATTAATTGTCATCTCAATGAATTTCTAAATTATAACTCTTTGAAAATGAAAGTATTCATATGAACAATATTTAGAGAGTAATAATTGTCACCTCAAAAGAAACAAAATAAAGTTTTCCATTAATGAATGAATGAAAACTATAAACATTTAAAAAAATATATGAAAATTAAAATTCTATAATTTACAAAACATTCAGAAATAAATACTATATAAAAATTCTATATATTATAAAATCCGAAAGGGTACCAACAATATTTAGATTGTAATAATTGTCACTTCAAAAGAAACAAAATATATTAGAAAATCCAAAACTATAATTGTTTGAAAATAAAAGTATTCCTAAATTATTTATTTCTCAATCTTTATCTTTTTTGCGTATCTCATTTCTTCATGAAATAAATCATTGTTAAGTGTCAATTCTTTTAATTCTTCTACCGCAAAATAAGTTTTCATAACTTGTTGTTGAGTATTGTCTATCTTCACCAGAAAAAGAAAAGATTTCCCTTTGCAGCTTGTCACTTTGTTGCTAAATTCATCAATATCCTACAAAAAGAAGAAATATAATTTAGAGCTATTAAGAAATTCAAGTAAGTATTTTTTTTTAATTTAATTAAAATTTTATGAATAAGGGTAGGAAATTACCTCAATTTGTAATTGTAGTAAATCATCTAGTGAACAATTTATTCTAGTGAACAATTTATTAATGTTTGACAATCATTGAACACTGTTAGGGTTGCAAATGTTGCAATATATTCCATACTTCGCACTTTAATTATCATCATGAATCTGCATATGAGTAAAGACAAAGAATTATGTATTTGTAATATTATTAAACCATTGAAATAAATACAATAATAAGGTTTTAGGACCAAATAATCATTTACATCAAGGATTTTATTAAATAAAAAATATGAAAATTGACAAATAATTTAATATATGGACCATTTGGTCAAGCACAATTGATTTTAGATTGAATTTTCAACGGTAACTCTAAAGCTATTCTGAAATGTTCAGATCAAATATGGTACTTAATTTAAATATTTTTGTTCTCAAGTGGAAAGAATTATTTGGTCCATTTGGGTTTGGTTTAGGTTTTGAATCCTTTCCTGCTGCAATCATGGGATATAATAATTAATGAGAGTAATATAATATAATTTGTTAATTTGAATTTTATTAGGTACTTACTGTTATTATATTTTGTGTGAGTAGTATAATATAATTTGAATTTATTATATTTTGTATGAGTTGTAGTATACTGGAAAATTTAATACTATATTTGATCTTAGCCAAAAGGTCGAGAATGTGTGATTATTATTTCTTTAGCTCTATAGTTTTATAAGAGGCTTTCATGTAATCTTTTTTACTTAAAACCAATGTGGGACTTTGTAATTTGAACTAAACTCTTTTTATATTTTTCTAATTTGAATTAATTTTAATTTTATTAGGTAATTTTGAGTTTTATAGAATTTATATCGTGGAATATAATAATTAATGAGAGCTCTTTATTGTGAATTAAACTCTTTTATATTTTGTTAATTAGAATTTTATTAGGTAATTACTGTTATTATAATTTAGTAATTTATTACCGTGGAAGCATGTGGTAAGTTTCAGAGTTTTGGGGGATCTCAAATTAGGAGAGGTTGTGTTGCATTTTGCTTTTCCTGCTTGGTTGGTTATTGTATATTGGTTGGTCTCTATCGTTCGATGTATTAATTTTGCTTTCCAAAATATCATTTTTAGTGAGGCTTACAACAATAAACTCACGACTCATTTACATCAAGGATTTTCTTAAATAAAAAATATGAAATTTTTTGTGTGAGTAGTAGTATATTGCAAAATTTAGTACTACACTTGATCTTAGCCAAAAGGCCGAGAAGGTGTGATTATTATTTCTTTAGCACTATAGTTTTATAAGAGGTTTTCACGTAATCCTTTTTACTTAAAACCAATGTGGGACTTTATAATTTGAATTAAACTATTTTTATATTTTGTTAATTTGAATTAATTTTAATTTTATTAAGTAATTTTGAGTTTTATAAAATTTATATCGTGGGATATAATAATTAATGAGAGCTCTTTATTGTGAATTAAACTCTTTTATATTTTGTTAATTTGAATTTTATTAGGTAATTTTGAGTTTTATAGAATTTATATCAATTAATAAATAAATATTGAAACTCTTTGCACAAAGGCCGAGAAAGTAATACTACACTTGATCTTAACCAAAAGACCAAGAAATGTTAGCCAAAAGGCCGACACAAAAAAATTTAATACTACACTTGATCTTAGCCAAAAGGTCGAGAAGGTATGATTATTATTTCTTTAGCTCTATAAGAAGTTTTCATATAAACCTTTTTACTTAAAATCAATGTGGGACTTTGTAATTTGAATTAATTTTAATTTTATTAGGTAATTTTGAGTTTTATAGAATGAATTAATTTTAATTTTATTAAGTAATTTTGAGTTTTATAAAATTTATATCAATTAATAAATAAATACTTATTTTGTTAATTTGAATTAATTTTAATTTTATTAGGTAATTTTGAGTTTTATAGAATTTATATCGTGGGATATAATAATTAATGAGAGCTCTTTATTGTGAATTAAACTTTTTATATTTTTTTAATTTGAATTTTATTAGGTAATTTTGAGTTTTATAGAATTTATATCAATAAAAAAATAAATAAATACTGAAACTCTTTGAACAAAGGCCGAGAAAGTAGTACTACACTTGATTTCAGCTAACAGACCAAGAAAGGTTAGACAAAAGGCCAACCCAAAAAAAATTAGTACTACAGTTGATCTTAGCCAAAAGGCCGAGAAGGTGTGACTATTATTTCTTTAGCTCTGTAGTTTTATAAGAGTCTTTCATGAAATCTTTTTTTACTTAAAACCAATGTGAGACTTTATAATTTGAATTAAACTCTTTTTATATTTTATTAATTTGAATTAATTTTAATTTTATAGGTAATTTTGAGTTTTATAGAATTTATATCAATTAATAAATAAATATTGAAATGTAGTACTACACTTGATCTTAGCCAAAAGGCCGAGAAGGTGTGATTATTATTTCTTTAGTTCTAGAGTTTTATAAAAGGCTCTTATATAATCTTTTTTACTTAAAACTAATGTGGGACTTTGTAATTTGAATTAATTTTAATTTTTTTAGGTAATTTTGAGTTTTATAGAATGAATTAATTTTAATTTTATTAGGTAATTTTGAGTATTATAAAATTTATATCAATTAATAAATAAATACTTATTTTGTTAATTTTAATTTTATTAGGTAATTTTGAGGTTTATAGAATTTATATCTTCGGGATATAATAATTAATGAGAGCTCTTTATTGTTAAATACTAAAACTCTTTGCACAAAGGCCGAGAAAGTAGTACTACACTTGATCTTAGCCAAAAGACCAAGAAAGGTTAGCTGAAAGTGATGGTACTTCATACAATTATTACCACTAACTGAAGGAAAGTTGTCAAAGATGATGGATAACTGGGCTAAGTAAATGGAATCGTGTGTCTGAAATAGAGAAAAGAAATCGACAAGCATGAGGAAAAAGAACAAAAACATGGAACACATGTAGGTTTGTGAAGAAGATAAGTGGAAAACTTACTCCAAAACTACCCATGATTCAAGATCATGGAAGACTAAAAGGACATGGTTCAAGTTAGGTGCCCAAGAAATTGATAGCAAGAGAAAGGAGGAAGAAGATGGTGGCAGAAATAAAGGGAACTGTCGAAGACATAGGACACTTGGCAGCTTCTAGCCAAGCCAAGTAGAAGTTGCTGCAGTTGCCACATATCAATTGTTGTATGCAAGAAAATTCTATAAATAGAGCACTAAGGCGTATCATATAAGATCTGCTCAGCGCACATCACACATCAATACAACATCTTTGCTATTCATGTATCTCTCATTTTAGCAATGATTTTACATTATGTCTAAATCTAGCATTTTGCTATTTCATGTATTTCTCATTCCAACAATGAATTTACATTTTGTTTAAGTTAAGTCCAGTACTTTGCTATTCCATATAACATTCATTTCAACAATGAATTCTCATAATGTTTTGAGTTCAGTTCAATACTTCATTTCACAACTTTCTGTCAAGTAGTTTTCTATATCTTCAATTACAAGTCTTGCACTTCCTTTCTTACATTCCAGTAGTTGCACTTTAATTAGTTTAATTTCCAGCCTTGCACTTTCAATATCGCCTTTCTTTCCACTAGTCATACAACAGTCCAGAAGTCCTTTTTCAAGGTAAAAAAAACCTTTGAAGATGGTTATTCCATTCCTTTATACAATCACTTGATCCCTATAACTTCCAACTGGAAAATTGTTTGGACCTTCACTTAGACGACAGCAATTCTAGCAACGGCACGCCGCAACCCACCTCCGTTTCCACACTTAGAAAAGACCACACCTCTCGTTTCCACACTTAGAAAAGACCATGATTTTTCTGAGCCGAACATATTGGCACGCCGACGGAACATCTAGATAGAATGTTCAATTGCCGGTGGAAGAAGACAAGGCAAGTCTGTTCAAGACCCTGCCGAAATAGATAAAATGCAAGCTAGTGAACTTCCAGTCGAAAGTTCATGAGTTGCACTCAAAGAAAGAGAAATGGTGGAAAAGTTTGCTCAAACAATGGCAAACGGACCCATCATGGATAACATTCGCATGATAGCTATGCAGCAAGATAGGTATGCTTAAGACCTAGCAAAGGCCACTCAAGACTAAGCAAAAGTCGCTTATTCTCAAGAGCGAAAGTTAGAAGAAATGGTGGACCGAATCTCTCATAGATTCAAATCTATGTTAGAATGGTCCTTTGGAAGCTTGGATCAAACTTTGGCCCCGAGGCCAAACAATTCTGAAGGGACTCAACAATCAGCCGTTCAAGCCAACAGGTTGTCCACATTTGTTGAAGGCAGTTCCTCTCAACAACATGTAGGTTCATTCCTTCCAACTCAACAGTAGATGCAGTCTGTTCCAGTGGCATAGACTTACATTCCAGTTGCACCAGTACCTGCTCTAATGGCGCAAATGACTATTCCACAATCAACGCCCATGCCAGTCACTCAGCAAGTTCAGAACCCTCCACCTATGGCATTTCCACAACAGACTGGGCATGATCAGCATGGCTAACCTTGGCTATACCACATTCCTCAAGGACAGCAGAATGTTCCACCTGTTAACACTCAGCCAGCATCAACTACACTTCCAAGGCTGCACAAGGCCATTCCTATGGTGGTTGGGGGGGTAACCTTTTCCATGGGAGCCACTTCCGGACTAAAAAGGAAGAAACCGTTGGAGAAACAACCTTTTTGACACTAACCCACTACCAATGGCAGGTGGGGGGCATCAAAGGGGCAATCTACTTCAAGGTTGGCCAGGTAATAACCTTCCATAGCCCATGACGCTTGATAGAGCCCAATTTGCAGAATTCCTTCAACAAGAATTTGGCCTAACTCGAAGGGGTGGAAGACCAGCCTACAAAAAGCCCTATCTAGAGTTCATTGATGAAGTTGGGTTTCCAAGAAATTTTAGAATTCTAGAATTTGCAATATTGAATGGAGAGGACAAATAGTCCACATTAGAACATATCAACCGTTTCATTGTCCAATGTGGAGAAGCAATAACCAATCCATTGTTGAAGATACGTTTGTTTCCAAATACACTGACTAGATATGTTTTCAGGTGGTATTCCAACTTGTCAGCCAACTCCATCCAAATTTGAGCAGTTTGAGGATCTATTCCATACTCAGTTTTATAGAGCTGAGTCTGAAGTGTCGATGGCAGACCTTTCCAAACTTCATCAGTTACCTAGAGGGTCAGTCAACAACTTCCTTTCCAAATTCAGAAGGGCCAAGTATAAGTTCAACCAGAAGAATATGTGAAAATGGTTGTGAATGGTTTAGAGTTTGAACTTTGTAAGAAGTTCGAAGGAGTATAATTTTATGACTTATTTGATTTAGCCGGCAGAGTAGCTAAGTACGAGGAACTCCTTCATGAAGAGCAAGACTGATCCTAACTATGAGGTGTTCGCCACTGAAATTGAAGGAGATTTGGAGGTTAATATAGTCGAGTTCAATATAAAAAATGCTATATCTGTGAGGCATTGGCAAAACTAAAAGCAGCCACAACCAACTTGCAAGTAGCTTCTAGTTCCAAATGGAAGGGAATAAACTCTTCCAGGAGCTATTCTTTTGACATTTACAAAGCTGAACAAAATTTTGATTTGCTTGTGGTTGACAAGCAATTAATCTTCACAATGGGCCACAAGATGCCAACGGCCTCCAAAATGGTTGGGAAAAAGTATTGAAAATTTCACAATTTGTGGAGACATCCCATTAACAATTGTATAGTTTTCCGTAATATGGTGCAGAAAATAATTAAAGATGGCAGGCTGAAGTGATAAGCATCAAATATTGCATATTTAAGTGCCCTTAATTGCATGAGTTCGGCCCATTATTTGATTTATGTATATAGATTAACTACATTTTTATATTTTTGTGTTTTTGCAGGTCTAATTGCGAAAAAGGAATAAAAATAAAGTTTTAAGGGTTTTTGAAGAACAAGTCATATCGGCCTAGATATCAAGTGATTTTTAAGAAGAGATGGCCCAAATATGCAATGGAAACTCTCAGCAACACATTTGGATGAAGAAGGACTCAATGGTCCAAGCTGAAGAAATGTAAAACAGTTGCATTTGGGCATGCATCAGCACTTCGCGTCCTGACGCGAGTTCTGGCCTCCCGATGCGAGCTCTTGTGTCCCGACGCGAGATTTTGTGTCCCGACGCGAGGCCTTATCTCGCACGCGCACATGTCGTCAGCTCTGCGCACCTTTAGTAAAAAAGCCATTTTTGGACCATTTGATTATGTGGAAAGAGGACTCAGAGCTCTATGTTTGGTATGTTTTTAATGGAAGTCTAATTCCCACGTTTCAGATGTCAAAAATAGAGATCAAGAGGACACTAACGTGCTGCCAGGTGGCAGAAACCCAACTTTGCACTCCTTTGGTATTTTGACCATATCTCTTGGGTTATAACTCCAATTGCTAAATGGTTTAATGATTTGGAAAGCTGACTCATAGCACTATATTTTCTATGTTGAGAGAAAAGGCTAATTTGGACAATTGATAGGTCAAAAATACAGAAGAATAACATGCTAATTCTGCTAACATGCTGAGTTGTCACACTTTGATTTAGTCAAAGTTTGTTTCCTTGATTTAAGGGATGTCTCCAACTGTTTTGTGATTCAAAGGCTATGAAATATGATCTCTTTGGAGGGTATTTTAAGTTTATATATCAACCACCCATCATTATCTATCGTGAAGTTGGAATTGGGTGAAAGATAGAGAGAGAAATATTGAGAAAAGGGGGAGGAAGAAGAACGGGGCAGAATTCTGAGCTCATGGAGATGGAGTCTTCATCATCAATGGAGGCTTACACCTTGCACATGAGAGGCTAACTCCCTCATAGGGATTTGATGTAGCCCTTGCCAAGTAATTATGTCTTGATTGTATCTAAATTTGGGGAACTTTACATATTTGTGACAAGTTGTATAATCTAGAGATTACACTTTGATATATTTGTGCTTCATTCTATATATAATCTTGTTGAAACTCTTATCTTGTCTTAGAAATTGTTTCTTCATGATTATGCTGCTTACATTCTTAGAGTGACAATAAGGATGAGATTATGCAATGGTTATATTGGTATGTAATTGAGTATTTATATAGATTATATATAAGGAAGATGGACCATGCTACACCTTTAGATTAATTTAGTTAGGTAGATGATCTATACCAACTGAAGATAATTTATGATATTTAACTGATTTCATGTGCTGCAACATACCATTGAAGGACCTTGATAGGTCATGCCTAGGGAAGATGGTTCATACCACAACCTAGTTTAGGTGGATGAACTATGCTAACCAAAGATGTGTTATACTTAGTCCTGAAATGTATGATTTTCTTGAAGATATTGTAGTTGTCTTGTATTTCTACATATCATGGTTACATGTATAAGTTGTTTCCCAAATTAATTACAATTAGGCATGTTTACAAGGCTTGTGGTGAAGTCATTTCCCTAGCCCTTATTTTTATTTTCTCATTTATTTGTAATCAAAATTCTGTTTTAGTAATTCTAGTTAATTTCAATTTATGTATGTGACAAACAAAACAATTCAAAAACTTTCTTTCACAAATCAATCAGTGAATTAATCTTACAATCTTGATTACCATAAGCTACCATTCCTTGTGGTTTGACAAACCCTTATAATAGGCCTATTCTACATTGATATATATATGTGCTATTATTATAAGTGATATTTTTAATTGGTACACATTTGTGCACATCAACTTTTTGGCGCCGTTGCCGGGGAATGCAAATGGCTTTGTGATTAAGATTTAAAGATTAAATTTGGTTAGATTTTTAGTTTAGGATTTTGTATATATTCTGTTTTAAACTTGTTTTGGAGTATTTGAGTGCATTTGTGTAGGTACAAGGGGTTGTTTTACTTGAAAGGAAAATTCTGGAAATTCTAGACATTTTGGACCCTTTGTGAGTTTTCAAAGTTGAATTTTTTTGCACTCTATGCTCTATTTGTATATATTTTGTGTAATTTTTTTAATTATTTTTTTTATATTATTTTTTTTTATGTATCTAAACAAGTGGTTGAATTAGTCCTAAATGGAGAGTTATTATCCTTCAACTCATTTTTACATACCACATAAGTTATGTGCATTTTGTTCTAGTCATATACATCATTTAAGAGATTATCCTCCACTGGGACAATTTTCAGATTTTTATCTAAAGCAACCATATGTAAATTTCTTTGAACCGGGTAATGATCTATACTTCAATGTTATGAGTTGGGTTGGGGAGTTCATCAAAACTTTTTGTGGAATGATATGGAAAATTCAGCCCCATAATCTCATAGGCAACATTTTCAATCAAATTTTCAGCCCAATGATCATTATTTCTAGCCCTCTTCTCCTTTTTCACCGTCTCAATTTGACGAGCTAATGGATAATAACAATCAAATTTTGGCTGCCTTTTCTAGCATGCAATCCAAAATAGAGTCCGTCAATCAAGTGGTATCTTCTAATTCCCAATCTAGTGCTAGGATGGATGCTAAAATAGCCCAATCAAGTGATACCACCATTGAGTTGATCCATTCTCATTCCCAAGCTCTAGCTAGGATAGAAATACAAATGGAACAAATGGTTAATGATCTAAATCATTTAGAGGAAGAGGAATTTCCATGTGAGCTTATAACCGATTCAAACGGGTATTCTATGAATGATAAGATTACTCCTAGTAGCTCTCATCATGAGAATGATTAAGTTGTTAGCACATGTGAGAATGAAGAAATAATGGTTTATGTTCAAATTATTGCCACACAAAAAAATGAAGAATTTGTGGTTCAAAATGAGGAAAATAATGATGAAGAGATTGTCTCCTCTAATCCAAACCACCCCCTAAATAATCCTATCCTTGATACACCTCCTTTAATGGAGGATCCTCTAAAAGCTTGCTTGTCTCATTTTAATTGTGAGAATTTTGATGTTGACAAATCTATTTCGGAGGATTTTGAATTTAAGACTTCAAATCCTCACTTAATAAACTAATCTCCCACAAAATCAAGTTCTAATTGCCATGAAATAATCAAGAGTTGAAATAAAGAAGAGAAAATAACTTACCTCAATTTGGAGTTTGAAACCTTGCCCTCTTTGATTGAAAGATGATGATGGAAGAGGATGATTAAAGATTATGAATTGATGAAAAATGGAGATGGAGAGAGTGAAATATGATTTTGAGATGGTGTGGGAAGGTAGGGTTAGAAGTTGGGAAGTGTAGGTTGTGAATGAGGAATGAAGGAATGAAGTTTATAAAATCCCTAGTTGGGCTCGGGTTAGCTGCATAGGCTTTTGAGTCCGGACATGAAACATGGCGTCTGGACGAAGACTGTAGCGAGGCTCTTGATGAGGAATGTTTGCGCCCTGGGGGTTGATGATGATAGAATGGCGTCCGGATGCACGTTTTGGTGTTCGGACGCGAGAAGTAGCAAGAGTTGGCATCTGGATGCCGATGGTGCATCCAGATGCGATTGGTACCAGGTGATGGCGTTCAGACGCACGTTTTGGCATCCAGATGCGGTGTCTTCAGTAATTGGCATCCAGACGCAAGAAATGGCATCCAGAAGCAAGATGCTTTAGTTGCTCTAATGAATTATTGATCAAAGACGCCTAAAAATGTTACCAAACCTTTGTATGACTATAGAAACCCACTATGGTCACTTGAATGGACATGTAAATGATTCTTGAAGAATGCAAAGTGGAAATTTTATTCAGCCATTTGTAGAGAATTTTAATTCATGGTAACAAGTGTATAAGGAAGCTTAGAATGGAAAGAATTTGCTTTATTGAAGTGTTAAATTTAATGTCGATAGCTAGACGATATGGGAATCTTTCTAGTCCTCCTAAATTAGATTCGTCAATATAATGGAATCTATATATCCGACCGAGACTAGGTTGTCAATGTAAGGCTTAAGCCGCTGACCATTGACTTTAAAAAGATTCCCATTCTTTAGGTCTTGCAGCTCCACTGCACCATAGGAGAATACAGAAGTGATTAGAAAAGGTCCTTCCCAGCATGAACAAAGCTTCCCTGGGAAGAGTTGCAATCAGGAATTAAAAAGCCAAACTTTTTGACCAGAAGCAAAAGACTTATTGATGATATGTTTGTCATAGAATTTTTTAGTCTTTGCTTTATAAATTTTGGCATTTTCATAAGCCTCATTCCGGATTTCTTCTAGCTTATTGAGCTACAATTTTCTGTTAGAGCCGGCCTGATCAAGATTGAAATTGAACCTTTTTATGGCCTAAAAGGCACGATGCTCTAATTCAATTGGAAGGTGACATGCCTTACCGTAAACAAGCCGATATAGTGACATGCCAGCCAATTGGTGTCTTAAATGCAGTTCGGTAGCCCCAAAACGCATCGTTCAGTCATAAAGACCAATCATTGCGGTCCGGTCGAACCGTCTTTTCAAGAATATTTTTGATTTCCCGATTTGAGACTTCCACTTGACTACTCGATTGAGGATGGTAAGGCGTGGCAACCTTGTGAGTAACAGAGTACTTAAGTATAACAGATAGAAGATAACGATTGCAGAAATGAGACCCTCCATTACTTAAGAGTGCTCTAGGTGTACCAAACCGATTGAATATGCTCGTTTGAATGAACTGGACCATTGCAGTGTGGTCATTGGTTATGGTTGTCTCAGCCTCTATCCATTTAGATACATAGTCCATTGCTAAGAGAATGTAAACATAGCCATATGAAGATGAGAATGGTCCCATAAAATCTTTTCCCCAGACATCGAAGATTTCGATAATTAGAATGGAATTCATTGGCACCATGTCCCTTTTAGACATGGCCCCAAGCTTTTGACATCGCGTACAAGACTTGCAAAAGTTATAAGCATCCTTGAATAATGAAGGCCAATAAAATCCAATTTGAAGGACTTTAGATGAAGTCTTTTTGGCACTGAAGTGTCCTCCACATGCAAAAGTGTGGTAGAACTTTAAGATATTTTGGACTTTAGATTTGAGAATGCATTTCCGGATTATTTGATCCAGGCAATACTTGAACAATTCCAAGTCTTCCCAAAAGAAATTTTTTATTTGAGTGAAGAACTGGTCTTTCTCTTGCTTAGACCATTTTGATGGAATTTTTCCAACCGCAAGATAGTTGACAATGGCAGCAAACCAAGGGGGTGACATAAGAAATCTGGAACAGTTGCTCATCCGGAAAGGAATTATAAACTGGAGAAAAATCAAAAGTGTTCTCAATAAGAAGCCTAGAAAGGTGGTCTGCAACCACATTGTCAGTTCTTTTCTTGTTTTTAATCTCAATGTGGAACTCTTGGAGTAAGAGTATCCAACGAATGAGTCGCGGTTTGGTCTCTTTCTTCGCAAGTAGATGTCTTAACGCGACATGATCCGTGAAAACGATGACCTTAGATCCAAGAAGATATGAACGGAATTTATCCAAGGCATAGACAACTGCTAGCAACTTTTTCTCAGTTGTTGTATAATTCATTTGAGCATTTGAGAGAGTCTTGCTAGCGTAGTAAATAGCATAAGGAGTTTTATCCACACGCTAGCCCAAAAGAGCACCTAATGCATAATCGGATGCATCGCACATGATCTCAAAAGGAAGAGACCAATTAGGTGGTTTCATGATTGGGGCAGAAGAGAGTAGTGAACGGAGCTTTTTAAAAGCTTCCAAACATGCTTCATCAAAGTTGAAATTAGTGTCCTTTTCAAGAAGATGGCATAAAGGCCGAGATATCTTACTAAAATCCTTGATGAAGTGGCAATAAAAGCCAGCATGGCCAAGAAAAGATCGAATTTGTCTCATCGAAGAGGGAGAATGAAAGCTATGAATTAATTCAACTTTTGCCTTTTTGACCTCAATTCCTCTTTTAGAGATAATGTGTCCCAAGACAATCCCTTCTTGTACCATGAAGTAACTATTTTCCCAACTTAATATCAGATTTGTATCCTTACATCTTTGAAGCACGAGTGATAAATTATGGTATCTAAAGACTGAAAAATCATCCATGAATAATTCAAGAAAATTTTCAACCATATCAGAAAATATGGACATCATGCATCTCTGAAAAGTGGCCGGTGCATTATATAACCCAAAGGGCATACGACGATAAGCAAAAGTTCCAAAAGAACAAGTGAAGGTGGTCTTCTCTTGATCTTGAGGATCTACAACCACTTAGTTATAGCCAGAATAATCATCAAGAAAATAATAGTAACTTTGGCCAGCTAACCTTTGTAGGATTTGATCAATGAATGGGAGTGGAAAATGATCTTTCCTAGTTACAGAGTTTAGTTTTCGGTAATCTATGCACACACACCAACCAGTGGTGGTGTGTTGTGGCACAAGTTTTCTCGCTGAATTTTCAACAATGGTGAGGTCGGACTTCTTTGGAACAACTTGAGTGGGGCTTGTCCACTTGCTATCCGAGATGGGGTAGATGATCCCCGTATCTAGTAGCTTGATTACCTCTTTTATGACAACCTCCTTCATGTTAGGATTCAATCGACGCTGCACCTCTCAGGAAGATTTAGCTTCTTCCTCCAAAAGAACGCGGTGCATGCAAGTGGAAGGGTCAATTCCTTTTAAATCAGCCACTGACTAACCAATAGCTTCTTTGTGCTATTACAGCACCGCTAAAAGGCTGTTTTCTTGGTCTTGAGAAAGATCCGATGCAATAATGACCGGAAGAGTTTTGTTTACACCAAGAAATACATACTTGAGATTAACCAGGAGCGGCTTCAACTAAAGTTTAGATGGAGATTTCAATGAAGGGACAAGAGGAGTGCTGGAAATTAATGGAAAAGGTTCCTTTAGCACTTTCCAAGAAGGAAAGTCTGAGATTTCATAGGCTTTAAGCAAAGAGTTGACTTCACGAATGGATTGATCAATATCAAAATTTTTAAAGTCAAAATGAGCCAAGCAAGTTTCTAGAGGATCTTGACTTAAAATAAATGGAAGAGATTCTTCAACTATTTCATCAATAATGTCAAGAGAGAAATACTTATATTCCCCTTGAGGATGTTGAGAAGCACTAAAAATGTTGAGCTTCACCTTCATATTTCCAAAAGAAATGTCCATCACCCCGGTTCGGCAATTAATTGAAGCATTAGCCGTAACTAAGAAAGGCCGACTAAGGATCACAGGAATATGTTTTATTAGATTATGGACTAGTTCAGTATTTAGAACCACAAAGTCTAACGGAAAGTAGAAATTATCCACTTTGATGAGTACATCTTCGATGATACCACGAGGTTGTTTTACAGATCTATCAGCAAGTTGCAAGACAACCAAAGTGGATTTGAGTTCTCCTAAACCAAGTTGCAAGTATACTGAGTAAGGAATCAGATTTACACTTGATCCTAAGTCAAGGAGGGTCTTTTCTATCTCATTGTCTCCAATGACACACGAGATTGTCGGGGCACCCGGATCCTTAAACTTCGGAGGTGTATTATGCTGAATGATAGCACTTGCTTGCTCAGTTAGCCTCACCTTTTTAGGAATATTGCTCTTAGAAGTGCGTTTTTGAGTACACAAATCTTTAAGAAATTTTGCATAAGGTGGAATTTGCTCAATGGCATCAAGGAGAGGAATGTTAATCTTTACTTGCTTAAAGACTTCAAACATTTCCTGAATTTTATCGCCCTTTTTTCCCAAAATGTGTGGACTCTATGAGGCATTGAGGAAAAGGAGCCTCGGGCTCATAAGATATCTCAACATTTTGGATTGACGGATTTGGAATTTCTGGACTATCTTTCAGATTCTTGGATGAAGAAGTTGAATCCTTGGGAGCAAGAGTTCCAATTTTTTCATCAACCTTATTGTCCACAATTCTTCCACTCCGAAGTATGGTGATTGCTTGAACTTGCTCAAGATTTGATCCACTCGGAGGAGTGATCTCATCAATCATATATTGCCCTTTCGGGGTTCACCGCAGGTTGAGCTAGAAGTTTTCCTGTATCCTTCTTATGAAGGTGATTTATTGAATTAGCCATTTATCCTAGTTGGGTTTAAAATTGGCTATTGATTGGGAATGAGTATTAACCAATTACACAGTTGATTGCATATCACTAAGAGTAGCCATTATCTGCTTATTGGAGATTACTAGCTCATCCAATTGAGACTGTTGAGAAAGAACATGATTTTGATTGGAAAAATTCGCATTATATGAAGGAGGACGATAGTTTGAAGAAGCTTGAAATGGCCGGTTCATGGACTGAGAATTAGATTGATTTGATTGCCGAGGACCTTGAAATGATGAATTTTGTAGGGCTTGTTGCCTCCATGAGAAATTTGGATGATCTCTCCAATCCGGATTGTATGTATTTGAATAAGGATTATTTCCTGGGTGAGAGAATATGGCATTGGCCTGTTATGGCAAACCTTCAGAAAATTGCTCCGGTGTGGGGCAATCTTCTGCATTATGAAAAGTACTTGTGCACTGTGCACACATAACATTTGATGAAGAATTCTGAGAAGATGAGAGATGTGGTGCCACAAGCTGAAATTTTTATGGGTATGACATCCACTTGAGAAGATTCTTCCCTAAGAGTCCGTGGTTGACACGGATTCGAGGGTTTAACCACATTAGATGTATAGGCTCTATGAGAACTATGTTGCATAGAATTTTCGCTTATGTTCTCAAGTATAATCCATGCATCATCTGAATTTTTGGATATGAACATACCCTCACACGAAGAATCGATTAATTTTCTATGTGGTTCTCTTAAATCATCATAGAAAGCTTGCACCAATTGCCACTTTGGAATTTGGTGGTGCAGACACTTCCTCAGAAAATCTTAAAGTCTCTCCCATGTCTCATAAAATATTTCCCCATCAATTTGGAAGAAGCTAAGAATAGATCGACGCATTTGATTGGTCTTACTCACAGGATAGTACTTTTTCAGAAATTCTTGTTGCAATTGGACCCATGAAGTGATGGAATTTGCAACAAGAGAGTTCAACCAATATTTTGCTCTATCTTTTTAAGCAATACCTCATTTTGAGATGAAAGTGTAGAAAATCCTATGCTAAGCCCCAATGATGGTAACAAGAATGGAGATTGAAAAATGGATAGAAGAATGTACACAAGAACGAAAAATAAAAAATAAAAATGAGGGAGGAATAGAGTTTTAAAACTCTACGAAAACTAGTGTATAACGTCTCTAACAAGACGTTGAGTCGACTCACTAGTCGAACGAATCAAAAACCGAATATGAAACATCCTCATTGACCTTCTTGTTAATTTTCCCATGTGGATCCTCTCTTACAACAATGTAAACACCTCCCAAAAGAATGACTTGAAAAAAAATTATGAAAGATGCAATTTGTTTCCTTTCATCCACGGTCTTGAAAATGAAATCAATAATAGGCGGCCTTGCACTTGGCAAGGCAAAGTCTTTCAAGAATTCAATTGGATTAATAGAAATTGCACTCTCTTCATCCCCTTTTTCTTCCTCAATGATCACCATCTCTTTACTTTTCAAGTTAGCTAAGGAGTCCATTAGAGAGTTCACTTCATTTTTGGAGCTTTCAAAGTCAAAACCACAATTTTTATACATTTCAAAAAGGCATGTCTCAAGAGGGTCTTTGGATATAATAGAAAGAAGCCTCTCTTCAACAAGTTCCTTCTCCTCCTCTCCTACCTCTATAGTGGTCACCGTCTCCTCACTCTATAAAGTAGCTGATGCGCACAAATGTGTACCACTTAAAAATATCATTTATAACAATAGCACATTCATCATTACAGATTAATGTTACAGTAGGGGGTTGTCGAACCACAACGATTGCTAGTTTATGGCAAACAAAATTGTAAAATTACTTCCTAATTTGATAACAGAGATGATAGTTCAATTAGTTTGTCACTTAACCTACGAATTTAAATTTCATAAAATAGTAAATAATATGATTAAAATGGATTGAATTTATAGAGAGAAAGCTAGGGAATTGACTTCACCTCAACCTTATAAACATGGTAAATTGCACTCAACTTGGGGATAGACAATTATATATATAAAATGATGTGTAGAAGTATAAAACTACCACAACATCATCAAGAAGATCATACATTTCAGGACTAAGCATAACCCATCTTTGGTTAGCATAGTTCATCAACATAAACTAGGTTGTGGTATGAACCATCTTCCCTAGGCATGCCTATCAAGGTCCTTCAATGGTATGTTGCAGCACATGAAATCAATTAAATATCATAGATTATCTTCAGTTGGTATGGACCATCTACCTAACTACATTAATCTAAAGGTGTAGCATAGTCCATCTTCTTTAAGCATATCCTATATAAATACTCAATTACATGCCAATATAACCATTCCATAAATTCTTTCCCATTGTCACTATAGGAAATCAAGTGTATAATTGTGTCAATGTGATTTCTAAGACAAGATAAACAAATCAACAAAATTATATATTTAAATGATAATCAAATACATCAATTTAATGTAAACTACATCAATTCAATATAAACACTTCTAATTTATGAAACTGAATATATACAATAAGAATCCCCAAATTGAAATATAATCTAACACATGTTTACTTGAAATATAATCTAACACATGTTTACTTGGTCTAGGTTACATCAACTCCCTAGAAAGGAAATTAGCCTCTCATGGATATGGCAACAACCTCCAGGATTGAAGAAGAGAAGAAAATCTCTCCTCTCACCATTGTTGCAAAACTTAGCATAAGAACCCTAAGAAAATCCTCTCCCCAACAATACCTTTTCAAAAACCAAAACTAACTTCCTTTCTTCAAGCCTTTCCCCTTCTTTTATCCTTACGTGAGTTTCAGAATACTATAACTCGTTCAAAATTCGAATTTCCACTTAAGATGGAACAAAATCGGACTTAATTAAAATGAGGGCCCGTGGTCTTGCGTCCGAACACGAAGAATGGCGTCCTGACGCAAGATCCTGATGGTTTGGGGTCCGGACACCAATTCTTGCTTCCGGACGTGAGGTACTACAAAGTGGCGTCATGACGCCACTTTTTAAATCCAGATGCGAGGTATGCTACTTTGTGTAATGACCTGGTCATTTTCTTCCTTTTCATTTTTCCTCAAATTTTGCGGATAAATTTTTTTTGTTGTCTTTTCTTTTCTGTGGATGGTTTTTCATCACTTAGTGTCGTCTTAAGTGCTCGGAAATGGTTTCTAAGACTCTTTTCCGTGGATTGACAACTTCATTTGAGGATCGAGTCATTTTCACAATTTTCGTTTTTTAACACTATTCACCTTTTTGTCCTTATTCCTATTTCGTCCTTTCCCTGTTTGTCACTTTGTTGGCAAAACCTCACTTCTTGTGCTCGGTGTTGGTTTTTGACTTCACGTATCTTTATCGTGAGTGGTTTCCACGAAATACGTATCTTTACTTTTGTAGGAAAGTACTCCGGTTGCTCCCGGTGTCCATAGGACCATGGATGCATAATTCTTTGAAATTAATTTCTTTTCTTGGGGTGTTTTTCGTAAATATCTTTTGAAGATATTTAATTTCAGTGGTATCTAAGAAAATATCTTTTGAAAGATATTTTCATTCTGGGGCAGTTTTGCAGTTAACCCTTTTTTTGGGGGCCATTGTGCAATTAATGAAAATTATTGCAAATTATCTTGTTTTGAGCCTGGATTCTCGTACGGGATTCATTTTCACTTTTCGTTGAGTCGTAAACTCTTAGAAGTCCCTTCTGGTCGATGTTTTTCAGTTTCAGGGTTTCTAGCCCCGGTTTGCGCCAAACTTGTTTGGGGATTAACTTTATGCTCAGGACTCGGTTTTTGACGCCGTTTCTTCCGTTATTCTTATTTTCTCATTTTGAATCTTTTTTGTTCACAGAGTTTCATCATTTGAACGCGTCTGCTCAAATTTTACTTTTCCAGACCCGGCGGGGTCGGTTTGGGGCATTTTTTGGATTTTTCTATAAAAGTGGGATGAGATATTTTGATTTTCATCTTCCCCACTCATCTTGCATGACCAGAACTCCCATGGCAGCCCAAGGGAGGCTGCCATCTCCTCTCTCCTCTTTTGAACTTCATTTCTTTGTTAAAAAGTTGAAGTGCCTTTACATTTTGTGTTCGTGTTGACTACGCGCTTCTTTCACCCTTATTAGAAACCATTTCTGGTCAATTTTGGAGTTTGGGTTGGAGGTCAAGTGGTGTTTTTCATGGGTCCTCTTTGGAGTTTATCGTGCACGGCGTTGTCCCCGACAAAACCCCGAAGTATCGTCGGATTCGGAGCCGTTTCATTTTGATGACTTTTGAGATTTTCATCTCAAATTAAGGTAGGGGGTGTCTTTAGATTATATTTATGTTGTATTGATTGATATATAAGCATATACAACTCGTGAGCATGCCTTTATTTAAGATTTATTATTTAATTTAATTAATTTCTATATTTGGGATTTAATTCATATGTTAGTGTATATAACTTGGAATTAAATTGTGGCTTATTAGTAAATTAGGCCTTGATATGCTGAATAACATATATTAAATTTGGAGTATTTGATTAAGAATTGCAAAACTTATTTAATATTTATCTTTGATAAAAGTTTAATTAACATGGTCTTAGTAAGCATGAAATCAAGTTATGATGTGATATTTAGATATGTCTTGGCATGCTCTCTAACATATATTAAATTGGGAACATTTGGAATTGATTGAAATCTAGAGAAAAATTAATTAATGAGCTTAATTAATTTTATTTTAAGTGTATTGGCCACTTAAATTGTTGTTGGATATAATAGGTTGATAATCTCATGAAATGTAGTCCATTTAATCACCTTGTGAGCATATTACTAATTTGATGTAGAATTAGTACTTGAGACATCTGAAATGGTAATTGGACTTAGCATGATATATAATATCATTGACTTGCATAGCTTGTTTAGATATATCTTGTGTAGGTGTATAACTTGTTAGAATATTACAATTACTTACCTTGGAAGTTAGTTACTAAATTGGGACTTATTTAGTACTTGTGGCTTAGTGTGGTAATGTGGTTCAATTATTGTAAAATATTCTTGTTTTAGTGTATAAATTGCATATTGGAGGCTTGACATGTCATATGCTATCTAGACTTGAATTATATGATATGGTTTGTGTGGATTCAACCTTATTTGTGCATAGAAGATGGTTTTATGCATTAACTTATTGATTTTTGTATAAGTTTTGGACCTATTGATTTTGGAAAGCTTGTAAGGACATATTTCACGTGATGCCTAGGGTTTGGCTCTAGTGCGGAGACAAGAGTCTTCTAAATTATAAGTGCGCACTAGGTAGTACCTTGTGGGTCGTAATTGCCCGGAATAACTTATGCATGTGCGCACTAGGTAGTGCCTTGTGGGTCGTAATTACCCGGAAACACTTGCTTATTCTAGTGACCACATGTCTTAGTCTTTTTACTTTGATTTCGCATTCAATTTCAGGTTGTTAATCATGGATTACTTGTAACTTAAGAATTAGTGCTTGCCTATGTATTTTGATCTCATTTAGTATACTTGAAACTGTATATTTGAACTTGTATCATTGTTGGTGTATCTAAACTCTATCTAGTATATTTACGTTTAGTATGTTTGTCTTGTGTTTGCGGATTTCATTTTTGTATACTTGTGCCATGTATACTTGTCTTGTGCGTATGTGTTTAGCTTAGTATACTTGTGTCTGTATACTTGATTTATGAGTACTCTATACATATATCTTATACTTGTGTATGTTTGCTAGATATTGCTTATCCCATTTAACATGATTTAGTATACTTGTGAGCATGTGTACTTGAATGTCGTGTATCATGTTTTAATACGGTTTAGTGTATTTGAGCATGTATACTTGTATGCCGTAGTTCATTTCAATTACATGAGTAGCTTAGGATGATCCCTGAGTCTCACTTTGACATAGACGTTAGGTGGCATGAGTCCCTCTAACATGTTTCACCTTAAGGTGATAGAATTGTAAAATGCTAGGTCGATGCAAGTTCATCTCTTATGAGTAGCTTTATGTTACTCACCCACATAGTGGGGACATTTTTCAGGTATCGGATCAAGATTCGGAATTCATATCATGCCTGGATGATTTGTAGACTTGAAGTTCTCATTTCTTGTAAATGTTGGCTTGAAATGCCATTTATAGCTTTATATGTCAATGTGGATATTTTATTCTATTTTTGTAATGTGTACATAAGTACACTATTTACAATGTATTTGACATGTATGGGATGAGGCCGGAAGCCAATGACATGTATCTTGCTTTCTATGCACTTTCGTTTTCAAGGCTTAATATGAAAATGTTGAAAAATGCTTAGACATTGTGTCATAACTTTTGCATCGGGTGTGGGAATTTCATTTTTATTCTTTCGTAGGATCTCATTAATCATGTTTGAAGTGTGGCCAAGGGTCAAACGGTAATTTGAAATCATTTGTCAATTTTGGTTTCCATATTTTCAATTTCAAGTTCATTTTCGCCTTTTTGGCCGTTGGGGGGTCGGATTTTGACTCGGCCATTTCCGGGAGCCGCGGACCATTCTCGCGCGCTCAAAATCACCATTTACGTCTGCATGCATGATCGTTTCCGGGAAAAAACCCTTTCCTTTGTGATTTGAGCCTCCTATGGAATCATTTTTCAATTTTGTTGCATAATCTGTTCTAAGGGCATTATAGACTTTTCACATGGTACTGGAAATCCCTCATGAAGTTTCAGCTTCCAGTTTCATTTTAGCAGCTTTTTAGCTCTTTTGACTAGATTTCTTGGGAGGGCATTTTGGCCATTTCACAGTGAGTTTTTTTTGAATTCTCTTTCGAGTCACGTAGAAAACTCAATTTTGAGGGGGGTTTCTTCTTTGTGTTTTTGCAAAAAAATTCATCTAGGACTCCAAATTCAGCCTCTGTTCTGGAATTTTCTAAAAAAAAACACAACAGCTTTATGGGCAACTGCCAGCCATGGTGCACCCAGCGTGCGCGCGGCGTGCATAGGCGCGCGCATGGGCGTGCACATGGGGCTGTCATGGCCCCTTGTCGGGCCACCGCGACGTCAATTCTTCTTTTGGGCTTTTCTCCTTCGTCCAGACCTCGATTCAAGTGAATTTTTTTTTGAACTTGATTAATTTTTCATCGTCTATCCAACGGTGTGCTCGGTTACACCCGGATATTTCTAAATAATTACCAGTTTGCCCTTAAAGCTTTAAGTGTCCATTTTTCGTCGTCATGCCGTTTCTTCTTATTCCGGACTCCGAATCATGCGATTCTTGAGTCCATCTTGATTAGTTTTTCGTTGTCCTTCCAGCGGTGTGCTTGGTGCACCTGAATCTACAGTTTTCAAAAATGACTATTTTGCCCCTGGGGGCTTATTTGTCATATTTTCGATCTTTTGCTTTCGCATCAGTTCTTGTTGAGTTCCACGACCTCATGGAAGGTCACTTTGACTTCTTAGAGTCTTATTTTTTGTTTTCGCTTCCGCATGTCGGATCCGTTATCTGGTTAATCTTCGGTTCATCACAGGACACGCTGGCCTAAAAATCAGGGTCGTCACAGGTGGTATCAGAGCTCCCAAGTTTGAATACCTTGGGACGATGGGTTTTGGGTGCATATCACATTTCTGTTGCTTTGTTTTACGTGTTAATATGCTTCATGATAACATGTTTTGGCATGATAACATGTTTATGTGCTTACGTGCAGTATGTGTTATGCTATCTGTTTAGCTTGTTTTGATTCTAATGTAAAGAGCATGACATATGATGTATGCTAGATTAGATTTGTATATGCATGATTGTGTTACATATTTGGCATGACATGGGATTGGTCATTGAGGCACGAGTTGAGGTTGATGGTGATTGTAGTCACAATTTCATTGTAGTTTAGGTTGTTATTGACCTAGAGTTAACTTTGGATTGGTGGAGAGACACCTTTTGTTTAGGCTCTCGTTGAGCCATTAGGCACAACCGTAGTACTGGATTTGTTGTTTTTGGGCCATGATTAGGTTTTGGACCTTTTGGTCACCTTGGTTATTTTGGAAGGTTCCTCTGAGACTATAATTTTCGTGGGCGGGTACGTTGTGGGCGGATGCATGGCACTGTCATGCTACCGTGCTGGCTAGCTACGAGCGCAGTTCGGCTGGAATCAGCTTTGGCTTTTGTTTTTGATAGGCGTTGTCCTTTTGATCGATGATGATGATGTTGTGTTGGGGATCAATCATAGTGATTGATTTGGTTGTTATTGGTATGTCAATAGTTGCCGCTTTCTTTGAGTTCTCCTTGCGTGATGACCCTTTTGGGATCAAGTCGATTGATTGACGTTTGGGGTTGGTGAGAGCATTGCACCGTTAGTGTCACTTGTAGTGTCACTTTTAGATTTGGAGATGGATTGTTAGAGTTTTACCAGTGTGGTAAGGGCTCACGTTGTTTTGAGACAGGTTGTTGTCACATTTGTTTTGTCCTGAGCTGTCCATTTCTTTAAGGTGGGAAGAATGTTTCTTTTTCGTGTTCGTCGTGTTGAAACTTATGGGGGGGATAGGGTTCTCACCTTTTCTTGGTTTGTGTTTGGGACTTCACAAGGAGTGAGTCTCTTCTCTTCGTTGCCTTGTGCACGGTTTGGGGTTGGTTGGTCCGTGAGGATCATTGTTGTCGTTTTGAGTCCTTGGTGAGGATTTGGTGGATTTTAGTCGACTTACTTCCATGTAGGGGGTGAAGTCTTTGACCTTATTGTCTTTCTTTTAGAGATGGGGTTATGGTGCTCAAAGTGAATTGATTTATGTGAGATTATTTTTGGGGACTTGTGTCCATTTGATTGAGGATTTGGTTGATTCATGAGGTGAGCTCGATGCTCTTTTGAGAATGTCTTTTGGAGACTTGCTTTGGTTTTTGGAGACCTGGATGTGGTTGACTTTTAGGAGAGGTTTTGAAAGATCGCTGTTGGATTTGGCTTATTTATGGAGTTTTCTCGTCCTAGTTATAGCTAGGCGTAGTTTTGAGGAATTGTTGTTCCAGTGATTGATTGTGGATTGAAATTAAAGGATTTTGATTTAGCTTGGTGATGCCAAGCACGGTTTTGAGAGATTCATTTTGTGACTTTGGTTGTTAAGACTTGATGTGTGTACTGCTTAGTGGACTTGTATTTCGGGGATTTAGTCATCCGTGATAGGGATTTTGATCCGATGTTTGATTTTGGTATGGTTTTGTAGTTGATCTGTTTCAGGATGATATCTAGAATTTTGAGACATTGGAATTGTTGGTTCTGTGGTATTGAGGATTTAAGGCCTTAAACGTAGCGGTGCCTGTGACATTGTTGTCAGAGCTTTGGGATTTGCTACCCCAACTCTCATTAGATGCCTAGTTTCCGTAGTACTTTTGGTAATGATGATTTATGACATTGATGTCATTGGTATCGAAAGGTTTCATGGGTAGACCTAGTGGGGGGCAGGTTATGAACAAGTGCCTTATACTGTAATGCTACCGTACAAAGTTATGTGTTGTGGGCGAGTGCTAGTTGCTGTCGATGCTACCTTACTGACGAGTAAGTGTGGGCGGGCACGAGGTACAATCGTTGCTACCACACATTTGAGTATGTCGTGGGTGGGTTCTGGTCGCTATTCGTACTGCCATGTTGTCTTTGTTCAGTACCTTGATTTGATACGTGATTATCTTGGAGTTCTTTTGGGGGTTGTTTTTGGATAGGTATGATGGTTCATCAGGAGAAATGCTTACGGCTGTTGTCTTCCATTCCTTTGTCTGGCGTTGGGTTCTGTGAGTGACCTTTGACTTGTCGTGTGGCCGTGCAGTCATTTTTCTTTTGAAAGGTTGTCCTGTCGTAAGCACGTGGGTGCGAATGGCATTGGTTTGCGTGTTATCTTCTAGTTTTGGAATTGCTCTCGTAGCATGTCATGGGGTACTCGGAGATGTACTCCGTAGTTATCATAGTTTGGCCTTTTGTTTTGTTGGGGCTGAATTTCGTGGACGAAATCCCTTTAAGTTGGGAAGGTTGTAATGACCCGGTCATTTTCTTCCTTTTCATTTTTCCTCAAATTTTGCGGATAAATTTTTTCCGTTGTCTTTTCTTTTCTGTGGATGGTTTTTCGTCATTTGGTGTCGTCTTAAGTGCTCAGAAATGGTTTCTGAGACTCTTTTCCGTGGATTGACAACTTCCTTTGAGGACCAAGCCATTTCCACAATTTTCGTTTTTCGACACTATTCACCTTTTTGTCCTTATTCCTATTTCGTCCTTTTTCCCTATTTCGTCTTTTCCCCGTTTGTCACTTTGTTGGCAAAACTTCACTTCTTGTGCTCGGAGTTGGTTTTTGACTTCACGTATCTTTATCGTAAGTGGTTTCCATAAAATACGTATCTTTACTTTTGTAGGAAAGTACTCTGGTTACTCCCGGTGTCCATAGGGGCATGGATGCATAATTCTTTGAAATTAATTTCTTTTCTTGGGGTGTTTTTCATATATATCTTTTGAAGATATTTTATTTTAGGGTATCTAAGAAAATATCTTTTGGAAGATATTTTCATTCTGGGGCAATTTTGCAGTTAACCCTTTTTGTGGGGGCCATTGTGCAATTAATGAAAGTTGTTGCAAATTATCTTGTTTTGAGCTTGGATTCTCGTACGGGATTCATTTTCACTTTTTGTCAAGTCGTAAACTCTTAGAAGTCCCTTCTGGTCGATATTTTTCAGTTTCAGGGTTTCTGGCCCTAGTTTGCGCTAAACTTGTTTGGGGCACAACTTTCTGCTCGGGACTCAGTTTTTTACGCCGTTTCTTCTGTTATTCTTATTTTCTCATTTTGAATCCTTTTCGTTCATAGAGTTTCATAATTTGAGAGCGCCTGCTCAAATTTCACTTTTCCGGACCCGATGGGGTCTGTTCGGGGCATTTTTTGGATTTTCCTATAAAAGGGGGATGAGATATTTTGATTTTCATCTTCCCCACTCATCTTGCACGACCATAACTCCCATGGCAGCCCAAGGGAGGCTTCCATCTCCTTTCTCCTCTTTTGAACTTCATTTCTTTGTTAAAAAGTTGAAGTGCCTTTACGTTTTGTGTTCATGTTGACTACGCGCTTCTTTCACCCTTATTAGAACCCATTTCTGGTCAATTTTGGAGTTTGGGTTGGAGGTCAAGTGGTGTTTTTCATGGGTCCTCTTTGGAGTTTATCGTGCATGGTGTTGTCCCCGACAAAATCCCGAAGTATCGTCGGATTCGAAGCCGTTTCATTTTGATGGCTTTTGAGATTTTCATATCAAATTGAGGTAGGAGGTGTCTTAGGATTATATTTATGTTGTATTGATTGATATATAAGCATATACAACTTGTGAGCATGCCTTTGTTTAAGATTTAGAATTTAATTTAATTAATTTCTATATTTGGGATTTAATTCATATGTTAGTGTATATAACTTAGAATTAAATTGTGGCTTACTAGTAAATTAGGCCTTGGTATGTTGAATAACATATATTAAATTTGAAGCATTTGATTAAGAATTACAAAACTTATTTAATATTTATCTTTGGTGAAAGTTTAATTCACATGGTCTTAGCAAACATGAAATCAAGTTATGATGTGATATTTGGATATGTATTGGCATGCTTTCTAACATATATTAAATTAGGAACATTTGAAATTGATTAAAAATCTAGAGAAAAATTAATTAATGAGCTTAATTAATTTTATTTTAAGTGTATTGGCCACTTAAATTGTTGTTGGATGTAATAGGTTGATAATCTCATGAAATGTAGTCCATTTAATCACCTTGTGAGCATGTTACTAATTTGATGTAGAATTAGTACTTGAAACATCTTGAAATGGCAATTGGACTTAGCATGATGTAGAATATCATTGACTTGCATAGCTTGTTTAGATATATCTTGTGTAGGTGTATAGCTTGTTAAAATATTACAATTGTTTACCTTAGAAGCTAATTACTAAATTGGGACTTATTTAGTACTTGTGACTTAGTGTGGTAATGTGGTTCAATTGTTGTAAAATATTCTTGTTTTAGTGTATAAATTGCATATTGGAGGCTTTACATGTCATATACTATCTAGACTTGAATTATAGGACATGGTTTGTGTGGATTCAATCTTATTTGTGCATGGAAGATGGTTTTATGCATTAGTGGATTTGGTATAAGTTTGGTCTAACTTATTGATTTTTGTATAAGTTTTGGACTTATTGATTTTGGAAAGCTTGTAAGGACATATTTCACGTGATGGCTAGGGTTTGGCTTTAGTACGGAGACAAGAGTCTTCTAAGTTATAAGTGCGCACTAGGTAGTACCTTGTGGGTCGTAATTGCCCGGAATAATTTATGCATGTGCGCACTAGGTAGTGCCTTGTGGGTCGTAATTACCCGGAAACACTTGCTTGGTCTAGTGACTATATGTCCTAGTCTTTTTACTTTGATTTCGCATTCAATTTCAAGTTGTTAATCATGGATTACTTGTAACTTGAGAATTGGTGCTTGCCTATGTATTTTGATCTCATTTAATATACTTGAAACTGTATACTTGAACTTGTATCTTTGTTGGTGTATCTAAACTCTATCTAGTGTATTTACGCTGAGTATGCTTGTCTTGTTTGTGCGGATTTCATTTTTGTATACTTGTGCCATGTATACTTATCTTGTGCGTATGTGTTTAGCTTAGTATACTTGTGTTTGTATACTTGATTTATGAGTACTCTATACATATATCTTATACTTGTGTATGTATTCTAGATATTGCTTATCCCATTTAACATGATTTAGTATACTTGTGAGCATATGTACTTGAATGTCGTGTATCATGTTTTAATACGGTTTAGTGTACTTGAGCATGTATACTTGTATGCCGTAATTCATTTCAATTGCATGAGTAGCTTAGGATGATCCCTGAGTCTCACTTTGACATAGACATAAGTACACTATTTACAATGTATTTGACATGTATGGGATGAGGCCGGAAGCCAATGACATGTATCTTGCTTTCTATGCACTTTCGTTTTCAAGGCTTAATATGAAAATGTTGAAAAATGCTTAGACATTGTGTCATAACTTTTGCATCGGTATGGGAATTTCATTTTTATTCTTTCGTAGGGTCTCATTAATCATGTTTGAAGTGTGGCCAAGGGCAGAACGACAATTTGAATTCGTTTGTCAATTTTGGTTTCCATATTTTCAATTTTAAGTTCATTTTCGCCTTTTTGGCCGTTGGGGGGTCGGATTTTGACTCGGCCATTTTCGGGAGCCGCGGACTATTCCCGCGCGCTCAAAATCACCATTTATGTCTGCGTACATGATCGTTTCCGGGAAAAAACCCTTTCCTTTGTGATTTGAGCCTCTTATGGAACCATTTTTCAATTTTGTTGCATAATCTGTTCTAGGGGCATTATAGACTTTTCACATCCGTTTTATTTTCTTCTTTCGACATGGACGCTTAGAAAACGTGATTTTAGGGGGGGTGTCTTCTTCGTGTTTTTCCAGAAAACATCGTCTTGGTATCGGAAATCCCTCGTGAAGTTTCAGCTTCTAGTTTCATTTTAGTAGCTTTTTAGCTCTTTTGACCAGATTTTTGGGAGGGCATTTTGGCCATTTCGCAGTGAGTTTTTTTTTAATTCTCTCATGAGTCAGGTAGAAAACTCAATTTTGAGGGGGGTTTTTTCTTTGTGTTTTTGCAAAAAAATTCATGTAGGCCTCCAAATTCAGCCTCTGTTCTGGAATTTTCTGGAAAAAAAAAACCACACAGCAGCTTTATGGGCTGCTGCCAGCCATGGTGCACCCAGTGCGTGCGTGGTATGCATGGGCGCGCGCATGTCGGGCCGCCGCGACGTCAATTCTTCTTTTGGGCTTTTCTCCTTCGTCCGGACTCCGATTCAAGTGAATTTTTTTTTTTTTAACTTGATTAATTTTTCATCGTCTATCCAACGGTGTGCTTGGTTACACCTGGATATTTCTGGATAATTACCAGTTTGCCTTTAAAGCTTTAAGTGTCCGTTTTTCGTCGTCATGCCGTTTCTCCTTCGTCCGGACTCCGAATCATGCGATTCTTGAGTCCATCTTGATTGGTTTTTCGTTGTCCTTCCAGCAGTGTGCTCGGTGGCACCCGAATCTACAGTTTTCAGAAATGACTATTTTGCCCCTAGGGGCTTATTTGTCATATTTTCGATCTTTTGCTTTCGCATCAGTTCTTGTTGAGTTCCACGACCTTATGGAAGGTCACTTTGACTTCTTAGAGTCTTATTTTCAGTTTTCTTTTCCGCATATCGGATCCGTTATCGGGTCAATCTTCGGTTCATCACAAGACACGCTGGCCTAAAAACCAGGGTCGTCACACTTTGGCATCTTCTTCTTTCTTTAGCTGTAGTTGCATCCATCGCCTATTCATGTCATTTCTCATTGAAAACCACTTGATATGTAGCCTGATATGACTTGTGCTCCCAAAACCCTTAAAACCTTATTCTTATTCCTTTTTAGCAATAAGACCTGCAAAAACATAAAAATGTAGTTAATCTATATACACAGATCAAATAATGGCTGAACGAATGCAATTAAGGGTGCTTAAATATGCAATATTTGTCGCTTATCAGTAGCAATGGTTGGGATAAAATCATGATCAAAGCAAAGAAAGTCCTTATTAATTATGTTGTGCTCTATTAGATTAGCCACTAGCTCACTTGCCACTTCTTCCTTTATGCAAGATAGAGTGCTAGGCATTAGCTCACTTGTTTCATCCTCCCCATCCTCATCTATATAAATTAAAGTGCTTGCCATTTGTTCATATGCCTCTTCCTCCTCCTCTTGACAAGAGAAATTACTTGCAATTTGGTCAACTTGAGCTTCAAGCTTGGCTAAGATATGAGAATGAGAATTAATAAGTTGAGTTTATGAAATATGCATATCAAGTAAAGCTAACACTTTTTCTTGAAACTCGGGTGAATAAGGTGGAGTTAGTACTTCATAAAATGGTGGGGGAGGGTAGTAGTCACACGGAGGATCATGAAAGTCATTAAGTCCATTATCAAATAATGATGTTTGAAATGCATTGGACTCAATCTCATAAGGATTAAAATATGGTGGAGGGACATAAGGTGAGGGGAAGTAATTTTCCCCCAAACTTGATCAACCAATGGCTCCATCCACATTCAAAATCCAAATGCAACAAATAAAAGCCTCCACACGGGCCAATGCTTGGACTTTAATAAAATAATTTAATTATTCTCAATAAGGGCTATCTCAAGCATGCAAATAAGTGAAACAATTAAACTACAAGATTTTCAAGAAATGCTCACAAAGGTCCTTAAGCAACTTCAATTTCCAATGCTAGCTTTAAGCTCCAATGAATGCTTTAAGATCCAATGTTTGTCTTCCTTGTAGTCAAGTACCTAATTGACAAATAATATCAAGAATGAGGAAAGAATATACAATAGAAAATAAAATAAAAATAGAAGCAATCAAATGAATACTATTGTCTAGTCTAATTCCAACAAAACCGTTAATCCCCGGCAGCGGCGCCAAAATTTGACAAGCCCTCTTCTATATGATAAAAAACTGACTTTGTAATGCGAGAGGTCACTTCGCAAAGTCAAATTTATATTTATAAAACCACTACTACAACTAATGAAATATAGCGAGTAGGGATCGTCCGTATAGATTATACGTGTTGGAATTTTAACTTCAACTCTAGCATATCAAAAGATTGCAAAGGAGGATTGGTTGTTTGATTACACTAAGATGCAATTAATTAAAATGCAAGTGTTTAAGAGATATAGGATTTAAGAGATATGAAGAGAGGGCTTAGGGTGTTGGAATCACCACTAAGCTCATGTAATTAACCACTTGTTTTCCATTAATGGGGAATACATTGTTGCAATCTAGATGTGGCCACAAGCATAAACATAATTTGCATGTAAAAGTGTGAACTATCTAATGCAAGAGTGAATTTTCTACCTAACCAACAAGTAAACTAAGTGTAGAACAACCCACCAAGACAAAGGCATAATTCATCAATTAATTAACAAATGTATCTAATGAGAGCACACTTCAATCTAGAGAATCATGGAATTTACAATAATAAGTGTGAAGTATCAAACCAAGCATAGATTGCCTACCTACCTACAAACATGAATTAAATTGTAGAACAACCCATAAAGTGTAAGCATAATTCATCAAATTAATTTACAAACTTATTCAATGAAAACCATGCTTAGCCATGACTAAATCCTTAATTAATCATACATAGACATGCAACCAATATAGAGAATTTAGTGTAGAGATCAATTCCCAAATAATCACACATAAGACAGCATGTAATTAAAATAGAGAATCACTAGGAAGAATTAAATCAACAATCACAAGGCTAATCACTAATCACAACAATATATATTAATCCCCAAAAATTGAAATACAAAGGTTTAGATTACACAAGACTTAGGGCTCATCCAAGCCCTAAGTGAAGATCTAGCCCATGATGGTAGAGGTGGTCAAGGTGTTAACAAGGTCCTCCTCCAAGCATGTCATCATCATCTTCTTCTTTGAAGCTCAAGAGATAGAAGTATGTGGATCTAGAGATGTGTTCTTTAGATGTGCATCCACTTCTCTCTTTTCTTCTAACTCTAATCTCTAACTTTTTAGAGAGAAAACTACAACAATATAGAAATTACAAAGTAAAAATATGAATCTCCTTACAAAAATGGTTCAATCCCCCTTATATACAAGGCTTTTAGAGCCTAAAACTGTGAGAACTCAGCCCTAGGATCTCCCCTTTCAAGCACAGCCCTAGTTGGTCCCAAATGAGCTTTAGATCTGCTATTTTATAGCTTCAGCGACAAGTTCGATCGATCCAACCAATAGTGTGATCTTTCAAAGGTATGGTTCGATCGTTCAGAGTTGGTTTAATCGTTCGGATGCTCGTTTCAACTTGGCAGTTTTCAGCATCAACGTCCTTTTGCTCCAGCTTCTCACCAAGACTTAGTTTGACTCCAAAAAAGGCCTTAATGGACCAAAATTAACCCATTTGAACCTTATTGACCTGAAAAAGACAAAAACACAAATTTAGACTAAAACAGAAAAATAAAGATAGATGAAATGACTAAAATACCCTAACTTCGGTGCTAAAATGTGCAAAATTTGAGCACTTATCAAGAGTCAAGCAGAAAATTCAAAAAAAGTTCAAAAAATTGCACTGGAGTATACACGATTGATCGCGTGCCATGTCATCATTCACAGCCACGTCAGCATTGGATAAGGCTACCACATCATCGTTCATTCAAAGTCACGATCGATCGCAGCCAACTGCGATCGTTCACAGTGCCACGTCAGCACCAGCTCAACGGATAGGATTGCTAGTTGTCAAGATAAGACTACCACGTCAGTTACGATCGATCGTAGAAGTCCACGACTGATTGCAACTCTGCTGGTAGAGTGGTTACGAGATTAAAACAATTAGGGGTTCATTTTTTGACTTGTTTTGCACTTCAAAGAGCTTGTATTTAAAGGGAAATAAACCCATTTGTTTTGGGGGTTAGCTAATTTTATATAAAGATCATCTTTAGACATAGAAAATTCTCTCTCTAGAATTAAGGTTCTTAGGAAGAAAAGAGGCAAAAACATCAAGATCTTGAGGATTTCTACTAAGAAGACCAAGAGGAAAAAGATGGAGCCATGTTTGGGGATTGCCCTTGAGGGTTCCAAGATCATATCCACTTTCTCCATGAGTGTCTAAACACCATCTTAGGGCTTGGAAGAGCCATAGACTTGTTCTCTAAACCCTAGCTCTCTATCTTGGGGGGAATTTATTATTGTAATGAATATTATAGCTTTGTGAATTTATGGATCTTGGTTTTTCCCATGATTTTATCTATGGTTAAATTCTTTCAAATAATTCTCTAGATTGGTTGCATGTCTATATGTGATTTCTTGAGAATTTAATGAGGGCAATGCATGGATTTCACTAGATGCATTTGTTGATCAATTTGATGGATTATGTTTATGTTTAATGGATTGCACTACATCCTTAGTTTAATTGCTTTAAATTCATTGTCTTAGATTAATTGTAGTTTGATTGCATTTCAATTGTAGTTAGGTAGGCAATCCATGATTGAATTTGATAATCTATGGCTTATTGTTGCAAATTGCATTATTCTCTATATTAATGTGTGCTACAATTATTGGTTAAGTTGATGGTGCATGCTTGAATTTGATGAATTGCACTACACGTTTTAATCATGCTTGTAGTTAAGTAGATAATTCATGCTTTTTTATTTTTTATTATATATATATATATATATCCATAGTCTTTATTGCAATTGGTAGCACACACTTGGGTTACAACATGATTTTTCCCCTATTTAAACAAAGACTTGTGGTTAAGTGACGAGCTTAGTGGTGATTCCTATGCCCTAAGACTCTTCTCCTATCTTTTTCACCCTAATCATTTTAGTTTAATTATTTTACATGTTTTTAAATTTAATTTGTAGTTTAAAACAAACCAAACCAATTCTCTTTACAATCTTTTTAGCACTAGAGTTCAACTTAATTCCAATACGTGTTCAATCTCTTAGGACAATCTCTTCTCACTTCATACTACATAGTATAAGTTTCTAGTGGTTTATAATTTAATCTGTGATGCCCACTTGACATTCTTTAAGGTAAAGTGTTTTACACATTCTTTTTATGTGTTGGCAAAAAAGACGTCAAGTACAACTGACGTGGGTTTAAGCTCTTCCAAGCCTAATTTCTCATATACCAAGTATAAAAGAATATTAACACTGGCTCTAAGATCAAGAAGTGAACAGTCTATCATATTTTTTCCAATAATGCAAGACATGGTAGGAGCACCAGGATCTTTGAACTTAAGAGCAGTGTTGTGCTGAAGGAGTGCACTAACTTGCTCAGTGAGAAAGATTTTCTTAGAAACTTGGATTTTTGATTTTATCTTTTGAGTGCACAAGTCTTTCAGAAATTTAGCATAGGCAGGGATCTGTTTGATAGTATCTAGGAGAGGAATGTTGACTTTTACCTGTTTAAAGACATCCATCATGTCTTGGATTTTCTTTCCTTTCTTGCCAAAGTAAGAGGGTCCTTTGAGACGTCCAGGATAAGGCATTCTTGGCTCATAAGCTGTCTCAAGGTTCGGAGCAAATAAAGAAGTGACTTCACCTTCAACTCTTTTGGAACTTGATGAACTGGAATTTGAGGGAACATCCTTGGGATGTGGATTATGAATGATTGGATGAATATGAATCCTAAGCCTCTCTTTTTCTTCCTAATCTTTTTCAACTTGGTTATTAATTACCCTTCCATTCTTTATTGTAGATATGGCCTGGACCTGCTCATGATGAATACCTGAAGAATTGGTTAGACTAATCATATAAGTTTGCCCTTTTGGGTTGGCTACTGGCTGACTAGACAGTTTTTCTTCCTCTACGAGATAAAGTATTCGCTATTTGCCCAACTTGCACCTAAAGCTTTGCTATGGCTTAGGAATGAGAATGAAGAAGTTTGGTATGAGATTTAAGCTCTTCAAGTGAATTTAACACTTACTCTTCAAACCTTGGCAAATATTTAGGAGGAGGATTAAGATTAGGAGCTTAAGTAGATTGATTCGAAAATTGAGGTGGACGATAGATGGAAGATTGATTGAAAGAATTATTTTGGGACAAAGGATTGGATGGATTTTGATACTATCCCTGAGATTGTGAACAGCAAACCCTTGGCTCTGATTTTGCCATAATAGATTTAGATGATCTCTCCGACCAAGATTATAAGTAAAAGAATATGGATTATAAGCTGGTCTGGAAAATGCTGCATTTACTTGCTCTTGAGGGATTTTAGATGATTGTCCCATCATAGGGCAAGTATCAGCAAAATGGGATGGATTAATATAAATTGACATACTTCATTTGGAAAGGACACAGATGGATTAGCAACAGGAATATAGCCAAAAGACAAGACTTAGTCAAACCTACGGTTCAACGTTTCTATTTGAGTGTCTAACTCACTAGATTTTTCAACCTAAAAAAGTTTTTCAAACTTACGGATTCCAGGAGTAGACCTAGATCTAAAGGAAGAAGCATGCTGCATGGAGTTTTCACTTAAGGCCTCAAATAGTTCCCAAGCATCAGCTGCACTCTTATGAAGAAAAGCTCCATTGCTGGAGGCATAAACTATGTTCCTATATGAATCAGAAAGACCATAATAAGAAATCTACACTAAATGCCATTTAGCTATCATGGGGTGGACACTTTCTCTCAGAAGTTCATTATACCTTTCCCATGAATTATGGATTTGTTCACCCGAGATTTAGGAGAACGCTATGATCTCTCTTCTCATTTGTGTGGTTTTACCCACAATGTAGTACTTTTTCAAGAATTCCTATTGTAACATGTCCCATGTAGATATGGAATTAGGTGGAAGGGCATGTAACTAGGTTCTTACTTTGTCCTTGAGAGAGAATTGAAAAAATCGCATCCTAAATGCATCATCTGAAAGAGTGGACAACTTGGTAGTTGAACACAATTCCAAAAACACATCCAAGTGCTTATAAGGATCCTTTGTTGCAAACCCAAGGAATGTAGGAAGCATTGGATTATAACAGGCTTGATCTCAAAATGGGTTGCATTAAAATTTGGAAATTGAAAGCACGAAGGGGATGTATATGAAGTGGGAATGAAGTGATCCCTCAATTGTGGTTGTGGTGGAGGAATAGGTGCTTTTGGCACATGTGCCTCATTTGGTGCTATATTATCATCAGCCATGTTATGTTATTTATAGATGAATTCCCTAACAAATTTGAATTCTTTTTTAAGTCTTCGAATATGATTAAGAGTTTTCTCTATTTCAGGGTCATACACAATTATTGGTTCTTATTGAGAATAGGGACCTAACATGCACTAAGTCAAATTGCACAAGCAGTAACAAAAAGAAAGTTTCTAAGTAAAGAAAACAACAAGAACTCACAAAAGGTCCAAAAACTGAAGCTTCTATTCCTTAAGCTTCTTTGCCCTCACTGCTAAGTTCCTGCACTTGAAAAGAAAAAGAATAAAGTGAGATATAAGGAATTCCTAAAACTAAGAATCAGAATAAAACTAATTTTCAACTCAATAAACCGTTACACAGTCTCCCTGGCAACGGCGCCAAAAATTGATGTGTACCAAATTATAACCACTTGTAATAGCACGAATCTTCACAGAATAGGGCTATATTAAGGGTGTCGAACCACAGAGAGGCTATCATAATTTATTTAAGTATCCAATTAATCAAGGAAAAAGATTGATTGTTTTGATTGTTTGTCACGAATATAAAAATAAAAGTAAACTAAATTAAAGATAAGATCAAGAAAGAGATAGTCTTAGGGATTGACTTCACCACAAATCTTGTATCATGGTCAACCATTCAACCTTTGGATTTCACAATTTATGTATCATATGAATTAAACTTAATAACATTCATTTAATTTGGGTTTAAAGAAAGATGTTCCATGAACTTCAACTAACTATAACTTATCTTTGTTTGGCCTGAATTATCTACCTACTTACTTTTAACTAATGTTGCAGTATAACTCGTCTTCCCTAGGCATAGATTTTGAAAACATTCATTCATGAAAGACATTAGAACACCATTGCATAATCTAAATTCTTAAATCCGATAGGCATCCACTAGTTCCGTACAATAAGAATAAGTTGAGAACAATATATGAATAATTAAATCTAAGACAAGGTATTAATCATTTAATACCATTATTTCATTAAAACACCAATTAATGTGTAATCAATTGTTCATAATTATGCAATCAAGATACATAAACATATAAATCCCCAAAGTTAGAATAATCAAACCACAATACTCAAATTTGGGTTACATCAATGCCCTAAAAAAGGAATTAGCTACTTATGATGACACTAGATATCATCTGTGTTGTCATGGTCTTCATCGTCACAGACTGCAATTCTCCTATTGGGATCTTCACCTTTGAAACCCTAAAAGCCGCCACCAATTGAGAGAAAATAATACTAATGAGAGGAACTTTTGATTTGTGGCCTTATGCCTCATTTTATAGAAGAATTAATTTATATTAAGGGTTACACGGGCTTTTAGGTCTTCTGGAGTAATCTGGACCCATTTGGGGTGAAAGATGACTTAAAAAAACAAATCCCGCATCTGATGAATCTAACTTAACAACCAAAGCTTGAGCCTAGAAGTTATGGCTCGAGCCTTTTGTATAAGGCTCAAACACCATCTTCAACACTTAGTCAAATTTCTTCAAATCTTTTTTGAAGCGTCTTTTTCATTAACACTTAGAATATTTTTAGGATAAATATTCATGGTGCTTGATTACTGTAGCTTAAGGCTCGATCCTTGGGGCTATGGCTCGAGCTTTTTGGGAAAAGGCTCGAGCTTTTTGACTTTGGCTCGAGATCTGGCAACAAGGAACTTCCAAAGTGTTTTTTGATATTCCAACGCAATTCTGGCTCGAGCACCTTTGCAAAGGCTCGAGCACCTTGAGTTGTGGCTCGAGGCTTAAAGTTATGGCTTGAGCCTTTTTGCCTTGATTGGAATTCTTGCTCTGTTTTGACTTCTGGCTCAAGCCTAAGGAACATAAGCTCGAGCCCTGACATGTAGACTTCTCTAAAATCACCATTTTGACTCTGGACTTGCTTCAAATGACTGGCAATGACTATGTAATCTTCAATGTTAGTCTTTTCATCATAAAAGCTTAGTTTTAACCATTTCTTTGGGAAAACACCTAAAAACATGAAATAAACATAAATCAGTATAAAACTGGATAGAAGTATCACTTTAAGTTTTTACATATGCATATTTAGGGGCTCGAATATGCAATATTCAGCGCTCATCAGTATCTCTCTAAATGGCTGACCAATACTGCCTGGTAGAATGGCCTTGCATGATTATGGTGTGCCCTCAGACTGGCTCTTTTCTTGAGATAAGTGTTTTAATTTCCCTTGATCTCGAGGCTTTAGATCTTATTCCTGAGTTTGAGAATAGGCTTTGACCGGTAAGAGAGACCTAATTGGTCTGAGTGGGAAATTTACCGACTTTGGTGGGAGACCCCATTGTCTTGGTGGAGTTTGGTCTACCTTGTTAGAAGATATTGTCTTGCCTTGGTAGGAGACTTGATTCGCCTCAACTTTACAAGACTCGATGTGGATGAGGCCTTGTCACTTTGAGGCTCGATCTGTGTGAGACCTTGCCAAAGGTTTGATGTGAGTAGACATTGATAATGGCTAATTCCGAGGAGCCCTTTCTATTATGGGGCTTGGATCTGCCTCTGACTTGATATGGGTGAGACTCGCCAAGCATGGGACCACCTTTAACGTGGTGAACTCCTCAATTGTAGAAACTTTCTCAGACATAAAATCTTTGAATAATAACGTCTTATTCTTGGATGACCAGGTCCCTATTCTCAGAAGACTAGGCTTTGGTAGCACAAGAGGCCAAATTATGGCTGGAGAGTGACACCAGAAACTTCATCGGCTTCGTATACCGAGGTTGATACATCGAGCTTCTACAGCTTTTGATAAGTGTTGAACTATTGCACATTTCAGCCTTAAACTAGGGTATTTTAGTCCTTTCATCTATCTTTACTTTCTTGTTTTAGTTCTAATTTGTGTTTTTGTCGATTTCAGGTCAATAAGGTTTAAGCAGGCTAATTTCAAGTCATTAAAGCCTTTTTGGAGTCAAGCAAATACATCAAGGAAACCCAGAAATAGTTCAGAGAATCTGCCAAAAGGGGCCTACGATCAATCGTGAATTCCCTACGATCGATCACAAATTCCATAACCATCATATTGCAACATCGGATAAGCAATTCAGCGTGCCACGTTACCGTTCGAAATGCCACCTCAGTATTACGATTAATCGTGAATTCTTTACAATTGGTCGTAAATTCTAGTCGACGTTGAGTCAACATGTGGATAAGCCTTATCATCAAGCCACATCAGCACGATCAATCATAAGGAACTTACGATCGATTCTAAATCCCTGCGATCAATCGTGATTGGTTGGCAGCAATTTTGTTTTATTCCCAATTTTGCTCGATCTTCACCTGCCAAATGGCTACGGAATTAAATGACTTTGGGGCTTATTTCTGACTATTTTTGGCCTCCAAAGGTCTTGTATAAAAGGCAAATTGAACCATTTTTGTAAAGGTTAGCTTTTATATTATTAGATTAGCTTTTAAAAAGTTAGTTTTCTCTCTCTAGAATTAGGGTTTTGGGGAAAAAATGCAAGAACAACTCTAGATCTCTAGGGTTTCAAGCAAGAAGATCAAGAGGAATAAGATGAAGCCATGTTTGTGGATTATTCTTAAGGGTTCCATGACCACATCCACCTCCTCCATGAGTTGCTAGACTTCTCCTTAGGGTTTGGATGAGCCCTGAGCTTGTAATTTAAACCCTTGTCTTTATCTTTTTGAGGAATTTATTGTTGTAATGGATGCTATAACCTTGTGTATATATAAATCTTGGTTTTTCCTATGATTTCTATGGTTGAATTATTCCTATTAATTCTCTAGATTGGTTGCATTTCTATGTGTGATTAATTGAGGATTATGTCTCTACACTAAATACCTTTATCATTAGGATCTAGTGATGGCTATGCATGGTTCTTATTAGATACACTTGTTGATTAATTTGATGGGTTATGCTTATGCTTGATGGATTGTTCTACACCTTTAGTTTAATTACTTTAAATTCATTGTCTTAGTTTAATTGTAGTTTAATTGCATTTCAATTCTAGTTGGGTAGACAATCCATGCTTGAATTTGATAATCCATGCTTATTGTTGCAAGTTGTATAATTCTCTAGATTGATGTGTGCTTGTAGCCACATTGTGTTTACAACATGATTTTTCTCCAATTAGATAAAGGCTTGTGGTTTAGTAAATGAGCTTAGTGGTGATTCTTATGCCTTTAGACTCCTCTCCTATTTTCTAAACTCTACTCTTTCTAGCTTCTATTTGTTCAACATTGCATGTTTTTAGTTAATCATTAGAGTAATAAACCAAACTAAACTCTTTTTAATCTTTTGACCTACTAAGTCAATCTTAATTCCAAGTGCCCTCTAAATCCCTGTGGATGATCCCTTTCTCACTATATTTCATTGTATTAGTGTTAAGTGATTTTATAAATATTAATCCTTGATGCACACTTAGCATATTTTTTGTAGCACATTCTAAAGTGCACACTTTTGTGGCACACACCAAGGTCGCATCAAGTTTTTGGCGCCGTTATAGGGGATTTTTAACGGTTTTACTTGGAATCAAATTAGGTATTAGTTCTCATTTGATTTCTTGTTTTAAATTTTTGCTATTTTCTTACTTGTTACTCTTGTGCAATTAGGTACTTGAAGGCAAGAAGCGCAAGCATTGGATCTTGACGTTGTTGCTTGGGACCTTTGTGAGCGTGTCTTGAACTCTTTTACCTTAATTGTGCATCGTTCCTTGTCGCGGCCATTTACTTTAATGTTGAAAGCATGGGCCCTTGTCAAGGCCATTACTTTTATGCATTGGTATATTGAGGAGTATGGGAGCATCGTATGTGGAGGTTGTGAATTGTTATTAATTGTTGTTGATTGTTGTAGAGAAGAAGTTGTTGTTATTGTGGTTATTTCTTGTGCATGCATGGTCGAAGGTCACTTCATCTTCCTCTTCATCCTTTAAATCAAAATCTTGAATCATCCATTCGGTAATTAAGAGGTAGTTATAGTAGAATTCTTCCCACTCTTAACCACCCCATCACTTCAATAGAAGATTAAGTAAAAGATCTTGGTTATGTGGATCAACAAGGCATGTATCATCCTAATAATGTGCAATAACCTAATAATGTGTTACCACCTCTAGGAATTTCAAGACCACCTCTTGTGCAAATCCCTCTTCGAATGCCAAGACCAATTTTGGTGCAACCACCTCCTCTAGGTCAAATTCCTCTCAGAGCTCATGTAGAGCAACCAATTCCAAATCCTCTAATGGTTCTTAAGGACCATTATGTGCCTAATGAATATAATGCCCCGACTTGCATCCACTTTCCTAACTTTAGGGCCCATCACTACAAGATTAAACCTTCCACTATCCAAATGTGCCCCCTATTCTTTGGGTTAAGTAATGAAGAGCCATATAAACATTTGGATGAGTTTTTGGAAGTGTGTTCCACCGTGAAAATCACGGATGTGCTAGAAGAAGTTCTAAGGTTGAAGCTTTTCCCTTTCACTCTTCAGGATAAAGCTAAATATTGGTTTAATAACTTGGGGGCGAATACCATAACATCTTGGGCTCAAATGCAACAAGAATTTTTAAAGTATCACCCCGCAAGTTGAACCAATTCTATGAGAACTTCCATTGGTGAGTTTCCTAAGGAGATGGAGAACCTTTACATGAAGCGTGGGAGCATTTGAATGACTTGCTACGGAAGTGTCCGCATCATGACCTTCCCAAGTGACAATTAGTTCAATGCTTCTATGAGAGCTTATTCGATACCCACAAAGGTATGGTTGATGCTTCATGTGAAGGCACTTATTTGGAAAGGCATGAGGATGACATTTGGCGCCTATTTGAAATCATGAGTGAGAACTCAATGCATAATTTGTTATCCTCTTGCTTAGGTCACAATTCCAATGTTGGAGGGAAGAAAACTCAAACTTATGCCAAATAAAGAGTTCGATGGAAATTGCTGCCGAGGTTAAAACTCTAATGCAAAGATTTAATCAATTCGTATTGAATCAAAACTCGGAAAATTAATCATCTTCCTCTCCTCATCCTTATCATAAAATGTGCATGACATACTCTAGCTTGACTCACATTACTTCTAATTGTCCTACTGGACATGTTTTTCAAAGTGAGCAACAAGAGCAAGTGAATGCCGCATTTGTTCATCCGGGGAATAACCCCTATTCTAATACTTTCAATCTAGGATGGAGGGAACATCCAAACTTTTCTTGGAGGAATCAAGGAGTCGGTGCAAACCCTCCTCAAGGTCAAAATCCTCAAGGAAAGTATGTGTCCCCTCATCTCCAAAATGTTAATTGTCAAGGATATCATCCTTCCTATCCTCATTATAATGTGAATCAATTTTCCAATCCTTAAGCTTCCAACTCTCAATCTTACTCTCAAGCACCTCCTAGGAACTTCACCTTTAAGGACAAGGTTTTGGCAATCAATAGCGAAGCTTGAAACCCAAATCGGGCAAATAGCTAATTCTTTGAATACAAAAGAGAAGGGTAAATTGCCTATTCAACTCGAGCCTAAACCGCAATACATGGTGGAAATAACTCCCACATTGGGATTTCCTCCACATGAGCAAGTGAATGCCATAACCACTTTAAGAAATGGGAGAGAAATTGATAACAAAGTGGATTTGCCTAGTGAAGATAGTGAACCTTTGCAACCAAGTGGTTGTTCACCTTCCATTCCCAAGTATATTCATACTTCACCAAGCCCAAGTGATCACATTGAGGATAAATCATCACAATCTTGAAAAGTCCTATCAGCCAAAGGCTCCATTTCCACAAGCTTTGAAAAATCCTTCACCTTTTGGGAAATAAGAGGGCAAGATTCATGAAATGATGGAAGTGTTTAGGCAAGTGAAAATCAATCTTCTTCTTCTTGATGTAATCCGTCAAATTCCCACCAATGCCAAGTTCTTGAAGGACTTGTTGATACGACCTGAGTGTCCACAAAATAATGCACAACACTTTGAGTTTGGAAATTAGTGTCAAGTGGGCATCATACTTTAAATTTATAAACCGCTTAAAACCTATACTATATAGTATGAGTGAAAAGGGATCGCCCTAAGAGATTATACGTGTTGGAATTTAACTTCGACTCTAATGTATCAAATGATTGCAAAGGAGAGTTAATTGTTTGATTACACTAAAATTCAATTAATTAAAATAAACTAAGTTGATTTAGGGATTTAAGAATTGAGAAGTGAGGCTTTGGGGTGCATTGGAATCGCCACCAAGCTCATTCACCAAACCACACACTTTCAACTAATTTAGAGAAAACCTTCTTGTGGACAAAATGCGACTACCAATTGCAATATTAAGCATGGATCATCAAATTTAAGTATGAATTGTCTACCTAACCAACAATTAAACTAAGTGTAGAACAACCCATCAATTCTAAGCATGACCCATCAAATCAGTCACAATTGTAGCACACATCAATCTAGAGAAATATGGAATTTGCAATAATAAGTTATGGAATATCAAATGAAAAAAAAAAACTAAGAAATGATGCAAGAACAAAATAATAAAAAATAAAAAAGTAAGAAATGATGCAAGAACAAAATAATGAAAAATAAAAACTTTTTTTTTTTTTTTTTTTTTTTTTTTTTTGCTTCAATCGATCGAAATTTTCAACAATTGATTGAGATTTTCCACGATTGATCAAAAAGCTTGTAGAATGATGCCTTGGGAACAAAAATTTTTGATGTAAAATCGATTGATCGATTGAGGCAATGTTCGATTGATCGAAAGGAATTTCGATCAATCGAAAAGTCCTAGGCAAAAAAAATATTTTGAAATTTATTTTATTATTATTATTTTTTAATTTTTTTATATATATATTTTTTAATTTTATGCCTAACGTGCATAAAATATTCAATCTTCAATGAAGCTCAATGGAACATATCTAGACGTCACAAGAAGTGAAAGATAAAAAGAAATAGGAGAGGAATAGAGTTGAAAACTTTATGAATGCTAGTGTTTAACGTCTCTAGCAAGACGTTGGTTCGACTCATATCAAAGACCGGATATGAAACATCTTTATTGACCCTTTTTTCAATTTTCTCATTTAATGCCTCACAACAATGAAATCATCCTCCAAAAGAATGACTTGAAAAGAAATGAAAGAGATGATTTTGTTCCTTTCATCCACGGTCTTGAAAATAAAATAAAAAATGGTTGGCCTTCCCTCATTTTTGTGCTCTTAAAGTGTATTCAAATAATTATTTCCTTTGTGAATTGGCAAGTCAATATCTTTCAAAGACTCATTTGAGTGATCAAGAAACACCCTCTCTTCATCCTTTTTCTCTTTCTCCTCAATTAGCACCATATCCTTACTTTCCAAGTTAGCTAAGGATTCCATTAGAGAATTCACTTCCATTTTGGAGCTTTCAAGGTCAAAACCACAATTTTTATACATTTCAAAAACACATGTCTCAAGAGGGTCTTTGGAGATAATAGAAGGAAGACTCTCCTTAACAAGTTCCTCTTTCTCCTCTCCTACCTCTATAGTGGTCACCATTTCCTCACTCTCTAGAGTAGCAATGGCCGGGATAAAATCATGATCAAAACAAGGAAAATCCTTATTAATCATGTTGTGCTCTATTGGATTAGCAATTAATGGACTCATCAACTCCTCAAATTGCTCACTTGCTACTTCTTCCTCTTCACTCTCCTCATCCTCATCTATATAAATTGAAGTTCTTGCCGGCCATTTGTTCATTTGCCTTTTCCTCCTCCTCTTAAGAAGAAAGAATACTTGTAATTTGGTCAACTTGAGCTTCTAATTTGGCTAAAGTTTGAGAATGAGAATTAATAAGTTGAGTTTGTGAAACATGTATATCAAGTAAAGCTAACACTTTATCTTTAAATCCGGGTGAATACCTAGAAGGTGGTGGAGTTGGTTCATCATAAAATGGTGGGGGAGGGTAATAGTCACAAGGAGGATCAAAAGAGGGTTCATCATAAAATGGTGGGGGAGGGTAATAGTCACAAGGAGGATCAAAAGAGTGATCAAGTCCATAATAAAATGATGTATGTTGAACATTGGATTCAATCTCATAAGGATTAAAATATGATGGAGGGGCATAAAGTGAAGGAATGTAATTTCCCCCCAAACTTAGATCAAACAATTCTTTCATTCACAATTAAAATCCAAATGCAAGAAAATATTGGCCTTCACACGAGGCCGATGTTTGGACAAAAATTTAAGCAATATAATGAGTCTCAACACGGGCTATCACAAGCATGCAAAGAAGTGAAACAATTAAACTACGAGATTTTCAAGAAATGCTCACAAAGGTCCTTAAGCAACTTCAAATTCCAATGCTAGCTTTAAGCTCCAATGATTACTTTAAGATCCAATATTTGCCTTCCTTGTAGTCAAGTACCTAATTGAATAAATAATATCAAGAATGAGAAAAGAATATACAAAAGAAAATAAAATAAAAATAGAAGCAATCAAATGAACACTATTATCTAGTCTAATTCCAACAAAATCGTTAATCCTCGGCAACAGCACCAAAAATTATGATTCGACCCGAGCGTGTGCACAAAATAATGCACAACACTTTGAGTTTGGAAATTAGTGTCGAGTGGGCATCATACTTTTAATTTATAAATCGCTTAACACCTATACTATGTAGTATGAGTGAGAAGGGATCGTCCCAAGAGATTATACATGTTGGAATTTAACTTCGACTATATTGTATCAAATGATTGCAAAGGAGAGTTGATTGTTTGATTACACTAAGATTCAATTAATTAAAATGCAATTAAAATAAACTAAGTTGATTTAGGGATTTAAGAAATGAGAAGTAAGGTCTTGGGGTGCATTGGAATCGCCACCAAGCTCGTTCACCAAACCACACACTTTCAACTAATTTGGGGAAAACCTTCTTGTGAACAAAATGTGACTACCAATTACAATATTAAGCATGGACCATCAAATTCAAGTATGAATTGTCTACCTAACCAACAATTAAACTAAGTATAGAACAACCTATCAATTCTAAGCATGACCCATCAAATTAGTCACAATTATAGCATACATCAATCTAGAGAAATATGGAATTTGCAATAATAAGATATGAAATATAAAATCAAGCATAGATTGTCTACCTACCTATAAACATGAATTAAATTATATAACAACCCATCAAGCATAAGTATAATCTATCAAATTAATTGACAAACCCATTCAATGAAAACCATGTATAGCCATCACTAAATCATTAATTCATCACACATGGACATGCAACAAACATAGAGAATCTAATGTAGAAATCAATTCCTAAATAATCACACATAAGACAACGTGTAATCACATACAAAATCAATAGAAAGAATTAATCTGTAGAAATCAAAGGAGAACCCAAGATTCATTAAATTCACAAGGCTAAAACACTAATCACAAGATATTATTCCCCAAAAAGTATGAAAGAGATAGAGGTTTAGATTACAAACTTGGGGCTTATCCAAGCTCCAAGGAGAAGTCTAGCCAATCATGGAGGAGGTGGGTGTGATCTTAGAACCCTCAAGGGCAATCCCAAAACATGGCTCCATCTTTTTCCTCTTCTTCTTTATTGAATTCTAGAGAGAGTGTGTGTAAATCTTGAGATGTGTTCTTGGTGCCTCCACTCTTCTCTTTTCTTCTAACCCTAATCTCTAACTTTTCTAGAGAGAGAAGCTAACTATTATTATGTAAAAATAAAATAAAATGAAGACAAAAGATATTTTACAAAATAGTTCCATTCCTTTTAAATTCAAGGTCCTTGGAGTAGGCAACGAGTCAGAAATAAGGCCTTTGATTGGTGCAATCTCGCAGCTACAAAAGTTGGTGGAGTTCGGGCGTGCTCGAGAATTAAAACAGCTCACTGCCAGCCCTTTCTTTGATCGATTGAATAGGGCTTCGATTGATCCAACACTTGCTTCGATCGATCGAAGCTGACGTGGCAAGATAGTTTGGACAGCTGGCAACCTTATCCATTGAGCTGGCACCATCTTAATCTCGATCGACTGTAGCTTTCTTCGATCGATCGGGACTTCCTTCGATTGATCGAAGTTTCATAGTGTAGATTTTCTGACTTTTTCTGGATCTTCTCATTAACTTCAAAATTGAGCTAAAAGGCTCTTTTTAGCCTGTTTGAACCTTATTGACCTGAAATAGATAAAAACACAAATAAGTACTAAAACGGGAAAATAAAGATAGATGAATGGACTAAAATACCCTAACTTAGGTGCTAAAATGCGTTACATTTGAGCACTCATCATTTGTGAACCCAAAAGAGGAAGTCCAAAATCGAAGCACCAAAGAAAGTTTTTCTCAACGAGCAAGTGAGCTCCATTCTTCAACATAACACTCTTCCCAAGTTCAAGGATCCCGGTTCTCCAACTACTTCATGCACCATTGGTGATCATGAAATCAATAGGGCTCTTTTGGATTTAGAAGCGAGTGTTAATCTTCTTCCGTACTCAGTGTATCTCCAATTAGGTTTGGGGGAATCGAAACCCACGTTAGTTGTCTTGCAACTTGCAGACCGGTCTGTTAAGAAACCACGTGGGATCATTAAAGATGTTCTCATCAAAGTAGATAAATTCTACTTTCTGGTAGATTTTGTGGTAATTGACACGAAACCGGTCCCTAACCTTAAGAGTCACATACCCGTTATCCTTGGCCGTCCTTTTTTGGCTACCGCCAATACAAATAACAATTGTAGAAACGGGGTTATGAAGATCTCTTTTGGGCATGTGAAAGTCAAGTTGAACATTTTCAATCCTACCCCAAATTCTTTTGATAAGCATGAGCAAGTGAATCTCATTGAAAAAGTGGTTGAGGGTTCACCGCTTATTAATCCATCAAGTACAAGTGATCCTCATTCCCATGTAACACTTTCAAACCTAAGCTTAAAAAGGTAAAGCAGCCTAAATGTCCTTTTTAGGTGTTGATAGAGGTCTATCAAATATCATTGCATCAAATCCAATAAGTTCCTAGGGAATAGTTTGTTGGGTGGGATTCAAGGACATTTCCACCCCATGGTGAAAGAAAAGGCAACCAAAATTTTTGAATCGGGCAAGAAAGTAGCTCAACGTCGACTAGAGACGTTAAACCTAGTTTCGTAGCATTTTAAAACTCTATTCCTCCCTCATTTCTTTTTTATTTTTCATTCTTACGTCGTCTAGATAAGTTCCATTGCGCATCATTGATACCTTTGAAAATTTCTTCTTTAAAAAAATTCCAAAATTTCAGCATTTTTTTATGCCTAGGCAACATTATAATTGATCCTAAAAATTCATGATCGATCGTAATTCATCACGATCAATCATGATCTGCAGAACCCCATTTTGCCTGAAATTCAGCTCTCAGGATCTATCATTCGAAAATTTCACGATCGATTGCAGGTCATTGCGATCGATCGCACCCCAGGTGCGATCGATCGCACCTGGAAGTCCATTCTCTGAAAAATCCACTCTCACGATCGATCGTACCACTTTTCCAAAAAAAAAACAATATATATATATATATATATATATATATATTTTGCCCTTATGTGTAATCATGCATACCTTCATGTTTTATTTAGGGTTTGATCTCGTATCTCTTTTTTATCTTGTACTATATTGCCTTAAAGTGTATCATTTGCTTATTCTTATATCGTTTGATATTTGATGGGAGTTTGCTAATGTGATTATTTAAATAGGTTGTTAATTCCAAGATTAGGGGAGATGTCTTTCATATTGGATCATTGCCAGGCTTCATAGGCTTTGCCACCACGGTATACTCTTTCCATCTTTTCCATTGTTCTTATTGCATATTGAGGACAATGTACAGTTTAACTTTGGGGGTAAGATGGCTTTGTTGTATTATACTTAAGTTTTGAGCTTTAATTGCATGATTGAGATTTGAGATACATTTTAGCGATGATTTTGATCTTTTGAGGCCTATGTTCCTTTGAATTGAAAATTTTCAAGTCTAGAGAGTTCAATACTCCTTGTATGCTTTTGGATGCCATTTAGGAGAAATTTTTTCAAAAGTTTGATTTTATGCTTGCTTTTGTGGTGCACATTATTTTGTTTGTGAGAATGCTTTAAGATTCGACTCTAGAGTACTACATTTGCACAGGTGCATACTAGCATTCATTTGTGGGGTACATGCTTTGTTGATCATTGTTTTGGTTACATCCCAATTGATCATTTCAGCCCTAAACTAGGGTATTTTAGTCATTTTATCTATCTTTACTTTCCCATTTTAGTTATAAATTTTGTCGATATCAGGTTCATAAGGTTCAAACAGGCTAATTTCAGGTCATTAAAGCCTTTTTGGAGGCAAGCAAATGCATCAAGGAAATCCAAAAAAAGTTCAAAAAATCTGCCAAAAGAGGCCTACAATCGATCGTAAATTCCTTACGATTGATCGCAAATTCCATGACCGATCCTATTGCCACATCATCGGATAAGCCATTCAGCATGCCACGTCATTGTTCGAAATGCCATGTCAGCATTGCGATCGATCGTGAATTCTTTACGATCGGTCGTAAATCCTAGTCGGTGTTAAGTTAGCATGTGAATAAGCCTTATCATCAAGCCGCGTCAGCACGATCAATCGTAAGGAACTTACGATCGATCATAAATCCCTGCGATTGATCGTGATTGGATGGCAACGAGCTGTTTTATTCCCGGTTTTGCCCAATCTTCACCTACCAAATGGCTATGGGATTAAATGACTTTTGGGCTTATTTATGAATGTTTTTGGCCTCTAAAGGTCTTGTATAAAAGGCAAATTGAACAATTTTTTAAAGATTAGCTTTTATATTATTATATTAGCTTTTAAAAAGTTAGTTTTCTCTCTCTAGAATTAGGGTTTTGGGGAAAAGAAGCTAGAACAACTCTAAATCTCTAGGGTTTTAAGCAATAAGTTTAAGAGGACGAAGATGAAGCCATGTTTGGGGATTGCTCTTAAGAGTTCCATGACCACATCCACCTCCTCTATGAATGGCTAGACTTCTCCTTAGGGCTTGGATGAGCCCTAAGCTTGTAATCTAAACTCTTGTCTTTATCTTTTTAGGGAATTTATTGTTGTAATGGATTCTATTGCCTTGTGTATATATAAATCTTGGTTTTTCCTATGATTTCTATGGTTGAATTATTCTTATTAATTCTCTAGATTGATCGCATGTTTATGTGTGATTAATTGAGGATTATGTCTCTACACTAAATACCTTTGTCATTAGGATCTAGTGATGGCTATGTATGGTTCTTATTGGATACACTTGTTGATTAATTTGATGGGTTATGCTTATGCTTGATGGATTGTACTACACCTTTAGTTTAATTACTTTAAATTCATTGTCTTAGTTTAATTGTAGTTTAATTGCATTTCAATTCTAGTTGGGTAAACAATCCATGCTTGAATTTGATAATCCATGCTTATTGTTGTAAGTTGTATAATTCTCTAGATTGATGTGTGCTTGTCGCCACATTGTGTTTGCAATATGATTTTTCCCCAATTGGATTAAGGCTTGTGGTTTAGTGGATGATCTTAGTGGTGATTCCTATGCCCTAAGACTCCTCTCCTACTTTCTACACTCTACTCTCTTTAGCTTTAATTCGCTATACATTGTATGTTTTTAGTTAGTCATTAGAGTAACAAACCAAACCAAACTCTTTTCAATCTCTTGACCTACTAAGACAAGTTTAATTCTAAGTTCCCTCTAAATCCTTGTGGATGATCCATTTCTCATTATACTTCATTGTATTAGTGAAGTGATTTTACAAATATTAATCCTTGCTGCACACTTAGCACATTTTTTCTAGCACATTCCAAAGTGCACACTTTTGTGGCACACACCAAGGTCGCATCATCTGCAGAGTGGCATCATGCAAATCACCATTTTGCCCTTGATATGATGGGTAGGGGATCTTGATGTGTAGACATGTCCTTCTATAAGAGCAGGGAACCATTATCGCAATACTTCACATCGGATGATTTCAGGATGGTTTCTATGATCAGAAACCTTCGTCTTGCCATCCGAGCCGAATCGCGTTAGAATTACTATTTCTTCAGGGAACTAATCGTTCACACAGACGGCCCTAGCTGTTGATGCAAAAATCCTCGCAACCCAGAACGACGGCATTTATGTGCAAAATAATGGAGATTATGTCACATCGGATGGTATCGGTGGTGTATCGGCCGAGGACCTTCCGATGATCAAGTTAGTACTTGTAATTATATCACAAAAAAATATTATGTATTCAATATTTAGGGGCTTTTTCCTCATACCTTCTTTAATGACTCGATGCCTTATTTATGATTGTTGATTGGAATCAAGTTGGTTCGACCGATGTCGATGGTTTAGATTTCCTTCATCATTAACGAAGTTAGTTAAGCAGATGTCGATGGTTGAGATTTGCTCTATCTTCAATATTATATTTCATTTATCCTCGTGAATCGAATGATGACATCATTATTCTCAATAGGTTGACGAGAACTAGTCGTTGGTTAACATAGGGCTCTTTTTTTCCCATTATATTGTATATTTTAGGCAACAACTTTTTCTTAAACAACTATGTCCTTTTAAATTTTTTATAAAGACATTTCAGCCCTTCTTTTATATAGTTGCTATTATCAAATATGGTAACATAATATTAAAGCATATTATTGTAAAATTAGCAAGTGTTTTAAAATAAAGATTGTTATCAAAATAATAATAACAATAATTTAATTATCAAAAGTACTTAGTATAATGTGTGATAAGTGCTTAAATGTTGCACATTTCAGCACCTAAGTTAGGGTATTTCAGTCCTTGCATCTATCTTACTTTCATGTTTTAGTCTTAATTTATGTTTATGTGTATTTCAGGGCAATAAAGTTAAAACGAGTTAAGAATGGTTCATTATGGCCTTTTGGAGTCAAGTTAAAAGATCAGGACAGATTTCATAAGAAAGCAAAAATGCAGCAGACATTGCATTGCGTTCGGACGCCAAATCCTGCGTCCGGACATAAGCCTTTTATACACTACGTCCGGACGCAAAGCTTTCTAGTAGTAGATTAGTTACAGGTTTGACTTGTTTTGATGGATACGGGATTTGGTCCTTTGGGCTTATTTTTGTAACCTATTGGCTCTAATAAGGTTTGTTACTTAAGGGAACAAGGATGAAGGACCCATTAGTTTAGGAGTTAGTTTTTATTTTTTGTAATTGATATATCATCTTTCTCAACTGAAAAACACGAAAGAGGGGAGAAACAGAAGAACGGGCTAGGGTTTGGAAGAAAAAGCTCAGAGATGATGAATCAAATGAGGGAGATTGTTTTGTCTTCGAATCCATCAATCATAAGTGGCTGATTCTTCTACTTAGGGTTGGATAAACCCTAAGAATGTTACCTATTCTTTCTCTCTTTTCACTTTTTGGGGATAAATTTGTGTAATTAGTGTATAGCCTTGAATGTTTATGAATGAATTCTTCCAATTGATTATCAATGTTAATATCATGTTGTCTTATGTGTGTTTTCTTGATAATCAACTTTTACACTTGATTCCTTTGTGAATTGAATATTATGATAGCTATGCATGGTATTAATTAGTTGTAATTATGTTTCAAATTGATGGAAAATGCTTCTACTTGATGGATGGCACTACATGTTTAGGTTAATTCACTGCCTAATTAGTTTTAAGTTCATGTTTAATTAGTTTAATTTAAGTTTAATTAGTTTAATTGCAATTTAATTATTAGGTAAGTAGACCATCCATACTTGTATTTGAATTCCATACTTTTTGTCACAAAAGCATTATGCTCTTGATTAATGTAGGCTAGAATTGTAACTTGAATTGATGGATCATTCTTTGAATTGGTGAATTATACTACACTTAGTTTAATTGTCATTAGGTAGAAAATTCATGTTTGAAATTGATGCTTCATACTTTTCATTGCAATTGTTAACCTCATTTAGAATTACATTTGATTATTTCCCCAATTAGTTAAAAGTTAGTAAGTTAAGGAATGTGCTTAGTGGTGAATCCTATGCCCTAAGTCTCTTTCCTAATCTTTTAAACTCTATTATTTTATTGCAACATTTAGATTAAAATTAGTTCTAATCACAAAACAAATCTCTCTTTAGCAATCACATAGGCACTAAAGTAGAATTCAATTCTAAAAAGCAATACTTGTTTAGATCTCTTAGGATGATCCCTACTCACTCTATACTCCATAGTATAAGTGTTTAGTGGTTTTATAAATTATAAAATATGATGCCTACTTGAAATTATTTCTAAACCTAAAGTGTTGTGCATTATTTTATGCACACGCTCGGTCGCATCATAGTTTTGGCGCCGTTGCCAGGGATCTAATGGTTCAAAGAATTGAATTAGACATTAATTCTTTGTTGATTGTTTACTCTAAAGTTATTTTTTTTTTCCTCACTCAATATTTGTCAATTAGGTACTTGAAGCAAAGTGGAGCAAACGCTGGACCTTTAAGCACTAGAAATTTTGAAGTTGTTTAAGGACCATTTATAAGTTTTTTTTTGAGTCTTGAATTTAATTGGCTAGTTTTTTGCATGCTTTGGACAACCCAAGTGGAGGCTTATTGAATTTTTTTATTTTAAGTTCAAGCATACCTTCTTGTAGAAAGCATCGGCCCATGTGGAGGCTTTTAATTGTTTGTGCATTGATATTATTGAGGAGTTTGGGAACATCGTATGTGGAGGTTGAAAATTGTTGTGTTGGTGTGTTGACTTATTCTAGTGTATGCATGGTCATAGATCACTTAGTCGTCCTCTTGCTCTTATAAATCAAAATCTCGAAGTTTCCTCTCTACATTTAAGAGGTAGTATTAGGGATAGTCATCCTATTCTTCCCACTTTTGATCTTCCATCACCCTTAATGGAAGACCCTATTGAAGATCCCATTGAAGATCTTGGTCATGTGGATCACCAAGGTGTGTACCACCCACAACAAGTTCATATTGTGGATCCTCAAGGTGTGCATCCACCCTTGGGAATGCCACAACTAATCAATCTTGTTGTGTAACAACATAATCTAGGGATGCCAAGGCCAAATGTTGTTCCCCCAATTGGTGAGCAACAACATCAATATGTTCAAATGGCATACCACCTCAAGGTCAAATGGCATACCCTTTATAAGGTTAAGAGGTATACCCACCTCTCAATCCTCCAATGGTCCTTAGGGATCGTTACACTCCAAATTAATATAATGCACCTACTTGCATTTAATTACCAAATTTCTATGCTTGTCATTATGAGATTAAGGCTTCCACCATTAACATATGCCCCCTTTTCTATGGGTTGAGCTATGAAGAGCCTTATAAACATTTACATGAGTTCTTGGAAGTTTGTTCCACCGTGAAAATCACGGATGTGCCAGAGAAGTCCTTAAAATGAAGCTTTTCCCTTTCACTCTTCAGGATAAAGCTAAATATTGGTTTAACAACTTGGGGCTAAATACAATCACCTCTTGGGCACAATTGTAGCAAGAGTTCCTAAAGAAGTACTACCCCGCGAGTCGAACTAATTCTATGAGAACTTTCATTTGTGAATTTGCACAAGAAAAAGGAGAACCCCTTCATGAAGCATGGGAACATTTGAATCACTTGCTATGAAAGTGTCCACATCATGACATTGCTAAGTGGCAATTAGTTCAATGTTTCTTTTCAAGTTTATCCGATGCCAATAAAGGCATTGTTGATGCTTCTTGTGGAGGAAACTACATAGAAAGAAATGAGGATGAAATTTGGCATCTTTTTGAAAAAAATGAGTGAAAACTCAATGCATAGATCTTCATCTTCTAGGGGGGGTCGCCTAGCAAATGTGGGAGGAAAGAAAGCTCTATGTCAAATAGATACTTCCATGGAAATTGCTGCCGAGATCAAAAATCTTACTCAAAGGTTTAATAAATTCCTTTTGAATCAAGGTCCAGTAATTCAATCTTATTCTCATCATTCCAATGAAATATGCATGACTTGTTCTAGTTATACTCACCATACTTCAAATTTCCCTCTTGGACAAATCATACCAAGTGAGTCTCAAGAATAAGCAAATGCCACTTTCATTCATCAAGGGAACAACCCTTATTCCAATACTTACAATCCAGGGTGGAAGAATCATCCAAACTTTGTATGGAAAAATCAAGGAGACATTGTAAACCTTCCTCAAACTAAAGGTTACCAAGCAAAGTATGCTCCCCCACATCTCCAAAATCATAATTCTCAAGGTTACCGTCATTCATTCTATCCTCAAAATGTGAATCAATATTTTCATCCTTAAGCATCAAATTCTCAATCTTACTTTAATCCAAATCAAGCGCCTCCTAAGAGTCCCACTTTTAAAGACAAAGTCTTGGAAGCCTTAGGTGATTTTCGAAAAGATAATCAATTATTTTACTCTCACTCTCAATCAATTGTAAAGCTTAAAGCTCAAATTGGGCAATTAGCTAATTCTTTAAATGTGAGAGAGAAAGGTAAGTTGCCTAGTCAAACTGAGACTAATCCTAAAGGGTAATTTATGGCGTAAGCAAGTCCTTCATTAGGATTTTCAGGAAATGGGCAAGTTCAAGCAATTACTACCTTGAGTGGTAGGAAAGTGGATAATAAGGTAAAGGTACCTAGTGAGGATAGTGAATTGGCACAACCAAGTGGTTGCATCCATCCTATTCCAAATCCTATTCCTACTTTCTTGGATGCTAGTGGTTCCAAAAAGGACATTCCATCATCATCATCATCGTCTCCCCAATTAGAGAAGCCTTATGAGCCAAAATCTCCATTTCCTTAAGCTTTGAGAGAGACTTCATCATTTGGGAGACAAGAAGGAAAAATTCATGACATGATGGAAGTGTTTAAACAAGTGAAAATTAATCTTCCTATTCTAGATGCAATTAGGCAAATTCCACCATATGCAAAGTTCTTGAAGGACTTGTGCACTCAAAAGGGGAAGAGCAAAAGAAAGGACCTTAAGAAAGTGCTTCTAACAGAACAAGTGAGTTCCATTCTTCTTCATAATATCCCTCTTAAGTTCAAGGATCCTGGTGCTCCGACCATTTCTTGTGTTATTGGAAACCAAGAGGTTTGTAGAGCTCTCCTTGATTTAGGTGCAAGTATTAATCTCATTCCATACTCTATTTACTTGCAATTAGGATTAGGGGACTTGAATCCAACATCAATAGTAATCCAACTAGCCGATAGATCAATTAAGAAACCGAGGGGAATTGTGAAGGACATTCTAATTAAGGTTGATAAGTTTTTTTCCCGGTTGATTTTGTGTACTTAATACTGAACCAGTTCCTAATCTTACTAATCACATTCCAGTCATCCTAGGAAGACCATTTCTTGCCACTGCCAATGCCACCATTAATTGTAGATTCGACATTATGGACATCTCTTTTGGCAACATAATGGTTAAGCTTAATGTATTCAATGTGAGTCAACATCCCACAGATGAAAACGAGTGTTTCCTAGTGGATGTCTTGGATGAAACCATAGAGGAGAATCTTCCCTCTATTCTCTCTAAGGACCTTCTTGAGGCGTGCCTTTATGAAATGTTTGAAAGTTGTAGTTTTGACACAGAAGGATCCATAAGTGAGGTGAATGCTTTGATGGACTCTGTGGGCACTTTGGATTTCCCACCTTGGAAAAGCAAGAAAGAACCTCTTCTTTCACTCTCTAGTACTTCACCAGTTCCTTCTCTCATCTCCTCCTACTCTTGAGCTTAAGCCTCTTCCATCCAATCTCAAATACGCCTTCTTAGGCCCAAAAGAGACTCGATCTTCTGGTTATCATTGCTTCAAATCTTGAAAATATCCAAGAGAATGATCTTTTAGAAGTGCTTAAAGCTAACAAAGACGCCATTGGATGGAGTGTGGCTGACCTAAAAGGCATTGACCCTTCTATTTGTATGCATCGCATACACATGGAAAATGATGAAAAGCTATTTAGGGATGCTCAAAGGAGATTAAACCTGAATATGAAGGAAGTTGTCAAGAAGGATGTTGTAAAACTTCTAGATACGGGAATCATTTATCCTATTTTTAATTCTAAGTGGGTTAATCCAACTCAAGTGGTTCCCAAAAGTTGGGAATCACAGTTGTTGAAAATGCTAAGGGTGATCTCATTTCGAAACGCACCGCCATTTCGTGGCATGTTTGCATAGATTATCGAAAGCTGAATTCCGCCACTAGGAAGGACCATTTTCCATTGCCTTTCATTGATCAAATCTTGGAAAGATTGGCTGGGCAACAATATTATTGCTTCCTAGATGGTTACTCGGGGTACAATCAAGTGGCTTTAGACCGATTGGACCAAGAAAAGACCACTTTCACATGTCCTTTTAGTACATTTGCTTATCGACAGATGCCTTTTGGATTGTGCAATGCTCCTGCCACTTTTCAAAGGTGTATGATGCCAATTTTTTCGGACATGGTGGAGAAATATTTAGAAGTCCTCATGGATGACTTCTCAATTTTTGGGTCCTCCTTTGATTCGTGTCTCCACAATCTCTTAAAAGTGCTTTAAAGATGTTGTGAGACTAATCTCGTGTTAAGTTGGGAAAAGAGCCATTTCATGGTTCAAGAAGGAATTGTGCTTGGACATGTCATCTCTAAAAGAGGAATAGAAGTTGATAAAGCAAAAGTTGAGCTAATTTCAGAATTCTCTCCACCTACAACGTTGTGAGAAATTTGCTCCTTTCTAGGTGATGCGGGTTTCTATCGCTGATTCATCAAAGACTTTAGCAAAATTGCTAGACCCTTGTACAATCTTCTTGCCAAAAAGACACCATTTGTCTTTAATGAAACGCACCTAAATGTTTTTCATCAACTTCGCACTGTTCTATCATCCGCTCCCATTATACAACCTCCAAATTGGTCCTTACCATTTGAGATTAGTTGTGATGCTTCTGACTTCACAATGGGTGTTGTTTTGGGGCAAAGGGTAGGTAAGCTACCATGTGCTATATACTATGCGAGTAAGACTTTCTCAGGTGCCCAATTGAACTATTTTACCACTGAGAAAGAATTACTTGCCATAGTATATGCCTTTGATAAATTTCAATCATATCTCTTAGGATCCAAGGTCATTGTGTTTTCCGATCATGCCGCTCTTAGGCATCTTTTAATGAAAAAGGAAACCAAACCTCACTTGATAAGATGGATCCTACTTCTTCAAGAATTTGACTTTGAAATCAAGGACAAAAAGGGCTCCGACAATGTCTTGGCCGATCATCTTTATAGATAAATGGTTGAATCTTCTCAAAATCTTCCAATTCATGAATCATTTCCAGATGAACAACTCTTTCAAATCTCAAATGGGACGTTGCCTTGGTTCGCCGACATTGTTAACTATCTTGCAACCGGCAAACTTCCCATTAATTGGTCAAAACAAGAAAATGACCGATTTTTTGCTAACATCTGGAAATACTATTAGGAAGATCACATTCTGTTTCATTATTGTCCAGATCAAATCATAAGGACATGTGTGCTGGAAAGTGAAGTTTCGAGAGTCCTTGTGTTTTGTCACACACTTGCTTATGGTGGGCATTTTAGTGGAAAAAATACCTTTTTGATGGTTATTCAAAGTAGGCTCTTCTTGCCCACTATCCACCGAGATGCCTATAACTTTTGCAAGGTGTGTGTTCGGTGCTAAAAGTTGGGATCAATATCAAAGAGAGACATGATGCCCTTAACTTCAGTCTTCGTGGTTGAAATCTTTGATGTATGGGGCATAGATTTTATGGGACCATTCCCAATGTCTTATGGCTTTCAATACATTCTCGTTATAGTTGATTATGTTTCGAAGTGGTTTGAGGCTTGTGCTACCAAAACGAATGACCACTCCGTGGTAATTACATTCGTCAAATCAAATATCTTTGTTCGTTTTGGTATGCCAAGGGCCATGATAAGTGATGGAGGAAAACATTTCTGCAATCAATTCTTGAAGCAACTCTTTTTGAAATGCTCTGTCACACATAAAGTGGTGTGATACCCCCTAATTTCGGAACACAGGTTGATCAAATCCGCACACAGAATTAAGGGATATTAAAACAATTAAAGTATTTTAAACAAGCACAGAATACAAAAAGAAATAAAAAGAATAAATAATGCGCTGAAGAAAACTAATAAATAATAATTTCATTAATACTTCTCCAAAATTACAACTCGGGAATCCCGTAATGCAAGGTTCCCTAAAAACATTATTTAATAATCCAGTCAATTATAAATAAAATAAGTCTATCATCCTACTTTGGAATAAACTGAAAGAATGGATAAGTCATCCAGCTGTGGATCCTCAACCTTGAAGACTTAGAACTTCTAATAACCTAAAAAACGAATCGTGGGTTAAACCCTACGAGCAAGCTCTCTCTATTAAGCCTCTGAAAACTAATTAATAAATCATCTCTGATCAAAACCAATCCTATTAAAGTTTTTATCTTTAATAAACAATGATACACATATATATAAATAATTTTATATAATACACTAATCACATCCATTAATAGGTTCATTAAATTTAAAACCATTAAACATTGATTAAATTAATAATCATTCCTAAACTAATCCACAATTTCTTTTAAAGAGAAATCCTTTAACCTTAATTCGATCCTAAACAATTATTAAACCATTTAAATAATAAAATATAATTAAAGGAATAATATATTTAATCTAATTCCTAATAATAATTGTAAATATTTATACATTGGCAATTCAACCATGCCTTCACAAGTATATTTATTTATACATTTGGCAAATCAACCATGCCATTATAAATATATTTATTTATATATTGGCAACTCAACTATGCCTCCTTTAACTATATATATTTATACTTTTAAATTAATAACTCAACCATACTTCCTATGTATGTATTTTATTCATACAAATACTTAGGCAATTTATTTAAGCCTTTGGTAACTCATCCATGCCTACAATTCAACCATGTACAATTAAATTATGTTTTGGCAAATCAAGCATGCCATTATAAATATATTTATTTATCTAATGCCAATTCAACCATGACTCCACAAGTCAAGATATACCAAATAAGATTTATAATATTTAATAATCTTAAATGATATATAACTAAACACATATATAAAATATATGTATAATACATTTCATAATAATCCTTGATTATTTAAATCATATATATCAATAAATATATATATATATATATATATATATACACACACACACACACACATCCCTCCATACTTATCCTAAATAATCAAGGATATATATATATATGTGTATGTATGGTTTAATTATTTAGGATAAGTATGGAGGGATGTGTGTGTGTGTGTATATATATATATATATATACACACACTTCTTTTCGTAATAAATTATAAATTAATTATATTGCACAAATAAGTGATAGCATATATAGAAATAACACTCTACTACTCTCAAAGCCCTAGGAATATCTCCTCTAGTGTTTGCTTCCAACCTTAACGAGCTTAAAATCAGTTTTGGGAGATCACTGGACCCCACAGAAACTTTTCGGGACCTCAAATACCCCTGCACGCGCCCCCACGTGCCATCACCCGGGCCCAAAGCCTCTGCCCGCGCCTCTATGCACTTCCCTTTGTTGGCAGGCGCGTCCATGCGCCAGCTACACTCCCGGCGTGAGGTGGTGTCTTCTAGTTGGCTTATACTCCCCCTTTTGGTGAGCCGTGCCACACTGAATAATAATCCTATTGACCAGACCAAGTCATTGGTTTAGATGCCCATGCGCACCAGATCTCCATGCGTTGCACCATACCTAATCAATCCACAATCCATCAATATTACCTATGACTCAGATCAGCATCTGCACCCTATTCCTATGTACATGCCCGTACCGGATCTTCCATTGTTCATCAGGACCATGGAATGGTCCTGATCATGATCCTGATCTGAGCTCACCGAAAGCTTTGTATATCGTATTACACTGAATCTTCGCCCATGGCAGATGCGCCGATTCACACAGCAACCTCATATATATATTTATATATATATAAACAGTATATGTATATATATATATATAATACTCCAAAAAAAAAAATAATAATAAATCAAATAAATTCCTAAAAAAATATATAAAAATACCATAAAATTCTAAAAAATTTCAAAAAATCCTAGAAGTTCTATAAATCCTAAATAACCCTCTTGGGTCATAGATTAAGTATAACAGTTGATTAAATATATATATATATATGTATAGCACATACATCTATTAATTTAAAATCCAAAGTTTTAAATAAAATAAAATATAATAAAACATGCTTTTAATTCCTCCGATCTAACCATGATTTAATCAAATCAATTACTCAACGCTTTTGATTAATCCGTTCTAACCTTGATTTAAATTAATAAATTAAATCTAAAGCCTTGATACTCAAGGTGAAATCCTTATGAGTTCTAAGAGAAAAATTAGAGAAAACTCGCCTGAAGGTTTCGAAACGAAACCGACGCTTCAAGCTTTGATGGTCTCTTCCAATTTCGGTGTTCTCTTTCTCAGATCCGACCTCCTCTTTGTCAACATTCTCTTCTCCTTCTCTCTCCGTCTCTCTTATTTTTCTAATGTGTAAACATTTAATTATAAAACCTTATGTGTATATTTATACATATTAAAATTCAAATCCTATTCTGAGTAGGACTACCGAATAAAGTAATAAAATAGTAATTATCTTAAATAATATATGTACACATATTATATATATATATATATATATATATATATATATATATATATTGTTGATGCAAAAATCTGCACGCTCCGGAGCCAGTGGCGATTCCTATAAGATAAGTGAAAATGATGACAAACGTGGTGCCAGTCGGTTGCACTCCGACGGTCAAGTTAGTACTTGACAATTGAATATCCGATAAAGGATTAAATATAGGATTTATGACATACCTTTTTTAGTTGACGGATGACTTCTTTTATAGAAGAATTAATGGTAGTAGTCTTCTATAATGAAACTTATTTATTTTCCTTGTCCATTACGAATTGTAAGAGTCATTGAAGAGGGTAGTAGTTGTTACTTCTATCTCCTTTAATTTATCCATGTCATTTGAGTCTCTATGTCACTTGGAACTCCTAACCCAGTCAAATATTCCGTATCAGTTGCCCCCCGTTCTCGAGTTTGCATGTCAAACATAGGGAACATTTCTCTTTTTTCACCTGCTTAGGTTAGTCAAGCAAGAGTATAGGAGCAACAAAGCAAACATATATATATTTTCCTTCTCTCTTTGAGAGTCTTTCATTGAGCTCTGTTTAGATGTGATTTTCACCTCTTTAATAAGGAAAATGGTAGTCTTACCATTCTAATAAGGGAGGTAGTTGTCTCTTTCTTTTAGTAAGGGAAGGAAGCTTTAATTGTGTCACCTTTTTCTGTAGGGGGTGTAGTTATCCCCTTGTCCCCTTTAATAAGGAAATAAGGTGGTCCCTTTAATAAGGGGCCCTTTTAATATGGGGCATATTGATTTTAATTCTTTTTAGTACGGAGAATGACAATTACAAGCTCCACTCAACCCAAACCCTTATAATACGGGGCACATTGATTTCAACCCATTTTAATAAGGGGAATGACAATTATGTGTTTCATTCAACTCGAGCCCCTATAGTATGGGACAATTTAATTATAACCCCTTTTAATATGGGGGATGACAATTATGGGCTTCATTCAGCTCGGGCCCCTATAATATGGGACACTTTGATTTCAACCCCTTTTAATACAGGGGATGACAATTACTTCATTCAGCTCGGGCCTTTATAGTATAGGATGTTTTGATTTTAACCCTTTTTAATACGGGGGATGACAATTACGAGCTTCATTCAGCTCGGGCCCTTATAGTACAGGGCACTTTGATATAGATCCCTTTTAGTACGGGGATGACAATTACGAGCTTCATTCAGCTCGGTGATAAGCGCCGAATATTATATATTCAAGCGCCCTAAATTGCATTAGTAAAGTCCGTTGTATGTTAATTTATGTAGATTATCTTCATTTCTATGTTTTTATGCATTTTCAGGCTCATTGGCCAAAATGAAACAAGAATAAGGCCTTGTGGAATCTTGAGCAACAAAAGGTGCCAATGCTGAATTCTGGCAGCAGTAGAACCTGGACTTTGCTCGCCATTTTGACCTTCCAAACTCGAGAACTGGACTTCCCTCATAACATAAAAGATTTAGAACTCTGAATCGTCTTTCCAAATCTTCAAACGGTTTGTCATTCGGAGCTCGGAGCAGAGAGTTATGGCCTTGTTACCAGAGGCGCGCAGAACTGCCTGGCAGCAATGAAATTCTGCCTTGATCTTCATTTTCGACCAACCATCCTTGAGAATTGGATCTCCACCAAAACATGAATATTTAGAGCTCTGAATTAGCTTTCTAAATCTTCAAACGGTTCATCATTCGGAGTTCGGAGTGCAAAGTTATGGCTGTTTAACCAAAGTAGGTCTGGGCGGAGCAAGTGAAGCATGGACATTTTTACACTAAATTCGAGTGCTCGAGGCCTTGCTTAGAGTGCTCGAATTTTGGGCAGAATGCCCTTCGGAAATGGCTCATTTCAGCCCACTTGCACCTTGGTTTCTTCACTTTGCTTTCCTCTTTAATGAAGTGGTTGGAGATGTTGGTTGGTGACCTTTTGGTGGTAGATAAGGCAAGGAAGGCCACACATATCATTATCCCATATTCTACAAGATTAGAAGAGAGAGAAGAGAGCAAGGAGATAGAGTTCTTCAAGCTTGAAGAAGGGAGCACGAAAATGGAGGAGGTCTTCAAGCTTCTTCCTTCTTCTAGCTCACCAATGGGCAACTAAACCTCATCTAGGGAGGTGATGAAACCCCTCCCTTGTAAGCATGTGTTAGTATAGTTTATTTTTGGGGATTACAATGTATTTTTGATAGTCTTTCCATGATCAAGAGCCTCATTTTTGTTGTAATGAATGTTGAATGTTTTAAATGATTATTGTGAGTTATTCATCTTGTCTTGGATGGTTGCTTTTCTTAATCATATTGCTTGCACTTCCATGGTGACAATGGAAGTTAGATCATGGAATGGTTTTAATGGCATGGAGTTGGAGAACCTAGATAGTTCATGGCTTAGGGTTTCCCTTTGATGGGCTATACTTGATTCTTAGCTTTATGTGCATTCACCATTTAAATTAGGGCTTGATAATCCTTGGCTTAGTAAGCATGTTCTAAGCTACATTTTAGTTTAGGTAGTTGATCATGTGAACCTTTGATGGTTTATTCTTGCCTTTCTATTTAAATGAACTTCTTAAGGATATTATAGCAACCTAGTATTGTTATGTATCATGACTATCATATATGTTGTTTTCTCCTTAAATTAATCTTAACCTAGCATGTGTATAGGGATGGAGGTGGATTCATTTCCCTAGCCTTCTTTACTTGTACTTCACTCCCTTGAATTCTTGCAATTTATTGTTTTATTCACTTTTAATTTCCTAGCTTAAGTGACATCCAACAAAACCTCTATACACCCTTCATCATTCTAAGAATGATTCTAGACATTTAGGTTGTATTAGACTAGCGCAGTCCCTGTGGTTCGACTTACCCGACCAATAGCCCTATTTTACAATGATTCGTGCTATTGCGAAGGTTGATGTTAATTGACCAACCGATCAATTTTTGGCGCCGTTGCCGGGGACTGCAAACGGTTTAGCGACCAAAGTTCTAGGGTTAATTTTAGTTTGATTGTGAATACTGTGTTTTGTGAATATTTCTTGTATGGTTTAACCATTTTTGTGTTGTAAGTGAGATTCTAGGAACTCGAAGCTCGCCGTGGGAATGCTAGCAAATTGTAAGTCTAGAGGACCCCAGGTAAGTCTCGTGACTTCTAGTTTCAAATTGTGAATATCGTGCATGTGTTAAGCTTAGAAGTAGATAAATTGCAAGCCCTTGTCGAGGCTTTTTCAATTGTGTATTTTCAATTCCAAGCATCGGTCCTTGTCGTGGCCATTTACATTTTTGTCTTGATAATTGAGGAGAAAGGGAATATCATATGTGGAGGTTATGGTGATGAAGTGTTGTATTGATTGCTTTGTGTGTTGTTGAATTACTCCTAGATGGAGGATAATTATCTCCCAACTCAATTCTACACACCACATGCGTTTTGTGCTTTTTGCTCTAGTAATTCACATCATACAAGAGATTGTCTTCCAACGAGACAATTCTCGGATTTTTATCTAGAGCAACCAAATGAAAATTTCTTTGAACCGGGTAGTAATCCATACTTCAATGGTTACAACTCGGGTTGGGGAGACCAACAAAACTTCTTGTGGCATGACATAGGAAATTCAACCCCACAATCTCATATGCATCCTTTTCAACCCAATGATCATCCTTTCCCGCCCTCTTCTCCTTTTCCACCGTCTCCATTGGATGAGCTAATTGCTGCCAATGAACAAATGATGGAGTCTTTCCACACGCAAATGATGGAGTCCAACAAGCAAATGTTGGATGACATTGTTGGCATGCAATCCACTACTCATTCTCATTCCCAAGTTAGTGCAATGATAGATGACCAAATATCTCAAATTCAACAAAGGATTAATGCTAAAAATCATGAAGAGGAGGAAACATTTTCATTTGAATTTATGGCCAATCCAAAAGAAAATTCTATGAATGATGAGATTACTCCTAGTAACTTTCATCATGAGAATGATCAAGTGGTTATTACATGTGAAAATGATGAAATGGTGGTGGAAGATCAAATTGTTGCCCCACATCAAAATGAAGCAATTGTGGCTCAAAATGGGAAAAATAATGATGTAGAGATTGTCTACCCTACTCCAAAACAGCCCCTACATAATCCTTTGCTTGATACACCTCCTTCAATGGAGGATCCTCTAAAAGCTTGTTTGGCTCATTTCAATTGTGAGGATTTTAATGTTAACAATTCCATTTCGGAGGTGAATTCTTTGCTTAATATTCATCCACCTATTCATTCTCTTCCTTGGTCAACATCAAATGTATCTCTTTCTTGGGAGCTTGCATCTCATCCCATTCCCTCACTTGAGTTGTCTCAAGTTGTTGAGCCCGAACCGCCGGATAAGTGTGAGGAGGATGTTGAAATTTTGAAGGATAAGTTGTCGAGCATTCCCGTGCTCAATATGACCCTTCAAAAGCCTTTGCTAGGTGTACTCTCACCTACTCCATCTTCCTATAATCCAAATGAGCCTCCATAATCTCGAACAAGCAACACCTTTGCTTAAATCTGAAAATAAAAGAAGTGAGATTAAAAGCGATGCTCAAATCCTCTAAGGCCAACCTTGTTTCTCTTCGGAAGGATCAATATCCCTCACCATTCATTGATCCAAGTCTGAGACCATATGGAGGAGGCAAGTTGCATACGGAGCGTTAAGGATCCATCTCTCCAATGGATCCTGATCCTGGTTCGTCTAGCTATCGACATTAAATTTAGCAAAGCAAGGGAAGAAATTTTTTCGATGTTCCAAGCTTCCCTACCTTCTCAAATTGCTCGTGCCTTGAAATTTTCTGGGAAATGGTTTAGAAAAGCCAAAAATTTGATTTTTCTAAAATGGTCTTCAGTTGCGTTCCGCAATTTTAGACCGGCCTCTTAGACCTTCTCAGCTCTAATTTTCATTCCCAGAAATTTCCATCACTTTCGAGCAAGTTCATAGGATCTTTGGCATGCAACTCATGTGCAGAACCTCTCATTTTCAACGCATTGTTGGATCATGGTTCCCCAAAATTTTCCATGCATTGGAGATGAAATGCAAAGTTTGACGATTTTTCATCTAGGCATTAGAAATGTTGAGCAATTTGACAATTTTTCCAAAAATTTTCCATCCATGCATTGGATTGGAATTCTCTTGCAAGGCTTCAAAAATTTTCCCTACATTAAAATTGGAATGATGTTGCAAATGCATCAAAATGCATGAAAATGCATGCAATAGTGCTCACTGTCTTCCATAGAATGAGATTGCAAATGCAAATGCATGGAATGATGTTGCACATGAATCAAATTGCATCCAATGCATGCAACAGTAACCACTGATAATGTATTTAGATTGCATGCATTCTTTCATCTCCAAGCCACTGACTTTCCATGCATGGACTCCATTTTGAACAGCTTCCATTTCCATGTTGCTCACATTACACATTCCATTGCAATGAATTCATTTTCCAGCCTACTGATCCAATTTCGAGCATTCAAAATCCAAGTTCGAGTGCTCGCTGATGCCCTCCAATTTCAGCCCTTCATTTGCAGCCACTGCCTCATTTTCGAGCCCTCTCAAGTTCCTTTGGAGTGCTCGCAGCCACATCCCAGCAAACCCGAACTCTCTGGCTTCATTTCAAGCAATCTAAACTCCAATTTGGAGTGCTCGTCCTTGCTTGAATTTTAAACCCCAAAGCTGCTGAGGCAGCTGGTCCCAATTCGAGCACTCTACTTCCATGCTTAGAGTGCTCGACCACTTCTCTCAACCAAGAAACCCAACTCCAACAACCAACATCCCAGCAATCACCTTCTCTCACCTCATGCATCACTCTATCTCGGCTCCAACCAAACAACCCACTCCATGCATCCCTCCCACTCCCTATGCCTACCACCACTCACCACCTCACCCGAACCCATCAACAACCCTCATCCTTTCGGCATACCCCCATGCATGCACAACACCATGCATGCATGCAAAATCCAACACCCTTCACCCTCTCGGCACTCCTCCATCCACAACCTTCAACCTCCACATGCATAACCAACCTTCCCACCCTAACCAACATCATCTCCTCTCTGCACCACCAAACCAATTCTCTCTCATCTACCATACAAACCCATCTTCCCTCATACCACCCTCCACTCTCATCCTTCCACAAACCCTCTTCCTCACACCACTCAGCCAACCATGCATCATAGCAAACAAACCACCAACCACTCTCGGTCCTCTATACCTCTTCCTCACTCAATCCCTCTCCCTGTCTCACTGCATCTACTTCGAGCACTCGAAGAACCCATTTCGAGTGCTCGAAATTCTCACCCCATCAAGCATGCCCATCTCTCGGCATCTTGCACCAACCTTTTCCACACCAAACCAACTTCCATGCATCTTGCCTGCATCACCATCCCAACACCATCCCCATTCCCAGCTCCGGCCAACTTCCCTTCATCAACTAACCATGCACCAACCAACCTCACAACCCACCCTCTCGGCATCTCCATCCACAACCCCAGCTCTCTAACAACCCACTCCATGCCAACCCCAAGCCACCCCACAACCTACAATTTCATGCACAAAGCTCCCCTCACCTCTCTGCCATATTTTCGAGCACTCGAAGCCAAGCTTCGAGTGCTCGTACTTGCTTGAGTTCTCACACAACAAACACCCGAGCCCACTGCCCCATTTTAGAGCACTCGAAGACACACTTCGAGTGCTCGAACCAAGCCACCTCTCTTTTAAACACAACCTCAACCAACCAACTCCCTCTCACTCGGCTCAACCTCTCCACAACTCATCAACCTCACCTCACAACCCTCTCCCAAATCCACTACACCTCTCTCGGCAACCATGCACACCATCCTCCAAACTCAACCTCTCGGCACCCTTAAGCTCCAACCCAACTATCCAAACCCACCACCTCATGCATGCCTCTATAACCACACCACCACACAAGGACATGCATTCATGCATGCACCACCACTTCCACCCCACATTTCCCACCATGCATGCATGCATGCACCTCTCCATACATGCTTATCCATTTCCTTCCACTCCCCATGCATGCTTACCCACCCATCCATCAATCTCTCATCCACATCTTCCATTAACCACAAATAATGGGCCTTGTGTCCTCCATTGTTGGGTAAGTGTCTAACCCTCTTTTTCTTTCAATTTTTGATCAATGGAGGATGGGATTGCTTGTGTGAAGGATTTGTGATTGTTTGGGAGTTGTGTATTGCATTTGCAGGGCCAAAATTTTGGATTTGATCATCTCTAATCAACCTTTGGCCCTCTTCCTTTTTGTCTTGCACACCACGTGTTTGACGAATTGCCTAAGCCAACTTCATCTCTCTAAATGCACGCCTTTTGGCACTTTTTTGTTTTCCATTTTAAACTTATGACTCATGTGTGCCAATTTGTTTTTTGTACGGATTTTTACCTTGCAATAACATTCGTCTTAGTGTTTTCATTTCCGTTTTGATTTTTCTTAAGAGTCCTATGCTTTTACCTGTGTCTATTAGTGCTGTTTTGACCGGTCTTCCTGTCCAAGTTTGGGGGACGCGGTTGCGCATTCACATAGATGGATATTTTTGCATTCGTCCCTCCACTTGGTAATATTGTTCTTTTACCTTCTTTGCTCTTATTTTGTTTAGCTTGTCTTCACACATTGAGGACAATGTGACATTCAAGTTTGGGGGTGCAATAGGACATTTTTGGTTTTGCATTTAGACATTTTTGGTTTTGCATTTTTGCTAAGCAATGATAATGGAATTTGAAACCTGTTGGAGATGAAAGCATATGTTTAAAACTTTGTGTATAGAAGCAGCTGATATTTTTGAAAATAAAGAAATTTTGAGTTGAAATGATCATGTAGATTCAAATCAGTCTGTATAAATGTCTCAATTAAATTCTCGCTGGATTTGACACTCTTTTAAGCTTCACAATGCACAGATGCACATTGGAAACTTAACTGTGAGGCATGCAACTTGATCGACCTTGACCTTGGCCTAGTTAATTTGATTTGATGAACCTGATAGATGAATATCTTTGGCATGATGTAAGTTGTCTAAAAAAAAAATAAAAAAATAAAAAAAAAAACTGAAAAGGAAAGAAAATAATGACCAGTTGACGTTCGTAGCCTTTCCAACTCGAGCTATTAAGCCCTAGGAGTGTCTCTACACTTAACACCCTAAAGCCATCTAGTTTGGGAGTTGTTGGCCTAACGCTTGCTACAAGGGTTGGTTAGAAAGCTTAAAGACCTTAAACATTGCACGGTCATTCAAAAAGATTGTAATAAGCATGGTTCGCTAGAGTTCGTAGCCTTTCCAACTTGAGCTATTAAGCCCTTTGGAGTGTCTCTACACTTAACACCCTAAAGCCATTTGGTTTGGGAGTTGTTGGCCTAACGCTTGCTACATAGGTTGGTTAGAAAGCTTAAGGGACTTTAGCATTGCACAACCATTCTATGTTTCGCTTATAAGTTGCAATAAATTGTCAACAAGCAATAAAAGTTGTCTTGTAAATAAAATCATGCCTTAGGGACCTCATTTAAAGGGGAATTCAATGATTTGAAAACTTGTGCTTTGGAATTGGAAAAGAAAGTAAAAGCCGCATGTTGAGAATCCAATTCACTTTTATTGAAGCTAGAGTTGATTTCCATTCAAGAGATGATAATTGAGTTATTTATATAGACTTTGATGTTGATGCATATATGTGGAAATGTATTTAGCCAATTTTTGTATCAATGGTTCATATATGCAAGGTAGTTTTCCCAATGACCCCATCTCCAGTTTTTGTCTGTTTCAAGTTGTATTTGAGCTATGTATCTATCTCATTTTACCATGGATGATATTTTTGTAGTAGCATGCCCATGGTTGTCTTTTCATTGAAGTATTCATTGTAGTTTTGCTAAGGGACTAGCAAAATGTAAGTTTGGGGGTGTGATAAGCGCCGAATATTATATATTCAAGCGCCCTAAATTGCATTAGTAAAGTCCGTTGTATGTTAATTTATGTAGATTATCTTCATTTCTATGTTTTTATGCATTTTCAGGTTCATTGGCCAAAATGGAACAAGAATAAGGCCTTGTGGAATCTTGAGCAACAAAAGGTGCCAATGCTGAATTCTGGCAGCAGTAGAACCTGGACTTTGCTCGCCATTTTGACCTTCCAAACTCGAGAACTGGACTTCCCTCATAACATAAAAGATTTAGAGCTCTGAATCAGCTTTCTAAATCTTCAAACGGTTTGTCATTCGGAGCTCGGAGCAGAGAGTTATGGCCTTGTTACCAGAGGCGCGCAGAACTGCCTGGCAGCAATGAAATTCTGCCTTGATCTTCATTTTCGACCAACCATCCTTGAGAATTGGATCTCCACCAAAACATGAAATATTTAGAGCTCTGAATTATCTTTCTAAATCTTCAAACGGTTCATCATTCGGAGTTCGGAGTGCAAAGTTATGGCTGTTTAACCAAAGTAGGTCTGGGCGGAGCAAGTGAAGCATGGGCATTTTTACACTAAATTCAAGTGCTCGAGGCCTTGCTTAGAGTGCTCGAATTTTGGGCAGAATGCCCTTCGGAAATGGCTCATTTCAGCCCACTTGCACCTTGGTTTCTTCACTTTGCTTTCCTCTTTAATGAAGTGGTTGGAGATGTTGGTTGGTGACCTTTTGGTGGTAGATAAGGCAAGGAAGGCCACACATATCATTATCCCATATTCTACAAGATTAGAAGAGAGAGAAGAGAGCAAGGAGATAGAGTTCTTCAAGCTTGAAGAAGGGAGCACGAAAATGGAGGAGGTCTTCAAGCTTCTTCCTTCTTCTAGCTCACCAATGGGCAACTAAACCTCATCTAGGGAGGTGATGAAACCCCTCCCTTGTAAGCATGTGTTAGTATAGTTTATTTTTGGGGATTACAATGTATTTTTGATAGTCTTTCCATGATCAAGAGCCTCATTTTTGTTGTAATGAATGTTGAATGTTTTAAATGATTATTGTGAGTTATTCATCTTGTCTTGGATGGTTGCTTTTCTTAATCATATTGCTTGCACTTCCATGGTGACAATGGAAGTTAGATCATGGAATGGTTTTAATGGCATGGAGTTGGAGAACCTAGATAGTTCATGGCTTAGGGTTTCCCTTTGATGGGCTATACTTGATTCTTAGCTTTATGTGCATTCACCATTTAAATTAGGGCTTGATAATCCTTGGCTTAGTAAGCATGTTCTAAGCTACATTTTAGTTTAGGTAGTTGATCATGTGAACCTTTGATGGTTTATTCTTGCCTTTCTATTTAAATGAACTTCTTAAGGATATTATAGCAACCTAGTATTGTTATGTATCATGACTATCATATATGTTGTTTTCCCCTTAAATTAATCTTAACCTAGCATGTGTATAGGGATGGAGGTGGATTCATTTCCCTAGCCTTCTTTACTTGTACTTCACTCCCTTGAATTCTTGCAATTTATTGTTTTATGCACTTTTAATTTCCTAGCTTAAGTGACATCCAACAAAACCTCTATACACCCTTCATCATTCTAAGAATGATTCTAGACATTTAGGTTGTATTAGACTAGCGCAGTCCCTGTGGTTCGACTTACCCGACCAATAGCCCTATTTTACAATGATTCGTGCTATTGCGAAGGTTGATGTTAATTGACCAACCGATCACTCGGGCCCTTATAGTATGGAGCACTTTAATTTTAACCCCTTTTAATACGGGGGATGACAATTACGAGCTTCATTCAGCTCAGGCCCTTAGAGTACAGGGCACTTTGATTTTAACCCCTTTTAATACGGGGGATGACGATTACAAGCTTCATTCAGCTTGGACCCTTATTGTACAGGGCGCTTTGATATAGATCCCTTTTAGTATGGGGATGACAATTACGAGCTTCATTCAGCTCGGGCCCTTATAGTACAGGGCACTTTAATTTCAACCATTTTTAATACGAGAGATGATAATTATGAGCTTCATTCAACTCGCCCTTTAAAAAGGGAGTAGATTCTCCTAGCTTTATGAACTTATCCTTTTAATGTAGGGAGGTTGATCTTCATGATTTCCGTGATCTCATCTTTTTGATAAGGGAGATTAATTTTCTCGAGCTTCATGTTACTCAAACTCTCCATAGGATTTTGAATACTATATTAGGTTCCCCTATTCCATTCTCAAGCTTGCTTGTTACGCGTAAGGAATGCTAAACTGTCCATGTTTTCTCTTATTTGCTAAGTTAGCAAACCAGTAATAGAGAAACATATATATAATGTGAACACATAAAATTAATAAACGGATGTACCAAAGTAATCACATTAGTATGTCAATTGAAATAAGAATGATTACTATAAAGATCTTAGGAGACTGGGGCAAAAATAAAGCTCAACAACATAATCATTGTTGGTTGCGACGATTGCCACGGTAAGGTGCAGTGGTCAGATGTGGCTTTCTGGCAAGTTTTTATCGGATTTGAGTAGTGTATCATGAAATAATAAAACTGTGTGGTGTAGTCAATTAATCTGCCAACCGTTCATTCGAACCTTAGGCACTGCTACTTCGTCAGTATCTTGCTCGACTCTTACCACTCATTTGGCCAACACCTTTATGATTGAACTCATTGTCCACAAACACAAATATATAGATCGATATATACAATGATACACAAAAATAGACATGGAAGAAGTTCAATTGTTGATTCCTTAATCATAAAACTTTCAAGGAAGTTTCCCAATCATAAATATTTATCAATAGCACCAATGTTGTAGAGTTAGGTTAGAGAACTAATTCTTGGGTGACCAAATAGCAATTTGACATAACTATAATTTATCAAAAAGAATTGTGAAGCTAAATCAAATTTAGACTAGTGGGAAGAATTTGAACACATTCACACACTAAGCATGATGGGAAGATAAGAATTTTGCTGACACAAAAGAATTGAATAAGATTTCTGGTTTAATACTTTCAACTCCAGGGAATGACTTCAACTTAGAGTCCAACAAAATACTAGTTTTTAGTGTTAGCTCAATTTCTATAATGAATTACCATTTGATTATCTACTAGTTTATTAGAATGGACGTTGGGGGCAAAATTTTTACTAGGCATACACCTAGTAACCTTTATCTAAGTGCTTCGGACCAACGTATAAATGGATTCCCTAGCATATTGAATTTGACAACATATCAAAAGTATTTCAAGTAATAGCTAACATATCACTTGATAAATTCGCCAAATCCATGAATTAAACCCATCACAATATTGTCATTTGTTTTAAGAACAACCGACAACTACAAAGCAAATATATATATATATATATATATATATATATATATATATATATATATATTTGTTTTTTGATAGAGAAGGCAAGAAGTAGCAATGGAGTTGTGAGCATCATAGTTCCACTCAAAAATAATTGAATCAAAATTTTGATCATAAGTTTAAAGATTTATCTGTGGAGCAATTGCTGTGCAGCATGAACTTGAGAAGTTGAAATATATCTTAAGCTACAACAAGTGATGGAGGCAAACCACTTCGAACGGTGCCCCTACTTAGGTGTTTATTCCTGGAGTGAATGAGGCGTATCCGGCCTCTCGTCCCTTTAGTGAGGAAGGAGTTGTAGTCGACCTTCGTCCTTTAATGAGGTGGCCTCTTAGGGAATTAGTTGACTTCTCCATCAAGAAGTAGGAGAGTTATTAGGGAAAGTAGTCATCATTATCTCTACTACTTATACTCTATCTGACCTTTTAGGTTGACGTGTCGCTTTAAATTCTTAACTAGTTAAATACGCCACATCAGTTGCCCCCATTCCTGTGCTTGCTCATCAAGGTTAGGGAATACGAGTTACTATTTTGCACCCCTGTACTTCTTTTTCAGCTTACAAGCGGCAAGCAAATGAATAATAAAAATATTGATAAGCATACTCAAACCATAAATAATTGTCCAGGGGTTGAAGTTTAGTCAACAAAGTGCCAAACTGAATTGTACTAGTAGTCACCTACCAAAAATAAAAACCTTTTGCAAATCTTACATGTGGACTTGCCTGAATGAATGGGCAAGCTTTCCTGTTTGAAAACTTTTATACATACGCATCAACCCTCAGGATGTAACAAATGATATTCAACCAGATGCAAGCATAGCAAAAAATTTGACGGCGCTAACTGTTGACTGACCCCTCCATGAATAGGAGATGTAATGACCCAGTCATTTTCATTCATTTCTTTTTTCTCTGATTTTCACGGATATTTTTTTTTTTTCGTTGATCTTTTCCTTTCTGAATTCAGTTTCTTGTCACTTAGTGTCATCTCGAGTGCTCTAGAATGATTTCCGAGACTCTTTGAGGACCGCGTCATTTCCACATTTTCATTTTTCTAACACTATTCATTTTTCGTCCTTTTCCCTATTTCGTCTTTTCCCCATTTGTCACCTTGTTAGCATAACCACACTTTTTGCGTTCGGGGTTGAAATTTGACTTCACGTATCTTCATTCTAAGTGGGTTCCACGAAATACGTATCTTTACTTTTGCAATAAAGTACTCAGGTTGCTCCCGGTGTCCATAGGGGCATGAATGCACAATTCTTCAGAAACATTTCATTTTCTTGAGGTGTTTTTCGTAAATATCTTTTGAAGATATTTTATTTCAGGATTTTTTAAGAAAATATTTTTGGGAGATATTTTCATTTTGGGCCAGTTGTGTAGTTTTCACTTTTTGGAAGGGCCATTGTGCAATTAATGAAAGTTATTGCTAAATACCTTGTTTTGAGTCTGAATCCTCGTACGGGATTCATTTTCACTTTTCGTCGAGTCGTGTAATCTTAGAATTTCCTTCTGGTTATTTTTCTCCAGTTTCGAGGTTTTTGGCCCAGTTGCCGCCGAACTTGTTCGAGGCATATCTCTCTGCTTAGGATTCAGTTTTCGACGCTGTTTCTTCCGTTGTTTAAATTTTCTCATTTTAATTCTTTTTCATTCATGAAGTTTTGCCGTTGGAGGGCATTTGCGCAAATTTCACTTTTTTGGACCCGGCGGGGCCCGTTCAGAACACTTTTAGGGTTTTTCTATAAATAGGGGGTCTTTAAGTGAAAAATCAGATTTCACTCTCTCTCTCTCCCCTCTCTTGGCCGGATTCCATGGCAACCATGGCTGCCACCTTCTCTCTCTTCTTTTGAGCTTCCTCCCTTTAGTAAAAAAAGTCATAGTGCCTTAGTGTTTTATGTTCGCCTTGGCGAGGCCTTCGATTGCACTGATTGAAATTTCGTTTTGGCCATTTCTTGAGTTTGGATTTGATGTTAAGATGTGATTTTGATGGGGCTTCCTTGGGGTTCTTGTTCATCGTGTTGTCCCCGACAAAACCTAGAAGTTTTGTCGGATTCAGAGCCGTTTCATTTTGGTGGCTTTTGAGATTTCCATCTCAAATTGAGGTAGGGGATGTTTTAGGATTATGTATGTGTTGTATTGAGTGTTTTCCATGATTATACGACTTGTTTGCATGCCTTGTATCAAATCTAGAAAATTAGTAATATTTATTTCTTTATATAAGATTTAATTTACAAGGATGTATATAACTTAGAATTGAATTGTAGCATAATGATAAATTAGGCCTTAGTATGTTTGTTAACATATAATAAATTTGGGTCATTTGAATAAGAATTGTAATTTTTATTTAATATTTTTCTTTTGTAAAAGATTAATTTCCATGGCCGTACCTTGCATGAAATTAACTTGTGATAGGCTATTAAATTAAGTCTTGGCATGCTCTTTAACATACTTTAATTTTAAAGCATTTAGAAAAGTTTGAAAATCTATAGATTTAATTAAAAGAATTAATTAAAATCTATTTAAGGGTTCCATTGGCTTAATTGAGTTTTTAACTTGATATTTGTGATGACTAGAACTTGTATACTAGCATATATTAAATTGGGACCATTTGAAGTTGCTTTAGAAGTTAGGGATTTAATTATCATGATTTAATTAAATTTCATTTTATTGTTTCAATGACCTAATTAAGTTTTTGATGTAGTATATGTAATGATCATGCTATGTTGTTTAACATGTGTTAATGTAAGTACCTTCTTTGAAATGTAATTTTTCTAACTTGGAGGTTTGACATGTGAATTGGAGTAAAATTTATGTGATGAGGCCATAGGCCATTGTAACACATTTTAATGTGTAAAATACACTTGTTGGCATGCTTATATAGCTTAAAATCATGTTTTTGGACCGATTTCATGTTGGGGTTTGAGGCTTGGGTGAAGCCTCAACATTTCTTGTTCATAATAGGTCATTTAGCAGCTTTTCAAGTCATTTCGATCGTCCAAAATGCTAGTTCAGTCGACCGATGGCTTTTAGGAACTTCAATGAACAGTAAAACACTCATTCCAGTAGCCATTTTCACCGTTTGGACCCAGTTCGGTCGACCGATGGCTTATTTCGGTCTACCGAAACAACTTCCCTTCAAAAACATGTTTTCAAGAGAGTTTTTGCCTAGTTTGGTCGTCCAAAACTCTAGTTCGGTCAACCGAAATAGCCCTCATTCAGCTGCTTCTTCAGTTTTGTTTCAGCACTGATGTTCTGACTTCAAACGGTCATATCTCCTTCATTTCTAATCCAAATGGGGTGATTCTTTAGCCTAAACTCAAGGATTTTGAGTTGGTTTTCCAATTGTATCAATTCCATTCTCAGATTCAAATCATAGTGAGAGTTATTTATATTTTAGTGAGGTAATGTCAGTTTTTGCTTTAATCGGGAAAGGGCATTTTTGTGGGATTCTTGGCCAATGTTCTTGGAACCTCTTGGCATGTTGTAAAATGACTAGGTTAGGTTGTATTCACCTTTTTTGACTTGTTTAGAGTCAAGTTTCTCTTTTTATTTGTGAATTGACCATTTTACCCCTTGGTTAATAGATTTTTGCCTGTTTTGACCTTTGTTTCCGCATTCGCTTTTCTTGAGTTCCATGACTTCATGGAATGTCACATTGGTGTCCTAGAGATGATCTATATCTCAAAGGACTATGGTTTCATCTTTTGCTTCCGCATTTCGGATCCGTTATCGGATTAACTTTCGGTTCATCACTGACGCACCGGGTTGAAAAACTTGGGCCGTCACAAGTGGTATCAGAGCTCCTAGGTTTGAATACCTTGGACGATGGGTTTTGGGTGCATATCGCATTTTTGTTGCTATGTTATACGTGTGTATATGCTGATTGTTAACATGTTTCAGTATTATAACATGTTTATGTGTTTCTTGATAATACGTTTGGTATTATGATATGTCTCTATACTTTTATGCTTATGTGTTTAAAAGCATCTCTCTTTTTTTTAACATGTACACTTATTTGCTTAAGTACTTAGCCCTTTAAACTACTTTCTTTAATTGCTTTAGCAAAACTATATGTTGCATACATTGATGTGCTACTTATTTGATGCATTCATAGTGTGAATTGCATTAGATCATAATAACTCGTGTTATTATTGATCTCGTTTCCTTTTTACGCATATAGCATCATAGTTTTGACTCGTGGAGAGTCTTCTCATTAGGGCTCATGTGAATGTAGAGTTGTAGTCTCCGTCTGGTGAGTTGAAACGTAGGCCACGGAGGCACCATTTCGTCTTATTTTCGTTTATCTTTTTGTGATGTAATCGTGGTGGTGTTAGAGGTGCCGGTGTCATCTATTAGGACTTTGTAGTGGTCTAGATGTCATTGATGTCATGGAGGTCTTTGTTTCAAGCATCATGGGACGATGAGTCAGGACTGACTCGAATCCTTCCTTAGGGAGTTGGGAAGTTGCTTTGTAAGCCTCAGGGCGAGGTTCTCGTGTCTTGTTTTCTTTGGATGATAGTTTTAGGATTTGGATAGGTGTGTTGACCTAGGATCCTTCTTGTGTTGCCTTGGACAGCTCTTACGAGCTACAGCTGGGATGTGAGTGGTATCGTGTAATTAATTGCGCAGGTGTAATTAATTACTCTCCTTTGTCTTTGGAGACTTGGGGCGTTGTGTTAGGGTTCTGGTAGAATCCTGTAGAGTTCCTATCAAACTCGTTGGTATCTTGGATTGGGGGTTTTCTTGTTGTTGTCTTGTAATGGTTAGCATTGGGGCTATCAATTTTGTTGTTTGTCTTATTTCTTGTGGTGTTGGGATTCCATTGGGATATGAGCTAGTCTTGGGAAAGACTTGCTGACCCTATGTTTAGGAGACCTTATTGGTCATTTGGGGGATGGTTCTTTTCCACATAATGAGAGATTGGACTCATCCAGGTTCGGTTGTACGTTTTCTGCATGCTGTCTTTTAAGAGGCATTCCATTCATTTCTGTTGATTTTACGAACTTGTCATTTGTATGATCATTTTTGCACGTTTATGAGCCCCATTGTTTTCAGGCAGGCCTTAGAAACATGTTTAGGATATGTGACTATGTGGTAGTTGTATGAGGATGTATATGATACGTTCGCTTATACTGTATCTACTTACCATGTTTGTGCCGTTGGTGGTGTATAGTGCATTGCTATTTGTTTAACCTCTATGTGATAGGTGGTTTACTTGGTTTACCTTATGTGTACTGTGCTTAGTACTATAATATTATTTGATTTATATCATTTAATTTTTGCAAGCATATACTATGTGAGTATTTGGTTTATATTGTTCCATCTTTCCTGCACTCATGTTGGGGTTTTATGACCGTGGTTATCGGGATTGTCATGAGTTAGCTACATAGTAGACTTGTGCTTTGAGATTTTAGTTGTCCACTATAGGGATTTTGACCCAGCGTTTTGTCTTCCGTATGTAGCCTTACGGTAGGTCTACTACAGATATGTGCTTAGGCTTTTGGTTTTGTGGGTCCGATCCATTGGCTTGAGGGCATAGACTTGTCAGTCTGTGGATTCGAGACTGGTGTTGTTGTTGTGGTGTTTTCAGATGTGGGGGTCTTTAGTTACGCCAGCATTAGAGATTTAAGGCCTTAAGCGTAACGATGCCAATGACATTATTGTTAGAGTTTTGGGATTAGCTACCCCAACTCTCGCAGATGCTTGGTTCTTGTAGTGCTTTTGGTTGATCATTTTCAACATTGATGTCATTTGTATCGAAAAGTTTCTTTCTGGCTGATCTGATAAGGGCATGTTATGAACTAGTGCCTTATACTGTCATGCTACCTTACTGACGAGTAAGTGTGGGCGGGTTTTGGTCATTGTTCTTACTGCCATATCATTCTTAGCCATCTGTCTTGATTCGACTTGTCGTTGTCTTGGGATTCTCTCGGTGATTGACGTTGAGTTAATATGCTGATTCATTTGGGGAGTGTCACTCAGTTCTTGGTTTTCGTGTTCCTTTGGATGACCTTTAGGCTTTTGAAGTTGTCTTTTCGCACCTTTTGGTATGTCCTTTGGTTTGATCTTGCTTTGATCTTGTTCGGTTCTCTTTTGTCTGTTCCTGATTTTGGGAATGAAATTTCTTTAAGGAGGGTAGGTTGTAATGACTCAATCATTTTCCTTCCTTTCCTTTTCTCAAATTTTTACGGATATTTTTTTTTTGTTGATCTTTTCCTTTCTAAGTTCAGTTTCTTGTCACTTAGTGTCGTCTTGAGTGCTCTAGAATGATTTCCGAGACTCTTTTCCTTGGATTGACAACTTCCTTTGAGGACCCCGTCATTTCCACATTTTCATTTTTCGGACACTATTCACTTTTCGTCCTTTTCCCTATTTTGTCTTTTCCCTATTTGTCACCTTGTTGGCATAACCACACTTTTTGTGTTCGGAGTTGGTTTTTGACTTCACGTATCTTCATTCTAAATGGGTTCCACGAAATATGTATCTTTACTTTTGTAGTAAAGTACTCCAGTTACTCCAGGTGTCCATAGGGGCATGGATGCACAGTTTTTCAGAAACATTTCCTTTTCTTGGGGTGTTTTTCATAAATATCTTTTGAAGATATTTTATTTTAGGGGTTTTTAAGAAAATGTTTTTGGGAGATATTTTCACTTTGGGCCAGTTGTGCAATTTTCACTTTTTGGAGGGGCCATTGTGCAATTAATGAAAGTTATTGCTAAATGCCTTATTTTGAGCCTGAATCCTCGTACGGGATTCATTTTCACTTTTCGTTGAGTTATGTAATCTTAGAATTTCCTTCTAGTCATTTTTCTCCAGTTTCGAGGTTTTTGGCCCCGGTTGCCGCCAAACTTGTTCGAGACATATCTCTCTACTCGAGATTCAGTTTTCGATGTCGTTTCTTCCGTTATTCAAATTTTCTCATTTTGATTCTTTTTCATTCACGGAGTTTTGTCGTTTGAGTGCGTTTGCGCGAATTCCACTTTTTCGGACCCGGCGGGTACCGTTCAGGACACTTTTAGGGTTTTTCTATAAATAGGGGGTCTTTAAGTGAAAAATCAGATTTCACTTTCTCTCTCCCCTCTCTTGGATGGATTCCAGGGAAACCATGGCTACCACCTTCTCTCTCTTCTTTTGAGCTTCCTCCCTTCAGTAAAAAAGTCATAGTGCCTTAGTGTTTTATGTTCGCCTTGGTGAGGCCTTCGATTCCACCGATTGGAATCTCATTTTGACCATTCCTTGAGTTCGAGTTTGAAGTCAATTTGTGATTTTGATGGGGCTTCCTTGGGGTTCTTTTTCACTGTGTTGTCCCCGACAAAACCTAGAAGTTTTGTCGTATTCAGAGCCATTTCATTTTGGTGGCTTTTGAGATTTCTATCTCAAATTGAGGTAGGGGATGTTTTAGGATTATGTATGTGTTGTATTTAGTGTTTTTCATGATTATACAACTTGTTTGCATGCCTTGTATCAAATCTAGAAAATTAGTAATATTTATTTCTTTATATAAGATTTAATTTACAAGGATGTATATAGCTTAGAATTGAATTGTGGCATGATGATAAATTAGGCCTTAATATGTTTGTTAAAATATATTAAATTTGGGTCATTTGAATAAGAATTATAAATTTTATTTAATATTTTTCTTTTGTGAAAGATTAATTCCTATGGCTGTACATTGCATGAAATTAACTTGTGATAGGCTATTAAATTAAGTCTTGGCATGCTCTTTAACATACTTTAATTTTAGAGCATTTGGATAAGTTCGAAAATCTAGAGATTTTAATTAAAAGAATTAATTAAAATCTATTTAAGGGTTCCATTGGCTTAATTGAGTTTTTAACTTGATATTTGTGATGACTAGGACTTGTATACTAGCATATATTAAATTGGGACCATTTGAAGTTGCTTTAGAAGTTAGGGATTTTGTAACGACCCAGGTTTTATTCGACCCGGAGCAACAGTGATGAACCAAAAGATGACCTGATAAAGAATCCGAAATGCGGAAGCAAAACCAAAAACAAGATCAATAGGAACATCAATCATCCCTAAGACACCCAAATGACATTCCATGAAGTCATGAAACTCAAAGAAATAACCGGAAGCAAAAACTCAAGTAAAAAGGTCAGTTGGTAACCCATGGCACCAATGACAACCAAAGGAAACAAAACCTAGTTCAAACTAGACTACTTACACAATTAAATGGCTTGAACAAGACCAACAAGGTCAAATGGAAACAAGTGGAACAAGGTTAAACCGTCAAGGCACTTAGAATGAAATATACGTATTTCATGGAAACCACTTAGAATGAAGATACGTGAAGTCAAAAACCAACTCTGAACACAAAGAGTGAGGTTATGCCAACCAAGTGACAAACGGGGAAAAGACAAAATAGGGAAGAGGACAAAACAGGGAAAAGGACGAAAAGTGAATAGTGTCGAAAAACGAAAAATGTGGAAATGACTCAGTCCTCAAAGGAAGTTGCCAATCCAAAGAAAAGAGTCTCAGAAACCATTTCCGAGCACTCAAGACGATACTAAACGATGAGAAACTGAACTCAGAAAAGAAATTTCAACGAAAAAAATTCATCCGTAAAAATCTAAGGAAAAATGAAAGTAAGGAAATGACCGGGTCATTACAACCTACCCTCCTTCAAGAGATTTCATCCCCGAAATCAGGAAAACTCCCAGAAGAACCGAACAAGGACCGTACACAAGGTCACACGAATGAACAGATCATAAAGTACCGAAGGATAACTCCAAAGGTCTCAAGATCAATGAAGAGACACGAAACCGTAACTAGTGAGACACCTCCCCAACGAATTGACATACTAACCCAATGTCAACCACCCAAAGGAGATCAAGGCAACTACATAACTAAATAAGTAACATAACCAGAAGTAACATGATAGCATGAATACTGACTAGAACCCGCCCACAACGTACCTAAGGTGCGGCAGCATCGACAGCATCAAGCGCCCGCCCACACTTACATTACTAGCTAGGTAATACAAGGTAGCATCGACGGCAACTAGCACTCGCCCACCACACATAACTTGTCCAGTAGCATGACAGTATAAAGCCCTAATTCGTCACCTGCCCCCAACAAGCTTCCCCGTGAAACCTATCGATACAAATGACATCAATGTCAAAATGCTCATTACTAAAAGCACTACGGAACCAGGCATTCTGTGAGAGTTGAGATATGGTCCAAAATGTCCGGCCGGACCATTCTGGCCAATCATAAAACTCTGACAACAATATGAAAGACACCGCTATGCTTAAGGCCTTAAATCCTCAATACGGGAAACTAACAATCCCAAGTCTCAAAAACACCATTGTCAACCACATCAGTCACGAATCCAAAGCCTGACAAGTCTATGCCTTCAAGCTAATGGATCGGACTTTACAAAATCAAACAACATCATCATCACCCTAGTCATAATGACTCCCAACAACATAATGCACCCAAAATTCTCCACATCATCCTAAAGCTGACCTATTACAAGGCTACGCCTAGGAATCCAGACATCGGATCAAGCTCACACACACAATCCCGACAACCAAGGTCATACAACCCCAAGCAAAGTGCAGAATGATAAAGGAAATGAATTAATAAAGTAATTGTTCATGAAACATATATATCTATGCAAGTATACATTTACAAGCATACTAAGAAATGTCAAAACGGAAACGTGATATGTGTATATGTACAAGTATACACGCAGAAGTATACTAAGCAGTATTAAATCCATGGTAGATAAGTATACAGGCTCAAGTATACTAAACCAAAACGGAATGAAATAAACAACGTGCAAGCATACTAGGTACAAGTATACTAAATGTAAATAAACATATAGTGTACAAGGGCAATCAAATATGCTACCTATCACGTAGGGGTCAAGCATTAGAGACATGCTACACATCACCCATGACGCTAGCATGACAAGCAGATATAGTAATGAAAAACACATCATCTATACCTGCACATAACTATCAAATAGTCACATCCCCTAACATGTTTCTAAGGCATGCTCAAAACTGCAAGGCATATAAACATGTAGGAATGACTATGCAATTAACAATCCCGCAAAATCATAAGCAAGATGGGATGAAATGCCTCTCAAAAGGACAAACTTACAAAAAGGAATCTCAAAAACCCGCATAAGTCCGATCTCTCACCGTAACGAAAGGAATCATCTCCTAGAATGAACACTAAGGTCCTTGAAACAAAGAGTCTACAAGTTTTTCCCAAAACTGGCTCAAACATAAGGTAGAATCCTAACGCCACACAAAACAAATAACGGTGTAATGGATAGCCCCAATACTAACCATTACGAGACACTAACTGGAGAACTCAACTCAAGATGCCAATGAGTTCAATGAGAAGTCTATGGGATCCTATCAGAACCCTAAACACAACCCCAAGACTCTAATAACGAGGAAGAGTAATTCATTGCACCAATGCAATTAATTACACGGAAACACTCACACCCCAACCTTAGCTCGTAAGAGCTGCCCAAGGCAAGACATGAAGAATCCTAGGTCAACATGCCTATCAAATCCCTAACCATCACTCTAAGAAGAAAAGATACAAGAACCCCGCCGTTGAGGCTCACGAAGACAAACCTCCCAATCCCCAAGGAAGGACTCGAGTCAATCTGACTCATCGTCCCATGACACTAGAAATAAGACCCCAATGACGTCATCATATCAAGGTCACCACAAAATCCCAAGAGATGATGTCCTAGCATCAATCTCAACCAACTAAGCTGGAACAATCCACAATGCCTAAACAAGACATAAAAGTAAGCAGTTAACACGTAACACAACAACAGACTACATACTCACACAAGTAGTAAGGTCACATGAGGCATGTCAATGTATGCATCATACAATCGGCCTAAAGATGACAAGCACATGCAATACGCTAAGGCAAATAAGCATAACCCACATGCTAAGTAGACAAGCGTAAATCAACATGCTAAAACAGACAAGTAATTTCAATGTACTGAAGCTGACACGCATATACAGTATGCTAAGGCATACAAGTACATACAATAAGCTAAAACAAACAGACATATACAATGTACTCAGACAGACAAGCACACACAACATGCTGAGACCTACAAGTATATACAATGTACTTAACAGACTAGCACATATAATATACTAAACCAACCACCATATATATCATGTTGAGATAGTTAAGATAAACTTCTACACACACGTCCACATAAGCACGTAAACATGTTATCAAGAAGCAACTAAACACATAGAGCATGGTAACACAAGCATGATATGCACCCAAAGCCCGTCGTCCTAAGGTTTTCGAACCTAGGAGCTCTTATACCACTTGTAACGACCCAGGTTTTAATCGACTCGGAGCAACAGTGATGAACCAAAAGATGACCCGATAAAGGATCCGAAATGCGAAAGTGAAACCAAAAACAAGATCAATAAGGACATCAATCATTGCTAAGACACCCAAATGACTTTCCATGAAGTCATGAAACTCAAAGAAATAACCGGAAGCGGAAACTCGAGTAAAAAGGTCAATTGGTACCCCATGGGACCAATGACAACCAAAGGAAACAGAACCTAGTTCAAACTAGACTACTTACACCATTAAATGGCTTGAACAAGACCAACAAGACCAACAAGGTCAAATGGAAACAAGTGGAACAAGGTTAAACCATCAAGGCAACAAACCAAGCAAAACTCACAAGGCAGCTCCATTCGGTCGACCGAAATGGAGCTGCCTTGTGAGTTTTGCTTGGTTTGTTGCCTTGATGGTTTAACCTTGTTCCACTTGTTTCCATTTGACCTTGTTGGTCTTGTTCAAGCCATTTAATGGTGTAAGTAGTCTAGTTTGAACTAGGTTCTATTTCCTTTGGTTGTCATTGGTCCCATGGGGTACCAATTGACCGAAATGGAGCATCGATCTGCTGAAATGAGCTAGGAAGAGAAGAGGGATGAACCTTCAGTTCGGTAGACCGAAGTGACAAACCGGTCGACCGATTTGAGGCTCGAGATAAAAGAATGAGTTTTGGTCGACCGATGTAGAGAACCGGTCGACCGAAATAAGCCTCAAAGTCAAAAAGGCTACTGGAATTGGGATTTTTACTGTTCAAATGAATTGAACCAAGAACCGGTTGATCGAAACAAGCCATCGGTCGACCAAAACAAGCTATCGGTTGACCGAAACAAGTCGAAAAGCTAAAAATCAGGCCTTCAAAGCATCAAGTGGTGAAAGAATTCCTAAGTCTTATTGGAATCCCCCATGGCATGATCAATTTACATTATATGTTAGTGTGTGATGATGTGAACATTCACGTAAGTGTAATATGAAATTTTAAACATGCTACAATGGCCCACGGCCTCATGACATCTCATTTATAAAATTTGGCATGCTAAACCTCCAAAGTAGATAAAAATACATTTTTATACAAAACATGGTACCAAATGAGTACAAGTGCAATTACAAATATGTTTGGCCCTTGGCCTCATGTCATACACATCAATTACCTTACAAAAAGTGTACTTATGTACATATTACATATTTAAAACAAAAATACAAGTTTTATCATACAAGCTACAAATATGGTTTCATGCCAACATTTTGATGGAAATGGTACTTCAAGTCTACGAATTTCCATGGCATAGTGTGCATCCTAAATCAAGGTCCCTGTACCTTAAAAATGTCCCCACTATGTGGGTGAGTAACATTAAGCTACTCGTAGGAGATGAGCATGCATCGACCTAGTATTTTACAATTATATCACCTTAAGGTGAAATATGTTAAAGGGGCTCATTGCACCAAACGTCTATGTCATAATGAGACTCAGGGAGCATCCTAAGCTACTCATGCAATTGAATTGAACAACGACATACAAGTATACATGCTCAAATACATTGAACCGTAATAAAACATGATACACGACATACAAGCATATATGTTCAAATACTCTAAATCATTTTAAACAAGAAAAGCAATATCCAACATACCTACACAAGTATTCAATATACATATAGAGTACTCATAAATCAAGTATACAAACATAAGTATACAAAGCTAAACAATTACGCACAAGACAAGTATACATGGCACAAGTATACTAAATGAAATCCGAATACACAAAACAAGCATACTAAGGGTAAGTATACTAAATAGAGTTTAGACACTCCAATAAGGATACAAGTTCAAGTATACTAAATGATGTCTAAATATACAAAACAAGTATACAGTTTCAAGTATACTAATTATGATCTAAATACACAAAATAAGTATACAGTTTTAAGTATACTAAACAGGATTCAAATACCTAAGTAAGCATCAATTCTCAAGCTACAAGTAATCCATGATTAACAACTTAAAATTAAATGCAAAATCAAATAGTGAAAAGACTAGGATCCTTGGCTGCAGACTAATTGAGTTATTCCGGGTTACTAGCCCGTAAGGTACTACCTAGTGCGCACGTGTATAAGTTATTCCGGGTAATTACGACCCACAAGGTACTACCTACTGCGCACTTCATATGACTTAGGAGACTCATGAATCCGTACTAGGGCCAAAACCTAGCTATCACACGAACAAGATCCTTATAAGCCTCCAAAAACAATAAGTTCAAAACTTATGCAAAATCAATAAGTTAAACCAAACTTTGATATTTCAAATAATGTCTAGGAATCAATTTACGTGCACAAGTACGGTTAAATCTACACAAACCATGTCCTAGAATTCAAGTCTAGATAGCATATGACATGTCAAGTCTCCATTATGCAATTTATACACAAAGCAAGAATATTTTACAACAATTGAACCACATTACCATCCTAAGCCATAAGTACTAAATAAGTTACAATTTAGTAACAAGATCTCAGGGTAAGCAATTGTAATATTCTAACAAGCTATATACCTACATAAGATATATTTAAATGAGCTATTCAAGACAATGATATCACCTATCATGCTTAGTCAAATTACCATCTTTAGAGGCTACAAGTACTGATTCTACAACAAGTTAGTAGCATACTCACAAAGTAATTAAACGAACTACATTTTAAGGAATTATCAACCTATTACATCCAATATTAATTTATATGACTAACACACTTAAAATAAAATTAATTAAGCTAATTAATTAATTTTTCTCTAGATTTTCATATATATCCAAATATCCTCAATTTAACATATGTTAAAGAACTCACCAAGGCCTACTTTAATATCGCATTACAAGTTGATTTCATGCTTGATACAACTATGTGAATTAATCTTTTATAAAAGATAAATATTAAATAAGTTTTGCAATTCTTATTCAAATACCCCAAATTTAATATATGTTACATAACCTACCAAGGCCTAATTTACTAGCATGCCACAATTTAATTCTAAACTATATACAATCATTAGAATTATATCCTAAACAAAGAAAATAAATAAATTAAATTCTAAAAACTTGAACAAAGCATGCTCACAAGTTGTATATGCTTATAAAACAATCAATACAACAATATTATGAACCTAAGACATCCCCTACCTCAATTTGAGATGAAAATCTCAAAAGCCCACCAAAAGAAAAAAGTGCTCTGAATCCGACGATACCGAAGGGTTTTGTCGGGGACAACACGATCTACATGAACCCACAAGAATCCCCATCAAAATCACAACTTGACTTCAAACCCGAACTTAAGAAACGGTCAGAAATGAAATCTAATAAGTGGGAAAAGTAGAGCATGTCGAGGGGAACGATAAACGTTAAGGCCGAAGAGTTTCCACTAAGGAAATCAAGTGGAGGAGAAGAAAGAATGAAGGCAGCCACTTGGGCTCCCATGGCTACCGGCCAAGAGGGTGAAGAAGATGATGGAAATCTGACTTTTTGACTTAAGACCCCCTATTTATAGAAAATCTCAAAAAGTGCCCCGAAAGGGCCCCACCAGGTCCGAAAATGTGAAATCTGAGCAGAAGTGCTCAAACGGTGAAACTCTATAATGAAAAAGATTCAAAATGAGAAAATATGAACAACGGAAGAAACAGCGTCAAAAACTGAGTCCCGAGAAGAGAGATATGCCCCGAACAAGTTCGGCGGCAACCGGGGTCAAAAACCCTGAAACTGGAAAAAATGACTAAAAGGAAATTCTATGAGTACACGACTTGACAAAATGTGAAAATGAATCCCATACGAGGATCCAGGCTCCAGACGAGGTATTTTGCAATAACTTTTGTTAATTGCACAATGGCCCCCTCCAAAAAGTGAAAACTACATTAATGACCTAGAATGAAAATATCTTCTGAAAATATTTTCTTAAAAACCCCTAAAATAAAATATCTTCAAAAGATATTTACGAAAAAAACCCCAAGAAAAGAAAAAGATTTTGAAAAACTGTGCATCCATGCCCCTATGGACACCGGGAGCAACCAGAGTACTTTCTTGCAAAAGTAAAGATACGTATTTCGTGGAAACCACTTAGAATGAAGATACGTGAAGTTAAAAATCAACTCCAAACACAAGGAGTGAGGTTATGCCAACTAAGTGACAAACGGGGAAAAGACAAAATAGGGAAGAGGACAAAACAGGGAAAAGGACGAAAAGTGAATAGTGTCGAAAAACGAAAAATGTGGAAATGACTCGGTACTCAAAGGAAGTTGCCAATCCAAAGAAAAGAGTCTCAGAAACCATTTCCGAGCACTCAAGACGACACTAAACGATGAGAAACTGAACTCAGAAAAGAAATTTCAACGAAAAAAATTCATCCGTAAAAATCTAAGGAAAAATGAAAGTAAGGAAATGACCGGGTCATTACAACCTACCCTCCTTCAAGAGATTTCATCCCCGAAATCAGGAAAACTCCCAGAAGAACCGAACAAGGACTGTACACAAGGTCACATGAATGAACAGATCATAAATTACCGAAGGACAACTCCAAAGGTCTCAAGATCAATAAAGAGACACGAAACCGCAACTAGTGAGACACCTCCCCAATGAATTGACATACTAACCCAATGTCAACCACCCAAAGGAGATCAAGGCAACTACATAACTAAACAAGTAACATAACCAGAAGTAACATGGCAGCATGAATACTGACTAGAACCCACCCACAACGTACCTAAGGTGCGGCAGCATCGACATCATCAAGCGCCCGCCCACACTTACATTACTAGCTAGGTAATGCAAGGTAGCATCGACGGCAACTAGCACTCGCCCACCACACATAACTTGTACGGTAGCATGACAGTATAAAGCCCTAATTTGTCACTTGCCCCCCAACAAGCTTACCCGCGAAACCTATCAATACAAATGACATCAATGTCAAAATGATCATTACCAAAAGCACCACAGAACCAGGCATTCTGTGAGAGTTGAGATATGGTCCAAAATGTCCGGCCGGACCATTTTGGCCAATTCCAAAACTCTGACAACAATGTCATAGACACCGCTATGCTTAAGGCCTTAAATCCTCAATACTGGAAACTAACAAACCCAAGTCTCAAAAACACCATTGTCAACCATATCAGTCACGAATCCAAAGCCTAACAAGTCTATGCCTTCAAGCTAATGGATCGGACTTTACAAAATCAAACAGCATCATCATCGCCCTAGTCATAACGACTCCCAACAAGACAATGCACCCAAAATCCTCCACGTCATCCTAAAGCTGACCTACTACAAGGCTACGCCTTGGAATCCAGACATTGGATCAAGCTCACACACACAATCCTGACAACCAAGGTCATGCAACCCCAAGCAAAGTGCGGAATGATAAAGGAAATAAACTAATAAAGCAATTAGTCATGAAACATATATATCTATGCAAGTATACATTTACAAGCATACTAAGAAATGTCAAAACGGAAACGTGATATGTGTATATGTACAAGTATACAAGTATAAGTATACTAAGTAGTATTAAATCCATGGTAGACAAGTATACAGGCTCAAGTATACTAAACCAAAACGGAATGAAATAAACAACGTGCAAGCATACTAGGTACAAGTATACTAAATGTAAATAAAAGTCCACGCACCTTACAACTAAACACATAGTGTACAAGGGCAATCAAATATGCTACCTATCACGTAGGGGTCAAGCATCAGAGACATGCTACACATCACCCATGACGCTAGCATGACAAGCAGATATAGTAATGAAAAACACATCATCTATACCTGCACATAACTATCAAATAGTCACATCCCCTAACATGTTTCTAAGGCATGCTCAAAACTACAAGGCATATAAACATGTAGGAATGACTATGCAATTAACAATCCCGCAAAATCATAAGCAAGAAGGGATGAAATGCCTCTCAAAAGGACAAACTTACAAAAAGGAATCTCAAAAACCCGCATGAGTCCGATCTCTCACAGTAACGAAATGAATCATCTCCTAGAATGAACACTAAGGTCCTTGAAACAAAGAGTCTACAAGTTTTTCCCAAAACTGGCTCAAACATAAGGTAGAATCCTAACGCCACACAAAACAAATAACGGTGTAATGGATAGCCCCAATACTAACCATTACGAGACACTAACGGGAGAACTCAACTCAAGATGCCAATGAGTTCAATAAGAAGTCTATGGGATCCTATCAGAACCCTAAACACAACCCCAAGACTCTAATGACGAGGAAGAGTAATTCATTGCACCAATGCAATTAATTACACAGAAACACTCACACCCCAACCTTAGCTCGTAAGAGCTGCCCAAGGCAAGACATGAAGAATCCTAGGTCAACATGCCTATCAAATCCCTAACCATCACTCTAAGAAGAAAAGATACAAGAACCCCGCCGTTGAGGCTTATGAAGACAAACCTCCCAATCCCCAAGGAAGGACTCAAGTCAATCCGACTCATCGTCCCATGACACTAGAAATAAGACCCCAATGACGTCATCATATCAAGGTCACCACGAAATCCCAAGAGATGATGTCCTTGCATCAATCTCAACCAACTAAGTTGGAACAACCCACAATGCCTAAACAAGACATAAAAGCAAGTCGTTAACACGTAACACAACAACGGACTACATACTCACACAAGTAGTAAGGTCACATGAGGCATGTCAATGTATGCATCATACAATCAGGCTAAGTATGACCAGCACATGCAATATGCTAAGGCAAATAAGCATAACCCACATGCTAAGTAGACAAGCGTAAATCAACATGCTAAAACAGACAAGTAAGTTCAATGTACTGAAGCTGACAAGCATATATAGTATGCTAAGGCAGACAAGTACATACAACAAGCTAAAACAAACAGACATATACAATGTACTCAGACAGACAAGCACACACAACATGCTGGGACCTACAAGTATATACAATGTACTTAGACAGACTAGCACATATAATATATTAAAGCAACCACCATATATATCATGCTGAGACAGTCAAGGTAAACTTCTAAACATACGTCCATATAAGCACGTAAACATATTATCAAGAAGCAACTAAACATATAGAGCATGGCAACACAAGCATGATATGCACCCAAAACCCGTCGTGCTAAGGTTTTCGAACCTAGGAGCTCTGATACCACTTGTAACGACCCAGGTTTTATTCAACCCGGAGCAACAATGATGAACCAAAAGATGACCCCATAAAGGATCCGAAATGCGGAAATGAAGCCAAAAACAAGATCAATAGGGACATCAATCATCCCTAAGACACCCAAATGACTTTCCACGAAGTCATGAAACTCAAAGAAATAACCGGAAGGGGAAACTCGAGTAAAAAGGTCAATTGGTACCCCAAGGCACCAATGACAACCAAAGGAAACAAAACCTAGTTCAAACTAGACTACTAACACCATTAAATGGCTTGAACAAGACCAACAAGGTTAAATGGAAACAAGTGGAACAAGGTTAAATCGTCAAGGCAACAAACCAAGCAAAACTCACTAGGCAGCTCCATTTCGGTCGACCGAAATGGAGCATCGGTTTGCTAAAATGAGCCAGGAAGAGAAGAGGGATGAGCCTTTAGTTCGGTCGACCAAAGTGACAAACCGGTCGACCGGTTTGAGGCTCGAGATAAAAGAATGAGTTTCGGTGGACCGATGTAGAGAACCAGTTGACCGAAATAAGCCTCAAAGTGAAAAAGGCTACTGGAATTGGGATTTTCACTGTTCAAATGAATTGAACCAAGAACCGGTCAACCGAAACAAGCCATCGGTCGACCGAAACAGGTCGAAAACCTAAAAATCAGGCCTGCAAAGCATCAAATGGTGAAAGAATTCCTAAGTCTCATTGGAATCCCCCATGGCATGATCAATTTACATTATATGTTAGTGTGTGATGATGTGAGCATACACGCAAGTATAATATGAAATTTTAAACATGCTACAATGGCCCACGGCCTCATGACATCTCATTTACAAAATTTGGCATGCTAAACCTAAAGTAGATAAAAATACGTTTTTATACACAACATGGTACCAAATGAGTACAACTGTAATTACAAATATGTTTGGCCCTTGGCCTCATGTCATACACATCAATTACCTTACAAAAAGTGTACTTATGTACACATTATATATTTAAAACAAAAATACAAGTTTTGTCATACAAGTTACAAATATGGTTTCATGCCAACATTTTGATGGAAATGGTACTTCAAGTCTACGAAACTTCCATGGCATAGTGTGCATCCCAAATCAAGGTCCCTGTACCTAAAAAATGTCCCCACTACGTGGGTGAGTAACATAAAGTTACACGTAGGAGATGAGCATGCATCGACCTAACATTTTATAATTATATCACCTTAAGGTGAAACATGTTAAAGGGGCTCATGGCACCTAACGTCTATGTCATAATGAGACTTAGGGAGCATCCTAAGCTACTCATGCAATTGAATTGAACAACGGCATACAAGTATATATGCTTAAATACACTGAACCGTAATAAAACATGATACACGACATACAAGCATATATGTTCAAATACTCTAAATCATATTAAACAAGAAAAGCAATATCCAACATACCTACATAAGTATTTGATATACATATAGAGTACTCATAAATCAAGTATACAAACATGAGCATACTAAGCTAAACAATTACGCACAAGACAAGTATACATGGCACAAGTATACTAAAATGAAATTCGAATACACAAAACAAGCATACTAAGAGTAAGTATACTAAATAGAGTTTAGACACTCCAACAAGGATACAAGTTCAAGTATACTAAATGATGTCTAAATACACAAAACAAGTATACAGTTTCAAGTATACTAATTATGATCTAAATACACAAAACAAGTATACAGTTTCAAGTATACTAAACAGGATTCAAATACCCAAGTAAGCATCAATTCTCAAGCTACAAGTAATCCATGATTAACAACTTGAAATTAAATACGAAATCAAATTGTGAAAAGACTAGGATCCTTGGCTGCAGACCAATCGAGTTATTCCGGGTTACTAGCCCGTAAGGTACTACCTAGTGCGCATGTGTATAAGTTATTCCGGATAATTACGACCCACAAGGTACTACCTATTGCGCACTTCATATGACTTAGGAGACTCATGAATCCATACCAGGGCCAAACCCTAGCCATCACATGAACATGATCCTTACAAGTCTCCAAAAATAATAAGTTCAAAACTTATGCAAAATCAATAAGTTAAACCAAACTTATGTATTTCAAATAATGTCTTGGAATCAATTTACGTGCACAAGTAAGGTTGAATCTACACAAACCATGTCCTAGAATTCTAGTCTAGATAGCATATGACGTTGTTGCCCAAGTATAGAATCTAGAGGCGGGGTGAATAGAGTCTAAGCAAACTAAGGTCAAATTTTCAATATTGATTTACCAACTAGAGTTAAACTCAACTTCTTTGACAAATATTGAATGATACAATCTGAATTTTAAGCTTTAATTGTCAGCATTTATGAAGAGGAATATCAAGATATATATGAAGCAATAAATATAATAGATAGAGATAGAAGTTGCAAACGTGTACTCGGCGATTTTTAGCGAGGTTCGGAAACTCCTACTCCTCAGCTCAAGACCCCTCTTGAGACTTCCCAATTCACTATGGCTTCTCCTTGCGGGTGGAGAGCAAACATTTTACAAGAAGCTCTTCCTTACTTCTAAGTGCTAAGAGAAACACCTTTTTCTTAGACTTTCTTGGCCACACCAGCCCTTACAAGATTTGAACAAGATTAATGAAGTACAAAGTGATCTCTCTTAGATCTAAAGTACAAGATTCAACTCACTTTAGAGTAAATATGAATAGCTTGAAGCTCAACTCTCTTTTATGATATGAGATGTGTGTAAATGATGATAAAAGGCTTTTTGATTACTAGAAAATCTTTCTCAATAAATGCAACAAGCTTTTATGAAGACTACCAGTCATTATATAGACTTTCAGAACTGTCTGATAAGATTTATAACTGTTGGACACGCACTTCAAGAAAAAAAATGCCCGTTTGAATTTTGAAAAACGCAACTCCGGTTGACTGAAATGAAACACCCTTGTGTTTCGGTCATCCGAAATGGTTTTAAGCTTGGACATCATCCTCTTAGTACTCCTGGTTCTATAGACCGAAGTGAAACCTTTTTTTGTTTCGGTCGATCGAAATGGTTTCATCATTCTCAGCATTTTTGTTTCGGTAGACTGAAGTAAAATCCATAGCTATTTCGGTCGACCGAAATAGTTTTGAGATTGGTCCATTCTGAGTATCTTTGTTTCGGTAGACCGATTCATTAAGCCCTTTCATTTCGGTAGACCGAAGTGGAACTTCATTTTCAGGAACAAGTTTAGATGATGTTTTACACTTTGGTCCTTTGTTCCTTGGACACTGTGAATGAAATGATATGCATGGTTTTTGGAAAATTTGAGCTTCAAGATGTTCATATGTACTTTAACAAAGTTTCCTAACACGCTCACTATCCTAGTAAACCCTATTTTGATGAGATGTTGAAGGCTTGACTTTGACTCTTGATTCTTTATTCCTTTTCTCATGCCTTGGGTTGTATCTTCAGTTTTGCTCTTCTATTACAATGTCTTGTTTGATGAAAGCTTCGATCTGTAATTTCAATCAAGAAGACATTAGTGAACATAGAACATCATTAATGAATTATGATCATCAAAAGCCTTAGATTCAAGGTCAACAATCTCCCCCTTTTTTATGATGACAATTCTTTGATGTGTTCGTCAAATGAGAATAAGAATGTGAGTAGTTCTCCCCTTATCAATGTGCATAGATTTGAGATTTAGGGTATACAAATAAGAGATTTACAAATCTCCCCATTTCCTTGTGTAATCATTTAATCGTTATTAGAATTGAAGGCATAACATATTTAAGGCATACATGACATAAAAGAATTGAAAGCATGCAAATTATAAATGCCAAAAACATGTATTTCTATTGATTCAACAATTCAAGGTCAAGGTACATCATCATTCTTACTAATCTGTTTCCAATGTGTCAACTACAACCATTGTTTCATTGTTTCAACTACAACTACAATCAAAACATTATCATCCACAACCTACATCAGCATCGATACCAATTCTTCCAATAACAACCTACATCAACATCAATTCTCCCCCTTTGTCATGCATCAAAAAGATAGGGGAGGGGCTTGAGAGCATCAGAAATGAGGAAGTCCCGTGACTCGGAGGTCTACAAGGTCGTGTTTTACAAGATCAACTTCATTGGCTACTTCTTCAAGACGTTCACGTATCTCGAGAATGTGTTCCCTGTTCTCTTTGCCAAAGGCAATTTGCTCCTTAGAAAGAGCAATGTTTTCTAAGAGAAGTGCATGAAGGGATTGCTCTTCTAAGGGAGGTACTAAAGTGGCTTCTTGTTCCCCTTCAGCTTCCTTTTCTTCTTCTTCTTCCTCAACCTCTGTTTCCTCTTCTCTATCACCACCACCACCACCTTCTTCAACATCTCCCACTTGTTGCTCATCCATGGCCATATCTTGGCCTTTATTTTAAGGATTACCAAACTTAGGATCATACCAAATGCTGGCTTCGGATTTTTTTCAGACCTATTCGAGTGAGCAAGTGTTGGTCAAATCTGTAGAGGTTAGTAATCTCCTTTTTATCCTCGCCCTCTATTCGCACTTTGTATGCTCTGAAGATTAGGGTGAGAGGTATGGCATAGAAGAGGTGGGTTTTTTCTTTCTTAGCGCAATCAATCATGTGATGAAAGATGAGGAAGGCTAGATTGAATTTCTTTCCATTCAGGATGCACCAGATAAGAAAAGCTTCCATGAATGAGACATCCGAGCGACCACCGGATTTTGGAAGGATGTTGTGAATGATGACATGGTAAATGAGATGAGCTTGTACTATTAATTGGCTTGCATAGATTTTGTCAATATTGTTGGTGGGAAATTGACTCATTTGTGGAACAGCTTGATAAGGGTTAAACCCTTCCCCATCATACCAGTCATAGGCAGTGTAATAGGTGATATCGTCATTGGGAATGTTAAGAATATGACAAATACTTAATAGAGGGAGAGTAATCTGAGTGCCTACAACGAAGGAAAGGAAAGTGTTCTGCCCTACTATCCTTTCAAGGTGAGTGTAAAATAACCTACCTACCTTGGGGTAGATAGGAACCTTAATGGATAAGAATTCACCCAAGCCTATTGCTTTAAAGAGAGAGAAAGTGTGTGTGATGAGTTCCTCACTTTCAACTCTATCAAAGAACTTGCCTTTTTCAACAATTTTGTGAAGGAATTTTGTTTCATAAACCTCTTTGTACTCAGGTGATCGAAATAGGCGCATAGCTGGGGCAGGATATGGGTTGGAAGTGTCAAGATTTATGAGATTTGACCCTCTAGCTTCAGTATCATGTGTGTGCCTAGTTCATTTTTCTGGATCCCTTTTAAATCTAGAAGGATTTTTGCGGGATGCCATGGGTTCTTTTCAAGAGATGAAGGTTTCAGTATGACAAGATGTAATGTAACAAAATCTAACCTAGGTATATGTCAGATTATAGAGCACTAGAGATGAACAAGATCTAACTTAGAATGATGCAACAAAGTTAGATAATAGCAAGGGATGAACTTGACGAAGAGATAATGAATTCAAAGTGCAACTTACCTTGAAGAGAAACGAGAGAGAGAGAGATTAAGTGGGAGATTCACAAGGGTTTCGCGCACACAGTCGCCTCAAGAGAACGAGAGAGAGAGAAAGGGTTTGAGATTTGAAAAGAAAAGTGATTCGCGGGGCTTTAACACTCAAAAATGGGCCATATGTGATGGGGCCTGAAGATTCGGTCAACCGAAATGGCTTCATCGGTCGACCAAAATAGCTTACAAAGAGGATCTTCATTCCTTATTTTAGTCGACCAAACCATTGTTTCGGTCTACCGAAATGCTAATCCTGAGGGGTTGATTCTGAAGTGATGATTCTAGAGGTTCAGCAGTTGTTATGAATTTATCTTTCTGTTGCCATTCCGATTTCTCAACGGAGTGCACAAAACCTATCTTCTTGAAGTGGCTTCGTGAGCATATCAGCCAATTGATTCTCGGTGTTAATGAACATTAATTCAATATCGCCTTTAGATACATGATCCCTTAAGAAGTGATATCAAATTTCTATGTGCTTTGTTTTAGAATGCTGAATGGGATTCTTTGATATGCAAATTACACTGGTGTTATCACATTTGATAGGGATTTTATCGAAGAATAAACCAAAGTCTTCTAGCTGTTGTTTGATATAGAGAATTTGTGCACAGCAACTACCAGCAGCAACATATTCAGCTTCAGTGGTGGATAATGCGACTGAATTTTGTTTCTTACATGACCAAAAAACAAGTGATTGACCTATAAAGTGACACGCGCCGCTTGTACTTTTTCTTTCAACTTTACAACCAGCAAAATCAGCATCTGTAAATCCTACGAGTTCAAAGGATGTGTGCCTAGGATACCACAAACCTAAGTTAATAGTACCATTCAAGTATTTAAAGATGCGTTTAACGGCATTCAAGTGAGATTCCTTGGGACAAAACTGAAACCTAGCATATAAGCACACACTAAACATTATGTCTGGCCTACTAGCCGTTAAATATAGAAGACTTCCGATCATTCCTCTATATTTCTTAATATCAACTTCCTTGCCTTTCTCATCCTTATTAAGTTTTAAGGAAGGACTCATGGGAGTTTTAGCATGTTTGGCATCTTCTGAGCCAAATTTCTTTAGCAAATCTTTATAATACTTTGATTAGGAAATGAAAATTCCATCAAGAGTTTGTTTGATTTGCAGCCCTAAGAAGAAGTTGAGTTCACCCATCATACTCATTTCAAACTCGTTTTGCATGGAGGTGGCAAACTCTTTACTTAGAGTGTCATTTGTTGATCAAAAATAATATCATCAACGTAAATTTGAATAATCAACAAATTACCATTAATGATTTTAGTAAAGAGTGTGTTATCAATCTTACCTCTACAAAACCCATTTGAAAGTAGGAACCCACTAAGTCTTTCATACTAAGCTCTAGGAGCTTGCTTCAAACCATATAAAGCTTTAGTTAATTTAAAAACATGGTTTGGATAATCATAACTTTCAAAGCCTGGTGGTTGTTCTACATATACTTATTCATCAATAAAACCATTTTAGAAAGCACTCTTTACATCCATTTGAAATAATTTGAAATTTTTGTGAGATGCAAATGCAAGTAACATTCTTATGGCCTCAAGCCTAGCAACGGGAGCAAAAGTCCCTTCATAATCTATACCTTCTTCTTGGTTATATCCTTTTGCAATAAGTCTAGCCTTGTTCCTAATAATAGTTCTCGACTCATCCTTTTTGTTTCTAAAACCCATTTCGTGCCGATAATTGTTTTATTTTGAGGTCTAGGGACAAGATTCCAAACTTTGTTCCTTTTGAATTGAATGAGTTCTTCTTGCATTGCCAAAAGCCAAGATTCATCATTTTCAGCCTCATGTATATTTTTAGGTTCGAATTGAGAAACGAATGCCACAAAATTACATACATTTCTTAATTGTGACCTTGTGCTAACACCTTTGGATGGATCACCAATAACTTGGTCAATGGGATGATTATGTACTAACTTCCATTCATTTGGAGTAGTTTTATTTTGAGAGGTATCATCACTTGAATTGGAACTTTGATAGATATCAATAGGAGACTCATTTATGTTGAGATCATTGATACTCTTCTAAAGCTCTATAGGGGACCTATTTGTATCAAGTTCATTGGACCCTTTTCAAGTTCAACTTCTTCATCATTGTCCATCACACTTTTTTTGTGGGAGAGGTTGGGGATTCATCAAACACAACATGTATGTATTCAAACAAAACTAAGGTCCTCTTGTTATAAACTCTATATGTTTTACTTCTAGAGGAATATCCAAGAAAAATTTCTTCATCGAATTTTGCATCAAACTTTCCTAGATTATACTTGTCATTGAGGATAAAGCATTTACACCCAAAAACTTTGAAATAGCCTATATTAGGTTTTCTTTTGTTCCATAACTCATAGGGTGTTTTGTTAAGAATCTTTCTAATAGCAACTCTATTTATGACATAGCATGAAGTATTTACGGCTTTGGCCCATAGAGATCTAGGTGATTTGTGCTCATTTAGCATAGTTCTAGCCATTTCTTGAAGAGATCTATTTTTTCTTTCAACAACACCGTTTTGTTGGGGAGTCCTAGGTGCCGAAAGATTGTGATTGTAGCCATTTTCGTCGTAAAATCTTTAAACGTCTTGATTGTCAAACTCTCTACCTCTATCACTTCTAATGGTCTTAATCTTACATTCCTTTTCGTTTTCGACTCTTTTGCAAAATTTTGAAAGAATTGAATGAGCCTCATTTTTGCGTGCAAGAAAGAATACCCAAGTGAATCTAGAGTAGTCATCTACGATCACAAAGGCATAGAGTTTACCACCAAGACTAGCAATTTTCTCCGGTCCAAAGAGATCCATGTAGATCAATTCAAGTGATTTTGAAGTGGTTATATCCTTTTTCCTTTTGAAGGAGGACTTGATTTGCTTACCAATTTGGCAAGCACTACACGGTTTTTCTTTTGAAAAATTTGTCTTGGGGAGACCTTTGACTAGTTCATTTTTAGACAATCTTGAGATTAAATCCATGCTAGCATGACCTAACCTTTTATGCCATAACCAACTATGTTCGTTGGATGAAATGAAACATTTAACATAAGTTGACTAACACTAAAAAGATTATGCTTTAAACCCTCAACAAGTAAGACATGTTCAATTGATAAAGAAGGAGAAATACCTATAATCCCAATGCCAATTACCTTGCCTTTAGAATTATCTCCAAATGTTACGCTTCCTCCATTGTATGTTTCTATAGAGGAGAATTTTGTGCGGTCACCCATCATATGTCGTGAACATCCGCTATCTAGAAATCATTTGTCCTTGGAAGATGTGGAGACTTTGAACCATCCTACAAAAGAGATTTCAAATATTTTCACTTGGTACCCAAATCTTGTTGGGTCCATGGGAGTTAGCTAAGAGCATATACGTTCCTTTAAGAACCCACTTCTTTATGAATTTAGGCTTTCTCTTTGAGCACTCTTGAATAAGATGACCTATCCTTTTACAATAATTGCATTTAGAATTTTTGTTCTTGCCTTTAACAAAGTAGTTAGCCAAAACATGCTTTCTTGTCAAAAGGGTCATATCCTAATCCATTTTTATTAAAGACACTTCTTTGAGCACCTAGCATAAGTTCTAGATTTTTGATACCTTGAGTGAACTTTGCTAGACTATCAATTTGGTCTTCAATGATTAACTTCAAGGATTCATTTTCAGAGATGAGTTCAGGTGGTCCTATTTCTCTAAGTGAAATACATTCCTTTTTCAAGCACTTATTTTCATTTAAAAGAGTTTGAAGTTTGTTTTCAAGAATAAGTTTTTATCTTCTTTGAGAAGCACATTTTTTTACCATTTTACCTAGTTCATTATGAAATTCTTTAAAGCCATCAAGTAATCCATTATATGCATCAACTAAATCATCATAAGCAATTTCATTTCCGGAAGAAGAGTCAGAATTAGAGTTTACCTCATCCCCACTTGCCATGAGACAAAGAATGGCTTCATGATTTCAGGTCTCAGCACTTTCATTTCGGTCGTCAGAAAGTCCATTTTGGTCGACCAAAATAGCTAGAACCCGAGCCTTGCCTTTGTTGAGTTTCAGCACTGATCATCCAACTTCAATGGGTCATAACTTCTTTGTTTCTAATCCAAATGGGGTGATTATTGAGTCTAAACTCAAGGATTTTGAGTCAGCTTTCCAATGGTACCAATACCATTCTCAAATTCCAAACACAGTGGGAGTTATGTATGTTTTAGTGAAGTAGTATCAGTTTTCACTTCAACCGGGACGAGGCATTTTGTGGGATTCTTAGCCAAAGTCTATGGAACCTCTTGGAATGTTTCAAAATGATTAGATTAGGTTGTATTAACCTTGTTTGACTTGTTTAGAGCTAGGTTTCTCCTTTTAATAGTGAATTGACATTTTTGCCCCTTGGATAGCAAATTTTATCCTTTTTGACCTTTGTTTCCGTTTTTGTCCTCTTTAAGTTTTGTGACCTCATGGAGGGTCACATTGGTGTCTTAGAAGTGACCCTTATCTCTTAAGACCTTGGTTTATCATTTGCTTCCGCATTTTGGATCCGTTTTCAGATCAACTTTTGGTTCATCACTGACGCACTGGATTGAAAAACTTGGGTCGTCACAAGTGGTATCAGAGCTCCTAGGTTTGAAAACCTTAGGACGATGGGTTTTGGGTGCATATCATGCTTTTGTTGATGTACTTTGATGCATTCACATGCTTTTGATTGACTTTATAACATGTTTAGATGTTTCGTGATAACATGCTTAGTAGTATGACATGTCTTTATACTTATATGCCTATGTGGTTAAGAGCACCTTTGTTTGACATGTATGCTTATCTGCTTAAGTGCTTAATTGTTTTAAGAGCTTTCTTTAATTGCTTTAGCATGACAGTATGTTGTACATCTCGTCTTACTTCATGTCTTGCGCATTCACAGTGTGAAGTGCACTTGGTCATAATAACTTGAGTTATTGTTGACCTCATTTTTTTTTTCGTGCGTTTAGCGTCATGGTTATCACATGTGAAGAGTTTTCGCGTCAGGGCACTGAGGAGCAGGTGGCTGATACCGGGTTCACACGGGGTCTGGGGAGGCCCAGGATTCTAGTTCGTGACGTGGATGCTAATCCGCCACGGGCACCGACTTATGAGGAGCGAGTGGCTCAGGGAATCAATCAGGGGATCACTGAATCTTTACAGGAGTTGATACGTAGGCAGGTGGCAGGAGTGCAGATTCCAGCACCGGCACCGGCACCGGCACCGATAGTCAATGAGGCACTGGAGTACTTCATGCGACTACAGAGGGTCAAGATTGATCCATTTACAGGGAGTTCAGATCCGCTAGTCTCATAAGCTTGGTTGGACCTTATGGTTCGCAAGTTAAACAGTATGGCGGTACCCACGGACAGGTTGAGGATTTCCTTGACTGCTTCTTTGTTCATGGGTGATGCACATATCTGGTGGAGGTTTATGACCAATGTCCACAATGTTGAGTTGATGACTTGGAATGAGTTCAGAGATCTGTTTTTTGAGTGCTTCTTTCCAAGGGCTATGAGGCGGGAGATGAGGACACAGTTTACAGGTCTTTATCAGGGCACTATGAGTGTCATTGAGTATGAGACACGGTTTACTTCTCTCTCTCGTTATGCCGAGGATATGGTAGCGACAGACGAGGCCAGGGCAATGAAGTTTCATGATGGACTACATCTTGACATCAGGCCATGGGTCTCCATTCTTGATTTGAGGACCTACAGAGAGGTGGTCCAGAGGGCTATGCTAGCTAAAGTAGAGGAACGGGATCAATTACGGATCAGGGGTTCACACAAGTAGCCTCGTGGAGAAAATCCATCATCTTCCGGGAGTCATTGGAAGAAGGCCAGGATAGGGAACAATACTCACTCACAGGGGGCATCACAGCAGAACCGTTCTGCACCCACAGTTCCTGCATCTACGGGATCAGCTCAAGGAGTGGTTTGTTACCATTATCAGCAGCCGGGGCACATCAAGCCTCACTGCCCACAGCTTCATCCACAGGCTAGTCAGACTTCAGTTTCTACGAAGACAGGGCAGGGAGCTTGCTTCTATTGCAAGAAACCAAGTCATTTTAAGAAGGATTGTCCAAGATTGTTGAATAAGCCACGTAGTGGCACAGATTCACAGATGGTACTGGCACAGTCTGTAGGGGTTCAGTCTGGTTTCAGAGTTCCTCAGGCACCATAGTCTGTGGCGCCGGTTGGCACTTATCCAACCAGGGGTTCTACACCTACTGTTTCTACACATCAGTCAGGCTATCATGGCAGTTCACAACAGGGCACAGGGACTCAGGGACGAGCCTATGCTCTTCCACAGGCAGATGCTTCCACAGGCACCGTTTCAGTCCAAGGTATCTTTCCAGTTTTCAGTTCTTGGGCACGAGTTCTTGTTGACACGGGTGCATCACATTCTTTCATTTCTGCATCATTTGCATATTCATTGGGTCTAGAGGTCACACTTCAGGACAGTTTTCTCTGTGTTGACACACCAGTAGGGGGTCCAGTGTTTTTGGATCGCTTTTGTCGGGGTTGTGCTATTGAGATAGCTGGGCGGACCTTGGAGTTCGATTTTGTTATTCTCGACATGATGGGTTTTGATGTCATTCTTGGGATGGATTGGTTGTCATTCTTCCGGGCTACGATTGATTGCTTCCGCGGGAGGGTGACTGTTTGTACTCCCAAGGGAGATTGTTTCCATTTTGTGGGAGATCGGAGTGATTCCCACCCGGCTATGGTTTTCAGCATTGGTGACTGGAGTCGCCACAAATCCTACTTAGCTAGTTTGCTAGTTGACGAGGATAGCAGTTTGGGCCGTGTTTTTCCGACAGTTGTTGAGGATTTTGTTAATGTCTTTCCAGAGGGGCTAACAAAATTACCTCCTTTAAGGGAAGTGGTTTTTGCCATTGATGTCATTCCCGGCACGGCACCCATCTCTATAGCACCGTACCATATGGCACCGGTAAAGCTTGATGAGTTGAAAGGTCAGTTGGATGATTTGAAAGCTAAGGGCTTTATTCGTCCTAGTGCTTCACCATGGGGAGCACCAGTTCTTTTTGCGAAGAAAAAGGATGGGTCTTTGAGACTTTGCATCGATTATCGCAAGTTAAATCAAGGTACGATCAAGAACAGATATCCTTTGCCTAGGATTGATGACTTGTTTGATTAGTTGAAGGGAGCGACATGCTTTTCAAAGATTGATTTGAGATCAGGTTACTATCAGTTGAGGGTTAAGGATGAGGATATATCCAAGACCGCTTTTCGTACACGGTATGGCCATTATAAGTTTCTGGTGATGCCATTTGGGTTGACCAATGCTCCAGTAGCTTTTATGGATTTGATGAACCGTGTATTCAGTAACTATCTTGACAAATTTGTGGTGGTGTTCGTTGATGACATTCTCGTATACTCAGCTTTGAGAGAGGAGCATGAGTATCACCTGAAAGCAGTTTTACAAATCCTTAGGGATAACTAATTGTATGCCAAATTTGAGAAATGCAAATTTTGGCTACCAGAGGTGAAGTTCTTTAGACACGTTGTGTCAGGGTGTGGTGTTGCAGTAGATCCGTCGAAGATTGAGTCTGTGATGGATTGGGAGCGTCCGAAGACAGTGTTTGAGATTTGGAGCTTTCTTGGCCCAGCCGGCTATTATAGGAGATTTGCTCGGGATTTCTCTCGCCTAGCGGCACCTATGACTCGACTTACTCGCAAGGGAGTCAAGTTCATATGGAATGAGGCTTGTGATTCTGCTTTTCAGGAGTTGAAGTTCAGGTTGACATCAGCTCCAGTTTTTATCATACTTGAACATGGTTTGGGTTACGTGATTTATTGTAATGCTTCGCGAGAAGGTTTGGGTTGTGTTCTGATGCAGACTGAATGGGTGGTAACTTATGGGTCTCGACAGTTGAAGACTCACGAGTTGAACTATCCGACACATGATTTGGAGTTGGCAGTAGTTATCTTTGCCCTTAAGGGGTGGAGACACTATTTGTATTGGGAGAAGTTCGAAGTTTTCTCCGATCACAAGAGTCTCAAATATCTCTTCTCTCAGAAGGATTTGAATATGAGACAACGCAGATGGGTTGAGTTCATGAAGGACTATAACTTTGTGTTGCAGTATCATCTGGGGAAAGCCAATGTGGTGGCCGATGCATTGAGTAGGAAGTCACGTGGTACTCTTGCTAGCATTTCCATTCACAGATGGAAGATGCTAGAAGAGCTTGTAGATCTTGGTTTGCAGTTGTATGAGGATGTTTCACTGGCTATTTTGTTTAGCCTTATGGCTCAACCGGCTCTTGTCAGCAGAGTTATTGAGGCACAACAGGAGGATGGGGAGATGAAGTCCATCTACGAGCAGATTTCAGGCGGCGGGAATGTAGAAGGTTGGACCTTGCATTCAGACGGTGGTCTCAAGTATAAAGGCAGGATGTTTGTCCCTTTGTCTTGTCGTGACGTTGTTCTTCGGGATTTTCACCATTCTCGACTCGCAGTTCATCCTGGTGGTACGAAAATGTATCACAATTTGTGGAGACAGTTTTGGTGGAAAGGTATGAAACGAGACGTTTCTCAGTTCGTGACTAAATGCCTTACTTATCAACAAGTGAAGGCAGAGCATCAGAGACCGGCAAGTTTGTTGCAACCACTACCAGTGGCAGAGTGGAAGTGGGAGCACATCACTATGGATTTCGTGACGGGACTCCCGAGATCCAAGGTAGGGAATGATGCTATTTGGGTTATTGTTAATAGATTGACTAAGACGGCTCACTTTTTGCCTATGGCAATGACAGATGACGCAGAGAGACTTAGTGGACTGTATGTGGGGCAGATTGTCAGGCTTCATGGGGTTCCAGTATCCATTGTTTCGGATAGGGATCCCTGGTTCACATCTCACTTTTGACAGAGTTTTCAGGAGGCTCTTGACACGGGGCTTCATTTCAGCACGGCATTCCATCCTCAGACTGATGGTCAGTCAAAGCGTACCATTCAGATATTGGAGGATATGCTACGGGCTTGCATTTTGGATTTTGGAGGTAGTTGGGAAGACTACTTACCCTTAGTTGAGTTTGCCTACAATGACAGTTACCAGACCAGTATTGGCATGGCACCTTTTGAGGCGTTGTATGGCAGACCTTGCAGATCTCCAATTTGTTGGAACGAGGTAGGTGATACAATCGCCTTAGGTCCCGATATTGTCCTTGAAACTACAGAGAAGATTAAGTTGATTCGGCTGCGGTTGGCTATAGCTCAGAGCAAACAGAAGAGTTATGCTGATAAGAGGAGGAGATCCTTGTCTTTTGAGGTAAGGATTTCTCTACGGAAAGGACTTCTGAGATTTCGGCAGACGGGCAAGTTGTCTCCTAGGTTCATTGGACCATTTCAGATTTTAGAGCGCGTCGGTGAAGTTGCTTATCGTTTGGCATTGCCGCCAGACCTAGATAAGGTTCACGACATTTTCCAAGTATCTATGTTGAGGAAGTACGAGCCAGATCCATCGCATGTTTTACGGTGGATAGATGTTGTCGTTGATGAGGACGTGACCTACGAGGAAGGTCTGGTCCAGATTATTGATTCACGGGAATAGGTTTTGCGAACCAAGACCATTCCGTTGGTTAAGGTCTTGTGGAGACATCATGGCGTTGAGGAGGCTACCTGGGAGCTCGAACAGGAGGTTCGCTCTCGGTATCCCCATTTGTTCTTTCTTTCAGGTACGACTCGATTTCGGGGACGAAATCCTTTTAAGGAGGGTAGGTTGTAATGACCCAATCTTTTTCCTCCTTTTCCATTTTCGGCGATTTTCTTTTTTCGTCTTTTTCCTATTTTGTCTTTTCCTTATTTCGTCTTTTAGTCCTTTTTCATTTTTTCCTTGCATAACCTCACTTGTTGTGTTCGGATTTGATTCCGATTTTGCATGCATTCATGATATTTGATTTCCATGACATTGGTATTTTTACTTTCCTTGAAAAGCATGCTAGATTAGTACTTTTCTTGTAAAGGGCATGAATGCATACTTTAGTGTAATTATTTATAACTTTTAGGGTTTTAGTATAATTATGTAAAATAATTATTTTTCGTTTTAGGGACCTTTTTGCAATTTGTTTTGGAAAATATTTTGAAAAAGGACCATTTTGCAATTTTTGAAAAGTGTAACAAGTATCACACTCTCATGGAGCCATTTGTTGGCATTTAGGTGAAGAGACTTGGCACCATGACTTCTTGACATTTGGTGGGTGGAGATTCATCCATGTGTTGGCCTTAGATTGGTGCACATGTAACCATTGATTGTTGACAAGTGTGGGTCTAGGATTAAGTCTTGGAAGGGGCATTAGATCAGTGACAAGTGTAGGTTCACCATTTAGTCTTACATTGTGTGTGTAAGAGAGGTAGTGCAAGAATACATAGTGAGTGGAGGATTTCTAGCCCTTCCACTCACCATTTTTACACTTTACCTTCTTTATTCCATTATCTCTCATGAACCCTACCAAAGACTCCATTAGAGGAAAGTTTAGTATAGAGCTTTGACTTCACATTTGGCACTCTTCCACTCACCCTAGACCTTTGACCTTAGGAGAGAAAAGATTCCTTTCACTCTCCTCTTCAAGAATCCTAATCTTGTTTTTCATTTTGTGCTTGGTAGCTTGGATTATAAAGATTCAATTCTCTATTGAGGTAGGGGTGGTAGTATGTTTATATTCCAAGTGTTTTATAGTCCTTGTGGTTTAATAAATATTGTGTACATACTTTTGATATGATAGTATTGCATATTATAGGAAACCCTAACTTCTTGACTTAGGGTTTATTGATTTAAGCATGTATGATATGTCTAAACCATGTGTAGGAGGATTATATAATTTAGTAGC